>NC_051310.1:172156044-173406044 GCF_015220235.1 Choloepus didactylus
ACTGATGTATCCCCAGGGCTGAATACAGGACCTGACACATAATAGGTGTTCAGTAAGTGGCAGAATAAATATATTATATCCCCACTGACTCCAATCTCAAAGTTTTATCTGGCATTTTGAACTATCCCAAGATCAATCTCTTTTACTTTCCTACAAATGTCATTTCTAGTTTCTTTGAAGCCATAAAAGGCTATTATCAATGAAAAAAGTTTGAGGCATTTGATCTGGTGAACTTCAATAAGTGGCAATAGAGGAGGCCTAAATTCAATGGGTGTTATTATCACTGATCAGCTACATAGCCGTGATAGCAAACACCACGCTTGCCTGCCCAATCCACCTTCATCCTTTTTCCCTGCTGGCAGAACCTCATTCTAGTGTTCACATCCTTGAGGCCAAGTGCTCAGGGAAAGGGAACCCTCTCCAACACAGGCATGATTCATTTTATCACCTAGTCTTATTCTTTGGGCTCCTAATTGGTTTATATGTGAGCATACAACTTAATCCTAATGAACAAAACTTGAGGGGGCTTTTAATAGAAAATTTTTCCTAATAAATAGGATTCTTGGGCCTACCTCCAGATACTGATTTTGCAGGTATGAGAAGAGGTCTAGGAATTTTCATTTTAAACACCACTTCTAATTCTGAGGCAGAAGGCCCAAGAGCCACACATTGAAAATTGAAAAAAATATTCCCTCATGGGTTAACTACCAGGGAATGTGCTTATCCAGATTTCTATCTGTTAGGAAGCAGGCTGGAGCATTCTTGCACCATAATCGTGGGTTCTTCTGCCAGGAACTTCATAAAACCATTCTCACTATTCTCCGCTTTCTAATCTAGAGTGTTCTCATGTTTTTGAGTCAAGGACTGCTAACTGCAAGTGTGCTCCATGTTCAACATGGCCACTCTGGCCCTGTGATCGGGAAGCTAGTCTTATCAGTCCTCACTACCTAATGGGGTGCCATGTCATATTCCCCTCCAGCACCTGCTGGCTGGAGGGGCTTTGTTTCTCTGAAGGCTCCTCCTTGTTTTCCTCTTCTGTTTATGTAGGAACAATCCCGAGACATTCCAAAAACAGATTATGGTCTTGCCTATAGCTTCTTAAAAGAGATGAGTCCTTCATTCCACCTCTATCAAGTCTAGCAGAAATTTTCATTGATATAAAATGTGTTTTCCCTGTTTAAACACTAGCACAAAACTGAAATGAGGGTGCTTTTCTCTCATGCTCCTAACAATCGTGCCCTTTGCAGAACAGGTACAACAGGAAGTAGCCCCTGCTGTAAAGCAAGCAGGACCACACCTATGGCTGTTTGAGCTGAAGAATGTAGGAAAATACTTTGCTTATGCTTTATGGAATGCACCAACAAACAAGTCAGGCTTCTCTGCTGTTCTGCAGGTGGATTGCCTTTTAGAGAAGCAACACTGCACTTGGAGTCTGACTACATATTTAGTTTCTGAAATGATTAGTTATTTGAAGGAAAAAACTCCTGTGAATTGCACGCTAGTCTTGGTGTTTATACTTCCCACCAAAGCCACCAACTGTCTGGGGCTTTTTTGTTCCAACAGATTCCAAGTCCCTTACAGTCATTTCTAGCTAGTGTTTTCAGGACCATTCATTTACTTATCAGCAAGTATGTCCTGAACTCCTACCAGATGCCTGGTGCTAATTTCCAATGGTACATTTAATTTGGTTATCTAAATAGAAAATTCTGGGATTTTATCAATTATCAAGTCCATAAGCTAGAGAGTTCCAGCTACAACATTTTATTAATCTGTAGAGTTTCTTCCTGAGGCAGGAATGGAGTATTTTTCTTCCATTTTTCAAGGAACACAGTAATGGAAAGGTTACATTTACTTATCTCAGGCAAAAAATTGAACATCTGACAGATTAATTTGGATTCAATACCTAGAATGTGAATTTTTTCTCTTCAGTAAATTCTTCCATTCATTCATTCAACAAGCAATTGAATCTCTGCTATGTGCCAGGCGCATTCCACATGGTCATGGAGCCTATGTCCTGATGGGGGAGCCAGACAATGAATAGGTAACACATGAGTAAAATGATGCCAGAGAGTAAAAAGTTATAAAGAAAATAAAACAGGAGAATAACTGGTTGCTATGGGGGATGGAAGGATCAGTTCAGATCAGATCTCCAGTGAAGGCCTCACTTAGAAGATAACTCTTGAGGTAAGAGGACTGGTATTTAGAAGAGGTACAATTTATTGGAAGGGGAGAGAAAATTTAAAAATGGAAAATTTTAGGGGAAAAAAATCACTGTGCCTTGAGAGAATGAATACCAGGCAGCAGTTTATAAGCTTTTGCTTTGTTCTTCTTGGGAGGACAGAGAAACCATGATTTCCAAGGTAGTATCTTGGGAAGTTCTAAAAATTAATTCTAAAAATATTTCATGTTCTTTAGATTCACTCTTCCCTCTGTAGGGAATTTAATGCATAGTAGTTGCATACTGTGATGACACTGAAGACTTAAAACCAAATCATTTTTAAGACCCACCAGAAGCAAAGCCAATATTAAATACAGAATTATAGAATCACAGCATCTCTGTACTAGGGAGGGACTGTCACAATCCTTTAGTTATCTCCTCTGAAGCTTGATTTCTCTCTACAATGTCCCCACCAAGTGGTCATCCAGCTCCCAACCAAGCTTCTCCAGATGTTGGGATCCTGCACCCTCTCAGGGTGCCCATCTGATCCTGGATCAATATGTTATGAGAGGGATCCTCCTGCCTTTAGCCTGGATCCATTTTCAGGTGACTCTCACCTGACTCTACTCAGTAAGCAATGAAGAATAAGTTTAATTCCGGTTCTCTTAAGGAAATACAAAATATTTGAAGATAGCTGTTGAGCACTCTGATGTCTCTATTCCACAGGCTAAACACCTCAGCTCTTCATATGACAGTGGCCCAGACCTCTCATCAACCCACCTTGGCATCCCAGACCAAAATTCACACTTAGTGGAGTCTGATTTGGCACATTAGAGCAAGACCATTATCTCTCTTTTCTAAATGTTATACTTCTGCTCATATGGCAAAAGACCAATTCACAATCGTTTCCTGCATACCATTCTGGTGTGTGTGGCACAACCTGCTGCTGCAAACCTACCACTCTTCCACTTCTTTTAGGATATGATAGAGGGAAGAGGTGGTGGGAAAGATAAATATGTTCTAAGTTCATTAAAGGGAAGAAAGGGTGGGAGATATTTAATGAGGGTTGCTTAACATACATTATCTTATTTCATCTTTATTTATGGATGTGGAAACAGAGACTCTTGAAAGCTAAGTAACATCCACATCCACATGGGTAAGAAGTAATTGAGATGTTGTTTTGAAACCCAGGGCTCTCTCCAAGCCCATGGTCTGTGTCCACTGCCATCACCACCACACAGCATACACTCGTGGGCACTTAAAATAATTTCCAGAATAGTATTGGGTGATGGCATGAAATATGAGAAAGACAGTGCCAAAAGGAGGCATAAAAGGAAAGAAAATTATCATACAAGGGAATGTTAACATTAATAGGAAAGATATAAATTCATGTACTTGTTCTTTATATGCCTTCCTACAGAATTCAAGAATTTCATAGAAATTTTTAATGGTAATAACTCAACATGTGAGCCAAGGGGTGAGAAAATGAAATTAAAAAAATTAAAAAATAATATACATTCCATAATCATGACTATTATCATGAAAATTATAGGTGCTGAAGATAATGTAGGAAAATGTAATATTTTAAATTAAAACAATATAAACTATCTACAATTCTAAGATAAATACAAAAAGGAAATAAAATGAAGAATTCCATTTAACCCTTGGAAACCCTCGAATTCATGGTCCAAACCATACCCTCATTTATATTAAATAATAACAAATGAGGACAAATTTAATTGACCACACTTCAGAAAATCTGACACTCACCAGTTTTCATCCAGCCAGAGGACTGAGTTTCCCTACTCATGGAAGAGAGCAACAGTGAGATCCCTCCCTGTATCACAGTTGATACCACCATAAAAAATCAAACACATATTTAGAAAGTGGGCATTCTGCATATAGAACATTTCATGAGCCATGCAAACATCACAGAAGCATCTGTGTGTGCACACACATACACACACTCACATACATGGGGCCTTTTCCCTCCATCTCTGTCAGTGCCCTGGAGCAGTGTTCGTCGATCCCTGTGTGACCCATACCAGCATGGGGCTTGGCAACACATCCATACAATGGGAGCCACCAGCCAACACTCCTGGTGAAGCCCTCAGAGCTCTCCTTCTCCCCATGGGGGCTGGGTGGATTCTGTGTAGCAGGGTTGGCATCTCCACCAAGATGGCAAATGAGAGCCTGGGATTCAGGGCTGAAGTGGATTTCCTGCATGGCAGAGACAAGCACTTCCAACTGCCCAGCCAGATGTTTCTCTAGATGGTCCTGGCAGCCCTAGCTTGGGATAGAGCCAGAATTTGGTCTGATTTCTTCACTGAAAAGTCTGATGGAATGCTGGGGCGGTGCCATCCCATAATAAAAGGGATGGTCTATCAGCACACCATTTCTGTTTGCCTTGGGAGTCTCTCCAAAGGGGAGAGGGGTTTGAGTAAAAGTAGGTGTGTCCATCCAATCCATGCCAGAGTCTGGGGGGAGGAAAGGAGCAGCAGGGGCTGAGGGAAAGTGGATGGAGAAGAAAGGTTCTGAGCAATTGGAAGCTGGTGCCAGATGGAGCTGGAAGACGGTGCTCTGCAGCTCCCTCCGCACATGTGTGGTCACCAGGGGATTGCCTGGCTATGCACACTGCTTCACATCTGTCAGCTAAATCAAAGATGCATAATTGAAGATGCAAAGCGAGAAACTTTATGTGGTCTGTAAGGCTGCCCAGAGGGTTTTCGATCTGTAATCTGGTGAGAAGATTTTAAGGAGACATGAGCGCAGCATTCTCATCTGTGAGGAAGATCTCACTCCAGCTGTGTTAAAGGATGTGGAAAACAGTTCTACAAAATGTGGGCAGCCTTTCTTCATTGGTCACTTCCTGCCTGTTTCTCTTGGTACCCTTTGTTCTTCCTCCCAAAGAAATGCTTTTTTGAAGCTTGGGCAATTTCTGAGCATGGAGAAGGCCCAAGAGATGCTGTAATTGAGGTCTTGGGACAAATGAGTCTAAGAAGGATGTGGTAGGTAACTCCATTAACCTGGTACAGTTTCTTAGAACCAAACTGAAACATTTTCAAATGCTTACTTATAAAAGTAATACATACTCAAAGTAAAAAATTCAAACAATACACAAGGATGAAAAGTGTGAGGTAAAAGGTTAATGGGATTCTTTGTTCCTATTCCTTGAGTGGTGTTTCTCAAATGTCCCATGGCGAAGGAATAATTTTTTCTTATTTCCAAACCTCATGGACCAATACTTTTATAAAATACAGTAAGAATTAATTACTAGAATAATTACCAAAACAAAACAAAACAAAAACCCACCCACAGAAAGATATACAGAGTACAAGCCCATCTTTTAAATTTTACTTTTAGGTTCAGCAGATCATACACTTGGATGGCAATGCCAAATTGCTGTAAGCATTTCTAAACTCTTAATTTCTGTACTTACGATGGACCATACTTTGAATAGTACTGAAAATCACTCATTTTCTTCTGGAGAGTTTCAAAAATTTCTATAAATATCACATTTTTATGAACATGTAGATAAATATATTTTTTAAAACATAAGAGGACTCATACTTTACATATTGATATATAACTTGTCTTTGTACTTAATATTTTTTGACTTCTTTGTTAGCCCTTAAAGATCTACCATGTTATTTTTTTCCATAATATGGTTGAACTACAATTTTTTAAAACCAGTCTCAACATTTATGGTCATGCAGGTGGTTTCTAGATTTTGCTTGGACTCAATATGTGATGGGTGAACTCCAGAAATGAATTGGTGTTAATTCTATAAAACTTTTGATGCTGAAGTCACCACTAGCACTTGCTAGAATTTCTGTTTTGTGAGCAAAAGGCAAATGTTTTGCAGCCCAAATGTTCTTTTCCTCCAAACTAGCTTGCTGGCCTCTCTGAGAGTTGCAGTGGTGGTGAACTAGTTGGAGTAAACCTTTGTCTCAACCTCCAGAGGAGGGCTAAGTACCTTGCAAGATAGTGGGGATGGATACCTTTAGCAATGGGGTTTGCCTTTTCCATTAAATAGTAGAAAAATGAATGTGCAACATTGAATACAGGCTGTCTCAGGGGCACCAGAGAGCTGAAAGCACACCATAGCTTCTCAGGGAGGGGGAGATCTTACCCTGGTGGGTCAGACATTACCAGACAGCTTGATTAGGGGTGTGACTTTCCTTCAGCTTAGAGCCCAATCCTTTCTTTTTCAGCATATCACTGAAGAAGTGAATTTGGGGCTCTAGATGATTATCTGCACGACTTTTTACTCTACTGATAGGGCTCCAAGTGGCCCATTGTGGGAGCAGTTAGCTTTGTGTGTGTAACCTACACTTCCAGGCAGGCAGGTCTAGTCAAGATGAACTTGAGCATTTGGCCCTGGCAGTCTGGCTCCAGGCACAGGGCATGACCCAGGAGAGGGGCGTAGTATTTCTGATGTTTATATTTCAGATGTCTACAATGGAACCAATTATGTCAGGTCTCTAGGCATGTAGGAGATCCTGGAGAGGATTTTGTGTTCAAGGCAAAATTGCTCAAGCAAAAAGGCTAATTTTCCTTTCCACTGGATTAGCCAGGTCAAAAGGAAAAGGAGGTTCTAGGTTTCTACATTGAAATTCATCAATTCGGATTTGGTTAGTCCAGATGGGAGAGTAATAAACCCCTCTGCATTTTCAGCTGAGAAGCGAAATAATCTCCAATACCTGAAATGGGCTCATAGGGACCTGCAAATCTCTTGCATGAGAACTAGAGGGAGAATAATTCTCTGATTTGTCTAAAATATTGGTCCACAAGAGAGCAGCCCCGAGTAGAAGCAACCAGGGTGACACCCAGGTCGAGTTGCATCAAGAACTGATGAGTCCTATCAAGTGCTGACCTCTGGAATGTGCATCATCCACGTCAAAGGAGGCTCAGAGAGGGGTTTGGGTAAACAACCCAGAGACATGTGGGAGCTTTCATTTGTATCCTTGAGCTCAATTGGGGTTCTGAGATGGCACCCTAAGTCCCAGGCGTTGTCTGCACTGGGAGAGGACTCAATGCTTGGCATTGCATCAGTGACCTGCCAGCCCCTGATGCGGCAACTCCTGTAGAATTTTTTTTTTTTTAAACCCTGCAAAGAGCCCTTTGAGCATAAACTTGCCCCAGCAGGCCTGCCTTATACATCCCTTCAGAAATGTTTTGTTTTTCTTCTGAATATGTTCTTTTGAGAGGGCAGTTTTCCCACTCTCAGTCTGTCTTGTGGAAAGGTAAATTTGCCATCTAAATCCAAGGGACGCAATCTTAAATGTGTGCCTAAAGTTTCCTTCTCTGAAAACCACGAGATCTTTTCCCTCTAAACATCAGCTCCATTTTGGAATTCTTATGAAGGACATTTGTGATGACATGGAAATGCTTATTCTCATCTTCGAATTCCCCAAGTTTACAAAATACCCACCACACAGGTTCTCAACATTTTGTGTCACTGAGGCAGTGATTTGGTGAGCCCTCATAGCCCTCATGTTCTCTCACTGCCGTTTGGTCTGAGGTGAACTTATTTATGGCTTACAGAATAGAAAAACCAAGTCCCCAAGAGGATACAGGCCAGGATCACAGAATAACTCTGTTAATGCGCAGAAAAAGGTCATCCATTTCCCCTCACAGCATATGGCTCTCATCTCTACATGATAATGACTAAAGCAGTTATAAAAGTAAACTGCTAAGTCCCTGGGCAACTTTTTTCTTACCTCGCCTGAGTGAATGAATCAGTGTCCGTCTTCCCTTGCTTGTTTTCTCTCTGGTAAATGAGGAGAGAATCTGGCTATCCACTTGCTGCTTACTGACAACGTCTGCTTCTAAAATGTGCTGGGGAGACGTAGGCCCGTCAGTTCCAAGAGCAGCAAGGGCTGTCTACCCTCATGAGGTATCTTTGTGCTGTTTCTTTGTTCTGCATCATCCCAGAGCATGGTAAAGTCAACACAAATCACATCTCATCCAGGCATGATTGAATGATTCCTGCTTCGTTGTGACCATGCTGATTTATGCAGCCAGGGGGAAAAGACTCCACAGATGCTAAAAGCTGGAAAAATGACTGTAAATGTTTTTCTTGCATTGTCTTACACAGGCAAGGAGAAGCTTGGTCCCTACTGACCAAGGCTTCTCAGATTTAGTGGGAGTGAAAAATTAAACACAAAACTAAGGCGCCATTCCCTGCCCATCACAGGGAAGGTTCTGCCAGCTCCATGCTGGTAAAGCCACTGTTGGTCTAAGCACCTACGGTGTTCCAAAGTGAATGGCTTAGTCAGAGATGTCTGAGAAGCAAACAGCTATTTCACAGTGAATCTTAAAAAAAATTTTTCACCTCCTGTCTAGGTTGCTCATTCATTTCTGTATCCACTGATAACGTGGGATGTCAGTGTGTATGTTTTGGAGGCTACCCTTGTAGGAAAGTACTTTGGCAGCTTCCCAAATATCATTTCAAGGGTGAAAGGCAATAGAGAAGGGAAGAGAAAGGGAGGAAAGAAGAAAAGAAGGAACGGAAAAAGAGGGAGAAAGGAAAGAAGGGGAAATAAAAAAGGAAAGGGCATACGGTGGTTTCTGCCTCATTATTTTTGTTTCACTCTTGCCAAAGTTGCTTGGCAGATTCTTAGAGGCTGCAGAGCCTGCTCCTTGAAAACCAACTGTATGTCTAGACCAGGCTTAAAAGCATCTCTTTAATTACAGCCACAGAGATGTGCCTTTTCCCTTTCATCTTGGGCCTTTGTAGGGCTCAGCTCCTACCCTTGCCATTATCTCCTGAAAGGTTATACGTGCCAAATAACCATTCAGTTTGTGCATCCAAACAGAAAGCTTGAAGCATTTTTCACTTACCTGGGTTGGCACAGCCATCCCAATGTGTGTGTGTGTGTGTGACTTTGCTACTCTCCTTCATCCTTGTTTTTGTTCTCCCCTTGAGCAGGTATCTGTCCTGCTCTGTGCCAGATCCATCCTTCAGGATACCATTCACTTCAGGAACTTCCTTGAGGGAGCTGCACCTATGCTCCTCTTTCTCAAAGGATTCAGACCAGGAATCTATTTGCTGCTTTCTTTGTAGGGTTGGCTCATTTTAAATCTGACCTGATCATGCTGCAGGGATGGTGAAACAGCACTTTTAAATGATTTGTGACAATTACTAAAAGTCAATCTGCACAGATCTTAAAATGCATTTTGTAGATAAAATAACAAGCCAATAGACTTAATTGACTTTTCCAACACCATACAGCAAGTTGGAAAAGAGCCAGCTAACAGCTCACTTTGTGAATCATTATTTTGGTTTCTTGACATTAGGATATATTTGCATAGAAGCAACTTACATAAGAATTAACATGGGATATCTTTGTAGAGATAAAAATGATTTATAAAAACTCATACTATTATGACATTTAGAAAAGTTTGAGTCAGTTATCAAATCAACTACAAAGATATGCAAAACAATGCTTAAGAGATTGGACGGCTTCAAGGACATCTAATCATTGAATAATTAGTTGCTAATTATTAACATTATATAGCTAATATCTGGGTTTAGTTTTTATTCTTTTTCCTTCCTGCTGACAGATTTTTCTATATATTGTTTCTTAAAGGTACAGTATAGTCAAGAGAGGAGAGAATAAATTTTTCTCAAATTTGTTCAATTTTATCTGGCCAAAATCTTTCAAAATATAGGTTGCCATGGGGGACTATTTATTGATTTCAATGTCTATTTTGATAATACAGAAGATATCCATCATGTATTCAGAAGACTTTTATCTCAACAGTAACAATGATCATATCGATAACAATTAATTAATAACCATACTAGGGTGTTCACTATGTATCAGGCAGTGGGTTGTTTTGTGCAATTACTTCACCTAATTCTCATGATAATCTTGAAGTAGGTATATTTTCTCAATGCTATGTTTTTCACACAAAGAAACTGAACTCAATCATGCCAGCAGGGGAGAGAGGCCGTTCAGGTTCACAGTGTTGCCTTTCATTGAGATGGTTCTTCTGGCTGAGCGCCCGGTGGGAACAGTGTCTGGGTCCTGGGAATGGCAGCTTGTGAGAGTTGAAGTAACTGGCCCGAAGTCACATAGACAGCAAGTATTGGAAACAAAGTGTGTAACACCAGAATCATGGGACATTTCTGAATCTTGCAAATTAACCTGAGTTTGGAAATATAAACAATTGTCAGTTGTAGTACAATGTGGTTATTAAGCATTTAGATCTGGAATTAGATCCTGGTTCAAATCCTATCTCTGCCACTTAGTAGCTATAGAACCTCAGATACAGAACTTAATCTCTGTGAGCTTTAGTTGCTTCATCTGTAAAATGGGATGGGATGTTCTGTCCATCTCTATTAGTTGTTATGAGGATTAACTGAGATGATGTTTATAAAGAGCTTAGATCTGTGATTGAAGTAAAGTTAGGTTTAAAAATATGCCTTCTTGAATTAATTCAACATACTTAGAAAATTTAGCAAAAATAAAGCCATGACGTAAAGTATATAGGCTCTGATACTTATGTAGATGCATGAGCTTAAAAGTAACTACTATAAGAAGGTGAACACCGCATCATAATTATCTTCCTCTAGCTTAAAAAGCCTGCATTAAACTATGCAGAGCAAAGAGATCAGGTCTTAGAATTTCAAAAAGTTAACACTGCAAGTTTATAAAACAAACTAAACATGCTAGCTAAATTATATTCAATGTAGATTTCCAAAAAACAAATGAAAAATGGGTACACTGATTCTGGGGTGTGGATTTAATTAGTACCACAAGCGCCCAGACCTGGTTTTTTTTCTGGAAGGACTTATGACAGAGAGAACATTCATTTGTTTATTTGTTCATTCACTCAAGAGTATTCCTAAGCTGTGTTCAGTGCTGGAGCTAATGGGGTGAATCACACTAGCTTTTCCCCTGTCCTCGTGGAGTTCATGGCCCATTCGGTGGGGAGAGGATTTACAGTGACAACAAATAATTGATCAATTACAAAGTTGATGAATGTTTTCAAAGAGAACCTCAGATATTTGGGGGAGGGGCTTGAAATAGATTTTTACTGTTATAGTGGGGTTCCTGTTTGATCCTAAGTGGCGCCCACATAAGAATCAGACACATGCGACACGCCGAGAAGAATAGAAAAGCAGCCCCATCAAGTTTGTTGACCACAGACAGACACTGGGTAGACTCCCAGGACAAAATTCATCCCAGAGGAGCCAGCTAGGAATGGGCACTTGTTCCAAAAACAATGCCAGAGTTTGGGTCAGGTCATTGCTCTCCTGGCCCAGCCATCAATGGAAACTGTGCCTAAATCCTGGGGAATGCAGCTATGAGTTAAAAGCAGAAATAATGGAGGAGAAAAATCCAAGAAGAATGATTTTCATATGCAGTCTCCATGAGACACTGGAAGCACACACTGTACTGCCTGGAGACTAAGATGATGGTAATGAAAAGGATACCCCATCCCCTGCAACATAGACACACACACACACACACAATCTCGGACTTTGAAGGATCTGGAAATCTAACCCTTCAGGCAGTGGCCCAAAGTCAAGGGCTCCACCAACAGGGGAGGCAGTGACTATAGCTTTCACAGTAACGGGACATGGTACTCCTAAATTGCCCCTAAAATGCTGTTTTGATGGCAGTGCTTCCCCTGCCCTGCCCAGGTGCTGTGACAAGGCGCCCAATGACTTCATCTGTTGCAGGAGTCCTTCTGCACAGGGGGCCTGAACTGAGAGGAAGAACATGGTGGACCACAAGATAACTGTCTGTTTTACTCTTGAGCACAGATGCGACCTTCTGTGTAGACGTCCAGACTAGTTGAGAGGACAGAAGCATCTATGCCCCTTCTCTATAAAACTGGATGGGTCCGAGGACAGCTTTGATCAGCTTTGATCAATAGAATATGGCAGAAGTGATGCTGTGCCAGATTCTAGACCTAGGCCTTATGCAACTGGAAACTTCTGCTTCCTGTATTTTGAGACACTTGCTCTTGGTCCCCTGAGTGGCCATGTGAGAAGACTGACTACTCTGAGTCCACCATGCTCTGAGAAGCCCCAGCCAGGTGAAGAGGTTCTGGAGGTGCCATGTGGAGAGACAGAAGTGCCAAGGTGCACAGAGATGCCAGATGGTGAGGGAAGCTGACCACATGGACAGAGCAGGAAGCACTCAGTCAAGCTCGTCTTGAATTTCTGACCCACGAAAGGGTGAACAAAGTAACGTGGCTATTTCAAGCCCCTGTGTTTTGGGGTAGATTGTTATCTAGCAGAAGATGACTGGGACTGGAAGTCTGAAGGAAAAGTATGAGTACCAGTGGTTTCACTCATAGGTGTTAGAAAATAGAAACTGTCATGGTTTATCATTGTTTATTCTTTGGCTGTGACTTGGGAAACAGAGTATACTAGAAAAGTTGAAAAATAAAAAAAGCAAGAAGGTTATATATGGCATAGTTTTGGTTTTCCTCCTATCATTGTGTTTTCCCGGCTCCTCACATCATTTTCCTCTCTACTCCCCAAACGTGTTCAAAAAGGATCTATCCTTGGATTTTTTTCTCTCACTTGGACATTATTTATTCTCTTCCCCTTCAACTACCCCTCCAAACAGTTGGCAATACATACAGGACTATGCCCTTAGCTTCATAGTCAATCCTGGGCTACAGGTCCTTACTCTTGATTGCCTGATTTGAACTGTCTTCTTGGAACTTGAAACTCAGCATGTTCAGAACCAAACTCTTCCCAAACAAAGCCAGTTCCTACACCCATCTTTCCAGCTTCTGTTAGTGGTCGTCAACCCTGGAGCCTCTTGAGTTGCCAAGTCCTTTTCTTCTGAAATTTCTGGTTTACACACCCTTCCATTTTTCTAGTTCTTTCCTAGACTCCTGCAATAGCCTGTAATTGGTTTCCTCACCTCACTCCACTCTCCCAACTGTGAGCTAAACCAGTATTTTTCTTTCTATGGGTTGCAACCCATTGGGGGTTGTGAAAATCAGTTATAAACAGTACTATTTTAAAAAATGAAACACAAAATAGAATAGAATAAAGGTGATAGAAAGTATCAGTACTTTGTATAAAGTAAAAGTATTATTTTATAAAATTTTTGTCCCAATTAAAAAAATACATATTTCAAACACATATATATTAGGTTACAGTAAAAAAGGTATTTCTTAATGTGGGTTGTGATGAAAGAAAGGTTGAAAAACACTGGTCTAAACTGTATATTCCTGTCAGACTGATGTTCCTAAAGTCCTTTTCTGATCGAATCACTTTTCTGCTCAGACGTCTTTGGGGGCCACCATTCCACTGCATATCAAAGGAGTGCCCACTTGTACCCTCACTGTCCAGACTTGGTCCTAATTCTCCTTTTCAGTTTACCTCCTGCCATTTTTCTTCAAAAGCTCCTACTCATAGTAGCTGTTGCCTGTTCTCTGAACATATCCCATGCTTCCTGGCCTCTGAATCTTTACTTAAGTTGCTCTCTTTGCCTGCTCTGGCTTCTCCCAACATCTCCATATATCCATTCTCATTTTAGTGCTCAAGAGACATTGTGGTACTGTGGAAAGGGTCAGGCCTTGGAATCACACCAACCAGAAACTAACTCCAGGCTCTGTCACTTACTTGTGGATAAGTTATAATCTAGAGACTGAATTTCCTCATCTTTAAGAAGGGGAGCTTGTTCTACTGGCATGAGGATTTCATGAGGTAATGCACATAATGCATTCAGCACAATACGTAGCACCCAATAGGTATCCTATAATGGTAGCGAGTATCCCCAATACGCCCAATACTGTGCAATAATATTTATGCCCTTAATAATATACCTACCATTTATATTATTATGAACATAAACCTTTATGAAATAATATCAGGCATGTTGGTGACACTCATGTTAGTTTTCCTTTCTTCAGGCTTTCTAATTGCAGTCAATTTTTATATAATAGTGATTCTTATGCTTATTAATCTTTCAGAGGACTTAACAATCAAAGATCATGGATTTAAAAAAAAATCTATCTGGTTGTCTCTCACAGTATTTAGCATAATGCTTTTATTAAAAAAAAAATTAATGGGATTGAAAGTGGAAGGGCTACCCCATTGTAATCAAGCCAGAGAAAAGTTCTACATCTGTGAGCCCTGCATAAATCAACAGAAACTGAATTCTGACTCTATTCTGACTTATTCTGAGCCTGCAGGACAGATGCCTATATATCACTTAAGGTCTATATCCATAAGTATCTCCTCTTAGAGTGGAAAAGAGACTCTGGTCTTACTATTTGCCTCAGAGAGAGGCTATGAAGATCAAGTCTATAAATTCCATGTTGTGCTTTGAGAAAGTCAGTATTAAAGTAAAAAGCAAGAATCTGAAATGAGTTATTTAGGGAGAAAGGAGGCCCAAATCTTGAAAAGTTGGACTGAGTCAAGTACACCCAAGATCAAATGTGTAAATCCCAGGACTGCACTTACTCACTTCTTGTAGTGAATGCTCTTTTCCTCCTAATCCATTATGCTAATACATATGCCACATTTTATGAGGCCAAGGTGAAAACTAATCAGGCTCTATTGTAACTAAGCCTGTTTAGCTGACACATGACACCCAAACAGATTTCTAGCCCAGCAAATCAAGCCTGCTGTTATCTGCAGGGAGGTGATGACTAATGAGGTAATCTCAAAGGATTGTCTCACCAGGGCCCTTGGTGAGGAGGTGGCAAAACAGGCTTCGGATCTGAGGTTTTAACCCTTTTTTACTGGACATCTGGTGCTGCAAATACTGCTGTGACTAGGCTGTTGTAATCCTGACACACATCTGGGCCAACTCCCGTGGCACCATTTCACTGAATTTTGCAGTGTGGAAAAATGTGTAGCTGCCTGTAGCTCTGTACTATAAGAATCTTCAGCATTCCAATTGGCTCTTCAGATTTCTGTGGCCTTGGAATCATCCACTGGCAATAGCTTTTGTTCTTTATATTGTAAATATCAGAGAAAGAGGGGCCCAGGCTCAGGTCTTATTTGTGGAAGAGAGGGTGGTGGAAGGGAGCCAGCTGCTGTTGGAGAAGCAGCAAGCAAGAGAGATGGATTTACTATCAACCCGAATAAGGCGAGAAGCAATGGTCACTTTCTATTAGCACTCACCTTAAAAGAGAAAACGTAAATCTGTAAGTTGACAGTGACATGGGTTTAGCCACCAATTATTTTATTTTTAATAAATTAATTACCAACATTATTTTAATGACATATTTTCTACAGTAGCACCACGTCTTTCTTATTCTGACTTGACTCTCACCTCTTACCTCTTTTGACTTACCCAGGCTTTCTAACTGGGGCTATAGCACCCCTACATCTATATTTTCTTGGCCTCCCACAGATTGCTTTCAGCTGACTGAAAGTTGCTTTCAGATAGACCTGAGTTCAAATCTCTCTAGGTTTATGACAATGAGGAGGTTATTTAACTGCTCTAAATCTTACTTTCCCTATCTGTAAAATGGGATAGTAATAGAACAAGTTTTTTAGGGTTGTTTAGAAGATAAAATTAGATAATCCACGTAAAACACTAGCACAGTGCCTGGAGAAGAAAGTACTCCATAAATGATAGCTGCTATTGTAATTTTCTCTGAACTGATAAAATGCCTGTGTTGTCTTTATTCTATTCTTTATTTAGAAAGCAATAAGATGTTGCCTGGGGCAATGCCACCTGTTATTGTTTCAGCTGAACATAAGTGGGACATAAGTGATAGAGTATTACTAAAATGTCTAGGGATAACACACACTATTTGGAAGTGTAATCGTGGGGACCCTTCTCCAGGAGATGCAATTCAATTTTTTTTGCCTTTATTTTCCATCTTGGTTCTTTTAAACATTTCTTTCATATTTCCAAAAATTACAAATTTTTCACTCCTCTGAAAATTGTCAGCGGCAAGTATGTATTCTTCCTCTTCTTTTGATATATTCAATAGGAGTTTTCAATAGCCCTGCAAGCAGTGCTAGTTTTACAATTGTATCAGTTTTGAAGGTGCTCATTCAGAATTTAATTTTTTTAATCTATCAATATTGGAAAAGAATTCAAAAAATAAAATACTAGTGATTACAAAACAGAACTAAATCCCTAAAAATCCCAAGGATTGCTCTTTTACATTATTTACTTCCATATTACCTATGTGCTTAACAAGGTCGGGAATTTATCCTTGAAGAGTCCATGTTTACATTTTTTCTTCTCCGCAGAGTGTATTAGGATTTTTAACTTTCCTCAGTTTCTTAAAATTCTTTAAAAAATATGTAGACACTATTATTTTTCTATAAGAATAGTATTCATAACAAGAAAACTGAAGACATCTCCCAGAATCCATGTGAAAACTCGAAGGCACTGAAATACTCAGTGTACATTTCCTATCAGGTCAGACTTGGCCGTCTTTGAAGGCAGCAGCCGCACGTCTTTGGTGAGCTGAAGATTCCAACCCCATTCAAGTCAATAGGCTCCACTCTAGACAGAGCTTGTTCTCTAAGACTAGAACCTGAAGGATTATCCTGCTGGGTTTAGATCTATTTCAGAAAGTATTATGCTATGTACACACAGCATTTGTTGTTGATTATTTATGATTTCTGGTGATTTCTAAAAAACGTTAGGCATCAGGCTCTTGGTGAGGCATATAATCCCCTATTATAACTGTTCCTATGAGGAAATCAGATTTGACTTACATCTTTCTTACTTAAATTTCCCTTACTGGGAATGTAGGTAGATTTGGAGGCTGCCTGTATTTCATTTTGCCACATGTAATTACGTTCTGTGCATAATCAGTCCTAAAAATTTGTTGGCAATATTCTATTACTCTTGTAGCCTCGTTGACTTTCTGCATATCTGTTTTATTTAGCATGTTGTTTGACTTATACTCTGGTGTCCATCTTATGCTCACATGTAATACTAGTCTATTTCTCTTCCTTATCAAGGAGCATTAAATTTAAAGGTCCTTCCTGGGGAACAGATCTAAGATGCTGCATTTTGAGTGTATAGTGCAGTAACTGATATGTCAACATTCCCCTGTGATAAACAACAGGTGAAGATGTAGGTTTTCAAGAATAATCTTTTGTTAGCTCAAGTTTTGTAATCTGACAGCCCATCTGGTCTTCAGCCTGACTGCTTTATTTAAATCTCTAATGCACTTTTTCTTTTATTATTGCCTAACATTTCCCTTAATTTGTAAATTGTAATATTCCTTAAATACTGTATGTTAAAAAAAAAACAAACAGAAATACTATGACTAAAATTAAAAAAAGAAAAGACACAAAATAAATCACTGATTCAATCTTATTTTTGCAATTGTCAATTTTGGATGAGAGCCAAGAATGGATTTTTTGGATGGGGTTAATGAATGCAAACTACAACTCCCTCCATTATTATCAGAACAAAGATCGCCTTACTTTGAATGGCTCAAGATATGTAAACACAGCTGGTCCAATAGCTCAAGTGGCAATGAAACACACTGCCACAGAAGAGACTGGGTTCAGTGTGACCTGATGACTCAGATGCTCTTGTGCAAAAAGCCCAGAGGCCAAACTGCGTCTATTCCTAATTGTGAGGAGAAACTTGCACTTTCTAGAGAAGTTTCTCCCCTTGCTAAGCCTTGGAGCCTTGAATTATATATGGTCTTTCACATTTTCCAAATAAGCAAAATTTCAAAAAAAATCTGGGGGGCTTACATAAAACTGTTGACTTGTAATTTTGCCAAGTGAGAAACATTTTTTAAAACCCTATTTATAACTGCCATCATTTCATAAAAAGGACATTTTCTCATAAAAATATTAATAAAATTTACATGGAATACATTTAAGCTTCAGAAAGAAACTCTGTCTTCTCATTTTGCAGTGCATCAGAGAAAACATTGTTACTCACAGCTTGTTTGGGTCCACTGGCCTGGCCCCTGTCTGATAAGAGCTGATTAATGACGGTTAGGGGTCTGAGCTTACAGTCAGCGTCCGGTGGGGAGTACTATTTTCCTCAGAGCCAAGAGACCAGAGAGCTTGCCAAGCCATAAGATTTCACATTCCTAGAATGTGCCACTTCAAGGCGCAGCTTGGCCACAAAGCACTGCTCACAGGCCGCTGGGCTCCTTTGGGAGCAAGTTATACCACTGAGAGCCTTCGTAAGAAGTGAAAATTGAGAACTCGCATAGCCTGGCACTCAGCAGCTATATTCCAACTATATCAGAAGCAAAGCAAAGGAAATTTTTTAGGATATTAAAATCTCATCCGAACCCTCCAAAGTACATGTCTGGGAATCCTTGATATTTGCAAGAGATAAATCCCAAGATATGAAAAATCTCTAAATTGATGAATATGGAAATATTTGCACAGGCTCCTGGCTTTTTCAATACATTTTTTTGAGACATATGAATTTCTAAGCACATCATTTCCCCAAAACAAGCAAACATTTTTGCAAGATTTACTTATATTCTATCTTTCCTATGATGACTATTTTTCTGTTTTCACAGAAGCCAAGTTTTTAATTATCCTGAGAGTTACAGCCTATGTCAGGAGTAGGGCACAAAAATATCTGATTGGAGAGGGATGCTGGGTGACTGACTAGGCTAACTCACTAGCTCCTCGATCATTTCCTAACCTAGCTTCAAAGTACATGTGATATGAATTTAAACCTCAGCAAAACTGCCAATTAACACATCACAAACCTTCATGGTCCATTGAAAATATTCAAAACCTGGAGTGTTAAATCTGTGAATACCAAGGGTCTCCTGCATAGTTCTCTGGCAGTTCAGTGTTACATAATTTGGGGTGAGAAACTCATGTTACTGTTGGAAGGTAACGATCACTAACTAGTTTCTTTTGTTGTTGTAATTCAAAGCACAGTAAAATAAAAAGCAAAATTTATTTTTAAAAACTAACATACCATTGCCTACTTTAACTTCTCTTGTGTTCACTGTGCATTGGCATGACAGTAAATAGGTATTATGAAGTAAGAAATTCAGAGATCACTGAATATTATTCAGGATAAAAAGCTGGTTAGAGGTCTTTTTATTGTGGAGAGACTATGCTCAAGAAAAAAAAATATCACATTCACCAGCATGCTTGAGGATTTCATGTTCTTTCAAAATAAACTTAAAATAGTTTGCCTGGTTGCATGCACGATGACAGATTTTGAGAAGGAAAAAATTCACCTTCCAGTCACTGGTTAGCGAAACAACAATGTGGAATGTTTGTGTCCTCTCAGCTGTGAGTGATGAGTTAGTCCCGCCAGACTGTGCTGTGATACTAAGCTCACCATTTGAGGCACTCCATGTCACCAAAGGCCACAT
This sequence comes from Choloepus didactylus, assembly GCF_015220235.1. Taxonomy (NCBI): domain Eukaryota; kingdom Metazoa; phylum Chordata; class Mammalia; order Pilosa; family Megalonychidae; genus Choloepus; species Choloepus didactylus. Next base: position 172,175,486 of record NC_051310.1, read on the forward strand.
CAATTAACATTCATCTGGAAAGACCCTTAAAAAGCATCTAACCTGTGAGTTTGAAACAGAATATGTGATGGAAAAAGACTCTGTGCTGGGCTTATCCTCAGATAAGTTTCATCATTCTCAGAGGGATTATGCACAAAGGTTTAAAAGTCCATAGATATATTGTGTTTTGAATAAGTTATAAAAGAAGAAAAATAAATAGCCCTTGTCTTAAAGGAGTTGAAAATCTTCTGTTGATAAGAAAACAGCATGTTAATATGAAATATAACAGTAACATTCATCGTGTGCTTATCAGATGCCCACCACTATGCGATTTTCATTCCATCCTCATGATAACCTTAGATGGAGAGTTCTAATGTTGTCAACAGATTACACGTGAGAAAACTGGGCTTTGAGAAGTTAACTTATCCAATCAGTTCTCTATGACTATGATACCATTATATCACACATACATGCATACATGCATACATACATACATACATACATACAAACAGTGGGGAAGATAGAATTATAACAGCTTCAGGTAATGGCTTAAAGGTATTCATTGATACCTTATGTAATGAATAAATATGAATGATATTAAACGTCCATCTGATGCACATTTGTAGATGTCTTGGACTAACGAATCTACCTCTACTCATCAGGTGAGGGGATTTCTCCAGATACCAGCTCAAATACCACATTCCTTCTTTCCTATTTGGAGGGACCTTCTAGGAGTGCTTTCTTTGTAGTCTTCTAACTGCACATGTCACAATTCGCTATTTATTGAAGTGTTTTATGTAGTTATTCTGATTATCTATTAGATTGTATGATCTTGTAGAAAAAGATCTTGGTAGCTTTTTTAATACTTAACAAGTGTTTTATATATAGTAGGAGCTTCATGTTTGCAAATTCTAACAGACCCATCAGTTATTTTAGCAGGCATGGGGAGTAGTCACCTAAGATAATGCTTTCTTAGTTTCTACAGATTGCTCTGGATGGCATGCAGACATTATTCAATGTGACATTGGTAAAAGTGTTTAAAAAAGCAGGCAAAAAAAAAAAAAATGTATTTCCTAGTATTTTTCCTGAGGTTAGTTTAGGTAAAGTCAGTAAGAAGAAAAGAACTGGTAGTTTGCTAGATGAATTTTGATAACAATTTATTCTGGACTCCAAATTCTGTGATGAACAGAAGGCTCTATATCCATCTAACTAACACAGGTTGAGTTCGTTTTAGAGACTAGCTTTAAATGAAAAGCTAAAAAGGTACAATAAGAACTCAGATTATCTTTTTTTTTATTAAATTCAGTTTTATTGAAATACATTCACACACCATACAATCATCCATGATATACAATCCACTGTCCACAGTATGATAACATAGTTATGCGTTCATCACCACAATCTATCTCTGAACATTTTCCTTACATCAGAAAGAACCAGAACAAGAATAAAAAATAAAAGCGAAAAAAGAACACCCAAATCATCCCCCCATCCCACCCCATTTGTCCTTTAGTTTTTATCCCCATTCCTCCACTCATCCATACACTAGATAAAGGGGGTGTGATCCACAAGGTCTTCACAATCACACTGTCACCCCTTGTAATCTACATTATTATATAATTGTCTTCAGGAGTCCAGACTGCTGGGTTGGAGTTTGGTAGTTTCAGGTATTTACTTCTAGCTATTCCAATACATTAAAGCCTAAGAGGTGTTATCTATATAGTGCATAAGAATGTCCACCAGAGTGACCTCTCGACTCCATTTGGAATCTCTCAGCCACTGAAACTATTTCAGATTATCTTTTGGCCTTTGAGGACACTGACTAACTCTAGAAATCCTGCTTTCCTTAGTAACATATATTGTGTCAACTATCCTGTCATTTTATTTTCATAAATGGTTACAAATTAAAGTTAAAAAGCTGTAGTTTTTATTATAGAAATAAACACCATTTAAGATATTTTAATGAAAATGTAAAATAATTTAAAATTGATCCAATGGTGCTGATGTGCAATATTATTTGAATCACCTTTGTAGCATAATAATATTAATAAATATAAGAACAGTAATCACATATGGTATTCTTATCATTCATGAGTTTTAACTCCCCTCACTCAAGAGTTGCATATGGAGCATTCTGTAATTGCTCATTTCCAAAGAACATTTTGAGTAGAAATTAATCCCCATAGAACTTAAGTTTTTTTTTGTTTTTTTTTTTTTGTAAAAAGAAGTATGTCAGCTTTAGTGAAGTGGTAAGTGATTGCCATGCAGGAAATCAACAGTGGAAAAGCGGAAGAGTAGAAACTCAGACCTATGTTCTAAGTTTAGTTTCCAGAATACCTACAATTACCCTGTAGGAGGTACATAAAAAAACCGTCTAAAGTTACCAGGGATGTGAAGTCTGTACAGTCCTCTAGAAATGATCTTTTCCCAGCTAATTTATACAATTTACAAATTGGCAAATATTTATGGACTTCACAAGTCAAAAATAATCAATTCTGGTTGTGGAGAAAGAGATACTTGTTCCAGGGTTGGGCTACCAGGATGTGGAAATATGCTAAGCAAAGTTTTCTCCACTGGGGAAGTGTGTTCATTAGGGTTCTCTAGAGAACCTGAATCAACAAGAAATATCTGTAAATATAAGATTTTATAAAAGTGTCTCATGCAACTGTGGAGATGCATGAGTCCAAATTCCATAGGGCAGGCAGCAAACTGGCAACTCTGATGAAGGTGTTCAATGAACTCCTCAGGAACCACTTTGCTGGCTAGTGGAAAAAGTGAAGGTTCTCTCTCTCTCTTCCTTAAGTCTTCAACTGATTGGATTAAATCCAGCTGATTGAATTCTCTCATTGCAGAATTCATGCCCTTTGTTGATGTAATCAGTCACAGCTGCAGTCAATTGACTGATGATTTAATAAACCAGCCTTTCGGTTTCTTAACCAGCCACAAATGTCCTTGCAGTAACGGTTAGGACAGTGCTTGCTTGACCAGACACCTGGATACCATCACCTGGCCAAGATGATACATAAACCTAACCATCACAGGAAGTAACACACATAGGCACTGAAAGCAACATTTGGAAGACTGGATATATATAAAACCCTTTGAAAGAGAAAGAACCTTTTGTATTTCACAACCAAGAAACCAATCAATAATTATTTCTTGAGTGTTTCCAAGCAGAAGGGTACTCTGCTTTTGCTTTTTGTTCAGGGGTATGAGTGACTTTTGTGCCAGTTGCTTACTTTTAGTGAGGACTTAAGTTCTTCCCCTTTGGACTCATCAATACTAGCCAACATATTTAACTCACCTGCCCCAAACACCCTACCCTAATGGTTTCTTGATATCTTAATTTCCAAAATTGATTACCACCACCTCAATTTAGCAACCTATTCCCAAGGCCATACTCTGATCATTGTACCATTTGGAAATATTTTACTTTTGGGACACTAGTGCCAACAGCCTATTTTCTATCCTTGCCCTACCCTCCTCTCTACCTTGGTTCAATTATACCTGCTTTCAACCTCATCTAAACCTGCTCCTTTGGTCTCTCCCACTCATCCCAGTCTGTTGGAAATTTTCTTTGATTCTCCTCTTTCCTTATTCTTGGTATGTTATCTTTTACAATTATAATCACATTCCTCAGTTCTTGAAACTTCTTGACTCCTATCCTCAGGTTCTAGCATTACTGGAGAAAGTCACATGACCTGAAGATTGGTGCCTCCCACCTCCCTGATGTATGATGCCCAGTGTAAGCTGGAAGCTCAAAGACTCGATAGTCTGGCTTTGAGTTCCTGGTCTTGTCTCTTTTCCGTTTTCACACAGGCTATTTCAAACATTTATACCACTTTACTCAAGCTCCCTCTTCACTTTCAGCAGATAATCTTGCCTTCTATTTCACAGAGTAAATAATGGCTATCAGGGAGGATATCTGTCAACATCCAGCTCCCACCTTCAAATCTGTTTACCATACATCCTGTCTAAAGAATTAGCCATATGACCCCTTTTCCCATTAGAGTGTATTTCTCTACCAAAATCATTGGCTCATGTCTCCTTAGAGATCTTAGTCTGCCAATTATCCCCTTTCTCATATAAGATCTAGCTTAAGTCCTTCCCATCTTAAAAATAAAAACAAAAACAAAAACAACTGACCCTCCATTCCATAAGCTTCTCTACTTATCAACGATGTCATTCTTTTTATTTCTTTCTAAGATCCTTCAGAGAAGAATCTATACTGATACCTCTACTCTCTCACCTTCTGCTCACTCCTCCACCTGCCACAGTCTCTGAGCCACCCTGACTATGGCATTGAAAATAGGCTCCTCAAGGCCACTGGTCATCTCTCAACAGCCACCTCTAGCAGGCGCTCTCATTACTTACCTCATTTCTGCTGCATTTCACACTATCGGCCCCTCCTTCCTTACAACTCTCTTCTCCCTCGGCTTCCACAGTACCCCCCCACCCTGGGTTACCTCCCACCTGGTTGGTTGCTCCTTCAAGGTCCCTTCTGGGGACTTCCTTCTCTCCTTCTTGACTCAAGTTCTAACATACCCAGGCTTCTTCCTTGGCCCTCTTCTCATTTTCCAAGGCATGTTTTATTCCATCTCCTACACATATCTCATATCTTTCCTCCCTACTCTCACAATAAGGTGGTCAGAAGAGGATGGTGTGCAAAAACACCAACACTTACACATCTCCCTGGGCTTCAGTTTCCTCTTCTATATTACAATGAGAACACCAACGTATAGGGTTGCACCACAGAATACAATGAGCTGTCACATGAAAAGTATGTAGTACAGTGACTACTCGGTGAGTTGTCAGTCTATGCTATTTCCTTCCCCTTTCCATCTCCTCAGTTCAAGTGTTCATTAATTCATTCATCCCAGAAATATTTTTGAACACTACCATCCACAGGCCTGTTCTAGGTACATTAGACAACCAGTTAGCTCACACTGTAGTGAAAGAAAAAGAAAACAAATACATAAATGCAAAAGAGCGTTTCAGAGAGTGATGACTTCTGTAAAGGAAAGAAAGTAGCTGATATATTAGAGAATGACCAGGAAGAGGCTACCATAATGAGAGTGGTCAGGGAATGTCTCCTGAATAGGTGACATCTGAGCTGAAAACTGGATGATGAGAAGAAGACAGCCCTGCAAAAAGCTGGGAGAAAGAACATTCATGAAAAGACAGAGGAAACAGCCAGTACAAAGGAACAAGGCAGGAGTGCACATGGTGGGTTTTAGAAAAGAAAGGAGCTCATTGCTTCACGGGCATAATGAGCAGGGAAAGACCTCCGTTTCTCATCTGAATGACTGCAATTGCTTCCTAAAGGAGCTGCCCTTGTAGATCACTTTCCACTTTGAATTCTTCCTATTGCCAAAAGAATGATCTTTAAAAATTATTATTATTATTAATGATAATAATAGATAACATTTACGGAGCATATGTCCCCCACACTATTCTGAGCACATTACACATATCGTCCAATTTAATCACATCACAACAACCCTCTGAAGTAGATATTATTATCTTCAATTAACAGATAAGAAGATGAGGTACAAAGAGGTTTGCATGGGTCACAAAGACAGTAAGGGATGAACCCAGTAAGTGAGGTTTGAACATAAATCTGAATGTGTCACTTTCCTGTCTTAAATTGCTTAGTGGCTCTTAGGACTTTCAGGAGTAGTGTGTGAACTATTTCATCACCTGCCTTGATTCTCTCTGATTTCCTCTGGACACACCAGATCACTCACTGTCCCAGAACATGTCATGTTCTCTCATATATCGCACATGGAATTCCCTCTGCCTAGAACATGCTTTCTCCTCTTCTAGCCTGGCCGCTTATACCATTTTTTTTCTAGACTCAGCTCAGGTGTCAACTTCTTAATACTTCACCCACCTTGCCATCCTGCAGACACATCTGTCATAGCTCTCATCATCAATCAATGTATCTTGCTCCCTGACTAGTCAGGGCACGGCTTAAAGGTGAACACTGTGTCAGATTGACATTTTTATCCCAGTACTCAACATGGTACCATATGCATAGTAAACTTTCTTTGAAATATTGTAGAATGAATGAATGGGGCACATTGAGGGACCTGATGTTTTTTGAGCACTTTCTTTGTGCTAGGAACTGTACTAAGTTCTTTACGTATACTTTGCAATTTGATATTCACAGCTACCCAATAAGATACATACTTCCACTTTGCAAGGGGAGAAATGGAGGCTTAGAGATAATAACATACCTGTGGTCATACAGCTAATAGTGGTAGAGTCATAATTTAAACCTGGATTATCTGGACCCAACACACAGAACAGGAGAAGTCAAAGCATCTGTCCTCCAAGTGTTTAAAAATCAGTCTGAGAGGCAAGACTAAAACACTGAAACAAGACTGTGCGGATAATGCCAAAACCCCTCAATTTACAGTTTTGTGCTTCTGATGACCCAGGGAACACGTTCACTTTGATGTCTCCTCTCCTCCTCAAACTCAATCCAACTCCCCTTCTCTTCCAAAAGCTTTCTTTGCTCTCAGATGCCACCATCTCTCTCTTCATCCCAGCAGAAGCCCTTGGGAGCACACAGCTGATTCATTTCTCTCTTCTATCATTTCATCCCTGTCCCAAGTCCCATAATTTCTTCCTTTCTGACGTTCCTTCATCAGGAGCCTTTCCTTCTATCCTCCAGCATCTGCACTCATTGCAGCCCACGTGACCTTACTTTCAGTTTACTGCAAAAGTCTCTAAACCTGTAGCTTCACGTTACACTCCATCCAATCAAGCACTTAATTAAAACATTACTCAGTTGCTCCATGTGAGGTTAAGTTTAGTTCTAATCAAACTCCAAGAGCACTGAGGGCAGAGGTTGCACCCTAATGTTTCTTTTCTATCTTATCTACAGCAGTGGTTCTAAGTGTTCCCCACCCCCTGCCAAGGACTTGAGAATCTAATGAAGACTCTGGACTCTCTCCAGAAAAACACAGGAACAAGTGAAAATTGGCTGATAGTTTCTAGAGGTCTACAAACTTTAAATTAATATTCTTGCTCTCTGATCATTGATCATGAGGCTGAACAATTATGCGCACCTCACTCCCTGCTCTTGAACCCCAGTGAATGTAACTAAAACTTGTGTGATAAGGGCAGTAAGGGTAGAAGTCCTTTGGTAAGGCTCAATTAAGGTGGAGCTTAATCTAGAATTTCAGGTATGGGTAGAATTGTATAACTAGGAGGGAAGAAGGTATCTAAGGCAGAGGGGAGAGCACGAATAGAGGCATGTGGCAGGGATGAAGAGGATATTAAGGTGACACATTTGAAGAGACATGAAGGTCATGCTTAAGAAGAGTGAAAAGTATGTAGGAATGTAAGGTAGTATCAAATTTGACCTGGCACAGATGGCAGTGAGGAACCAGTATAAGTTCCTGAGCAGAGGAAAGACATGATGATAGTGATGTTCAGACAACTGGACACAGAAGTGAAGAGAAAGTGAGACAGAGAGCAGAAAGGCTTGCTATAGGGGCTGCAATGGTAGCCATGGGATTGGAGTAGAAGAGAAGAACTGGAGGAATGTTCCACCAGAACATCCAGGATTTGGTGGGGGATGGATTAAGAGATGTAGGGTTGCAAAGAGCCTTGGAGATGTGAGGACCAGGGGCCAAAACTGTGACTGGTATGTTCTTCACCACGATGGTGCGCTGTGCTCCAGACTAAACCCAGTAGTTATTCCCTTTACCAACCTATATCTAAACCGGACACCACTGTATGTATCCAACATGCTTCCCAGAAAACTTGCAGACAGAACTACAACTTCTATTAAGTGAAATAAATACATGAGTAATGTTTTCAGGATGTACATCAAGATGCCCACATTGAAAACATTTCAGAGAACTCTCTTTTAGCACATGATGCTCTGCATGGAACCTGATTTTAATTCAACAGCATCTAATCATTAGCTATGTTTTCCCTCTGCTGCCTAAAGCATTTTCCAATAATAACAACATTAGTACTACCCACTAGAATTTCCACTGGCTCCACATTTTCTAATGGAGACATGCCCAGTTTTCTGTACTTGGCACCATGTGAGGGTGTACCTTGCATCTGAGGATGCTCTCAAAGGAGAAAGTCAGTCATCACAAGCCTTTGCATAGGCACAAAGTGTGTTTACACAACAGCAGGAACACTGCCTGCCCATGTTCTCCACACATATCAAAACTGCTCTCCAGAGCCAAGCTATGTATTTGTCTGCCTGGTTGCAGCAGAAACTGATTTGGTAACTTTCTTGTCTCAGGGATGATGCAAAACTCTTTCAGTGTCTGAAACATTCTCCACTGTGCTCAATCATTTTAAGTCATATTGGGCATGGCCATAAATTTGGGGAGAGATCTCCCCACTGTCACTTTGCGACTTAAAAATGAGTCCCAATTGTTCAGAGTAAAACAAGATGCAATAATGATACATATAAACCACCAGGGTGGGGGACTTTATCATCACCTTCATTTTATTGATTAGGAAACAGAAACCAAATAGAACATGGAACTATCCCTAAGCTGGAGAGGAGTCAGTGTGAATTAATTCAAGGCAGAAATGACATACTATGTTCTGTACCCTACCCCTCACCTCTAGAGCCTTCACCAGTCAGTAAAGCAATGTTCAATTTTTTTATTGTGCTCCTAGGATGAATAATTTAAAATAGTAACCAAAATATGGAAGAAATTTTAAGGGCTTGGGGCATTATTTTCACATTTTTTGTTGAAAGTCTCTCTGCACCAACAAAATGATCATCTAGGGTGTCAGATAATTTGTTGATGGAAGTCATTAGTCTTTAGCAGAGGAATGGAGGTACCATCGATGAGCTCTTAATGCCATACCTGAAGACTGTTTTAATCCAGTGTGGTTTGGGGCACTTTCCAGCACAGAATTCAAGAGAGCACATTTGCTCTTCACTGGCTATTTGCACAAAAAACATTGTTTTAAATCAGGACTGTCAAGTGAGAAGTCCAATAGTTCTTAACAGAAATATATATTCATGCAATCTAGATGACCAATGTGCAAACAGAACCTTAGCCTTGGTTGTTCTCTGGGTTGGGAGATCCAGAGAGCTAGCTCATGTGTGGGAATGATTCTATTTGAGAGTGGCCTGAGAGCTGTTCATCAGCAATGTGCTGCCTTTTCTAGAACTGATCTCACCCTCCCCAATCAGCTTTAAAGCCAACCATAATCTCTTTACTTGGGTTAGAGGCGATAACCCCTGGCACCCCCAGATTAGAGCAATTCCTTCATTTTAGAAACAGCCCTGGTAAACTAAAGCCAACTTGACAACTTCTAGGATATAAGAGAGGAAATAGTAAGAGTAAGGGGCTGAACTGGGCAGGCTTGGCTCTGTGTCTCTTTTCTCTCTCCCAGAGTGGAGGAGAGGTGGGAAAGCACACAAGCATTAGCTGAGCACTTTCCATGGGCCTGGCACTCACTCGGTTATCTTACTCCATGAGCCCACTATCATGATTCCCATTTTACAGATAAAGAAACAGAGACTCCAGTTTCCTGCATGCTTACTATACTATATACACCCGGCAGTCTCCTTTTAAAAAAATACTTTACGTAGGGAGCCAAAGGACTGGGACATTGAAGCTCTTAGAAAGACTTTTTGGATGCTCTTTGCATGTCATCTCTCCTTGCTGTTCCTGATTCCCACATGAAAAGAATGATTAACCAATGATTCTCATAACTCCTTGGTCTGAAGGGGTCTTGAGAAGGGTGGTAACCAGGGGCAAGACAATCCATCACAGTGTCTCAGTGCATTTCTGTGTCCTTCTGGTGAAAGAAATTGGCTCAAGAAAATGTATGCAGTACTCCAACATTAGGGACATCCAGCGCAAAGGTGAATCCTTGTGAATGGAGCAGAATGAACCACATGCTTGTGACCTGCTTCGTAATTTCCCATGGAATTCTGATTCCGTTTGGGTCTTGGGTTTAACAACAAAACCTAACTATATCAAACAAACCAGCAACAAAATAAATAAAACGTGTTTGTTGGATTCACCAGCATGTGTTTAATAGTCTGATGTATCACTGTCAATTGTCCAGAAAGTAGCCTCACTGTGCCTGACTTTCTGCATGTGAAAAACGGAGATATAAATTTATATATTTTCCCTCATTCACCCCAGAGGGATGGGGAGAGGATTACTGAGACAATAGCTACAAAGCTATTTGAGCTTCTCACCAGAAGGTGCTTCTGGAATACAAATTATTATTAGCATTACCATTGTTATGTGGCTTATAACTACAATATGGAAAGCAGGCTATATAGATCAGTGTGTCAGCCTCCTGCATAATTTAAGTTCAATTTGAAGTTAGTTGTCTTTGCATGCTCAGGTCCTATATTACAGCATTCTTTTGATGAAAGCACACTCAAGGGGCCAGATGTATTAGCCCTGCAAGAAGAATAATGAAGGTGCAAGATCAGACACGCACAGGTAACACCTGTGGAAAATAGATGTTTGAGCTCTCAGCTCTGTAATGCATGTTTCTATTTTGAGGTCCCACTGCGGTGAGGTTGGGGGACTCTTACAAGTCAGTATTAAGTGTTTAATGTACAGATTCTGTGACCTGAGACCAGCTGGAAATGGATGCTGAAATTCTGCTTGACAAGTGAAGCATTTTGATGGAAAGAAAAAATGTGGTCTCATTGAACATTATTTCCTGGGGACAGGTGGCATTTCTAGTCAATTAAGACCCTGCCAATGAGTGTGATCCTTGTGAGGCACCCTGGTGTACAGGCTAGAGTATGGGTTCTGAAAACAGAAATGCCTGTATTTATTTATTAGCTGTGGGACCTTGGGCACCTTGGTTTCCACCTACAAAATGGGGACAATATAACCTATCTAAAAGTTGTGAAGATCACATAATGTGATGTGTATAAAGAACCCAGTGTTAGAGTAGGCACTCATTAAAGGTTATTCCCTTTCCCTGTTGTTTGGAATGTTACAAGCATCTACATTGTTCTTCAAATAAAATTGATGTGTGTGTATATATATATTCAAACCTATGTTTGAACACTTGAATATGTTGAATCCAAATGCAAGGCAACCAAGAGGTGATTTTGTTTCCTAAAGGTAACTCACTAAAAGAGATAGTCTTTAATATTTCTGCAATTAAGACTGGCACATTCAGAACAGAGGTCCATCTGGGAACCAATCAGGAGAATCATCATTAAATGAATTCCAGAATATTCTCAGTTGGTGTCTAAATTCCCAGTGACATTTTTTTGCAGGCAGAACTTAGACTTTCAGACAGTTTAATCCCTCCACCAACAATCTCTGCACAAAAGGCTTCCTCTGAGCTCTAAGATCACTCTAATTCTCTTCTCTTGGAGCACAGAGGTCCTGGGCAATTTACTGCTCTTTTCATTCTATTAGATGCCCCTGCACTTGAAACAGCTTTGCTAAGGGCCATCTAGAAAAGGAGGGGGAAATGGCATGAAAATGGGGGTGAGGGGAAGGAACTTTGTAGGAGTTTGGCATATTGCCTCACACCCCAGGCCCCAGCCTCTGTCCAGGAAATGCTCTTGGCGGGCTGTGGGCCTCGGTAGAAGCCACAGGCTTTCACAGCAATTAAAGCAGATGGAGGTGAGGCCCCTCACCTCTCTGGCAATTATGAACCTGTGGTAGTAAAATAAGCACACGTAGCCCCTGTCCTCCACAAGGTTTTTCTTGCTTGAGGTTGCAGAGTCAACACAGAGCCTTGATAAAGAAAGTTACGGTGTCAGGACAGGGACTGGGATGGTGTTATTTAACAGTTGTCAGTGGCCCCGGATGAGCCAGATTCACACAAAAGCAGAGACATCTGCTCTCAGGAACTTGAAGGAGTTTTACATCAGTTGGTAAGAGCAGGTGAGAGGAGGAAAAGAGGAGCGAGGCCATCTAGATGGATTCAACTTAGAAATGGTTTTTGAAAGATACTCTAGAAAGAATAACCTGGGAAGCCATAAAAGTTATGGGGGTGAGGGGGAACAGTATTTATTCTAATCTTGGCTGGGGTTCTCATTTACTATATTACCTCAGAATTGTCACTATTAATATTTCTTTTTTAACTAATGGCGTTAAAAAATTGACAAAAACAATAGGTGACAAATTCATAATATGGTTTTAAAACACATTTAGCATGCCTATTCTAGAATAATTAAATTCCAGGCATTAACCTGGATGCTTTCAAAAAGGACAAACTTTCTTAAAGAATTTTAAAAATTAATGTTGATCTTCTATAAACCTGCTTCTCTAATAAAAAAGGTACAGTTAATATTGAAATTGACATTAGAACATAAAAAGAATGAATATACAATCTAGTTTATGCTAAACAGAATTCATATTATGCCAAATAACTTTGTAGATACATTAACAAAACAGATGTGACTGTTGTATACAAAACAATAAGTACAATATCACTTTATAGAAATTTTTTCTTAATTATATTAGGAAGTTGTTAAAAATTGTTAATTCTCTCTATGATGCAGAAATGTGTCTAGTTAACATAGGAAAAACTAGGATGGAGAATTGCTTTGGTCTCATGCTATTTTTAACACCTAAATTCCCCCTTTAGGTTTCTCCATGCACGAACAAATGGTTTCTGTGAATAGCTCTTTGCAAGCATGCCTGTTTTAATCAGAATGCTTGGGCAAAATAAAACTTAGCTGTATCAAACCAAAACGGCGAAACACAGAGTAGACACACTGAGGGTGATTCGTTTGATGTGAGACCCTAAAGCCAACTACAAATGCTAACGTAAAGCACATTGCTCTCTGTACTTCCAAAGGAAAGCATTTCTGGAGTATTTTGCATTTATCTCTCTAGAAATGGAAAAAAAACAAAGCAGCCACTTTTATAGTTTGGACATATTTACAGCATTGCTTTATTTTCTTAAAGCATAACAGCATCCATTCATCACTTGAGAGTAACAAAGCAGTAACTTGATATATGACAAATATTGCGAGCTTAATGGCTTATGTCCATTACCGATGGGTCCCGCTCACTCTTTGGAGGAGATTGGCACTGGAGGATTACTGAGCAAACAGAACACCTGAAAAAACTTGCACTCCCCAGTCTGTCATCAGGGCTGTGATCGAGGGCATTACCTGAGAACGGCGGCTCTTATCTGAAGCTGCAAACGCGGCCTCTGCCAACAATTCTCAACAAAGAGCACCGGTCATGGAAGGCTAAGTCACTGAGGCAGGCGGCTGGGAATGCCGCCTCCCCGTAGCCCACCCCCTTATGGATCACCTGAGCCCAAGCTACACACCACCCTTTATCATGGATGACCACAGCAACTGAGGACAGGCATCCGGATTTGTACGTGTTGAAAAACAAAAAGGTTCCAAACATTCTCCTGTAATACTAGGAAATATTTAGCATTTACACAGCATCTTTGATTTCACGACCAACTAAGGAATGTGTCTGTACATACGTTTAAAGTTCTGATTGAAACCTTCGGATTCTATCAATATTGAAAATATGTGCTTTTCTGTCATCTCTTTTTCTTCTCCTTTCCTAAGGGGTCCTCATATTCCAGAGATCTAAACTTGTCTTACTGGTTTGGCTCTCATGAAAAGTAAGTCACTGCTTTCTCTCTAGTTATTTTACTTAGCTAGAAAATATCAGTTTTCCAACCATAAATGTTTATTGCCTAATGGATTTTTCAAATTTATAAATTCCAGGTGAAAAAAATTGGAAATTTGGTTGTACTCATCTTTATTGTGTTTGTGAACAAATAAAATATCTACAATTTTCCTGGAAAAATATATTTACCTAATGCTTCCTTGTTGTTTTTGTATATTTTATTTCAATTATGTATTAACATTTGACTATTTGTTAATGGTGTCTTAATTTCATTTATTGGCTGATAAGTGTAAGACATACAACCATTAACCTTATGACAGAAATATAAGACTAAACTTTACAGGAAGTTGATAATTTGGAGTTAATACTGACATTACATTACTATGATAATTTTTCATAAACAGTTAAATTCAGTGAAATAGTAGGAGTCATTGGATGTTTGAAGTTCTGTCACTGATAATCTGGTTTTCCTTAAAGTAATAGATTTTTGTAGCGATAAACAAAGATCTCTTCAGGGAAGACAGGGCAAGGATTGGAGTGATAGCAAAGAAGTTCATGCAAACTTTTTAAGAAAACCATTGGTAGATTGATATAATATCTATTTAAAGTGGTTGTCATGCTTTCATTTTGCTAACATCATTCCCTCTTGAAAAAATTCAATTCTATCAATCCTTAAAGAAAAGAGGCAGCATTCACTAGAGCATATGCCTGTCATCCAGAAAAAAACATTTGTAGGCAAGGTAGGAAAAGAATAGAATGTTTAAGCAAAAATATAGAAAGCTAAAAGATAAACAGGAAAAAATTATTTTGCCCATACAAAAATTAATCCTCTTACTATGGTTGTATTTTAGACTTTTTTTTTTCCATAGTGGAGAACAATATACAACCAAATCAACTGTTAGTAAAAAGAGAAAGGTGTGAACAAAATACAGGTCAGGTAGGAGCTTTTAGTATGAAGTATGCAAGCTTCAGAGGGTGGTATTTAATTACTATTGGCCCCAACATCCATAAGTGTTTTGTTTGGATTAAATTTTCTTTCTGAACAGGTTGGTATCTTGGGGTATAAATATATTTACAGGGAAAATTAAAATGATGATAAGCAGAATAATAATTAATTATTAACTAGCTCAAAGGAAATGTCTGGAATAAATCAATATTGTCAACACTTTATATATATGAAGTTATTTAATTATAATTTCATCAAGACATAGGCTTTTTCTATAGCAAAATTTTGTAAATGCTTAAAGTTTTTATTATTTCAAATTCTAATTTTTGAAGTGTGTTATCCCCCAGTTTATCTGTAAATCATCTCTATTTCCCTTTTTGCCTTCCAAGTTCTGCCACACATCTACTTTTGCCAGGTAAAATGCTGCATGATGGGGGTGAGCCTTAGCTTACAGAAAAGGCTGTGGATTCATCATTTTTAATTAAAAAGTTCTTTTGCACATTAACCTGTATTGGATAAATACTCAAAATGGTCTCTATTCTGCTCATTTAAACAGATAGTTCTCATATGGATTATCGGGAAATTTTGTTCTCCAAAAAGCCTGCAGCATTTGGAGGGTGTAAAAAAAAGTCCTGTTAGAAAAGACACAAATAATGGGATTTTGCAAATCTGTTCAAGATGAAAGGTTAACTAGCATACACAATTGTGTGGTGATAATTGCCCTATGTTTTGAAAAATAAATGGTTCAAAGCAGGAATTTGGGAAGGTTAGATTACTACAAAACTGCATATATCTTAGCATTATTGTACTGAAACCAAGGAAATGTGTATAGCCAAAAACCTATATTACATCTTCCAAAGCTAGTACTTCAGTAATAATGGAATATGCTATATATCAATTTTCATTTTATAACAGTTCAAAATTAAATGCAGCAAGAAATAGCACCAAAAGATTATCATTTCAAAATAAATAGCAAGAAATCAGTAAACATAAGCAAACCACTATGGGCTTTCAAACTATTGTTTATGCTTTTATTAGAATGGCTAATCTAATTGAACTGTATTATATTTCTAAAAGGACCCTTTCAGATCTAACTAAATAAAAAACTTTTTAGAGATAAATTATACTACAGTATAATTTACTAATAAATAGACATCTTTTTCAAGTATTTCAAGTATTTTAAGTATGCTTTTTCAAGTATTTCAAGTATCGCCTATTAGGCAATACTTTATAAATACATATATTGCTATGAATTTAATTTAAAACCACACCACTAAATCACTTTTCACAGAGAAACATTCTGCCTTTTATAGCAATATTCTTGTTCATTACTTACTTTCTTTCTCCATCTAAACAAAAACATTTTACCTTCCTTCTTTTAAAGTCTACAGATTTCTTTGCAAATTTCAGTTGAAATCTCTAGGTTTTAGTCATTAACATCTATGAAGAAAATCCTGGCTTAATTATAGTTCTTAGCTCCACCAGCAGCCATTTTAAACAGAAAACTGGTTTAGTTGTGTTGACAATCACATTTTAAACTGATTCTTTCCAGATGAAAAGATACTTTTTCAAACAATGTAATAAAAATGTAAACTCAGCTGTTTCACAGACATAAAAGTGATTTATATCACATGTACTGTGCTCATGGAGTTTTTCTCCTTACACAATGGAAGTTTTATTTTAAGGAAAAGTTAATAATTAACAGCTAGGAAAATCCCACAATGCAGAGAAGCCAGCTATAGGGGATTAACCACCCCCCACCTTGCTCTCCCACAAAATTCAGCCAATAAACTTGGTGAGAAAATGATGTGATATTTGAAAATTAAAAAGAATCAACCATTAGGGATGGTCTTTACCTTTGGTGGGGTTGGGGCATGATAGTGGTTGGAAGCAGGTACAAGGAGGTTCCTGGGAGCTGGAAATATTCTGTTTCTTGATCTTAGTGCTGAATATATGGGTATTTACTTTGAGAAAATTCAATGCACTGTACCCTTATGTGTGCTTTTCTGTATTATAATTCAATAAAATGATTTAAAAAGAAATTATATATTGTCTTTTTTTTAATGAGAGTAATATGAAAAAAAATTTAGTGTAAATAAATAAGGGTTCCCAGTTTTATAAATACTCTGAGGTGTTGTTGGAACATCAACTCTTCTCCCCACAGAACTGTATTACTAGAGAACTTAATATTATGCCAGTGGCTCAAGTGATGATTCCCAAGCCAGTTCTAAAGAAGGAGCCTATCAGGTAGTCACCAAATACTTGGTATGTATTTAGTGCTAGGAGGTGCAAATAAAGAAGTAGGCATATCCATGAACTTGAGGACTTTCTAATCTTATTGTGGGGAAATGATGAAAATATAGAAGATGATGACAGAATTTTATATTTTAGGAGAGAGAGTTGAGAGATGAAGATCGATAGAGATAGAGATGATAAGAGATATAGAGATAGAGAGAGAGGGCACATCTGAGATCTCCAGGAAAACATGATCCTTTTGAAGAGACTTTAACAGAGGCCTGTAAAATTCATGTATCCAACAGCATTTTCATATGGCTATGAATCTGTATTCTGCACATCCAGTTTCCAATTTTTCCTGTTATTGGAAGGCAGTCCACATGGATAATTGAAAATCCACAGTCAAGAACTGTGACATCCTCCCTCCTACATCAAAATATAAAAAATTTTAAATTAAAAAATTTTTTTTAAAAAGTATTAAATAAATAGAAAAATTGGTGTGTGATCGAGTTGCTAATAAACTGAAATGTCCAAAGTGTAGTCAGCAGCAGGGCAATCCAATGATCTCCTGAAATATCTAGACTTCTATATATCATATGGATACCTCTGTGTTGTAAAAGCTTAATTTGTATTTTGGTACTCAAAAATGTAAAGTTTAATCCATCAGTACCCAAAAAGTTTACTACTTCCACTTTCTCAATGCAATATGTCCTCCTTCATTAAAAAAAATAAAAACAACTTATAGGATTAATTTTGGGTATAATGCATTTTAAAATGGTAATCAGGTGTCCAACAATGCCATCAGGAGTTCTACCAAGGGAAAAAAAGTTCCTCATTTGCTTTAAACACTGTCATAGATTATATCACATATTACACACAACATCTTAAAGGCAGTCATTTAATCTCTGTGGTTCTCTTCTGAAAACACCTCTCTCCAGTTATTTGCTAATCTTAGTCTTCCTCTCGTGCTCTTTTCCACTGAAATAGCATCTCATACAGTATACATATATATACACACACACAGGATATATATACACACACACATAAATACATATATATATATACACGTACATACATACATATATATATATCCATGCACACACACATATATATTGTTTTTCTAATGTGGGTAAAATAAAATATCATATTTAAACAAACAGATATGCACACATGTTTATCTCTAACAAAACTAAAAAGCTAAGTGCAACCAAGTACAATAGGGACAAAAACATTGTGATCTGATCACCTCTCTATACTGCATGGAGAATGCAACAGAATGCCCTCACAATTTAATTCCCCAATCAGCTGTTTACTGGGAAGCTGGGCAGTTATGAGCATGCTGCACTGCAGCTGAATTCTGCAGGCTTGCCTCTCCCTCCAGGCTTGTCTGCACGAACTGGAACTGCCTATTTGTTTTCAGACACAACTCATTACAGGATGCTGATATGGAGAGAAAACAGAGTGGGATGGGGCAGGGAATGGGGATGGAAGTGACAGATAAGCAAATTATTTCCAGTTCCAGCAAAGTCACTAATGGGAAAATCTGAATAAATAGAATAAACGGAAGAACTTTGGGTTCACACTTTTAAGCAGTGAGGAAATACGGGTGAGGAAGTTAACATGCTCTTCTGTGCCTCACAACTATCCTTATGGAAAAGAAGCCTCTTCTCTATTTCTTCACCGTACTCCCACCCCCCACCCCAAATAAAACCTCAGAATGAATACCATGACAGTCTGATACATGTCATGAGTTAAAGAGAAAGGACAAGCCTAAGTATATGATGAACCCAAAGTTAATGGACCAAATGTTTTCAGAGTTACTCGTGTACCTCCCCAGGGTCAAATTCAATCCCCAGAAATCCACGTGCAGTTTCTATAGAAATAACTATAAACATGAAGCAGGGAAAAATAGCTGCAGTCAATCTTTTTCCTGTGTTAACATATGGCCTTTATTCTCTCCTGGCTTTATCTTTTGAATGGCAAGTTTTGGCTTGGTTTTATGTATACAGTGGAACTTCATCAACTTGCACACACTTTTAAGAGTCCCATAGTAAAATATTCATTGTGTAGATCAGTAACGAAGCAGAAAAACTTGGCAAGAAGAAGCAAATCAAAGAAGTTCATGAAACACATTTATTTTATTGGGCTATGAAAAAAAATACAGACTTGGAAAGTGAATAAGATGTAACCTCAAAGGAAAATAAGTAGTTAATAGAGATGAAGTCATTAATTAGCAAGCATCAAGACAAATGCATAAAAAAGGTCTATGGCCAAGTTTACTGTAGGTAAAATGCCATGCAGGCAAAGAACATGTACAATCACAGGCAGGTGCACAGAGTGTTAATAGAGGAGTGGGAACGAGCAAGAAGCTGTTTCCTAGGTAGTGATGTTCACTTTTCGTTTTTCTCCAAGAGTGTTTTTATTTCCTCAAAAGAAGGGGAACAATTAACCCTCACTTCTAATGAAACTTTCATACAATGAATATCAACGGGTCTTTTAACAGATATACCACACCAATATATAATATATTTATTTCAGACTGAAGCAGGATTAGAAAATATAGTTAGGTAATGAATGAAAACTTTAATTGCATAGCATTTATTGATGATGTATACAAATATCCTAATAAAACAAGACTCCCATCCAAGCAATAAAAAGTAAAGGCTTTTTTTTTTTCTTATGTTGATGGCTCAGGGCATATAGGAAATTGACTCCAAGATCAACAAGATAAAAACCACACAAATTTCAATAATTCCAAATTTTTCTTGCATCATGAATTTATGGATTCACTGTATTTTTTAAACTTTTTACTTTGAAATAATTTCAAACTTATAGGACAGTTGCAAAAATAATACAAACCCAATACAAAGAACTCCAATATACCCCCATTCAGACACCCGTATTTACCAACTTTTAACACATTTATATCACTTTCTATTTATCTATCTATAACTAATCATCTTCTTAACAACTGAGAGTAGGTTGCATACATAACTACTGCATTTATTTTACCATACACCATACTCATAATATTGGAATCAATAAACCATTCTAGGGAAAATTATTTATTATAACTTTGTGAATCAAGGGGAAATGAGGGGAATCCCAGGGTACCCTAGCATGACTATAGTTTATTAGAATACCCTTAAAGATACAGTAAATACATTATTCTATTTAAATTGATCTTTTCATGATGGGGACTTTTGGGGAAGTCACTTTTTTTTAAAATGCAATTTTATTGAGATATATTCACATACCACACAATCATCCAAAGTATAGAATCAATTGTTCACAACATCATCATACAGTTGTACATTCATCATCATAAACAATTTTTTGAACATTTTCATTACTCCAGGAAATAAAAATGAAAATAAGAATAAAAATAAAAATAAAAGTACAAAAGAACACCCAAAACACCTTATATTCCTTTCCTCCCCTATTATTCACTTACTTTTTGTTCCTCTTTTTTCTACTCTTCTGTCCATACACTAGATAAAGGGAGAGTGAGCCACAATGTTTTCACAATCACACAGTCACACCATATAAGCTATATAGTTATACACTGTCTTCAAGAATCAAGGATACTGGATTTCAGTTCAATAGTTTCAGGCATTTCCTTCTAGCTATTCTAATACATTAATACATGAATTATTGAAATTTATGATATTTTTATCTTGTTGATCTTGGAGTCAGTTAATAAATAAAAAGTTTAAAAGTACAGTGAATCCATAAATTCATGATGCAACAAAAATTTGGGATTATTGAACTTTATGAGATTTTTATCTTGTTGATCTTGGAGTCAATTTCCTATATGCCCTCAGCGATCTATAAAATGCATAAGAATAATCTCCACAATGACCTCTTGACTCTATTTGAAATCTCTCAGCCACTGAATCTTTATTTTGTGTCACTTCTTGATCCCTTTTTGGTCAAGAAGGCTTTATCAATCCCACAATGTCGCGTCTAGGCTCATCCCCAGGTGTCACATCCCATGTTGCCAGGGAGATTTATATCCCTGGGAGTCATGTCCCATGTAGAGGGGAGGGCAATGAGTTTACCTGCAGTGTTGGCTTAGAGAGAGAGGATGCATCTGAGCAACAAAAGAGGTTCTCTGGGGGTGACACTTAGGCACAATTATAAGCAAGCTTAACCTCTCTTTTGCATTAACAAACTTCATAAGGGCAAGCCCAAGATTGAAGGCTTGGCCTACTACAATGGTAGTCCCCAAAGCTTGCAAGAATATCAGGAATTCCCCAAGTGGGGAAGTTTAAAACTTCCTATTTGCGGGGGAAGTCACTTAAAAAAAAAATTAAAACATGATTTTATAGTATTGCTGAGTGACCTATAGTTTATAAAATGATTTTAATTTTGCTATTAAGGTCTTGAGGATCATTAATAAATTGGTGAGTTTCGTCAACTTAAGTTACAAGTAAACCCAACCTTATGAGTAGAATTTTGCTCAGGGCAGACTTTGTACCACTATATGATTCCTTGGGCTGGCTTTTGAAGTCCAACTTCTGGAGTTGGCACAACAATTTTGTTTGCCTAACAGATTCTAACAGAGGTTCGAACATCTTAAAGAAAGTGTAAAATGAAACATGGATCACTTAGACTTAGGGTGTCAGTAGAGGCTTTTGCTTTTGTTTTTAAAGGAAGGATGGACTTACAAGAGGTTACTTGTAAAATCTAGGTTTCTAATCATGGGACCCCAAGGCTGAGGAAGAGTTTATTTCTAAAACTGGGAGTAGGGGAACAAGCCATGAGATTGCCAATGTGTAGTCTGAAGCATCCGGCCCGAGTGAAGCTCATCAGCCCTTCTCAGGACAACAGGCAACAGTCGAATGCTTGCCAGGCTGGGATTCCTGTCACTAACCCCCAGGAGACAGATCCTCACACAACCAGGAATCAAACCCACAGAATATGCTAGAGAACCATGTCAGTATCACGAGCTGGACCTGAAAACAAACAGGCAGTTTCAGGTAGACTGGCCTGGAGGAGGTAGGTATGAGGTACAGAATTCAGGGGCAATACAGCATATACATAACTTCCTCAGAACAAGTATAACCTACTGCCACGGGGCTCTTCCAGGGCATGAAAGTCATGGGAAACGCAGCAAAGGACAACCATGGTTGTCTGATCAAGGGAGGAGATTCTTTCCCTTAATTTTAAGAAATTGAAGTGTTGTGCAATATAAATTAGAAAAAGAGCTCCAAAGCACTGACTTAGCTCTTAAGAAGAGCCAATAAGTTGATCCTGTAGAAATGAAATGAAACTTCCATAAACACCATAGTTATCAACTTACTAACAATCTCTGCATTTCAAGAC
The DNA here is from genome assembly GCF_015220235.1 of Choloepus didactylus. Lineage (NCBI taxonomy): Eukaryota > Metazoa > Chordata > Mammalia > Pilosa > Megalonychidae > Choloepus > Choloepus didactylus. The sequence goes on from NC_051310.1 coordinate 172,197,569, forward strand.
ATTATCATACTTTAAAATGTAGATAATCACTAGCATTACGGACATGATGCAGAAGGGAATTTAAGAATAAATTAAATCTATCGAGGAATAAATCTTGTGTCCCACTTAGTAAAATTTAAAAGGTAAGTCATTTTCTTAAAACAAAGAACAAAGGCCCAAATCTATCTTTAAACAGAGTTCAAATTTTAAAAATATAGTTTATTTAGTTCAACAAACATTTACTGAATTCGTTCCGTAATTCAGGCACTATGCTGGATCCTGGGGACACCAAGATGGGAAGGAGAGGATCCTAACCCTTGAGTAGCTCACTATTGCCTGGGGTGGTGATGTGCTAATTAGCACACCTGGTATGACATTCTTTTTAAAAAACACCTCAAAACTCAGCTGATGCAAGCTTCTGGCATTTCCAGAGTCAGGTCAGTCTATTCACAGTATGATGCACACACTTTCACAAAAACCTCCCCTATCTATGGGGATGTTTAGTTCCAGCGAAGAAATTGAAAACTGAGCTATTTGCAAGTTCACGTACCAGCTTTTTCCGGAGATACAGTCTTTTCAAAGAAAAAGAGCCAAAGCAATCAACTGCCTTGGGGTGCTGGATTAAGCTAATAAACAGTGTTTCCATTTTGGGCACCATAGTCACTCCTGAGTGACCTTTAACGAGTCACCTAATTTTTTTCTCCTATTTATTTAACACAATAGAAAATAGGAGTGTGGATGGAGGTGGGGAGTGTGGTAAAGAGAGTAGCAGTAACTGACAAACTTTGCTAGGATGAATTAGATGAGAATAAAATTCTTCACTTTTTTAGAAGAAAGATGCCAGAAAAAGATATTAGTGATAATTATAACTAACATCAAATTTTAAAAAGTTAATCGAGCATTGTCAACCTTAACTATTTTCAAACGGGCAATATTTCCCCTGATAGAAAGAATAGCTTGTTTTTATAGACCTTTAAAATGTCTCATTAAAAATAAAGACACTAGTCTAATGCTGTTGATACTTGACTAAAGGCAAAACAAAACAAAACAATAAAAAGACTTCTTAACCATTTAAAAACAGTTTTAAAACAGCTTGAAATAAGTTTTGCTCTGCCACTTCAATAATGACTTAAAAAATCCAAGCACTCATTATTTATAAAGCTACAGGAAAGAGAAGTAGAAAAAGACAATTTATATTATGAGCAGTATGTTCAGAGATTTTGCTTTACTTTATCTAGAAAGTTTGCATGGCCCATGTAAATTCTATAGCACTAAATCTGAATGGTAGCATCTTCCTTTTTAAGATTTTACTTACTTCAAACCCTTGTCATAAAACATAATTTGACACAGCAGAGTGGAGGGGAGTAAGCAGTGGGATAAGAAGGGAAACAGTGTTAAATCAACACAAAAATTTTTATGTAGTTGATCCCAAACCTTATTTGAAAAGTCTGAATAGGATGAAAAGGTTTTTTCTATTCAGTAGTTTCAGTTAATCCTCAGTCCAAACATTTGCCCTAATAAACATTAGATTATTTTTATGTTCGCTATAAAGCTGTCAGTCCTCAATAAACAGATACACTCCTGGTGGTTTTATCTCTGCTGTCAAAAAATTGTCAATATGCATACTGGCTCTTAAATTAAAACAAACAGCCAGAAAAAGAAATGTAAAATGGGATCACACAGTACAATTTAATGGAAGGCTGTTGAAATCCTAAATAAATGATAGCCCAAATAGTTGATGGTGTTTAGAAGTCCAATATAATGCGATATAAAGTAGCCAATGCATGGTTAGCGCCTTGGCGTCTCCTTAATGGAATGCTGTAACTTCTCCTATTCAGGTAAGCCAGACTCTTAGTTTAGTGTGTCTCAATTAAATTTTATGTCTTATGTGTCCATTTATTGTAGGAAAAGAAACAAGTTCAATGAAAGGGGCACTTTGAAGGTCTTTATTTCCTAAGGGGACAGTTTACTTCTGTCTGGAAAGTCCCTTCATCGTTTTTGGTTGTTTTCCTTTACTGTGGTTGAGAATGGTTATAACAGAGGTGTGAAGAGATAAGGAGGTATTGAAAATGCAGATGTATTTTCCAACTCCTCGAATGTCTGCCATTTTTGCATCTTCTTCCAGAAAGGCTTTTCCACAAAGGCTGATAGAATTCATGCAACTGAAACAATTGCTTTGCTCGTACAGTCATTTTATTGCAGAATGAAGCTTTTAGAAGGTCAGAGCTGGGTCTTCTATATTAACTCTGGGAACTGCGTAACAGAGGGCTGTGTATCTTTGGCAGCTACTAATGCTCTTTGCTTGTTGGGTTATAAGTGTTCCTCTAAGGCTGGTAAAGGAAATGATATAAAGATAGTAAAGATGTAGCTATCTGTTTCTATCTGGAATAACGTTGTTGTTTGCCCTTCGTCTGCTTTATCCAAAAGCTTTGTAAACTTTAGGGAATTGGGTCTCACACCAGAGAGAAATGCACGGAATATACAGTTATGATTTGCCCAATATCACAAAAGGAGCTTTGCATTTTAATTTTGTTCATTTTAATTCTCTGCCTGAAATGACTAGCTCCTTTTTCTAAACAACAACAAAAAAGAAAGAACAAACGAAGGAAGAAAGGCAGGAATGAAGAGTGTTTTCTTCCTTGGGTCTAAAATAAGGGATTAAAATAGGATGTGGGACACTTAGAAATGCAACCTGAGTGAACAAAGAGTTTGAGGAAAAGAGAGCTGAAGGCAAATATATTGGGGATCTTAAGGTCCTGATGAATACCCCCTTTGTTCTATGGAATAAATGTATTATCTTCCCTGCCAAGGTTGAAAGAAAATGGATTTCCCCAAGGAATGCCCCACCACTGGGGAAGAGATTTGCCATCAAAAGCCACCATGCTCTGAGGAGATGTAGCAGAAAGATTAAACATTTAAGACAGATGATAGGGTAGAGAAAGGAGTGAAAATAGGGATGTAGAAAAAGCTAAATGTCAGTATCCTGAAAATGAGATACACAAACATGAAAGGAGGAAATTGAGAATGTCAATATTAAACCCATGGTTTGTATCTTGTGGCCCTGAGCAATTTGGTATTTAAGGAAAAAGACAGGACATTCTGTTCACCACAGTGGTGTTTCTTATGTGTCAAATATGCGTAACAGAATCCATACCAAACTGTATTAAATAGTGCCCCATCATCCTGAAGGATCATCTGAAAAAATGTAGAAGTCACCTTACAAGAAGGGTTTAGTGCCCTAGCAGAAGTCACCAAGCAATTTGGTTTCTCAGTTATCAATTTTCTAAAATTTGCAACTAGTTACTATTTTCTAAGTTTTATAACGACATTCTAAACATTGCAGCCACCAAAGCAAAACAATGTATGTTGTACTTTAAAAAGTACATCTTTTTTTAGTAATACAGAGAGAAAGATCTGGAGCCTGGATTCAAATTCCAGCTTCAATACTTACAGCCTATGAAATACTGGACAAGTTACTTAAATTGTTTGGCCTTGGTTGACTTAACAATAAAACGGGAAGAATTATGCTCCTGCCCCAAAAGACTGTTATGAGGATGAAGTGAGTTAACGGATGTAAAGTACTCAGAAGAGTGATCAGCACATGGTAAGTCATTATTGCTATTTTGTTGTTAATTTTATGATTTCTCTTGTGGAAATATTGGTAATATTATTATTCCTGTAATAATTAAATCAATGAATGACGATATGAAGCACCTACTACTGCACACAAGCAGGGTAAAACATGGTCCCTGCTATTCAGGGACTTAAAAAATGATTAAACGATTAACAAGTTAAATGCTGATGATACATGGTGTGGTAAATTGAGATATGTACCCCAACAAAGACATGTTCTTAATATTAATCTGTATTCTGTTTCTAAATGGGACCTTTTGAAGATGTTATTTTTAGTTAAGGTGTGGCTCAAATGAATCAGGGTAGGCCTTAATCTGTATTACTGGAGTCCTTTATAAGCAGAAGAAATCCTAAAGCAGTGAGTCAGAGAAAGCCACAGGGAGGAGCCAGAAGTTTTGTAAAATCAGCAGATTTTACAGAAGAGTAGACACAAGGAAAGAGAGAGAGAGTGCCACGTGACAGGAGGCAGAAATGCAAGCCAAGGAACCCCAAGGATTGTGGCAAACTAGCACTAGAATTCTACACACTTTAGGGGGAAACACGGTCTTGACAATGACTTGGTTTTGGACTTCTAGCCTCTGAAACTGTGAGACAATAAAATACTTGTTGTTTAAGCCAACCCACTGTGTGGTATTTGTTTATAGCAGACTGGACAAGTTAAGACATACATGGTATGGGTTAAAAACCCATCTATTGAATTTTAAATTTCAGGATTTCTATTTGAATCTTTTTTTTTTTAATTATTTAACAGATTTCAGGTCTCTGGTGAATTCTCCATATTCTACTTTCTTGAATATACTTATCATAGTTTTCTGAAAAAAGTCCTTTGCTGATAACTCCAAAATTTGAATCAATTATTATGTTTCTCTTAATATTTAGCCATTTGGTCCTTCTTTTATTCTTGTACTTTTTTACTGAATGCAGGACAACATGCATAAAAAATTGAAGAGCCTATGGATGGCAAGCAGATGGAGTTCAGCAGATCACCTTCATTTAGGCTTTGCTAGGGATGATGTATTTGAGTTTTGTCCTTTTTCCTAGGGTAGAGCCCATACTCTTGGGAGTGGAACTTCTGGGTCTCCACCGAATACCTGGGGTGTTTATCGCATACATATTTATCTATAATGTATTTTACTGAGTACTAGCAACCCAGCAAAGCAGGTACTATTATTATTTCCATATCACAAATGAAAAAACTGAAATGGAATGAGGACAAGTAGTTTGCCCAACATTTTAGTTTGCCAGCTTGCTATGACAAATACAAGCAAACTGACTTGTTTAACAACAGGAATTTACGGGTTCACAATTTTGGAGGCTGGAAGTTGCAAATCAAAATCTCTATAGGCCATGCTTTCTTCCTGAAGTCTGTAGCCTTCTGATGCTGGTTTGCCACAATCCTTGGGGTCCTTGACTTGCATCTCTGCCTCTGTCACATGGTGGTCTCTCCCCTTGTCTCCTCCTGTGGCTTTCTCCAACTTCTGGCTTCCTCTGACTTAGTCTTCCATGTTTCCACCTAGATTTCCTCTCCTTATAAGGACTTCAGCCACGGATTAAGGCCCATCCTGATTCCATGTGGTCTTATTTAAATAAGATCTTCAAAGATCTTATTTACAAATGGGTTGATACTTATGGGAATGTGGATTAAGACTTGAACATGTCTTTTCTGGGAGACATGATTCAATCCCAACACTCAGAGTCCCAAACTTATAAGTGGGACTCTAATCCAGGTCTCTCTAACTCCAAAGATAAATGCTGTCATGGAAGAACAAAGTGCTATAAAATAAGAAATGAAGGAAATTATTTCCACTATGGATAATGAGTGAAGGCATCAAAGAGAAGGTATCACATGAGTTGGGGATTTATGGATCACCAGAATTTACATTGCTGGATAAAGACGGAAAGGGCATTCTTGACTAATGAGCAAGCATGAAGAAAAAGCACACAAAAATTGTGTCAGGAGTTATAATTAGTTAGAAAGGCTGGAACAAAAGATGCATGTGGGGATGCTGGGTAAGATAAAGATTAAAAGGTCCAAACCAGATATGGAGGGTCCCAAATAAACAGCATGTGAAGGGTTTCAGATTTGTTTTTATGTATTGCAATAGTTATCTACTACTGTGGAACAAACATCCCCCAAATTTAGTGGTTTAAAACAACAGACTTTTATTATCACACAATTTCTGTGGGTCAGGATCCAGGTCATGGCTTAGATAGGTGCCTCTGGTTCAAGGTGTCTCATGAGGTTGCAGTTAAGCTGTCAGCTGGGACTGAGGTCTTATCTGAAGGCTTGACTGGTAGAGAATTCACTCCCAAGTTCATTCATGGGGTTGTGGGAAAGATTTAGTTCTTCTTGTTTCCTCACTGGCTGTTGACTGGAGGTCTTTTAGTTCCTTGCCACTTGGGTCTGCCTATCAGTAGGGCAGCTCACCTCAGAGCAAGTGTTCAAGCAAGAGATCAAGACAGCAAGAAGAGCAAGGAAAAGAGCTCAAGAAGGAAGCTACAGTCTTTTTATATCTTAATCTCAGAAGTGAAATCTCATCACTTCTGCCATATTCCCTTCATTGAAAGTGTTAATAAGTCCAGCTCACACTCACAGGAAGATAATTATATAAAAGCATGAATATCAGGAGGTGGGGATCATTGGAGGCCATCTGAATGGCTGCCTACTGTAGAGGTCAATGGGAAATCATGAAAGATGTTTGAATGTGAAAGTGACATAAATTGGGCATTATCAGCCATCTATGCCCAAAACTAGAAAGTTCATTCAAAATTTCTCCTTTTCACTCAACTTTCAGATCCATTGTTAATTCATTGTGAGGAGTTTAATTGTCAGCATTTTTAATTTCTAATGGTACATAAAATAATAGCACATCTTGCAATCATCAGTATCTCAGATTCTATGAAAAAGGATGGGAATCCTATGGTGGCCTCTGAGAGGGTTGTTTGCAAATATGGGTGTGACAGAAGGTAGATCAAGGGGATTAAGGAGTGGGAAGGGAGTGAAGAAACATTTTTGTACTCTAACACATATTTTATTTTACACAAGAAGCCAGATCTCTAGTTATTAATATGTGCTGTTGCTCAATGGATTACATTGTAGCACTCTTTTCATTTGATAGGGTCAACTTCTGGGAATTTTATTAATTGAATTTAGAAACACATGTTGTTTCATTCATTGATAACTGAAAGTATATGAAATGGTAATGACATCAGTGCATGTCCTTTTCTCTCATTTTGTCTCTTGAGTTTCTAATTTAGGAAAGACTTAACATAAAGAAAGCAAGTAATTCATTCATCCAACACAAACTTACAACTTCTCTTTAAGAGTTTTCAAAATCTCAAACTTTATCTCTCTCTCTCTTTTTTTTTTTTTTTTTTTGGTGAATACTGAGACTGTGGCTACATTAGACTTCCTGGCACACAGGGCTTTGTTTTCCTGTGAATTCTCTGTGGCCAGAAAAGGAGAAGTATGAACACAGTGTTCATCAGCAGGGGAACAAAGCCACTGCATACGGCTGGCATCTGCTTTAGGTTTTGGTGACCACATATTTCAACATATATTGCAATCAGATGATAATTTTTCAGTCCTATCTGGCATTTTATTCAAAGAAATTGGGAAAATGCCTTAACTAGTGTTTCATAAGGTTCTTCTGTTTATTACCTGTTTTAGTTTCCTAGGCTGCTACAGAAAATACCATGAAATGGGTTGGCTTAAACAATGGGAATTTATCATCTTACAGTTTTGAGGCTGAGAAATTGTCCAAATCATAGCATCATCAAGGCAATGGTTTCTTCCCAAAGAGCAGCTACTGGTGATCCTTGCCTCCTCTGTCTCATGGCAAGGCACATGGCAGCATCTGCTCATCTCTCCCTTATCTTTCAGGTTTCAATGATTTCACCGTCTTGCTTCTGTGGGTTCCCCACCCTCCTTTCTGTATTCATTCCAATTATAAAGGATTCCAGTGATAGAATTAAGACCCATCCTGAATGAGGTGGGTCATACCTTAACTGAAGGAGCCTCATCAAAAGTTCTTACTTACAATGGGTTCACACCCACAGGAATAGATTAGATTTAAGAACATATCTTTCTGGGGTACCTACAGCTTCAAACCACCACATTACCCAATATCCCAGCTGAGTGAGGCAAAGGCACCAGCAGGTCAAATAACAATTAAATTCATGCAGTGAGCTTTAACCTCAAACTGGTGTGGTAACTTCCTTTTGGAGAGGGCTCTGTCTAAAGGACCACAGGCATATATCTTGGTCTGATGGGATGTTGGTACTATACTTCAGAGTGCATTTGAAGCCCAATTTCATTTGCCCAAGAGGCCACTTTAAAAAAAAAATTAATGCTTTGTATTCTTTGAATGCTGATCTCAGGATCCAATTTATTATTTTGGGAATCTTATTAAATATTCTGCTCAAGTTTTCTAATATGTAGAATATAACTAACCATGCCATCTTTTTCTTACCTGCCCTAGATGACATTCATCCAAATGAGATATGTGACAATGTTTTGAGCCCATAATGGGAATGGTGTAAATCTGAGGTATTGCTTTTCTTATTATTAATACAATTATTACATTATTGACAGAATGGAGAGAATGATATTTGATGTAGAGGATCTGTGATGAATCCTGTTCTGACAGACACCAGCTTCGGCCCTGAGCAAATCCCTTAGCCTCTGTGCCGGTTTGAATGTATTATGTCCCCCAGAAAAAGCCATATTCTTTGATGCAATCTTGTGGGGCAGACAGAATAGTGGGGATTAAGCTGGAATGTTTGGATTAGGTTGTTTGCATGGAGATACGCCCCACCCAACTGTAGATGATAACTGATGGGATATTTCCATGGAGGCGTGGCCCCACCCATTCAGGGTGGGCCTTGATCAGTGGAGCGATATAAACGTGCTGACTCAAAGAGACGGAACTGAGTGCAGCTGTGAGTGATGTTTTGAAGAGGAGCAAGCTTGCTAGAGAGAAACGTCCTGGGAGAAAGTCATTTTGAAACCAGAACTTTGGAGCAGACGCCAGCCACGTGCCTTCCCAGCTAACAGAGGTTTTCCGGATGCCATTGGCCATCCTCCAGTGAAGGTACCCGATTACTGATGTGTTACCTTGGACATTTTATGGCCTTAAGACTGTAACTGTGTAGCCAAATAAACCTCCTTTTTATAAAAGCCAATCCATCTCTGGTGTTTTGCATTCTGCAGCATTAGCAAACTAGAACAGATTTTGGTACCAGGAGTGGGGTGCTTTTGCTGCTGAGTCTGCAAATACCAAACATGTTGGAACGGCTTTTTAAATGGATAAGGGGAAGATTCTGGAAGAATTGGGATGAGCTTGATAGAAAAGGCCAAAACTGCTTTAAAGAGACTGTTTATAGAAATATGGACTCTAAAGATACTTCTGATGAGGACTTGAGCAGAAATGATGAATGTGTTGTTGCAAACTGGAAGAAAGGCAACCCTTGTTTTAAAGTGGCAGAGAATTTGGCAAAATTGAGTCCTGGTGTCAGATGGAAGGAAGAATTTGAAAGTGAAAACTTGGAATACTTAGCTGAGGAGATCTCCAGACTACATGTGGAGGAGGTACCATGGCTTCTTCTTGCAGCTTATAGTAAAATGTGAGCAGAGAGAGATAAACTTAGAACTGAACTCTTGGGTTCAAAGAAACCAGAAGCTGATGGCTTGGGAAATTACGAGCTTCCAGGGGTTGGATTCCCAGAGGCTACAGCCCAATGTGAGGATGTAACCGAACACAGAACCCAGCCGCCATTTCAGTACAAGCTAAGATTGGAGATGGAATTATCCAGAAAGGATTCGTGGAAACTCCTATTGTCTGATGGCTTGACCCCTGCATGCTTCTTGCAAAGCCAACAGAATTTTTGAGAGATCTTTACAGACAGAGCTGCTGCCAGTCGGGACTGGAGGAGAAAGACAAGGAACAAATTGAAGGAAAAATTTCTTCAAAGACAGAGCCATGGAGGTTGAGGTCTGGAGTCAGGAGGTCTTGGGCTGGGAGAGCAGAGCAGCCCACACGCATGGAAAGGGTGAGTTTGCCCTGGAGGTCGAGGGTGGGCATTCCACCTCGATGCTCAGGAAATGTCCTGCCACCCCAAGCCCCAAAGAGGGCGGAGCACATTCCCAGGGAATTGGGGAGAGCCTGGCTGCCACCACATTGTTCTGAAGGGGTTGAGCATGTGCCCCGGAGATGGAAGGGAATCCGAGAGCTGCCCCGATGTTTGAGGAGAGTGGGGCCGAGAAGGTGGTCTCCCCAATGTGTGGATATGTTGGTGCACTCACCCAAGCATTTGGAGAGGAAAGGGCTGCCACAAAGGCCCTTTGGAAGGGTTAGACTCCCGCTCTCTCAAGCCCCAAGGATGCAACTTCATTCTGTTAATGACTCTCAGACTTTGAAATCTAATGGAGTTTGTCCTGCAGGTTTTAGGAACTGTTTTGGTTCTGTTAACCCTGTTTTCCTTACTCTTTCTCCTTATGGCAATGGAAATGTTTATCCTATGAATGTCTCTCCTTTGTATATTGGAAGCACATAACTTGTTCTAAGTTCACAGATCCACAGCTAAAGGAAAATTATGCCTTAGGACTGGCCACGCCTATAATTGATTTTGATGGGATCTTGTACTTAACTTTTGTTACTGAAATGATTTAAGTTTTTGTGATATTGTGATGGAATGAATGTATTTTGTATTTGGAAAGAATATGTTTTTCTGGGGTCCAGGGGGTGGAATGTGCCAGTTTGAATGTATTATGTCCCCCAGAAAAAGCCATATTCTTTGATGCAATCTTGTGGGGCAGACAGAATAGTGGGGATTAAGTTGGAATGTTTGGATTAGGTTGTTTGCATGGAGATGCGCCCCACCCAACTGTAGATGATAACTGATGGGATATTTCCATGGAGGCATGGCCCCACCCATTCAGGGTGGGCCTTGATCAGTGGAGCGATATAAACGTGCTGACTCAAAGAGACGGAACTGAGTGCAGCTGTGAGTGATGTTTTGAAGAGGAGCAAGCTTGCTAGAGAGAAACGTCCTGGGAGAAAGTCATTTTGAAACCAGAACTTTGGAGCAGACGCCAGCCACGTGCCTTCCCAGCTAACAGAGGTTTTCCGGATGCCATTGGCCATCCTCCAGTGAAGGTACCCGATTACTGATGTGTTACCTTGGACACTTTATGGCCTTAAGACTGTAACTGTGTAGCCAAATAAACCTCCTTTTTATAAAAGCCAATCCATCTCTGGTGTTTTGCATTCTGCAGCATTAGCAAACTGGAACAGCCTCTCTTATCAGTTTTCTGACCTGAAAACTAGATATCATATCCTTAGCCTTCCTACCCCACCAGGGCTCTCCTGCAAGTGACGTAATACATGTGAACAAATATTACAATCAATAAAGGACCAAATGGGTAATAATAGTTTTGAATATAATCACTTTTGTAACAGTAGTGTCTTCTCCCTCTCCGCAGTTTCAAAGTACCTGAAATACATGGAGAAAAGAAAAGCTATAGACTTGAGACCAGCCAAAAAATGCATGGACAGATGGGAGTGTTTGTAATTGGGCAACTAAACAGATTCCTGAGAAGGAACTGGGTAGAAGCTTACAATTATGGACACTTTTGGATTATCACATGGCATTTGACTCATGGGATTTACAGAGAAAAACATAGTGACCAAAATGTAGGTACGTATGTGTATGTATGTAACTTGCCAATGCTTATAACTTCTTAACAGTGTACTAGAATATTAAAAACCCATGTGACTTTTTCTCTCCATTGAAAGTAAAATGAGATCAACTTTCACCTAGCCAGGACTTCCTATCAAGAAGATAGTGTATTGAACAATGTAGTTCCATAGAATCAGAGATGGTAGGTGAAACCAGTGATGAAGATAAAATGTTAACTCCTTTAACCTTGCCTATGTCAAATCATGCCTAAATTACTTTCTACAATAAGAGGAACAAAAAAAGGTAGAAGAGTTATTTTCTTTCTCATTCTCATCTGAAAGCATTCAGTTTAACAACCAGTAGAAAAAACATTTTGGCTTTGGCAAAGACATATTTTTTCCCTAAGGTGACTCTGGGCTTCTAGCCACCAGAAACCAAGAATAAGATAAAATAAGGGCCTGAAAATATTTCCAATAGAACATCTCTCACTGGCCATGGAATCCTCCCAACCCCCTTCAACAATCTATAAAACATTAGGCATATCTGTTCCATCTCTGAATTGAAGACACCATACTTCACCAAAGACAACAACTTTTTCTTCTTGTCAGTGCCACCAGCTGAGAAAGTCTATGTTCGGTCTCATAATGGGCTAACATCACTTCCAATGTTTTCACTTACTCTTTGGCAACAGTTAAGTCCTTGCCAAACTAGTCAGTAAGTCAGAAAGCATTGTTGGTGAGAGGTTGGGGGAGTAGGAGTGTGACTGTCAGTTAGCAGTTGGTGGTGATGACAGGAGGGAGATCTAGGAGCTGACATCATTTTAAAGGTCACTCTGTGGGCAGAACAAAGGACCTCTGATTTAGAAAAGGAAAGGGAATTCTGGGAAATGGAAGCACAGAATGCCATTGAGTGCTCTGAGAGTTCATCGTGTGGTCCCTGATTTTGAAGGTGGAGGAGGGCAGTTACAGTCCATTATGGCTTAAATCAACAGCTATTTGTCTCAGCCGCAGTGTAAAATAATCAGGTCAAATACAAATGCCAGATAATGCACCAATTTTTCAATTGCCTGTTTTTTTTAAATATTGATATAAGCCATCTTCTATTCTTCTTTTATATTCTTTCTCCTTACCTTTCCCTCTTTCATTTTCAACCATGAATTGCTAAATAATCTTAGTTTAAAGTTCTTAGCAATATAATAAAAGCTTTCTAAGAAAGGAGATTATATATATTTTATGACTAAAATTTTATCATAGTGTAATATACGAAAGCATGGAGAAACTATTTTAAAAAGGAACACAGATCATTCAAGAGCAATAACAGTAGATCCATTCCTGAACTGAGATGATCCTTTATCTCCCTTTGCAAAACAGATGACTTGGAAGGAGATACTGTCTCCAGTCTACTATATGTCACATTCTGGACCTGGTCACACCACTCATAAGACCTGTCAGCTGAATTTACTATAGTCTGTTCTCCAAACACTACCTGCTCTGTTATTTTTCCCTTGTTCTCTCTTATATTTTCTAGCTAAGGAGGACACTTGTTATGCCGTAATTCAACAAGCCAGGCAGGCCAGAGCTGAGCTCTGTGGTGTGGGAGCAAAACAGCTGGGACCTTCCCTCAATGTCATCACCACATCCAAACAAGGGAACTCTCAACTCAGCTCCAGTGGGAACAAGGAAGGTCCTCTTTGGTAAAGCAAAAAGGAAAAGAGAGAAGAAATAATTGATGAAAATGGGTTTTAGGCAATCAAGTTACCAGGAAACTGGTAACTCATCATAAGAGGAATTCACTTGTGTAAACCTGACTTACAAACCCAGGCAACACCCAATGATGGGCACACAAATGACTTGCATTGCAGATATCTGCAGAAAGGTCTGGGATGTAGTCTGAAACAATTCATCCGAGTGAAGACCTTGCTTTGGTTCAGTGGCAGTAAGTCTTCAGTGACCTATGACTCAGCTGTAAGTGAACTCAACTGTATCTATAGTTGACCAGCCCCAGGATCCAGGGAACAGGGATGCCAAGAACCACCTGCCTTACTCTAGCCTGGCAATGCCAGGTAGATGAGTTGATTTCTGTTGGATGATGAAGGGGGTCAAGAGGAGAGAGAAAAAGCAGCAGCAATTACTGGGCCTTGTGCAGTTGGAACTTGGTTTAGGTGGTGAGGTTGCTGACTGATCAGACTATGATTCCTGGCTGTGGCAAGAGTTTGCTCTAAATCCAAGACTTCCTCTCACTTCCATGGGAAAGTGAGGGACAGTTTCCAGAGACTATTTACTCGGGGAGCTTTCTATAGAGGTAGGACTTTCCATTTTCAGAGTGTGCTTTAAAATCATCCTGCTATGTTAGATTAAGTAAACCACTTCTTAAAAAGTAGACCCACTAAGAAACCAAATTAAGCCAAAGATCTTGGAGTGAGTCCACCTGTAAAAAGAAAATGTCCAAATCTTACCAAGTCGTTGATTTAGTTGTAGACGTCCCACTTCCTTTGTCTGTGTCACAAGCCACTCATTCCCCCTCTTAATGAAAACAAGAGGGAGTGATTATACCTCCTGGGGCCATGCAATTTATGCTGTCTGAAAGGCACTTAAACGAGTGGCACATTATCTCACACATCTGGAGTTTACCAAATTAGCCAATTATGCTGGAGCTCATAAAACAAGGCCTTAAATGTCATTTAACTAGAAAATATTATAATCACCAAGTGGTCTGATTGTAAGATGATACTTGGGGCAGCATCAGTGGTTACAGAAAACAAATCATGAAACAAAACACAGTACAAATGCCCCCAACATGCAACCACTTATTTTCTACGCAATACTTTCTGAAGAATACCAAATTTCTGAAGGCACCAGCAATCAACATGTTTCTCGTTTGAGACTAAGTTTAATCTGCCCTTGTTGGTGCCTTAGGCAAACCAATGCCCAAGAATTTTTCTTACAAGAACACTAAAAAATATACAGGATGAATGTAGATTGAGTGAAAACCATGAACACAATTATCAACGATATGGAGCTATCTGCAACGGATGGGGGGAAAGCAATCGGAGTTGTCAGAGGTTTGTGGTGCTGCCTCAGAATGGTCAAGATTTGTTTGATTGACCATATACCATCTCTCAGGACTTTCATACTTGAAAGGAGAGACAAAAGCTGCATCAAATCACTATGTGATTTGAAGGTAGGTATACTGAAGATTTTAAAATAGATATTTAAAAATTAGGAGTTCATAAGCACTATTTCCACGTTGTCTTCTTTCCGATCAATAAATAAGAAAATTTGATTTTCGGTGAAAGATGATATGGTGTCACAGAAAAGACTATGGTATGCCACTAATACCTATGTGACCTGGGACAAATTATTGAACTTCTCTGACCTTTAGTTAACCGTATACAAAATGCAGATATGATGGTGCCTACTTTGCAGTGCTGTGTTGAGAATAATGTAAGAAAAAAGTCCCCAGCGTAGTGCCTGGTAAAATGAAGAAAATAAATACTAGTTTCATGTCTTTCTTTACTCGTGTCAATAGAATAGCTTAAATTCTGTTTACCTCTTTTTTTTCCCTCTATTTCAGGAAGAGTGGCTACTAGAGTGGGCAGTCCCCTTCCTCACTGGCACAATTTATAATCCCATCACTCATTTGTGAACAAGTACAAAAGAGACTGGAAAAACTTTCACAAGATACTTGGAGACAAAGGGAAGTGAGGTAAATAAGTAGAGATTCTAGCTGTGGTCTACCAGGTGAGTTTACAAAATGAACCTTATGGTTTTTTGCTTTGTATTTTTTTGAGAAGTTGTGGGTTTACAGAAAAATCATGCATAAAATACGGGATTCCCATATACCACACTATTTTTAATAACTTGCATTGGTGAGGTACATCTGTTAAAACTGATGAAAGCAAATTTTATAGTTGTTCTCCTAATTATAGTTCATAGTTTAACTTAGGGTTCACTGTGTTGTGCAGTTCCATGGATTTTTTTAATTCTAAAAATAAAATTTCCTCTTTTAATCACATTCAAATATATAATTCAGTGCTGTTAATCATATTCACAATGCTGTGCTACCATCACCACCAATCATTACCAAAATGTTTTCATTGTCCCAAATAGAAATTCCGTACATTTTAAGCCTTAACTCTGTATTCTCCACCCCTAAATCATCCCCTGGTAACCTATATTTTAGATTCTGACTCTATGAGTTTGCTTATTCTAATTATTTCATATCAGTGAGATCATACAAATATTGTTCTTTTGTGTCTGTTTTATTTCACTCAACATGAGGTCTTCATGGTTCATCCATGTTGTCACATGTATCATAACTTCATTCCTTTTTATGGTTGAAAAGTATTCTACTGCATGTATATGCATTATTTTGTTTATCCATTCATCAGTTGATGGACACTTGGGTTGCTTCCATCTTTTGGCAATTGTGAATAATGCTGCTGTGAACATTGGTGTACAAATATCTGTTCAAGTCTTTGCTTTATATGTTTTTTAGTATGTACCTAGAAGTGGGATTGCTGGGTCATATGATAATTCTATACTTAGCTCTCTGAGGAACTGCTAAACTGTCTTCTACAGCACTATTTTACATTCCCATCAGCAATAAAAGGGTGTTCCTATTTCTCCACTTTCTCTCCAACACTGCTAATTTTCCATTTTTTTAAAAATATAGCCATTCTGTTAGGTGTGAAATGGTATCTCATTGGGGTTTTGATTAGCATTTCCCTAATGGCTAATGACGTTGAGCACATTTTCATGTGCTTTTTTGGCTATTTGTATATCTTATTTGGAGAAATGCCTATTCAAGCCTTTTGCCCATGTGTAAAATGGGTTTGTTTTTTTGTTGATGAGTTCAAGGATTTCTTTATATATTCTTGATATTAAACCTTCATTGGATATGTGGTTTCCAAATATTTTCTCCCATTGGGTAGATTTTCATTTTCCTTTCATTACAAACTCCTTTGAGGCACAACAGTTTTCAATTTTCATGAGGTCCCATTTCTCTATTTTTCCTTTTGTTGCTTGTACTTTGAGTATAAACTCTGAGAAACCGTTGCCTAATACAAGGTCCTGAAGGTGATTCCCTATATTTCCTTCTAGGAGTTTGATAGTTCTTGCTCTTATATTTAAGATTTTGATCCATTTTGAGTTAATTTTATATATGGTGTGAGGTAGGGGTCCATCTTCATTCTTTTGCACGTGGAGATCCAGTTTTCCCAGCACATTGTTGAAGAAACTATTCTTTCACAATTGAGAGATCTTTGCCCCATTGTCAAAAATCAGTTAGCCATAAAGAGTTGATTTCTGAGCTCTCAATTTTATTCCATTGTCTGCCCATGCTGTTTGATTATTATGGCTTTGAAATATATTTTAATATTGGTAAGTTTGAGTCTTCCAGCTTTGCTCTTCTTTTTCAAGATGGCTTTGGCTACTCAGGGCCCCTTACTCTTCCATATAAATTTGATGAATGGCTTTTCCATTTCTGAAATGAAACTTGATGAAATTTTGATTAGGATTGCATTGAATATGTAAATTGCTTCAGGTAGAATTGACATCTTAATATTTAGTCTTCTAGTTCATGAACATGGAGATTCTTACAATTTATTTAGGTCTTCTTTGAAGGAATATTTTTCTTGATTTCTCCTTTCAGTTGTTGATTACTAACGTATAGAAACACTATTGATTTTTGGATGTTAATCTTGTACCCTACCACTTTGCTGAATTCATTTATTAGCTCTAGGAGCTTTGTTGTGGGTTTTTCAGGATTTTTTGTTTATAAGATCATGTCATTTGCAAATGGGTGTTTTACTTCTTTCTTTCCAATTTGGATGCCATTTATTTCTTTTTCTTGCCTAATTGCTCTGGCTAGAACATCCAGTACCATGTTGAATAACAGTGGTGAAAATGAGCATTCTTGTCTTATTCCTGACCTTAGAGGGAAAGCTTTGAGACTTTCCCCTTTAAGTAGGATGTTAGCTGTGGGCCTTTCATACATGCCCTTTATAATGTTGAGGAAGTTTCCTTCTATTCCTAGTGTCTTAGGTGTTTTTCATGAATTAGTGCTGGATTTTTGTTAAATGCCTCTTCTGCATCAATTGAAATGACCATGTTTTTCCTTCATTTTGTTAATGTGGTATATTACATTAATTAATTTTCTTATGTTGAATCACCCTTGCATCCCTGGGGTAAATCCCATCTTGTTGGTTTTGAAGGCACCTAATCAGCCAGGCTGAATCTTATGTTTTCTGAGTTCACTTTATTATAGTAGATGGACCTATTAGTTTGTTTCTGTTAAAGCAGAGAAAAATGAAGAATTGTGGTGATTGTCAACAGTGACACATTCCTTTTCTGCCTTTATTCTCTGTGAGTTTTCCTTCTCCTTTAAGGAAAACAATGATGGCCTCTTTGGTAATAGCTAACTAAATGATGATTCCATAATAATAAAAATCCTCACTCAGAATTTGGAAGGCCATTTTTTTAAACATAATCTTGCCTCTGTAAATCTGGGTAGAAAAATAATGCTTTTAATGAAAGTATAGGGTATCTCTGCCTTTAAGAACACTAAGAATCTCATAAGGAACAAAGGAATCTGGACACACATGAAGTTACTCTTGTCTCTGGGAGCATGTGAATTTCAGGCAGAGAGGTGGGGAATTGTTTTTCGAAGAATGAAGGTGAGTACCATTGGGCACCACTGGGAAATCTGAGCAATTCTAAGGGTATGAACAAACTTTAATGTTTTGAAACAACTGAAAAGACTATCTTTCACAACCTTTAAGTTGGAGGATATAGGAAAACTCAGGAGTGATGAATTCTCCCAAGTATGCTATCAGTCACATTGACCAGTGCTATCCTTCCTGCAGGCAGCAAGCCAACCTGGCCTCTATGCACCTGGGTAAAACAAGCAACATGTATAAAATCATAGTGTACACTAAAAGTTGAATTAAAATAAAAATGAACTGTTTTTGCTAAGAAAATAAAATAAATGCAGAATGTGTTAATGATTTTTTTTGCTTTTTTCTTTTTCTTTTTTGTTTTTTGTTTTTTCTGGCTTAACCTAAGGCTATGAAATGCTCTTGCTCTGTATCAAACATAACAGGCAGCTTTTTCTTTTGTATTCTTACAAATAGTTTCATCTTTAAGACCAGAGATCTCTGGCTTCCAGCTAACAACATGCCCAGATCTACAGGCACTGCAGAAAGAATGTCGATTTGCTTTAGGAGCAATTATACATACAGTATAGGAAAAGGCCAATTTTACTATACAAGGACCACACATACTGTATGTTTGTTATATTATTTGATATCAAAGCAGAAACATCAAATTCTTTCTAAAACACACATGAAAGGAAGAGCCTGGCTAAAGAACTCCCACATCCAATTCAGAAATATCTGTTTCAGCTTTATAGAAATTGGCAATGCTGGCACTACTGTTTAACTGGAAGGGGACACTTTTAGTGACTTTACAATATGCTATGATTTCTTTAACTTTATATAATAAAGGGGCAAAATAACATGATTTTTATCCCACTTGTCATAAATACAGGTATATTATTAATGTAAGGTACCACATTACCAAAGTGGTAACAAGAAGAACTTGCTGATCCTTTGTCACTAGGTGACCTCAAAATATTTAATCAGGCATCAAGGTCATTATCATAATGGGAAAGGGAGTGGTCTATATATAGCAAGAGTTGTCATCCCTGTTTGATTTTGCATAACTATGATGTTGGTGTGACGACTTTCATTCATTTGTTGAGTTTATGCTGAGTGTCTCTACTCAATGCCAGACACAGGTAACTGGAATACAGAGCTAAATGAGACATGGGCCTTAGGGCAAAGCATCCTTGGGATGGGGGAGCGGCAACTGACAGGAGCACAATATCAGGGTGGTGCATGTGATACTTTATACTCACACTCATGCACACGTGTGCGCACACACACACACACACATATACAGATATGGAGTGGGGGAGTAATTTCACCAGCATGGCAGAGAAAAGATGGTCAGGAAAGAAGGGAGGGCCATACCGGGGAGGGCTCTGTACACTGTGGTAAGGAATTCAGATTTTATACGCCAGGGCATATTTCTAAATACTTCCAAAGCACTCTAAAAATATAATAATTAAACTACATGATACTGGCATGGACATAGATAAATTAATTAAACAGAATTGGAAATGGATTAAAAGAATAGAAAAATCTAGATGATGTATATGTGGAAGTTTGACATATGAAAAAACAATTAAAATTCTCAGGAGTAGAGATTTAAATATTTTAAAAATCAGAAGAAAATGTTTATAATCTTACAGTTAGAGAATATACTTTTTAATGTGACATCAAGGTCACATTAAAAGATTATCAGGGTATCACAAAAGAAAAGGTAGACAGATATAATTACAAAATCACAATCTTCAAAAATCACAAATACCTGAAAGGTGTAAGAAACAGCAGTTGTAAGACAAATGTCAAGCTGGGAAAAATGTTTGCAATCTACCTAATAGTCAAAGGATGTGTACCCATATACTGAGCTCCTACAAATAAATAAAAATCTCACCTGATAAATTAGCAAAGGGCACAGTCAGTCAGTTCATGAAAGAAATTATACCTAATGATATAAAAGTATGCTCAATCCCAGATACCATCAAAGGAACACAATTAAAACAGATTTATTGTTTTCCTATCAGACTGTAAACAGGAAATGAAAGTAAATGACAGGTATACATTTCAAATAATGATTGATAATGCCCAGTGTGGGGAAATGGAATACTCAAAAAGTAAGTGTACAAAAATCAATTTTTTGAAGGTAACTTGGCAATATCTATAATTTAATATGTGAACATCAATTGATTCTGTAAGTCCATAGCTAGGGACTTATTTTACAGAAATACAAACCCAAATGTGCAAAGTTAGTATAAGAATATTTACTGTCCTGTTTTATAGAGACAATTTGGAAACAATCTAAGGTTGTACTGAAGAGATTAAATCAATAAATTGCAGTTATATAGATAAATAAAATGCTATGGTGCTGTTAAAAGAATATATTGAAACAGAATTATATACATGAAATATGTTCAACTGAAACAAATGATGAGGTCATTTGGAGACATGCATTTGAGTCCCAGTCCCACTACTTATCGGCTATGTGAACTTGGGAAAAATTACTTAACCTTCTCTGAGTCTTGGTTTCTTTATCTGTTCAATTGGAATGGATCTAATGGAACCTACCTCATAGAGTTACAAGGAGAATTTCTAGTACATAGTAGGCACTAGATATATACCAGCTATTATTATTATTGTCATTGTTTTCTCAACCAATTCTCTTATGAAAACAACTTCCAAAAGCAAATCTAATATCCTTTAGAAAATTATGCTGGATAGAGTCTTTAACTGACTCTACATATCAAAAACAGTTTTAGCTTCTGTAACCAAAATCTTCCATTTATCTGGTCATATAATAGATAGTTAGGATAATGAGTTTGATACACCAATCTTTGACGTGGATCTGTTTGGTTGCATATTCATAAACCACAGTGTAAACAAGAAATGCATTTGGGAATCATATTTTAGTAACAAAACAAAGAAGTATTAAGTTGAGATAGCATAGTTAAGAGATCTTTTAAAAGACTTAACAGCATAAATTAGACGTTGTCTTCTAGTCATTAAACTGATTAATATCCTTTTGTGGTAGTTTCTATTGCACATATATTCAGTTTTCAATTCTACTACCAGGCAAAGCACAACAAAGTAGAAAGACAACCTTTAAAATATTTTTCCCTTAAAAAAACCTAATAAAATAAACCATTCAAAATGAGAAAACACATTAAGTATAAATATATTAAAATGTCTGTATCAACATGGGGTCTGTATAAAGAACCATACATACCCTTCTTTTCGGAAAATTGTTCGAAAACTGTCTCCTAAGCTTCTATAACTGTTGGGATCAGTTATGCCTCTCTGAATCTGGAACCTAGAAATAAAACCAAAAACAATCCAAGTTAAAAATTTTGCCAAATGGCTTTTCTTATTTTCCAAAGTCGTGGGAAACTTGGCTTCTTCAGATTAATCTAAAATAGTCTCATCTTTGCTATAATTTTCATTGATTTATTTGACATATAATGTTTACTCATTTTTTTATCTTTTAAGATTTTGATATTTCTCTGTACTTTAATAGAAACTGTAGAGAGAGATTTTTATCATCTGTTTCTTAGCCAGACAGATGCACCCTGAGGGATTTATACTTTTTTTCTTTTGTGAAAAGTATACACAGATGTCATAGATTGTTTTAATGTATAATTCAAAAATCTGAAGATGCATATGAAACAAATAAGTAGCTCCATTTCTTATCTCAATTAGTGTTCCCTGATGGTAATTTAATACAAAGGTTAAAAATACAGAGCAGCTAATATGGTCTATCTTTGATCCTGATTGTGAGTTTGGAATTCATTCTGGCAGACAGGAACCTGTGCTTGGAGCAGGAGTGGGGGCACATACAATTTCCCATCACCATTTCATGATGGAATGGGAAGGGTCATTCAGGCTTCGCAGATCATCTCCAAAGCACCAGGGCTCTACATATAGTTGGTGCTCAATAAAATATGTCCCATTTTAGAAAGCTTATTTCTGTTTCTTCTTATTTTTGGATATGATAATGCATTTCAAAACTCTAACCTTCAAAGTGTGAAAATCTCCAGTACAAGGGTCTCAACTTTTATTTTGTATCTTGCCCTGCAGTTTGTTTCTAAAGAGATTTATGACAAGTACTCTCATCTCCCCTACATTCCAGCCACCTTCCATTCTCTGGTTTATTTAGTCTACCTACTACTTCTGTTTAACGTCTTTGTTCTAATTCTGAGTTAAGGCCCTTTTCTGTTCTATACTCTCTCTGCAACTTTACCAAATATTCTTTTAAAGAACTCTTCAAAATCACCTCTAATTTTATCTAATTTGAGATGCTTTCCTCAGATTGTTGGCTATGCAATACGACCACAACTTCTACCTCTGTGAATGATGAGTTTTATAGTTCTAGGCCCCAGGGAATTATACTGAAAAGTGATACTTATCACCAGGAAGAGCAAATATTCTGCTTTGGGTGAAGCAGTAGAATACATGAAGGGAATGGGTATATGATAAGACTGGAAAGTGATGCTGGAATTACATTTGATTGTGTAAAGTGGAGAGTTGCTGAATGTGTGTGAGCAAGAGTCTGTTCAGTGATGTGGGAGGTGAGTCTTTCAGCAGAGTGCCTGGGACATACAAATCCCTAAATCAATATTTGTTGGCTGATTAGATAGACTAGAATAGGGAGAACAATTGTGAAGGCAGTGCAATAGTCTGGGTAAGAGACAATGATGCCAGAACCTGAACGGAGGCAACAGAAGTGGAATGAAAGGGGTGAACTTGTTGTGTAGTCCTTTTTCTCTTAAAAAGGAGAAAAAATTGCCTTTTGGTGATGAATTCAACATGTTTCCTCTAGATCCTCTTCAACCCAGCCAGTAATATTCTACAACCTGTTATTCCCAAAGTTTAAAATGTCACATTCACCTTCATAATGGATTTGTTTGTCAAACTTATACCTCTATTGACATTAGCAGTTATAGAAGGTCAGTTTCTAGACAAGAGCTATATCTCTTAAATTTAAATTGCATTAGCCTATTCGAAGACTGGACCAGTATAGTTAACACATTTAAACTGGCACAATTCCTATTCTGGATCCAGAGGTACATTTGGGGTGTATAATCAATGGTCTGGAAGATTCAGTAAGGGACTTTTCTCTAGGACCAAGAACAAGATTTCATGGTCAGGTAGATTCACCATGTTTGGGTATTTCTGGACTACACCATTCGGATGAGATAACTTGGTACCTTGGATACAAATGAATCAACACTAAACACAAAATAACACAATTGGAGAGCTGTATATAACAAATAACTTTAGAACATGCAGAGCAATTTCCAATACTTGACTGGTTGTAGTTTAAATATGAATCTCCATCTCTTTGTATTTGCATATTTGTAACCTAACTTCATTGTTGAGTATGAAACACTTTCTTATATCTAGTTTGGAAATCCAAGACTCATCTCTAGCTGTTCTTTCAAGAAAATTGTTTTAAATGGTTTTATATATTATAAAAGTATTACATGCACAGATTATTTTCATAATATCTATAATAAACTTTCATTAAGTTAATTTACCTCAGTCAAATTCCTTTCTAGAAGCTTTTCTCCCAAATCACCAAGAATTTTTAAATATTTGCCATATGATATAAGATGCTAAAGGTTTTACAAAAAAACACCAAAATACTCTAGAAGCATAAGAAAGATATATGAGAAAAAATAACAATATAAGGAAAAATGTCCACAATGTCAAGTAGCATCGGCACTGAGTTACCCAGGTGTGCATTGGGGGGAGCAATTACTGCTTTCTGCAGAGAGTGAGGAAGGAGAAGGGATTTGAGCTGGGTCCTTGTGAGATTCAGAAAGGCAAAAAGAGTAAGCCAGGAGGAAGCATTCCAGGTGGGGAAATGATAGGAATAAAGCCCAGTGAGGAAAAGCTGTCCTTGCTAATGGGATGAGGGAAAGATCCTCCACTGTAGCAATATGTCCCTTCTTTCATTCAGGATGGATGTTGCAGCACTCACTTGGTTGCACACGGTGGGTAGAGACCTGTGCTGGTTATAGGAGGATATTTATGAGATAAAGACAAGGCCCAGTACAGAGCATTCAGTTTTTCTTCTCCTTAGCCAAGCACTTTAGCTAACCGTGGGTCACCATCTCACAGTTGTGTGCCCCGGTCCTAGGAGGGTCTGTGAAAGAGTCAGAAGATGGACCAAAGAAAGTGCACCACAGTGACTAGAAAATCTATCTTACCCCTCTTAAAAGGGTTGGGGCATCAGCTTTGTCTGTTTGTATGCTCAGGTGATACCAAGGTGGGTCTTCTGTCAGCTTATACAAAAATGAGTGCAGAGAACAGTTATTTCATAATTAACTAGTTATCTCCCTGGATATTGGAAGTCCCGGCATTTTACACAATAAATACAATTTCTTTCTTTTTCAGAATTCAACAGATAATAGTTCTGACCCATTATTCATTCAGTTAATAAGAGTTTTTGAGCACTTACTATATACTAGGTACTCCACTATTTTGGGGGGATTGCAACAAGATATACATCTGCCCTTTAGAAGCTTACAGTTAGGTAAAGGAGATGTGCAAATAGATGATCACCAAACAAAAGGAAGAAGTTAGGAAGAGTGTTTTGGTGTTTTGGACTATCAGATGTCAACCAATGAGTTTTACTGACAATGACTAAACATTGGTATCATTTTTACTGAGGATGATCTATCTATGGATGGATGTTGATGACAGAAAACAGAACTTTTCAGAGACATTGGAAGGAAGAGGGAAAGAAAGTAAAGATATCTTTGGGCTAAATATCTGCAGTTGAAATTTATCCATCCATTTTAGAACTGGCAACAAAGACAATCAGTGGAATCCTCGAAGAGTGCTCCATGTAGGAAGCCGACCATCTGATGAGTGATGCTGTGTTAATTACAAACATGCGTGGCAACATCAAAGTAACCTTGCATGAAGAGAGTCCGTAAGCTATGTTATATGAGCAATGCAAAAGGATGGGTAGACATGGCAAACAAAAATTCTTCAGTAAAGCCTCCCCACTATTCTTTACTATGCTAAAGAAGCTGGAGGTTCTATTAAACAAGCTAAGACAAGCACAGTTTTCTCCTACTGTGCATCTCACATACGACATTTCAACACTTTGCAGAGAAACTACATGCAGTGTTTAGTTCCACTATGCATGACTTATTCTGCTCACAGAGTTATCAGTTCTAAGGAATCTGTTTCAAGTTGATATAATTATAGTACATTTTGGTCAATCATGTAAAACAGCAATTTCCTTCTTTCTCTCCACTATGTTTCAGCAACTTAAAAGGTTTCTCTCTTGGACTGAAGCTTTAAATCAGTGTTTTCCAAGCTGCAGTCTGTGCTAACAAATTCTTTCTATGTTCAGGGAGATAATTTTCCAGTTACGTAATACAACTCTTTGTAAAATTACAAAGGCAAAGCCACACTACTCTTGATTGTATTTAGAAGAAAAGGTTGGACCTTTGCACTGCCCTAATAAAAACAGCTTAGACACATCTGGAATCTCCATCTGAGTAACTTTTTTTATTAGAACAAGAACTTGGAGCCAAACTGGCAAAGTGGACAATGGAGTAACGCTCAAGAAATATTCAGTGCCTAATCTTTGGTCAGAATCAAATACAAGGGGAAGGAGTGTGGCTTAAACCGCATGTTGCATTGTACAAGGGTCAGCAATCCAATCTGCAGCCATCCCAGTGAGCATGGTATCCATGTACTTAAATAGTAGAGAAAGGCCCTACAATTTGCCACTCCAAACATACTGAGTTACTGTGGTAACAACCAGGGCAAGAAGAGCTTCTCAAAGTTCATGAACAAATACACAAGTACATTTTTAAAAGCCAAAGAATGTTCTCACTTGCTAAAATGTTTTTCTCTAAACTTGTCAAAAATTACGACTGATGCATTTACTACTGAGTTAATTGTTGCGTTCGTCAGTGATCCCAACTTTTAAACCAGTCTGCTGTTGATTCTCAGCAGAGTTAGAAGTGCCACTTGTCTGAGCACTTCTTAAGATACGTCCATAAGAAAGACATTCCCATAAGAAATAAAATTTCTTTCTGCCTTAAAAGCTTTAGGATAAGGTTGTTTGAATATACCTAAATCTCGAATGTATACAGTGCCTTTATTTCCAAAGTAATTTTACATCTATCATCTTCTTAAAAAATTACTGCTAGGGAATCTAGAATATAGGTTACCAGGGGATGGGGTGGGGATAAGGAATGGTAGGTTAAGGCTTAAAATGAACTGGGTTCTTATTTGTAATTATAGAAATGTTTTGGCAATGGATGTGGTGATGGTAGCAAATAATTGTGAATGAAATTAACAACACTGATATATATATCTGAATATGATTAATAGGGGAAATGTTAGATCGTATAGGTGGTAACAGAACAAAATTAAAAAAAAAAAATCCATGGAACTACACTACACAGTGAACCCTAAGTTAAACCATGGACTTTAATTAAACTAAAATTATAAAAATGTGCTATCATGAATTGTAACAAATGTTCCAAACCAATGCAAGGTGTTAGTGGTGTGGTGGTATACAGGAATCCTGTATTTTATTCATGATTGTTCTGTAAACCCACAACTTCTTTAAGAAAAATAAGAAAAGAAAGAAAGAAAGAAAGAGAAAGAAAGAAAGAGAGAGAGAGAAAGAAAGAAAGGAAGGAAAGAAAGAAAGAAGAAATACTGTTAGGGTCTATCCTGGGTAGTGGAGACTTCAGGATATATATGGATATATATGGATATACACACACACACACGTGCACACACACAGAATACAGAATAATTATGCCTTTGTGTCAAAGGAGGTAAGGCATTTTGGGGAACTGAGACACAGACTGGAGCCACGAGGTATAATTCCAGTGTTGCCACTGATTCATAGTGTATGCTTGTGAGATCCATAATTTAATCCCTCTCTTCTTTTCTCCTCAGCAGTAAAATGTAACAATTTGATTTGGGAGGGAGAGCAACAAACAGACTTAATATTTGAGTTTGTTTGCCTAAGAGACAATAAACTTTTATTTTATTTAATAAAGCCCCAAATTTCATATTTTACAGGGGTGGGGAGTTGCTAATGAAAAACTGTACACTGATAATAAGTGCTGATGAATCTAATGAAACTCCCTGCAGAGGTCTTTGTGAATGTGCTATGAATAAAGCTTATTGTTAATTAAAGAATGCTATATGTGCTTCTCAATAAACACTTAAAGCCACTAATGAATCAGAGATTAGCAGACAAAGGTCTGCAATTGCAAAACACATTAAAAGGATAACTGTAGGAAGATTAAATAAAGATTTTAATTTAATGTAATTAGCCTATCTCACCAAAATAAGATGTTACTCCTACAAAGTATATTTGCTTTCTTACTGGTTGGTTGAGCATGGCCAAAGTCAGACCTAACAGGCAAAGACATGTTTGAGGTTTTGAAATTTAGGTGAACACCTACGTTACCAACCTTGGGGAAAGCCCCCAGAAAGCACATCTTTAGAAATGTTCTGACAATGTATGTTTCTCATACTCTGAAAAGTCACTTTCCACTGAGACTGCCCAAGAGAAGAAACACCACCTTCTTACAGAAAGAAAAACTTCCGAACCGAAGGGGAGCGAGACCTCTGCATGTGCCGTCTCTGCAGAAAAGCCATATCTCAGGATGGGGACATCAGGCTGCTGATTTCACAGAGACTATTCCTTCACTTTTCCTTAGCAAGTTCTGTGGTAAAATGTTCCTTCCAACATTTCTCTATGTCTATAGCTTTATTGTTCTAATTTTAAGTACCCAGTGAATTTGAATGGTAATTTTTTAAAAAGTTAGTTATGGGTATTTTGTTTTACATCAGATTAAATATCACAATAATCCACATGATGTGACTTTAGCTCTGATAGAGGGCAAGAGTCCACTAATCAGGTGGATGTGGTTTACTCTTAAATAGACAGATGTATTTCTCAACATTTGCTGAGATCCACATCTGCACAAGAGGCAAGGTTAAGAGTTTCAGGGGATCCAAAGATATTTGAACACTCAGTTCCTGCCTCTAGGAGGAAACACACAGGTGGGGGGTGTCGTGGTGGTGGTGATGCATGTCAGGTATGGTAAGAGATGTGAGGAATTAACTATAAAACAGGTAGAATACAAGCATTAAGTAGAGATTCTAGGAACTTAGGTTACCTGTGTTTGCTGGGTCCACAATCTAGGCCTGGCATCAATTAACATTCTAAAATAATGTTCACAAGTCTGGGGTTGGGGAGTTTAGCTGTGTCCAAGGGGTGATCACTGACTGACATGAAGTTCAAAAGCTGTACTCATACATATGTGACTGCTTATCAAATTATTCTAAAAATTTGGAGAAAGATACTTTTCTCAATTGTTGCTTATTCATTTCCCTAAGTGAGTCTCTGTATAAAAGAAACAGAACCCTACTCCTGGTGAAAATTAAGATGTCTCATCCCCAAGGAAAGTCTGTACATCTTTAACAGTTGTGGGTGGGATGTGCTATGCTCTGGCTTAGCATTTACGATATTGTAAAGAAGACCAATAAATTTCTCTATGTTATTTTAAACAGTTTATAATTTGAAGAAATATGTAACCTGGAGTGCTCAGTCAGTCTAGATAATTACTACAGATAATGTAACAACATCTTGGCAAGGCTGCAAAAGCAAGGGAAATCTGTGCCGTGTAATTTTGAACACGTTTTTGAACAGAACCTCAAAAATATTATCTCTCTGAAATATAAGATCAACCTAGATAATTTGATTATACATTAAGTAATTTCCTGTGATCCTAGACACATCTAATTGCAGGCTCCTTTCACAAGCCAAGGAGAGGTAAAGACCGACATCTGTGATTATAGATTTTACAATTCACACTCTAACAGTACATTTAAATATCCCATAAATGATTCATTCTTTTTCCAACCACAAGTTTTGTTACAATAATGCATTTACCTATGTGTCCTTCATTCCTTCATTACTGTGGTGAAATTGATCGAGTTTTGTACAGCTTACATAATTACAAGACATACGGTATTTCTAGTATTTGGAATCTATGTAAAAGTTTGACATTACAAAATGAACTGTGATAAGAGTTTATTCTACCATCTGGCACAAGTCCTGCCAGTTGTTTATATTACTTATGGGATAATAACTAAGTACACTGACAATATAATTCTAAAATTTATTTAATGACAATATGCTAGTTAATGAGTCAGACAAACAATCATTAGAGATTACAACCTAAATCTAATAATGTTAAACCACACGTAATATAAAAGGCTAATTGACATAGCTGTATAATCAAAATGCTCCAAGCATAAACTGGTCTCAATTAAGCAAAAGCTTTGCTAGCATTAATTTCAACCATGTTGCTTTGTAAAATACATGTCACGTATTAAAACTATGCTTAATATCAGATTATAGTGCTGCCACTCTTTGAATATATATGTGTATATACATATACTTAATTAAACTTCATATTTAATGCCAATAAGTTGAACTCACACTCAGATGTATCTAACTACATACTCCCAAGTGCATGATCTAGACTGGCCATTACAGTGGTTAATTAGCATGAAACCAACACATATTTGGGAAATAATGGAAGGATGGATCACAGGTTGGAAATAAAACTTATTATCGATGTAAAGAGAATAGAGAGGGTTACATCAACTTCAACAATCAGATAATAAAATTACCATAGTAATGACAGGTATCATAGTTTCCCTACATCTCCAAAATAATTATAGATTTTAAAAATTTAACTGTTCCCAACCCTACCACCTCCCAACTCCCCAAAATTAGCTATTCTCTTTCTCTCTCTGAATCTCCCCATCTACTTCCTCAGGTTCATGAGTTCTCCCAGTCCTCACCAAAGCATCTATTGCTTGGTGAATGAGGATCACACAACGTAATTCTTACCTGTTGAACCTCAGCTTATTGCTCAGGATCAGACTAAGGTCTTGGTTTCTAGAGTCCATAAAGGGTTCCAGAACTGGGAATTCAAATGCAGTCACATCTTCCAGAACCCTCTAACTGGTCCTGGGAACTGGGTCACTTCAGAGAAACTAATTATGCATGAGAGAACAAGAGCCAGAGTCCCAGCGAAGGAGAATGTAAGAGAATATGGAGTCTCTGGAGACCTAATATACTAGGCTATTTTATTTTAATTGATCAACTGTGCCTCTCTTATGGTTTATTTATCACTGATAAGAATGTTTTTCAATAATATCAAGGAAAGAAAAATTAAAAGAATGGGTAGTTTCTCTGCATTCATAAGCATAAATGCTTATGCTAGAAACAAATGTGGGGAATGGAGATAATAAGCTTGGCTAATAAGGAAGAAAATATGCTTATGCTTATCATAGCTTAGGAAAATTTCAAGGGAAGTTTTTATTTTTATACCAAGATAGGCCCCATATGTTGCCAAGATTTGGACCGGTTGTTATCAATTTCAAATGAGGACAGTTTTGAAAAGCATATTGTAGGTGGACAGGACCCAAAAATGACAAAGAATGGTAATAAGTCTGCTTACTTGCATATCACCTTTAATTTTGAGAGCATTTTTACAAATATGATCCCATCTCATGGTTCCCCTTAGCTTCACAGTTTCTCTATATTTGGAGAGTTCAAACTACTAAAAAAACAGAAGAAAAAGTACATCTTGGAGCCAAAAATGCATCAGGCTAGAGGGAGTAGTTTTCCTTGAAGTCTCTCAGTTGAAATGTAAATTCATTTTTCTAGATCAGTGGATAATAAATAAAACTGCTTCTCTGAATCTAAGATTTCTCATTTGTAAAAAAGGAGTACAGTAACTTGTACGTTACCCAATTGACTTTGAGGTTTATCTCTAGAACCCTAAAGAAATCAGTTCTGAATTAACTGAATTACCTGAGCCAGGTTTCAGAGATGCTATGATTGTGTCCACTGAATTTAATCTCTGTCAGGGGTGTAGACTGGGGTAGAGAGAGAGCTCTTGATGGGAACATGGGATGGACATCTTTGTAGAGGATTTAGATGCAGTCCCCTTTGGAGAGCAAAGGGCATCCTAAGATCCCTTTCAGTCCTCTCATTATAGCCAAGTGGATCATTACATCCTGGACCAAAAAGAAATATCTATCTTTCTATATTTATCTAGCGTCTATTCCAAGAAGTTTATTCATTTCAAAATGTTTAAGTGCCACTGTGTGCCTGGGGAACATCATCAAGGTCTGTCTCCATCTCTGTCTCTCTCTTAAATGCTTTTAAGGATGAATTTTCCATTATATCATCAACCCAAGCTCAAGAGAGACCCAGTGGAAGGGTGTGGTTTCACCATCATCATCAAATAACATGCTAAAAATAATTAAAAGTCACTTAGAACTCTGGCAACAGAAGAGATACATGAATTATTCCCACCCAGGAGCAGGCCAAACTTGTCCACAGAACTTGTGCAGGAAATTATGCTTCACTTATTAACAAAATACTTAATAAAAGACAATGCATATTTTTGGCAGTACTACAGGCGGGTACTTTGGCACTATGAGACAGTTCAAGCCATTTAATTTTATAAAATGCTGATCTTGTTCCAACTGGCAGCTTCTCTCTCTCTCTCTCTCTCTCTCTCTCTCTCTCTCTCTCTCTATATATATATATATATATATATATATATATATATGTAACTTTGCTTTTTAAAACATAATTACCTTTTAAAACAACTCTCTGCTCTACTAATTAAGATCCAGATAATTGGGTATCTTGGGTAACCTAGGTTCCCTGAAATACTAAAGTCTAAACATACCCATGAGAAACCTACAGAGAATGAATAAGGGTTAAACTTCTTCCTCCAAATTTTCTTCTGGGGTGAAATTCTTATTACGTCCAACAAAACCCCTTCATTCCCACATTGCTATTCGCCAACCATTGTGAAATTGAAGTACAAAGATTAAACATTCGAAGTTCCATTCTCTCCCTTGACAAGTAACCCTGATTATTGAGCATTAAAGAGCAAAACCTGTTCTCAAACTGAAAGTTCCAGCTAATTCAAGTAACATTTACTGAGTAGTATTGGGCATCTATGTGTTAGATTCTGCTTAACTAAGAGACAAACATGTAGCCTCGAGACGTCAATAACAGGCGAGTTTTCCCCAGATTTGTCTTATTCTTGCTTGTCTCTTTGACTTGTTCACGGGGAACCCAACACAGCATTTTTGTAGTGCCAGGGGTGGGTGAGGAATCATACATTTGAAGGAGAATTATCCTACTGTGCTGTGACATAGTGATCACTGGTGTAGCAAGGCTTGGGCATGCCAGTGCCTACACTAATGGCCTCACAGTGCTTTTCCAGTTCTTCCTTTGCCTTGTATAGTTTTCTTCTACCTTCTCCCTTATTGCTAGGCAAAGAGTTGTCATTTCTTGCACATGTATGTGTCTGTCTCTAAGTCATTTGCTCTGCTCCCTTGCCTTCTCCCACACTTTCTCTCCTTAATTACTCCAATTTCTTGTAATTCACCACCCAAAACCAACAGTAGGCTAAGGATCAGAGAGCCCAGCTTGGCCATGGCTCTTAGTGAGGGCCTAAGAGGCCCTTCAATGAGTCAAGTCCATGAATATTCGTGTCTGGCCTTCGCAACATTTATGTTGGCTGTTCAAAGACCATTTTTTCATGTGTTTTCTCTGTTCTGTGCCTGAGAGTTGAAGTTCTAAGATGGCTAAGTTTGAACTTTCCCTGAGAATGGGCTGCCCTGAGAAGAGTTGAAAAACCTAAACAGCCTCCATTTCCCTCTAGCATCCTCCCCCACATAGCCTCTAGTGGACATGTTCAGGTAGACCACCTCACGGTGACACAGTCTCTCTTTGGGGGAGGATGGCCTTGATCCTATGTGGTACTATCTTTTCTGGATTCCTCAACACAAAGGCTTTTTAAAGTGTCCTGTAGCTCCTGGAAGCTAAATATGAACTGAGTTCCAACTTTTGATGGTGATGATGATAATGACACCAAGCAGAGCTGATGCCAGCCTTAATGATTCCTCCTTCATTCCGTTCCCTTATCTGTTTTGTGGATTCTGTTAGTGTTTGTTTCTTCAATAAAATGCTCTTCCATTTTTTGTTGTTGTTGTTTTGTGTGTGTGTTTGTTTTCCATGTCTGCCTTATGGACTATGTGGTAAGTGTCTGTTACTTAGCTTCTCATAGATGCATGTTTAGCTTGATAATTTAAGAATAACATGAAAGCGTCTGTTGAAAAACCTATATACAGTTTCAGGATTCGGAGCGAATCACTGTGGTTTTCTGTTGACTCTCAGGGTATTTCACTATCCCTTGGTGGGGTGGGGGAAGGAGAAAACAAAAACACTCTTAAAGGATTCTGCTTCCCAGTACAAATGTTTTGGAACTGCTAAGCCCACTCTTACTCATGTGTGTTAGGTCAAATTCTGGCAGAAATCTCAGGACAGCTGCAATTCCATACTTTGAAATGTCTTTTTAAAAAATCTTGATATAATTTATAGGATAGTTGGCATGTATTCCCTATTTTTTTTCAATTCCTTGAATACAGACAGCTTTTGGAATAAATCAAGGAGAGAAATGAGAACTTTCAATGGTGAAGTCAGCATATTCACAACTTTCAATATGTAGTGTCAAGATAACTTTCTGAAGTAAAGATTGGTTCAAATATAAATATTTTTAGTAATATTACTTGCAACATTGAATTTTGTTGAGAGTTAAAAATCTATGCATTTTATGAAAGTGTTTTTATGATTTTTTTTAAAAAAAAATTACCACAGTTATATTTTTAAGAAGTATACACAGACTATCAGATTCAAATAATACAGAAAAAATATATTTAATGCCAAGTTTAAACATTCTAGAAATCTAAAGGTCTGAACAGATAACTTTTGGTTACTTTGCAACACCTTTTCTTAAATAAGCATGACTTTGTCAAAGACTTCACGTCTAGGACTGACATGTCTCAAGGAAGCTAACATAATGCAGGGGGGTTATTACAGAGACTGTGTGTGACAAAGAGGTACAGTGAATCCTCTCTTGGGGAACTGGGACTGGGAAATGAGACTCCCTCAGAGACTATGGCAGAAATGATAAGCTAGCCATTAAAACCTCATACTCTCATCTCGAAGACAGTTGTATAAAAATGTAGCTTATGAGGGGTGACAATGGGATTGGGAAAGCCATAAGGACCACACTCCACTTTGTCTAGTTTATGGATGGATGAGTAGAAAAATAGGGGAAGGAAACAAACAGACAAAGGTACCCAGTGTTCTTTTTTACTTCAATTGCTCTTTTTCACTCTAATTATTATTCTTGTTATTTTTGTGTGTGTGCTAATGAAGGTGTCAGGGATTGATTTGGGTGATGAATGTACAACTATGTAATGGTACTGTGAACAATCGAAAGTACGATTTGTTTTGTATGACTGCATGGTATGTGAATATATCTCAATAAAATGAAGATAAAAAAAAATAAATGGCATTCCCATGCCCACCTGAGGCATGCCAAAAAAAAAAAAAAAAAATTAAAAAAAAAACAAAAACAAAAACAAAAAACCTCATACTCTCTCTTTCATTGGGTAAAGTTGATATTGGGAGATACTTACACAGTCAAATAGACCCAGGGCCTTCTACATCCAGGTGTAGGTCATGTGACTAATTTCTTATCAATGGAATACAAGCAGAGGTTATGTGTGTCATTGAAGAAGTGAGAGGGGCTTCTTCATTCTCTCTTTCTCCTCTGCAGAATGGAAGCAGAGGACTCTGAATCCCTAAAGGATGCAAGCCACAAGATAGATGGAGCCTGGACCCCTAAATCACACATTGAGGAAAACCTCCTATATCCAGGAATATCCATATCCAATCATATGAGTGAGAAATATACTTCTGTTGGTTTAAACTAATGAAACTCAGGACTTATTTGTTGCCGCAGCAAGATTTACCTTAATTGATACAAAGACCAGCATTGTACTGTGTCCCCTCTGTAGACCAGTTCCTTTTGGTTACTTATGCCTCCTGCATGACTTCGCATTGACTTCGATAGACTAACCCCAGACTTGGTGCGATGTGACTACAAACCCAGTGCCCACCACTTATCCTTTCTGACACCACATATGCCAACTAGCTTTTATTTGCTCCTCTGGATCCACTCTCCATCCTTTTCTACCCCTTTCCCTGCCCTAGGAAGATGATATGAATTGCTTACACAAAAGACTCCTATGTTGTCTGCCTCCACCTAAATTGTGCCCTGGCAGGTGAGGGACGGAGGAGAATGAAGTTGGGATGTTTACTTGCCTGGTTCCTTCCTGAGAGATTTCCTCAGGCTTGTTGTCTCTGTCAACAGAAATTCACTGCTCCTCTGAAGGCACCCTCTCTTTGAGCTTAGAGGTGACAGCTCTACCTCCTGCTGCTCTTAGTCCCAGGATCCTGCATTATTCCTTGTGGTGTCCTTATGCCTGCCCCTACCTTTGTAATTTGTCCATTTATGAACTCTCTTCAAATTATTCTAATTTGAGAGTGCTTCTTGTTGTGTCTGTCACTGAGAAAACTTAACTTGGTTAAAATTAAGGGCTTGTCCTTGGTTCAGCTGTCTGATGGTTCACTTAGCCATGTCCAGGGGATTGAGGTAGTATAAACGTGGCCTTCAACTGAGACAGTGAGTGGAGGCAGCTTGCAGAGAAGAGGAAAGTTTGCAGGCAACCCAAAACATGTCAGCCAAAAGTCCACCTTCATATTTACCAGTAAAACTTCTCTTCTTTTTACCCCTCTTCAGCTATATGAGTGAAATAGTCTACTGTTGCATTTCTTTTTTTATGAATTGCTTCACCAGTGAGAGAACCCATTGTTGATTTAGATAGAATACTACATTGTGAATAACACAGATTCCTAGTACAACACTGTGCCGGTTTGAATCTATTATGTCCCCCACAAGAGTCATATTCTTTAATGCAATCTTGTGGAGGAAGATTGATTAGTTTGTTGATTAGGGTGGAAACTTTGATTGAATTATTTCCATGGAGGTATGGACCCCACCTGTTCAGGGTGGATCTTAATTATATCACTGGAGTCCTTTAAAGAGAGCTCACACTGAGAGCAGAGAGGACAAAATGCCCCAGACGCTTGGGAGCAGACAGAGATGCTGAGAGATGCTTGGAGATGTTGGGAGATGCTAACCCACAGTTTGCTCCAAAGAAGCTAAGAGAGGAACCCAGATGCTTAGGTGCACAGAAGTTAAGGTAAGAGAGACAAGCCCAGAGACGTTTTGGAGAAAGCCATTTTGAAAACAGAATCCAGGAGCAAAGGAACAGCAGATGCCAGCCACGTGCCTTCCCAGCTAACAGAGGTGCTCAGGACGCCATCAGCCTTTCTTCAGTGAAAGTATCCTCTTGTTGTTGCCTTTGTTTGAACACTTTCATGGCTGTAGGTCCATAAATTTGTAACCAAATAAACCCCCTTTGTAAAAGCCAATCTATTTCTGGTATTTTGCATAATAGCAGTATTAGCAAACTGGAACAAACACTATCCATTAAGAATTCAAGAGTCTTTGCATATAAAAATGGAAATATTTCTTAAAAAATACAAAGAGAGAAAAAGCAGAAACAACTACTGAGTCATGTTTTTACCATGCTACTTCTTGAGTAAAAAAATAGCCAAACATGTTTGTACCAATTAAATTCACTGGAGATGCCAAGCAGTATTTGTATCCAAAAAACTAATCATAGAGACTTAGAGTTATGCAATTTTTCTCTTTCAAATTTCTTAAGATCATTCACCTTCCTTTTACTGCCATTAATTCCCAGCAAAAGGTGTTATATAAGCTCCCAACTGAAGAAGAAATTATTATACACATCTCACCACTTACCATTCAGGGTGAAAAGTGCCTCAGATACAGGGGACAGAGAAGGTTCAGTAACTAGTCTAACTTAAGGCATTATAAAGATTGTGTGAATATTGAGGTACAGAATCCAAACACTTCTTTTTTAAGGGTTTATTTTTCTCTAAATGTTTTATCCAAGTATCCTAGTAGGTCTTTGGTAAGAACAACTGTATCTCCTCTCTTATTCTAGGAAAGGGGAACTAGAAAGCACTCACATTTTCCTCCCCTGGGAGAAGACAAAAGGAGGAAAAAAAAAAAATATATATATATATATATATATATATATATATTCACTCTACTTAGTTTTAATGTTACATATTTTATATAAGCTGCCATAAAGTTCAGTTTGCAAGATATTTATTTTTCCAAACTGATATATTAATAAGGAATCTTACCACTGCCCCACACCATCCCATCCTCAATATCTCAGATCATCAATTTCAGGACTTGGGATATGTGCAAAAGCTTAAATTTACTAGGACTCCATGATGGATTCAAAGTGGGAGATGGTTATCTGTAAAAGTCATAGGTTGATCCAATGCCACAGTTTTCTTTCCCCACTCCCAAATGTCCCAGCATTCACACATGCATAGCTAAAATCAGGGAAATAAACATGCTTAGAAATGAGTCCAACACAAGAGCACTTTATTTACACAGATTTCTAATAGACCTACAGAAAGAGATTTACCTTTTTTTTTTTAATCATGCTTCTTTTAAATGATAACTACATACAAAAGACATTAAAATACCACCAAAGTTTTGAGTAAAATCCATGAAGGCTAAAACTACACTGCCCAATACGGTAGCCACCAGACACACGTGGCTAATGCAGTTGAAATGTGGCTAGTACAACTGAGGAAATGAACTTTTAATTTAATTTAATTTAATTTAATTTTAATTAATTTGGATTTAAGAACTAAAGCTATGTAAAATATTTTTCCATTAAGCATAACTTAATTGGTTTGCTAGGACTAGATTTCACTTTAATTGTTGCATCCTGTAAGATACTTCCATTTGGAGTGAACACATTCTTTTTACTTTTCTAAACGTGGTTTCTAGAAAACTTAGAATTGTATCTATGTGGCTCACATTATATTTCTTTTGGAAAGTGCTGTCCTAGGAGCTAAGATTTAAGCTAAAATGTTAGTTTTATTTGTAGAGCTGCACCCTAATGTACATAGCAGTATGAGGGTGTGAGGAGACATCTCTAGTACTAAAGTAGGGATAAGAGTTAGAAAATAATCCTGAATTTCAAAGCTTAATTTTCCTTACATAAACAGAGCTACTAATTGTATAGCCCCTCATCACTTCAGTTATTTATATAGATTAAAAAAAATTAAGTTCCACAAAAGGATAATTTTACTGTGCAGTTTGGAACTGAAAAGATCAAAATGCCTTCTCTCATGTTCTTCAAACAATCTTTTATGAGATGCATCAACTCTTAGAGTGATGCCACAGTGGCAATAAGGCTAGTAAAAATATTTTCTGAGAGATCCAAAAGGAATCTACTGAATTGAATTCCAACAACAAATTAGGAACATTGAATAGACTCTAAAATGCACAATGTTCTTTTTCTGTCTAAGTCACAGCTGAAGTTATCAGTGCAGTCTATCCTAAGTATGAAATTTGAGGAAGATCAATACAGAGATATGTCCAAGGCATTTCCACGCCTGCATCTTTGTTAGTTTGATAAAAATGAAATTGAATTTTCCAAACATAAGGGATTATTAATATAGTCTTAAAGAAAACCAAATCTCTCACTGGAAAACAAAAATAGTTTCTCAGGACAGTGCTGGAAAGAAACTGAAGCTGTTTGTGGAGAGACAGTGGCTTGAAAATCACGAGTATAGTGAAAATTAAAAAGTACTTTTCTTTACCAAGTCAACCTAAAGACTCTATAAAATAATGTGGATATCTTCATTATAATGAGTCATAACAATGATTTGACACCTTCCAACTTTAAATTTTATGCCTTTTTTTCCTCTTAGGATGAGAGACAAAAACTGGAAAGTTTGGGTCATATGGATCCTGGCACTGTTGCTATGTCTGGAATTTTCTTATAAATATCCTTTTGCTTTGAGGTTCACAGACCTGGCTAAAACAGCAGGGACAATCTCATTTGCACTTTTATAGTTGTGGAGGGATTTTCAAGAGTTAAAACCATTTTCCATAATATTCTGCTCTAACATAAAGCATCTGAAGTGTGATTATTACACCTTCTTACACTTTTCAGCAGGCTGACAATTTAGAAGTAATTTTATAAAGCAAACAAAATTATGAACAAATGCCAACAGGAAGATATTCAAGGGTATGCCAAAGAATTTACTTTGCAACAAACTTTTACTGCCTGTTTGCAGCTTTATGCCTTTTTAAGATTATTGTTTTAAACACTATAAATGACTGTTTCTAGCCTTGTGAAAATCATCACTTCAAAGAAACATCTTGTGGCACTCTCTACAACAACTAAACAAAAATTCAGAAAGCAAAGTGGATTCCAGAGTGTCATCCAATTTTTTTCTTTTGATTAAACAACAAAGAACATCTTAAGAGTTTATGTTTATTTTGCTAAAGTAAATGCTCATTTTTTTAAATCAGGGTTTGAATAATCTCACTTTGCATAAAATTAGAAAAAATATAAATTTCATTAAAACCTTCACGTAAGTTAATTTCTCAGTCCATTTATTAAGTGTATAGCCAAATACACCAGGCATCAAGGAAACCAAAAAGATTAGATACAAGGAAGTTTAAAAATCAGAGGCAATGAGAAGGGAATTCAAAGTAAATATACAGTGCCATTAAAATAAATTATACACATACACACACACAAAATAAATAAACGCTTAAAGGAGATGGAATATACAAACTGAGTTGATAGATTGGAGAACAGATGGAGGTAAATGGAGAAAACTTATTTGAAGCAGCTAACTTGTGATGCCAGGAAGGGCAAGTTCTGGGGCAGTGAGCAGGGTATTTCATGAGTGGGTGACAAGTCAAACCAGCACAGAAAAGGGCCCTG
Source organism: Choloepus didactylus (assembly GCF_015220235.1). Taxonomy (NCBI): domain Eukaryota; kingdom Metazoa; phylum Chordata; class Mammalia; order Pilosa; family Megalonychidae; genus Choloepus; species Choloepus didactylus. The sequence goes on from NC_051310.1 coordinate 172,237,392, forward strand.
TTAGACAGTTTTAAAATAGAGATATGTGTACACCAGTAAGGGCTTTTTGTAAGAACTAAACTTAATGATTTTTGAAAGCTTAGAGAGAAAGTTCTAGAAATTTAGGGAAAAAGTACATGCAGAGTCTAAAGAAAAGAAACTAAGTACCTAAACAACAAGCAGAAATGAGAGTAAACTATCAAATAATTGATTTTATCCAGTAGGAATGGGCACCGGCTTCCAATAAACTTGGCTCTGTGAAGAGAAAACTGTGCCAGAACAATTTAATTTCCTCCCACAGTAGAGTGGCAGGCCATGTCAACCAACAGGAAGCAATAGAAAAAAGGATGTTAAAATAGGCCAGGCATGAGAGAACCAAAATCTGGGACACAAATTCGATAAGGCTTTGGCAAGGTAAGGATACATGCAGTTACAGCTGTATGTCTTTGAAAAGACCCTTTCCCTATGAAAAAAATTATTTAAAATTGTGTGAAGTAGATAACAGAGCAGTAGCACATTTTAATAAATGTGCATTTGCTGCATTAAAATAGCAAATCATATGTAATTCCCAAATTAGGAGAACTTTGATTTCTTTGAAATCTTTAGGAACAAAGAATTCTGTAAATCCATGTGCCCACCCTTTAGCCTTTTGCATATTTATCTCATCACTATCTTTTAAAGTGCTATGAGTAAAAGAATGGATTAATCTTGTAATTGTACAGTAGATGGAACTAATGACAATCCAAGAATACAGTAAAAATAAGTCATCATGATTCACAATGAGAAAACACAAATTAGCATAGAGGAACATTAACATTCTAAAACTACAGCTAGGCAAACTGCAAGGGTCTCTTGTATTTTGGAAAAAGAGACTGAGTTTCAATCAGGCAAGTTTCATTGATTTTTTAAATCTTTCAAGGACAAGTTCTGAAATACAGTGGAAATAAAAAAGGCTTTGGAATCAGATAGACCTGGGTTCAAATTCTGACTATGCCAATTACCCACTGCACAAACCTGGGCAAGAAATTTAAACTTTTCTGTTTCTTTATTTGGAAAAGTGATATCTACCTTGCTAGTTGCAGTGATAATTAAATAAGACAACATGTGTAAAATGTTCAATACATTTAGTTCTCATTAAACACTGGCTCCCTTCCACTCCCATCTCATTCCTATCCTCACCTGTCTTTTCCCTCCCTAGTTGCCCATACACCTTGGAAAGAAAGATACAAGAATAGGCTAAGAATAAAGCCCTGTCTTGTGAAATAGGAAAAGGGACACAGCCTTACTTCCTTTTACTCTTAAACACTTGTTAAAAGTTTCCTGACTCTACAAGGAACCATTCACACTCACATGGCATACTCATGTTGTTTCCTAGTTTTTCCATGTCAAATGTCAATAAGCTGAACGAAAGAGCCTCCTTGTTAAGTGGCATTTTACAGAAATTATTTTTTTCCATATATTGGCTAAAATGCAGTGCATACCTATGATCACCAACAAATGGTAACTCCATTAATGCTTAAAAAACAGCACTCCACCATGACAGCTTTACAACTGCAACCTTGAACTGGGAAATCAGTCTCTTTGTTCTTATAGATTTGTCCAGTTTCCTTAAGTAAACAAAAATCGATTTCCTAGAATGCTCTATAACAACTCGATAACAATTTAGCACCTATGCATAAGGAAAGAGTCAGGGATTATAAAATCACTTAGAATGTATTATTTCTAGACAGAGCAGACATAAGTCTTTGAGGATTAATTTCATGCTGAGGGTTAAATTTCACTTTCACGATAGGCTAACCATTGCCCGGGGCTGCAGAGATAATGAACCTGCCAAGGGATTAGCAAGGAAACACTTGTGTTATTATAAAGCAGTACACTTCCTTTTCTAACCAAGTTCATCCTACATGACATTAACAAATTACTCCCTCTCTCTGCCCACATTTCAATATAATGTGAACCAACAAGTGACCCAGAACCAATAGGACAGGAGATAAGATCTTCTCAGGGCATGAATGGCTATTAAACTAGTCTGAGAGAGCTAGACCTCCTGCAGGGAAACACAAGGCATTTTATCTCCATAGGTCCCCAGCTTCAGCTGCAGAAACCTTTTTTTGGTCATAAAGCCTCTAAATGGACACAATGCCAAGAGGTAGGGAAGTCTTAACACAAACATTTAGCTCACAGAAAAGGAACTCTCCATAAAACACAAATGACACAATTCATTTTTGACAAACTCAAGTGGAACCCAGTATCTTACAAATAAGAATTTAATGACTTAGCATTTGTTAAAATACAAAATGTTCAGAGACATTTCTGATATTTCAGATAAAAATATCCTCTGCTCAGCAGAGCCCTTCTCAAATAGCTGTTATTGTCACAGCTGTCATGTCTGTTGGCTTTTCCTCAGTCTTCACTCTCCTAGGATCAGCTGCTCCTGTGTGGGTCTAGAGTGGAGCCCCTCACACTATGGCGCCTCCCGGGAAGAGAGTGGACTTTCCCTCCTCTAAGCAGCACTCACCATTGTCTCCCTTCAATTATGGTCTCCATATACTTGTCTTGTTTCTATGACTTGACTGTAAGCACCCTGAGGTCAGGGAGTTGATCATAATTCTTTGGATCCCCTCCAGAGAGACTAAATGTCTTCACAGAGTGGATGCTCAACTACCATTGGCAAAATCAAATCTAACTGGTTTCTACATTGGACCATATCCTGATTACATTGTACAATGTTTGCAAATGAAGAAAATTTAACAGATATGCAGAATATAGGGGCCCTTTTATCTAGAAAGTTATAATTTTGGAGTAATTGGTATGACTTAGGGGTGCTCTTTTTAGAAGCTGTTATGTTATTGAGACTGACCACTTCCAGAATGAGACCTGTTACTTCTGAAACTTATCCACCTGATAAGCAATAGGTGGAGCAAACATGGAATGTTTAAGACAACCTTCGGCATTTGCTATACCCTGCGTTGGTTCAAACCCTGCAGGAGTCTTTCAGGAAAGAAAGATACAATTTTCTTATGATGTACTAAAACATCTCTGTTCAAAATAGTGTCTTGTGAACAGTAATGTTTCTATAAATTCACTTTTCTATTTGACTGCTTGAAGGCTTTAGAATTGGGCCCATAATGATATGATTGCATTTCATGTATATTCTTAGACTAATAGAGTATGTGGCTCTCAAACACAGAAGTGTTGAAAGCTAACATAAAAGCATCATGTAATGAAAATGGAGGGATCTAAGCTTTAATCTGTGAGCTCTGCTAAAGTGAAGCACTACAGGAGCCCATAATTGAGAAGGCAGTTTCAGTAGACTGGTGGAGGTAGTCATCAGAGTGCCTGGGTAGAGTGTGGCTGGCAGAGAAAATGAATGTGGGCAGTAGATATAGTATTCTTCATTGAAATATTTTGTAGTTAAGGAAAGGAGAAATAGAGAAACAATGAGAGGAATTAGTAGGAAGGGCTTTCTTATTTTTTTTTTAAAGGATGAGAGAGATTAGCGTATTTGTAGTTATGAAACATCGGGTTAGAAGGAAAAACTAAAGAAGCAAAAGAAAGAAGGGATAGGGATAAATCCTAGAAGAGCAGAGTCATGAAGGATTAGTCTTAGGAAAGAGGCCAAATAATTCCTCTGTGGAGACAAGAATAAAGAATAACAAGAGAAGGAACATAATTTTGAGCCAGAGTAGAGGGATTTTGAAGGAACTCATGTCAGATGGTTTCAGTTTCTTTATTGGAGAAAAAGCCTCATTCATCTGTTTAGAGCGATGGGAAGGTGTGTGTCGGGGGGCTTGTGGAGTGGGAGGAAATCTAGAGAAGCTGCTGCAAGTAGTGAATAGGGGACTCACAAATAAATTAATAGAAGTGTCAGCCAGAAGCAGTGGGAGTGGAGAATGTGGGGCTAGGATTACGCAAGGGACAAGCCCATGACTGAACTGGTTGACTGTGGATGTCCAGATTGGGAGTCAAGTGAAGTCAGAGGGAGTGCAGGACCATGAGAACAAGAAGCAATGGAAGGGTGGGAGCCCTGAAAGAGATGGAGAGAAGCTGCAACACATGCAAGAAAGGGGAGCAGAAGACCAAGAAGAAGGTTTTGACATTAGGGAAGTTAGTGTCTAAGCAAATAGCATGGAGAGGAAGGCTAGGGGAGGGGCCATAGTCATACTATGACTTGTTGCTCTTTTGTCTGTCCAATTTTTCCAGCAGTTTCTTCAGTCCTATGACCCAGAGTTCATCATTATCTCCACACTTTGTCCCCAGGCAGTAGGGCTTGCAATGAGCACTGGGAACAAAGTCATCATCCCAGAGTCAATGGGAGAGATTACAAATACAGGTCTGCCACAGTTTCCCACTTGAAAGGCTGAAGTGGGCAAATGGGTTTATGATCGAGGTCTTTAAACCAAACTAGTACCAGAAACACTCAGGTCAGTCATGAAGGGAACTAAGTCAGGAGGTAGACTGTGAGGAAACGGAGATGGTCAGAGTTTGGCAAAGTGTTCACAGCACCAGGACCCTCCTCTGCTTCTGTTCTGGGAGAGGATGTGGGGTTGCTGATGTGGAGCTCTGCTGGAAAATAGAGACACACAGAGGTCTGTAAAGATTTCCTACCTTCTTCCAGAAATAAGCACAAATTACAAAAGGTGCAGCACAACAGTGCCTTCTCAAACAACAGTAGTGGTTGCTGCCCAGACCTGCTGGGGTCCTTGGGGTCTTTGGGAAGCCATAGTGGGACATCTTTGTGTACTCCTTTGGTGGCCATCTAGCTTCAACTAAGATTGTGTATCTTTTACTAAATAAATCAGGACGGTAATTTGGTTTTACGGAGCATGACTGTGTGGTCTCTTCCTGCCAAGCTGTAACCTACTTGAGGCAATGTGGCTGGATATGACTTCATAAGCCTGGCACCCTAGGGAGATGGACTGGCCTGCAAAAATTCAATTGTAGAGACTGGAAAAAGTAAATTTCAGGGAGGCTGTAAGATGGAGAAAAAAATTATTCTTAGGGGCAATTTCCATTGCTTTGCCTGAAATTCTAGGCTACAGCGTTGGGAAGATATTATTTGGCACATTAGCCAACATTCCTGTTCATGGTAGTGTGATATGATGTTGTTTATCTTTTAAGTTATTGAGTGGGAAGACTTACTCATTTCTTATTAGTCACCAGAAGAAAAATACCTTTCCCTTTTAATAAGCATTTTAGTTGATTAAATATATTATACCAGTACATCTACTAGTCTCCTAATGGAAATTTCAAGTTGTGACAAAGTTAGTAACATTATCTTGTTATTTCACTTTATGTGGAGTATGTACTCTACAATTTGCCAAAGGCATTCAGCTGAATGAAGTGCTTTAATCTACATAATTACTATAAATATACTGTATTTACTATTTTATTTGATGTTTCTTTAAAGGAGTCACTGGAAGTTTATCCAAGATTCCTTACATATAATAATTTTCCATTTTCCATATGAAGTTTATTAAACCTTAATTAAAGTGCATTCACAGCCAACCATGAGAGACATTTATTCAAATTATATTGACAAATTATATTACAAATCTCTATGACCTTAACACATTTTAACTCATCTCTCAAACTAAATTTCAGAAACAGACAGTATTTGCATTTGTATATACTAGGGGGAATTTAATAAACATTCATTTGGTATCTATTATGAAGTGGGTATTGTTCTCAGGGAACACAGAACTGGGAATGCAAAGAACCAGTTTCATTTAAAGAATAGGATTTATTTTGGATAGAAATCATCTCCATAACATAAATGCTGGCCAAAGGGAACTAAATTATCTTTCCTATAGCTCAATTTAGTACAAGGTCACACTGTAACATTAAATGACACCCCTTTGCTATGAAAAAATTAATTTGACCTATCTGAAACTAGTTCCCCCATCTGCCCTCGAGTCTCGTCAAATGGTAACAAATATAACAAAATTAACTGGGCTCCTGTGCAAAAGGAGAAGTGTATTCTGGAGATTCAGAGGGATCTAGTTTTGGGAGATGGTCAAAAGTTGGTGAAGAATGCACTGTGGCTTGGGGGGAAAGAGATGACTCAAGGCCTACACTTTCCCACAGTGGCACCACAGGGGTAACTACCTCCACAAGACATTCTTTGTTAGGTTTCATTGTCACATTCAGTAGAACTGAATTCATGGTCAGGAATAAAAGCAAGAGGTTTTAGAGAAAAATTATCAAAGATGTCATTGGGAAAGACCCATGAAAGTCAAGACAGTATGATTGGAGGGAAATGGTTTTTCCAATGGATAACAAAAGAGTCTATTTCAACTACAAATATATTTGTTTGTCTTTATCTCTTGAAATGAGATTGTTTTTGAAGTAAAATAATAACTGTTATGCTATCCCTACTTGAAATGATATTTTATCTATCGATTGATTCAGTGTTGTCAACATCATTAAAAGCAAAACAAAATAAGAGTTCTCCAAATGGGTAACAGCAAATTCCTTACTAGTCTCACTAATGAAAGCAGAGCAATCAGTTTGTTTTGGACAGACTTTACTCATATAAACTTTCTTAAAATGTATTGTCCTTAAATGGCTTGATAACATTGATTTCCTTAAGTTAGACCCTGAACAACCAAATGTTGTTATCCAAAGGTTTTCCCATTTAACATTATAAAATGGAATCATGTAACACACAGGGTTCTCAAAGTCTTTCTAAATGCCAATAAGCTGTGACTTCCAAAAGTCAATGATGAATAATTGTTCAACAGATTTGATATCTGATCAGTGAATAGGAAGAGAGGAAGAACTAAGATAAGTGGAATGGCATGGAAAAGAACCGTAGTTTTGATGTCAGCATTTCTGGGTTTGAATACTGGCTTTATCATTTAGCTGTATAACTGAGGATGTCACTTTACCTCTTCTGAATCTAAAATAAGACTATGAAAGGATGAAATGAAACTATGTACGATAATATGCTTGACAAAAAGCAGCATTAAACACATGTTCACTATTTTCCTTTCAGGAACTTTCAGTTAATAAAATTTCCTTTTCTCCCTTTATGCAGAATCAATAGTTGGCTTTGAGTTTCTTTAAGTACAATCAAAGTATCAACATGTTCTTAGTTTGTCTATTTTACGTAGACATCACACATATGGATTTCAAAAATATCAGACATTACCCTTCTTTAAAAATCTACTGGATGTGCTCTCACTAGAAAACACACACAGCTAAATTAAAAAAGCATAATTCAGGTCTCAATTAGCTCAGCTGAAATAACTTCGGGGCTTTCAATTTTGTAAGAATTGCTTATGGCTTTTGTTATATCTGTTCTATCCATTCATTATAGTTCTTCCTCAAACATAAAAATCCTCTAGAATTAAAAACTATTCCCTTTGACCAAAAGGTCCACTAGTCCTCCAGAAACGAAACCTAAGAATCATCCTATATATTTTTCCTCTTCTTTCCCTGATCATCATCCCCCATCAATTTTTCTTCTGAACATCTGTAAGACTTCCCTTTTCCTCTTCATTTCCACTGATTTCTTAACACAAGATCAGTAGTACTTTACAATGTATACCTTTATTAAATCTAGACTCTTTACTTACTCCTGTGTGATACTAACAGTCTTCCTAAAATTCCACTATCATCTAGCCAATATCCACCCAAGTAACTACAATGGCTCCCTATTGCCTAGTCCATCAGGGCCCAACACCTGTGCCTTGGGTTCAGTATCCTCCGTAATCAATCCGCATTCTACCTATCATTTTAGTTTCTGCTCTACTACAAAGCATTTCCTTTCTCCATGCAAGCGAGGCTAAGGCCCTGATGCCCAGACCACCGTGCTTATCTCTTTCTTTTTGCTTTCCTCCTGCTGTTTTCCCTTGGAAAATTATCTTGCCACATCTCTTGTCCAAATATTATGTAAAACCAAAAACTTTGCCTGAGGATTTTGGCTTTTTCTCTTCTCTGAGTTCCATTTAGATTAGTACCAAATTCTCTTCTAATTTTTCCACATACTTTGTCTCTTTAAATAAATTGTAAGCTCCTAGGGGATGAGGTACTGTGGGAGATGTGTCTTTTTTTTTTTATGCATCCCCCTCTTAGCCCAAAGCCTGTACTCAAAAAACATCTGATTCAATGATTTACTAATAGATGCTGGTGCACAGATTGCTGGTTGTCTACCCAGTGTTGTCATATTTCCTCTTCTTCCTAGTAAGTTCTCTGATCTTATTTAGGTCAACAATGTGCCCAGGGGAGAGGCTACATTTCCCAGACATTCCTGCAACTTGTGGGGTGCTGGCAGAAATCATTAGGTGAGGCTCCCAGAGCACTCAAAGGGAGCTGACTCAGCCGAGGCATGCTCTTTGTGGCCTTCCAGCCTTCCTTCAACTCCCTGCCTGGAAACTGGATGTACAGGGGGAGTTCTGGCAGCCATCTTGCACTATGAAGTGACTTTGAAAAAGGATGGCAGTCAAAAGATAGAGAAGCCACAAGACAGAAGGAGCTTGGGTCCCCAATGATACTGTAGAAATAAAACTTCTGGTTTGTTTGAGAAGAGGGGACTCCCTATTATTTGCAGCTAAACACAATTCCTAACATATTAGTGCCAATAAAGGAGCAGGATGTTTGGGTGTAAGGTGGCATAAAGAGAGGGGAAAACCACAATCTTCGATATAGGCAGAAAAAGAACAAAGTAGGAAAGGTTTGGGAACTAGTATCAAGGGGAGCACTCACAGGACACTCCCATCCACGATAGAAATAGAGGCCTGGGCTGGAGAATGCAGAAAGATGTGGGGCTAGGGGCAGATGCCCGGGGATTCATTTTTCTCAGCCTTGCCAGGTGGGCTTACCCCTTGATATTAAGAGGGAAGAAATTGTCAGGGGACATGTTTGGCAACCTATGGGTTGGAGCCTGGCTAATGCTATAAAGAAATCCTTGGTTAAAAAAATCATGCATCAAGTGGCAACATTTACAATAGCTATCAATACAGTCTGATAATCTTAATCAGGTAGGATGTTGTATGATCTAAACTCCATGGCTGACCTAAGGAAGATGAGACTTTACTTCTAATAGCAGCAGCAGCAGCTACCACTCATTGAGGCGGTCAGTTTTCTACTCACTTTGGATACATTATTTTTATTTAATTATTACCTATAAGGTGAATATTAAAAATCTTACTTGTCAAACTCATGTAGAGTCAACAATTTTCAACATTTTCCCACAAGATTTCCTCTCCCTTTCTCTCACTCCATATATATATACATTTCCGTGTAAGGGTGTGCAGGCCTCAATAGATATAAATATATAGCATAAATATTTTGCTGAACCATTGAATAACAAGTTGAAGTCATCATGATACTTCACCCCTAAATACTTCAGCATGTTATCTCCTAAGAGCAAGCACACTCTCCTACATAAACAAATACCATCATCTCATTCATGAAATTTAGCATTGGTACAACAGTATTATATGATATTCAGTCCACATTCAAGTTTCCCCAATTGTCCAAATAACATCTTTTATAGTTAATTTGTTTGTTTTTGCATCCAACTATATATTTCATTCAATTGTTATGCCTCTTTCATTTTCCTTAAATCTAGGAGAGCTCCCTGACCTTTTTTCCCCTTAAGACATTGACATTTTTGAAGAACACAAACCAGTTGTTTGTAGAATGTCTCAGAATTTGAATTTGTCTGATAGGTTCCCTATGATTTTTCAGGTTAAATATACACATTTTTGACAAGAATACTGCATCAGCGATGTTGTGCCCTTTTCAGGGCATCACCTCAGGAAGCACATGATGTCAGTTTATCCTATTATAGGTGGCAAGGATACAGATTTAATGCTTTATAGACATTTAGGAAGTACCATAGAAGTCAGCTATTTTAAAGACACCTAACTTAGCATACAAACCCAACTTTAATCAGGTTATTAATAATTCATTTAGCATTCAATTCATTTCTTGTCACACATTAAGACTACAGCTTGCCTAATTTCCAACTTCCCTTAAACTAGAGAAATAAGTGACGGTTGCCGACAAGGAGAATTTCTCCTCCTCCAGATAATACCCTAGTAGAACATCACTCACTTTTACCTTCCATGTGTCCTTGCTAGAAGCTGGGTACAAGTGGTACCATAATTCTAGCAGCACTTAAGGGGAGAACCCAGTAAGCCAGATCACATAACGCTGTGTCACCCAAGGAAGGTGTGAGAAAGAGACAAAGTTGAACTTGAAATATGATCCACTGGCACTCAATCATTTCCATATTATTTTTACCTAATGATGCAGGAGTTAAAATGGTGACCTGATCAGATTCATATGGAAGCCCTAGAGGAGTGGGAGCCCCACTGCCCTCCTGTCCCGACACCCTTTGTTACCTCCAAGTGAGCTGAGACCAGCCTGTGAACCATGTAAATAGAAGGCTTCCAGGTTAATGAAAAGCTTCAGCACTGTTTGAAAACCTGGACAGAGGGTCATGCCGTCTCCTAATCCAAAGAAACTTCACGCAGCTCGGTCATAAAGTTTAATGAATGCTGGTCATTTTGAATCATGAGCCTGAGAGATTGGCCAAAGGCTAATAGTTTCCTTACAGAATCTCTCCTCTAGCTGGGACACAGCAAGAACTCTAAAGCTGCATGGGAAGCCAGAGTTGTACATGAAATGTAATATTCCATATGCCCAAACCCAAGGGGAAGTTTTTGAAAAGGGCAGTAAACATTTCTCACAAGCTGATGTTTTTATTAGGTGATGGCATGCTTTGTGCTGCATTTCATTAATTATCTGCAAAAGGAACTTTCTTTCAACACCATGTCAGAGTTGACCTATTACAATCCTGTAACATGGTTTAAGCCAGGCTGCAAAGTAGCTTCTCCATCTTTCTAGAGGCATACATATATAAGGTATGCAAAAAATTTAACTAAAACTGACCCTGAAAAAAAAATTCACATCACTCAGGGCATCAAGCATGGCTTTGTTTGTATTAATTTTAAAATCTGACTATCCTAATTATTTAGTATAGCAACATGGAAAGGGATGTATTTCTGAAAAAAAAAAGTACATCTCATTTTCAGAGTACATGAAAAGCATACAGAAAGATGTAAAGATCTAATGCTATTTTCATGCAGATATGTTTGAGATTCATTTTAAAATGTAATAGAAGTTATGTTCCAGTTATACCTAGTGTATGAACTTAGATCTGTCATAAGTCAAATAATATTTTTAAAAAAGCTTTTACATACACACAGCAGAAGTCCAAAATGTGCCAAGCCATGTAGGAGGCACTGGGATTTTCAAGTTGAACTATTTCAAATAAAATTTCTGTAGAAGGATATGTTCCAACTGACGGCCAAACTCTCATTCTGAGAGATTCATACTTGCCTCAAATTCCTTTTTTCAACAAATGGGACTTGCTATTGGTTTCCAGCTATTCTTGTAAAACAATTAGCTGGGATTTTAGACACTCTTGTGACAGGCAATTCTGGGAATTCAATGTAAATATATATTTGAAGATTTATGGGGCGGGATATTGTGATCGCACACCAGCGCTTCTCCAGTTTTCCGGAGATCATAATTCCTACCTCTGTTTATTATTCAGTTTATGGTTGGAGTATAACAGATGATTCATTTTTAATGTGATAAATGTTTGGGGGTTTGTTTGAGGGAAATAAAAGTTTATAGTTCAGCACTGGACATGGATAGTAAACTGGAGTGTAAGGCAATATATTTCTAAAACATGATGATTAGGATATTTATTTGCTTCTTTATACCCAGGGCTCCAGTGAAGAATAACTGATAATGTTTACATTTAAACCCCCAAACCACATTATTCTGCCTTGCAACTTAGTGAGGTTTCCTAAAGGAGTTTTAATTTTTTTAAAAAAATTCGAACTACTACTTTCTAGTTGTTAAAGGATTTCATAATTCCTTATATGTAGACTTAACTCCATAAAAAATTCAGAGAACAAGGTATAATTAAAACAAAGTATCCCTGACCTATAAGAATTTAGTCTGTGAAACAGCAATGCTTAGAAACACATAATATTCTCTGTTAGATTATCTCTATGTTAAGCTAAACTTCTGATTAATTCATGCATGCATTCATCCATCTATTCATTCATTCCGCAAAAATTTATCTAGCTCATGCTATATACTGGACACAATTGTAGAACTAGTGATACATCAGTGAACAAAGTATGTGGCCCCATTAAGTTTATATTCTAGTGATGGAAATGAACAATAAACAAATAGGCAAATATATATACAGGCTGTAATCCACTTCCACAATTCTCAAATCCAAAGTTCTAAAAATCCGAAAACTATGATTTTTGAAAGTTTGCAGCAAACTCATTAGGCGGCAAAACCTTACCTGAAAGAAGTGAAGCTATCTGTAGTCTTTTTTCCATTCAGTGTGAGCATTTATATATTTAGCTATAGAATTATTATTTTTGATTATGGAGTGCTGTTCTAGACCCTGTTGGAGTGTTCTGTAATATACATGATAGTAAACATACCAGCTTACTTTTATAAAATATAAAAATTTCTGAATTCTGAGATATATCTGTACCCCAAAGTTTTGGTTAAGGAATTTAGATCTGTCTTCCATAATGTCAGCTGAATAAATAGATGCATGAATGAATGGATGAATAAATAGATTTTTAAAATTGATTTTTTTCAGGTGAATCTGATAATTCCATTAAAACACTCAGCGCTGAGTAGATTTGTACATTTTGCAATGCCTACAACTCCCAACCAGGTTATATAGGGGAGTTACTGGCCCGAAAATTCATTGGTTCATTTACCTATTTGTACCTTTAAAAACATTTATAAGTATCTATTTTGTCTGCAGAGGAGACCAAAGTGAACAAGGCATAGTCCTTGCCTTTGAAAATCACAATCTAGTAGGGGAGATAGACATGAAAACAGAATGCCACACACTGTGATAAATGCCACAGTCAGCTTATTCTGCCTGGGAGAACTGGGCAGAGTTTGCAGAGGAGGTGACATTTGAGGAGCACTGAAAGATGAGTAGGTGTTTGCCAAGCAGAGAAGGTGAGCGAGGACCCTCCTGGAGGTGGATTTATATGTTCAAAGGCTCACAGAATTCGAGAAGGGCATGGCAGTTTTGAGGAGAAGGTGAGAAGGTCACTGTGGCATAGCACAGGGTGGGAGTAGGTGGGGTAAATAGCTATGAGGCAGGAAAGACTGGAGTCTGTCTGCTGCCTTATAAAGGAGCTTGGACATTTCCTACAGGATATTTTCTAGAGTGACATACTTAGCTTTTTTGCTCTGTTGCAGGAAAATAACTCCGGAAGCCATGAGAAGTTTAGATTTGAATGTAGACTGGCAGTAGAAAGCTAGTCCAAAGAAAGAGGCAATAAGGCCTGAAATGAAGCTAGGTCAGTGGGGATGGATGGGGAAGGCAGATTTGAGAAACACTTCCAAAGTAGACCCAACAGGGAATGGTGACAAATGGGATGTGTGCAGTAAAGGAGAGGGAAGAGTCAGGGTGCCTGACCTGGAAGACTGGGAGGAGAAAAACACCATAAATTGAGCTAATCATAAGGTGCTGCTAAATATTATCCATAAGCCTCTAGGTGTTCTCCTTTTTAAGGTATCACCTTAACTCAGAAGGTCAATGACATTCTGCTTCATGCAACTGTGAACCTTTTTCATATGGCACAGAAAAAATTTTTTCTTGTACTTAGGGACTTTCCAAAGAGACAAGTACAAGAATTACACATTAAGTATATTCTCCATACTGTCAAGCCCCAGATTTGTTTCCAGTGCCATAAATCATCATAATTAACAACCTTTCAACCGAATGGATCCCAAAGCACTTTCCAAATTATGCAACTTTGGAGGTGAATTGCTCAGCTGTCCAACAGCTGTCAGCAGCACTCTGCGACGGGGACAGAATGAGAGGGAGGATGTGGAATCTCCACGGAACTCCTTGCAGCATTTAGGGCTGTGGAATGCAATTCCCCCAAACACAATTTGGCCCAGAACTGTCTCTTCTACTCTTGGTAGAAATGCAGTAAAGTCAATATTATCCCCAAAGGTTTAACAGATTTCTCTTTCTTACAAAAGATATCTGTGAATGGAATCAATACTAGTCCTGCACCTGAGAAAATCAGTTATACATTTTGAATCACACTTCTTATTTTGATAATGACTTCCCCAAATAGTTAATCAAGGTGTGGTGATTCCAAGTGGAACCTAATTTCTTTTTCACATATTAAGAGATCAATAAATAATTGTGGAATTGAGTTGGATTGAATTAGGCTGTTTGGAATTTCATGTGCTAAAATCCACTGTTTTTTCTAAGTTTGGGGACTTGGGAAGTCATTTGTATAACCTGATAAAATACCAACTGTGTATCTCTTTCACCCTGTTAGTTCAGGTCCAGGAGACTCATTAGTAAATTCCCCCAAGATATTCTTTTAATCTGTGCTTTTCCAACTAGGGTGCAGGGGGTTTGCAAAGTCAAAATAATTATGGCAACAAATCTTGGCGTTTCTAATCTATTCTAAGATTTGGGATAAATATAAAGATTGACATGTAGGAAGTATAAATGCAACATTTAAATACATTTTTTCAAGTTAAAATATGGGGATTTGAGTTTGCTAGGGGAACATCCCTAAACGGCTCTCCTCTTTTACTCCCACCTGTACTTATTCCCCTTTCATTTGATGTGGGGAGGACTTTGGGGAATAATTTTGTGAATCAAGGGCATAATAAACATTTTTAGTTCTGAAGTATGCGTCTTTTGGACAGTGGGGGAATGAATTATACATGTGTGAAATGACACCTTGATTCAATAAATCTGATATTAATGAAAAGGGCATATATATTGATGTTTTATAATAAGCAAAAATTATCACTACTAGCCCGAGAAAAATTTAAAACAATCTAACTCCAGTAGAGATAAATTATTTTATTAATACCTTTCTAAATAAGAGATGTAGCAACTTAGTTCTTTTCATATGAACTCAATGAAATGAGAATTTTTGAATTTCCTATCATGTACAAAACACTCAGCTGGTAACCCTAAGTAAGTTATACAAAGTGAAAGAAGGGAGAAATAACATTTCTAAAGCTTTGGGCTGTGCTAATACTCAGGATAGTCTATCTACGTCTCTGGTGGGTCATGAAAATCAGTTTCTCAGAGCTTATTTCCTGCTAAAACTAATGCCAGAATTGTAACAGACCCATTAGGATCTGTTATCTTGCCCAGTTAATTTTTCAGAATCAAGAGATTAATTTTTTTAGAAATGGAATTTATTTTGTGTTCTTGTAGTTACTTATTAACTCATTGGTTAATTAATTAATTAATGTATCCATTAATTCAAGCCTTTAGTATTCTCTGGCTATGTGCCAGTCTCTGGGGATAAAGTGAATGCCAGTGCTGTGCATTTCTTATAATCACAGGTCTTTCAGTCTAGTGTGGACACAGGTAAATGAAGAGGTCATTGGCAACACTTTGTGTGTGAAGTGCTATAATAAGGAAAGTTGAGGGGGGGCACATAGTAGCAGGTGAGTACCTAACATAAGACGGGAGGGAGGACTTCTAAGGAAGCGATGTGTAAATGAAGACCCAAAGGATGAGGATTTAGCCAGGGGCAGGGGAACTCCAGGCAGAGGAACCAGTGTGGACAAAAGCTGAGAGAAACAAATTGTGTTTGGAGCGCAATATTCAGAGGAGGAGAGAGGTGAGAGAGGATGAGGAGGAAAATTTACCCGGGGTCCTGACAATCCTGTAAGTAGGGCTGAGTGTGGGCTTTATCCTGAGGACAAGCCCCAATAATTGGAGTAGAGTCTGAACGTTAAACAGACGACAGCCTGATTCCCTGGCTCAGAAAGCAAACAGGGTAGTCATGCATACTTCCATTCACACCAATTAGTAGTTGCACAGAAGTGATAAGTGATGTTTACTACCAATGACTGACATCATACCAGAAGTTGTATGGCATTTTACATATATCATAGCATCAAATACAACTATCCTAGGAGGTGGCTAACATGGCCTCCATTTTAGAGATTTTCTAATTGGGGATCAGATATTAGGTAATTGGTCAAGTCACCTCGTTAGTAAGCCAAGGAGCCAGGATTCAAACCCCAGACCTGTCTTGCTCTATAACTAAAATTCTTTCCATACCTTGGCTTGCCAACTACAAAAGCAGGACAAGAAGGTGAAAGCTCACAGTCACTGTTAGGAAAAGACTTAAAATCCTGGAAAGCTATTTAATCAGACCTAAGATTTGACTGCCTTTTCTTTCAGTCCCTCATAAATGATGTTCACCAGGGTACCTTGTAATCTCCCTGGAAAATTGACTGATAGTTCAATTCTTTGTTATAACATATTGCTTTCTCCATATTACCGGTAGACTCCAGGCATCTAACAGAGCTTTAGTTAAGGACACAAAGACCTTACTAAAGTCTCGGAATGGATTTTAGCATCATTCAGCCAAAAAAAGAGAGCAGGGGTTCAGCATCTATTTAGGAAGCAATATTTTGGCCTTGATTATGCTCAATGGGGCTCCTTCATTCACTACCAGAAATTCAGACTTTATGCATAAAACAGGGAACACACACAGGGGCCACAGCAGGTGACAATGAATCCTGTTTTCTACCTATTCTTTCCCTCTACTAAAATGTTAGTAGTGGAAACGGTGATTAAAGATTATGACAGTCCACAGTCCTCTTTAAATAAGAGATACAATTTAAGATTTTAAAAAAACAGTGCAGGAAATTATTGGTATCTCAATTTTTAAAGGAAAATATTCTTATTATGAACAAACTAACATGCTGGAGTTGATAATAGTTTATTAAACTTAATCTTTACTACACACAAAACAAAGTATGCAAGATAACCTGGGAGCTGGATGTGTCACATGATTTGTTAGGGTCCAATCACACCTAATTTCAGTGGCTGAAGAAAAAGAGGCAAGCAATTAAGGGAGAGTTTGGTCAGCTTCTGTTCAACGAAGGACGGAAACCTGCACAGCTGGAGACAATTCTGAGCAAATTGATCAGAATTCCTTTACCTTAACTAGAGCCTGGCTAACAACTTGATACCCATGAGTTTCTATAATCAGGCAACAAGAATTTAAGAACCCAGAAAGGGAAGTCACCTTGGAATATTCAATAGCTCTAACCCATGTCATTTTAAGGAACAGGGACACCTGTTATATTGGGATAAGGCAGATGTTTGCTTTATCACTTGCTTGCCAACAGTTTTTGATGACTGCATCCAAAAAGAAAGTCTTTTCCTGGGACAGATTGGCTACTTTAAGGTGGTTTCCCTTATTCCTAAATAATGAACATGGCACTCTGGAAGGATACCAAGCACGTTAAACATTTGGAAGAGTTAATGAAAACACTGTTACATATTTTTAAATAAACAAATAGATCTACTCCTTCACAAACTTACGATTATTTTTGCAGTTGCAGACTTTAATTCAAAGCCAAAAAGTATTGGAAACACACTCCTGGAATTTACATAGAAACAAAATGACCATGCTATGTACCCTTTCTTCTATTGCATGGAGCAGGAAAGACCTAACAAGCAAAAGGCATGGCCTAAACTCAAAACCACCTGCACACATACACAGAAAACAACAGCAGCAACTACACGGTCCATTGTTTCTACCAACCAGCAACAGTGAACCTGTTAGTTTGCTTTAGCATCCAAACACTCTTCCTGGATTCTACATAGTTTTTTAATGATAACATTGCTACTCAGAAAAAAAAAAAAAAAAGCCTAACAATAAGACACACCTACTTAAGGTACCCTGTGCTTTGTTCACACTTCATGTTGCATCTTAAAGTGACAGCATATTAAAATGTCAATGCAATTCCTGTGCATGATGTAGCTAAAACAGGTAAAAGTACAATTGTAGTTTCTAGCATTATGTAACTGAGACTCATTCAGAGTGCCAAAAATTTATATATTGCATATGCCCTTCACAAAAATTTAGAAAAATTGAAGCTACCTTTTCCTGTTGGCTTGTGTGTGTTTGTGTGTGTGTGCGTGTGTGTGTGTGCTTACAGCATGGTCACAGTATTCTTTGAGAGCCTACTATCACATGATAGGCATAATACATGAAACTTTGTATAACGAAATTGTCACTCTAATGTTTCCAAGACACACACACAGCAGACCATACATATTTTAAAAAATCCATACAGGAAACACTCTTAAAATTTTACATGGAAACAAAATACACTGAATTTTAATATAATGAATATCATAAACATGAAATGGGATCAGGTTGTTTCCATGCTCTGAAATAGAAAAACTGTAAATCTGTTAGAACATAAATCCCTGGTAATAAATTGTGACATTCTTATTGTGAAAGCCAGGAGTGCTGCAAAGTACTTTTACTGTAAATTGTCTCGGTAGCCAAAATAAAACAGAATATTACTAAGGAATTTGGCAGTGAAACCAAAACAATTGTTCAAGGGGAAATAGCATAATTAAATTGTTCATTTGAAGACTGTAGTGATAAGATATGAATCACATATTCCAGACAAATGTTTTGGCACAGCCATCCTTGTATTAAAGTCTCCTAAGAACAACCCTAAAGTTGCAAAATCTAAGAAGCTGCCTTAGTGAATGCATACTCAAAGTATTTAATAGCAGATTGTCTGAACATTTCTCAGCGTAATACCACACTACTTCAGTTTATCAAACTTTGGCATTGCAAAGACATGCTAATTTTCTTTATATCTGAGTGCTCATTCCTTACTTCTAGAAATCATTTCTTAAGATGTTTCACAGCCCCAGAGCTAGCTTGAGTCTCCCCCAGAACTCCTGCTTTTAGCCCACATCCTCAGCACCCAGCTCCCTAGCTGGCCCGGCTGCTATCTCATAGCTCTCCACCTCCTGACAGCCCTCTGCCCATTTGGATATGCAAACATGCACTTAGTCTACTACAGTTAGTTATATGGGGAGACATGCTTCGACAGCTGTGATTGCTCCAACTTGGCTTCTCTTGGTTCTGCTGGACCTGCAACAAATGCCACAGCTTCTTAATGATCTGACCCCTGGGACTTTCATCAGCTAACACCTTATTTATTCAGAGGCCTTAGGGTCCTCTGAGACCCTCCGACAAACACTGTTGCATTATGCATCTTGTGCTTTTGTTCCACTTGGATTGGAGAGCACAGTCCATATATTCTCTCTTTTCCCCCTTTTTTACACAAAAGTAGGTAGGGTGAAAATCTCTTAAACTATAGAAACCAGAAGTATATGTTTAAGTGCTTCTTTCAACTCAGGTTTGACAACTGGCAATTGATGTGGCCCGTGTTCATTTAAAACATTTAAAATTGGGATACGTCATTCTTTCATTCACTCACACATTTGTTCACTCATTCATACATTCATTCAGGCACAAATAATATAATATCTATTAGATGCTGGGCACAGGGCTAAATGCTAAGAGTAAAGTATAAATGTGACATGATCTCACATTTTAACAAAAGGGACCATAAAAAAAAACTAAATATATGATGAAGTGAAACATGTATTTTATATACATTATAGACATATACACACAGTTTTATCCAGTGTCAGAGAAAGGGATGGGTAATTCCACCTGGAGATGTAGAGAAAGATTTAAAGAAGTAGTTATATTTGCATTGGGTCTTGAAAGATGAGAGAATTTACCCAGAAGGAGAAACTGAGCGAGAGTAATTGTTCCAAACACAGTGTGTATAGTAGTTAACTATCTGGGCTGCAGAGTCAGATTGCTGGATGTGAATCCTGGCTCTCTCATTTATGCATTTCTTAAACCTCTCTAAGTTTCAGATTCTTCATCTGTTAAAAAAAAAAGAATAATAATGCTTCTTTCATGGGCTTATCGGAAGGATTAAAACAGACAACATGGTAAAGAACAATATATAGCACATAGTGAATCCTTGATAAGATAGTTGCTAATGATTTTTATTAACATTATCACTATTATATGTATTTACAGGTTGCATTTGGGAAATAATAAATGGTGGCCTGCTGTAGATAGAATGTATGTGCATAGGAGTCAGCACATAGCGTGGATTCTGGAAAACGTAGGTTGGGGGTCCTGTGTGAAAGACTTTCTACGTCATGCTAAGGAGTTTGGAATTGATCTCATCAACAAAGGGGAACCATGGATAGCCATAGAGGTCAGTCAAGCAGCTGCTAAGAAATCTGCAGTTTAGAAGAATAACTGGTGATTTTTGTACTTTTCTAGGGTATGAGATAAGGGAGGCATTTTGCCATCCTTGGACAATACCAAGGAGGAGTGGTGGTTAGCAGTTTGCCCCAGGTGCAGGCAAAAGGGTGCACTTTGTACATAATTAAAAAAAAATACAAAACAGTTGAAAGTCAGTCTGTTTTTTATCATCACCATGCCCTGGTAATTCTAAATAATGACAGTGATAAAATATGCTCTTCCCCACTGGGCAAGCCACCCCCTTGGTATGCCACTGCTTTGGTATCTGAGGACTAACAAGCACCCAGGAGCTTCGTACCCCATTAGTATGTTCTAAATTTTAGGCATGGCTTAATTCAGAAGCAGGAAGCTGGTCTGAGGAACAAATAGCCAAACATAAAGTTTTAGTGGGGCCAAGTAGTTGGGGAAAGTTTGGGGCATCTCCCAGGGAGAACAAGTCAAAGAGGAGGCACTATTGTGAGGGTATCCTAGCAAGAAGAAGCCAAATGACACTGGATGGGGTTAATGAAGAGGAAAATGTGGACACAAAAATTTAAAGATGGGAGAGAGAAGCCATAAAACAATATACCTTCCTCATCTGTAGCTACTTTATCATGGGTAGGTCAAGTACCAATCCAGAAAGGTCCAGCCTAGTAGTTTTCAAAGTGTGGTCCCAGGCCCAATAACAGCAGTGTCTTGACAGAAACACAAATTATTTGTCCACTATCCCAGAATGACTGAATCAGCAACTCAGGGGTGGGGCCCAGCAATTTGTGTTTTAACCAGCCTTCCAAGTGATTCTGAGGCCGCTGAACTTTGGTCTAGCCCATCTGTGGAGCAACTCCCTGAAGACAGCACTATCGTCTCCTGATTTATGATATATTCTGAGCCTCACTGATATTTGTGACATTTATTACATATCAATATTTATCCTTATTATAGGTAAGATCAATGATAAGCTCTCTTGCTTAACTCAGTGGTTTTCAATGGATGGGAAAGTTTGATCTTGGCACTTGGCAATGTCTGGAGACATTTTTGGTTGTCACACTGGGGGTTGAGTGGGGGTGCTAACTGGTACCTAACGGGTAGAGGCCACAGATGCTGTTAAACATTCTACATTGCTCAGGACAGACCCCCACACAAAGAATTATCTAGTCCAAAATGTCAGTTGTGCCGAAATTGAGAAACCCTGGTTAACCTTACAAAGGAAGAAGGTTTCTCTAGGATTTTCATTAAGCTGGGGGAAGGGAAAGAAGAAGTAGGGAAGTCGGCATCCAATCTGGTGTCTTTGAACCCAAATCCCCACTCGTGTGGCAAGGAATGTTTACTGATTGGTGACTGACTCTGTTTATTGTTGGTCCGTAAAGGAAGTGGGAGCTTTATGACCCTAACCAGGAACTGTCGGCTTTGTTTGCTCTCCTTCTCTTGAGCTTCTCTTTCTGTATATTGTTTCTACCCTGACTTCATTCTTTGATTCCAAAGCAGTCAGGCCAGTCCTGATCTTGATCCCAAGTTTTAAGGCTGGCTGCTCATACACAGCTTGCAAGGAGAGCAGCGGGATTTTGGAGACTGCCCGTTCCAGTAGTGGGGGCGGGGAGTACAACCTCACTGAAACACTGAAGCGAAAATGCCAGAGAACACTTGTTGGCTCTCCCACCTACTGCTGCCTCCTTAAATTGGGAGAGGCCAGTGGAAAGGTGGCCACTGGCACCACCTTGGAGAGCTTTGCAACTAGTAAGGGCTGTGCCAAACTTGTGGGTGAGTGAAGTGTGGAAGCTGGGTTTCCCCACGCATGGCACGCTGCTGGCACAGCAGAGCTGGGCACACAAGGGCTATTCATTGAGTGAATTCTGCTGGAATCTTAACGACACAGACTGATTGAGGGGTAGAGAGGCAGGAGGGATTGGCAGACTGGCACCGGAAGTGTGTCCCATGCAGAAAATTTCAAATCAGATGGAAAGAACAACTGAGAGCCATAACTGCCACGAATATTTGGCCTGTTTTCTTTTCATGTAATTTGGGGGAAGCTTGTCAGCTGGGCTATCCAAGGCAACTCACTGCCAGTGCAAAGGGATATTTCATTCCTGCGAATGACTCTTGGCATCTTTTAACAGAATGATTTCAAAGCCCTCCCATTTTTACAGCATCTTTTCACGTTTACTGCAGTTTGAGGAATACGGTTGTTTTTATTTTAAAGGAAATACTTCAAAATTTAAATTCTTAAAGTCTAAAATGTGCTTTATTTTAGGCCTGGGGTCTAGATCTGCCTGGGTTTGGGTTTCCAGCATTTCTTATCATTAGCTGCAACGGAGATATGTAGTGTGAAAACTCCTTTGGCGAGCAGGACCAACACTGGAAGCTCACTTCCTAAAAGACACCAAGCGACCCTCAGATGGAAACACCTTTGAGGCAGCACCACAGGAGTCTCTATTTAAACAGGTGACCTTACCGAGAGAGGGGCTCCACATCCCATTACTGACTGCCCAGGCCCGGGCCCGGGAGGCAGATTTGTTTTTATGAGCTCTCAAGGCACACATAGGGGGCCAGGAGCAAATATGAAGAAAACTTGCTGAGACCTTGCTTCTTTTTCACAAAATGTAAAGGAAAGAAAGTTATGCGGAGGCTTTTTGAGAATTACTACATAACTGTAAATGACCAGTGAGCAAAGCGGTCATCATTCATTAAAGTTTTACATGTACTTTTCTTGGGGGACAAAAAGAAGTATCAGATATTTTGGCCTTCCTGCTTCTTCAGGGAATGGTAAAAAGAGGAAAACAGCTGCTTGTATATGAAGCAGTATAGGGGTCAAATATTGCTCTGCCCGGCGGTGCTGACATCACTTAACTCTCCCCAGGAGAGGAACACTGGCGTCATGCGGCCTGAAGATGGGCCAGCCCCAGTTCCCATTTTGTTTCTCTTTGAGCACCTACAGGGTCAACAACTGCAAGTGAGCATGGCAATTAAGACTCTAACACTTTGTTTTCATTGGCTTTTTCAGGAAATTTTTTTTTTTTTTTACAATTTATGAAAACACAACACAGCTAGTAAGTGAAAATGTGAATGTCAGTTTCAAACTTTGCATAGTCATTAGGCTACTCATTAGTCATTTGTCGTTGACAAGGAAGGTTATAATTTGACACCTGGCAAAACTCAAGCAAATTTCAGAGAATTCAGAACTGGGAAATGAGATGGAAAGAAACACCCTATGTTTCCCTAGGTGGTCCCATGAAGTAACATTTGCAAACCTCTTTTCTCTCCGTAGAAGTGAGTTACCTGTGATTCCGGGCTGTGAAGTCTCGCCATCTCTGACTGCTGGGCCACACTTGCCCCCACCCTCCAGAGCTTTGGAAGCACTAGTCAAAGAATCCAGCTCAGAAGTTTCCCAGAGTGAAATTCTGGGAAATAAAGAGATAATTAACTTCTCAAACTGATGCTTATGCTACAAGCAACTACCAGAAAGCTTCAGTATCAATTCTGAAAATGTCTTTTGGAATAGCATAGAATCATGGGAGAGAGGAGATGTAGATGGGCAGAATCCTTAGTTCCTAACTTCTCTATAAATTCTACATTTTCTTCTGTCCACTATCTATAACCATTTTCTTTTGTGTAACAAGATAAAAATATCAAACCATGGGTTTGTATTTTTTGACCCCTGACCTCTCACAGGTGTTCTGGCTCATTTCCTGAGAGTTATGTTTGACTTGGGAATCCTTCTCTCTTTTCTCTGTTTCCCCTGTTACAGTTTGAAACCTGGAACACCCGCATACAAGACCCTGACTATCTCCCTGTGCTACCCCAAAAACACTCCTAAATGTTCTCTCAGAACTTGGCAAGCATCTGGACAGGGACAGTTTTCTCACATGCTGCGAAATCAAAACATAAAACAATAGTTATTTTCCAATTCTTCAATCAGAATAAATTCCTTGGCTTCTTTCTTTTTCTTTCTTTCTTTCCTTCCTTCCTTCCTTCCTTCCTTCCTTCCTTCCTTCCTTCCTTTCTTTCTTTCTTTCTCTCTCTCTCTCTTTCTTTCCTTTTTCCTTTCCTTTCTTTTCTTTCTTTTTAATCTATTTCTTTAATTTTGTACTAAAAAATCAAATTATCAACCCAAGTTTTCAATATGTGACTACAAAATAGAAATGCTAATTTGGGATCCTTTGGGATCAAACATGTCAGCAAAAATCCAAAATGTATCCCAAGATGATTGCATCAGAAGCAGTGACTAACATTTTCCTAATCAAGCATGTGTGCATGCTCTTTCTTTCTCTTTTTCTGATTCCGATAGAAAAGACTAGAAAGCCTTTTGGATGTCATGCATTATTATTGTTTTGAGATAATGCTGGAGCCTTGATTGACACTACTTCTCTACTAATCCTGGCTGTCTTCAAAAAAAGAAAAAGAAAATCACAAGATACTTAATATATCCTGATTAAAAGAAATTTCTATTATTAATTGTAGCAAATGTAAGATATAAATGATAGAGGAAACTATGTATACATATGGAAACTCTGTACTTTCTGTGCAATTTTTCTATAAACACAAAACTGATTTAAAATTAAAGTTTATTATTAAAAAATAGATTTCTGCACCTTTTAATTCAATAAGAGTTTGGCCAGTCTCCTGCACTAACAATAGGAGCTACCTTCAGGAATGCAACAGGTTCTGCCTATACCATCTGGCATTATTAACATAAAATAATAATTTCATGAGTTGTGCAAGTAAAAATAAGATATTGTAAGCACTAAAAACATTTCATTAAGGAGGGTCAAGGTTTGTCTTATGGAACCAACAGAGTGTGATGGTTAAATTCATCTGTCAACCTGGCTATATTATGGTGTCCAGTTGTTTGGTCAAGCAAGTACTGGCCTGATTGTTACTGTGAGGATATTTCCTGGATTTGAATCATCAGTAAGTTGATTGCACCTAAGGCTGATTACACCTAGGATCAACTAAGGAGACTGCCTTCAACAATGGGAGAAGTCTCGTCCAATCAGTTGAAGGCCTTAAAAGGAGAACTGATGATTTCAGCAGTCAGAAAAGAGCTTCTATCTTTACTTCAGCCAGCCAGCTTCTCCTAGGGAATTCATCAAAAGCCTTCAGCGATATTCCCAGCTTTCAGCCTGCCCTACGGAATTTGGACTTGCCCATCCCCATAGTCATGTGAGCCAATTCTTACAAAAAAATTTCATAATATTTACAGGTTTCCCTAGAGAACCCTGACTAACACACGGGGCATAATTCTCACTTGTCACCAGCATCATGCCCACTATTCAAGCACGGCCTAAGAGAGGGAGTCTTCCTTTTCCTAATTTAGTGGGTGTTGGTCTGAAGGAAAGAGGCTTGAATCTTATCAAAGTAGAATAGGAAGGACTAAGAAAGGCTCAACCAACCGCAGGTTGAAATGACAATTTCTAGGTGGAGTTTGTAAAGGAGCAATGGTGGGGAGGTCCTGGAAAAATTCACTGACACACAGTGAATATGTAAATATTGTTTATAATTCTCTATGACATAAAACTATAAACCACACTGAAGAAAACACAATTTATGCTGTATAAGATGTCTGGATCATGTAGCCAAAGAAAAATCCAAAAAATATGTGAATCGACCCTGTGAAATGATTTATACCACCAGGCTCATGATTTAAGCAAGAAACAGTCTTAGTGTTTCTTTTTGCATTTTTCAAATACATAATTTGGAAATATATGTGGTTGTGTCAATTTTTAAATTGCATTCATACAGTCGTTCATTTATTGAATAATAATTGAGTATCTGCTTTATGCTAAACAGTCTCTGAACACTATGTACATACATAAGGGAGCAAGAGAAAGAAGGGCCCTTGCCTTTAGAAGTTTACATTCTAATGAAGGTGGATAAACAAACAGTTAATGAGTACACATATAAACTAGACAATATCAGAAGACTAGAGCGAAGATAAATAGGGTAATGAGAAAGAGGGAAACACAGGAGACCATGTTAGGTGAAGTGGTCAGGGCAAGCTCTCTGAGGAGATGGCAGCTGAGCTGAGGTATGGAGGCTTAGAAGGAGCTGGTCATTCCAGGAAGAGGGGATATTAAGGAGACAGTTCCTGAGACAGGAAACAGCTCAGCGTGTTCAAGGAATAGGAAAATTTATGCTGTAAAAATACTTTATTCTTAAACAATAAAAAATATTACTTTGGAAACACAGAATAGCAAATTGGATGAAGCTTTCAAGACCATTTAGGGGAATACCCTACATTTCTAGACAAGGAATCAAGCCCCAGAGCAAGTCAATAGACTCTCACAGCTGAGGGTCAATAGTGTAGAACTAGAGCACTGGTCTCCCCCATCTTCATTGGGTGCATCATCCTGCATTATCTGTTGTTTCTCCGAGTTGACTTGTATTAATTGCATCCCCCTCTGTACTGCCAGCCTGTCCACAAAGGGATCACCTATGCTAGCTTCTTTCTGAATGAAAATACGTAAGTAAAAATTCTAACCTATTCTCACTTTAGGCATCTAACCAAAAAAATTGATACTTCTACTTAAATGTACTTGTCATTTTTCAACATTTAAAAGGACACAACTATAGAAATAACTTCAATTCTAAAGCCCAGTTTTTCTTTTCTTTGAATATTTAGCAGTACTGAATTAGAACTGATAGTGAGGTATTTACCATGTTACATATACGTATTACCAAAAAAAGAAATGCAGGTCCCAGATAGATTTTGATTACCACAACCTGAAGATATTCAGTTTAATTTTGGATTGCTTTTGCTATAAAAGGGAACTATGTAACATATTAGGTACTCAAAAAAGCTTCACTGGAGAAAATATTATTCAATAACCCCCAAATGGGAAAAATTTATCCTGCAGGAACTTGGCCCAGAGTATGCAGAGCTGCATCCAGAGACTGTTCAATTCTATTTATCATCCTGCAAACTTCTTCATTATGTCAAAACTAAATCTCAGCTGTGTCCTGACTGCAACACAAAAGCAATACAGGCTATTTCAGCCATCCCAACAAGAATATGCTGAGAATTAATAGATTTTCCAGGAATATTAAACATTTTTATCAATTTGGGGTCAAGGTTTCACAGTTATGATATGACATTATTAGCCTTGAATTTATATTTGTCTCAAGAAACTTGTGATTTTTTTTCTTGCTTCACAAAGAGGAAAAACAATCTCCAGAATATCCATGATGACTGTTAACTCTCAGCTGTGCTAGAATCCCAACAATTTAGGTTTCATTAGGCTTGATTCCTACTATATGCTCAACTCAAAAGCAGCTTTCCCATGGGCATGGCCTGAGGTTCTAGGGTTCAGCTCACAGTTTGAGCTTTCTCTTTTCAAGCAACCTCTTTCTCAACACTTTCAGGTTTTCTCACGCTATAGAAGGAGCCCAAGTAAGTATCCTAAAGTGATTCCTCCATGGCTTGGCTTTTAGGGAATGTTCCACCTTTTTGAGACAGGCACCTGCTCTTTAGAGATTCAGCCAAGGAGCAAACACTCCTGATAAGATAATTTTATTTTCACTGGGGGCAGATTGCTTAGAGCTTAACCAGAAGTCATTTCAAATAAAATGATTACAATAGCAAAATAAACAGCAACAAACATTTTGGACTTTTGCTTTACTTCTTGGATTTATAGCTAAAGTTTATCTTAGCCTTTGAGTAGAGGATGAAACTGAAAATAGACATGGTATTGGTTGCAAATTCTCCCTGCAAAGCCTGAACTTAAAATAGAAGATCATCTGAGAAAAATTTATGATTGCATGAACAATACTTAAAAAATATCTTATTTGGTTTTAATTCAAAATAATCCCAAATCAGATTATTTTATTCTCATATTTTACAGCATAGTAAATTATAATAACCCAAAGTTGAAATGTAAGCTATGGCTTAGGCAAAATGTCTTATTTTAGGGGAACCTGGGATGGGCATTGGCCAAATAAGTAGATTAATGAAATTGCAGAAAACTTTAAAGCAGTTGGGAGAAAACCCTGGATGGGAACTGGGGAGGGGGTAGGAGAGGAGGAAGAACAGAGGAAATAGCCTTCATGCTGATGCTCATTTTAGAAGTAATTCACTTTCCCATGACAGAGATAAGAAAGTCATTTAAGAATTATTCACCTTTCAGCTTAAAAAAAAAAAGATGACTGGAAACTCCATTGTCAGGCTTGAAAAATGCTTTGGCCCCTTTCCTTCTCATCCTCTGGCAGGGCTAGTGTCGTAAAAAGAGAGGGCTTTGCAGTTAAACAGGTAAAGGAAGAGAGAACAGAACCTACCTTTCTTTAATAGCTAAGGGAGAATCTTCCAAGCCTGCTTAGTTAGTTGAGGAATAAAAGCCACCATACTTTAAACAAACACTAAATCCTATATCTTCATTTTAGAAATTTAGACAAAACACAAATTAAGGCGAGATTAAACACTTCATAAAAGTTCCACAATATGAGTCCTAAAAAGAGCATCTGTGTCTAGGGAGTGATTTCAAATAGAACCCCATTTACAAAAACAAATAAATAAAGATAGAAACAACATTTGAAGATTATAAAGTGAGTTACAGTTGATTAAACATAATAGAATTTTGTTTTTTAATGTGTGGAGAACCAACTGGATTTTCTTTTAAAGAAAGGCTTTTCCCTGTATTAATAAAATTGAAAAAAATAATGTTAGTTTATGGTAGCAACATTATTCTGCACAAGATGTTTGGGACTGATTTGTCCCCCAATGTTTCAGAGCAACAGGTCCTCAGGTGTCCTCTCACTTTATCACCACTTCATTCATTATCAGGCCACTGGAGAAATGATTAAACTGTTCAGTAGCAGCAAAGGCCAAAGGGAAGGGGGTGCTTCCTCTGGATAAGGCAACTATGGCAACTGACCCATCCTAGGGCCTGGGTTTACATTCAGTGGGAAGGACCACCAAAATGTGAGTGAGGGGAACTGGCAAGTCTCTATTCTGTAGACCCTTTTGAATTTTCCAGAGTTTGGATACAACCCTTGCTATACCAAGTGTGCCAGTTTGAATGTATTATGTCCCCCAAATGCCATTATCTTTGATGTAATCTTGTGTGGGCAGATGTTATCAGTGTTGATTAGATTGCAATTCTTTGAGTGTTTCTTTGGAATGTGCCCCACCCAGCTGTGGGTGATGACTCTGATTGGATAATTTCCATGGAGGTGTTACCCCACCCATTCAGGGTGGGTCTAAATTCAATCAGTGGAGCCATATAAATGAGCTGACAGGCAGAAGGAACTCAGTACTGCTGTGAGTGATGTTTTGAAGAGGAGCTACAGCCAAGAGGCACACTTTGAAGAAAGCACAGGAGCTGCAGATGAGAGACAGTTTGAAGAAGGCCGTTGAAAGCAGACTCTTGCTCCAGAGAAGCTGAGAGAGGACAAATATCCCAAGTGCAACTAAGAGTGACATTTTTGAGGAAACTGCAGCCTAGAGAGGAATGTCCTGGGAGAAAGCCATTTTGAAACCAGAACTTTGAGCAGATGCCAGCCACGTGCGTTCCCAGCTAACAGAGGTTTTCCGGATGACATTTGCCATCCTCCAGTGAAGGTACCCGATTATTAATGCGTTACCTTGGACACTTTATGGCCTTAAGACTGTAACTGTGTAACCAAATAAACCCCCTTTTATAAAAGCCAATCCATCTCTGGTGTTTTGCATTTCAGCAGCATTAGCAAACTAGAACAGATTTTGGTACCGGGAGTGGGGTGCTTTTGCTGCTGAGTTTGCAAATACCAAACATGTTGGAACGGCTTTTTAAATGGATAAGGGGAAGATTCTGGAAGAGCTGTGAGGAGATTGATAGAAAAGGCCTAAACTGCTTTGAAGAGACTGTTTGTGGAAATATGGACTCTAAAGATACTTCTGATGAGGCCTTGAACAGAAATGATGACTTTGTTATTGCGAACTGGAAGAAAGGCGATCCTTGTTTTAACGTGGCAGAGAATTTGGCAAAATTGAGTCCTGATGTCAGATGGAAGGAAGAATTTGAAAGCGACAACCTGGAATACTAAGCTGAGGAGATCTCCAGACTACATGCAGAGGATGTACCCTGGATTCTCCTTGCAGCTTATAGTAAAATGCGAGTGGAGAGAGAGAAACTTAGAACTGAACTCTTGGATTCAAAGAAACCAGAAGCTGATGGCTTGGAAAATTACAAGCTTCCAGGTGGTGGAATCCCAGAAGCTACAGCCCAATGTAAGAATGTAACCAAACATGGAGCCCAGCCGCCATTTCAGTACAAGCCAAGATTGGAAAAACAGTTAAGCAGAAAGGATTTGTGGAAAGTCCTATTGTCTGATGGCTTTGACCTCTGTGTGCTTCATGCAAAGCCAACAGAATTTTTGGGAGATCTTTATAGACAGAGCCATTGCTGGTCTGGACTGGAGGAGACAGACAAGGAACAAATTGAAGGAAAAATTTCTTCAAAGACAGAGCCATGGAGGTTGAAGTCTGGAGTCAAGAGGTCTCACGCTGGGAGAGCAGAGCAGTCCACATGCATGGAAAGAGTGAGTTTGCCAAGGAGAGGAAAAATATACTCAAGGTAAAAATCCTAGAAATAATATTAATGGCCTATTATCCTCTGCTTTCTCCAAAAGTTCACAGATGTCTAGAGTGTGGAAATGCAGCATTCTGTAACAGTGTACAAAAAAGATTATTTTCTCTTAGTTTCAGGGTCATGTATAGGTTATACTAGTCTTTTTAGTTAAATTACTATACAAATGTGAAATCTTTTAAAGTTTGCCATGTATTCATAGGCAATGCTGAATTTAATTTGTAATCAAGCACTTACATGGCAGCAAATGGCATTTTAAAGCACACATTTATTCATTTAACAGGTATTCACTGCAGGCCTACAATGTGTCAAGCAGAGCATTGTTTATTGTCACCTCTATCACTTCCAAGTATATTACCCATCTTATGCATTCTCTTTATTTGTGCAAATAAATTAAGTCTTTAATGATGACTGCACCAAAAAGAATGACATAATCACTACAGAGTTGCAGTGCGTAAAACACACAGTACTTTCTTGCTTTGCTTCAGTATTACAAAGACATTTCAGTTAAATTAAAAAAAAAAAAAATCCCAGAGACGCCCTAATATGGTCATGCAACTTCAAAAATAAAGCTGAAATTACACTCACAATGTATTTGGGGCTACTGTAACCATTTCATACCATTATACATTACCCTTGGTTGATTTTAGCTACATGACAAAGTCCCATTAAAAATATAGTTTGTAAAAATGTGGTTCTACTCCATGCTTGCTTTACTTCAGACACATTCTGTCCATGGTTGGAAACAAAACATGACAGCGGTCTAACCCTGAATTTCTATCCATGATGAGAAATCAAGCATAACCATGGTCCAACCCCGAATGTGATCTCAATGTTTTATACCACTGAGAAATCATTAACATATGGAAATAACCCTCCCAGCTGCTCTGTTAATTTTTTTAATCCTATAGGCGCTACTGCCTCCACTCTGTACTATACTCCACCCTTTCCCTGCTGTTCTCTCCCCGTTTTAAAAGGATTCTTTTACATTTTTATTTTTTAAAGGATCTATTTGCGAAAAATATTCTTCGTTCCTTGTTTCCACCCTGCTGTTCCGTCGGTCCCAACAGCTGCTCAGCGTCCCCTCTCCAACTTCTAAATTAAGTGTTCATTTTAAAGTTCACTGTTTCCCACTACCCCCCCTCCAAACACACACACCACCCCTGCTCCGGTAAAAGGACTCTGTGATGCTCCCCAGCCCTTGGCTCCTCAGGCTCTGCTGGGTTCCCCACAAAGCAGCCGCTCACCCTAGACCATCCTCAGATTTCTCTTTTTAATAAAGTTTATGGTGGCCTCATGCCTTTAAATCATTTTTACCCATCAGAACCATTTACCTTCCCTTTGTGACAACCACCCCCCACTTCTCTCCCACCTCCTGGCACTGCTTTTTTCCCGTATAACACCACTCAGTGGGACAAAATATGTGGTTGCTGGCGGTAGAAAATATATTTCCATATCACTCACACAAGCCACAGAATGATCTCTACAAGGAAATTTTTGCCTTGAGTTGTTATCCTTCCACTTCCACTCACAGAGCCGTTGACATAAATGAAAAGAATGAGAACCATAGGTTATGAGACGTTTAACACTTAAAAAAGGGGGTGGGGATTCTTTACACTGACTTTTTACAGAACTGCCTATAAGGTATTCAGCAATTGTTCCCAAAGGCTGACCCAGTGACCAGTCTGGGCTCGCACCTAAGAATCACCCTGGAGGTTGTTAAGCTTAAATATTAGAAGGTCCCTCCCCAAGAATTTCTGATTCAGTAGGTCTGGGGTTTGGGGGCCACAGATAGAGAGTGTAAATCAATCTCAGCAACTTGAGTAAAAGCCCCATAAGTACATATATAACAACATGTGGATGCCAAATTTTCAACCCATGTGAGTCTTTAGAATTCACACAGTGATGAATATGTTTCAGGAGAAGTAATGATGAGACTTTTCAGTGCAAGTTAAGTCCTGATGGGAGGAAAGATGAAAGCCAAGATATGTATTGGCCTGTCCACGCACCAACAGTCTATAACTATATATCTTACATGAGATGTGAAAACGCTCTCCCCTTCTCACCTTCCTTAGCACCGCTAGAAAACATGCCCTACAGGTTTTTTGACAGGGGGAGCTTTTAAAAGATCAGTCCTCACAGGGTCATTAAATTATTTAGTTTATACCCGATTTGTGTCCTCTTCATAAATGAAACAAAAATGATGAAAAATGATTCTGGGTGAAACAAAATAAACAGCTTACTAATTCTCTCTTCTGGAAGCACAATAAGGTAGTTTCTTCCCTGGAAATAAAAACATGGATGGGATATAAATAAAACTACTTCAGACTGATGGATCTTGGGACTTTTTAATGCCCCTGTATCCACACAGGTACAAAACTTCAAATGTGTATTTAATAAAATTCCCTTCCACTTTCGACCTTGCAACTCTCAACCCATTTCAAACAAGAGTATTCCTCTTACTAAGGAACCACTGGATCACGTCCTCTCCATGCCTTTGAAGATCTTCCTTGTACTCTGTGCTTGTGCCGCTAACGTGATACCCACTAGCCACACACTGCTATTGAGCATTTGCAATGTAACTCGTCAACATGAGATGTGATATAAGTGTAAAGTATGCACCAGATTTCAAAGACTTAGTATGAAAAAAAGAACATAAAATATCTCATTAATAATTTTATACTGGTTACATGTTGATATATAAAATTTGGGATATAATGAGTAAAATAAAATTAATACTAAACTTTATTTTTTAAAATGTGGCTATTGGAAAACTAAAAAATACTTAAGTGTCGCATATTTTATTTCTACCAGCTAGTGCTTTTCTAGATGAAGTGCAGTGTTTTGCTTTCTCAAAGCTCGTCACGCATGCTCTCTCAACACCCTTGATTGCTTCTGTCAATTCAGTCTACCTCTCTCTTATGTTGGCACATCCACTCAGAACGCTCTCACCTCATTCTTCCCCAAACTAGTCTCTGAAACTGGAAACGTATTTGCCCACCACCCTGTCAAGAAGTTTCTCCCTCTTTATTTCAACAGATTCTTAATTACGACGAGACAAATGCCTATTGTTCATTTTCTAGCCACTCCAGTTTAGCCATAGAACTCACAGAGCTTTTATTCCTGATTGTTACCAAATACACATTTATTCAACTGCATTTACTGGGTACCTCCTGGAGGCCAGGCATTGTGCTAGCAGTGAGGGAAACCAATAATGTTGGCACACAGCCACAAAATGACATGTGGAATGATATCAACGGGAACACACAGACTAAGCCAACGCTCTCCTGCCCTTGGATCCAGAAGTGCAACACGCTTCTGAGGAAGGATTTCAATGCAGTGCTCATATAACACAAGTCTTCTGGCTTGGAAACTTGAAACCGCCTGACTCCATATTAAACATTTCCCCACTCCCACACTTTGTATACTCTCGTTTCCTTGCCTACTCTACAAACGTCATTTGTCTTTGCATTCCCTTTTCCTTTCTGACCTAGTATTAAATACCAATTTTTTTCCACATAGTAAGTACTTAATACAATTTATTAAAAATTCATGTATGTTATCCATGACCCAAGTATCTGAAGTTCAGTTACCCAGGAGCCCATTTGTTATAGACAACAGCATACTCACTCAGAACCTCCACATCACCACCCCCCCAGGAAGTTATGACCTCCCAATGGGCATCCCACATCTGATGGCTGATAACGGGGGTACAAAAGCCCTGACCCCTGCCTCCAGGTGGACTACCCCGTGGTGTGGTTTATGCTCCAGGGCCCCACCACACACCCATGGATCAGGCCAATGGTAGACTTTACCTGAGACTGCGTCCTTGCTCAGCTCTTTACCCTTCCCTATTGTACTCCACTCTCTCCCTATCATGTACAGTGAATCCCTGCCTCGGGCTCTGCTTCTAACCCATGGCCCCATCAAACATCAGTGGCAGCTCCGGAGCTGGCGTGTCCCTGGGTACTGGTCATAACACCATTGCAAGGTGGATACTTCCAAAATCATATACATTTATATTTTTTCACAGTTTGTGGACATTTTAGGATGAGCACAGACTTGTTACTTATTGTTAGATAGTAATCAGAGATAATTCAAGTATTCATTGCTCTATGATTTTTATAAAATGACTTCGCAACCACAACTATGGTATGGTTACCATGTCCCCTTAACTGGTGCAAGTCAACAATGTGTGTGTTATCAGAGCATTGCTGAGCTCTGATTGGCCAAATTAAGGTCTGGTAGGTCCAGAAGTCCTTTAGGGATCTGTATTCAAAAAAATGTTATTCAATGAATATAATTTTGCATGAAAATATCTATATAACAAAAAAGATATGAAGCCTCAACAATTTGGCACATTGATTTCCAGAAATATTCAATTCTATGCCAGTACAATGAAATGATACAATCTTTTGAAGTACATTCTGATGAGATCCCTATTGCTCATCAGACTGTGAGCTCTTTGGGGACAGAGGTAGCCTGGAGCCTTCACACAATAGATAATAAATGTTTGTTAAATGGACGAATGAAAATTGAATTAATGACTGAGTGAACATAATTTTAATACCATGTCTTCAAATCAGTCTTCTTTCTCCTCTATGCTCATCTGAACACTTTTTAAATCTAGGAAATTATCCTTAAATGAGAAGAGAATTTATTCCTTAGTAAGTCTATCAACCATATTCTGGCATTTCAAAGAAGGTTAGTAAGGAATCTAAGAAAGAAATGCCAGTCCATTTTGTTTTCTGTCTCTGAACGCGGTAAAAAACGGTCCAGGGATGCACATGTTTGCATCTGAACATAATTTGTGATTTTCCTCTTTCTCTGTTTGGGTTTAGTGACTTGGGACCAAATTCTTATCTGTTCTACCTCTGCTAGAAATGTAATATTATTTGCAGGTCACGGTCACCATCCCTGCTTTCAGCAACCAGCCTTAGATTCTGTTGCCTCTTTAGATAGAGTAACCCACCTGATCGCCAGACTGACTCATAAAATATTTCCTAACTGTGGTAGTCAGGGTTTGCTCGACCACCACTGTTTCACGGCCTTGCTTGCTATTAAGCGCCAACCTAGGCACGGTGCTGCTTGGTTTTATGCAATGCAAATAAATGGAAACTTTCACTACACTCTACGAGCTTCTAATTTGAAAAATAAGGAGTTCAGGATTTCGGCCACAGGTCTAACTTTCAAAAAATGCTCTAGATCATACGAAACCACAAGATTCTTTTGCTCTTGGTAAACAGTTTTAGTAAATTGTCCTGATCTGTATCTCCCTTTGAGAGCAAATGCATTTTCCTGGAAATATGGTGTTTTGCGTTGGCAAACAGTTGTAGGAATAATTCTTTAAGCACCATTAAGAAGCTTATTTTAATTTTTGGAGTCTCACACTAAAATACTATTAAATAGCAATTTGTTATATGCAATGCCAAATGAAAGTCTGCTGTCATAACTCACTGGATAAAGTTTAGTTCTTACATCATTTTGATAAATTTAGCTCATTTACCAGTATAGCCACAAATCATACCTTATGGTTGTCATGTGAAGGCATTAAAATATTAAATACCTTCAAGTGACCTCTATCAAGAAATGCTTAATACTGTTCACATTTTAGCTGTCAAATAGTGTTTTCTTTAAGAAGTAAATAGAAATACCATTATAGGGAGAAGCTACCGGCCTGGGACAAGTTCTAGCATTTAGTGTTCTGACAGATCTTAATTTGGATATCAGCCAAAGTCAATAAAACTTGTTCATGCAGAACCTTACCTGGTTTTCACCACATCGAGGGGGTGCATCAGGCAAATTTCTACAAGACCTGAAAGATGATAAAGAAAAGTCCCATAAACACTTATGTAAACACCAGTTCCTATTTCCTTGACCCTACTGATTTCTTGAGTATGAAGATCAAATAAAGAACCTGGGACTTTGGACATGACAGCTAATAGCAGTAGGCTAGTGGCAAAAAACAAAAGCCTAATATTATTTTATTTTAATGGGAGCAAGATATGTGAGTGAGTACTTTCTTAAAAGGGCTGTGGCACAAGCAGGGAGGAGGGGTTGTAAGGGAAGGAGAAAGGAATCAGATGTCTTAAATCCCAACTGACTGGGTAGGAATTCAAGTCCAGCTCAATAAATAAATATGTGTAGAAGAAACGAGGAAAAGAAAATAAGGAAAGAAAGAAGGGAAGGAGGGTGGTTGAACTGCCCCCACTCCCAATTTATACACATGGCAAATTATGAGCCTCAGTTTCCATATCATGAAACAAAGACAACAGTGCTTCATCTCACAAGGTAGTTACGAGGATCCAATTCATATCACTACATTAACAGTTAAATAGAGAACATGTATTGTACGCTTACTATGTGCCAGGCAGCTCAGCAGTATCTGTATGGAGTTTCTTATGGGTGGAACATTTACCTCTCTTTCCATTTTCAAACAAACTCTATTTGAGCTTAGCTCTGATTAGTTCATCTTCCCCATCCCGCATTTATAGACACAAATGTCTCTTCCTCCACATCCTGGTTGGGTCCAGAAAGTTTAAAGGGCCTGTACCCACTTGAAGGCCCACTTTGCTTCTGCAGAAGCTTTAGAAGTGCTTCCAAACACAAGCCTGCAGTAGTTTGCAAAGTCATGTGCATTGACTGAAAACAACCCGTCTTACTTTGGCTACCACTAACAGGATCAACAGTGATGTCTGTGCCAAAGGCTTCCCAGCAGGAATGCTCACTAGTGGTTGGTAACCAAGTCACTAACTCAATCAGCATTATGCCTAGAGAAGGGAGGAAAAAGGCACAGGGAGCAAAAGCAACCGAATCAAGGGGCACAATGGCAGAGCCTCTTAGGGCCATGGTTTTTGCTTTATTTACAAGCCCTGTTACTCAAGATTGCCTGGGCAGTTTTCCTCCTTGCATCCTGTAAGGTCTCAATACACTTCTCCTTGCTTGAAAATTCACATTCACCTCAAAGTAAGAATCGGGTGATGAGAGCACTAGTCCTGGTGCTTCCATGGGATGATAATCTACCCCTGGGGGAATAAGTTCTCTTATCTGTAAAGGGAAAATCATTAATGATCTGTAATATCTTTAGATATAAGATCACAGAGCTCTAATATTCTGTGATTCAAATTTTTTTGTTCTTGAATCCGATTCTTAGAATTTTTTTTTAACTTATTTTCTAATTTAAACTTTGCTATATTAGCTAGGAGAGGAAAAAGCCCTAATCCTATAAACAAAATTTATCTTGGAAACTCAGACTTTTAAAATAGCATCCTCACCAAGACAAGCACAGCAGAAGCTGTCTATTAGGTGTACTTCTGGGCCCCTCATGAGCATAAAGCAATAAGACACTCAGACTCAGTCTAGCAAACATACAAAGTTTCTCCCACTTAACTTGGCATTCGAAAAAAAGCAATATATTAAAAATCAAAATATCACTAGTTGGTACATCTCTCAAAAAGTTAATCAAAAGAAACAATCCAAAACATATTAAAACTGTTAATAGAAGAACATGGAGAATTATTTCATATTCATACAAACCTATTTGCCTATTTGTGGAATTGTTCAGTTTTCTGTGTGCTAATTAGCCTTTTTGGTAGTAAACAGACACTAGACCAGATTATTATAGTTGTCTGGGGATTTAAATTCTTTTCTAACCTCTAATGTACACTGAAACATTCATGTATTCATTCAACAAACTTGCTCTAGCCGCTTGTAGGTATCTGGCATTGAAGATAGAATCTAGTCAGGGTAATAAGCACACAAAAATGAAAAATAATACATGGGAGGAGGTACGATGCTCAGAGTTCATGGGAGCACGTCAGAGAGAGGCCCTGACCCAGCCGGGTGTGAGGTGAGGTGTTAGCAGAGGCAGGGAAAGAGATTCTAGGCAGAAAGAGGGCAGCACGATCATAAAGCATTGAAGGAGAGAAATTGCACAGAAAAAAGAAGGAAAAAGGAAAGAAGTGCTTGAGCATTGAGACAACCGAGGACTGAGGGTACACATGGCAGGAGATGAAGCAGGAAGTGGGTAGGCCAGGGTCAAGTTCATGTCCAGGCATTTGCACTTTATCCCATAGGCTACGCAGAGCCACTGAAGGAGTTTTTTTTAAAATAGCTTATTGATTGTTGTTTCTTATTACTAATGAACTCCATGTTCGTTGAAGACATTTTGAGGAATTACAAGCAGAGGAGTGACGTTAACCTCTGTTAATGTATCTCCCGATGATCTAATCATCTGTCCATTCAATCCTCTTGCTCCCAAGAGCATTTACTCAGATGCACACACACGAGCACCAGTGCCCCACCTGCCTCCCCTTTGGTTACCAGTAAAAGCACCATTTCTCATCACAACACGGATGTCCTGGTTTCCCAGGACATAGTATCTGATGAACTACATGCACCTTTGGAAGTCAGAAAGATTTAATGTCCATCTATGAATCTACCTGCCAGGTTGTGACTTGGCCAATAGGAAAATGTGACTTAAATTGTCAAATGTAATGAATTTGTTCCAGTATCTCTGTGTGTTATTCATTCAGTGTTGTTTTATTCAAAACAAGCTATTTTGTAGAATTCAAGTTAGCTACAAAATATGTTATAAGCAGCGAGAACAGACACATTGAAAGTGATATGGAGGTTTTGAATTTAGATCAGAGCTCAGAGCTAAATATGGAATCACTCAGATTGGGAATGGATGCTAAGGACTGTGATACTCTTATAATTTATGAAGATAACCATAAAAATAGAATGGGCCTACAAATGAAGAAATCAAGAAACTGAATCGTACAGTGTCCTTCTTGGCAGTTCTATTACTTAAAAGTCTCAAACTAAATGAGTTGGTGAACACATATTTTAATAATTTCTATTTTCCCATAAAATTGAACATCTAACATAAGAAAGAAGATTACTGAAATATGAGGGCCCAATTAACAATCCATCTTAATTGCAAATTCAAGAGAAAAAGATCTAGAAGTTTTGATGTTGCCAACCTGACATGTATTAAATTCACCAGCTACAGATGAACACACAATAAAATGGTTTAATCTCAGTACTCATTCATAAAACAAAAATTGAATTGCCAACATAATGACAGAACCACTTTCTTTGAAAGAAAAATTATACATTCATGGCATTTGAAAAGGAACATGAGAAAATGCATGAGAATCTAAATAAGTACTGTCTTATAAACTCTTCATCTGACTGATTTAAAATTTAAATTTGGTGTTTGATTTTAAACTGGAACAACAGACACTTTAAAGATAAAATATCTTCATGGTCTGCTTAAGATGTGAGGTGAGAAAAGTAATGCAGGCCCAGATTACACATGGTTTTTCTCAGAGCGAAATGGGGAGCCATTGCTGAGCAGAAGAATGTCAAGAATGACTTACATTTTAAAAGATCCTCTGAGTCTGCTGGGTGAGAACACCTGTAAGGAGTTAGAGGTGGATGGAGGGAGACCCGATAAGGGGCTACTGCTGTTGGCAGCTGAGAAAAAATGATCAGGAATTGGACCTGAGTGGGGACAGTAGAAGGAGTGAGAGATTGTAGAATTCTGGGTATATTTTGAAGGAGAGCTAAGGGGATTTCTAGACAGACTGGAAGAGGTTTGTGAGGGAAAGATGAGTCCAAGGTGACTAAGTTGGAGCAGGTTGAATTTTTGTTTTGTTTTGCTTTTTGGAGTAGAAGTGGAGCTGAGGATGGTCAGAAGTCCAGTTTTGGACATTTGAATTTCAAAGTGGCTATTCAATATCCAGGAGGAGATGTCAAATAGTGGATACCTAAGACTAGAGTTTGAAAGAGAAGTCTGGACTGAAAATATAAATTGGGGAGTTTTCAGCATATAGATGGCAATGAAAACCATGGGTTGGGATGAGCTCACCAAGGAAGGGGGTGTTAGAGAATTTCGTGAGTGAATTTCAGGTATTTGACATAATTAAATAGTGGGCACATAAAGATTAATACTCCCTCTTCTCTAAGTGCTCAAGGTGTGTATTTGGCTCCACAGATAGAGAGCCAGTCCGGGGGCTGCCTTCACATAGACTACGGTGTCCGGAGATGCGTGCAGAGACAGCCAGCGGGGGGAAGGGTGTGGCAGTGTAGAGAGAGAAACATTTATTTGTTTCTATATTTTCCTAACCATAGTATAGTTTGCTAAATACTATTCTTGGCATATGTAGTGGAATTGTCATGTAATGTAATGTGAAATAATGTAAGGTAACTGATGTATGTAAAGGAATGTAGAGAAAGAAATGATGAGTCAACAGTGATGAGAAGGCAGAGGAAATTGAGAATAACTTGCTCTCAAATAATATATCTTAGAACAGAGCAGTGTATAACCTGATATAAAAACATTTCATATGTTTAAAATCAAAATTAAGACCTTAACTGAAGCACCGTTCAACTTTGTCCTGTGATAAACTATTTTCAAGGCTATTTTGAGGCACCAGTTTATCTTCCACACTCCCCCATCTTATTGCTAACGAGGCTACTAAAAGCCATTGCAACCCTGTTCCTGGATGAAGGTGGAGGAGGAGAGGAAAGGCAGGCCCAGGAATGACACTAGCATTCTGGGTTTCTATACTTTAGGATTCCATTAGGACTTCATGGGGTGGGTGTGGCCATATAAGTCAGTCCATCAACACAGTAACACACTTTTTGTCTCCTTTAGTTTTAAAGTGATGGGTAAAATACGGGCCTTCTACTTTATGTTGTAAGCATTTTAAACCTCC
The DNA here is from genome assembly GCF_015220235.1 of Choloepus didactylus. Lineage (NCBI taxonomy): Eukaryota > Metazoa > Chordata > Mammalia > Pilosa > Megalonychidae > Choloepus > Choloepus didactylus. The sequence continues at coordinate 172,278,816 of NC_051310.1, forward strand.
AGAATGAAAAAGAACTACCCCATCACTTCTGGGAAATGCAGCCTTTGATGTGGTTTTTCTACTCCAGCTCTAAAGAAAAAGGATATCATTGCATTATAAGATACCTGCCAGTGGTCTTTAGCAAAGTATGTGACAATTGTAGGAACTGCCTCCTGGTGAAAACATATATTTTGCAAGGTAAAGAGCATTGCTATATAATTTATATAAATATTGTTCTTTACATGACACAAATTAGCCTTGTGCTTTAGGACAAGTAATCCCAAATATAAAGAAAACCTAGACCGCGGATGAATTAAACTTTTAATTAAATTTTTCTATATTTTCTGTCATTAGTGTTATGAGAACCATAACATGGTTATTTGAAGAAGGTTGACAATTTGGAATAAAAGCAATGCAATATTAGAATTGATGCATGTTTTAGTTTCCCAGGCTGCTTAAAGCAAATACCATGAAATGGTTCAGCTTGAACAACAGGAATTTATTAGCTTACAGTTTTGAAGCTGAGAAAATGTCCAAATCAAGGCATCATCAAGGCAATGCTTTCTTCCTGAAGACTGGCTGCTGGCGATCCTTGGATCCTCCACCACATGGCAAGGTACATGGCGGGGTCTGCTGGTCTCTCCCTTTACTTCCGGGTTTCACGGATTTCAGCTTCTTGCTTCCATGGCATTCTCTCTCTCTCTCTTTTTATTCATTCCATTTATAAAGGACTCCAGTAATAGGATTAAGACCCATCCTTAATGAGGTGGGCCACATGAAGTAGCCTCATCAGAAGGTCCTACTTGCAATGGGTTTACACCCATAGGAATGGATTAGATTTAAGGACATGTTTTTCTGGGGTCATACAACTTCAAACCACCAAAACATAGAACATAAATAGCAACATTTAGCACTGTAGATAGCAACTCTAGATCACTGGATCTGAAACATGGTTTGATGCATGTTGCTATTATCTGTTCACTGTCTACTCTTTACATGTGAGGCCCTTCTCAATGTGTTGCCGACCTCTGAATTCCTTCTGTCTTTCAGGCATCGTTAACAGAGAGACACTTTGAAGAACGCACAGGAGCTGAGAGAGGAGCTGCAGCTTACAGAGACATTTTGGAAAAGTAGTCATCAGCCACATCCCTTCCCAGCTAAAAGAAGCATTTCAACATTGGAAGTCCATCAAAATCCAGAAAGGCAACCCAACAATCATGTTGAAGAAGGGGTCAAGACTCACGGTATGAGGGAGAGAGGACCAGCAGAGTGACAGAACCTCTATTTTGACACCACAGAAGACTTGACTAATGCCGGGGACTCTGCTTCTTCTCTATCAACCAGAAAGATAAAAAACTTTTGCCCTGCCTCAGGGTTTCTTCTTTCTCATAACTTCTACAACATTGGTCTTCCTTTATTCTTTTATTTAATTTGCTATAAAGAAGGAACCCTCAATTTGCCACAAATATTAGGAACAAAACTCAGTCCCTTCCTTCCTCTACTTCCACCTCCAGTGATGCACTTAAGCTGGCTCTTATTGTCCACATCATGTTCCTCTCTTTCCAGCTTCACTTTCCGTGACAGCATGTCGATGGTTTGACATTGCCCCGAGTGGGAGTATTTACACTAAGGAGATTGGCAAATGCTACAAATCAGGGTTGTTTGTTATTTCCTCCAAAGAGAGCCAGTTGTTAAACATTTACCAACCAACCACTGCCCATATCTAACCACAAATCCTGTTGTCAGCTTACTGGGTTCAAATAGTTTTAAAATTACAGTATAGTATAGGGAAGGTTTTTGTTTGTTTGTTTTTGTTTTTTTTGTGTGTTTTTTTTTAAATTTCCAGTGATTATTTAACTTTGCTTTTCAGAAATTTCCAATGGTGCCATAAGGTTAATCTTTAACTTATATTCTCTGATCATTACAATTTAATAATAAAAATAGTGACGCTACCTCAGAATTTAAAATCCCTAGGAAGTGATATCCAAGAAAACCAACTAGCTCACCAACCCCACCCACCAGACCTATGATTTGCCACTCTGTTGTGCAGATTCTTCTATTATCTAACCTGCAGAGGTTTGGTTATAAGAGCAACACTCTTTCATTTCTCAGGAAAATAGCTTCCTTCCCCTGCCCTCTTCCTAGGGTGTGAGCACCTAGACAGAGGGCAGGGGATATGTTCCTGCAAAGCAGCTCCACCCTTAGTCAATCCACAGAAAATCCAGAAACAGGAAAGAAGAAGGCCTCAGGCAAATACATAGCATCTTGCTTAGAGAATTCAGGTTTAGTAGTTAAAAAGTAGCTAGTACTTTCTTTCCTAGAAACCACTGACAACAATTACCATCAAAGAAAAAGCAGGATGAAATTATAATGCTCCCCCCATTCTCACTGGCATCACTTCTTACGATCATATTATTTATCTTGAAAGAGTAAAAAACGACTGACTTTTAAAAACATTTTCCACCATTGCCCTTCATTAACATATAGCCAACCATTTCTTGCAGTTTAATTAATCACACTGTTACAATGCTTGCCTCCAGATGTTAGCCCTTAATTTTGTATTCACTGAGAGAATGACCTGGAATCATAGCTACACAAATTCTCAGTTTTTCACTGTTATTTCATAACCACCTCTGTGTCATTCTCCCATGAACTCCAACTTACTGAATCAAGTATTTCTGATAAATTCCATAAACTATATTCTTTATCAAGGTCTGGCTTGTGGGGAAAAAAAAGGAGAAAGTGAGTCAGTTACAGGGACTCCTTCAGTTACTTAGGCACTGATACAGTTTAATCACAAAGGATTTCTAGGAAGTGTGGATTAAGCTAATCGTTATTTCCACATGATAAACTCACAAAAGTGAGAGTGATTACACTTCATTTAAAATAAGTACCAGCTGAAGAACAATATTTGGATACTATAGTGTAAGACATTACATAAACAAAAAGGCAGATAAATTTCATAAAACAAATATTCAGTTGTAAAAGCACTGAATATATTACTACTGATAGGAAACATTATCTAAATAATAATCAATGTTTGATTTCAGTTAATATTCTTAAATTACTAGCTTACTAGAAACAATATTTGCTCCCATGGCTTTCATCCCAACAAGCACTGTGGGGCTTTTTTTTTGTTTTTGTTTTTTTTTTTTTTGCTCCCCCACAAGATTCAATGTTCTTTACCTCAGTTTTCTAAGTGCTGGGCAAGTACATGTCCAGAAGAGTTTTCATTCAACAAATTTTTTTGAGTGCCTACTGTGTGCTTAGTTCTTCTAGCATAATTTTAGATACTAAAAGTTCCCTTTTCTTGTTTTGATTTTTTTCAGTGGAATAGGTATTGAGGTCATCAACTGAGATTGAGGATGAGGGAGGAGATGATGGAGAGAGCAGAGAGAAGGTATGAAATAGTGATCTGTGGGAGTGAAGGAGGGGATAGGTCAGGGAAATGTAGTGCGATTACATGGTAGCATTAGACTAGGGGTCATGAATTTAAATTGTGTCATATTCTCCAGTGACATTCAGCTGTATGGGTGCAATCACAGAGTAGGTAGAGTAGGATTTATTTAGAATGAAGTTTTTTTTTGCCAAATGAATGTAAGAAGTAAGAGAGGATAAAGGAGAGGACATATGCCAGGGGTGATTATAATGATTGACCATGAAACTTAAGCTTGGAAGGAGGAAGCTGAAGACATGACAGGGTTGAGTAAAAATTGTGGTAAGACCAGTGGCCTGTTGGTCCTGTTAGAGTCAAAATACTGGAGGGAGAGAGCTGGCAAGGTAAGATAGCTACTAAGCCCCATTTTTATTAATTAGTAGTACACTAAAGTTTAATTATTTTCCTATGTATCTCCAGTGTCTAGCACAATGTATGCTATGTCATATATACATATATAAATAATAAAAATGTTGAATGAACAAAATTTTAATCCTATAATTGGGTAATACCAACTAAGTGAAAAACAACTACATTGATAGATAATAGATTCACCATTCCCTGAGCTAGATGCAGGAGGTATTCTCTTTTGTCTTTATTTGATCCTCAAGGTGCTTTTGAGTTAATGGTTTGACAACTAAGATTCTGTAATCCACAGAATGTGTAAAGCATAAGAAGTTAATATATTTAATAGCCAAAATCCAATGTATAGAATTGCAGAAAATTTGGAACATTGAAGAAAACAATTATAAAAACAAATCAGGACTCCAAAGTTAGGTTATTTTCCTAAGAACCAAAATAAAACTATTTTATGTTATAGCATCTCTGTAAAAGACTTGAAATCTACATACAGTTTTAAGTCCCCAAGAATAAATATACGAGTTCATATTTATAATCTGAGGCAAGGTTAGAGTAATTGACACATATTTTAAAGGTCTTAATCATCTTTTCTAGGGAAGACAGCCCTAATGTTTTGTCAAACAACTTAAAATGTGTCCTCACTAAAATAACCTCTTAATAGATGACTCTTAAAGATTAAAATTACGATATTCCCCTGGAATTCTACAGGGTCTGAAAACATAGATATACATAATGTCATCCAGGGTATCATCAATCTATACAAAAAGTAACCTTATAGGCCTTATAGATATCTATTTTCCAGGCTTTAAAGATAAAAAAAATTCTGTTGTTGACTTCATAGGAGAGTTGTGACTTCTTTATTCACTCAATGACTAGATTTAGTTACCAGATAATTATTTTAAGAAATAGTGTCAAAATTAGACAGGAATATTTATTTCTTTATATGCATCTTTGATGCTACTAGGATCAACTCCTTCTTCACGTGAAACACTGACAGAAACTAAAACTATAGTCCTGGGAGACCATACTGTGGTGCCACCAAAATCCAGTCCCCTTTTCTTCCAAGGTCCATGACATTACAGAAAGGTGACATTTTCCAGCATCGCTTTCATGTGGTCATGTGACTAAGTTCTCACCAATGGAATGTGAGAGGCAGAGAACTTAAGATTATCGGTATGCCTTTTTCATACCCAGTTTCCCCTTTGCACTAACTGGAATCTCAATGTGGCAATGACCCAAGAGACACCTTGCAAATGACAAGACAGTGCCCTGGAGCATGGTGAAGCAACCAGAGGAAGAAACCTCTGTCTCAGAATGACCACGAGGAGCAGCGACTCGGTGCTGACCTGGACAATTCACATCAGAACTGTTAAACGAAAGAGAAATAAACTTCTTTGTTCTTTAAACCAGTTTTATAGGGTCTTTTTGTGCAGTTAAGCTTTACCCTAACTCATATGAATGCCAAATCAAACAGCTCCATCACAGAGTTGCTAAAACATTATGTCTCCGGTTTCTCACCAGAACACAAAATTCTGGAAACAAAATCCCAAAACACATTATAATGCCTAATAAATGAAGACAAATAAATAATCAAATTTGCATATAAATTGGGGTTTCAATCTTCCTTTGAATGTGAATTCACACATGGAGGGGAAAGGGATTATGGGATTATGCAGGAAAAAAAAAAAAAAAGGAGGTTGACATCATGAAGAGTGCATAGACCACAGCTGTGAGGTTACACTGGGTTCACCCAAGCTTGCACCTAAGGCTTCTCTTACTTTGGACTGGGTTTTGGAGTGCTAGTAATTGAAAATTGAGTCTAAGAACAAGAGATTTAAATTTGATGTGGGAGATGTCAGGGACAGGCTCAAGTTGGCCATAATATAGTTAGAAAGAAGAGCAAGGAGTCTTTGTCTAAAATATGAAATGATAATGTTTCTTCCATTTAAGAGTTTAATTTATTCAGTATTTGTTTCACATAATTTGAAAAAACTTCTGAAAGTGCTATCTGTGTTTTAAAGTGACATTTTCCAAGGTGAATACATATTCCGTGTTTTCTGTTTTACCTTGCCAGTGAAAGCTGGAGGAATTTGCGTGAGAGAAACAATGCTTTCTTATTCATGCAGGTAGTCAAATCCAACAAAAATAATTTGTCAGGACTTTTTGGTTGTTTGAGACAAAATTCAACACAAACCAGCTTAAACACAAAAGGGGAATTTGTTGGCTCATAACTGAAATGACAGAAATGACAGGGATGCTTGGCTTCAAGACTTTCTCTCCCTTTCCCTCAAGTATACTAGTCTCTGCTTGTCTTCATTAACTCTTGCTGCAGAGCTTTCCTAACACAGAGTTATACTGCCTCTGAAAGCCCCAAATTTCCATCTTGTCATTATTAAGATGCAAGAGGCACGCAGGACTGTTTTCTGCTCGCTCCAGCAGAAAAATTCCTGAAAGGGCTTTGATTGGCCTCACTTCAGTCACATGTGAATCTTTGGGCCAATCACTGTGATCAGGATATTGGGGAAATCTGATTGGTAGAGCTCTGATCCCATGTGTACCTTTAGGTGGACTATAGAGAAGTTCAGAGTTTTAAATCTCTGTTACATCTCGTTCTTCGTAACTTGGAAAATAGTAAGACTGTGTTTGGAATATTTAAGCAATACTCCTGCTGTTTCCTCCTTTAAGCAATTAACATTTAATTCTAATTACTGGCTCCTTCCCACGCTGCTGACCACCCAACAACAATGGTACTGGGACTAATTAATTGTGATTTATCTCAAAACAACACTTTCCTAATAGGAGCTCTAGTTTGTAGTTTGTTCATTCTATATTCCTGTGAGATTAGCAAACTTGGAAAGGCAATGAAATGGCTCAAGTTTTTAATATATAGATACATATTTCATAAGTGGTAATGCTAACTTGTGGATAAGGTCCTGGCTCACCTAAATTTAACTTGTCATTTATTAAGTAATTATTGTATCAGGAAAGATGCGCAGAAATAGGGAAGACATATCTCCATTTGAAAGGTTTACGTAATAACTCTGGAAGCCATTACAATGGGGCATCATGATTATTAAAACTCTGAACTGCCTCCTGGAGGGGCAGAGGTAGCTTTGGCTGCATGTACAATCTACAATTCAATTTGGCATAGTACATTGCATAAAAGTGTATCCCAAACCACTTTACAGAAGTGAAATTTCGATTCTGAAGCCAATATATGCTATACATTACAGAACAGCTGTGTGCAAACATTGCCTCATGGAAAAAAAAAAAAAACCCTAAGGCATTAGGTCATGAGATGAAAATTCAAAGGAGAATTTAAAAGGCATGGACACTAGGGTGGGGGGAGGGTGAAGAGGAGAGACTGGTAAGAAAGGAAACACGTTAATTTGCAAGATTTAGAAATGAATCTGTGATGAGTTGAAGACATATCAGATGCTTTTTCCATGGACAATAATGAGGATGAGACTATTATTAATATCAGTCAAAGGTGCGGTAGCAGAAAGCAAACAGAAAAAGTATGATACGAAGACTGACAAATTTTCAAGGTAGTGGTACAATTAGAAGGGATTAATCTCATAGTCAAAAAGGATAAAGGCAATAAATAAAATGCTGTATGTTGAGTTAACCTGAATTATGGTAAATTTGATTATATAGGAAGATCAGAGGATGAAATGTACTGTTAAAGCTAATTTCAAATGTGCAAGAATGGGTTGTGCATTTAAAAATAAATAGAATTTCAAAAAATATACTTAGTACCAATTAGACCACATACTTTTAGAATCTTACCCAGTTTTAAGGAACCATAAAATATCCATTTTTGTTTTATTTTTAGTCCCAGTACAGGTTAATGGGGAGTTGTGTTTAACAAATGGCAAATAACAGAGTTTGGTGTACATAACCTCAGTTCATGTCTTTTTAAATATAAAATCCTGCTTTAAACCTAGATCAATAATATTTTAAGTAGAAATTATTCCTAAAACTATGGAGAGATAAAAATCTGACTCTTTATTGAGGTTTTCCATCATTTAGTAACAATGAAATATTAAAAAACAATTCAACTTCTCTGGTTTGGAAATTCACTTGAAACTTTAGTTTTATCCTCAAGTGTCATCCACATAGCAAATTAATCTTTCTATACAATGTATGTATAACAAGCATACAAGTTCCATGAACTCCAAATTATCCATGTAACAAGGGATTAACATAACTCATTAAAGTTATATAGTTCTTTTAAGGGATATACACGAGTACTGGAGTTTTCCACATAAAAATATGGTTCTCTGTATCTTAAGTGTAAGTTACTCATTTTTGGCATCTACTCATTTTAATTTGGCAGCTATCTCATTTTATATTATATATCTATATATATCACTATGCATGAAAAATGAAGAAAATAAGTACATATTGTATTATTTCCCCCAAATTCTTGGAAACACTGTATTCTTAGTTGGGTTGTAGATGAATTTGTGTGATGAACCTTCAAGAGACATTGAAAATTATACAGATTATCACAGATCTTGATAGCCTGACAAGGGTTTAGCAATGATATATATGTAACTAAAGATATATTTAGATAATTACTCACTAGACTGGGCACAGCTAAGGTTTTATCTTTACCTTCTAAAATGGATGAAATGGACAGTATTTTGTTAAGCCATGTTCTGGAAAGAAACATTGCTAAGCTCTTGATGGGATTTGTGTACTGTCATATATCTTAAGAAAAATGATAGAATAAAGGATCCTCCTTTACATGCTCCCTATATGCCCACACTAAAATGAAAGGCAGAATAACAAAGTGGTTAACAGTGCCAGATCCAGAGTCAGGAGGAAAATCTTGGTTTAGCAGTTAACTTATCCTTGTAATGGAGATAAAGACTATATTGACTTCCTATATGAGAACTCAACACAGTGCCTGGCACATTACAAGCATTTGATAAATAGTGGCTCCTCCTATGTTTGCTCCTGCTTTGGGTGGACAACCCTAAGAAGCTTTCCAAGGTCTATTCTGAAGAGGGTTTCAGTTACGCTGCTGAAGCCGTCCTCCTCAGTCCCAGCCTCACCGCAGAGTCTAGCCATCCCAGTGGTGGTGGCAACAGGTGGGGTTGGGGATGGCTATTGCCGCCTGGGTAGGCTTTACGCTGGTGGCTGCTGCTGTCTCAACTGTGCCCTTCCCTAAGGAAAATAGGCAATAGAAAAAAGGTAATAGAAAAATACACTCACACATGTACACAAAAACTGGGCTCTGCAAACCTGGGTTTGAATTCTGGGTGAAGTTTCACCAATCACTTATTCTAGGGGTTCTCAAGCGGTTGGACTATGGAAGGAGGAGTGTGCCTATGAACTCCTAGAAATTATATGCTAAATATGATTTTATTTTTAAGTTTTCATTTTTTATGCAAGAGGAATCCAGGATTTCAAAAATTTCTCCAAAGATTCTGTGTGTTCTAAAATGTTCAAGAATCTCTCATCGAGATTCAATTTTTTCCTCTGCAAAATAAGATTAAAAATAATAGCTGTCCCACTGGCCTCACAGAGCTCTCTAGAGGACCAATTTAAATAGAGTGTGAAAACACATTGATAGTCATCCACATACAAATGTTTGCTATGACTAAGCTTGTTGCCACTATCTTTTTATCAGTTTGTATGAACATTTCTGATTACACAGTGTCATCCACAAAAAAATCAAAATCTTACCTCCACTTTTTGAGAGCATGTCATAGCTTACCCAAGCAGTAAACATTGAAAAGAAGATTGAGGTACTGCATCCAGAAAATGGTCTGCAGATGTGTCTTGTTCAGCTCACATAGTGTCCTTTTAAAAATGAATTGGCTGTCAGCTTTTAAAAATCAAGAGTTTCCATGTAAAAAAAAAGGATTTCCAGGTTTCTTGAAAAACTGAAATACCTGACACCCATGAGCCAACTTCCTGCAAGTCAATGACTGGCTACTGATGAGTATAGGCACATATTTTCTCTATAGTTGAATTTGACTCTCCTCCTCCCCCCACTTTGACTAACTGATAGTCACATAGGTATCCCTAGCCTGTAGACATTAATCCTAAATGTGAACTGACTACAATCACTTTTCTTTGAAAATATATAAAGTGGGGGATCATTGTTGTCTGTAGAAAGTTCTTTCACTGCAAAAATAGAATATTTAGAATAAACATTCAGGTGATTGAGGACAAACTGTCTATATTTTCCACATATACTGATTTTGTTAGTGAGTCCTTACACTTTGAAAGAACAATATCCTTTAATAGGAATGAGAAAGGCAGGACCCTTGACCTAATTATGCAATACAAGAAAGAGCCAATGGGAAGTCTTGACCCTGATTCATAATTCAACCATGTACAAGTCAATAGGTATGGAGAAATAAATAGATTACTCATATGTTATTTGGTAGAACCTGAAATGAATCAGCAATTCAAAGGGCCTCCTAGTTTTGTCTTTAGCAAAAATGTCACTTTTAAGGTTAAGAAACCTGTGAAATACAGGATGGTATTTGTTATGCTTAAATTCCATAGATTATGAGAGATTTTGTAATGCTGACTCTTCTGTGGATCTTAGGCGGAGAAAGAGCCACTATGAAAACTGAAAATGCATGATTGGTATTAGGATTGGGAAGTCCTTGATCTTCTCCCTCTTAAATCAAATGTTCTTTCATGTTATTAAGCACCCTGAAATCATGTGTAGGCTTCTGTGGATTACAATAAAGAAGAAAAAAACAGCATGGGGAAATGCATTGCTTTAGTTTCCTAGGCTGCTTAAAGCAGATACCATGAAATGTGTTGGTTTAAACAATGGGAATTTATTAGTTTACACTCTGAGGCCAAGAAAATGCCCAAATCCAGGCATCACCAAAGCGATGCTTTCTTTCTGAAGACTGGCTGCTGGTGATTCTTGGCTCCTCTGCCACATTGCAAGGCACATGGCAGTATCTGCTGGTTTCTCCCTTGTCTTCCAGCTTCTTGCTTCTGTGGCTTTCTCTCTCTTTGTCTGAATTTCTTTCCCTTATAAAGGTCTCCAGTAATAGCTTTAAGACCCATCCTGAATGAGATGAAGTCACACCTTAACTGAAGTAACCTCATCAAAAGATCCAACTTACAATGGGTTTCATGACAGAATTGATTAGATTTAAGAACAAGTTGTTGTGGGGTACATAGAGCTTCAAACCACCACAACCATTCAGATATGACTAGAATGGATTCCCTTCCTCAAATTCTTAAACTCTAGTCCAAGACCATTTGCTCTAGGATACACTCTTACTCTCCTAAAATTCATGGTATTGGCATTGAGATTTTGACTCAAAAGAAGACTATATTGATTACCTAGAACAATGAAATATTTCAAGATTTATGCAGTCACTACTAAACTAAAATTCATGCTGGATCAAGCATGACAGTAAATGCTTCAGCAAAAGCCATGTGCTGTAAAAGTGACCATCCATTCCAGCAGTATTGTTGCTAGGAAGTTTTTCTAAACCTAGTTGCAAGGGCCATTTGGGTTAGTATGACGTTGCACTGTAAATCTGCCATTCTTAGAGGGCCAAATTTCTCAGTGCATTTTGAACCAACATTCCCACTATGAAAGTGTTTAGGTTAGATTCTGTGCCACTGTAGTAAAATGCTCCTCAATAAACTTGTTTTCACAAGAAGTTTGCCCACTCATGCGTCCCAAAGCTGTTGTAATCTTCATTGTTGAGGTTGATCTAACACCAGGAACATTATTCAATTTCTTGACATGTTTAAAGTTCTCTAATGAATAAAGCTAACAGCTTATGGCTGCTTTGACTGTCACTTGATTACCCTGGAGCGATTTTTTTTTTTTTTTTGTCTTTAAAATTGGCCTCCTAGTTTGCTTTTAACTACCTTGTGCACAGAGGTCTGAAGGGGAAAGCAGATCAAAGATCAAGCAGCAACGTAAAAAGCAGCTGTAGTTAATTAAAGGCAAATGAAGGACATCTGACCAGATTCTTTATGAGCCGCCTTGTCACACATTCAACAGTCTATAATCTTTGTGACCTTGTCCTTTGGTCCTGAACTGTCGCCAAACCTGAGAAATGGATATGTCTCATGTTATATCCAAACAGAGAAAAGGGAGGAATGTTCTGGGTGTGGCTTTAGAAAGAGGAAGTGATGTGCAAAAAGAATACACTGAAAGTGGAGTTACCTGGGATATGCAGATGTTACCAGGAGTTTCCATTGTAAAGCAGTGAGTCTTTTCCCACATTGAAAATAGGGAGGTTTGTTATAAAGAGGTAGAGGTAGACAATCAGATTATAAAAGGTAACATTTAGGAGGTGAAATGCAGTACTTATTTTGCTATGATTTAAAAAGAAAATGGACTAAGAATACTGTTATAGTATCCAGTATTTGAATTTAAAAAATATAATTAGTCATATTTTTAAAAATGTTATTCAACTCTAATGCACTCAAGTAAAAAGAATTAATAACTTTTCTTAATTTAAAAAGCAATACATGCTCATTTTAAAGACTCAAAAATTCAAGTAAAGTATAAGAATGAAAATAAAAATTCTCCAAAACTCAGCTTATGAGATTTATATTTAAATCAAGAGAAAAATCCTGAGAACCTAACTGTGAAAAAAGCACATGCCTATGTTTGCAGGTGGCCAAGATGACTACAAAGCATGGGTGATAGAGAGACAGGTCTGGGTTCTGGTTCTATATTCTCCTCTTGCTGGCTGTGCAAACCTGGGCAAATAGTTTAATCTCTATCAGCCTCAGGAAAATGGCTGTTGGGGTCTGCACTGGCCCCTTAAAAATGTATTTCCATCATGGATAAAAGATAAGCAATTGCATCATCTATAATCTCCAAAGTGATTGGATAGCTCTGGTCTCTGCCTGCTCCTTATTTGCTGTAGGCCCTGAGTGGCACACTCCATCCCCTGACTTCCACTCTCTTGACTTGAGATTGGAGCTCCAAAGGAAAGTGCATAGGATTCTGTAAGAAAATAGGGGAATCATATCTCTAAGAATGCTTTGGAAATTGCAAAATATTAATTACTTGTTAACTATAGCAGTAATTGAGATGCTGTGGAGGTAACTAAAAATGAATAAGGACCTACTTTTGAATAGTTTTTGTCATGTACTTGGAGGTACAAGATATAAACAAATAGAATGGCAACTAAGATTTGAATATAGGTTCAAGATTACAATGCAAGCAGTGTGCAAGATAATCATCAACTGAAAAATCTGAGGAGGAACTATTAAGTTAAGAGCATAGATTTTTGGTTTGTTTATTTGTTGTTGTTTTTTTTAACAAATCTTTCAGGATTAACCAACACAACTGATGTTATCCTTTTCAAAGTTGTCATCTTGGCCATCTACAAACATATTAAAGAGACACTGCCACTGTTGAAAATATTTTGGACTTTATGGGACTCCTTTGAGTCTATGATATGTAATTTTAAATAACATAGACTAGTATTTCTGAAGACAGGTTCAATTTCTGGAAAGAATCACGCACCACATGGAACCAAAAAGTGAATACAGAGGCTGACCAGCCTGGATAATACCACCTTAGGTACCAGAAGAGATGTGGGCCCAATAGCCTTTCCCCTGGTACCCCTGCCTCCAGTAGGCCATCACCCCATCCCCATCCCAATCCCAATCCCAATCCATTCTTTTCACTGCAGCCTGAGGCTAAAAGGCAGATACACTGATCTTGTTAGTTATTTCCCTTCTTAAATCTTTTCATTGGCTCTTTTTTTTTCCTTGCAATTTTATTGAGATGTATTCACATACCATACAATCATCTAAAGTGTGCAATCAGTTGTATAGTTGTACATTCATCACTACAATCAATTTTTTAACATTTTCATTATTCCAAAAAAAGTAATTAAAAAATAAAAATAAGAATAAAAATAAAAGTAACAAAGAACACCCCAAACAGCCCCCCCCCCATTATTCATTTACTTTTTTGTCTCCATTTTTCTACTCATTCTTTCCATAACTGGATAAAGGGAGTGAGAGCCAAAGGTTTTCACAATAACACCGTCATATCATAGAAGCTACATAGTTAGACAATCGTCTTAAAGAATCAAGGCTACTGGGTTGCAGTTCAACAGTTTCAGGTATTTCCTCCTACTATGTTCTAATATTCTAAAAACTAAAAAGGGATATCTATATAATGCACAAGAATAACCTGCAGAATGACCTCTCAACTCCATTTGAAATCCTTCAGCCTCTGTAACTTTACTTTGTTTCATTACTCTTCCCACTTTTGGTCAAGAAGCCTTTCTCAATCCTATGATGCCAGGTCCAGATCCATCCCCAGGAATCATGTCCCATATTGTCAGTGAGATTTACACCCTTGGGAGTCATGTCTCACGTAGTGGGGAGGGCAGTGAGTCCACCCGCCAAGTTGGCTTAGATAGAGAGGCCACATCTGAGCAACAAAAGAAGTTCTCTGGGGGTGACTCTTAGGCACAATTAAAAGTAGGCTTAGCCTCCCCTTTGAAGTAACAAGCTTCATAAGGGCAAGCCACAAGATTGAGGGCTCAGCCTACTAAATTGGTAGTCCCCAATATTTTGGGGAATATAAGGAATTCCCCAGGTGTGTAAATTTAATATTTCCACATTTTCCCCCCAATAAGGGGGCTTTTCAAATACTTTTTTATCCTCTGCCCAAATTACTCTGGGATTTTCATTAGCTTTTCATGTCAGTTGGGGTGGATTTAATGCTCCTTAACATAGCTGAGAGATCCTCCACTATCCAGCTACTTCTTATATAACTCTCCATCCCCATTTCACACAGCCATATCACTCCATGCTCTATCCTACGTGGTTCAATATGGTATCCACTAGCTACATGTGGATCTTTAAATTATTAAAAATACAAATTTAGTTCTTCAGTCATGCCACATGAAGCTAGTGGATACCATATGGAACAGCACAGATTATAAAGCATTTTCATTGTGGCAGAATGCTCTCTTGGAAGGCACTGATGAAAATGTTTTATCTTGCATAATCCGGGCAAGAGATGTCATGACCCAGATTAGAAGATGGTGGGGGAAATGTAGAGACTTGAGGGACATTGTGGAGATGGAAGAAGGGACTTGATGACAGACTGGATGTGAGGAATTAGGGAGGTGGAGCAGGGATTGATATACATAATCACTCGAGAATGGTAGAGAGTGGTGTCATCCACTAATGAACAATTTGAGGAGACAACGATGAGTTTAGTTGGGACAGGTTTAGTATGAGGGGCTTGCTAAGCTTCCAAATGGGGTGATACATACTTGGGAGCCAATCACACAGAGATGGTCGCTGAAGCCATTGGAGTGGAAGTGACCATCCACTACACGTCTGAAAAGTAAGAAGAACACAGGGCCTAGGACAGAACCCTTGTGAGCACCAAATCCTGGCATGATTCTTTTGCTTTTAGGTCAGTTTTATATTCATTCCTACATAATCTACACTGGTTGTGAGTCTTTTAAATAAAAACCTCAAGTTCATAGTCTCAGCACCCCAAAGATCTGTCTGAACAAGCAAATCTTGGGATTTTCCCCTAAACCCAACCCATTCTTAGAACACATTGACCTATGGAAAGTTTTACTTCAAATTCGTTTTTTTTTTTTTTTTCATTCAGGACACAATTTTAGATGAAACAGAGTGAAATTGGAAAAAAAAACATTGCAATAACTAAACATGGTTTAAAAGAAGCTAATAAGGAGACTGGTGAGCTGTATGTTTTAGTTACTCCTCCAGGAAAGGAGGTAGAAAGCCAGGAACTGTGTGGACTGGACACCACAGAGCAATCTGACTTTGGGCATACTTCATACAACACTCATGAAAACGTGGAACTGCTGAGATCAGCGAAATCTGTAAGTTTTTGCGGCCAGGGGACCCGCGCCCCTCCCTGCCAGGCTCAGTCCCGTGGGAGGAGGGGCTGTCAGCTCTGGGAAGGAGAAGGGAGAACTGCAGTGGCAGCCCTTATCGGAAACTCATTCTGCTGACCCAAACTCCAACCATAGATAGACGGAGACCAGACACCAGAGAATCTGAGAGCAGCCAGCCCAGCAGAGAGGAGACAGGCATAGAAAAAAAACAACACGAAAAACTCCAAAATAAAAGCGGAGGATTTTTGGAGTTCTGGTGAGCGTGGAAGGGGGAAGGGCAGAGCTCAGGCCCAAGCTCGGGTCCTGAGGCGCATATGCAAATCCAGAAGAAAAGCTGATCTCTCTGCCCTGTGGACCTTTCCTTAATGGCCCTGGTTGCTTTGTCTCTTAGCATTTCAATAACCCATTAGATCTCTGAGGAGGGCCCTTTTTCTTTTTCTTTTTTTTTTTTTAACCCTTTTTTCTTTTTCTAAAACAATTACTCTAGGAAGCCCAATACAGAAAGCTTCAAAGACCTGCAATTTGGGCAGGTCAAGTCAAGAGCAGAACTAGGAGAGCTCTGAGACAAAACGCAATAATCCAGTGGCTGAGAAAATTCACTAAACACCACAACTTCCCAAGAAAAGGGGGGTGTCCGCTCACAGCCATCATCCTGGTGGACAGGAAACACTCCTGCCCATCGCCAGCCCCATAGCCCAGAACTGCCCCAGACAACCCAGTGTGACGGAAGTGCTTCAGATAACAGGCACACACCACAAAACTGGGCGTGGACATTAGCCTTCCCTGCAACCTCAGCTGATTGTCCCAGAGTTGGGAAGGTAGAGCAGTGTGAATTAACAAAGCCCCATTCAGCCATCATTTCAGCAGACTGGGAGCCTCCCTACACAGCCCAGCAGCCCAGAACTACCCTGGGGGGACGACACTCACCTGTGACATAGCACAGTCATCCCTCAACAGAGGACCAGGGGGTGCACGGCCTGGAAGAGGGGCCCACTTCCAAGTCTCAGGAGCCATACGCCAATACCAAGGACTTGTGGGTCAGTGGCAGAGACAAACTGTGGCAGGACTGAACTGAAGGATTAGACTATTGCAGCAACTTTAAAACTCTAGGATCACCAGGGAGATTTGATTGTTAGAGCCACTCCCCCTCCCTGACTGCCCAGAAACACGCCCCATACACAGGGCAGGCAACACCAACTACACACGCAAGCTTGGTACACCAATTGGACCCCACAAGACTCACTCCCCCATTCACCAAAAAGGCTAAGCAGGGGAGAACTGGCTTGTGGAGAACAGGTGGCTCGTGGACGCCACCTGCTGGTTAGTTAGAGAAAGTGTACTCCACGAAGCTGTAGATCTGATAAATTAGAGATAAGGACTTCAGTTGGTCTACAAATCCTAAAAGAACCCTATCAAGTTCAGCAAATGCCACGAGGCCAAAAACAACAGAAAATTATAAAGCATATGAAAAAACCAGACGATATGGATAACCCAAGCCCAAGCACCCAAATCAAAAGATCAGAAGAGACACAGCACCTAGAGCAGCTACTCAAAGAACTAAAGATGAACAATGAGACCATAGTACGGGAGACAAAGGAAATCAAGAAGACCCTAGAAGAGCATAAAGAAGACATTGCAAATAAAAAAAATGGATGATCTTATGGAAATTAAAGAAACTGTTGACCAAATTAAAAAGATTCTGGACACTCATAGTACAAGACTAGAGGAAGTGACCTGGAAGATGACAGAATGGAAAATGAAAGCATAAAAGAAAGAATGGGGAAAGAAATTGAAAAACTCGAAATGGACCTCAGGGATATGATAGATAATATGAAACGTCCAAATATAAGACTCATTGGTGTCCCAGAAGGGGAAGAAAAGGGTAAAGGTCTAGGAAGAGTATTCAAAGAAATTGTTGGGGAAAACTTCCCAAATCTTCTAAACAACATAAATACACAAATCATAAATGCTAAGCGAACCCCAAATAGAATAAATCCAAATAATCCCACTCCGAGACATATACTGATCACACTGTCAAACACAGAAGAGAAGGAGCAAGTTCTGAAAGCAGCAAGAGAAAAGCAATTCACCACATACAAAGGAAACAGCATAAGACTAAGTAGTGACTACTCAGCAGCCACCATGGAGGCGAGAAGGCAGTGGCACGATGTATTTAAAATTCTGAGTGAGAAAAATTTCCAGCCAAGAATACTTTATCCAGCAAAGCTCTCCTTCAAATTTGAGGGAGAGCTTAAATTTTTCACAGACAAACAAATGCTGAGAGAATATGCTAACAAGAGACCTGCCCTACTGGAGATACTAAAGGGAGCCCTACAGACAGAGAAACAAAGAAAGGACAGAGAGACTTGGAGAAAGGTTCAGTACTAAAGAGATTCGGTATGGGTACAATAAAGGATATTAATAGACAGAGGGGAAAAATATGACAAACATAAACCAAAGGATAAGATGGCTGATTCAAGAAATGCCTTCATGGTTATAACGTTGAACGTAAATGGATTAAACTCCCCAATTAAAAGATATAGATTCACAGAATGGATTAAAAAAAAAATGAACCATCAATATGTTGCATACAAGAGACTCATCTTAGACACAGGGACACAAAGAAACTGAAAGTGAAAGGATGGAAAAAAATATTTCATGCAAGCTACAGCCAAAAGAAAGCAGGTGTAGCAATATTAATCTCAGATAAAATAGACTTCAAATGCAGGGATGTTTTGAGAGACAAAGAAGGCCACTACATACTAATAAAAGGGGCAATTCAGCAAGAAGAAATAACAATCGTAAATATCTATGCACCCAATGAAGGTTACACAAAATACATGAGAGAAACACTGGCAAAACTAAAGGAAGCAATTGATGTTTCCACAATAATTGTGGGAGACTTCAACACATCACTCTCTCCTATAGATAGATCAACCAGACAGAGACCAATAAGGAAATTGAAAACCTAAACAATCTGATAAATGAATTAGATTTAACAGACATATACAGGACATTACATCCCAAATCACCAGGATACACATACTTTTCTAGTGCTCATGGAACTTTCTCCAGAATAGATCATATGCTGGGACATAAAACAAGCCTCAATAAATTTAAAAAGATTGAAATTATTCAAAGCACATTCTCTGACCACAATGGAATACAATTAGAAGTCAATAACCATCAGAGACTTAGAAAATTCACAAATACCTGGAGGTTAAACAACACACTGCTAAACAATCAGTGGGTTAAAGAAGAAATAGCAAGAGAAATTGCTAAATATATAGAGACGAATGAAAATGAGAACACAACATACCAAAACCTATGGGATGCAGCAAAAGCAGTGCCAAGGGGGAAATTTATAGCACTAAACGCATATATTGAAAAAGAAGAAAGAGCCAAAATCAAAGAACTAATGGATCAACTGAAGAAGCTAGAAAATGAACAGCAAACCAATCCTAAACCAAGTAGAAGAAAAGAAATAACAAGGATTAAAGAAGAAATAAATGACATAGAGAACAAAAAAACAATAGAGAGGATAAATATCACCAAAAGTTGGTTCTTTGAGAAGATCAACAAGATTGACAAGCCCCTAGCTAGACTGACAAAATCAAAAAGAGAGAAGACCCATATAAACAAAATAATGAATGAAAAAGCTGACATAACTGCAGATCCTGAAGAAATTAAAAAAATTATAAGAGGATACTATGAACAACTGTATGGCAACAAACTGGATAATGTAGAGGAAATGGACAATTTCCTGGAAACATATGAACAACCTAGACTGACCAGAGAAGAAATAGAAGACCTCAACCAACCCATCACAAGCAAAGAGATCCAATCAGTCATCAAAAATCTTCCCACAAATAAATGCCCAGGGCCAGATGGCTTCACAGGGGAATTCTACCAAACTTTCCAGAAAGAACTGACACCAATCTTACTCAAACTCTTTCAAAACATTGAAGAAAATGGAACATTACCTAACTCATTTTATGAAGCTAACATCAATCTAATAGCAAAACCAGGCAAAGATGCTACAAAAAAGGAAACTACCGGCCAATCTCCCTAATGAATATAGATGCAAAAATCCTCAACAAAATACTTGCAAATCGAATCCAAAGACACATTAAAAAAATCATACACCATGACCAAGTGGGGTTTACTCCAGGCCTGGAAGGATGGTTCAACATAAGAAAATCAATCAATGTATTACAACACATTAACAAGTCAAAAGGGAAAAATCAATTGATCATCTCAATAGATGCTGAAAAAGCATTTGACAAAATCCAACATCCCTTTTTGATAAAAACACTTCAAAAGGTAGGAATTGAAGGAAACTTCCTCAACATGATAAAGAGCATATATGAAAAACCCACAGCCAGCATAGTACTCAATGGTGAGAGACTGAAAGCCTTCCCTCTAAGATCAGGAACAAGACAAGGATGCCCGCTGTCAGCACTGTTATTCAACATTGTGCTGGAAGTGCTAGCCAGGGCAATCCGGCAAGACAAAGAAATAAAAGGCATCCAAATTGGAAAAGAAGAAGTAAAACTGTCATTGTTTGCAGATGATATGATCTTATATCTAGAAAACCCTGAGAAATCGACGATACAGCTACTAGAGCTAATAAACAAATTTAGCAAAGTAGCGGGATACAAGGTTAATGAACATAAGTCAGTAATGTTTCTATATGCTAGAAATGAACAAACTGAAGAGACACTCAAGAAAAAGATACCATTTTCAATAGCAACTAAAAAAATCAAGTACCTAGGAATAAACTTAACCAAAGATGTAAAAGACCTATACAAAGAAAACTACATAACTCTACTAAAAGAAATAGAAGGGGACCTTAAAAGATGGAAAAATATTCCATGTTCATGGATAGGAAGACTAAATGTCATTAAGATGTCAATTCTACCCAAACTCATCTACAGATTCAATGCAATCCCAATCAAAATTCCAACAACCTACTTTGCAGACTTGGAAAAGCTAGTTATCAAATTTATTTGGAAAGGGAAGATGCCTCGAATTGCTAAAGACACTCTAAAAAAGAAAAACGAAGTGGGAGGACTTACACTCCCTGACTTTGAAGCTTATTATAAAGCCACAGTTGCCAAAACAGCATGGTACTGGCACAAAGATAGACATATAGATCAATGGAATCGAATTGAGAATTCCGAGACAGACCCTCAGATCTATGGCCGACTGATCTTTGATAAGGCCCCCAAAGTCACTGAACTGAGTCATAATGGTCTTCTCAACAAATGGGGCTGGGAGAGTTGGATATCCATATCCAAAAGAATGAAAGAGGACCCCTACCTCACCCCCTACACAAAAATTAACTCAAAATGGACCAAAGATCTCAATATAAAAGAAAGTGCCATAAAACTCCTAGAAGATAATGTAGGAAAACATCTTCAAGACCTTGTATTAGGCGGCCACTTCCTAGACTTTACACCCAAAGCACAAGCAACAAAAGAGAAAATAGATAAATGGGAACTCCTCAAGCTTAGAAGTTTCTGCACCTCAAAGGAATTTCTCAAAAAGGTAAAGAGGCAGCCAACTCAATGGGAAAAAATTTTTGGAAACCATGTATCTGACAAAAGACTGATATCTTGCATATATAAAGAAATCCTACAACTCAATGACAATAGTACAGTCGGCCCAATTATAAAATGGGCAAAAGATATGAAAAGACAGTTCTCTGAAGAGGAAATACAAATGGCCAAGAAACACATGAAAAAATGTTCAGCTTCACTAGCTATTAGAGAGGCAAATTAAGACCACAATGAGATACCATCTAACACCGGTTAGAATGGCTGCCATTAAACAAACAGGAAACTACAAATGCTGGAGGGGATGTGGAGAAATTGGAACTCTTATTTATTGTTGGTGGGACTGTATAATGGTTCAGCCACTCTGGAAGTCAGTCTAGCCGTTCCTTAGAAAACTAGATATAGAGTTACCATTCGATCCAGCGATTGCACTTCTCGGTATATACCCGGAAGGTCGGAAAGCAGAGACACGAACAGATATCTGCACGCCAATGTTCATAGCAGCATTATTCACAATTGCCAAGAGATGGAAACAACCCAAATGTCCTTCAACAGATGAGTGGATAAATAAAATGTGGTATATACACACGATGGAATACTACGTGGCAGTAAGAAGGAACGATCTCGTGAAACATATGACAACATGGATGAACCTTGAAGACATAATGCTGAGCGAAATAAGCCAGGCACAAAAAGAGAAATATTATATGCTACCACTAATGTGAACTTTGAAAAATGTAAAACAAATGGTTTATAATGTAGAATGTAGGGGAACTAGCAATAGAGAGCAATTAAGGAAGGGGGAACAATAATCCAAGAAGAATAGATAAGCTATTTAACGTTCTGAGGATGCCCAGGAATGACTATGGTCTGTTAATTTCTGATGTATATAGTAGGAGCAAGTTCACAGAAATGTTGCTATACTAGGTAACTTTCTTGGGGTAAAGTAGGAACATGTTGGAAGTTAAGCAGTTATCTTAGGTTAGTTGTCTTTTTCTTACTCCCTTGTTACGGTCTCTTTGAAATGTTCTTTTATTGTATGTTTGTTTTCTTTTTAACTTTTTTTTTCATACAGTTGATTTAAAAAAGAAGGGAAAGTTAAAAAAAAAAAAAAAGAAAAAGAAGGAAAAAAAAAAGATGTAGTGCCCCCTTGAAGAGCCTGTGGAGAATGCAGGGGTATTCGCCTACCCCACCTCCATGGTTGCTAACATGACCACAGACATAGGGGACTGGTGGTTTGATGGGTTGAGCCCTCTACCACAGGTTTTACCCTTGGGAAGACGGTTGCTGCAAAGGAGAGGCTAGGCCTCCCCATGGTTGTGCCTAAGAGCCTCCTCTCGAATGCCTCTTTGTTGCTCAGATGTGGCCCTGTCTCTCTAGCTAAGCCAACTTGAAAGGTGAAATCACTGCACTCCCCCCTACGTGGGATCAGACACCCAGGGGAGTGAATCTCCCTGGCAACGTGGAATACGACTCCCGGGGAGGAATGAAGACCTGGCATCGTGGGACGGAGAACATCTTCTTGACCAAAAGGGGGATGTGAAAGAAAATGAAATAAGCTTCAGTGGCAGAGAGATTCCAAAAGGAGCCAGGAGGTCACTCTGGTGGGCACTCTTACGCACACTTTAGACAACCCTTTTTAGGTTCTAAAGAATTGGGGTAGCTGGTGGTGGATACCTGAAACTATCAAACTACAACCCAGAACCCATGAATCTCGAAGACAGTTGTATAAAAATGTAGCTTATGAGGGGTGACAATGGGATTGGGAAAGCCATAAGGACCACACTCCACTTTGTCTAGTTTAGGGATGGATGAGTAGAAAAATAGGGGAAGGCAACAAACAGACAAAAGTACCCAGTGTTCTTTTTTACTTCAATTGCTCTTTTTCACTCTAATTATTATTCTTGTTATTTTTGTGTGTGTGCTAATGAAGGTGTCAGGGATTGATTTGGGTGATGAATGTACCACTATGTAATGGTACTGTAAACAATCGAAAGTACGATTTGTTTTGTATGACTGTGTGGTATGTGAATATATCTCAATAAAATGAAGATTAAAAAAAAAGAAGCTAATAAGAACATAAGAAATTTTAAAAAGTGACACAATTGTCAAAAAAAATTCATGAGTGTGTTTTTCTCCTATAAATTTTTCATCAAATAAATGTCCAGTGCCCTTCCTACATCCAGCAAGATACCAGTAAACCACCAACAACCAATGTCATGAAATAAGGGTATATAAGATATTTAAAAAGTGGCAGCATAATAAAACCTACTAAATACAAACAGTGATGATATCATTCCAGGGAAGTGTAGTTTACTTTGCTTTATGAACAGTTTTTAATATGAAAATCAGCTCAATAAAGCAGTGTGTGAGTGCTCCTACATACAATTTGTAATCATGAAATGCAGAGATATGTAAACACTACTCTCAAACGTTTAAGTGTATGAGACTGTCAAATGCTCTTACTTGGGGAAGGATAGCTAGTAAATTGACTGATATATTACTTACTATGCTCTAAAAAGTCATAAAAACCAGTAAGCATTGCAAAAATAAGTATAAGAGCCATTGTGGATCATTCTTATTTCAGGAACCCAGCAGACATTTCTCCATAAATAGATTAGGATAGACCCCACATTGAGTCATTCTTTGACTAATAACCATCCAAGTATAGAGGGGTTTGAGTGTTACGTGGAGCACAGGCTTTACAGTATGGAATGGAAGGCATCAAAGTATTGGGAGATGAGATATGGTGTGGTAGTAACAGGATCATATCTGTATTTTCAGAGAGAGAACTCTGGCAGCAGAATTAGAGTGGAGAGAGAATGGATTATGGATTCAGTGAGCCCAGTTAGGAAGCTTTTACATGAAATTGAATAAGAAAAGATTTGCATCTGATATTGTGAAGAGGTGGTGGGGATGGTGGGAGAGAGATTAACCAGAAAGATATTTAGAAGCTGATGTGGGAACAGAGAAAAATTCTGAGGTGATTATCTGGGGGGATTGGGGGGATGTTTTTTATCTCAGGAGGTATCTCTCAAGCTATTAATCACTTCTCAGCCCCTATTTGTGGTATTCTCCTCGAAATACTGTGGAAGTGCTAAGCATTCATTAGTGGCTTATTTTGGAATTACAGTCATTTCTTCATTGAACAGCCCTGTCAAGTAGTTAATGATCTGTAAAATTCTTAACTGAACCGGGAAGTGCTCTATAAATTAATTCTTTAAATCAAAGATCTTTTTATTGTATTTTGTAAATTCCGATTTGCTTCTCTAAATGGATTTACCTATCTTTCAGCGTGTGTTTTCTATTTCCTTGAACTTTGAGGAAAATTTTATTAGTTATTAATATGCTCAAAAGAAAAGAAGAAAACTGAACCCAACCTGTTAGTTTTCTAAGAATCAGCGTACTATAGATGTTAAAGGCTCTAGTGAAACTAATTCAGCAGTTGCCATGAAGCATGGGTTATATTTCTTTTATTACTGCTACTACTACTACTAATTCTACTATTAGTATTACTACTACTACTACAACTAACACCACCACCACCACCACTACCACTAAAACTGACTTACTTAATAAAGTGTTTACTATGAACCAGAAATTATATAGGTATTCTACATGCATTAATTCATTGACTCATTATTGACTTAATAATATTCATGACAGCACTCCAAATTGAGAACCAGTATTCTCTATTTTATTACTGAGAAGATTGAGGCACACAGAGGACAAAGAAACTTGCCCAAAGTCACATTGCTAATGAAGGGCACAGTTGAGATCCAATCCTGTGGGTAGACTGGTTCTAAATAAACTACAATAATACTTAATAGGCTGCAACACAAACACAATAATACTTAATAAACCCCAATAAACCAGCCTCCCAGTATTCATGGCCTGGCGTATTGACCGCCCACACTGACTCTGAGCTTGGCCACATGACTTGTTTTGGCCAATGGGATGTTAGCATGTGTTATGCACGCAGAGGCTTGACAAGCCATTTGCACGTTGGGGCTTATCTGCCTGGTACACTTCTTCTTGGGACCCAGCTGCCACGTGGTGAGAATCCCAAGCTACCTGGAAGGGCCACATGGAGGAGAACAGAGGCACTCTTAGCCAAGAGCCAGTGTCAGCTAGCCACGCAAGGGCGTCGTCTTGACTATCTGATTGTAACTCCAACAGACCCCAATCAAGACCAGCAGACAAACTGCCCATGTGAACCCAGACAACCCACAGAATGATGAAGGATGATATAAGGTTGTCATTTTAAGCTACTAAGTTTTGGGATAATTCGTTATGCAGCAGTAGAAAAACAATCCAAAACCCAATCAATTTGGCTTAAGTCCATGCTCTTTACTTTGCTATCCTGAACTGAATAATAATGATAATAGTAATATACACAATTTATTGGACATTTAGTCACTGTGTGCTTATTATAACTACTTATGTTTAAATCTATATTTCTAAAATGTGTCTTCTGTGTGTGGTATACTATATATTCTTACTGTAGATTTCTACATTAAATCCAAAACAAATCTTGGAGATTAAAAGCAAACTCCCTAACCATTGCCAAGGAAGTTTAGTTTTACCACAAGAACCAATCTGTAGAAATGATTAGCTCTATTTCACTAACTCTGCTGAGAATTTATAACAATAATGTTCATTCACTTAATCATTCAACAAATAAACATCTATTGCACAAATACTGTGTCAGTAACCATGCTAAGCAGCCTACACACGCGTGTTCTTCACAACCACAAGGTCAAATACGGAATGGGGATGTACAAAGAACCATGCCTGAGGTCACAGCTAGTAAGTGGCAGAGCCTGGACCCAAGCCCTCTTTCTAACTGTAAGGTCGGTACTCTTTCCCCACATTCTGCCACACTTGCTGCTGCCATACAAACAGCAGGTGCTTAACAAATCTGAGTAGATTATGGCTATCAAGGACCTAGAATCTGATTGAAGACATCACTGAACATCTAGTCTTACTAGAAAAGCATTAAAAAGTACCTATTCCTATTTTCATTTTGTATTGATATAGTGTCCAATTTAAGGTAAGTTTATAGATTATTTTAAAATTAATATACAAACATTAAAATCTAAGTTTACACAGGCAAAAATGCTCTAAGTACCAAAGGGTCATCAAAAACAAACAGCGGTTAAAGGGAGTATACAAGTTGTACAGACTGCTTCTGAGGGAAGTCTTCAGGGATGTGGCAAAGCTGCAACATTGCACTGCTTAGCTCGATGGATGATATCCATCAGAAAGGGCCTGTGGGAAGTCAATCCCAGCACAGTATGTTCAGCAGTCTGCAGTCTGTCTGCACTACCAATGGAACTCTGGGACCAAAAAAAGAAAAATGTCCCAAAACCAAGCAGCTGACCAATCCGTCTACCCCACTTTCATTCAGTCTAGTTAGATATCCATCTTATATAATGTATCACACTGAATCCTAATTTTTTATTCACCTATCTACCTTCCTATTGTCCCCATCCATGCTAGACTATGGGTGCCTTTTTCTTTAAAAAAAAAATCTATGTTGTCAAAACATCTTTGTTGAAAGAATGAATTCCTGGCTAGGAGAAGACCTTCCTTCAACATTTCTCCTTCCTCTCCCCAGAAACTACTTCCTATGTTGTCCCTCCACCTGCCCCTGGCTGAGAAAATTTGTTCATTCCATTGAGAGATAATAGTAGAAAACTTTAAGTTTTCATTATTTTGAAATCAGTTTTATTCCTTACCATTTCAAAAGTCTTTTAACTTAAACAGTATGGGTTTAAGGATCAGAGAATGATCTTTCCAACACAATGGCTATAGTGTAAGCCCCTATATTATTTAAAACATATCTTGGGAAATGAACATAAAAAATACAACTAGGGGTAGAAGTAGTGATGTCTGAACTGAGTTTGAAAGAATGAGTTGTTTGAGTAGATGCTGACAATCCTTTCCACCGTTAATAGTAGAAAAACGGGTTAAGAAGCTTGGGTGAAGAGGTTTCTCAGTCTATGGTAAACCATTTGTTGTCAAAAGAACCTTTTACTTATCATTCAATTGTCAACAGAGTAAATTAATCAACAAATATTAAGTATTAACTATATATTAAATTAAATACTAAGTTAAATATCTAAGTATGAATGGAAAGCGGCACTTTGATAAACACGATAACAATGGAAATTCTGAGTTATGACAATAAAGTAAGGCTTGAGAAATATACTAGAAAGGATCAAAAGACTCCAAGCAATATAAGGTTTCATCATATGGATTATGCAGCATATTGCTAAGTCATGGAATAATAAGTCATGTAATAATATACTAGAATTGCAATTATATAAGGATTTTCCTTAACAAATAACTTTGCAAGGTGATCTTCTAATAGCTAATGCTAAATAAATTGACATCAGCAGAAGGCAAACAAGAGCAAATGAATATAAACTTTCTAAAAATCGGAAAGGCTTTAAGGAAATCTAGTTTAGAATAAAAATATGTTTAATTTGCTTCCAGATTCCTTTATACCTGACTGGTTTTAATCATCATAAAGAAAATTAATAAGTGAATTGTAGTGCTTTAGGAGACAGTATAGTCTCCATCTGGCATATTCAGGGTTTGTGAAAACATTTTCCAGTACTACCCAGTGACAGCAAACATTGGTAAGGTAAGCTCTTACAGCTGAAATGCAGAAGTTGATTGCCAATGGAAGCTACAGGAAAGGATGATTAATATAAACAGGCTTTTGCCTCTGCTTCACAGTAACATTACATAAAGCAGTGCTGTTTCAGGGGATTTTTGTATTTTAATTTCCAAGAGTCTATAGTGTAATGGATTTTTTTCTTCATCTTGTTTGATCTTTGATATTTAAGACCAACTTCTGTGTTTTGTTTATTTTTTCTTTGCATTGGAAAAAGAACATAAAATGAATGACAATGTATAATCAGGGCTAATTGGTATTTTTCAGGGAAAAAAAAAAGAAAACACCTTTTATGATGAGCCAAGTGCAAACATTTTGCAAATAGGGTATCTTACACCAAATAATCATGTCGGTAAAAAAAAAAGTAGTTATGTTGCATGCATGAAGTATTTGTTAGTTTCAGATTTAATCACAGCAAGTGGTTTTAATTTATATTTGCCTAAAATTTGGCTATTACACAAAGCATGTACTTTAAAGGACTAAATGATTGCCTTTTCCCTGAAGGAAAGAAACTGAAAGTTGATTTCAAGCTACAAGGAATAATAGAGACAAGGCATTTTAAATAAAAATAAATAAAGGGGGTAGGTAAACCATCCGGTGGCCAGCTTATTTAATACAAGATCACTTAGCTTCCTTTAAAAAAAAAACTTACTATTTTCACTCTAAAATTGATCAGAATGATACAAAGTTACTCTTCCTCTTTAAGATACTATCAAATATGTAGGGGTCTTCTTGTTGTACTTTTGGTAAGGTCTGTGTTGTCGAAACAGGTGATGACAGCAGTACTATTTTGTGTTATTTTAGCCGTCACTAGCTTTCCTAGTATTTTTCACCACTCCCACTTGCTGGCAGTATATCATGGCACAGTTTCAACAGAACTCTACTATGAGCTGTGAGCTAACTGGGAAATGTCAACATGTAAAGCCATGCCTAGAATTAACCTGTCTTTAACAAGGGCAAACCCTCATACTCTCCCTTCTCTAAAACCTCAATTAGAGCAAAAGCACAGCAAAGAGGGTGGAGGGGGTTGGAAGAGGAGAGGTTAGAAATAATTCTACAAGCAAAAGATAAGAAAATCACAGAAAATCCAGGTTGAGCATTTTACCAAGGAACTGGAAAATAATACTGTTTGTCTTGCCAGGAAACAAACTCTTCTAATGAAGAACCATTTGGCCATCTGAGTAAGACTCTCGGCTCCTCCAAAGTGTAAGAATTATGCCCTTCAGCTTGTTGTGATGCATGCCACCCTTCTTCTAGGGGAACAACTGACTTTCATTGAGGTGCTATTGAAGCTCCTGCTTTGACATTGTAGAGGTATCATCACACTTTCAGGAGTTGGCCTTGGCGGTGATCTGCCCTACGTTCCCTTTAATAACAAGGGGTCAACATTCTGTCTCAAGCCAAGTTACATGCTATATGACGGCTTCTCTGAGTACTGCCCCATGCCTATGGTCCTTGAAAAATGACCAATAATCACAGGACTAATCAGCAGAGCCTTGAAGGTCATGGCCCCTGTGTAACCTAATCCAGCATCGCTAAGTAATTTGTCAGAGTCAAGCTGACCAAGACACACACTGGAGGGTCATTGCTGCCTGCATGCCGAAACTTTTCTCAGTGCCAAGTGGATCCAGAAGGATTCCTGTGGACAGACTACAAGAGTAAAAAGAAATGTTCAATACTTTGAGTAAGACTTGAGAAAGCAAAGAAGTGAAAGATGGTTTTAGGTGTTGTTTTTTTTTTTTTTTTCTCATCAGCAATATGAGAAAAATTCATAGAGAAAAGAACAGAGATCTAAAGATCAATAGAATGACATAAAGAAGAGCGCAGATGTTGTCTCTGGAGAAGATTACTTCTCATTTGGACTATTTATACTTTGTCCTCTCAAAAATTAATTGACTTTATACTCCACTATCAGGGAGAACAAATGTAAATACTCCTCATTCTTTCCTGTGCATATAGAACTCAAAACTACTCATACTGTTCTAACACAAAATAAAAAACACAGTTTATTTCCAACATTAATTTTGATTGAGCCTTCATTTAAATCCACTATTTAACAACTGTGGGTTGTCTATTGAATAACAGAGAAAGACGCTATCTAACAGTAGTCATAATAGCGTAAATTATCTTGTTTCAATAGCATAAATATAAAATGTAATTGATTTTAAAAGAATGAGCACACACCCTGATAGAAATACAGTAATTGTTAAGGTAGTCAGCTTATAGCTAACTATTGCCTCGGCACTGTTGACTTCTAGATCTATATATCTAGCTCCTAGAGCAGAATCTCTCATCTCTCTTCCCACTTCTACACATCTACCTTCTCTTTTGGCTCTCCCCACACATTATACATGTAATAATTCAAATCAGAAACCTGCACTTCATCCTGGATGCCCTCAGCCCTCAAATCCCAGCAATCTCAAAATTGTGGGATTTCTAATTTCTTGATTTCTCCCAAATTTATTCCCTTCTTTCCATCTCTACTGTCCTTACCCAAGATCAGGCTTTCATTATGTCTTGCCTGGATTGTAACAATATCCCCATGACACTTTCTGCTGTAAGTTTCCCTTCACTCTTCCCTCAAGTCTGATATTGCCTGTCAGTGGCTGCCAACCACCCTTCTAAAGACCCATCCTAACCCCATTCTCATTGTCCAGAATTTTACCTCCAACCCACTGCCTCCTTCTCCTCTACCGGCTTCATGCTTTCTGGCCTAAGAAACACACTGTAGGTCCTGTCAGACCCTGGCCTTCTGGACACCAGGGGTTTGGAATGCCCTGGTTTGTTGGTTTTCTGCTTTCTGAATGTCATCTAGGCACCTCCAGAGTTAAGCCCTTTCCCCACAGTTCCATGTTTATACCTAGTTCCTTATAATAATTTTGTACATATCTGTGCCCTTTCCCACAATATTGTGATCTCCTCAAAAACAGAACCCATGTGCAATTCATATTCTCCTTCCAAAATCTATCACTATTTATAGCATAGAGGAGGCAAATTTAATAATGTTGAGCAGGTGAATGAACAAATGAACCAATAAAGCAATGAAAGATGCTTCCATTCTTGGATTCAAAGTAAATCAATAGGACAGAAAATACAGAGGCAAACTGATGGCGTCTATAATCTGAAGATTCCCTAATCAAATGTTAGAGAAATATTATTTATAAAGAATAAAATTAAGTCTCCAAGAAACATAATACTAATCACACAAAAAGCCAAGAGGGACCTTACATATATAGTTTACCATTAGTAGAAAGGTTAAACATATTTATAGATAATGGTTAAGTTTTGGGAAATGCAGATTTTATTTTCAATCAATTTACAACCTAAGGGAAAATTACAATTTCTCATCTGAAAAACTGAAACTGGCATCAAAATCCTAATACTTTTTGACATTGCATGACTATAAATGTTTTTAGGGTCTAAAGTATACAATTCAGCATCATGTTTTTGCTTATGAATAACTACAAATTCAAGCTGCTAGACCTCCAGAAAGAGACTCCTTACATGACTGTGTGATGTAGACATATACTCTCTAAAAGGGAATATAAAATGGAAAGCCCCACAAGTTCCTTAGCTCAGGCTAGCTTTCTTATACTCTAAGATTTACTATAGTGATTGAGCTGAAAAAGTTTCAAAACACTGAAACATCAGTATAGCAGATGTTAGACATACTTCGAGCTCCAGATGTCCACTCCTAGCAAGGTCACCCACCCTTGAATCACATGTCTTCACAGTGAGCGAGGGACGATTTGTGGGATGCTATGGTTTTCCTCCATAATGCCAAACTCAAAATGATAAGTGAGTACTTCGCAAACATCCCCAGTTTTCTAAATAACTTACTGAAAAGCTATCATCCTTAAATTGATTTAAATCCTTCTTGAAAAATGAAATTTACTACAGACTCTGACCTGGACCTGGGGAATTGTCTGGACTTGAATCAGAATTATTTTCAGAACTGCAGAATGAGAAAGTCTAACATTGAGTGCTTTAAAGGAAATTCATCAGGGGTAGGGAAAATACTGTCCACAATAACTATGTAAGTCTAGAGCCATTTTTGGGAATCACCTTTATTTTAACATAAATAAATTTCATACTTTCTCACTGTAAATGATCAGAAACCAACCCAACTATAAAAGTAGAAAAAAATGCAGAAGCTGTAACTGTCACACATCTTTATTACCTTTAAAAATAACTAATGAAAAACATTCATCCAAAAAAAAAAAAAAATTAAAAAAAACCCAAAGGTATGGGAGAAAAAAAAGCTGTAAAGGGAAAAGCCCAAAAGATCCTTTTAAGTGTAAGACACATAAATTTTTCTTTTCCTTCTCTTTTTTTTTTAACGACCTTCCTCTGTGGGGAAAAAAAATAAAAAAGGTTTTATGTGATAGGCCAAAACTTCTAAATAGTAACTAAAACAGAGGGAAACAGACAGTAAAAAGTGGTAGAGTCTAACCAAAAAAGACTGAAATAGAGTTTTCTCACTGTTCTTAGAAAAATTTATTTCAAAAAGATAAATAAGGTAAAATTATCATTCTTATAATCTCAAATGCTTAAGTCCTCTCCTAATCCTTTGAATCAAAATTTCTTTTCTAAGTCCAGAGCATTAGATGTAATTTTTCATTTTATACTGCTTCAAAGTGAGAATTTAAACAGCTACTTCCATGCTGGCTAAATTTTCATTAGACTTCTTTACCCATGTTTGAACATGATTTGTTTATGGAGTCATCTTTTTGGGTAAAAACTTCTAAGTCATCTTAGAATCACTGAATTAATTCAAGTGCATTTTTACCTTTGTGTGAACACTTGCTATGAGTTGTATAGCAAATTGATTTCGGGATAATATATTACTCTGGTGTCAGGATTTCAAAATGGGGCTTGCTATGGCCAAAGCAATTTATCTCCTGAAAATTTTAAATTTCTGATTGCTAGTCCTCCCATGGAATAACACTTTTTCTACATTTACAGTTGTGTTGGTTTCTGATAATTTACAATGAAAAAGTACATGGAATGGGAGTAATCTAGCTAGCCAGCTAGCTATCATCTGTCTAATCTGTCCAAAGACTTGAAATATTCAGGAGCTGCATTTTTGGTAATTCATCATAAGGCCAAAGAAAAGACAGTAGGAATTTTGATTGAATCAGAGTTATACACTCACTTGATTTGCAATCAAAATGTTTCCTTACTAAAGACCATAGACCACATTGTTATAGCACATACTTAAGGACAAAAAGACAAACAATGGTGATGAATGAAAGTAAAGATCTTGCCAATGAATTTCATCTTCTGTAAGTGAAATTACAGTACCATGAAAGCTCTTATTCTGTATAGATATCCTGAAGATATTTTGTTTTTTTCAGTTCTCCAAACTTTTCTGATTGCTGATTTCAATTTTGGACATCAGTCAAATAAATAAAATACATAAAACATGGCTGAATAAGCAAGTTTTTAAGTTTTGCTGTATTGGGGAAATAGACTGATTATTTCTCCCAAATACTGTGTTAATTTTAGAATTTTTTTTTTCTAATTAACCTTATGACAGGCCAACATACTCTCTTAGATAACTTATCTATCCTAGTACAGAGACATATTTTTAAAAATCTACTAATCCAGGTAGACTAATTCTTGGTATCAATTAATGTTTTTTCCATAGAAAATTTAGAATTATAAAACAGGCCCCTTCTGAAATATTATGTTCCACACAGGTAGCAGAAGTGTGGTAAGATTTTTAAAAATACGAATTCAAGTTGGTTTAACTGTGTTTATATTTACATCATTTTAAAATCATGGAAAATTAAATATTCTTTACAATCAGACAGCTACCCAAACAGAATCTCTAAACAAACTCATATAAATATTATTGAGGTGACTCCACATGTTAAGAAGATATCTTGTGTCTTAAAAATCGTGGGCCATTCCAAAGCTGAGACTTTCTACTACACCTCCCTTAAGCAACCCTGGGAGAAGTGGCACAGGAAAAGGAAGATAAAGGTGTTTTATATAGTAATATTATACTGACTGAAAATTTTAATTATACTGACCTCCATTATTGCAGTTACAGTTTCACAGATACTTACAGTAGAAAAAAGCTACAGCAATAAAAAAGGAGGAACATTAGCAATTCCACAGAACTTATGAGACTATTATGGCACTAAATCCAACAAAAAATCGAAAATCAACCAGTCAATTCACCCATAATTTACTGTTTCAACAAATATTGATTATATACTAACTATGTACTAGGAAAACATATTTCATTGATAACTATTGATTCATGATTTATAAGCAATCATGTGGAAAGATGGATCTGTTTGCTTTCAACTGCCCTGTAAAACAATTTATGGATTTTTTAGGTCTAATGCATTCTTAAAAACTGAAGTCTCTTTTATGTTGTTTAGCAACCTTTTCCCTAACATACAAGCTAGAAATTTTACCCCAATGAATTTTTCCCTAGACCAATAGTGAATCAACCCTGTTGTGCTGGTTTGGATGTATTATGTCCCCCAGAATGCCATTATCTTTGATGCAGCCTTGTGTGGGCAGGAAACGTATTGGTGTTGATTGGACTGGAGACTTTTGATTGGATGTTTCCATGGAGTTGTGATCACTCAACTGTAGGCGAGATCTTTCATTGGATAATTTCCATGGAGTTGTGGCCCCACCCATTCAGTGTGGGCCTTGATTAGTTTACTGGAGCACTATATAAGCTCAGACAGAAGGAGCGGGCTTGCTATAGTCAAGAAAGACACTTTGAAGGATGCACAGGAGTTGAGAGAGGAGCCGCATGAGAGACAGTTTGAGACAGCCGTTGAAAGCCGACAATTGCTCCGGAGAAGCTAAGAGAGGACAAATGCCCCAAGAACTGAGAGTGACATTTTGAAGAGGAGCTGTGGCCTAGAGAGGAATGTTCTGGGAGAAAGCCATTTTGAAACCAGAACTTTGGAGCAGATCCAGTCACATGTCTTCCCAGCTGACAGAGGTTTTCCGGATGCCAATGGCCATCCTCCAGTGAAGGTACCCGATTGTTGATGTGTTACCTTGGACACTTTATGGCCTTAAGACTGTGTAACCAAATAAACCCCCTTTTATAAAAGCCAATCCATTTCTGGTGTTTTGCATTCTGGCAGCATTAGCAAACTAGAACCCTGTTTTTATTTGAATTTCAGCAAGTCATACTCTGTAGCATTCTCAAAGAAGATAACAGTAGATAATGATTTTTTCATTAAAGAGTACAGTCCTTAATTTGTTCATTCAGAAATACGTATTGATAACTTTCTATATACAAGGTACACATTGAACCCTAAAGATGCAAAGATGCAAAGATTTCCTTTGTCCTCAAAGAAATTACAATATAATAGAAAAAATTACAATATGTTTATGGAAATTGACAAGCTGATTCAAAAATTTATACGGAAATGCAAGAGCCAAGAATAGCTAAGGCAATCTTGACAAAGAACAAAGTTGGATGATATCAAGAACTGTTATAAATCTACAGTAATTAAGACAATGTGATATTGGCTTAAGGATAAATAGACCCATGGAAAAGAATTTAAAAATCCAAATAAATCTAAGCATACAGGGTCACATGATTTATAACAAAGGTGCCACGGAAGAACAGTGGGGAAAGGAAGATCTTTTCAGTAAATGAAACTGGGTCAATAGGATATCCTCAGAGAAAAAAAGAATCTTGACTTTTGTGTCACACCATAAACAAAAACCAAGTTCAGGTGGATTGTACAACTAAACACCAAAAGTAAAACAATAAATCTTTTTAGAAAAACCATAGAAGACCATCTTCATGAAATTGGGATAGACAAGATTTATTAAACAAGACACAAAGTACTATGTAAAGGAAAAAATGATAAATTGGGTTACATTAAAAAATTTTTTTAGACTTTCACCAAAAGAACAATTAAGATAGTGGAATGGAGAGCCACAGAGTGGGAGAAGATATTTGATAAACAACTCCTAATCAGAACATGTAAAGGGCTCTTACAAATCAATAAGAAAAAGTAAAAAAGAAAGGACAGAAGATTTAACAGGCCTTTCATACAATCAAACATATGAAAAGGTTCTCAAATTCATTTGCCATTTTAAAATTTCAAATTAAATCTACAATGCAATACCACTAAACCACCACCAAAATGGCTAAAAGGAAAAGACAAAAAATACACACATTACCAAGTGTCACTGAAGATATGGAGCAACTGAAACTCTCATACCTCACTGAACTATAAATTGGTAAAACTGCTTTGCAAAACTGTTTGGCAGGATCAACTATACCTGAGCATACATGTATCTTATGACAACAATTACATCCTAGGAATAGACTCAATAGAAAGAGGCCTACATAGTTACCCAAAGAATTGTATAAGAATTTTGACAATTGCACCATTTGTAGTATCTTTAAATTAGACCATTAGAAGTAAAATGAATAAATAAATTTATTTTGCTATATTAAACAGCAATGAAATGAATGAACTACAGCTATGTGAAACAAAATGGATGACTCTCATAAATATTGAATTAAGAAGACAGACCCAAAAGAGTGCATGCTGAATGATTCCATTTCAATAAATTTCAAAAGAAAGCAAAACTAATCTATGGTAGTAGAAATTGTGATTGTGGTTACCATTGCTGAGGAAGAAATAATGACTTGCTAGGGTCAAGAGGGGACTTCTGGGGTGCTAATTATATTCTGGGATGCTGGTTTAGATAGCCGTGTTAACTTTGTGAAAAAATTTTTTCAGAGACCAAGGACTCTAAAATACACCCTAAATATATAACAATCATATTTGATTTGATACCAACCTGACATCAATAGTATACACATACACTATTCCTAAACCCCTCCTACCCCCATCTTTTTTATACTGACTACAAATTATATCTTTGTACATTGTACATCGAAAGCCATAGATTTACCATTACTTTTTATGCATTTGCACTTTAGCCTCTGTAGGAAGTAAGAAATGGAGTTACATAACAAAAAAATATATACAATACAATAGTACTGCATTTATAATTACACAAATGGTTACATTTAACAAAGGTCTTTATTTCTTTATGCCACTTTGAGCCACTGTCTAGTGTCCTTTTCTTTCAGTCTGAAGAACCCCCTTTAGCATTGCTGGTAGGGCAGGTCTAATTGTGACGAACTCCCTTGGCTTCTGTTTATCTGGGAATGTTTTAATCCTGTCCTCATTTTTGAAAGAAAGTCTTACAGGATATGAAATTCTTGGCTGGCAATTGTTTTCTTTCAGTACTTTTAGTATTTCAACACGCTGCCCCTGTTCTTCCCTGGATGCGTGCGGAGTGCAGTGTTCTACCGGACTCCAGAGTTTCAAAATAGTTGATTCAGACAGTTCCTGCTTGTTTAAGAGTTGTTGTTGTGGAGGGACTGAATCCTGGAGCTTCAGCTCTGCCATCTTCCCACAATCCTCTCTGTGAACATTTATTAGGTTGAACCTTTATGACTTATGCACTTTTGGTGTATATATGCCACACTTTGATTAAAAGTCACTTTTATGTGATAGAGAATGGGAAGCTAGGGTTGAAAATGTAGAGTTCCTATTTGGAATGACGGAAATGTTTTGGTAATGCATGGTGGTAATGGATGGTGGTGAACATAATTAACAGCACTGAAATATATAACTGAATGTTAGGTTGTATATAAATATACAATAAACAATTACCATATGTTTTAGTTTCCTAGACAGCTCAAGCAAATACAATGAAATGCGTCAGGTTAAACAATGGGAATTTATTCATTCATGGTTTTGAGGGTGGGGATAAAGTCTAAATCAAAGCATTATCAAGGCAATGCTTTCTTCTGGAAGACTGTGGCATTCTGGGGTGGGCTGATGGAGATATTTTATCCTTAGCTTGTCACATGGCAAGGCACATGGCAGCCTCCTTGGCCTCTCCTTTCTCTTGTGGGTTCCTTTCTAGGTTTGTGGCTTTCACTCTATCTAAATTTCATTCTGCTTATAAAGGAATCCAGTAATAGGATTCTTTGATTGGGCTGGGCCACATTTTAAATGAAGTAGCCTCATCAAAAAGTCCTACTTACAATGGATTCACACCCACAGGAATGGATTACATTTAAGAACATGCTTTTTCTGAGGGTATATACAGCTTCAAACCACTAGAGTAATAGAAGAGAAATTTGTTTTTTAATCCATGGAACTGCACTACACAATCAGTGAACCCTAAGTTAAACCATGGACCAAAGTTAAGATTACAATTATAAAAATGCATACCATACTAATTGAAGGTGTTAATAGGGTGGTAAACGGGAATACTGTATTTTATGCATGATTGTTTTGTAAACCCACAACTTCCCTAATAAAAAAAAGTGACTTTAAAAATTACAGCATAGAAGGTTCCCATTCTGGCCATAACTTGGCCACTACTATAAATAACTGAACTTACCACCCCACCATAAACAACTAGAAAACTAGACAAAATACATGGAGCATCTGTTTGAAGAAACTGGATAACCAGAAGTGCAAGGCTGGTTTTACCTAAGAGAATGGAAACAGATGAAGTAATCTCTATAATCACCCCAGCTTTCTTCCTGGAAACCCTTCCTAGACTGCAATGCTCAACCAAAGTACAGAGATCTCACTGAATTAAGATTTGCACTTGGGAAGGCCAAGGCAGCTATAATTTGGGGAACATAATATCATAAAGGAATCAGCTATGCAGAGAAGAAGCTCCAGAAACCTTCATGAGGTACTCTTGTTTTTTCGCTAGGGTCTAAGCTTAGGGTATAGGGTAAAATTATACAAGGCCAGAAAAGAACTGTGAGGGAGCTGGAGCTAAAAATTTCTCAGAGCTCACACAGGGCTAAGAGACGTTCATGTGTTAAGTAACTTAGCTTCCTGCAAAACAAACTAAAATCTCTTTTAAAAGGTAGTGAATTCCAGACACTCAACAATGTAACATTTAAAATGACCAGCATTCAAAATATACCTATTGCAAACTAACTACAGTTAGTAGTATTTTAACGTTCTTTCATCAACGATAACAAATTTACTATACCAATACAATGAGTCAACAATGGAGGGGGTTTAGTTAGGGGTATGGGAGGATTTGAGTTTCCTTTTTTTTAATCTGTATTTCTTTTCTGGAGTAATGAAAATGTTCTAAAAAACTGAAAAAAAAAATTAATTGTGGTGATGGATGCACAGCTGTATGATGGTACCGG
The DNA here is from genome assembly GCF_015220235.1 of Choloepus didactylus. Classification (NCBI taxonomy): domain Eukaryota; kingdom Metazoa; phylum Chordata; class Mammalia; order Pilosa; family Megalonychidae; genus Choloepus; species Choloepus didactylus. The sequence continues at coordinate 172,317,907 of NC_051310.1, forward strand.
GGGCAATTGATTGTACACTTTGGATCTTTGGATGATTGTATGGTATGTGAACAATCTCAATAAATAAAAAATTTTAAAATAAAAAAAAAATGACCAGCATTCAATGGGAAATTACTAGACCTGCAGAGTTGCTAGAAAATATAACCCATATCCGGGAGAAAAGTAAGTCCACAGAAACAGACCCAGAAATGACAGAGATGATGAAATTAACAAACAAGGGTTTCAAGGCAGCTGTAATCAATGTGAGCAACAATTTGAAGGAAAACTGTAAGCCATGTATTCCAGAGGCTCAAAACATCTCAGGCAGAATAAAGTCAAAGAAAACCTCACAAAGGCAAATCATACTCAAATTAAGTGAAGCCACAGAAAAAAGACACATTATGTACATTAGAACAAATATTAAAATGGCAGCAGAATACTTACCAGAAAATTTTAAGCCAAAAGACGATATACAAACATCTTCAAAGTACTGATAGAAAAAAAAATATGCCAAAGTAGGTTTCAATACCTAGAGAAAAATAACTTTAAAAAACAAAAGTGAAATAAGGATTATTTTCAGACAAAATTTGAGGTTCCTGTCAGCAACCCTGCACTATAAGAAATATTTAAAGAATTCCTACAGGAATAAGGAAAATTATAAGAAATGGAAATTTGAATCTAATCAGAAATTATAAATGTGTGGAGTAAACATAAAATAATTTTTCTAATTTTAAAATTTACTTCTAAAATAAATGGTTGTTTAAAGCAAAAATAAGAATACATTGTGTAGAGTGTAACATATATAGAAGTAAGGTGCATGACAGAAGTAGCACAAAGGATAGGATGCAAAATATTGAAATAGTCTGTGGTGGTGTTTTTATTTAATATGGGACATAATACAATATTATTTGAAGGTAAACTGAATTAAGGTAAAAGTTTACATTGTAAATCCTAGAGGAGTAAATCTAATGAGGGGACATGAGATGATAAAATGCAATAGTAAAAAAATAAAAAAAAGACCTATCCAAAAGAATGCAGGAATAGAGGGAAAAGGAAACAAAGAAAGGTAGACCAGAAAGAAAGCAACCAGCAAAACAGCAGTTTTCAGTTCAACCATAGAGATAACCACATTGAGTGTAAAAGGTTTAAATACTGCAATTACAAGACAGATTGTTTGATTAGATGAAATTAAAAGTAAGATCCAACTATATCCTGTCTGTAAGATACCTACTTAAGTATGAAAACACAGGGAGGCTAAAAGTGAAAGGACAGAAAAGGATAAATTACACAAACACTAATTATTAAAAAAAAATACAGAAATGGCCATGTTATTACCAGACAATGCAGACTTCAGAACAAAGAATATTATCAGAAATAGAGACATTTCATCAATTCATCAAGAAACACACCAATCCTAAATATGTGTGCACCTAACAACAGAATTTCCAAGTACATGAAGCAAAAACCAAGAGAACTAAAAATAGAAATAGAAATAGACAAATGGACAAATATAGTTGTCAACTGAAGACAGAAATTAAGGATATAGAAGAGTTGAACATTATCAACCAACTTGATCAAATTGGCATTTATAAAACCTTCTAACCAACAACTTCAAAATACACATTCTTTTCAAGTGTATATGAAACATTTACCAAGATAGACCATATATATGTTGGGACATAAAACTATTCTTAATAAATTTAATAGGATTGAAATCAGACAAAGTATGCTTTATGACTATAACTGAATTCAACAAAAAAATCAATAATAGAAAAATATCTGGAAAGTCTTTAAGTATTTGGAAACTAAAGAACACAGTTCAAAATAACTCAAGTTACAAAGAAGACATCATAATGGAAATTAGAAAATATTTTGCACTGAATGAAAATGAAAACACAACATATCAAGATTTGTGGAATGTATTAAAGCAGTGCTTAGAGGAAACTGTATACCTTTAAATGTGTATATTAAAAAAGAAAAAATGTCTAAAATCAGTACTCTAAAGAGTTCACCCAGGAAGATAGAAGTGAAGAACAATTTAAACTCAAAGTAAGCAGAAGAGAAAAAAATAAATAAATACAAGAATGGAAATGAAAAAATAGAAGACAGATAAAACTAATCAAGCCAAAAGTTCCTTCTTTAAAAGATTGTGTTGCTCTTTCTTAAGAGGAGAGAATTCTTCCTATCCCCTTATAAGAGGTTGTATGACCCTAAATAACCTGACAAAGATATTACCAAAAGAAAATTATAGACCAAAATTACCCATAAGCTAAATGGAAAAATACTTAAAAAATTAGCAAATTGAAAACAAATCATTGTAATTCATCATATTAAGCACATGTTCATCTCAAAAGATATGGAAAAAGCATTTGACAAAATCCAACACCCATTCAGGATCTTAAAAATTACAAGGGAGTTTCTTCAAGTTGATTGCACATTTACCACAAATTTACAGCTAATATCATATTTAAAGGTGAAAGTCTTTCTCCCTAAGACTGGTATAATGTAAGGTTGTTCATTCTCACCATTTCTATTCAACATTGTATTGAGGTCCTAACCACTGTGATATGGCAAGAAAATGAAATAAAAGGCATACAGGTTGGAAATAAAGAAGCAAAACAGTGTTTGTTCACAGATTATATTATCATATATAGAAAACACTAAGGAATCTATTTTTTGAAATAGTGGAATTAATAAATGAATTTAGCAAGCTTGCAGGAGACGATAGCAATATAAACAATTATATTTGTATATGTTAGCAAATAGACATTTGGAAACAAATAAAAAATAAAATTCCATGTAGATTATCATAAAAACAATTCCTAGGTAAATTTAACAAAAGATATGCAACATACCTTTACTGAAAATTATAAAACATTGCTGAGAGAAATTAAACAAGGTCTACATAAATGGAGAAATATACGGTGTTTGTGGATTGGATTTCTCAATATTGTTAAGACATCAGTTCTCCCTAAATTGATTATATAGTCAACACAATCCAAACCAACTTCCCTGCAGATAATTTTTTTAATAAATTGATAAGGTATTTCTAAAATATGTGAAAATGCCAATTACTTAGACTAGAAAAAGAATTTTTTAAAAGAACAGTCGAAAGGCATACACCACCTGGTTTTGAGACATACTGTAAAACTATAGTAATCAAGGTAATGTGATACTGTTGTAAACATAGACATATAAAACAAAACAGAATAGAGAGTTCAGAAAAAGATCCATAATTACTGGAGTAACTGAATGTCTACATGGAAAAATGATGAACCTTGACCATTACCTCATACCATGCCTTGAAATGGGTGAAAGTTCTAAACATAAAAGCTAAAATAAAAAGGTTTCAAGAGGAAAGCATAAGAGAAAATCTGTACAACCTTGGGGCAGGCAACAATTTCTTAGGTAGGATACAAAAAACTTAACAATAAAAGAAAGAAGTGATAAATTTAAACAAAGATATAGGGGGAGCAGAGGACGAAGACTGTAAGAAGAGGAAGAAGAAAGATAAATAGAGGGGTAGGTAGGATAAAAAGTGGGAACTTCTCATAACTACCTAAAGATGTAGGAGGAATGACATCTATTTTAAGATGCCAACTAGCCAAACCAAGAGGTCAGGTGAAAAAGAAAGTAGAGAGAACAAAACTGGTGATGAAACTCACTAAATTAGTAGGTGAAAGAGCATCTGTATGAGGAATAACTCAATGGATTTGGAGGAGACCATTACTTAGCACACTGGCTCCTACAGTAGTTTGGGTATTTAACCACATTGACACTTGTAGATCAATTTTTTTAGAATACATTTGTAATATTTGTATGTGGCAAATAAAATCCAGATTAATTGTAAAAGCCTTCTGCTGTGTTTCCAAGTAAAGTTAAGGAGAGCATTAGTGTAGTAATTCCGTATCACTAAAAGGTTATAATTATCAAGCCCTTGTAGAATATGTCTCATTTCTTCATTTTTAGCCCATTAGAAGTACTTCCTAGGCTGTATTGATGCCATTGACTATAAAAAACAAGTTAAATTGTTGAATATATAAAACTGTATTTTAGACATTCAGACAAATCTGAACATTTTCAAGAGATCTTTACCATTTTTGAACCAGAGGTAACCTAACCCTATTCTCTCTTCCAAGGGTTACCTTCATGGTTGGAGTTCTAAAGATAGAAATGAATGAGACATAGGCGCTTCTCTCATTTTGTTTTCCTAGCAAATATGAAAGATATTGACAGGTCTGCAGCAGGTCTGGGCATTTACCATGAGAGTGTGTAGCAACAGCAGGCCTTTGAAAATTTTGACCGTGTTCCTATTTTACTCAATATAAGTTCTGATGCTACTTCTATCCAGATGATCAGGGGAAATGCAACTCTACTAATATGGAGAGCTAGACCAGTAAGGGCTTGAGTGGCTGAAAACAATTATCTTTTTAATATCTTCATTTTATCCACGACGCTCTTACCTAATCCAAGCATGGAGATAGCAACCAACCATAGATAAGCAATCACACTGACTTGAATCCAGCTTTGTACAAGTCCCTAAAATATGAATATGAAATATATGCTCTGTGGTGTCTGAAATCACAGCTCCAACAGCTAATAGCCTCAGAAATAGAGCATGAGGAACTACTTGGAAAAAAAAAAGACAAGAGAAAACTAAAACAGAAAACAAAACAAAAACCTCCCTTTCTCTTTAGTTTGTATAAAACAGTGCTTCATTGGGAATTCTTAGTGCCCAGCATGCAACTTGAGGTAATGGCAGGTAAGACCCTAAACCAGTGATTTCTTAATGGAATCTTGGAGGCCTAGAAGAATTAATGCTGACTTCCTAAAGCATCTAATCTTTCCCAGGGAGAGGATTTTCCCCTATACAGTCACACTCATTATGACAACATCAAGGTGATACCTTTATCTCAAAAATAATTCAAAACAATCCATATGCCCTTTCGATAGCCAACATTTTAGATTCTAGTCACTCCTAAAAATTAACAAGTATTCCAAAGAGGACTAATTTACTTAAGGAATAATGCCAGAAACATTAAAAGTGATAGTTTTGCTTTTAAAAACATGTGGTTAATTTGATTATTATTTATTTTAGGTTTTGCCAAATCTCAATAAATTTTTATGGAAGGATTAAGCTTCTAAATATAATGTTTAAAAAAAATAATGGAAGCACTTTTCGAAATTTTACCATGGTCAACTAATGGGAAGTTAATATTGTACATTATGGATCTGTGTACCCTCAGAAGCATTTATCACCAATGCACGCACATTTAGGTCTGGGTTAGAATGGGTAAGTGTGTGTATTGCAGACTCTCATTAATTCATAATAGTTTAAATTGTGATTTTTATTTAGCATCCTACTGTGGAACCCAGTAGAGAATGCTGAACTGCCCAGCTAAACATTTTCAAATCCGCGACTTTCCATCTGGTTATTCAATCAGAACAAAATCTCTGCAAAGAAAATTCACTTTCTAAAATGTACCCAGTTTTCCTGGCTAAAAATCATTGGCGGAGAAATGCGAATAGTGTGCCTACTTGTTTAAGGAGCTTATATGCAGGAAAAAACTAACACTATAAATATTGACAGCACTTAAAGGGAACTGAAGAAAGAACTCTCTCATTTGATAAGGCTGCATAATAGCAGACTTGTTAGAAATAATCACACACAGAAAATGGAAATGTTTCATTCATTATTTTGGAGCAGTTTTTGAAAACTTCAAGTCGCCATAAAAAACAATCTCATATGACTCCAATGACATAAGGAATAGCTACATTAATATCATCATACTTTATAGAAAGTTCAAAGTACTGGCAATATAGTACCTTACACCATATAGGTTTCAATAAAAAATTCAATTTAAATAAGAAAGCATATACTGGAAAAGAATAAAGCTACTCTAGCCAGTATGATGTCTGGGATATAATGGTCTGTAAAAAAATATTTGTCTAATGAATACTGGAATATTCTACCCACAGTCTATGGGACTTTTGTTCCTACCAAAAATGTAGAGAATTAAATTTTCACCTTAAGTATTTTTAAAAGGCCTTTTATAGAGATATTCTATTTTGGTTAATAATGTTTTTAATGTGTTTTGTATTGCTTTAGTTATTTGGCCATTCCTGATGTGGAGAAGAATAGGAAGAGCGAATATTGCAATTATTTTTTTCTTCTTAAAAGGTTACTCTGTTCCTAATTAGAGCATACTAAATAAGAGAAGTTTTTTTTGTGTTATAAAAAAGTGACAGGAATGACATGGGTTAGAAGTAGCAGGTTTGTCTATAACGTTAATAGAATAAACATCATGTAAATATTCTCAAAAGTAGGAAAACATCCTGTATTTTTAAACAAAATATGGTTCTACCATTTTTTAACCATTAAGAAACATAAAAATATTTTAAGGGGGAAAGATGACAGTCATATTGATTCACTTAAAAAGAAATGCAGTGAGAGGTATATCATAGATTATCCCCAAGATGGCCATCATTAATTCCTTCCTTCCTTGTATGTGCAACCATTCTTCGTTTGAGTGACAGAACCTATTCTTTCACCCCCTTGAATCTGGGAGGGTCTATGACTGCTTTGATTAGTAGAATATAACATCATATGACTTAAAAGATTATGTCAGAAGAAGCCTTGCAGCTTCCACCTGGTCTCCTGGAACACTCACTTGCAGGGAAGCCAACCATCATCATGTAAGAAGTGTGACTACTCTGAGAAATGCCATGCTGAGAGGAAGCCCCAGATAGACAAGTGAAGAGGCTAACTGCAGAGAGGACTGTCCAACTAATCATTGCAGCTTGGCACCAGACATGTGAGTTAAGAAGCCTTCAGATAACTCTGGCCTCAACTCCATCCAGCTGCATTATACGAGGAACCCCAACTAAGAACTGCGCTTCTGAGCCTGTCAACCTATCAAAACAAGTACACATATTAATAAATTGTTTTAAGCCACTAAGTTTTGGTGTGGTTTGTTATGCAACAACAGAAACAGTCATGCTAAAGAACACCACACAAAATCAACATTAGCCAGGCTTTCAGAATAAAGTTCTATGATATTCTATTGCTGAATATTTTTAAAACTGTGATATGTTAGAATAATGTAGGATAGGAACCTAAATAATGTTCACTGTACCACCAGTTGCTGAAGTCAGAAAACTGGGAGTCATGTTAAATCCTCCTCTTTCACTCAGTTTCTTCATCCAGTCCCTCACCTTGTGCTCCACAGTCTACTGTGAGAAATTAATAGCTCTTGATTCTGCCCACTCTTCCTCATCCCCATCATCACTGTCTTATATCAAAATTTAACTTCTTGTTTAAATTATGCAATAGGTATCCCTTCAGAGCTCCTAAGTCCCCTTCAAACCCCTTGCCCTATCATCTAGGCTCCATCCCCATATCTATCCTTCACACCACTATAATAATCTTCTCAAAGCAAATCTAAGCCTCTCATCCTCTACCTACAATCCTTCAATGGATCTCAATAACTGTTACAATAATGTTCAAATTCCTCAGTCTAGCCTATGAGGGCTTCCAGCCTCCATAATCTGACATCCACCTACCACTCAAGAATCATCCTCTACCACAGTCCCCCCACATTCCCATCCAACCACACCAAACTTCTTGTAGTTCCCTGAGGGTGCTAGATACCTCAGGTATTGGGTTCCCTAAACCCTCCTCTTTCTGCTTACCAAACTTATCCTTTTGCTTCTTCACTTACCTAACTCCTATTCATTCTTCAGAATTCAACTCAAAATTTGCCTCTCCTAGGAGTCATATAATTTTGACACCTCTCCTCTGGGCTCCCACAGACTCCTAAGCTCTTCCACTTGTGAGTTCAGTTCTCCCTAAGTTAATTTTATTCCTCCCCCTATTCGAAGTAACAAAGGCTGGGATCATGACTGACACATATTAAGCTTTCAAAAAATATTTCTTGAAGAAATAAACGAATTATTGGACACCATGACATTTTCATTTATGCCATGAAAAATATAAATATTCTCCCAACAGTTCGCTGTGACTAGAAAACTATTTCTCTGAAGAGGGGCACACAACTAAAATTAGAGGGGTCTGTGAAGCTCCTCAGAAGTCAGAAGAGCTGATACTGAGCTGAGCCTTAGCAAGGTTGAGTGTAGATTGCCAGGCAGAGTAGAAGGCAGGGACATCGCAGCAGAGAGAAACAAAGAGCTCAGGAAGCATAAATAGGTCGGTGTGGCTGCTGCCCAGAGTGTTGAGAGGAGAAGAACGGGACTGAAGTTTGGATGATGGGCAGAAGCAAGATAATGGAGGGCTTTGCATGCTGTGAGAAGGATACTGTACTTCACCATGTAGACAATGGGGAGCAATTAGAAGATTTTAAGCAGAAGAGGAACATTATTCAGTGCATATTAAAAAGCTTAAGTGTGGAGAATTTATTAAAGGAAGGAGAGAAGGTAGAGAGGAGTCTAATGTAGTAATCCAGATAAAGTCAAAAGACAGAATGAGAATCGACAAGATTTGGTAACTGGATATAAGGGAAGGGCAACTAGGATGACTCAGAATTTTGCTCTGGGTGCTTAGGTGGATGGTGATGCCATCAAATTTTTTAAAAGTTGCATTAATTTTCAAGGATTTTTGAGAATTTTACAAGGTACCTTTAGCTAATTAGGTGTTCTGTAATACAAGGAGTATGATGTTTTAAAAGAGATTATTCTGACACTGGTATTTATTTGCTATAAACAGTTGTGAAATATATTTCTTTTGGATTTTTGGAAAATCCAGGGATTTTCTGTGTGATCCCAAAGGGTCATTTTCACTTTCTATGCCTCAGTCTTGCAAATTCTTCCATACAAATATAAAAAAGATACGCCTCCCAGATAATTCAATAAAACAATGCAAAAGTAAATGTGTCTGGGTGGTTTTCTAAAGGCAAGATGAAATACAATCTCGATTTCTTCCTCTGTTAAAACATCTTTTTTAAAGGAGAGGCTTAAATTATTTCAAATGGCCCTTTCAGTTCTAAAGATCAATAAATATAAGTTGGAACACTTGGTTGAGACCACGTTCTACCCAGGTCAGTGGCTGATTCCCAAAAAAAAAATCAAGGGCTTTATGGTGGAGGCAGGTTGTCCTCTTTAAGCACTTCCTGCTGAGTGAGGTAGTACTTCCTTTTATTTGTCTTAATAGTCTTCTGTTCTCTATTGTGCTACTTTTTAATGAGGTGTTTTCTTGGTTTACCAACTATTTATTGAGTGCCTACTATGTACAAGGCACCATATGAGGCGCTGGAGAAACAAATGAGATCTGCTGTCCTTTGTTGTGTTTTTAAAAAACTACAATCCATATTCAAGCCAAAATACATCATCTTATAAAGTAATATTTACCATGTATGTGATCCTGCTCTAGGAACCATGCCAGGCTACCCTATTAAACTTGATGGACCTGAGAACAGTAAAACTATACACTATATAATGTATTTGTAGTATACAGCAAGACAACAAGGTCCCCTGAGAAGGGAAGGCAGGAAAACCGAAAAAATGACACTTGGAACCCACAGAACATTCACAAACTCCCTGACTACTTTGTGACTCCGTTTCTTTATTAAATGGAGATAATAAGGCCTTCTTTTAATATTCCTCACAGGATATTATAAGGATTAAATAAGTAAAAGCACATTAAATACTTTGAGCTTTTAAAAAAAAGCACTAAACAAATATCAGGTATTGTTTTTTGCAGCGTTACATAAAATCACATTAAAGTCAAAAGCCCGCTGTAGTTATTTTAATGGAAGTTTAAATCCCAAGATGAAAGCAGAGTGAGCTGAATAATTAAAATCAGGGCACACCCCTAATCAGATCTAGTTAGAAACTAAAATTAAAACTGGAATTAGTTGCATGACTGGAAGATGGTTCCTCAAAGAGGATAGAACTTACAAGAAATAAAGTCAAGATGTCCAGTTTGTGTCTATAAAGTTGCATTAAATGCAAAGGGGAAGATGAGCAGGAGCCCCACCTGGGTTGCCCACTCTTGAATTTCGAAAATAAATCTTCATCTGGTTGCAGTTTTCAGAGAGAAACTCCTACTGGGTAGGGATCATGCCTCCACTGAAGGTTGCGCTGCAATATTCCTATAGCTCCCCATGCCAGGACAGCCACATTTCCACCACCATGGCATTTGATGCACGTCAGTTTCAATAGCAGAAGCATTTCTTAACCTTGGGAGGTCAACAGTAATGAAATTAGTTTGTCTCTGCTCAAAAATTTGATTCATTCAAAATGTTCTGTTGTAAAATATCTGGGGCCTTGAAGAAGATAATTTCTCAAGAAAATTTTCTTGCTAAGATACTCAGAGCTAAAGCAGACACTAACATCCAACAGAGATGCTGAACTAATAAAACCCCCACAGCCTCTATAATAGAAATAGCGCCAGTTTGCACGAGAGGAGTGAGGAAACCCATTACCCAACTCAAGTTCCAAGATGGAACATTTTGTGATTAGACTCTAAGCAATATTATGGTATTTTTTCCTCTTTCTGCTTCTGCACTGTAGATAAGAGGATAAAAGAGCGCAGAGTGGGGTTTCCTTTTTTCTTTTCACCTCACCCACAAGACTTCTTTTAGTTTCTGGAAGAGGCAACGAATAGTAGAGGTGGGTGAGGAGATTTCTGGCTCCCAAGAACCCTGCACCCAAAAGTTCTCCAATGCTAAGCATGGCTGAAAGTTGAATGCAAATCTTCAGGAACAGCTTCTGACTACCAACTAGCATTTGGGGTGAGTGAATAAAAGAAAAAGATTAGTTAGAAAAATACCACAATTTAACTAGATTTTTAAAGTTCCAAAACTGTGTTTTTAAAATCAGTACTCGGTTAAACCCAAATTATTTTATAAGAGGTTTACCTGATAAGTAGAAACTACATTATTAAAAATCTTTTAGGACTTGAGTAGAAAACCACTCGCTGTCTGAATCTCAGGCAAAGCATATGCCTTTAGTTGAGATTACAATCCAGGAGACCTCACCTACTCTTTTTGGGATGAGAATAGATCTCTAGAAAGGTGAATCTCTGTAATGAAAGAATTGAAGTAAGAGCAAACCCACACATTCTATCTAATAGGGTATGCAATTTTCTGGGCAACTCAATCCAGGGTCTTAACATTTTAGAATCAAATTCTTCCTTATGCCTAATCTGCATCTATTTCATCTTGGGAGAGAGAAAAAACTTAAAAGTATGTCATTCCTTGGTAATTAACTCTTCATTTTTATTAAAGCTACAAATCACCAACCACTGATTGAAATCAATGATCCTAACTCCTATGCCTTTTCCATTTAACCTCCAATTCTCCAGTACTTATGGGGTTAAAAAAAAAAAAAAGTGGTAGAACTCTCTGCTTTGGTTTATAAAATATGATTGTTAAGATACTGGTGCTTTCTAATTAGATTTTACAGATGTGCACAGGCACACAATAGAGGGGCTGAGATTTTGAAACTTCCAATATGCTTGGTGTCTTTTATTCCCAAAACTTTATTCAAGGAACATGTATTTAAGCACTTACTATGTTCCAGGTACTATTTCCAACTTAGCAGCCTTGCTTTTTCCTTTTTATGAGTCTCATGCCAGAAGACATTTCAGTCTTCCTGCCCACTACTCCTAGGCCCCCACATCAAAAATTCAGCAGCTAAAACCCTTGTGGCTCTTCATCTTTCTCTTGAAGGCTAACACCAAGCAACCATTGGAAACTCTCAGTAATCCTTCCAGCATATTTTACATGTCTATCGAGGAAGATAATTCAAGAGATTCCTGATCTCAATCCAGTCTAAATCCCCTATTTTGCCACTGCCATCTCCAAACAAGTATTTAGGACCCAAAGGACCTGTGCTGGTGGAGATTTTCTAATTGCCCACAAAATATAAAGATTATTGCTCTGTATAAGCTCCTCAGTGTTCCACAGGAATTGTCTAACAGGATACTTTTGAATCATAATTAAATTTCTTTATCACCCACTTCTTTGCAGTATTACAGATAGCTTATCCTCGTATGGATAAGAGGCATGGGGTGACCCAGAGCTTAACTTGAAAGCACCCTTCTACCCCCAAATCCCATTCCAATATGGCAACTGTTTTGAAGGGATTCTCTCATCTGGGTATGTGAAAGTTGATTTCACTGTGTACAGAATGACTCTTTCTCTAATTTAGTACTGAGGACTAAATTATTTTTTTAGGTACAAATAGGTTTATATGGAAGCCACCTAATGTCTACATCCTTTATGACAGTGTTTGTAGTGGAAAAGATCCACATTATTATTGTTGTTGTTTAACATCTGATCAGCTGGGTGGATAAACTCCATGTTTTCCTTACTGTCCTTTCCTTGAATATTTTAAACTACTGGATAGCTTATTCAAAAGAGAATAAACACTATTAATCTGTAAAGCCCACAAAACAGTTTTAAAGGACCTACTACAAATCTAGCAAAGGAACCTGGGGGTGGGGGAAGGTACCACCCAAGTACAATTTAGTAATGAATGTTGTTTATATATAATTCTGAGATTCTGCCCCAAAATGTATGTACAGTCACAGATTTTTCTCATCTTCTCTGTTTTTAACTTTGGAGCATCTGTAAAGTAACGTTTTTTTGAAGCTTTCCTTTTAAAGGACAAATATATTTGGTTCCTCTATTGAAAAGGGCAACCTTATAGCGTCCTAAATTTAAAGAGTAGAACTCTACATGATTTAAACATCATGATTTAAACATTTTTTTTCTAAATAGTGGAATAGTTACTCTAGGATAAGTTACTCCACATTTCCTTCATCTACTGGTACCGAGTTTTCATCTATCAGCACTATCAGTTTTGCAAACTTTAGGCCAACAATCACAAAAGCAGAGAGCACCCCATCAGCGGAAATCAATCCTAGTCAGGGTGAAGAAACTCGCCTAGGCATTTCTTCCAAGCTGAATCACAAACAGTCCACACCCATCATGATCCCTCTTCAAATAATTTCTTCATTTACTTGTGTGGCACTTCCTGAAAGTAAGGAATGGGCTTGACTTGATGAGCTATTATCTCTTTGGGATTTGCGAAGGAAGCACACAGACTGGAATGCTTTTCAGCTAGCCCCCCTCCCACATCCCCTCTCCATTTCCCTTACCCTGGCCACTGTCCTGTTTGCCTTTTCTCAGTTTCTCTGTGGCTCAAGGCAGGTAGATAAGCCCTTTAAATGATTACTACTACCCTGCATTAGCTTTCAAAGCCACTAACAACTTTTCCATGTTTGGTAACTGATCTGTGATAGAAGTGTTGACACTGCAAAGCAAGAACTAAATCACACACCAGACCCTCTCAGAACGAATGGAAATCACCCAGAGGTTCTCTGGGAACCATTTCCTAAGGATTTTACCCACAGATCTGTTCAAAGCACATGTGAATTGTAAGGCAAGGCCTACTTTCATTGTTGTTGGAATACCAAGAACAGCAATACAGGTCTCCGTATTGCTTTTTTTGTTTGTTTCAGCATGATAGTTTTAAAAGGAATATTATTTTCCCACTTTCAACTTTTAGATTATCCATAATAAAATCACATCATTGCTAAATTTGATATCCTAGAAGAATTGTCAAATGTTGATTATCATTTAAAAACATAACAAATGCTTATACAGGGGGAGATCAAAGCATAATGCTTTTTTTTCACCCAGCTGCATTTATATCTGTTATGCTTGAGTGTTCCTGAAAATACAAGGACACAGCCAGAACTCTTTATACGACACAACAAGGACAGAGGGATATCACACTTACACTCAGGAGACTGAAAAATAAGGCCGAAGAGTTTGCTAAATATTTTCCTTATTTCAGAGCACTGCTCGGTTTTCATTTGCTGGTTGACTGAAAGCCTGTCACTGAACAAAAACCTGTGTCTAACTAAATCAGAGTCATGCTGAAGACACATTGCCTTGGGCTGCTGGAAAGAAGATGGCTAATGAAGAACACCTAGCATAATGGGGAGTTAATGTTTAATCAGTGTGGAGTTTCTGTTTGGGGTGATGGAAAAGTTTTGGCAATGGTGACGGGGATGGAGGCACAACTTTGTGAATGTAATTAACACCACTGAATTGTATAGTCAAAAGGGGAAAAAAGGTAAATTTTAGATTGTATGTAAGTTACCACACACACACATACACACACATATACAAAAACCCATAGAATCATACAACATAGTGAACCCTAATGTAAACAGCGAGCTAAAGTTAAAAGCATAATTATAATATTGTTTGAGTTGTCACCAAAGCAAAAATGTTACTAGTCAGGAGAACTATACGTGAGAAGGTGATATATGGGAACTTGGTGCTTTCTGCATGATGTTTTGTTGTTATTCTAAAAACAACAAAAACACCTACCAGTGTTGTCTCACATTAATTAGGAGCACAGGTGGTGCCTGACTAACCTCTTCCTTCTAATGGACTCCAGACTAAGTTAGGAATGCTACACAGATAAAGCAAAGGGAAAGATATAAATGCTTGTGTTGACCATATTAAAAAACCAAGTCTGGAACAAACATACTGGAAGAGCAGTGTAGAGACTGACACTGGTTTCCTTTGGACGTGACTTGACTACTGGCAACAAGTATGTGATGAGTAAATACAGAAGAGCAATGATAACTCATCTACCTCCTCCTCTTCAGCACCTACTATGTGCCTTGCACTGCTCAAGATGAAGGAAATACAGTGGTGGAGAAGGAGGTAACAAGAAAACAATGTCAACATGATGTTGAATTGTGAAACAAACAAAAATGATAGGATAGTGGCAGGGCAGAGAGAGGCATGCTATTTTAGATAGGATAGTCAGTTTGCAAATGGAGAAAGAACTAGCCATGCAAGGGGCCAGAAGAGCAAGCCAGCAGAGGGCATAGCAAATGCAAAGACTATGAGGCAGGAAAGAATAGAAAAATTGCTCAAAAACTCTTGGCATAGGGGAAAATTTTTTTGTTGTTATCATTTTTCTGTTGGGGTTTTGATGAATGAGTCTACAATGGTAGCTGAGAAATAAAAGGAAAAATTTAATTATATAATAAACAGGCATAGGTTAACTAAATATGTTTGGTTTTGAAATCAGTCTATTATTCCAGACATTTTCTGGCAAGAACGCTTTATTTTTCTCTTTTTTGCAGGGAATAAATATAATATTTGGCTTCTTTTTTTCCCATTGGCTCTGGAGGCTCAGGAAATGCTGTGACAATGCCTGAGGGGGCTGCATTTTCACTCCCGATTTAGATTCTTTTCTCAGACACACTCCCTGAAAGCATGTTGTTAAGCTGCATATAGATTCTTAGTGTTGAGTCCTTTCTTTCTTTCATCTTTCTTAGAGAGCCCTTCTCCCAGCAACACCTAGACTTCAATTTAAACCAACCCATGGATGGTAATAAATCAATTTCCCATGGCACGAAATGGATTGTGCCCAGACTTTTGACCAACACTCTACAGGATCTAGGACTCCAGTTAGATGTTGCAGGATGTCATAGCATAATACATTCACACACACACATATACATATTCATATATGCATATGCATGCATCTCTATACGTAAAGGAAAGACTGCCTTGTTTGTGTGTTAAGACAAAGTATTGCTTGAGACTATCAAACCTGGATGGTGCTGGTGGAGCAGCGGGTTGGTATCCTTGGTATGTCTGTGTTACCCGCTTCTAAGTCTGCATCCCACTGAGTCTTTGTCTATATGCGGGATCAGATCAATTTCTTTCTGCTTGATTGATTTTGATTTTTCAATACATAATAACAAACAATTACCAAACACTCAATGGGATCATTGCATGGCCAAACCGATTTGATTACCAAGATGACACCTGGTTCTTTTATTCATTTTTAATGACCAAACAGGACTGAGCATGAAGAATTTTAGTTCCTCAGCAATTAGTTAGCCACATAAAATTCCAAACAGGAATCTGATGAAAAATAGCCAATTTTTTTAACTTATGTAAGACTTATACAATGATTAAAAGTCATCATTTAATACATTTAAATGATTTAATGTATTTAAATGATTAAAATGCAAATTTATAAAAAACACATCAGAAAACTATTTTTCTAATTGCATTGTTGAAATAGATCAATCTGTAATATAACAGATTTAACTCTCTTGTGCTTAGATTACAGATCTGTTCACTATTTTCAGCCTGTGATTCTGAAAAGTTTTAAATAAACCAAATTTTTGTAAATCTAATTGTATTTTAAACACATTTTAAAAGTTCAGTAGTTAACTTATGAATCTGTTTGTAATCAAAGCAGTCTCCTTCAACATATCTTTGATGTAGAGCTGGAATTTCACACAATAGGTTTGCTTGAAAGTGAGGTTTTGTTGCAAAATTCTGTTTCCCAGCTAATTTGTAACAATTTTTAGTAAACTTTAATTTGTGGTCAAACTCATTTACAGAAAAACACAAGAAAGCCATGTTTCTCTATTTCAAAAAAGGGGTGGGGTCAGCTTGTTTTTTCCTAATCAAATAATTTGGAACCAAAGGGGGGAAATGTATATATAAGTTCTCTATCATGCATATTTCCTTTTGTATGGGTTTGACTACAATAGGATTGGATGGAATATATCCACGTGCGCTGCTTGTTAAACCATTAAATGGCTTTGTCATAAAACATCTTACTCTTACTCTTTCTCTTACTTATAATCTTGTTGTCCACCTAAACCTTTCTGACATACCATCTCCAGGTTACCTGGAGCTTTGCCTATTCTCCCAGAACTCAGTCCCTCTCTTTTCTCACACCTTCACAACAGTCTGACTTTTGTTCTACATGAAGCCTGTTTGTTTCCCTTTTTTTGTTGTTGTTGTTGTTTTGTTTTGTTTTTTAATGCATTATATATACAAAAGACTAACAGTTTCTTAAAGGGGAAAGTATTCAATATTTCCATATACATAAATAAATTGCATATGTATTGTTCTACTTATGTTTTGTTAATCTCTTAAAAAGGAAATAAAAATGGTTCAGGAAAAAACAGGGAACATTAAAGAATCAGCACCATTAGCAACACCATAGCAAAATCTAAAATGAATAGAAAACGTGGATAATTCTATCACTAAAAATGTGAACTGTAAGAAATAAGAAAATCTAGTTTTTTGATTGTCTTGAATATTTTTTTTACACTCAGGGTCCTCCTCCACCTCAGACTTTACTAGAGAGATCTGTAGCACCAATAGTTGTCCATACAGTGTACTGAAGTAAGCTTTAAAACCATCTTAGCTACAAGCAAACCTACTTTCTCATGTAGTTTTATAGAAAGGAAATCTAACAGGAACATTTCAAATGTATACTCTAAAGAGATATTGCAAAAGTTTCATAAGTATGCTTGAATTAATTCAGTCACCTTTAAAAACCACTATCAACAGTCTCTTGGAATTAATACATTAAAACATTAATTTTCCACACAACTAAGCTAGTTTGGAGTTGATAAAGAATTAAAATGTGGTTGCAATCACTGCTGTTTCTTTCATTTGTTTGCTTCCAAATTAAAAGAAATGGAACTACTTTTTTCCCCCAAGTTCATAGTAAAATTCCCTCTCAAATTATAAAAATAAAAACAAAAGACTTTACTACTCTGAGTGTTGGAATTTTTTTTAAATGGTTGGGTTATAAACCAAAACTCCTAAAAATAGGAGTTTATGGTGGAAATGACAGCATTTTAACTACAACGGCATGAGTGGTGTCCCTTTACAGAACGCCTAAATCAAACACAGAAAAAAGTGATGTGTTGCCAGGATGTTCAGTGTACTTTCCTTTAATTGCCATATATAGTTAATAGTCTAGTCGTCGTTTTTTTTTTTTTTTAGAAAATAAGTTGCAAAGTTGCAAGCAACTCGATTACACAACATTTTACCATGAAACATATCAAAAACAATGAATTTAATCATTCTGCGGTCTGGGTTGAGTTCAACACTGAAATCTTTTTATTGAACTCCACTGCAACAAAGAATGTCAAGCTTACAGATGACCATCTTTGAAGTTGGATAGAGCCCTGACCGTAATATGATTGTCTGATACCGAAAAAGGACAAAGTACAGAATACAGTGTTCCAACCGGGATTTGGGCTGATCGGAGAAACTCGAGAAAAGTACTGTGAAGGAATTACAGATACAGAATGACTGGATCGGTCATTTGATCTTGCTTCTGAGACTGAACTTAAAAACCTCTGTTTCAGATTAAACAGTACTTCATTGCTTTCTTTTTTCTTTCTTTCTTCTTTTTTTTTAACGTATACACAAAATACTTCTACAGATTAAAAGAAACATTGGGAATAGAAGTAATAGAATTATGCAGTATGTAATATTTCTACATAGGTTCAGAAAGTTCCTGAAGTTTGAATAATCAAAGTTTTACTCAAAATATTGACACTAAGTAGTATCAAACTAAACCCTGGGAGCACAGAAAGCTCTTTCCTACGATGTGCGTGATCAGTGAAATTAGCAATCTTTTCCCATAAAATACCATAAAACAGAGGAAAGAAATTTTCTCATTTTTAGAAACCAAGCTATCCCATTAGTCTAAATATACAGCTTTAAGCAGTCAGTATTTTATGCTTTTCATCATTTTCAAACATTGTTTCACAAAATTGTACAGGGAATTTTTTTTTACTTTACAGTTGACATTTAAAAAATCCAAATGGCTGTGGCAACAGCATTGACTAACTACACCAAATAAATTAAAAATTTATCTATGTAATTTTAATATAAATCTTGAATTGTACAGTTCTCATTATTTTAAAAAATGCTTTCAACACATTAATTTGTGTTTGATGGCATTTAAAGGTAGAAAATCTCTGGTATATATTTAATAATGGCATGGAATACTTTTATTGTATTTTCTATGCAGCTTAGAATACCTAAAATTAAATATAACTAAACTTTTGTTTACAGAATAATTTTATATGCTATTCTTTTACTAGTAGTCAAAATATTAACTGCTAATTTTTGAAAAATTCAAGTTGTTACTTCAAGAAATAAATTTAAAATAATGAAACCTTTGAGAGTAAGTGCATGATAAAATATGTAAATACATAAATGTAATGGTTGTTACATATATAGAATATGATAACAAGTAAGACCGAGTGAAAATATGGTAGTATTATCTTCATTTTGAAATGTAGAAGAATTTGATGATACCTCAAATCACATATGCAACACTGAAGGAGGAATAACTGTATCAATTAAAAAAAAGGAAAACATAACCCTCAAATACCAAAGTATCTAATATTTTTTCATATTATTTGGAACAATATCACCTCCACTTTAAGTTTATTAATACTACACAGTGGTTAATTTTTAATTATTTTGACTATTATTCATTCTTTCACAATTAATATTGAGCTTAGAAGCGAAAGTTCAGACTGCAAAAACATTTTGCTGCTTGTCATGACTTAAATTCATTTTACCTTGAATTGTTTTTGAAATTAAAATTCTTAGTGATTAGAAACACAGTCGAATATGAATCTTTTCAGTGGCATCATTACAATTGCCAAAAACAAAAATAAAAACAAAAACAAGTTAAAAAGCCCCACACAAGCAAAGTACGTGTTGTTCAGGAGGCTGGAAGATTAGATGAATTAACCGTCTCTAGAAAACTACGAGCAGGCAGCAAGCGCGGTGCTGGCACCTAGTGGAAGAAGGAGGGCAGTAGGAGAGTCGTCCACCTTGGATCTCAGATTTGGGAAAAGAATATGCTTCAGTTATTTTTATCTATGATTTCTATCACACACATTTGAATGGAAGATAAATAAAAAAATATTTTGGGTAATAAATGTATCCTAACTGTGCAACCAAATATTATGATTTTCATTTTCTGCCAGGACAGAAAGAAAATTTGGAGAGGTGGGGGTGATGGGAAGAAACAAGACCAGCTATAGTGAAAATATAACATAATTAAAATAAGGATTGTGCAATTTTCTCTTCCCTTGAAACGGTCTGCCAAATCTGATCACACTAGTCTATTCTTTGCCAAGTAAATGATTTTTATGAAATCAAGTGACAAGGTGTTTGTGAAGTTCTATCCATATTTGGGATATACGTCATCAAACACTATTCATTCGTAACTATCTACCACTAAATTTGGAATTTTCAAATGCCAATTATTATGTGAAAAAAGTACAGCTATTTCTCTTTCACAGTATTTTTTTTTTGTAGAAAGAAAAATTTAAATTTGAGCCACTCTTCCTCCCCCCATCTTTTTGGGGAAAAGTTACGATTCTGGTAGTCAGCTTCTCTCTTAGAAGACGAGTCCCCAACTCAATGTTAGTAAGCAAAGGCTGAATTACTACTATTCGCCAGGCAGAGTCAGGCATCAGCTATGTCTACCAAGTGACTTCAGTGGTCTCTTCCAACTCTGAGATTCTATGATTTTCTGAAGAAAAGGTTCTATTACATTTTTCTACACTGGGAGATGGATTTTAGTTCACTATCCCAATAAGAGTTTCAAGTATTGTATTTTTCTACATTGGGAAGTGGAGTTTAGTTCACTGTCCCTGTAAGAGTTTCACTACATCTAACCCCTTACTTCGTGGCATTCCTGGACTGGTTTGTAATCATTTTCTGGTAGAGGCACAGAAGGGTCAAATCATACTAAGGTCAGGTTAAGAGTGATCTTGTGGTAAATTAGGAGTTACCAAAACCCAAGTACCCCATTATTTACTCTAGGTTTGCTTTATCCAGAAATAACATTATTTTAGATAGGTTTAATTTTTAGCTAATACATGATAAGCGAGTTTCATATACAGTCTTTCCTATTAATAATATTCTCTCATCTTCTTTAATCGCAGGGCAACCTGTTGTCATCTTGCTGTATCAACCTTATTATCTCACACCCAATCATGTGCCTAAAGCTTACCCTACAGACTTTACTGATGCTAAACCTTAGAAATTAGTATTTTAGCTAATTGTTTGGGTTGGTGTCATACCATGCTTTAGACATCTAGAAATGTATTTCAGAGCTCATGAATGAACTATTCCAAGTATTGAACTACTGGAGGGCTGTTTCTATCCCTCAAGGTCCCTGCCTTGCTGCCAAATGAGAGAACTGGATCAACTGCCTCTTGTAACTTTGCTTCCCTATAAAATTTCAAGGAACTGCCAGATAACCAGTGCTACCATCTTCTATGGCTTGGTGCAGCTTACACAGTACCTAATCTGAGAGCACTGCAAAGTAAGGTCAGAATGGTTTCACAAGAGTTAGAAATGAGAAAAGAACTCAAGTTTTAGACCATCAGACTATGCCTCCCTATTAGCAAGTATTCTTTGTTTAAAAAGCTGGCTTAGAAACCTCCTAGGAATTTATTGCTCTGTAACAGGTCTGATTAAGTGATTGAAAAATATACAGCAATATATTTTTATATTAGGTATGAAATTTTCACCATTAAATTTATAAGAAAAGGAATAAAAGGGAAAAAGAAACTGGTCCTAATTCACTGGCAAAAGAAGGCTTCCTTCAAAGGACACCACCAATTCCCTTCGAAATCCTAAATTCATGTGAGTATAACCTCTGTCCTAATCTCACTTCAATTGCATCATAGAGCCCTGTTCCCGTGTCCACTTCTGTACTCCTTTATTTGACCTTGGTGAAGAGTGACCAGAGGCAAAGGTGGGTGGGGACTCTGCCCACATACGACCAGTTCTCATGGACATGTCCTGAAGTCTGTCCACATGGGACCCTGGTCCAAGCCTGCTATGGTGCAAGGACAAACCACAGCCAGAGCCTGCTGTCAGTGGGCAAGGAGGGTGGATAAATGAATAAGCAGCAGGAAAAGGTGACTGCCACAGTGGACTAAGATGGATTGCTAATGGAGTACAGAGGAAGGAAACTGTCTTCAGCTTGGGGTGAGAGTTGGGGGAAAGAGGTCTCAAGGAAGATTTCCTGAAGGAGGCAGCTAGGCCTTGAGAAATAGCTAAGATTTAGGCAAGCCACGATGGAGAGAAGGGCAAACTGGGTAAGGGGAGACTTTGCAGATAGCGATGGGATCTCCTGACAGCCTGAGGAGAGAGGCATCCACTCCACATTCAGAAGGTGGGTCTCTGAGCGGCCAGCTCGGACTTAAGCATGAACAACTGCCCTATTTAATACACAAGAAACCCAACACACATTTGTAAAGTATTTCTAAGTCCACAAAATTTACACAAGGTCTCATTAGCAATGATAAATTCCATGTTTCTCTCTCTCCCAGCCCACCTCATTTCCTGCAATTTTATCAAGTACAATGAGCATTATTTCAGAAGCCAAACCAACAAAATACAGAAATGAAACTGGGCAAATGCCTTCAGTTGATTCATCCCATCACAGTTTATTTTTGTTGTTTGAATCAATTATAATTTTCACATGAAAATATAATTATGCTTTACAGTCATTTTGTCCTCCTTATAGTGCACCCAGTAAGGTTACTAAACACAAGCCAAATCATGTTCATTTCTCCAGGTTCATTTCTCCAGGGTCTTAGTAGTCAACCCTTTCAGGACAACCAAAAACCAAACCCAAACAAAACCGAACAACCAAACCATCTTTCCCCTGACCCAGATCATTCTTTTTAGTTCTTTTGGACTACCCACGGGTATAACGAGAGATAGTTATCCATTCTCCCTCCAAGATGATCCCATAATCCTTTCAAAACCTGTGGGTAGTGAGGAAGGTTACCTTCATTTAATGAAGAAACCAAGACATTGAAGGGAAGAATGTTGCTATAAAAGGAGGTAGAAATACAAGTTTTTACCATGTAATATATCTCATTTTTAGCCTTTTTAAAACAAACTTGCCATGCAAAATCTGAGTAGGAATCTGAACATATACATACAAGAGGGTTAGCAACATGATCTCTAGCCCAACGTTGTATCTGTGATCTGAATGATGCTTGTGCTTCTGTTAGTAGAAGATGAAAGCATCAGATAAATTAGTGAATACCTCATGGATATTGTCAATAGAAAAATAATATTAGATTCAGGAAAAGAAACAAGCAGAATGATGTTATCAGTTACTTATGAATATTAATCAACATAGGAAACAAATTGGTAAATGCAAATTTACTTCTTTTTTTTCACACTATACTAACCTGGTAAAAAGGTTTATTATTAAAATATACCTTTAATATATTATTGAATATTAATATATTATTTTAATATATTATTAAATTATTAATATATCATTTTCATATATTATTAAATTAGTTATATAGTATTAAAAACTTCTAACAGTGTCAGGGATCTCATAAACCAAAGGTACATTCAAGAATTAAGTCCTCTGGCTTCTAAATGATTTTTATATTTACTAGCCAAAGAGTCATCCTCATTGCAGAAAGAAGAAATTGTGCCTGGTTACTTTAAATGTAATTAGTTGACTTTAACTAAGTGTGCCATAAATAAACTCATATGTTATCTGTTATTAATACCAATAACTATATAACCCCACAATAAATCACAGCAATAGGAATTCCAACAAAAGCTTAGTGTTTGGGTTTTGAAATCTTCCAAATGTCATTTAGTATGTGCCCCTAAAACTTCTACTTTATACATGCATCTGCCTGCCTGGTATAAATAGTATTAAGAAAGAGACCTGCTAAATTCTGGGTTGGTGAGACTTTTCCTCCATAAATCATTATTTCCAATGTGTTGTCACAATTCACGGATGTCCAATTAATTAAACTCCAAGTTCCAGTCGTTTTTGATCAACAACTGTCCAGCCTAGCAGGCCAATGAAAGATGGCCACCCTCGTAATCTTAACAATACCTTTAGGTTGTCAGCATGTCACGGCCTGAGCACGAAATCTAACATGACAGATACTGGAAGTGAATTATTAACACAAACCAACCTGCGCTCAGACCATATTTTAATATTTTATATGTATTTATTTGGCATAATATTAAAACACTTTTTTCAGTCTGTCTCATAGCAACCCCATTATGGAAACTATTTCTTTTTAGTAATGATAATAACAAATACTGAGAATTTACTTAATTCCAGATCTAACCCTCTTCACCCCACTCCATGTGCTCAGCAAAAGTTTCTAAATGTTATTTAGTACTTTACTCTTAGGTAATTTCAACTCTAGCCTTTTGAAACAGCCCATAAGTGATAATGAAATGCATAAAAGAATGAGAGATTCATCAGCCATTGAGATGCCTAGAACCTGCGGCTAGAACACTTTCCACCACCGCATCAGTCTCCAACAGGTGTAGAGGTCCTGTGCCATTGTCCATACGTCTGTGCCTTGAATGACCTTTCTGGCAATGGGAAGAGGTTATCCTTAACTCAGAATTTCTCACTCCATCCACAGTTGCAAGGAGGCTGGCAGGGTCCGTGGAACATTCTGCTGATTCTGTTCAAAGCTAATTGAAGCATTTGTGAACTGAAGACTCATTCTTGGCCTTGTTAGCACCGTGCCCCATCCAATTGATTTTTTTTTTTTTTTTTTTTGCATCTATGATGCTAGGTTTTGGTGTTCACCACTGGAAGGAAAGCAAGCAGCAAACTGTCTGAAACTCTCAACACAGGGAGGTGGTGGGCTTCGCCCATGCTCTACCTCACAGGTGCAGGGATGCCCGGCAGGTCCGATATGGGAGAGCCTAGAAGAATAAGGGGAGAAGGGAGCCTCTGCGGTACAGCTAGTCCTGCTCCACTTGGCAGTTCCTCTGGAACATCGATTGGGGGTGTCCAGGACACATCCCACTGCTCTCTGGCAGAACCCGTCTGTAGATTGCCAGATGACAAGCAGCTTCCTATGTGGCTCTCGATGGTCTGATCCCCCAACTTCTCTGGTCTGTTCCTTTAAAAGATGAATGGTGTATAAAGGGAATGGTAGTGGGTCCTGGGTCCTGGGGGAGAAAGCTATGTCACACCACTTTGTTCATCTCTCTCTCTCCTTTCTGGAAAATTCTAATTTCAACCCCATGGTATACTCTGTTCAAAAGACGTAATGAAAATTTTAGGGAACCACTCAAATTATTAATTATTATTTATTTATGTAGCATGTATATTCCAGGGATTTATAAACTGAAATCATTCAATTCTCACTACAACTCTTTTAGGTAGCTACTACCGTTAATATTATTCTCCTTTAAACAGGAAGAAACTCAAGCCTGAAAATGTTATGTAATGCCCAAGGCCACACAACTAGTTAATGGTGGAGTCCAGATTCAAGCCTTCAGAGCTTACTCTTACCCACTACATTCTGCTCCTTTCACAATTTGCATGCTGTGCCTGAGAGCATGCTCTGCAAGTCAGAGCTCTCCTTATTTCATAGTCTTCAGATTTAGGACATATTATAGCATCCCATGGCTTCCCTTGTCTATCCCCTGGCACTCTTTTTCCTGTTCCCCCAGAATTCTCAAGATAGCACTTCAAGTAGCCTCTGTCAAACAGTTGCAGTTCTCATGTGAGTTGAAATGTTTGTGCCATCCCTCTACTTCTCAGAAATTACCATTGCCAAGCTCTGACCTACTTATTTGAAGAAAGTTTGAAATATTATTCCCAATTCAATCAGTGTTTGAAATATTATTCCTAATTAGATTAACTACATTTGAATGTGTATGTTGGCAATGATATTTTCCATATACATGTGTTAAGTGTATTTTCCGCCCAAAGGATATCAAACAGATTATGTGTTTCAGAAAATGCTCATCCCAATATCCATGAAGGATAGCGCTCCTCCTGTAGATTTCATTTGTTCAACATGCACTTTTGGCTCGACATGCACCAGAGAATGTGCCAGTGCTGGGTGTCCCTCTGCCCCTGAGCAGTTCAGCATTGTGAGCATTTAATATACTGGATTCACAAATATATTATGATGATCACATAAGTTGAGTCAAACCTTGCTCTGGGTGTAACCTAGTTTTATTGGCTGGAAAGAATTCATCATTTGGAACTTTAGATTTGGAGGATTCTTAATACATGCAATTTTAGATCTCAACATCAAGGGATGTTCTAATATGGCCTCACAGCCACAGAACCAAATTGAATCCTCCACAAACCTTTTGATGGTCTCTTTTCTCTCTACTCTTTGAATTTTTAGTTTTGGCTCCTTCTTTTTCTTTTCTTGCCATCTATCACCTTCTTTGCCCAGACTCACTCTTATACCCCCTCCAACCTATCCTTTAACTTTTTCTCTTTTTCATATAATTAAAAAGGAAACCATGAGCAGAAAAAAAAAAAAAAAAAAAAAAAAAAAAAAAAAAAAAAAAAAGAATGAGAGAGAGAGAATCCAATTACATCTACCTGCATAGTTCAGCTGTGCACCAAGTAACAATAAACAGGCATTCTTGAGTCACAGCATTTCATTGGAAATGGGGCAGAACTTGTGTATTTTAACAACTTTTTACAACTAGTAACCACTACAGCATTTATTTTACTTTCTCAAAGAAAACCAGAGAAGGTTCATAATTTAAACTAAAGGGTCTTTCAGCCTGGAAGACAAAAAGCACTTCTGCTTAGCACCTGAGTAATAATATGGGATGTGTACAGGTGAATTAAGAAGACTGGACTCAAAAGATAGTTTGTCTTTGGACAGCCTGAAATGTCTGACTCCTTTCCAGCCCTGCAATCATTTATTATTCAGCAAAGAAAGGCTAGGTTTTAGCTCCACAAACACAGTGGTGGTCCTCAGCTTATGATGATTTACCACGTCTGCTCCAAAATGCATGACACAGGCTGCTCCAGAATGGTCTCTCTTATATACAGACACACACATATGATGATGTTTTAGTTCTGATTTACTTTTGTGCCACCAAAAACAGTGAATTTTGGTCACCTGCACACATTTTTCCTCTCAAATGTGATACTCAAAACACATTTTAGGGGGTACTTTATTTTAAACGATATGTATCTGAACATATATAGCAAAAGCATCTCAGGTTTTATTGGGTTAGTAACCTGATATTCATTTTTCCTCTTAGAAGGGACTGTTTTTAAGACTTAGAAGTATTGCACCCAAAACACATTTTAGGCATTACTCTATTTTAAATGATATGTATATGGAAATAAATAGTGAAAGCTTCTCAGGGAATGTTGGGTTAGTAACTAGATATTTATTTTTCCTCCAAGAAAAAACCATCATTATTCCAAAGTATGAATATTTTATAAGGGCATGGAAAATATATAGTATTAATAAGAAGGGGCTTTAGCTCTGATGGAAGTTTGGACACATCAGTTTAGAAATCCCAGTTCCTAAGTGCATAATTATGACTTCAAATCTGCATCATGTACACATTCAACTATACGCACAACTATAAGTATTGCTCTTATGTATGACATACTTATGCATGTGGAACGTGGTGCATAAAGTCAAAAGCTCCAGTTTGTTAAATTTGCCAACCTAATTAACTGGGATACTGTGAGCAAGAAACAATAAATTTTGAAAGTTAACTGGTGTATAGACATATATTTCCCTTAGTATACATGGTGGCACACATTCATATGCTAAGTTAGGATACAAGTGGATTCAGTTAAATTTGTCACTCTTAGCAGGGATTAATTACAAATCCATCACAGATAGTATAGCTTAACCGACAAGTCTGCATTCAAAGAAAACTGTTTTGTGGTGATAAGCAGAGAAGAGTAGGAAAAATCTAATAAAGAATCATTTAAGTGAGAACCTGTTTGAAGATAATAGAATTAACTAGGTGGCTTGTAGTAGAACATAATTTTTTAAAAACCGACATTGAAAAACAGAGGAAAGTTACTTCAGGGTATCAAATAGTGACGAAAGGTTTGGCTGTCTAAGTCTAAAGCTCAGCCACCCTATATGGTAGCTACTAGCCACAAGTGGCATTGAGTACTTGAAATGCAGCTAGCTGGAATTAAGATATGCTGTATGTACAAAATACACACCAAAGTCAAAGAGTTAGTACTAAAAACAGAATGTAAAGTAACAGTATTTTAATTGATTACATGCTGATACATTAATATTTTGAATTGAGTTAAATAAAATATATTGTTGAAATGAATTTCACCTGTTCCTCCCTACTTTGTTTAATGTGGCTAACAGAAAATCTGAAATTATAAATATGGTTTTGCATTTATTTCTATTGTACAATGTAGGTCTAAAAGATAAAGTCACAGAATGTGACAGTTGGTTGAGAACTTATAAATCATCTTGCCCAACCCCTCCACTTTACAAAAAAGGAAACTGAGGCCTGGAAAGAAAATCAAAACACATCATTTGACAGAGCCCAGTGTTTGACAATCAGTCCAGGTTTCCTTCCACACGGGTATCAAGAGGGAGAGAAAATGACATGTCTCCATCACCACTATCATAAGTAATTTAATCATAAGGTGGCAAGGAATATGCGTTCCATGCTCCTCTCACAACCACACTGAACACCCTCTGTTCCTTGAATCCCCAGGCAGTTTCAAAACCCTGTTCTCATCTTTTGAAATGAAGTATATGAATCTTTGTCCTTGACTTGTAGTCATCTATGCAATTGTCTTCATTCTCCTGTTGACTTTGATGGTGGACACTTGCCCCAAGACATGCCTTTTATGTGCTATTTGTATACATTTTAATGAAGATTTTAAATTCATGCCATGCACCAAGGTAAGTTGATTAGAAAGTGAACAAATTTGTAATCAAACCAATTTAAAATAAGCTTTAAATTTGTCTTCAGAGCACAATAATGATTAAGTAATTTTTAAAATAACCTCCAGTTTTCTTTCTCAGGAATCCTCCACTCTCTCTACTACACCCTCTACCCATCCCACTCACCCCTCCGACGATGCCCACAAATAGGGCTTATCCTTTCTACAGCTATTTCCATATATATGGGATAATTTTTTTCCTTAGTAGAACAACTTTAACTTTTTATTTTTATTGTGCTGGCCATGATACCAAGTTTAGTTTATGTTTACACTTTAATGTCCATTTCTACAGTCCTATTTTTTAAGAGTCTCGAGTATGTTGTATTGATGTGCTAAATGGAAAGGAAGATAAACTAGAGATGAAAACCCTGAGGATAGTTTCAGTCCATTCTGTACAGATTTAAGAATTTCCTAAAGTGTGCCCAAATAACAGTAATAGATGTCTCAAAAAAAAAAAAAAAAAAAAATGGGGGTTGGGAGGTAGGGAAGGTTCTGTTGTCCATTATGTGAGGGGAAACTCTGGATTAAGTACAAACAGCTTTCTTTTCTGAAATACATCTCAGAAACTTTAATAAGCTAACTTATATCATGAGACTCTAAGAAGGGATATAATACATGGAGTTCTCTAAACCTATTTAAAGCAGATAAATCCTGTTCTCACAGAGCATCTTGAAGACTAATGTCCCACAGAACATATTTGGGGAAACCCTGGACCATGGAATTGCTACAAGATTCCTTTATAAAATCAGATATCATCCGTTCCCCTTTACATTATTGCCAGATAATGCCAATTATTATATTCAATCATTTATCCAATAAACCTTTATAAATGCCCATCATGTTTTAGGGGTATAAAGGATGAACAGACACAGTGTCTATCCATTAGAAGCCTGCATTCTAGTTCAGAACAGTGTGGGGAAACACTGAGTACCCTTCTGGTGTTAGAATAATCAATCACTTGACTTAGAATCAGCAGCTCCTTGCCCCAAACCTACCCCCCAACTTACATTCTCACTGCTGGGGACACTCAAATTACTTTCTTGTAAATTCTTTGTTGAAGGAATGGGCCAAGTGGATTGCTCTTGTTTCTAGACAATCCTGAATCAGAGCCCGAGTTCCTTCACCATTGTCATGGAGTATGGAAGGACACTCCAACCAGGAGGCAAGGAGTATGCGTTCCATGCTCCTCTCACAACACTCCTCTAGGGGATCTCCTCAACTATGGTTGCTGAAACCACACTGGAACACCCTCTGTTCCCTGACTCTACAGAAGAGAACAGGAGGCGATCTGGAGTGGAGGCCCCACCGATCCCTACAGCTGCAGCATTCTCTGTCTCAGACACAATGTTTTGTGACCAAGCCACAGCACCATGAGCTATTCTCTCTGCCTTAAAACTACAAAGAAAGAACAATAGTTTTACATCTATTTTGCCAAAACAAAACAAAACAAAATCTAACTATCACCAAGAAAAATGGCCTGTTTCTAAGCAATCAAGAATTTAGTTCAGAAATAGAACTTAAGCAATATAATGACCAAAATTAGAGTGAGAATGTTTGAAAATAACACAATTTAGGCAATTTGGAGACTGATCATCAGCTATATTCATCTCTGATCATTGCAACTCTATGTATCTCAAATGTCAACACCCCTTCTTACTAAATACACAGACCCTGTCAATTATTCTAGCCATGTCTTTGGAAGAAAACAAAAGAAACAGGACTTTTCTTATCCACAGACCTGTACATTCAACAGAGGTTTTTCATTTTTCCCAAATATTTGTGCAAGAGACAGCTTTTTGTTTTGCAAAGAATTGTTTTGCAAAAGCATCAACAAACTATTTAAATGTAGTAACACTAAAATAAAAACAATCCAATTATTATTAAGATGATCTAGTCTAGTCCTGGCTGCACAGCCTTCCGAAAGCCACTTACCCTGTCTGAGTCACAATTTCCTGAACTTCAAAAGGAGGGAAAAGATTATTGGATCTCAAAAATATCCCCAAAGGCCCTGACTGAATAAAGAAATTATTCCTTGAAACTTGAACTATAACGCTATCTTTTAAAAACTGTAAAGTTGTAGCCTCCTCTAACAGTTCACTATTATAAATTTTATACAAATCATGATACACTATGAAAAGAGGTTAGTTCTACTTAAATTTTAGCCATCGCAAAACTATCCAGTTAAGCTGTGGTTTTTACTTAAATAGCAAGGACGTCAAAAAAAGAAAAAGCAAAATGATGCCAACTACAGGCTACTATTTCCTATCTACAAATAGAGGCAAGGCCAACGGTGAGGAAGGAATGAGTCTGAGATTGTATAAATAAACAAACCATGTGTATGTTTGAATAAAAATAGTAAAATATGTTTTTACATATCACTGTACATGCTCACATTGTTTTAAAATATTTTTCCTTGTGATTAGGTAAGAACTGGAATTTTGGTACCAGGACAAACAGTAAAATTGTTTCATTCAGGACATAGTTATTAATCTTAATCCAAGTTCTGCACTGGACATGCCTAAAACTCAGAGGAAGTGGGGCTGTGGGACCTGGCCTGTCCATTTAGGCATCCACTCTCTGGGGCTTTTAACCATCTGGTGACATTTCCAGAGTTCTAACAGTGAGGAAAACTCTAGGGTTTCAGATGAGTGGCAGGTATTAGAAAACCTCATCCAGTTCAGTGGTTTCTTACCAATCAGAAGCTTTTATGAGTTTGATAGAAGCACCAACAAATCCACCTATTTCAGAAACATATCTCACTGAGGCAGATGTTGGTCCATGCTGCACAATTTTCTGTCTCTGATGTTGAAACAGGGTCAATCTTGTGGTAAAGTATGGTTGACCCCATGAGTTCAGAAAGAGTACAAGAAAAGGAATGCTTGCCAAAAGCCTGTTAGATGGTGACTTTGCCCTTTAAGAATGTATTGTCCATGAAGACACTTTATACCCTGTAAACCTAATTATATTTTCAGATTGTCTTACCTTTTGAAAAAATAAGCACCTGGTTTTACTAATTTCTGACTATTACCAGGATTTGGAAAACAAGTATGCCTAAGCAAAGGCCCACAAATAGCATCTACAGTGGCTCCTAAACTTCTGGATTTTATAGACCAGTTACTTCAGTTACTTTTTTTTAATTCTTGAGAAATAACATAAGGTTGCCAGCTCTATTTTGCCAAACAAGAAAATTATAAAAATTACCATCATCTATTCTCACCATTATTTCATGAAATGAAGGGCATTTTTAATAGCACAAAAGCTGAAAGGAAACTATACCAAAAATGACAATGCTTTAAACTGGTAACAATTAAATTTGTGCAAATTTATTCATTATTTTCTCCATTTTGCAAAAACTAGTGAAGATTCCTTTATGGACAGACATAGTTTTAGGGACCAATATTTAGGAATCACTAGTTTACACTGAAAAGCCTTTTCTGAATCCTACCCCATCAGAGTCATTTTCTCTCTTTGTTCCCACAATATTTTGCTCGTATTGGTTCTGTTGTAGAAGTAATCATATTGTCTCATATAGTTGATCATTTGTGCATGTGCCCACTAGACAGCAAGGAGAATCTTTATCTTATTTATCTTCTGGTTCAGCACCTAACATAATAAATTCTGGATATCTTCTTTATGAATGAATGGGTGAGTGAATGAATGAGAGAGTCTATCACTGAAGGAATAAGAAGTTGAATTAATGAAATCCGAGCACACCAAACTTCCTCAATTCCATTCAGTTTGCCTAGTTTTTCCTAAAGTGGAAATAGACGGCTGAGGGATTCTGATATTTTCTACAAAGGAAATACATGCCTGAGAGATCACTCTTGGTCTACCATTGTGGATAGACAGCTCAGATGTGCACACAACACAGAATCAATTTGGAGCTTCTAAGACAGAATTTTGGGTTATCTAGAGATCTCATTAGCTAAGACTCTGCCTTCTGAACCTCCACAAAATGATTCACTGGTTACATGTACATCCTAGGCAGGGGCCTCCTGCAAGGCTCCATTTCCCCCCATGCTTCAGGTAGTCTCATTTCAGGTACAATGAATACAGGATAAACTTGGACTCCACTCCCCCCTCCAAAAAAAAGGGGATCACGATGGAATGAATGATTCTCTTCTTCCTTTCAGTTCTTGGCTTGGCAGTTAAGATTTTGCATCAGGAAAGAGAGTCTCCATTTTGGAGGGGTCTATTCTTTGTTGTTCTTAAAGCTTTCTATATTTACGTGTCTCTATGACTAGTGTTTGTGGATAAGTTTCATAAAAGGTGGAACTCTTTTCTTAATTTTATTACGATATTATCACATGCACATGCTTGCTAAATAAATGGTGAACTTATCCTGAGTAAGCAAAAATGACATCAGGATTAGAAGAAAATTCTAGACCAAAGAAATCAAGACCGAAAAAGGTCCCACCATTTTCTAGCTCCATGGAGTTCAAACTGACATTTCTTGGGAATTCTGCATCATGATGATAAAGGGTAAAAACAAAACAAATAAAACAAAGCAAAAATGAAACAAAAAGCAGTGATTCTTTGACATCATGACAATAAATCCCCAAAATACAAGGGTTCCATTTTTACCCAGTCCACAAGGAGGGTGGCCTTGGGCAAAAAAGACTATACCTTTTATAGTTTGTGCTCAGTCCCTAAGTTGTCATATTTCAGTTATGAAGAAAGGGATATTCAAGAAGACGTCTCTCAAATGTCTGGGTATTTACAGAACGTTTAGATCTGGTTACTCATCTATCATCAAGCTGTGGCTACCCAGTGTTCCCTGGATCCTTCAGTGGTGGTGTGGAATTTGATTTTTATCATTTTGCTATTCTACCTCTGCCTCTACCTATTTAGTTTTGAGCTATCAATTGCCTGTATTATGGCCCATGTCTAAACATTGCTTTTGGTTATCAAGGGTTGAATGTCAGAAAATATTTAGCTAATGATAACAAGACGTGCTATAAGCTATTACTAATCAGCAATGTGCTTGAATTTTAGGATGTTTCTTAATCATCAACTTTTCATTTCCATATAAATAGAACAGGATACTTTTGGGTACTTTGTGTAAATAGCAGACTGGGCTAAGTAACAAAGATTGAATTAATATTTTTTATTTTGTAATCTATAAGAGTCACATTGTTAATAACATGAAAATGGCATAAACAACTTGTAAAATAGTGTTATGTATCTTAAAGCATATGTAAAGTTGGAATATGAAATATAGAGGAAAAGTTGAAATAATAAAAACAGGATATGGAAGTTTGTAAGTGGCTAGCTCTGAACTGACAATTCTGAATTTTAATAAAATTCTGAAAGTTAATATTTGAAAGATGGCAAAACTGAGGTAAAAAGTTTTTCATGTGCCAAAATTAGTCTCTGCCACATTTTGTATGGCAAACAAAATGGCAAAAAGTGAGTGTTCTTTACTGACAGGGACTAATTTTGGCACATGAAAAATTTTCTCAGGATAAGACTACATATTTTGAACATTGTGTTCAATATTAATTAGGAAGAGAAGGTAGAAGTCTGTCACTTAAAAATTATCAGAATAATAGAGGTATTTATTCAAAAATATTTATTTACCATTTATGCTTTTTTAATAACTTTTATGGTTAAGGAATAAAATTTATTTGGTATTTGATAAATATTTAGTATATTTAGTATACTATGTGCCAGACATGGTGAAGAGAGAGAAAATAAATTTCAAATTGTTTATTTTTCAATTGCCTACTGGACATCTTCACATAGAGTAATTAATTTTTTTCAGTAATGTTGCCTGTTAATTCAATACCTACACTGTGTTAGAAACTGGGGTTTCAAAGAAGAATTCAACATGATTCTGAAGAATAAGATTATCAAACTAGTGTCCAGAACCAAACTCATCATCCGATCTCTTTATCATCATTTATCCTTTTATTACCTCTCCCAGTCACTAAGCTAAAACCTGAAGATGATCCTTGATGCATCATCCCTAATGAAAAATGTTTCCAGTTCTTTGATGTGACCTCTGCTTCATGTTCTTACTCCACTCCGTTTCTTTTTCTCCATGCTCTTTTACAGGAATTCTCTACCTCTCATCAAGGCCTCCCCTTTGAGGCCATCTCATTCTGGAGAGCTCTTCTTAGCTCAGTTCTGATTATGTCCATTTCTGCTTACGACTTTCAATTCCTTCCTTCTGACTTAAGAAGAAGGTCTGAAATATTTAGATTGGCCTACCAAGGTCTACTATTTGCTAATTCCTTCACTTGCCCCTTGCTTTTCTACCTCTGTACCTTTCTTCATTTTCCTTGTGCCTTGCAATAGCTTTCCTCTACTTCATCCTGTTCTCTGGAGGTGTAAATTCTATGCACCCTTTAAGGCCCAGCTTACATGCTGCCACTTCTAGGAAGTTTGGCCAGATCTCTCCAACTAGAACTAATTAATAGTTTTTGAATCTGTACTTCCCAACTCTATTTATAACTTTCTAAGGGTATGGATCACTCTCTACCTTATATTTTGACCATTTATGCACTTGTTTTATCTACTTACTACTCTTCAAGCCATTTGAGGGCAAGTTCTTCATGTGATGTACCTTCCTCAAAACCTGGAACAGTGTGAGATTTCAATATATATCTATTGAAAAAATAAATAAAGAATGAACAAATGAGCAAACTCAAACTGACTAAAGACGGACATGGTAAAATTAACTTGAAAGGGATAACAATCAAGAAAAAAGAATGTACAGCATTGCTCAAGAGGTTATAATAACTAGGTATAAATACTAACATTATGAAAGAAGTAATTTATGTTAAGTACTTGGAAATTTTTCCCAAAGGGATTTCTTTTGAACAGTGATAATTTCTCATTAGTGATGAAAGGAAATTATCACTTGGATTGATAATAAAAGTTCTGCCTATTTTTTATTATAATTTCGTTTCTACTCATACTGACAGAATGACTATGCTGTCATTCAAATGGCTTGGTTGACTTGCTGGTCTCATGTTTCTGTATTCTGTGATTTTTATCTACAGGCATTCTCAGTAGCAATTTACCATTAATCATGGGGATTTTAACTCTAGGCACATTAGAGATGACAAACCAAGATTAAAGATGTATGATAAATGTAGTGAAAAACTTCTCAGCTTAATTTTTCATATTTATCCATCAAAAATTGCACCTCTGGTAATGAATACGTAGGCCTAAGATTTTTTTTTTAAAGAGAGTAATCCATCTTGCAGAATGATATCTGTGAAATAACTTAAGGACTGTTGCCTGTGAGGGGGTGGAGCATAGAAAATGGTTTCCACAAAAAGAAAAAAGTAGAAACTGTTCAGATCCCAGCTTGGTCCTACCCTTTGGTGCTGGTCCATAAATTCGGTACCAGATATAAACAAAACATTCTGCTCAGCATAAAGTCAACTTTCAGCAAAAAGGTCATCCATCACTGTGCATTAATGTTCTGGGCACCTGTAAAATCTGATGTGCATTCTTTCAGGTCATTTTTTTTCAACATAGTGTCTGTCAGAGATACCCCCCACTATATACATATTATTTATGTTGGGAGTAGCTTTCTAAATGTCACCCAAATGAATTAGTATCACGCTGAGCCTCGGAGTTAAGAGAGTTGCCATGTGCATTTATGTGTTTTCTCTCCCTGAATACTGACACATTTATATCCTTTCCCCGTCTGCTCTGGCTTTGGCAGGGATGCATAGTACAAGCAGTTTATTTTACTATGACATGGTGACAAAATAGAACTTTATTTATGTGAGGCTGGTTAAAAATGCCCTGGCCAAAAAATATGACACCAGTTAAGGAAATCTAATAAAACCTCTTGTAGAAATGGTGTAAAGTATAGGGTTTTATTTGGAACTTAATGAGGTTAGTAATGCATACTGTACCTTACTGTGTCTACCAAATAACATCAGGCTAATGTGGCCAAATGTTTTCTTTAAAAGGTGGCCCAATTTCTGCTAATTTAGTCAGCCACTCTTAGATCCCTATCATTCATTCATTTGTTCATTCATTCTTTCAACAAATAGGATATTTATTACATATCTATTTTTTGTAGCTGAAGAGGAATTATGTTACCTTTTAGAGATATGGAACCTCAAACAATTTTTAGCAATATTTAGGAGTTCTACTAAGGGTTTCAGCAGAATTAACTCATTAATCACATGGCTATCCATTGAAGCTGAAGGAAAAAAACAAAAACCCTGAAATTTGGTTTTATGATATTTTTTGTACTACATGCTTTTTATCATCTAATGATTATTTTTTTTTAGAAGGACAAAAATGGATACCTTCATTTGTACATTATTTTATGTGACTTAGACATGGTGACATAAGCAGTGTGTACAAACAATGCAAAAAAAAAAAAAAATTCAAATTCGCATTGTCTTTCAAAGGTGCCCCATCTAAAGGCTGAATGCAGTTTCAAATGATGCTGGCTGCTGCCCAAAGAGTTTATGGTCCTTATGTTGGAAATGGTCCTCAGAAAACCATTGTGAGTTGCAAAGAGAAGTCCATGTACTTTTGAGATACCAGATTGTTTTCAATGCTTATTATCTCCCTTCCCTCCTTTTTCCTCTCACTTCTTGCTTTCTCTCTCCCCCTCCGCATTCGTGGGCCCCCTGAGCTTAAGGTACTGTTGCAGGTAAAGATCCAGGGGCCCTGCAGACCAAGGGAGGCCCTCAGGAACCAGATGTGCCTTCCTAAACGCCACCACAATGCCTGGGGTTCAACAGGCTACCCTCAGCTGGAACCCTGAGTTCCAGTCCTGGCTTGCTCACCAACTTGTGTGACCTTGGATAAGGGAACCCAACTCTCTAGATTTTAATTCCCTCATCCATAATATAAGCAGGTTGGAGGGGGAGTGGTGGGTTGCCATGGGTAATCTTTAAAGATTAAAGATCATTCTTGTTCCACAGTCTGTGATCTTATAATCCCTTCTCCAGACAAACCCCAAGAGTTGGCATCCTTCATCAATCACAACTAAATGACATAAAAATCTCCAAATTAGAGAAACCCAGCACATTGAATAAACAAAATTTAATACTGATTAGGATTCAAATACAGATGCTGGTGTAAATATCACATTGAAACAGCATAATTTTTGATGAGAAAAAAAGTGCCGGATGAATGATATCTCTTTCTACATAATTCATTAGGTCCATCCTAAAAATTAGTATTAGTGTTTCTAATTTTAATTCTATGGCCAAGTCATAAAAATAGGTTTCTATACAGAACTTGCTTGTAGTGATTCTCATTTACATAGAATTTTGCTTGTGTTTCAATGTTAAGTGTATCTTTCTTTACTGAGCAACTCTAGGCAAAAATCTAATCCTTCCATTGGAAATGATAAAATACAGTACTAGTTAACTTATATATACGTAATATAGGGCATGGCTGGGTTATAGTTTAGCAGAGAATAAAAAAGAATGTCTTCAGAAATTACTTTTTAAGGCTTATTTTTTCTCAGTCATTAGGCCTTTGTCATACAAATGAACAGCTGCTGAGAATTTCAACCAGGGCTTTTCCAGGTGTGTTTACCCAGACAGCCAAACTGCCAAAAAGCCTACTAGTGTCTCCATCACCCCACATTGCTTAACTGCCCATGTGTCATACAGCACAAACAAGTCACCATGCCCAGCTCCCTGGTCCTCCTGTCTAAGACGGACAATAATCATTCAGAAACACAGACAACCACAGCTCCAGCAGCACTCAATTCCATGTTTGGTCTCATAAAATCAGTGTACACATTTATTTCACATAATGGAGAGTAAAGTGAGTCTGCATAAAGTTCCATAACTGAGAAGCCATCTAGAAAACTGTTCTTTTAGGAATCCCAATGATTAAACTCCTTTGATGCCCTCATGCAGGTATATGTTTCATTGTGGTTTTCCATGCAATGAACACCACGTACTAGTCCAGAGGCAAGCGTCCTGACATCACAGAGATATTAAGAGATATTAACTGTTCCTTGTGGAAACTAGGCTTGTCACCAGGTATTGAGGCCTTACCCAGATACGGGAGACTGGCAATCTCCTCCCACAAAACACTGTATGGCTCACATATATGTGCGCACAGAGGCAGACACACACACGCAGGTACATGTGCACACACACATGGGCACACACACATGTAAAGGAGCTGGAATGGGGAAGGACACTGAATGAGGGCACTTGGTTGTCAAATGGATGAATCAGAACAGAGCGGACATAGCCAAACCTATTTGAAGGGAGCCTCTAGAAATAGGAGCACACTCTAAAAGAGTCTTCTGCAACTAGCTTTTTGGTAGACTGATAACACTTCTTCAGGCCTGTTTGCTCAAACTGTCTCAGTGGGCTGTGCATATTAACCCCACAAGCTCCTAGGTTTTTAGTTGCCCACTAAACAAATGGCTCTACCATACACAAACATGGAGTAAGGAGAACTCAGTCACATGTTTCTGTGCTGCTTTATCAGTTGAAAATGTCTTATGGGGGCACCTGGAGTGTGTGGCATGAATTCAAGGCCGAGTTTTTCTTTCATCTGGTGGCACTGCCATAAAAAATGAGCCCCACTCTTCCATCACACTCTGACTAATGGCAGCTGACTCACTGATTCCTCCTCTGACCACCCCCTGCTCTCCTCCCTTCCTCCCAGGGATGCTACCATAGAGTGAAGGCAAGTGGAGTTGACTGGTATAACTGCTAGATCCTAAGCTCTTTGTATCTGATCCTACTCATTCAAATCAGGACATTCTCCTCTCTATTGTTTCTAAAAACAACCCCCAAGAAATGTCTTTAATTGTTCTAATCCCCTATAATCCCCAGTGACTGCAGATGGAGGAGGTGATGCTTCACCTGCTTTTACAACCTGAGAAATAAAGTTTTTGAACCTGTGCATGCCCAGTCTTTGCTCACATTCCCCAGGGCCTAAGGGCTCTTAGAAAGGTCAGGTTCTTCACACAGCCAAAGACAGGGAGCAAAAGGGACCCTGGTGACATACCACCAAGTGGTCTGAGAGGTGCACAAGCAGAATGAAACGAAAGACAATCAAATGTTCTGTTCATTTTCACCTTCTGATCTTTGTTTGAATTTCCTGAATCCAGATTTCACAATTTTGACCATAATTCCTGTCTCAGCTCCTAGTAAACAGACCAATTATGATGAATGTTCAGTACCTATTTAGCAATAACATAATCAGTAATCAAAAAGTAGTTTGAACATTTATCTTCTACTCGAAAGTCAAGGCAAGAGAAAAGGCAGCACAATGCTGCAATGAGTATTGAACTCAGGGCCAGAAGAAATAGGTTGGAGTCCTCCTTCTGCCAACTATGGCTGCTGATCCTATACTTCCAGCAGGTCACTTGAGACTTTCTGACTGTTAGATTCCCCATCTGTCTAATTAATTAGAACATAATAAATTCCTTGCCTCTTTGCAGGACTGTTCTGAGCATCAAATGAGAAGAGGGGAGTGTGAAAACTACGAAAGTCTAAGGTAGAGAGACTCGTGGGTGTACCTCTTTATTCTTAAATCTTGAGGGGAAAATTGGAATCTAATCATTTAATCCAACATAGGACTAACTGTTTTAATGACTATTTTCACTGGTCAATCTATGTCATCTTTATCTTTAGTCATGTGGATTCCATTCCTATCTAATTAAACCTTTTCAGTTCATTAGTTTGACCACTTGAACAGAGAAATGTGTTTGTGGCTGGAATTTTTGGAAGAAGAAGGCAGAATCGAGAAAATTTCTTACAGAAAACTGAGAACTAGATTTTTAAGTTTGGGGCTAGTGATGTGAAGTGGAGAGAGAGAGATGAGGGAGATAAGTAAAGAGAATACTAGATAAATGCCTATGTTTTTCAAATCACAATATTTGCACTTAATTCTTTATGCCTCTTAAGAGTGCCTTTTTCATATAAACACACATTAGCACATTCCCATTTTATAATGCAATCTCTCCAAGCTAATGCCATTCTCTTGCCATCTCTTTCTTTTGTAGTTTATCCTCCTTGCCCCAACCTGCCAACTCAGTCCTTCCCTTCCCTCCCCTCTCTGATCCAATGCCCCTAAAGATGGCTTCACCATTATTCTCTGATTTCTTTTCTGGCCAATACCTTCACAGTAGATCCCTCTTGAGTGAGAAAATGGGCTGTGGTTGTAATGCACAGCCCTACTCAGCAGCACCAAACACAGCTGTAGCCAAAACAAACAAGGGAACACCTATGTAAACAAGAGTGGTGATTCCACAATCCAAGCCACGCCGAGTCTGCAGCCACTTTCATCATTTATAACTACTGCTTTTTGCCAATAATCAGAAAAAGGAAGCTCCACACAGTATAGAACACAACAGCCTAATTGCTCATGTGAAATTCTGACAGCAATTACACTGGAGTCACTTTAATACTATCTAATTTTCAAACTTACCCCAACCTGTTAAGAAGAGGAGGTTAATGATGGTCATGTGTAGAATTACCTGGGTGAGTTTGCTAAAATGCACTCCCAGGAGGTAAGGCCTGGCAGTCTATAGCTTTAGCAAGCCTTTCTCAGGTGTTTCTGAGAAGGTCATCCAAGGACTACACTATGAAAAAAAAACTGCTCTAAGGTTTTGCTGAGAAAGTGACCACTACTATGCAAGGTCCCGATGATCTTCTGAGAGGGTATGGTCCCAAGAGGGTTATCTTGGCCCCCGGGCTGGTGCTGGCTGCCTTACTGCCCCTAGCCTCAGTCCTGTCTCACAAATTCTGGGGCCAGTCCCCTTTCTGCCATCCATGCTCCATTGATAGGGAGCAGCTGGAGGATGGGTCTGCAGTAGACACCCAAAGCCGTGTAAAAGTTGGAGAGGAGCAAAGGAAATACAAGCCCTTCCAAAGTTATAAAACAGTGCCTTACAATTGCCCCCTGCACAGGAATACTATGTGAAGACTGAAGAGACCTATCCGTCTCCCTAGAACCTGGGAGGTAAAGAAGCATTCCCTAAACATTTACCCTAAACTATTCGAATCCAGCAAGAGCTGGAGCAACTGTGCAGGTTTTTTCCAAGACAGATGTGTTCCCTCCTTCCTGCATGTCCTAAAACATAACTTCCCCATAGAATCAATGGTAGAAGGGGAATTTGAGCCTTCAGGCTACACATGAAGGATGCCACCTCTTGGAAGTGTTTTATCTCCATCCGTACAGCTCCTGGTTTGAGTTCTCCTCATCTTTTGCCGGGACAACTGCAGCAGTTTCCAAGGTGGCTTACTGCCTTCACTCTCTGCTGCTATTCATCCTTTCTGTACTCTGCTGGCCAAAATTATTTTTTTCATATATAAATTGTTTATTATTGTTAAGATCCTTGTTTCTGTCTGTTAGGCTCCATATTATTTCTTAGCATAATGTTTAAAAAAACACAATAAAATAGATCAAATGTAAATCAGTGGCTGAAGTACCTGGAAAATAACTAGAAGAGGTAGTAAACAGTGCATGTTTTATTAAAAAAGAAATCTAGAAATTATTACTCAGTTTGATTAGAGATAATAGAATGCCATGCAACCAACCAGCCTTTCTTCCCTCAAAGTATAAGCTTATTTTGAACACATGCAAAATTTGCTTTTAATAATTTATAATTTTACTGCTTTCCTTGATCCTAGAATTTGACGTAGAGGTAGTAATGTTGCTTTGACTAAGCCAGAAATTTTATTTTTGTTAGCGGGGTAGAACTATTAATATGAATAGCAGTAATTTTAGTTTGGCAGAAAAGTCATTGTGAGACCTGAGTTGGCAGTCTTCAAGTTTTTATTTTATTATTCCATATTTTTGAGTCATTTAAGAGGTTGAAAGAAAGGCAAAATGTCCCAGAAATGTTTTCCACTTTCCTTTGGTTACAAAATAGGTCTCCCTTTCCACCAAAGGTTAGTACATATCCCCCCATAGTATATTAAAGACGTTAAAGAACTGATAAGTGAAAAAGCCATCAAGCTTATTCTATTTTTAAAATTTCTTCCCCTTTCCTGTTTTATTCCCCAAAGTCATGCAAGTATGCTGCTTAGAGCATGTGAACAGAGGATATAAAATGGCCCTCCCCAGATTATGGTGATTCTGAACAGCATGTTAGCAAAGAAGGTATTTATGGCTGACAGAGTAATGGGAAAATTTATATTTCAAAATAATAGATTATTCATGTAGGGACCATACTAGCTCTATCTTCCTTCAGCACAAAGAGAAACAAGGCCATGCATAGAGTTATGATCAAAATAGACAGCTGAATACATGTACATGGCCTTACAGGCCATTTTACCTGATATTCTGTACCCTCTTTATAGGAGGCATGTTTTGACACTTTGTTAGCGGAAAATGGGGCTGTTACAGCTTTTAACACTGCTTTCAAAATGAGCTGCCTAAGGTTCATGCAGAGAAGTGCATCTCCCCTCCTCAGAACCAGGCCAGGTTTGCTCCAAATTTGCAAGTCTGCTCAACGAGAGCCAGGAGCACTTGGGAAATGCCTTTGTATCCTCTACAACCTCAGGGAATCACAGGAAGAGCCTCATTGATTTTTGTTTGCTTTTGAGGAAAGTTGCTAATGGGAACAGAGGAATGCTCAACATGCTTGGTGAAGAATGGCTTTTCCTTTCCACTAGGTTAGCTGCATAGTACGTCCATAATAATCTTCTCCATCTCTGTCTTGAAGCCTCTTTTTTTTAAAATTCAATTCAGTTTTATTGAGATATATTCACGTACCGTAAAATCATCCATGGTGTACAATCAGCTGTTCACAGTACCATCATCTAGTTGTGCATTCATCACCCCAATCTATTTTTGAACATTTTCCTTACACCAGAAAGAATCAGAATCAGAATAAAAAATAAAAATAAAAAAGAACACCCAAATCATCCCCCCCATCCCACCCTATTTTTCATTTAGTTTTTGTCCCCATTTTTCTACTCATCCATCCATACACTGGATAAAGGGAGTGCAATCCACAAGGTTTTCACAATCACACTGTTACCCCTTGTAACCTACATTGTTATACAATCATCTTCAAGAGTCAAGGCTACTGGGCTGGAGTTTGGTAGTTTCATGTATTTACTTCTAGCTATTCCAATACATTAAAACCTAAAAAGAGTTATCTATATAGCGCGTAAGAATGTCCACCAGAGTGACCTCTCGACTCCATTTGAAATCTCTCAGCCATTGAAGCTTTATTTCATTTCATTTCACATCCCCCTTTTGGTCAAAAAGATGTTCTCTATGATGTTGAACTAAAAAGCAAGTCTTAGGAGACTATATAAGCCACATGGGTATGATACATCTTCATAAAGTTCAACACCAGGC
Source organism: Choloepus didactylus (assembly GCF_015220235.1). Taxonomy (NCBI): domain Eukaryota; kingdom Metazoa; phylum Chordata; class Mammalia; order Pilosa; family Megalonychidae; genus Choloepus; species Choloepus didactylus. Next base: position 172,361,749 of record NC_051310.1, read on the forward strand.
AATACTAAACAATGTGTCTCTTAACCATACATGCAGAAGAGGGGTAAGGCAAGAAAATGAAAAACAGTGTTCAGATTGGTAGATATATCTGGTGGCAGAGGGGTGGAGAAGCAAAGAAATATGATAAAGGATAAAAGAGAATTACAGAGATAGATGTAAGTAATAAGTAATGTCTTGATTCTTAGATTAGGCAATGTGTTTCCAGATCTTCATTTCAAAAATAAGTTGTTTTTTTTTTTTTAAAAAAAGGACCATTCCTGTGCTGTTAGTTTGTCATGAACCCAAGGATTCTGATTATTCTAATGCTGTATACTAGAGTTCCAAAGAATAGAAGGAAAATAAAATTCTATCAGGAAAGACAACAGAACCCAACCCCATTTATAATGGATTTTCAATGATTCTAATTAAAGTCAGGTACCTAATAACCTAGAATCATTCCATCTTCCAGGTTCCATAATGGGAACATCCATTTTATTTTTTTTTTTCATATTTTTTATTGTAGAACATAACATATACACATAGAAGTGATAACTCTTCAAGTGCAATTTAACAAGCAGTTAGCAAATTTCAAAGAATAGCATAAGTCACAGTTTCACAGTTTCAGTCACTTCCCCATTGTGAAATATAACATATATACAAAAAGATAATATCTTTCAAAGAATAATTTAACAAGTAGTTATATAGGAAATTTCAAAAGTTGTTATGAGTTACAGTACCATAGTTTCAATTATTTCTTTATTGTGAAATATAACATGTAAACAAAAAAGTGATAGCTTTCAAACTACAATTTAACAAGTAGCTATAGAACAAATTTCAAAGGATGCTATGGGTTACAGTTCCACCATTTCAATTCTTTCCTTCCAGCTATTCTAATCCCCTAGCAACGAAGAAAAAGAAAAGTATATAGAGATTCAGTATTCATAATCCATTGTTAAATTCCATCTTGTCTGTTGCTACCCCTTCCTCTAGTTTAATCATTTTCCTGATTCAGGGATGTCTAGGCAGTGACCACTCTAACCTGTTCATGTTAGTTAGGGAATATCCATTTTAGAAGCAAGAATCTCAAAGTGCCAGGCAAATTTGAACTGTCATCTTTGAGCCTAGCGGTTCCTTCATCTCACCAGCCAAAATGCCTCTGTTGTAACTAGTTGAGACTGAACTGGTACAAAGGAGGGAAAAAAAAATCTACCAAACAATAATAATTTTTTAGAAAGTCAAACTTCTGGCCTAACAATTCCTATTTTTTTTTGAGGACTAATTCTATTTCCATAAGAATTTGATTTAATTTAATCTCTGATACAGTAGGAAGCATCTGGCATGATGACTATCTCTAACATCTATACTGACTGGGGAGAGAGGGGTGACTTATTTCTTGATACCCTCACCCAAAAGTTAGAGAGCAGTTATGGAAATCTTCAATCTCCACTTCTGTAATATGAAACTTCTCTGAGCCATTTTGTCTTACCTCAATTTCCTCCTTTTTAAAACCAAGTGACGGTCTTAAATTCTTCTCCATTAGAAACTTTTGAAAATATGTTTTGACTTATAGGCAACATTTGAATACAAAAGAGTAAGGTCAGTGATTCTGACAGGCTGTAGTCAGATACAGGACAGATTCATTTTGCATTTGAGTCAGCAGATTTTTTTTAAAGATCAATTTCATAAAGAAATTTTGAAAAGATTATTTCTCCTACACAAGCCTCTTATTAATTTGAAGACAGTGCTCCAGTTTTACCAAAAATAAATTCTTAAACTCTCATTTGGTATGACATAACATGAAAACAAACAAACAAACAAAAATAGGCTTGCCTCCAGAAACATAATGGCCTTAGCAGTGGTTCTGAAATTTTGGGATCTTCTGGGGATCATACTACAAGGAAGAGTTCTAAGCTGCATGCCAGACCTAAGGAATTGGAAACTGGAGGGCCAGGAAGCTGCATTCTTAACCAGCAGTTTGGGATGTTCCAATGTGAGGGGCCCTTGAACCACTCTTTTTAGAAAATACAGCCCTACAAATTACAATGAAAATCTGAAAGAACATATGCTCTGTTCTGGACATTAGACACATGGAAAGGACCTGTGCGGGTCTGACAATGTATTCACTCAGCTTTAGCAATCAGTTATAAAAGATAAAAGGCCACTCTGGCTTTCGAGAGTTAATGCATTTGCAAAAATGTCTCAGCTTTCTTACCTGTAAAAATGATAGCAATTTTTAAGGAACTAAACGAAAGCAACAGTACAGGGTTGGACCAGTTTTAGTCACTTGAAATTGCTACTTTCTTTAGCTCTCCTGATATTTGAATTCATACAAAGCACTGCCAAATAATGGCATTAAAAATTCCAGTAAGAGAAAATCTTCCTTCTGGGGCATCCACTTCTTTGAGATCTCATAAATTAGAACACCTAACCAGATATGCTTCCCATCACTGCTCAGCAATGGTTTCAGTCCAAGCATTAGAACAAGCCTTGCACACCATCTGGTATCGAGTACAACCAGAATGGACCTTCTCATCTCTGCAGCAAGACACTGGGGAGAAGTCACTAATGTCTTTCAAATCAATACATTATGAAAAGTAGGGGGTGATGAGGAGAAGGAACTGCTACTACTTGTGTACATTCTAGTTATCCAGTTAATAAGGCATTTATTAACTCCTTTAAGGTTTTTGACAAAACACATTAAACATGTTTTGTGTTAAGAACTAAATGTACTAAATATATGCGTTGTGCATAGACTGTATTAGGATCACAATGGGTGATTAAAAGGTATATACCAGGGGAAAAAAAAAAAAAAAAAAAAGATGTTCTCAATCCCACGATGCCGGGTCCAGATTCATCCCTGGTAGTCATATCACATGTTGCCAGGGAGATTTACACCCCTGGGAATCAGGTCCTAAGTAGCGGGGAGGGCAGTGAGTTCACCTGCTGAGTCGGCTTAGCTAGAGAGAGAGGCCCACATCTGAGCAACAAAGAGGCACTCAGGGGGAGACTCTTAGGCACAACAAGACAGAGGGCTCAGCATGTCAAGCCATCAGTCCCCAAAGTTTGTGAGAACATCAGCAACAATCCAGGTAAGGAAGTCCAACACCTCTACATCCTCCCCCAGCTCCTCAGGGGGACCCTGAATACATATTTTTATTGTCTGCACAAATTACTTTGGGATGTGTTGCTATTTCACTCTAACCTATACAGACGTACCATAGCTCACTTCTTATTCAAAGTTCCATGTAACTGTGGTGTTTGAACAAACTGACTGTAGAAGTTACATTGTTTAGAAAATGTAGATCCTACACCAAATAAACATTTCTTCCCTTGGTCTCACATGGAAATTGAAGTTTTAACACACAGTCAGTTTCAACCTTTACCCTTTGGCCTGATTTGCCCTAGTCTTAACCAGATCTGTGAAGCCTCTTTTTGAAATTGCTCTTCTGCTATATTTGCAAAGGCTATTTAGTGCCTTCATTTCCCAAGACTTCCTAACCTCTTATACAATTTCCTAATCTGAATCCATGAAAACCCAGAAAGGGTAAATATATTCTTAAATGAATGTAGTTTCATGTCTTTTCTCACAAATACTAATTATCATAGACTCAAACCAAATATCAATAAAATGTTTCTCAGTATATGCATCCTATTTTGTGAATCAATAGCTCATTTGTAATAGCATATTGCGAGTAAGCCAATGCAGAAATATTTGGCAATCTTGATATTCGCCAGGTTAACCATTTTTCTCTGTATTCATGCTACCGCATTTGCTCAGCAAACACTTTCTTTATGGACTCTACAAAGTGGATCCCTCATGTAAATTCACAAATTCTTAATTTAATGTCGCCCATGTGATCCTTCTCTGTGTGAGAGCCATCTCAGAATGCCTCTTTCAAGTGTTAATCTTGAGGGTGGAACAGTCAAGCCCTGGAATCAGGAGTGGCTTTATAGCAACATTAGAGACTTTGTTTGCAGCCTTTGAAAAAGTTACTCATATCCACAGGAAGCAGTTTCTTCAGTTATAAAACAGGAATAATAATCCTGGGAATAGCACACTAATGTGAGTAAAGCTCTTAAAGAACCTCTCATGAGAGGTGCAGTAAAAGGACAAAGTAATATTATTGGTACCCTGTCAACACTCAAACAATACACTTAGATACTAAGCAAAAGTGACTATAAATATAAGTAGAATAAGTGCCTGCAGAATAATCTCACAATCCCAGTCATTGTGCTCACCCACAACTATAATTTAGTTACACATTTCAAGAAAATAAACTATTCAACATGAAAATATTAATTCAGCTTTATTATATCAGAATTACAAACTTGGGGAGGATAACAATTTTCCATTATCTGTCTCATTGATTTACTTCTGACTTGTTTCATTCATTCAGTTTGTGTTTTCTATCCAATTTTTCTGTAAATTGAGAACAGACTTCTTAGTCACTTGATGTTATTATTCTGTTTGGGCTCTGGTGTTGTCCTCCAATCATCTACTCCAATGTTCAGTTCTAAAGTTTTGTGATCACTCTCAAAGGATATGGATTCATTGCATTATCAGATGTTATAATTTGGTTCTTTTCCCAAATATTTGTTAGCTGTGCTTCCCTTCTAGAATTCACAGAATTGATCAAACTGAAGACAAACTGAAAATGTTCCTTTTCAACCCTGACCTATGAATAGAGTTATGCTGTAATTGAAAGATATCATATTTCATATCACAATCACAACTTTCCATGTAAATATAATAAATTTGGAATTCTACAATTATTGCCCATCTTCCCCTTTCTTAGATTATCTTTCTTTTTTTCTGAGTCTCCTCTCAACCAGATCAGTGAATTTTGGTTATGATTTTCGAGAGTTAAAGATTCAGATTTTTATTATTTTAAGGAATGCCGAGATGTATTTACCTTTTTTTAACAAAAAACAAGAATCTCATGAGATAATGATATTTTTAGAAAATTTTATAATTTTGAACATTCCAGTTTTTAATAGCCTCTCTCTCTCTTTTTTTTTTCTGGTATGTAAACACCCAAAAACTATTCTAGATATACTCTCTCAAATAAAAACTATAGAATTCCTATTTATTTCTATAGAAATAAAAGCAGAATATTCTGGAGCAAGTCCAATATTTCTTGGAGTATACCAGAGGAGAAATATTTTCCTTCTGGGTTTATTCCCTATTCGCTTGCTTAGATAGAGTCTCATTAAGTTATAACAAAGAGATGTTTTAAAAATCACAGTCTACAAGAGAGCCCAGCCTGTCTGATGACAGTTGGTAAACATACTTCTGTTTTGGAATAAGAACTATATAGAACATAAGAATATGGATATCACAGGGACAGTGTAGATTTACTGGTATGTACTACCTGAAACAGACACATGCCACAGTCATATAGAACAGCTGCAACTCCATCTTCAAGGTGGAGTTTCTCCTACCTCTGCTCTCCTGCCTCATTTGCTGTCTGTCCTAAAGAAACTTTTCAAGAACGTGTCCAAAAAGTGGGGGAGGTTCCCATCAACACAGTGATCTGTTACTTCGCTGTCATCCCAATAACTGCCTATCATTTGGACCGGAGGGAAAGGACCTCCAAGTAGCCTCAGGACACACTAGAGGAAATTCCTGAAGTGATCAAGGGAATTTTTATTCTTCTTTCCTACCCATCTCATGTACCTCAAAGAAGAGCCCTTTTATGTCCTGGAGTGAATTTGGCCATGCCTGACCATAGTATCCCAACCCATCTGTGATCAGTGTCAAGATTTGATAATTTCCCAAAGTCTGTCCCTGCTTTTCTTACAGGAAATGTTACCACTCTCTCCTTATCTACACACTATATTCCACTTCAAAGCTTACTAATGTTCTGCTTTTCTGATATTCAAAGTCACTAATTCTGTCATCTGTGTGTGCTATACTTTCCTGAGCTCTTCAGCTTAAAGAAAAGTTAGCAAATCATGGCAGCAGAACTCTGTCTTCTAATGAAATCCTAAAATTCTAAAACAGATGCTTCAACATGGAGCCCTTCTGGTTGGGGAGGTGAGAGAAACAGTTTTGCCCTTGAGTTTCTCCTTTCCTAATATCTCCTTTAGCAGAAAGTGGAAAACCTGTGAATTAGGAAAACTTCCTGAAGAGGAAACTTCCATGTGAGTCTTTATTTTCCTAAATATTTAACTTCTTAGCTCCATCTAAACACAACAGTAAACAAAATGTACCTGCCACCATCCCCCACTATATAGGAAATCTTGATTTTTTTTCCCTCCTTTAGAACGGTGGGTTAATTTTAGAATGAAATCACAAGATTTGTGGGTCCTAGATCTTTATAAATCCGAGATCTGATGATCAGTTACATTTTCATCTTTCATGATTCCACAAGTCTGACCCACTAGAAGGGGAGAGAATTAAATTTTTCTCTCCTTCATATCTATGGGTCTCCCATATTCCCACAAGTGAACACCTTCTCTCCTATCTTTATTTGATGTCCACTATTGAGACCATAAGCCTCAGCAGGGCAGGGCTCTTGTCTATGTTAGTTGTCTTCACACCAAAGGACAGTTCTGAATAACCCAGCACCTGGTAAACATCATTTGATAGAGTCAATAATAGAAAATTTTATTTTAAATAGGTGTACTCATTTGATCTAACAATGCTGAGGTTTTTTTTTCACCTGCAAATTATGAATGATATCTACCTACACATGAAAATAACAACTATAATTAAGTAATAATGCTTGTTACTAAGCAAGCAACTCAGCCTTGCACTTCAAAGGTCCCTCAGACCATTATTGATGTAAATCTATTTATGCCCATGAAAAGGATATAAAAACAAGTTTTTGCTTCCCTAATTATATTCAAATTAAATGTCAACTGTATTCAGCAACAACAAATATGCATTGAGTGGTGGGCACTGAGGGCACAATGGGAACTGATAGCTACTGTCCCTGGCCTTGTGGAGCCTGCGGTCAGGGCAGGAGGACAGGCATTGTACACTGGTGTATGTGTGTAACACGGTCCTCAATAATATACAGAGTGAGAAAGGCATCCATCAAATGGTCACCTAAACAGGTATCAAAAAGAAAGGGACATTGTCCTATGAGTGCCTCAAGGTGAGAGCTCTGACCTAAGAAAGATGGCCAGGGGGTGTCTCCATAATCTGAAATTAGAAACAACATGTGCAAAAACTCTGTATTAGGAAGGAGGTTGGCAAGTAGCAAGGCTTGAGAGAAGGCCAGTGAGGAATAATTTTCTTAATGTGAGGCAAAGTGAAAATGTTTCTGAAGTCAAGGAAAGGTCAAGCAAACTCTAAAGCCACTTCTTCTGTTATTAGTCCTATGCAACCTGATTCTATTCCTTCACATCCCTTCATCCCCAGGACTGACGGCACAGTTACACCCTTTGTCTGAGAATGGGGGGTCCTGCTGACTGACAGCTAGTCACTGGTGAGTCATAGTCAGTCATTCCCAGCAAAGCCGGGTTATTATTAAATGTAGTGGAGCAGTGAATTCAATGGTTAGAAACCTAGAGAAAGCCTGAGAAATGCAGTGAAGCAGCCCAGAGGAAAACCACCTCCATGGAACAGGAAGTCTTTTCTCTTTTCAGAGAATCATCCATCACACCGGGGAAAACGGCAGGAACGTAACCTACTACTTATTAATAGGCTTCTGCACAGAGAGTGGCTTTGAAGCAGCAGCTGCCCACAGTAAATTTCACTGACCCTTAGAGCCTTTCTCCAAGTTTTCCAACTGTTTTGTCTCTTGAGCTGCAGCTCAGTGTTGGGTCCAAGTTACAGCACCTGACAAAACTAAGGGGTCTTTGCCGTATGAGAAAGGAAAGTGTTCAGTGATGTTGTCTTTTCTGCGCTACCCCAACAGTGAGACATGATGCCATTACATCTGGCCATAAAGTGTTCTTTCCCAGTGAGAAGAAGCCCAGCAAGGGATTTCCCTTTAGGGTCTGGTATTTTACTGTATACATATCAAAGAAAATACAGTGAAATACAGCTCGAACACAAAATAATGCAGCCAAGGGGGTCAAATCTTCTCAAAAAAGAATTAACAAGTCCAACAAGACCAATGGCCTTTACAGTTCATTCATGATGCTTTAGTGACGGTTAACTTTTTTTTTAATGATGAAGCTGCAGAGACATAAAAATCAAAGGATAGTGTCAGAAAGTAGTTCGGATTTTAAGAAAGCATATCTGAAAATTCATTTTTTTTCCTCTTCTGCACAATTTTCTTATCAATACCATTGAGTTAAATTTTTGGACATAGGATTCTTACATACGAACCAGACACAAATTAATTAAACAAATAAATATGTTGCTTTTTATGTGAAAGGTTGGTGTTCCAAACTCCCTGCTGATAAATCTTGTTTGCTGAGCTGCTTTTCTGGGAGTGGGAATAGATTTGCTTAGCTCTTGCTATCCTATCTCAGATCCTAGTTTCCCCCTTGTGGGTTGTGAAAAACCTTTGTGAAGTGAGGTGCTGCAGATGGGGTTCAGTCTGTGATCACGGACCACAGTGAATCTACTTGACCCTTGGGGGCCTGAAATCACACTCTCGCTTTTATTATCACCAACTGAGCTGACTATTAGGGCCCAAGGAACTCCCAGACACTCGTTTTTATACTTCAGTTCTTCTACCCAAGCAGGGAATAGAGGCAGATGCAAGTGGGAGAGTTTTGGTGGTACAGGTTTTGAGTCATGCTCTCATAGGTGAAAGGCCTCTCCAGTGCAGTACCTTAGAGCCCCATGCAGCCGAAGGGTAGAGAGGGGAGCGGGTGGGGGCCAAGGCTTTGGATTCCATTGTCTCCAATTGCCTTGAGCAAAAATCTAAAGAAATCCCTATAAAGTTATCACAATCCAGCATTTAGTTAATGAAGCCAGCTCCTTTGATTTCTATTCACTTTCCTTACTAATGAAAACTTCAGAAGGGAAAAAAATGATGCATCAATGACCTTTTAAAATTGTATATATTATTAAAACATAGCCAGCTAGCAGCTGAGATTATGTGTGATTATCACAGTGATCATTAATTGAGCAAAGAGCATAGGCCAGGGACTTTAAGTGCATTCTTTCCTTAAGGTCAGGAGCCCTATGTTGTTCAAGATGGTATGATCAGATAAGTGTTCAACAAACTTGATGAAGGAATAATGTATGAATGAATGAATGAATGAATGAATGAATGAACAAGCCTAAGAGCAAAATTCAGTAACATGCATGAAAGTTACTGAGTCAGGGTAATGAGATGGCATGTGTATACCTTTAGGCAAACTTCAAAGTAAAGGAAATATCCAATTACTTTTATATGATAATTACTAGTATAATAAACTCAACTAATTATGAAATAATATGAACCAATAACTAGAAGGGAATTAAGCCAATAATTACCAATAATGACTAAAGAACAGCATCACTAATTAGCACTCTATCTCCATAGGCTGAGTCAAAAGTGAAATAACAAACCAGTTTAGGTCAAAGAAAGAACCAGATGCACATAGATCCTAAGCAATAACCTTAATTTTTAGAGATTCAGGATTGTTCCCATTCCATGCTTACATAGTTTGAACCATATGGAATCACTGATTTTTGTCAAAATGCTCAAATATCATCAGTTTCATGTGGTTCAATCCAATATATTCATGTAGATATTCTAGTGCTTAACTAAAAGTGAAGGTTAACAAATTACTAGTATTCCACTCTTTGAAGAGATCTTAAAAGAAATTCTGTTACAATTTCCAGCTTCTTTACATTTATATGGTCCACATTTCTACATTCATGTGTACATACAACATTCACACATTGACTGTTTTCAGCCAATCTCTTCCTATAAAGGACTCAAAGACTTCTTAGCAGAGAAGATAAATATGTAAGCAACTAAAACTCTTAAAGATTTTTAAAGTTTAGGTAAATATGCAAGCTCATCAGGTGAGGCAAACTGAAATGAAACTTGTGAGTTCCTTCAGCATTTTCCCATTATTCCAGAATGGCAACTACAGGCTTCTGAGGGGTTTGTCACACCTTCTTCCCCAATGCAGGAACAATTCAAATTGGTCCATGAAAATCCTGTGGGAACAGGAGCTTGTGGATCTGAGTATATTCTGAAAGTAAAGAAATACTGCAGAGAATGTTGTGTTAGAAAGAGGAAGCAAATAAATAGGAAGATTGGATTATTTTAAAATTATATATATTTATATGTGTGTATTTATATATAGGTATAAACACACATATAAATATGTATCAAGCATATACATATAAATATGTATAAGGCATTATACTGGGCTCCTTGTAGAATACATGAATTATTAAGGCAATGATCCTTGCCTTTCTGGATCTTAAATTCTATCCAGGAAGAGAAAGACAAGTACAACTATAAGGGAAGGTAAAGGGTGACAAGTCAGAAAGGAAACAAGTGAAATGAAAAATTGGCTAGCAGGCTCATGAGGCAAGGACCATAGAACCTAGGATGGTTTCGTAAAGTGGCATTTGAGTGGGCCATAAAAAAAGGCCAGTATTCTGGCACATAGAGATAGAGGAGCAAGGTTTACAGAGTTCAAAGCAGGAGGAACACAACAAAAAGCAGTAGAGAGGAACATAAGGATAGAGCAAGTTCAGAGAACTCCAGAAATGCCTGGAGTATGCAGGGTGTAGAGGGGTGGCTTGGAGAAGAAGGTTGGGAGAATTAACTTGGGCTTGAATGTGGAAAATCTTTTTTTTTAAAGCAGTTTTATTGAGGTATATTCAGATACCATATAGTCTATCCAAAGTGTACAATCAGTGGCTTGTAGTATAATCACAGAGTTGTGCATTCATCACCACAATCAGTTTTAGAACATTTTCAGTATTCCCAAAAGAAAAACCTATACCCCTCAGCAGTCACACCTCAATCCCTCTATCCTTCCCCAGCCCTACATAATCACAAATCTAATTCTGTCTCTACAAATGTGTTTATATTTATATTTTATTTAAATGGAATCATACAATATGTAGTACTTTGTGTCTGGTTTCTTTCACTTAGCATGTTTTAATTTTTTTTTTTAAATTAGAGATTGCAGGTTTACAGAAAAGTCATGTAAAAAATACAACATTCCCAAATACCCCCTATTGTTGACACTTTGGTGTGGTAACTTTGTTACAACTGATGGAAGAATATTAACATATTACTGTTAACTATTCTCCATAGTTTACATTAGGTATATTTTTTCCATATAACATCCTAATACTAACACTTTGTAATAGTGACATGCATTTGTTAGAATTCTTGAAAGAAAATTCTTATATTTGTACTATTGACCACAGTCATAGTCCACAACAGGGTTCACTGTGTTACACAATCTCATGCTTTATCTTCTAACTTTCCTTCTAGTAACATACCTGACTCAAAACTTTCAACTACATTCACAAACAATTCAGTGTTGCTAATTACAATCACAGTAATGAGCTACCATCACCACTCTCTGTTTCCAAACATTTACAATCAACCTAAATAGAAATTCTGTACAGATTAAGCATCAGCTCCCCATTCTCTACCTCCATTCTATCTCCTGGTAACCTGTATTCTAAATTCTAACTCTCTGAGGTTGCTTATTATAATTAGATCATATCAGTGATATTATACAATATTCATCCTTATGTGTCTGGCTTATTTCACTCAACATAATGTCCTCAAGATTCATCCATTTGTCGCATGCATCAGGACTTCACTCCTTCTTACAGAGTAATAATATTCCATTGTACAGATATATCACACATTACTCATCGGTTGAGGGACATTTGGGTTGTTTCCATCTTTTGATAATTGTGAATAAGGCTGCTATGGACATTGGTGTGCAAATCTCTGTTTGAGTCCCTGCTTTCAGTTCTTCTGGGTATATACCTGGTATTGGGATTACTGGATCATATGGCAATTCTTGAGGAGGTACCATTAATCTATTTTTCCTTTCATTGTGCTTCAGGTGTAAAGTCTAAGAAATCATTGCCTACCACAAGATCTTGAAGACGCTTTGCTATATTTTCTTCTAGGCATTGTTAGGTTCTGCTTCTTATAATTAGGTCTTTGATTCATTTTGAATTCATTTTGGTATAAGGTGTGAGATAGGGGTCGTCTTTTATTCTTTTGCAAATGGATATCCAGTTCTCCCAGCACCATTTCTTGAAGAGATTATTCTGTCCCAGTTGAGGGGACTACGAAGCTTGTCAAATAACAATTGGCCATAGATGTGAGGGTCTATTTCTGAACTCACAATTCAATTCCATTGCTCAATATATTTATCCCTATGCTAGTACCATGCTGTTTTGACTGCTGTGGCTTTTTAGTATGCTTTAAAGTCAGGAAGTACGAGTCCTCCCACTTTTTTCTTCTTTTTCAAGATGTTTTTGGCTATTTGGGGCCCCTTACCCTTCCAAGTAAATTTGATAATTGGCTTTCCCATTTCTGAAGTGTAGGCTGTCGGAATTTTCATCGGGATTTATTTGAATCTGTAAAGCAATTTGGGTAGAATTGACATCTTAACAATATTTATTTTTCCAATGTATGAACATGGAATGTCCTTTCATTTGTTTAGGTCTTCTTTGATTTCTTTTAGCAATGTTTTGTTGTTTTCTGTGTATAAATCCTTTAGAGCCTTGGTTAAATTTATACTTAGATACTTGATTCTTTTAATTGCTTGACTTCCTCCTTGGATTAGTCACTACTAGTGTACAGAAACATTACCAACTTTTGCATGGTGATCTTATATCCCACCATTTTGTTGAACTCCTTTGTTAGCTTAAGTAGCTTTGCTATAGTTTTCAGGACTTTCTATATATAAGATCATGTCATCTGCAAAGAGTGAAAGTTTTACTCTTCCTTTCCTATTTGGATAACTTTTATTTCTTTTTCTTGCCTAACTGCTCTAGCTAGAACTTCTAGCACAATGTTGAATAATAGTGGTGATAGTGGGCATCCTTGTCTTGTTCCAGATCTTAGTGGGAAAGCTTTCAGTCTTTCTTCATTGAGTACAATGTTGGACATGGGTTTTTCATATATGCCCTTTATTACATTGAGGAAGTTTCCTTCTATTCCTCTCTTTCAAAGTGTTTTCTCACGAAACAATGCTGGCTTTTGTCAAATGCTTTTTCTGCATCAATCAAGATGATTATGTGATTTTTTCCCCCTTTGATTTATTAATGTGGTGTGTTACATTAATTGATTTTCTTATGTTAAACCACCCTCGCATATCTGGGATGAAACCCACTTGATCATTGTGCATGATTATTATAATGTGCTGCTGGATTTGATTGCAAGTATTTTGTTGAGGATTTTTGCATCTATATTCATTAAAGAAATTGATCTGTAACTTTCTTTTCGTGTAGTATCTTTATCTGGGTTTGGTATTAGGGTGATGTCTTCATAGAATGAGTTAGATAGTATTCCCTTCTCTTCAATTTTTTGGAAGTGTTGAGCTGGATTGGTTTTAATTCTTCCTGGAATGAGTCATAGATTTCACCTGTGAAGCCATCTGGTCCTGGGCTTTACTTTGTTGGGATATTTTTTGATGACTGTTTCAATCTCTTTACTTGTAATTGGTCTGTTGAGATATTCTCTCTCTTCTAGTTTCAGTGTAGGTTGTTTTTGTGTTTCTAGGAATTTGTCTATTTCATCTAAGATGTCTAATTTGTTGGCACACAGTTGTTCACAGTATCCTCTTATGAGCCTTTTTATTTCTGTGGGGTCAGTAGTAATGTACCCCCTCTCGTTTATGATTTTATTTATTTCCATCCTCTCTTTTTTTCTTTTTTAGTCTAGTTAACTGTTTGTCAATTTCATTGATCTTCTCAAAGAACCAACTTTTGGTTTTGTTAATTCTCTCTATTGCATTTTTTATTCTCAATTTCATTTATTCCTGCTCTAATCCCTGATATCTCTTTTCTTCTGTTTGTTTGGGATTAATTTGTTGTTCGTTTTCTAATTACTCCAGGTGTACATTTAGGTTTGTGATTTTAGCATTTTCTTCTTTTTTATGTAGGCATTTAGGGCTATACATTTCCCTCTCAGCCTTGCCTTTGCTGTGTCCCATAAGTTTTGATATGTTGTGTTCTCATTTTCATTTGTCTCAAGATATTTATTGATTTGTCTCATGATTTCTTCTTTGACCCACTGATTAAGAGGTGTTGCTTAACCTCCATGTATTTGTGAATTTTCCAGTTCTCCATCTACTGTTGATTTCCAGCTTTATTCCATTATGGTCAGAGAAATTGCTCCATATAATTTCAATCTTTTTAAATTTATTGAGACTAGTCTTGTGACCCAACATATGGTCTATCCTGGAGAATGATCCATGAGCACTTGAGAAGAATGCATATCCTGCTGTTTTGGGTGCAGTGTTCTGTACATGTCTGTTAGGGTCTAGTTCATTTATCATACTATTCAATCTCTTGGTTTCCCTATCGATCCTTTGTCTAGACGTTCTATCTGTGGATGACCATGGTGTATTAAACCCTCCAACTGTTGTTGTAGAGACATCTATTTCTCCCTTCAGTTTTGCTAGTGTTTGCCTCATGTACTTTGGAGCTCCACGGTTAGGTGCATAAATATTTATGATTGTTGTTTCTTCTTGGTGGCTTGACCCTTTTCTTAACAGTGTACTTCATTGTCTCTTATAACAGTTTTGCATTTAAAGTCTATTTTTTCACATATTAGTATAGCTACCCCAGCTCTTTTTTTTTTTTTTTTTTTTTGGTTACTGTTTGTATGGATTACCTTTTTCCAACCTTTCACTTTCAACCTATTTGTGTCAACCCTCTTTGGATCTAAGGTGAATCTCTTGTAGACAGCATATAGTTGGGTCATACTTTTTTATCCATTCTCCCAATCTGTGTGTTTTGATGGGGAGTCCAAACCATTAACATTCAATGTTGTTACTATAAAGGCAATACTTACTTCAACAATTTTATCCTTTGGTTTTGGTTTTTGTCTCTCTTTTTATCCTTTTAGTTATCCTTACTGATAATCTTTATTTCTACACTCTTCTACAAGCCTCTCTCCTATCTTTTCCTTTCAGCCTGCAGAACTTCATTTAGTATTTCTTACAGGGGAGGTCTCTTCCTGATGAGCTCTCTCAGTTTCTGTCTATCAGTGAATATTTTAAACTCTCCCTCATTTTTGAAGGACAGTTTTGCTGAATAAAGAATTCTTGGCTGGCAATTTTTGTCTTCAGTACCTTAAATATATCATACCATTGCCTTCTTCCCTCCATGATCTCTGATGAGAAATCTGCATTCAGTCTTATTGTGGTTCCCTTGTATATGACAAATCACTTTTCTCTTGCTGCTTTCAGATTCCTCTCTTTATCTCTGGCATTTGACATTTTAATTGGTATGTGTCTTGGAGATAGCCTGTGAAAATTTCTTCTGTTTGGAGTACCTTGTGCTTCTTGTACATGTTTATGACTTTCATAAGAATTGGGAAATTTGGGAGCCATTTTTTCCTCAAGTATTCTTTCTGCCCTTTTTCTCTTCTATTCTTCAGAGACACCCATGATGCTTATGTTTGTGTGCTATGTGCTGTCATTCAAATCCTTGAGATCCTGCTCAGTTTCTTCCATTATTTTCTCTATATGTTTCTCTGTCTGTAAGATTTTGATGGTACTGCCTTCTAGTTCACTGACTCTTTCTTCTGACTGTTTAAATCTGCCACTGTATGCCTGTAGTGTATTTTTAATCTCTTCTATTGTGCCTTTCATTCCCATAAGTTCTATGATTCTTTTTATACTTTCAAATTCTTTATGCTCACCCAGTGTCTTCTTAATATCCTTTATCTTTTTAGCCATATTTTCCTTCATCTCCTTGAAATAATTTAGGAGATTTATCTGAATGTCTTTGATTAAATGTTCCAAATTCAGTGTTTCCTTCAAAGTTTTAATTTGTTCCTTTGGGACATATAGTTCTGTTTCTTAGTATGGATTGCAATTTTTTGCTGATGTCTAAGCATCTGATTATCTTGATGAGTTTACTCTGAAGGTAAGTTTCTCTCTCTTGCCTAGGGTTTTATTGTTGATTGGTTTGTGTTAAGGCTCGTCTTTGACACTCGGTTCAACATATTCTAGACCTTTAGAACTGCCCATGTTTAACTGATCAGATTTTTTTCAGTTCTTCATCCAATTCTTTCTCTGAATATGTGGTACAATTTTTAAGATTGTACTATTTGTCCAATTGTTTCACCCCCAGGAGAAAGTTCCCTTTCCTCTGTTCCTTCTCTGGGAACCTTGATCTGTTCTGTTTGTTTTGTTTTGCCGCTATAGTTTTTTACACTCCTCTCATTGCCTCTAGGTGCTTTTGCCTAGAGAGAAAATTCTGGGAAGAGGGTCTCACTGGAGAGGACTTTCCCACATCAGTATTTCCCAGCCAAACCAGAGTCAGGCACCCATAAAGGGGTCACAGAACAGCTCCAAAGAGCCCTGAGGAAAGGGTCAGGAAAGACACCAAAAGCCTTTTTGACAATTCCCCAAAGCTGCATTTTCCTGGCCTACTCAGCAGGTGGTGACCTTCATCTAATTGTTCCCCAAAGCCCTAAGGAAACCCTGTGTCTTTCAACCTCCACTGCCTCTGTCCCTCTCAGGTTCAGTGTTGAAACAAAGGCCACAGCTGTCCCTATATGGGGTGGGCTAAAACAGCAGCTCAGGGCTGGGTCCCAGCAATCTGAATTAGCCAATCAAAAGGCATGATCAGTGCTTGACCATGTCCCCACCCTCACCCCTGTTCTTGGGGAAGAGGACTTCCATATTTCTGTCTGTCTTCAGCAGCTAGCCAGGGACCAGACTCCAAGGTGGTCTGCCTCAAGAGTGGACCATGGGCACCAGTAGTTGCCATTGAGTTACTCACAGTTCTTCACTTCAGTTTCTCAACCTCTTTGTCTTCCAATTCCTTGGATGCTGTACAGTGCTCCCCTGGCCTCTGCAGCCCCAGAACAGCTATTTCAGACAGTTCCTGCCTGGGTGCTACCTGTTTTGGAGGAGGAGTGCATCCTGAAGCTCCCTACTCTGCTATTTTCCCCAGAAGTTCTAGAATGTGGAAGTTCTTAATTATCAAGGAATGAGTCAAATTTTACTCTGTAGGAAGTAGAGAGGTGCTGAAGGATTTGGTTCAGAAATGAATCACAGTATAAGAAGTACATTTTAGGAAAAAAAGTCTGGCAACTGTTTGTAAGATGGATAGGAAGGGGTGGGAGGCAAAGCTTGGGGTGATGCAGGTGGTGGGAGTGGTGGGAATGGCAGGGAGGTCAGCGATAAGTGGGTAACAAAGGAGGAGAAGAAAAGTGGTGAGGTGCTAAATGAGTGCAATGATGTGAACATGGAACTGAGCAAAGGATATAGGGAGACCAGTTGGATGTGGTACAAGAGGAGGAGGCATAAGGTTAAGAAAACAACAAAGTTGCAGGCCAGATGACTGGGCAGATAGTGGTTCCACCCAGAAATGAGGACATAATGATCTTGTAGCATTGGAGGTACACTGATGTAGAGATGTTCAGCAAGGGATTAGAAAGACGGATTTGGGTCCAGGAGAGATAATAGGGTCAATATGAAGTCACTCTCCTAGAGTTGAAAATTGAACAATTGAAGAACTCTAAAATATTGTATAAAGAACTAATATGAGGAATGGTTTCACTAAGAGAATTAAACTTAAAGTACAATAAATTAAAACATGAAATTAAATGAATCCAATTGGATTGTAAAATGAGTTCTAAAGATCAAAGGAAGGAGAGTGAATAAAGAAATCAACTGAAAGGCCACAGGGACAAGGGGAAAGGAGATAACATGAGAGAATTCATTAAAAGGATGAAGATTGGGAGCCTAATTGGAGCAGAAGGAGAGGTAATTGGGGAAAATTAAATTTGCAATTCAAAATTTCCAAGGACAAAGTCAAATGTGGTGCTAAATTAAGAAAGAAGTTAAGTAAGAATGGGTCAGGCTATTTGGGACATCCCTATTCATCTTTGTTTCCAAGGCTACATATGAGAAAACAAAAAAACCCACCAACATTTAATAAGAGGATTTGACAAATTCCAAGAGTTGAGTGGAAGTGAAATAAAAGGGCACTGGGATGGGCTCACCAGAAATATTTGTTTGAAATATGGAAGGAGATTTGTTTTTCCAGTATTACGTAAACTAATCACCAGTATTTAAAGTTTACTGACTCTTGGTAATCCCAACTTCTACAATGACTTAGACGTTAACAGACGTGCTCCGGCATTGTTTCCACACAAAGTCGGTGACTGCCTATTCTTGTTAGAAATATGAGTCACACTTTCTCTTAAATATCCCCTCTGCCCCTCCCTTTTTATTTGTGAATATAATTCTGAAAGGGTGGCATGTACAAAGACCTTCATTCTGATGACTCCTCTACCTTTGAGAACTTGCCTAAAAAACAGTAGGCACATGTATTTTTCTTTTTTTTTCCTAATCACTTCAGGCAGCTGTTGAATATTCTGAAAGCTTGTATTTTCTGAGCCTCCAAATACTTTGTTATAAAAAGTTACATATTCTGAAAATTTGGACCATTTTGAAATCTAATTAAGAATATAAAGAGATATCAATAGCTGCATAAAACCTAAATTAAATGGAGTAATCATAGCTTGGCAATTGACACACAGAAAGCAATCTGGCATACACGCCTGCCTGCCATTTTGTATCATCATAGGCTGTACAGATCAGGGGTGATGGAACTCTGACCAAAAAGAGAGTCAATTGGGAATAGATGGAAAGGTATGGGACTCTCTGCAGCATGCTTATATGTATTTCAGTCCTTGTGAGAGTTTAACAATAAGGCTATATGTTTTTTTCTTTGGCCAACAACCCAGTGCAAAGATTGGGATAAATCTATAAATCTTTAAATGCAACAATTACTACATCAAGTTAAAGTTACAAGCATGAATCTGGGAATTTTTATGTCAAAGAGCCAAAGAGTAAAACCAAAGCTAACTAAAATAATGCATATATTTTAAGTAAAACAAACAAACAAAATGTTCAAGAACAGTATCTGAATACGGTTCTCTGGAAAAATAGAAAAAGTAAATGAATACAGGGCTTGAATACATCAAACAAGAAACCAAGTAGTATAATAAAAGGCAATAAAACTTGGACCTAGGGTGAGAAGGAGGTGATAATAATAATGCCCAACATTTCAGCTAGGAAATGATCAAGCTGGGTCCTCTGATTCCTGACCTATGAATGATGATGATGGTGGTGGTAGAGTGATAATGATGATGATGATGATGATGATGACTGACATTTTTAAAGTACATAGTAGGCACTCATTACCTTATTTAATCCTCACAACAATCCTATAAGGAAAGCACTTTAACCCCATTTTGCAGATGAGGAAAATGAAGCTTCCTGGAATTCTTGACAGGATATGCAAGACTAGGGAGAAGAAGTAAAGACGTGCATAAAGAATTTGGCTGACACCATCATAGAAGAAACACCTACAAAAGAAAGATGCTAGAAAATGAGACATGCAGCAGATGACCAAAGATTATATTACAATGAAATATCCATTGGAAATCCAATGTAAACCAAGGAAAAATGAAAGGAAGCTTTCTTTTCTTCCAATAGGGTAATACTCTATCATTCAATACAGTTGAAGAAGAAGTTTATTTTACATATTTGTACTGTTTGTAAAGATAAAGTTGTTCAAGGAATAGAAATCCAACTTTTAATTTTAAGATGGCCTCATGTGGCTAAGGAAGCCTCTAGAAAAGTTTGATGGTGTTCTGCTATTCCCCAGGTAATCTTGTTTAATTACCATGGCACATATATATCTAGTGTCCAAATCCTGAAGGTGATCCAGATAGTTCCACTGTCTACTCTTTGACAACACTAGTGGTCCCTCCTACAGATGACAAATGGGAAGAAACCTGGGGACCATGGTTGATGTAAGTGAGGTGATCAAGCAATAGTCACAGGAGGAAGAATCAAAGTTCAAGACACCCTGCAGAAGTAGAGTCACAGGAAGAAACAAACTAAAAATGAGAGCTACAGAGAAAACATCTGTAAGCAGTGCTACTGTTGGGGGAGGCAAACCCTCAGGCAGTCCCTTGCCAGGCAGCGTCAATGTAAACCAACACCTCAGTCATGGGATTTTTTGCTCCAGATCAAAAGGACAGCAGCAATGCCATCTGCTGTTTGCTTAGAAAAATAGTAAGAGCAGATGTTTCCATGTGTCGACCTGCCATCCCTTGACTAAGAGGCCACTTGAAAAATAATCATGAAATAGCACAGGAGAAACATCTGCACAGTGTACAGCAGACCACCAATCATGCAGCATAGGGGAGAAGGAACAATGTGCCCATGAAACAATCGTAAGCAGGTCCCCAACAAGTCATATGAGAACAAGTAAAGGAGAGATCAGAACTGGGCAGGGGACAGTCAGAGTGTCACCCATGAACCTGAGTAACTTTGGCTGGCAAATCCTCACCTATTTCAAATACCTTGAAAAAGCTCACCGCTACACACTCACTTCTCAGACTTCTCTCTGTTGTTGCTTCTGATCTCATTTGGTTCTGTTTAGTCCACCTTTTAGGCATCACTGAAATTAAACAATTAGCAGTTCCTTAAGAACAAGCCCTGGCCTGTAGATGAAAAAAACCCAAAGGAAAAGTGCCTGTGGGATGAGGGGTCATGGTATGGTGAGCATTTGCATCTCGCCTTTCCTCCTACTGGAGCTCCAAGACAGCCTCACCCACAGGGTGAGGCGGGTGCAAGTCAGAGCTCTGGAAAACTGCTGAGTCACTTGCCAGCCACCAGGAGGGAAGGCAGAGGCTCGGCCTCAGAAGGAATCAAGTTTCACTTAGAATCCACACCTCAGGGGTGCTCCCTCTGCTTTGTGTCCACACCTGCCACCCTATAAGAGTTCATCCTCTTGCTTTCAGAGTGGTGCATGGAAAGCATGTTAGTCATCTCTTCCTGCAATCAGGATGGATGGAAGTCCTCAGCCCCATTTCCCATCAGCTACTCATCACCAGTGCTGCTCAAGTCATTTTCTCAGCCAGGACACATGTACTCAGGAAATTCAGAATTTTTCAAAATCATAAATTTTTCCTTCTTGCATATGGAGGGCAAAACTTATACATGACCTATGCTTCCTCTTAAATAGTTTCACTTTTCTATTTAAGAGTTTGTTTTCAAGACACTAGCTTTTTTCTAACTTTAATTATTTGTTATTTCCTATCTCTCTGTTGTTTTTTTAAAAATAGATTTATTGTTTCAGAGCAGTTTTAGGATTACAAAAAAATTGGGCAGGTAATACAGTTCCCACATTACCAACCTTACCAACACACACACACACACGCAATTTCATCTGTTATTAACATCTTGCATTAGTGTGGGACATTTGTTACGATTGATGAACCAATATTCATACATTATTATTAACTAAAGTCTATAGTTTACAATAAGGTTCAGTCCTTGTGTGGTACATTTCTATGGGTTTTGACAAATGCCTAACGTCACGTATCCATCAATATGGTATTAAACAGTGTAGTTTCACTGCCTTTAAAAATGCCCCATGCTCCACATATCCATCTCTTCCCCTCTCCTCCTGAACCCCTGGCAACCATTGATCTTTTTACTGTCTTATAGCTTCAATTTATTTTTCTGATTTAGTGATCTATTGCTTAATCTGTCCTCAACAGTTTTGATTTTGGTTTTATAATTTGTGGGAGGGGGCATTTTTAAATGAACATTTCCTTCTCCTTCCTCCTGTGAAGGAGGCATTTTCTAAGACTCTGTCTTATTTTCTTTGCTTAATTTACTACCTGGCACATAGTAAAAGATCAAGTGTTTGAATAAATAAAAAGGATTTTGAGGACTGGTCTTAGTCGAAATGCCTGCTATATCAAAATATACCAGAAATAGTACAGACGCTCCTTAACAATTAAACACAAACACTGGTGGGCATCTTGAGCTCTGGAATGGCTGCCACTGCCTTGTCCAAAACTCTTGGAGAAGCAGAACGATTGGCGATAACCGCTCTTCTTACAGGGAGATGGACCTGGAGAAAAATGTTACAGTATAATAATTTTCTATATATTCTAATGAAAGTGGAGTCTTCTAATAAAGTTTATTTTCTATTTCCCAGCTGATATCTTGTATAACAGTACATGACCCTATTATGTATACCACACATCATTCCCAACAAGAGATTGGAAGCACTAATGTTATCTCCTAATTGTCAAAACTGAAAAAGATTTTGTCTACTTCAAAATTATGATCTAGTCAAGTCAAATGCATTTCATTTGCATTCCTTTTGCACATGACACTTTAGGAATTCCTCTTCTGGATATGCCCTCAGAGCTTTTGTTTTTTGTTTTTTGTTTTGTTTTGTTGTTTTCCTACTCTCCTCGCTGGTCTTAGAGATTTTCTTTTAATAAGTAATGCTATTTTTGTAAATATCCAAATGTCATTTGAAGGAAACCTTGGGCAATAATATGATCAAGCTGGAGAGAGTTTGGTCAACATCATGATGTGTTTTAAAAATAGTATATGGATGATCAGCTGTTTTCTTCTGTGACTCAAACTGGCTCTAAGGATATAACAAAAAAGCAGTGGCAAAATTGCTGCAATAATTCTGATGGCAGTTTTGATGGATAATACTTAGCTAGATACATAAGTTCTATCTTATGATGATACTCATGTCTCAAAATGTTACATATAATATAGAACTAAAATATAATAAACATATATTTTAATATATTCTAGAAAACTACAATGAGTTGGCTTGGAATATTAAATTTTGCCTATTGTACATCATTGTCTGTCTAGGCTTGGTCATTCTCAACTATGTTGGAAGTCAACATCCTTTGCCCAAAGGGCTAGAGCATCTGGGTGCCTAAGCCACTTACTGACCATTAACCATTGCATTGTTAGCTAACTTACTGTGGTCACTGCTATCAAGCAGCTATTCTTAGTCTTTAAAAGACAATTTGCCACAAGGCAACAATATTCTCTAACAGACAGATGGCATGATGCTGTTCCTTGCACAATCCCAGTATTTGCCATGTACCTAGTTCTTTGAGGAACTAAGAAAATGGAAGATAGGATCTTTGTCCTCAGAGCTCATATTACTATATTGGAAAACAAATCAACAAAAAATATTGGCAAAAATTAACATATAAGGTAAACTATAACAAGCAGCTGAAGTAGTACTTTTGAAATTTGTTTACACTGTTCGAAGAAATGTTTTAATTGGTTAAATAAATAACAGATGGTAAAGAAAAATCCAGGCCCTCAAAACCTGATTTTAAATCTTGTGTATGTAAATCTAAATCTCCACAGTCTCTTCTTCATATTTGACATTTTGTCCAGAGGTGGGGGAGGGTCTCTAGTTCAGGGCAAAGGCTTTGCAGACCCAAGATTCAGCAAGCTCAAAGGCCACCGAGAGTCAAATTAAAGGAAACATATTCCCTAACTTTCTGCCTGGAAGCTAACTATTTCTCAATTAGACAATGGGCTTCCTAAATATTTGGCCCTATAAAATCCTTGAGGGCAAGGAGAGACAGTATATCATCTGAGTGTAACCCTGGGGCTTTGTCCAGTGCTTCAACCCCAGTAGTTGTTACCTATAGAGCAGCCATCAGGTCACTGACTTTTTCTGGCTTGTAGGATGAGACCATCATAGAAGAACATGTTTCCTTTCCTTTAATTTTTACTTGTTTACTAAGGCGTAGGAAGTTATATACAATGATGGAGCAAGTACTAAAAAAAACACTGAACCAAGTATTTCCTACACTCATTACTGAACAAGCTATCTGATTTATTAACTGAAATTCTGCTTGTAATTTTACTGAATAAAATGGTCATTTTTTTATCATGCAAACAACACTCAGTTTTCTGTTGGCCACCTCTATGATTTTGTGCCCTTTAGAGTATGAGTGTAGTGATCCTATATAGTCAAATATTCTGGAATGTGTTTACAAAACATGGAGAACATTTATTACTGTCAATACGATGTGATCTTATTATTTGTAGGTAACAGTGAAAGTTCAGCACCAACCTGAACTTTAAAGAACTGACTTTAGAATCTTTTAAATTCATCTTTAAAGAATTTTAGCCACGAGGAAGTTGTTTCAAAATATGCCATCACAGAAACAGTGACTCATTTATGAATTAAAATTACGCTTTGTGGATTATTCATAGTATCATTCTTAATGAGAATGATACTATGAATAAACTCTTAGTATACGAAAATAGCAAAATATTATCATAAAACACAACACAGTAATCTTATTTTCATCCTGTTGGGCTTGCATACTTAAAACAAAGAGCAAAACAGGGAAACAGACATAGGAAAGCATGAATAATAGAATATTTAACTATCAAAGATTTTAGTATATAAAGTAGATTGGTATTTGCAATCAGCTAATGCATATATGCTTTACCAAATAATATGCCACCTATTGAGGAGAATACACCTGTTTGTGCTACTCTACTTTTCCAAGTCCACACTAAAGACCCTAATTTCCTTTGAATGTTTCTCAAAACAGGCCAAAAGAATGGCTAATAACCATCATGAAGTACGGCTGAACAATGTTCCAAAATAAACATTTGGCCTTTCATATTAAATTAAATAAAGCTAGACTTAAATATTTATGAAGTTTTTAAAAGGAAAACCTATTTTGCTCTTCACTTGAATATGATACTCCGAGACATGGTATAAATTCTTCTAGATAGAATATACTTACTGAATGCCTTCTTAGTGATAAGTCCTTATTGCTGGGTTTACTTTCATAATATTGCTTCTTTCTTTATTTTACTTTTAATCTAAAATTAGATATGAGAAGGAACTTCAAGATCTGATTGCTATGGTTCTATTCACTTATTTTACAAATATTTTTTGGTGCCTACTAATGTCAGACATTAGTCTAGGTGCTAATACATCACAGTAAACAAAACAGTCATAAATATCCTTTCCTCAGAGGTTTGCATCACCTCTGTCTTTCTTAACCCATATATTTAAGAGCAATACTCTGCAAGTTACTCCAGAGTGGTGTCAAAATCAATCAAATTATGGATCACCTGTTACCTCTCCTTTCATTTGTCCCATCAAGGCTATTTAAGTGACAATGCTGTAAATAAAGAATTGCAAAGACCTTATGGTAGGTGAAACAATTTGTGATATTGTTTGAAAGACAAAGACCAAGAGAAAGAATATGAAATAATATACCAAACAAAGGGGGGAGGATTGTTACATTTTAGAATTTCCTGTATTCCTCTCTGTATTCTCACTGGAGTTGCCCAAGCAGTTTAACACCTACACAGTTATTGAGATGCATATGCAGTTCCAACATGGATGGAGGTCCTTAAATACTGAAAGGACCCACACTTGCTTGCTCCCAATTGAGACTTATCCAGTGGAAATGATCCCAGGTCAAGCTTATGGGAGGTGATAGACTAAAGCCTGACATGGCTTGATGTTCCCTGAAAAAGACAAATGAAAAGAGGACTTTTTTTAAAATCTTTTATTTTTTCTGTTTATCTGCTCTTCTCATTATAACTTCAAACAAAGCCAACCAAGTTTAAAGTTGACATACTGAAAGAGCATAATGAATAAACTGGACTCACTCAATAAAATCAAACCCAGATCCTCCAAGATTGTCAATGAAGAATGGAGACACTCTTCCTTTGGGGAGAAGCATCTGAACCTCAGACCCCTGACTATTCTCCCCATGAATGCTCCTGACCCCTAGTGACTTGCTAAATAGTACTGCCATAATTACACCGGCCTCAGAGATACTGCTGTCCCCCTTGGAATTTAGAGAAAAGTTGGCTCAGAAGTATCCTTAACATTCTTTGCACTACAACAAAGACAGAAATGACAGACAAGGAAATAAAACAGAAACAACTAGATAATCTGGTTTCAAGGCATGGCTGCTGGCCCAAGTATTCAGAATCCATTCTGCTTATTATTTTATGCAATGTTTTTTTAAGTGTTTACCAATTTCTTGGCTCATCATCCTTTCTTCATCTCAAACCTTTCTGATGAAATCATCTTCCTTCTTTTTGAAGTATTTGAAGTATAAAGCATGTTTTTTAAAAGTTTTTTTTTTTTGGTAAACAGAAAGGACTTATAAAGATAAACTCTCTTTATATCTAAAAATATCTTTTTTTCATATTCTTAAAAGATAGTTTTGCTGGTTACACGAATCTAGGTTAGCAGAACCAAAAAGATGCTATTCCACTGTTTCCTGGCTTACATTGTTGCTGTTTGAAAGTCTGCTGTTATCCAATTTTAGTTCCTTTTAGATGATTTGTCTTTTGTCTTTGACTGTTTTAAATTCTTCTCTTTGTCTTTCATATTTACAGTTTTGTCATAATATGTCTAAATACAGATTTTTATTGCTGTTATATACAGATTTCAAAAAAATTCTGCTTGGTATATGGTGGTGCTATCTTTTATTTGTGGATTTATGTATTTCTTCATTTCTAAACACCAACTATTATTTTTAAAATATTTTTGTTCATTTATTCTCTCTATTACATCCTCTGAATATTCTATTAGAAGTGTAATGGACTTCTGCATTGCATTTTCTATGTCTTTTTAATGTCTTAATTATATTTTTAATCCTCTTGTCCATTTGAGCCAAATTCTGATAATTTCTTTAGCTCTCTCTTCCAGTTCACTAATTTTCTTTTCAACTCTTTGATCTGCTGTCCCACCTATACACTGAGTTTTTAACTTCAGGATTTTTTTTTTAATTTTCAAAAGTTAAATTTGGTTCTTTTTCTGACATGCCTAGTGTTTTGTGCAAGTCTCTTGTTCTTTGTGCACTTTCTAAATTCTAGCTTTTATTTCTTTAAACATTTTATAACACTTAAAACCTTTTATCTTATGTAATTCAAATATCTAAAATCTTTGTAGGTTTATATATTTTATTTTTTGTTTTTACTGACTGGTTCCTTGTTTGTTTATTTTTTTATTGTGTGATGTTATTTTATACTGGTTTATTTTGCAGTAATTTCAAACTTAGAGAAGAATTGCAATAGCACAAAGTATTCTCACAGTTTTCACTCAGAGACCCCAAGAGTTTCTCCAAGCGTCCCAATGATGTCCTTTATAGCAAAGAATCCAAACTAGGATCTCATGCTGCACTTAGTTCTCATGTCTCCTCACTCTTCTTCAATCTCAAATAGTTCTTTGGTCCTTCCTTGACCTTTAGGATATTATTATTTTTAAAGATTACAGCCCAGTTATTTTGTACAATATGTCTTATTTTGAGATTCTATGCTGTATCTTCATGATTAGGTTCAGGTTCTAAAACTATTATGTTGGACCCCAGCGCATCATACCAGGAGGTACATGATATTGACTTTTAATATACACTCATGTTTCTTGACTGAATTAATTACTACTATTTTTACCATCATTTTCTTATTATATATATTACCATCATTTTCTAATTACATAATTCCTTCTACATTTAATAGTTGGCATTGTACTTTAAAGAATTTTCTCTTCTTTCCATGTATTTATTCATTTATGTGTTTATATCGGTGAGTACTCAGAGACCATTATTTTATTCAGTGGGATATAATCTATTAGTATAATTATTTATCTTAATGGTCAAATTGTCCCTGATTTGGCCAATGTGAGCCCCTTTAAACAGTTTTATATGTCCTTTTCATGTGTCCTCATCATTCCTGAGCATGTCCTTACTTAATGGTACAAGACGTTTCAACCTTATCTTGTACACTCCCTGCCCAAACCTGGAATCAGTCTCTTCTCCAAAGAGTTCAGGTTCCATTTAGTGAGTAGGGTATTTAGGAACCAATATCTAGGTATTAAGTATACTTTTTACTACTGAGATCTCTCAGACACTCTCAGTGGATGGAGAAACAACATATGTGCATGCATATACATAAACATATATCTACATACACATTTTTACATTTATATTTATTTCTATATCTATCTATCTATCCATCCATCCATCCATCCATCTATCTATTTAAAGCCATGAGTTCACACCAATATCTGCAATTCCAATTCAACACTATAGGGTACATTCTGCCCCCCACCTCCATATTAGTAACTTCTATCTCCAAGAGTGAGAAATTTGATTCCTATTGTCCTTAACTCACTCACTTATTTGCTCAATCTGCCTGTAAATAACCAATATACTGACCCCTCTGAGTCTCCACCCAACTTGGCTGCTTGCTGACTCTTATGAACTCACATTTAATTTACTTAATCTGTGTGAATCCTGAGGGACTACAAGAAGATTTCTTTCCTATATAGAGGATTTGTGTTTCCTTCTACCAGGAACCTTCAGCAGTACAAATGTAAGACCATATTTTCTCCCCATAGAGCATCCTGGTGCATCCAGGAGTCTTAGGTTAGCAATCTTGGTCTAAATCTCCTGATCCCATCACTTACTGCTGACCTTTCTGATTTGAGTTCTCTGGAGTTTGGGGGGAGGAACTTCTTTGTTGTTGTTTGTTTCTGTATTTGTTTTTGCCCTTGAAGGCTTCCCCTGGCTTCTTGCAATCCCAAGAATACTTTGAAGGTTATGCTCATAATTCATCCAAATTCAGTTGTACCAAGCAGCAGGCCCCTCAGAGTATCTAATCAAACATGTCTTTATGTGTCTATATGCTTAGCTGGATTGATCTTTCCATATATTACAAAACTATTAATGCCCTTGAAATACCATTGGAATCTCTGCACAGCCTGGTTACTGTTTCAAGGCAGAAACAAAGTAAGACTAGAGAAATTATTTGGTAAACTACTTTTGTTCTTATCAGAAAGTAGAGATTATTTATAGCAAAGTTGTGATACAAATGTTATTTTTTAATCTTAGAGATAAAGGAGACATTAACATTCATTTGATTCAGTCCCCTAATTTGAAACATGGGGAAAAGGCATCCCAAAAAGAGAGGATGGGTTTCTCCCAAAGTAAATAGCATTTTGGTGAACTTGTTTAGATTTAGAACCCAAGTCTCTGATCTATTATTCCTAGTTTATTTCTTTCCAATCTTCTTTTCTAACCAAACTCTAATATTCTTTTTTCACAAGTATCCTTTAATGTGTTTCCTCCTTGTTAAAGGGATTCATGCTCATTTCTAGAAAAAAAAATTCATACACAAAAATATAAAGAAAATAAATTTGCTTTATAATCCTACTACCAAGAGATAACTATTATTAACATTCTGGTGTTTTTAATGCTTACATCCTTTATTTTCATAGCTGAGATCATACCATATCATTTTGCACTTTTTCACATAATATATCATTAATATTTCATCACCTCATTAAAAGCTTTTTATAAGCATTATTTTTGATGCTACATAATATATCATATGGATATACTTATATACATTGAACTATTCATCATCACTAAACATTTACATTGTTTCCATTTTTTCCTACTATACATAACGTTTCAACGAATATTTTTTTTCATCAATGTTTGTCCATACTAATGATTATTTCCTTAGGACAGAGTCCTAGAAGTGGATTTACTCCGTCAAAAGATGTGAGCATAATTAAGATTCTTGATATATGTACTGCCAAATGGCTTTTCAGAAATGTAGTACCAATTTATGCTTCCACCAGTCACGTTAAGAGAGATGATTTCACCCCATCCTTACCATGGTTCTCCCAGATAGGACTGACTATTCTCAACTACTCCTTTTTATAATTTTCCTGAAGTTCCAAAGTTAAAGGAGTCTTGAATTATGGGGTGGGAGTGGGGAGTATTATGGACAGCCCTCCAAGTAAGTAGACCTGTGCAAGGGTGACAAGAGTAGCACCTGAAAACCCTGCTCTGCTCATGCAGAACAGTCCATTTTCCCTTCCTGCAGCAACATGGTCTTGGGAGATCACAAGCTCTGGAGTTAGACATACCTGTCCCATTCCCACCCCTATTATATGTGTAATCTTGGGTAAGAATGCTAAGCCTCCTGTCCTGGTTTATATATATTATGTCCCCCAGAAAAAGCCATATTCTTTAAAGCAATCTTGTGGGGGCAGAAGTATTAGTGTGGATTAGGTTGGAACCTATAGGTTCAGTATTTCCATGTAGATGTGACCCACCCAACTGTAGGTGATAATTCTGATTAGATAATTTCCATGGAGGCATGGTCCTGCCCATTCAGCATGGGCCTTGGTTGGTTCACTGGAGCCCTATAAAAGCTCAGACAGAAGGAGATCATAGCTAGCTGCAACTGAGACAGACATTTTGAAGACTGCCGTTGGAAGCTGATGCAAACATTTTGGAGAACGCCATTTTGAAACACAACCTGGGAGCAAGCAGATGCCAGCCACATGCCTTCCCAGCTAACAAGGTTTTCTGGACGCCACTGGCCATCCTCCAATGAAGGTACCCAATTGCTGAAGTGTTACCTTGGACACTTTATGGCCTTAAGACTGTAACTGTGTAACCAAATAAACCCCCTTTTAAAAAAGCCAATCCATTTCTGCTGTTTTGCATTCCAGCAGCATTAGCAAACCAGAACACCTCCCAAAGATTTATTTTCTTCTTATGCAAAATGGAATATCAATCCCTGTCTTGACTCAAGAATTAAATGCGAAAGTGCTTTACATTTATCTCCTTCCCGTCGAGCGAATTTCTACCCATCAGACTAATTAATGGGCTAGACAAGACAGGGTATGCTTCTTCCACAGGTCAGTTAGCACATATATTCTTCTACCATTTATCTGGCTGGCAAGCTGATACACTGGGAGCATGAAAGCACGTGGCCTTCAGAGGACTGACCTAAAGGAGAGGGTATCCAGGATATAGAAATCAAAATGGAAGAGATTCCTAATATTTATTTCACCACGTTTCAATTGATTATGTCAGGCTACTCTATCTAAGAACAGAGAAGTGCCTGACAAGGAGTTGACTTTTTATTACTATGGATCTCACCCCTGGTTGTACATATACTTTTTAAAAGCACTTAAAAGCTCCATCCAGACCTACTGAATCAGTCAGATGTGGCCCAGGTATCTATAATTTTTAAAGCTCCCTAGCTGATACTGATTCTCTGCCAAAATTGAGGTTTAATGGATATTGCGGTTCATAGATTCTGGAATGTGAGAGCTGAAAACAGTCATCTAAAGCTCTAATTAAATACCCTTGATTTATAGATTAGGAACTAATGCCCAGAGAGATTCAATTACTTGCTAAATATCACATTGGAAATAACAGGAATAAAACTTAGAATTCTAGCACATTGCAGGAATGTAAAATAAAGGAATGTCTTCAACAAGCTTATTAGGTAGAAGGCAAATTTGTTTTACGGAAAGCAAAAATCAGTTGTTGAAACAAATTGCTGTCATCTGGAAAGGAGTCTTTCCTGATTTTTTTTTTTAATTTATCATATTTCATATTGTATGCATATGCAGGAAAAAGAAATCTGATCTCAGTTCTCACCTGGATGAAGAGCTAAAAAATGTTCACTTTGCCATTTGCTCTCCCCCAGGAAATGAGTGACTATTGCTATAATGCAGTCTTCTTTTCTTTTCCTACAACATTAAGTCCTCTTAACATTTTTGGTTTTTAAAACTGTTGAATGTACAATGATGGAGGTGCAGATGATGTCAAAAAGGCACTCCACTGGCTGATATCCCCAAAGTTCTCTTTATTTCCCAGAGTGTAAATACTATTATTGTCATGAACTTTGTGAAGATACTCCTCTTAACATAAACTGTTTCCCTCTTAGCCTAACCTACTATGACTGGTATTAAGGAGGGAGAGAAAAGAAATAGAAGTAATTCTGTATGACATGCATGAAATACCTGTAAATTTATCCCAAAATGAAACCTTCACTCCCATGGCTACTATACAAATGACAAAGTATTGATCTAATTTTTAGAATTTAAAAGAAGCTATGTCTCACACTCTTTAATTTTGTGGTCAGTAGACTTGATGTTCCTACCCCCACGTGCTGGAAAACAGATCAGTGCAAATTATTGTATTATACCACATACAGTTTTCCCTTCAAATTGACTCTTAAAAAGTCAAATATT
Organism: Choloepus didactylus; assembly: GCF_015220235.1. Classification (NCBI taxonomy): domain Eukaryota; kingdom Metazoa; phylum Chordata; class Mammalia; order Pilosa; family Megalonychidae; genus Choloepus; species Choloepus didactylus. The sequence continues at coordinate 172,393,727 of NC_051310.1, forward strand.
TCTGAAGCCTGTTTTATGTTACAATCCTAATAATAATGTAAATAGTCAAATGGAGCATTTTTAGTCATTAGCACTGAAAGAACATCACACATCCAATTGCTTCACCTGGATATGAGCAGGGAGCGCTGCTTTCTGTACAAAGTTGTAGACACAAGGGGAGATCACCCAGCGGTCAGATTGCTGAATAACACTGAGCAGAAGTGGGAGAACTGTTAACAGGGACCACTTGATGCAAAGTCTCAGTTCATCTTGGTTTGGACTTCTCAATCTTCACACCAGCTTTACATTCTGCCAGACACAGCAGATGAGAAGTGGTTCTGGCATGCAGCATTCAAAACTTAATAGACTTGGCTGCTGGTTAGAGAAGGGCAGATGGAAGCAAACTCTGGATACCTTCAACTTCCAAATGCATTTTGTGTACACTGTTCTATTATAGAAACCACCATCCTCTAGTTATAAGAATTTTGGATGCTTAATTGTTCTAAAGACTTACAAGCATTAATTTATTAATTCCTTAAAACAACCCTAAGAGGGAGGTATTATTAGAATTCCCATCTTACAGATGGAGAAACTGAGACCTGAAACAAGTTAAGTAACATGCCTCAAATCACACAGCCAGTAGCAAAGCCCAAATCTAAAACAGGGGCTATCAAATTCCAAAGACCTTGCTCTTAACCACCATATGGCACAAGGAAGTTAATACTCTCTTCATCATTGCCATCCCCTAACCTCGGCGGTTCAGGCTACTTCCCCTGCAGGGCACATCCACTGAGAGAGAAGGATATCAAAGAGAGACAGAAGATATCAACTGCTTCTTGGGCTGTTTCAGGAACATCAATGCCTTGAACTCAGTGTGCCTCAAATGGAAGCGTCTGTCTGCATAAGATCCTTATGAGACTGAGTGACATATCACATTTCTACAGAGGTGCCGTAATAGTTTGGTGTTCTATCAGTGGCCTCTCCATTTCTCATTTAGCAAGAGCTTGTGCTATTCCTCTTTTCATATAAAAGCAATATCAAAAGAACAATACTGATTAAGAGTCTTTACGTATGAGACCATGGGCTAGACGCTTCGCGATTTGCTGGGGACCGTGAAACAGCATCAGGAATGACATCATGCCCATGAATTTAACTGCTGGTAGGTGGAGTCATATATGTCCTCAACCCCCCCACCCCAGCAGCTAAAAACTCCTAGACTGACAGGTAAGAGAGGTTATGTCACTACCTCAACTCCCCAGGATATTAAGAATAGCACTGTTTCATGGACACTTATTCTGAGAGAGGAGCCTTTTTACATCTGGTTCAACCCCTGAGTCATCAACTGAATACGTACAATCTAGGTATACTAGGGAGAAACTATTAACCATGCAAACTAGCCCCAAATGGCTTTTCTGATTATTTTTAGCTTGCAGGTGGCTTGGAGAGAGGACTGCAATAGTTTTTTGTAGTATGAGAAAATCATAACGTTCCTTTTCCAGGAACTTGTTTGGCCACAGATTTAAGGCAGTAATTTGTTACAGGCAAGACATTTATAGGGGCTGCGTTATCGAAGCTAGAATCATCAAGAAATTCTATCAGAAGATACAATGTTTAAGTAGAGGTCTAATTACTGCAATCATTTCTTTTTTGTTTCCTTTGCAGAGATCCACTTAATCCCATCTCTTAGTGTGGGCACAAGCTGACAGTTGCATGACAAGGAATGTTTCCCTTTGTAAAAAACCCACTTCCTTTCTGTGTAGTTTTAGCCTAATTGAAATGTTTCCTATTAAGCTCAATCAGGGCAGCAATTATCTAATTACTCACTTATGCTTTTCCAGCCAAAAATTTGCCTAAGCTGGTATACTGGAAAGAGAGAGAACAAATTTATTATTGTTTTTACATTTTCCTGTTTGGTTTTAGACAATAAGCATAAACATTTACTTCCAGTTGACCAGAATATATCTAATTAATACTGTCATTTTCTACAAACTTGTATCACTGCAAGATACAGCCCAGTGCCAAATGTGGCCTTGTCTATGAAACGTGCTTTAAAAAACTTGTGGTTATGCTACAAGAATGGTGTCATCGGAGAAGGGTAATAAGGAAAGAGGCTAGTGAAAACAAATCACAAACATATATTCAATCATTTCAAAGCCATGAGTTTTATGGTTTTACAAAATAAAAAGTGAATCACTTAGATTTAATTAAGAAAATAATTTTTATAGCATCATTTAAAGAAACACATATCCTGCATGTCTGGATTTTCTCTTGATACAAATCCCTTAGGTCTCAAGATGATCACAACTAATCAACAACACAGGTGGTCCACACTTTTTAGGTATAAATTAGAGATGTATACCATTAAAACCAGAATTAATTTTAGAGTTAGTGACCCTTTGAGGTCACTCCTGATTAACTCCAATTTTGATTGAAATTGTACCAAAGCACAACAGACAAATTGGATATGAGAGATTAATATTTGCATTTCCAGACAATAAATTCTATTGTTGTTTTCATCATAAATGTTAACTAATGGGGGCCTAATGCAACTTCTTGCGTGGAAAAAGATCCCAGAAAATGTGTACTTTGTGTAAAGACGGAAAGGAACACTTCACCAATTCCCCAGATGTGTCCACTTGACAATGCTTTACCTAAGTTTACCATACACCTGGAAAATGACCACACTCAATGAAAATGAAAAAAAAAAAAAAAAAAAAAAAAGTCTACAAGAAAAACATTCCATTTTCTGGAAGGAGATGAGAGTTTTTGCTTTGTGTTGGCAAAGAGAAGGGCAGATTTTTTCTCTTGCACGTGATGAATAACCCATATGCAATATTATTGACCTTACAGATGAAGAGTTCTCTATCAAAGAAGACAATTCACTAACTGATTTATCTCAGGTATACCCTGAGTGGTGACTGATTAATAAATTAAGCCTAAGTAGCAAGTCATTAGGAGTGGAGGAAATGTCTTCTCCAAAACTAGTTGTTATATTACCTGCTTCACCATTTGAAAAGAAATCTCAAAAGAGAAAATGCTTTCTATCTTGAAGGTGGTCTCAAAGATTTATCATTCTCTTTGTTTATTCCCTTTGAGAGAATAAGGGAGAGCAGGGTAAGGACAAAAGGTAGAAACAAGGGGATAAATAAATTTTTTTAAGAGAATGGGGAGACGAGAGTAATCAGACATATCACTTTCACTGATTCTTTTTTAGGAATTTGGAAGTCTCTCATGTGTATTCAAAAAAAAGTTTGGAAAATGGATTTTTGTCTCCTTATGCAACTATTCACAGAGAAGGACAAAAGTTCTCAAAGTTCTGTCTGCAGTTTTACCCCTCCCAGCTGTTCTCTCTCTAAGCATCTTTACACAGTGCAGAGGAGGACTAAATCCATTTTACAATAGGCATAATTGTGAAATGGGGTTACTGGTTGAACCTGTCATCATCTGAGAGCAAACTCAGAGACTAGCAATATTGCCCGTTTGTCTAGATCTGCCCTTAGTTGACCCTGAGCACCAGGGTCCAGAGAAAGCAGGTACATTGAAATTTAACAACACCTCGGTGCCCAAGCTGTGAATCTCCTGCTTAGTGTCCAGTAATGAACAAAAGAAAAGCCATTAAACCCAGCATGATCCTCATTTTTAACATTATTTAGCTCTTGAAAATTTCAAGTTGAGTTACCATTGCCTTTATTTCCCCTATTACTTTGCACTAGTTCTCATATTTCTATCCTTCTTCCAATGCAATAATTCAATAGAACTAATTATGTCTTTAAAAATAGTTAAATAAGAAAATGACTGAAGTTCTCTTTCCGTTTTCCCTGACACTGGGTCAAATGGTTCCCCAAGTTTGTCTGAAATGATACCCTTAAACTACAAGACTTTTGCAGGTCTGGCCCAAGTCTTCTTTTGGGATTATTTTTATGACATCCTGTTATATTTCCCAAAGTGTGTTGAAGTGGTGCTGTTTTATCCAATTTAAAGTAACTGGCTGGAAAATCTTAGGATCGTAGAAATTTGACACTAGAAATGTAAATATCCCACAATCTCTTAATTACAATTGTGGACTCTGCATATATGTTTATCCTAAGTTTTCCATTTGTGAATTATTTTTCTACTTCATGCAATTTTAATATTTGGTTAGTCTGTTAGCTATTTGGATTCTATGGCCTATAATGTTAATGCTTTTCAGGTTTTTATAATAAATATTTTGGCAGAGAGAACATGCACAAAATCATAACTTATCCTCTATTATTCTAAAAGTGCAAATTAATCACGATGCCTTTAAGTCTTTGACTATGGTCATGTGTTGTTACTGACAAATGAAACTATTTGCTTTTCATCAGCCTAATTAAGTTTTTACAAATCAAAATGATTTAACATGATATTTAATTATTTTACTATGTAAAAGTCTAATATTAAAAGATTTTGACTTGTCATTGCCCCAACTAAAAATATAAGTCATAAATTTAAGGCTTATAAAACATTGAATCTCAAGCCTAACTATACAAATTGGAATTACCTGGACCCTTTTTGATATATGATTTGCCTGAGTATCAGGACTTCTAAAAGCTTCCCAGGTGATTCTAATGTAAATCCAAGGTTGTGAACCACTGCTTTGGAATTAAGGTACACACACACACACACACACACACACACACACACACACAATTAACACATTTATAATTTTTCTTACTAGTGTCCTATCATTAATTTGAGGTGAAACAGAGCACTTCATTCATTCATTTATTCATCCTCTATTATTATCACTTATGTCAGGCACTGTACAGGCCACAAAATGCCATCTCTTTCATTACCTAACTGGTAATGAAACAAAACACCCAGGGGCAAAAAAATAAAAACAAAAATTTTAAAAAATAAAAATTTAAAAAGATGAGAGAAAAATTGGGGAAGGGAAGCTAATATGGAGAGAAACATACTATGGTAGGCACAATAATGACCCTCTAAGAAGGTCCCATCCTAATCCCTAGGACCTGTGAATGTTTCCTTATGTGGCAAAAGAGACTTTCCAGGTGTGATTAGGTGAGGGGTCTTAAAATGGGGAGATTATTCTGGATTATTCAGATGGGCCCAATCTAATCACATAAATCCTTAAAACTGGAGAACAGCTGAGGATTAAGGAAGATGGGGCAGAAGAAAGTCACAAAGAGATGCAACATTGCTGACTTTGAAGACGGAGGAAGGGGCCGTGAGCCAAGGAATGGAGGATGCCTCCTCCAGAAGCTGGAAAAGGCAAGAAAACATTCTTCCCTAGAGCCACCAGAAAGGAACACAGCCCTGCTGACACCTTGATTTTTTTTATACGATGAGACCCATATCAGACTTCTGATTACAAAACTCTAAGACATAAGTTTGCGTTGTTTTAAACTACTAAGTTTGTGGCAATGTGTTATGGCAGCAGTAGGAAACTAGTATAGTTAATTTTGAATCTCCAGAGTCATCAGGAAGAGGTATGGGGATGGGGAGGGAGGTATGGTTCATGAAATTGCACATTGCTGACCTCCCACTACGAGTGTAGTTGACCTAGTGTACAGGAGGCTGCTCTGAAATACATCACTGTGTTTGTGAAGAGGCCATCCCTCCTATGGGCTGCTCCCAATCAACGACTGAGCTGGCAAAGATAGTTAGGCTGGTTTCTGGAAGACACAGGACTCCTTTGGCTCAAGGACTCCCTGATGGTCTTGCAGAACATTTCTTAGATTGACAGTAGTCTAGGATGCTTCTGCCCCATCTCCCCTCCCTCTTACCTTCCCTCAAGTTTAAACTTGCATTGGGGTCTGTCAGCTACCCTACCCCTCCTGGCTCCCTCCTTATTTTCTTTCAAAGGGTTTCTTCCAGCCATATTTGGCTACATAATTTGAAAGCAAAATGAAAATGTGGGCCCTCTTGTTCAAAAATTATTAAGAATTCCAAGGCAGCAATAGCACAGCATTAAACTAAGTGTGGGTCCTTCTAAAGCAGGGCCCTGTGCAACTGCACAGGTTTCCCCTAATAAAATCCTTGCATATCTAATCTCCTCTGGTGTCTACTCAAAGGATTCTGACTCAGATAACATTCTAGTGCTCTTCCTCCAAAATTAGCTCCTTTGGGCATTAAATCTGGCTGTGACCAACCAAGTGGAAATCACACTGAGTTTTACCCTGCCCTTCCAAGCCTCTGATACAGTTTTAAATTAATTTTATTGATTCAAGCTAGTTTTCTGTTCAGTTTTGTGGTTTCCCTTTTCTAAAATAAATAATATATATTATATTTGGGAACTAGGTGTGGGTTTTTGAGCCAAACTCATTGGGAAAATAAATTTGTAGTGAGAATTATTGCTGTGATTGCAACATTTTACTTGAAACAAATGCCAATGCAAAAATCAGGCAGTGAAATTCATAAACACATTCCATCATTTCATATTCAATGAAAAGGAGCTAAAACAAAGGGCTCCTTAGGGAAAAGTCTAAAATTCCCTCCTGTTCTTGTTTGCAATTCCAACTGCAATTATTTTGAGGGAAGGTGTTTTCCAAATATTTGGCCATTTTAAATATCAAGGCAAAGTTGATATTTGTGTTCTTTAGCAACCTTTCTAGACCTCAGTATATCCAGCCAATTGGACCCTACACATTTTATAAAATCACTTTCAGCAATAACATTCTTTGAATTCATGAAAAAACATCTGTTGTGGCCAAGTCCATGAGTTTTTATAACATTGTTATATATCTTTCTCTGGTATATATCCTACCTAGATGTGTAAATCTTGTCAGGGTTTGCCAAAGAAATCTACTTGCTTAGAACTCCTGTCATTAGGATTTGCCATAGGAACTACAATGATTTAGTTGATGGTCCTGTCCCAAACTTACCGAGTTTATCCAAAAATTGTATACAGAATATAAATAAACACTTAGGAAAATCTTCAAGAAAGCAGTTCATGATATAGAGTTAACATGCCATATAGATCTTAGTACATTCAACAACTGCATTTTCAGCACTATTATTGGTAAGTCAATATGCAAAGGAAAAGTAACTTTTGTTGCCAAATAAGACACAGCTCCAAAGATGTAGCTGAATTAGACTCTGAGGGAAAATTTTAGCTGAGGTGACTTTGGGCAAGTCACTTAACCACTCCAAGCCTCTACTTTTTCATCTGTAAAATGAGGATGATGTCTAAGGCATACTACATATAAGGAAATTTACTCAATGTTTAGCACACAATACACAATGAATAAAGAGTAATTCATTTAGGGTTAGGGTTGTTTTTAAAATAAGGTGTAGAATTCTACATCCCAGATTACAAAAACAATTTTACTTTCCTTTGACAGTATCTTTCCACTTGTGGAAAGAATGTAACATTCAAATTAGATGAGCAACTCTGCTAGTAAAAAAATAATTTACAAAGCCTAAAGTGTTTTCTGATAAACATTAACTGGATGAAGATAAGAACCAAGTTTTTCTAAGTTTACAAAGTTTTGGGAAATGTACCCTTGCAGATTTATTTTTTCTATAACATTGTTAAGAAAATTACATCTTTTCTAGAAATGAAAAAAGTACACACTAACTACATAAAAGTTAACAAAGCTAATGCGTCATTCCTGTAATTATCAACCTCCTGTTATTAGACTAACTGGTAAAAACAAAATAATAATTTAATTAGAACTCAATATTTCTGCAGCAACATTCAGGATTCACAAGTATTTACTATTGCACATAATTTAAAATAATTATTTCTTAAAACTGTTTTCTCTGAGGGATCTGAAGGCAAAAGAAAGTGTGATACTAACAGCAGAAAGGAGTTTGGAATTCCTAATGACACTGTTGGGCACTATGCCATTCTTAAGGTAAATCTGTAATTTAAAAATAATTTAAATAAATAAATCATTAAACACAGAGGAATTATTTTGTGCCAAATACCAGACTGTATGCATAGGTTAAAGTCTCTGCCTTCAAGACTCTTACCCTCTATTGTCAAGATTCTTACCCTCTATAATCATATAATCCTTACCTTGTCATTGCTGTCACCTAGTGACATCTAGGACTCAACTACACCTTCTTCAAGGATTTTAACAGGTCATGTTTTTTCTCAATAGCCACATGTTGAAGACTCATCTGGTATCTTGACCTTATAGTTCCATGACCTGCTTAATTAATACATACCTCCCCCTCCATCGCCTTTTAAGCATCAATCATAAGATCGCATTGTGGACCTTGTGTCAGTGGGAAATGAACAGGTCCAAGATTTTGAAACATAAGTTTCTCCTCTGTGGATAGAACCTTCTTAATTCACATCTTCCCCAGCCCTTCACTCCTACCAAAGAACAACAACAGCTATAATACTGTAGCTAATGATTATTATCACTTGCTAATGCCAGGCACTCATTAACCTTCATAATAACTCTATGATGTAGATACTACTACTGTATACATTTTAAGATCAGGAAGCTGAATTTCCAAGAAGTTAAGTAATTTGACCAAGGTCAGCTAAAATTGGCAGAGCCTGGATTCCAACCCATATATACAAAGTTCTTAACCAATCTACTAAACTACCTCTTCAATTACTCTTCATTTCTGTCGTTACCTTCAACTGTCCCTGCCTTCACAACCTATCAAGCCCCTGTATCTTCTCTTGGTTAATGCCCTCATTAATGTCCCAGAAATCTTCGCATCTAGCTTTCTTGTTCAGCTAACTTCCATCTTGTGATCCATAAACCTTCACTATCACATTACTCTGTGCTTTTTTTGATATAGTATTAATTCATGCTAGCGAACTTTGCTCAGGTCCTCACAGATGTTCTGCATGTCTACAGGTTTCAGATATTGATGACTTCCTATTGTGTATGATAATAGTATAACACAGTGATTAAAAGAAGGGCCTCTGGAGCCAGATGACCAGATTCCAAAGCCTAGATTCTCTTTCTAGCATGGGAAATTTATTTAAGCTTTTTGTGTCTCTGTTTTCTCACCTGTAAAACAGATATAATAATAATATCTATCTCTCAGGTTGTTGTGAGCAGCAAGTATAAATTGTTGATTAATCCCATTGGCTATGAAGCAATCTATTTGTTCTATATACTGTTTGGATTTTTCCTTTCCTGAAGTTCCTCTAGGTTGCTGACTATATGAGGAAATGGCCTTATAGAGAACTTGTAAGCAATGAAACCAAAGCAATTTGGTGATGGAATAAATGGAGAGAAAAGTGAGATGAAGAAGGAGTGTGGTCTCAAAGATTAGTCAGCCAGGCAGTAGCATTTTCCTAGGACTCACAGGAGAAGGGGCAGGGCCAAGGGCCAGTTTCCTCAAAGGGTCCTCAAACAGGAATGTGGTAACAAATGGAGAGCATATGAAATGAGGATAAAATAAAGAGGTTCAAAGGGAGGCACAATTAATTTCTTTAAAAAGGAAAAAGAAGGCAGCATTGGCCTTTTTCCTATTTCTACTGATTAGTTTTTGAATTTGGTCATCACAGAAAGGAAGAGACAGCCCAAATCTCAGTAGTAAAGCAGGCAGCACCCTGAACCACTGGACAGTTTTTTCTCACAACAAGAACCAAAGCAAAGGCAGTGAAGGATTATGCTGTCGGAACCCTGATGATAAGCACACTAGAGATGAAGGAAAGAGGGGATTTCCCCCCAAGATTGTGGGTTTCAAAATTGAAAACAGAATTATGTAATTCTTAGAAAGGGAACAATTTAGGATTCAACTCAGCTCAACATCAATTGAGTCCCTGCTAAGTTGCCAAGCATGGTCTGTGCCCTTGCAGAGCTACATTCTGGAAGAGTGAGGCAGACTTTCTCAGTGGGTGACCAAAGCAGGGACAAGAGGAGAGAAGGTTAGTTTGAGGATGACCTCCTGCAGGAGGAGATGCTTTACACTTGGCTGTGAATAAAAAGTACAAATCAGACAGCTGGCGAGAGAAACTGAACGTGGCAATAAAATACGATGTAGGTTAAGAATGAGTATTACTCAGGCTATGCATGAGATGGGAAGTAAATATTTGATTAAAGAGGCAAAAAAAAGTGAAATTTAAAAATACATAATAAACATTTGTAAAATGCTTTCATTCACATTTCATACATTTAGAGATAGAGACTGGATGAAGCCAAAAACAACTTTAGGAGGACCCATGATTATTACATTTTACAAATGAGAAATCTAGGGAACAGAGAGGTTAACTGCCTTGCCCAAGGTTATACAAACAAAGGCAGCTTCAATACTGAAACCTATTTCTTTGGATTGCTTGTCTGCAGTACTGTTGGCCTACCCAGCATTTTCTCAAAGCGTGATCTGTGGAACACTAGTTCTGCGGAATGTTAGTAAGTTTCTCTTTTGTGACCAAGTCGGTCCTGGAAATGCTGTGTGAAACAGAGCTAAACAAGTTTCTTACTGTGAGACTTTTCAGAGCCTTTAAAATTACCATGTATATTGTGAATTTCCAGTCATGGGATATATAGAATGTGGCTTTTCTTAACATTTTGTCACAATTTTTTCATAAATTGCCTCTTGGACTTTGAGTTATACAGAGTACACTGAAAGAGACAGCACCAATACGTACCGAGATGAGGAAGAAGTTTGACAGATTTGGAGTGTGGACGGAGAAATATAAATATGAGGTAGAAGAGCTATGACAAAATGGATCTGGAATTATCCACTTGGAGCAAATTGTCATTCAACAGAAAGAGGCTGGTTCCCCTAAACTCTGCCACCACACCTTCCATAAATGTCTAGGCAACACAAGTCTGGAAAAGTATGTACATGTATATATACTTCATTATGGAGAGTTCAGATATAAACAAACTCTGGAAATAGCATTTGGTTTAAATTGTGTGATAAAAAGGAGCCTTTTTATTGCATCTGAACAGACCTGAGGAGAAAGCATGCAAGTAGGAAAGAAAAAAGTTGCATCAGGGTTGTGGTCCAAAGTCTTTAAAAAGCAGATCGCTTAAGAGCTCACAAGAGGAATGAACCTGGGATGACAGAGTATAAGAAGGAGGAAGATGGAAAAAAAGTTAAGGAATATAAAATCCTTATTTATGGGAAAAGGAAAGAGAGTAAATAGAAAAAAAGAAAACAAGGAAAGAGAGACTAAATGGGTATCGTTGCACTTCCCTGGTAAAAGAAAAGGAAATGGGAAAAGACTTAGTGAAAGCTTGGGAAAGCACAGTGAAAAATATTCATCTGCTTTTATAAATTAACTCTCACTTCTAACCATAAGAATGAATCTTAATTTTAGCCCTGAACTCTCTTCTGCTTTCTAGTCAAGTATCTTCAGTTATTCAATGTTTTATCATGTTCTAAACTTGTCCAAAGCCACTATTTTATTAACCAGCTCCTCTTCAAAATTTCCACTTTTATTTCTTTAATGATCTAATCATCCAGGGTAGAAATCTTGAAATCAACTTTTTTCTCCTTTACTTCCTGTCTTCCACGGAGGCTTTCCTTAAGTCTTGATTCTTCCTCCAAAATATTTCTTGGCTCTGCCCAGTCCTTTTCATTCCCTCTTCACATCATTCTTTCCTCCACCTCCTATCTTTCCCTCACTATGAAGGTTGCTAGTAGGCTTTTATTCTCTCTCCTTCAATCCACCCCACAAACTCCTGCCAGGTTAGTCTTTCAAAACACCAGCTTAATTATGTCATTTCCTTGATCAAGAATCACTCTTTTGTTTTCACCTTGAAACCTAAACCATGCCACTTGTTATTCCAGGCCCTCTTCCATTGGAGTCCACCCTGCCTGCCCAAATACTTCCTGCAACCACACAACACAAACCCTTCACACGCATCAGGCCAGTTTTTATCATAGGCATTCATGTTATATTTTGTTTCCAAACCCATTTTTTATTTTCTGCTCTCCCCTCTACCTAGATCATTCTTATCTTTTCCCAACTAATGTAGCCCAAAATAATCCTTTTCTTGAACTCCTACAGCATTTGCAATCTGCCCCCAAACTATTTGCCACTCAATTCTATACAATTTCAAATTGTTTTTTTATTATTTTAAGGACAAAAGTCTTATCTCCCACATTATCCTGGTCACTTTGTCAAGAAAAAGATTTTGATTATAGTGAGATTATAGCAAGATTAGCCTTTCTAAAATAATATTAATGGCTCCAACCCATCCATACCACTTTCTCCTGGTTTTCCTCTTATCTCATTGACCATTCTTTCCCATTCTCCTTCTGTGGACTCCTTTGCTGGTTCCTTCTTTGCTCCCTGACTCCTTCACATTGGAATGTCACAGGGTTAGGTCCTCAGTCATCTTTAACAACATTCACATCCTAAATGACCTCATTTAAGTCTTACGGTTTTAAATAGTACCTCTACTTCAATAGTTCTCAAATTTATCTCTCTGGCTCTGACCTTTTCTGAATTTCAGGCTCACTTAAACAACTGCCTACTTGACATATCCATTTGGATGTCTATTAGATACCTCAAACACAACCTGCCTAAAAATGAACTTCTGCTCTTTCCCTTCCTAAAACCTATTCCATCTGTACTCTTCCCCATCTCAGCTGCCGCCAATAGCTTCCAGTAGCTCAGGTAAAAAGTCTTGGAGTCATAGATGACTCTTCCCTCTTTCACACCTTACATCCACAAGAAATTTTTTTTACTCTATCTTCAAAATTTATCCATAATTTGACCACACCTCATCATCTCTCACTTGAATAACCGTAATAGCATCCTGTAACTGGCGCCCTTGCTTCTGCATTTGCCCTTCTACAGCCTAGACTCAATACACCAGCCAAAGCAAGCTCTTAAAAACTAAAAGTCAGATCATATTACATCTGTTCTCACAACCTTCCAATGGTCAACTTTCTCCTTACAATGGCCTCCAAGACCCTGTATCATCTGACCCTTGCTATCTCTCTCTTGTTTAACCCCCACTACACTTCCCTTGTACAGGATCATTCTACTACAGCCACATGAGTCTCCTTGCTGTTCCACATATCCCCACCCTTAGGGCCTTTATGGGTTGAATAGCATCCCCCAAAAGACACGTTCAAGACCCAACCTCTGGTCCTGTGAATGTGACTTTATTTGGAAATAGGGTCTTTGAAGATGTTATTAGTTAAGATGAAGCCAAACTGGATTAGGGTAAGTCCTAATGCAATATGACTGGTGTCCTTATAAGAAGGGGAGAATTGGACACAGATAGTCAGACTTAGGGGAGAATGCCATATGACAACTGAGGCAGAGATTAAAGCCCAAGGATTGCTAGCAACCCACCAGAAGTTAGGAAGTAGCAAGAAAGGACTCTCCCCTACAGATTTTGGATTTCTACCTTCAAAAATTGAGACAATAAATTTCTGTTGTTTTAAGCCATCTAGTACATGGTACTTTGTTACAGAAACTAAGATAAACTAAGTTTGCTAATGCTGCCAGAATGCAAAACACCAGAGATGGATTGGCTTTTTTAAAGGGCGTTTATTTGGTTACACAGTTACAGTCTTAAGACCATAAGGTGTCCGAGGTAATGCATCAACAATCGCGTACCTTCACTGGAGGATGGCCAATGGCGTCCGGGAAACCTCTGTTAGCTGGGAAGGCATGTGGCTGGTGTTTGCTCCAAAGTTCTGGTTTCAAAATGGCTTTCTCCCAGGACATTCCTCTCTAGGCTGCAGTTCGTCAAAGATGTCACTCTTAGTTGCTGTTGGGGTGTTTGTCCTCTCTCAGCTTCCCTGGAGCAAAAGTCTGCTTTCAAAGGCCATCTCCAAAATGTCTCTGTAAACTGCAGTTCCTCTCTCAGCTCCTGTGCATTCTTCAAAGTGTCCCTCTTGGCTGTAGCAAGCTTGCTCCTTCTGTCTGAGCTTATAATGCTCCAGTAAATTAATCAAGACCCATGCTGAATGGGTGGGGCCACACCTCCAGGGAAATTATCCAATCAGAGTTATCACTCACATTTGGGTGGGGAGTATTTCCATGGAAACAACCTAATCCAAACGTTCCAACTTAATCCCCACTAATATGTCTGCCCCACAAGATTGCATCAAAGAATATGGCTTTTTCTGGGGGACATAATACATTCAAACCAGCACAGGACCTTTGCACTGGATGTCCCGTCTACCCAAAACATTTGTTTCCCAGATACCCATGTGTCATGCTCTCTTGCATCCTACAAATTTGTATTCAAATTTCACCTTCTCACTCAGATCTACTCTGACCACTCCTTTACATGTTTCAGCATCCCCATCAATTGGCCCCCACAATTCTCATTAACCTTTCCAATGCAATATATAATTCACTTACATATTAGTTACTATTTATTGTCTGTCTTCCTACACTTGAATGAAAATTTCTCAAGGGCAGAAGATTTATTTTGTCCTTTATTTTTTTTCCACTGATCTACTCCAAAAGTCTAGAATAATGCCTGACACATAGTAGAAGATCAATAAACAGTGAATGAACAGATGAGTAAATGATGTTAAATAGTTACCTCAAACTCAAGTCAGAAGAATCTTTGATCTCTCCTCCCACTTCCCCCTACCACTTTTAAATGAATCCTCCCCATCTTCCCCATCTTAGTAAATGCCAACTCCAGTTCATCTAGTTCCTCAGGCTAAAAAGCTTGACACTAACCTTCTCTTATACCCTCAATAAACCAAGTCAATTCTACTTTGAATATATCCCAATTCTGATCTTTTCTCCCCATCTCCACCAAAACCACCCAAGTCCAAGCCAACAGCATGTCTTGGTCTATTTCAATGGTCTCCTAATTGTTCTCCTGTCATACTCTGCTACCATCTCTTTTCCACATAGCAGCCAGAATTATTCTTTAAAATTATAGATTACAATACATTATTCCCCTGATGAAAACCTTCCAATGGCTTTCTATCAAACTCAGAATTAAATCAGAAGCCCTTACAAAGCCACGATCTAGCCTCAGCTCCTGTCTCTCCCTCTCACTGCATTTCAGGTTCACTGGCTTCCTTGCCGTCCTCACTTACATCCCACGCCATCCACAGGCAGGGCCTGCCTTTCCACTCAGAATGCTCTTCCCTTGGATATCCTCATTCCATTCCCTCCTTCCTTAAGGTTTCTGTTCAGATGCCACTTCATCTGAGAGATCTTCCCCTGACCATCTAGGTAAAATAGCAGCCTCATCAACACCATGAATCATTCTATTTTTTTTTTTTTTCATAGTACCTGCCTCTCTGATTTTGTGTAATATTTATTCAATTTCTGTCTCTGTTCTTCAATAGGATGCAAGCTCCATAAAATCAGAGACTTTGTTTTGCCAAAATCTGTAGCTTCTGATTAAAATGTGTTAACAGAACAAATTACTAACATTTGTCAAGTGCTTATTACATGCCAGGACCTTTAAATGCATTATTTCCATGTGATCCTTAAGAAGCAATTAATATTAACTCATTTTACAGGTGAAGAAATTGGCTTACAGAGAGAGGCTACATCTGCCCAGAGGCAGGCATCTGGCAAGCAAAGGAGTCAGGACTTAAACCCAGGTGGGCAGACTCCAAAGCCAGCTCTGAACCACTGTGCACTAAATTCTACTACATTGCTATGTTGAACATGGATCAGTCATTCAAATATTCTTGTTCTTCAGGATAGTCCCCAGAAATGTATTTTTCCTTCCTTCATTTTGTTCATTTGTTCATTCACTCATTCATTCAAGTGCCTATGTGCTGAATACCATGATTGACACTGGGGATACAGTTTTAAATGACATATTCCCTACTCACAAAGAGCTGCCCTGTTGGAGAAGGCAGACATATAAGCAAATAATTTCAAGATATTTATTTCTTTCTCTCTTAGAAAACAGAACCCATTTTAGTCAAACACATTTTTCCACTTGGATATTAAACTGCAAGACATTTTAGTCAAAGTTATTGCCTAAATGCTGTAATCTGCTTATCTCAATTGCCCCCTAAAACAAGTAATACTATATTTTGCACGTTTTCCCCCTGAAACTGCTTCTGGTTCTTTGGAAAGTAGATACAACATAAATTGTTAATCAATAAATACTAGTATTCATTGTTCATAAGTAAATATGTATTGATATTATTATGTTCAAGCCCACAATACTAGGCACTGGAGAGATTCAAAATGACTGTGAGATGGCACTGCTCCTTGATGAGTGGACAGTCATAGTACATACAGAGAAAATAACTGCAACGCGAGCCCCAAGGGAAAAAACACACAGGAAAGTACATGGCATTATGTGTTTTGGGCGAGAACTCAATTCTGGCTAGGTGATGGAGATTTAAATGCAGACAACCCAACTCCTGTACCTTTATTCTTTTTTTAATACAATTTTATGAAAATATATTCACATACCATACAATCAAAGTGTACAGCAATTGTTCACATATCATCCTATAGTTATGCATTCATCGACACAATCACTTTTTGAAAATTTTCATTACTCCAAACAATAAAATAAAAGTAAAAAAGAACACCTAAAACATTCTATACCCTCCCTCCCTCTATGAATGAGGGAGTGTGAGCCATAAGGTTTTCACAATCATACGGTCACACCATATATGCTATATAGTCATACAATCACCTTCAAGAATCAAGGATACTGGGCTGCAGTTCAACAGTTTCAAGTATTTCCTTCTAGCTACTCTGATAAACTAAAAACTAAAAAGGGTTATCTATATAATGCATAAGAGTTACCTCCAGAATGACCTCTCAACTCCATTTTAAATCTCTCAGCCACAGAAACTTTATTTTGTTTCATTTCTCCTCCCTCTTTTTGGTCCAGAACGTTTTCTCAATCTTACAAAGCCAGTTCCAGGCTAATCCCCAAGAGTCATCATCCTACATTGTCAGGAAGATTTACACCCCTGGGAGTCATGTCCCACGTAGAGGGGAGGCAGTAAGTTTACCTACCTGCCAAGTTGGCTTACAGAGAGAGGCTACATCTGAGCAACAAAAGAGATTCTCTGGGGATGACTCTCAGGCATGATTATAAGTAGGCTTAGCCTCTCCTTTGCAATGATGAGCTATAAGGGCAAGCCTCAAGATCAAGGGCTCAGCCTACTAAACTGGTAGTCCCCAATGCTTGCAAGAATACGAGGAATTCCCCAGGTGGGGAAGTTTAATATTTCCACATTTTTCCCAAGTCCCTCAAGGGGGCTTTGCCAATACTTTTTATTCTCTGCCCAAATTACTCTGGGATGTATCAGAGCTTTATGCTAACCTATACAAGCCAACCAGATCTCGCTCCCTATTCAAGGTCCCATGTAATTATGATGGTTGAGTAAACTGACCAGACAAGTTAAATTATATACTGTGAGACAGAAAATATAGATTTTGCACCAAATAAACATCTTTTCCTTTTGTCCCGTGAGGAAGATGAAGTTTTAAAACATAGATAATATCATCCTCTTCCCTATAGTCTGATCTACCCCAGGCTCAACCAAGTCAATTTTGTTCATATCTCTAATAGAAGTCAGATCTTCTTTTCAGCCTCTAACAGTTGCTGCATGGGGCAATGCCAACACTCTCAGCTGCTGAACTTTGGCACCAAGTCCCAGGTGCCAAACACACCTGAAGCTCCAGGAATCAACCAGGTCACATACAGCTCAGCATCTCAGAATTTAGAAATAAGTATTATAACTCATGAATAGATGTGACTTCTATAAAAGCTTACAATCTAGGAAGCTTTACATAAGTCTTCCCCTGATAACCCATGCTCCCAGATTCAATTCTCAGAGTTTGCACAATATTGTTAGTCCATATCAGTGAGGTGTTATAATGTTTATCTTCTCATTTCTGGCTTATTTAACTCAACCTGCTGTCCTCAAGGTCCATTCACTTAATTGCATACCTCACAACTTCATTCCTTCTTGCCACCACTCAATATTCCATTATATGTAAACACCACAGTTCACCATTCAGTTTATCAGCTGATGGACCCTTAGGCCACCTCCATCCATTGCAAATCATGAATACTGCTACCACAAACACCAGTGTGCAAATGTCCACTCATGTTCCTGCTCTCAGTTCCTCCAAGTATACAACTAATAACAGGGTTTCAGGATCATATGGCAGCCCCATACTTAGCTTCCTGTGGAACCACCACACTGCCCTACAGATGGGCTACACCATTTTATTTCCCCACCAACAGTGAATAGGTACATCCCTCTCTCCACATTTTCTCCAGCACTTTTATCCCTGTGTTTATTTTTTAAACAGTTTTATTCACACACCATACAATCCATCCTAAGTAAACAATCAATGATTCCTGGAATAATGACAAAGTTATGCATTTACCACCACAATCTATATGAGGACATTTCCATTTCTTCAGCAATGAAAGAGGAAGAGGAGAAAAAAATGAAGAAGAAAAAAGAAAGAAGAAAAAATTAAAATAAAATAAAATACAATGCAAAGGTCATGCAACAACAACCACAACACCAAGAATCCCATATCACTTCTTTATATCCCCCTCTTTAGACTTTCAGCTTTGGTATAGTGCCCTTGTTAGAATTAATGGAAGCATATTACAGTGTTACTGTTAACTATAGACTCTAGTTTGCATTGATTGCATTTTTCCCTATACCGTCCAGTTTTCAACATCTTACAATGTTGACATTCATTTGTTCTCCCTCACATAAAAACATTCTTATCAACATCATTGACTACTCTAGATTTCACTAAACTATACAGTCCCAGTCTTTATCCTCTGTCTTTCTTTCTGGTATCATACATGCCCCTAGCCTTCCTCTTTCACCTGTACTCACACTCATCTTTGTTCAGAGAACTTACAATATGGTGCTACCATCACACAGTATTGTGCTATTTCTGGATCTATACAATCAATCCTGTTGAACATCCTGCACTCCTTCAGCATCAGATGCCTGATCTCTACCCTCTTTCTGTCTCTTGATAACCTGCGTTTTCAACTTTTACTTCTAAAGTTAATTCATAAATGTTAGTTATGCATTTACCACCACAATCTATATGAGGACATTTCCATTTCTTCTGCAATGAAAGAGGAAGAGGAGAAAAAAATGAAGAAGAAAAAATGATAGAAGAATACTGAGACCATACAGTATTTTGTCCTCTTGTTTCTGGCTAATTTCACTCAACATATTATCTACTGTCTACCATTTTGTCTTCTGGATTTTATATGTCATATCTTATTTTATTTTTATTTTTTCTCTCTCTCTTTACCCTTACTGATAGTCTTAATTTCAACACTCTTCTCTGAACCTCTCTCTCCTGTCTCTTCGTATCTGCTTGTAGTGCTCCCTTTAGTATTTCTTGTAGAGCAGGTATCTTGTTCATAAACTCTCTCGGTGTCTGTTTGTCTGAAAATATTTTAAACTCTCCCTCATTTTTGAAGGACAGTTTTGCCAGATATAGAATACTTGGTTGGCAGTTTTTCTCTTTCAGTATTTTAAATATATCATACCACTGCCTTCTCACCTCCATGGTTTCTACTGGGAAATCCACACATAGTCTTATTGAGCATCCCTTTTATGTGATGGGTCATTTTTCTCTTGCTGCTTTCAGAATTCTCTCTTTGTCTCTTGACATTTGATAATCTGCTTATTAAGTGTCTTGGAGTAGGTATATTTGGATCTATTCTGTTTGGGGTACACTGCCCTTCATGGATCTGAAATTTTATGTCTTTCATAAGAGATGGGAAATTTTCAATGATTATTTCCTCCATCATTGTTTCTGTCCCTTTTCCCTTCTCTTCTCCTTTTGGGACATCCATGACACGTATATTCATACGCTTCATGTTGTCATTCAATTCCCTGAGATGTTGCTCATATTTTTCCATTCTTTTCCCTATCTGTTCTTTTGTGTGTAGGATTTCAGAGGTCCTGTCCTCCAGTTCCTGAATCCTTTCTTCTGCCTCTTCAAATCTGCTGTTGTATGTCTCCATTGTGCCTTTCATTCCCATAAGTTCTGCCATTTGCTTTTTCAAGCTTACAAATTCTTCTTTATAGTCACCCAGTGTCTTCCTTATATCCTTCATCTTTTTGTCACATTTTTGTTCAGGTCAATGATTTGATTTAGAAGATTTGTTTGAATATCTTTAATTATTTGTTTCAACTCCTGTATCTCATTTGAAGTGTAAATTTGTTACTTTGACTGGGCCATATCTTCATTTTTCCTAATATGACTCATAATTTTTTGTTGTCCAGGCATCTGGTTTCCTTGATTACCCCAATCAGATTTTCCTAGAGCAGACAGGCCCAGGAGGGTGCAATCAGCATCACATTTCCCTGAGGATGAGACCCAGAAGGTTGTTAGACTTTTCTGTGAGGCCTGTAGACTCTGTGCTTTTCCTATCCTGTCCAGCAGGTGTTGCTTGTTGCTCTCAGCTCCCCAGTGGTGTAAATATGTGTGGTGCCTTTAATTCTCAGTGGACCCTGTCCCAGCCAGGAGCAGAGGGTGTCAGAAGCCAAACTTAAGCTGTTTCTGTTTTGTTTACCCCACCCCCCAGGCCCTGGGGTCTGAATTCTCTGAGCAAGGACAGCCATTTGAGCTAGGCCATGCCCCACTTTTCTTAGGGAAATATGCCCTTTAGGGGTTTATCTCCTACACTTGACTTCCTTCATCTCTCTGACTTTCTTAACTCCACCCTTCCCTGGGTCAGGGCTGACAATTGGAAATGCCTGAGGCTTTCTCTAATGAGTTACTTAGAATGAGAGAAAAAAAAAGAAATCCCCTTTCCAGACCCAGTCCCCAGCCTCACATTTTTGCTGGTAGACTAGAGTTGATATCCAGTTTTATGTGCCCCTTTTCTTGGGACACAGACATTTTCCAGTATTCTGAGCTCAACTGCTTCCCAAAGCCCCTGTTTTAATTAATTTTTTTTTCCATCAATCCCTCCTTCTCTCTGCCTGGAGAGACCTCAGGGTTCCTTTTCTGCTTGCTCCAGGTTTATCTATGCTTATAGCTTGTATTCAGTAGTCCAAATTTGCTAACTAAAACTTCAATTGGAGTTTGATTGAATTACTTTCCCTCCCTGTTAGTAGACTGCTTTTTCCCACAGGGAAGTGTTCCAACTCAGCCTGCCATGCAAGTGGGGGGGGGCAGCTCTGAAGTTTGGGGAGCTTTACTTACAGTTCTATACTGTGAACTCAGCCATTCCACACATTCCAGACTGGTGTACGATGTGTATCCTATCACAAATGTCCCCCAACAGTTGTTCCAGACTATTAACTAGTTTTTCCTGGCTATTTACTAGTTGCTCTAGAGGACTACCTAAATTCCACACCTCCCTATGCCGCCATCTTGCCTCACCTCCTGTACCTTTATTTTTAACCACGTCTGTCTACTATGCTCTCTGCTATTAGTGTGCATTTAGCATTGGCAAATATTATAAGGTAGAAAGTTTTCATCTTGAACATTTTAATATAAAATATCCCAATGTTTTGTCTTCTGCACAACTTTTAAGGACTCTACCAACTCTACAAGCTTTCTCTGCATGCAGGTATGGTCTTCAGGATATACCCTGGTCAGACTTCCAAAGATCTTATAGGACTTTGAATTTCATGAGGGGCACACATTCTGCTTTACTTCCTACCTTTACAACTTTGTGTAAATTATTTAACTTCTCTGTATCTCAGTTTCTTCAACTGTAAAATGGGGTTAATAGAAGAACTGATAGCATAGTGATAGGTACCAAGGATGCAAAGATGGCTGAAAAGCAAGAAAAAAACCTGAGCATAGTTAATTAGATAAAATGTAATAACATTCAGGTAAAACTATTAACAATCAGTACATAACAGTGTTAGAGAATTTTTTCCTGTGCTATAAACAGCCATGTGTCCTTATTAGAGATAAGGGCTCATCGGGGATTAGGTACCATCTCACCATCATTTTTAATCCCTCACAATGCCTACTGCTATGCCTTGAACATAGTAAACAACAATACATATTTGCTTAATGAACAATGAAATACTTGGTATTTTAAGTCATCAACAATTTATAGTACATCGATTTCCAAAGAAGCAGAAGTACCATATTCTGATGCATTTTTTTCTATTATCTACAGTTCAGAAACAATGTCATAGCTACAGAGCTTCAGTGATTATTTACATTTTTAAAAGGTAGTAGATATGATGAAAACCTCTCTTGCAGTGTCTGCTAAATATGTATGTGGTGCTCAGCAATTCCCCTTCCCAGTATCCACCTAACAGAAATATGCTCATATGTTTTCCAAAAGACATTTACAGAATGTTCATAATAGCACTAACTGTGATAGGTGAAAACAGGAAGCTACTCAAATACTCATCAATATAAGCTGTAATATATTCACTCAACCCTCTACAGCAATTAGAGTGAACAAATCACTACTGCGAGCAACAACATGGATGAATTTCACAGACACAATGTTGACAAAGAAGCCAGTCACAAAGGAGTACATGTGCTACAATTGCATTTAAACGAAGTTCAAATCAGCAAAACTAACATATGATGTTAGCAGGTAGGATAGTGGTTTCCTAGAGGGTAAAATAATTGGAAGGGGTTCTGGTAATGTCTGCGTCTTGCTCTGGGCACTAGTCACATGAATTTGTTCAGTTGGTAAAATTTCATCAAACTGTACACTTACATGCTTTTCTTTATGTATGTTAATTTCCAATAAAAAAGCCCCACCCCCAAATGCAACAGATCCTCTCCACTGCCCTAACACCCCATGCACTTGTTTCTTGTGGTTGTGTGCCACTCCCAGTAAAGCAAGCACTCTGAGAACCCACCCAATTTAAACATAGTTCCGGTAGAAAATATCACTGCAAACCACTCTTAGAATCAGTGGTTTTGTTTGTTTGTTTGTTTGTTTCTGACTATGATTAGTTCATTGGTGTCACATGTTCTATGGGACAATAAGACAGTATTTTCAAAATGGCAAAATAAAGAAAGAGGCATTTAATGGTAACACAAATAAACAGCTCTTTTTTATTTTCCAAAAACAACCCACAATCACCCACCAAATTCTTATTCTGAAATATCGTCAAAGCTGGTGGAAAAAAAAAACTATCAACTGACAACTATTATTTATAAAAGACTCTATTAAGTGTATTAAAAATGTTAAGAATGTTGTATCTGCTAACCTAAAACCTGTCTTAGACAGAAATAAAAACAGCTGCAACATCAACACATACATCTCATGTTAGTGCTGCATTTGAGGACACCTGGGCCAAGGTTATGTGTTAAGTCAGTGAAAATGTATAATTGATGGGTAACTGAAAAAGCCAGAGGACAGAAAGATGGATGGACAGATTGAACATTTTTTGTGCCACCAAATGGCTAATGATCAGGCAAACACCTCTGTAAAAAACAGAATCCAGCCATTCTTTAACTGTCTCCCCCAACCCTCACCCCCTAACCCTTTAGAGTCAGAAGTAACTGCTGGGGAGAATTTGGTTTGGGGCAGAGCAAGGACTCAAACTAGGGTGCCTGATTCTAAAGCCTGTTCTCATTGCTGTTTCACTATACTGCTTCTTAAATTTAAAACACCTTTTTGTCCTTCTACTAGAAGGAGGAATAAGAGCAGGGGCAAGGCCAGGGAATTCACTATAATCCATACCCATCCCTTCAGATTCCTGGGTCTTGGCCACCTATTCAAAGGGAGGCAGGGCTTTGGGGTGGCCTGTACTTGTCTGGAATAACCAAGTCCCCTAAGGATATTTCTCTCCACAATATTACCTTCCAAATTATTCCATCTAAGTGCCCTCTTTCATACATGACCCTGCACTGCACACACATAAAGACACACACATACACAGTGTACACCATGATAAAAAGAATTCTGGAGACAGCGAAACTCAGAAAAGCAAGTCCATGGGGTTTCAATCTCACTTTGACTTATACCTAGAGGAAGCTCAAGGAGCTTAAACGTAACCTATATTCTCTCACTTTTGCTTCTTAGTTCCCATCTGTAGGCAATGTGGTATCTTGTTTGGTTTCCCCTACTTGTTCTCTAAGAACTATGTCAATATTTGTCCATTATACTTAATTGAACAGCCATAATTGGATAGTATAATGATAACACAAAACATTTTTAAAAATAGAGATTTGTGCCAACTGTGAAATATAATACAGCATCTGTTAAGAATTGGGTTCACTTACCTAGTTATCATATATTTTAGTTTTTAAATACTGCATATATGGATCACATTTGTTTTATGTATATTCTGTACTTTAGATTCCCTTTTGAATCAATATATTGTATACCTTTCATGTAGATGTATATATACATAAGTTGTGATTCAAATTAAGGTCTTCAAAGCCTTAACCTATATTTTCTCATTTTTGCTTCCAATTACAAAATCAGTGCACATGGAATTAAAACACATTACACACAAAATGAAAAGAACTATAGTATACATCACAGATAGCATGTACTTTGGCTATTAATCTTAAAGTATGTGGCCATTGTATCTTTAGACAATTTTTTTTCCTTTTTGTCTTTTAAAAAAATAAAGCCCATTATCCACTTGTTGAGTACATAATACAGTTCTCTAAAAAAAATCAATTAGGTAATGGTAAATTTATCATTTTCTTGGCTCCAGTCCACCAACCCTTCCATAGGGATTTAATAAAAGTAAACACCATTTCATGAAATACAATGGAAATTGTACCTACAAACAAGTTTATATTTAAATACCTGAATATAAGAAATTATTTCCACATTGGTGAAGTGTGCGCTTTTCTGATTGTTGCCTCGTTAATGATAAAGTGTGGTTATTGGTTTCCTTTTCTAAACTTTTTAAAGATTTTCAAATGCTCAATAAAAATCTCATATCTCTACTTTCAGTGTTTAGTTTGAAGTATAATAAGCCACTCTTTACCTAAAATTATACTGCAATCTTAAAATATTATATACGTGTGTATTGTTATTCCTATCCATATATTTATCAGACAACTTGCTAAAATAAGGTCCCTGTGAAAAGATTTACCAAATTCGGGCAAAACTAGGATTGAGAAGGAAACTTCTAGCACAGCCATTCAACTCTTGGCTGCCCTGGCTGGGAAAAGGAAGAGGGCTTACAAAATTCCATATTGGTCAGGTTTATCAATAGTTGACCTTCCACAATGCTATTCTAGAGCCCCAAACACTTTTTTAAATTCTAAAATTCTTATTTTCCTCCATATTTTAATGTTTCTAAAATTGGGATTATCTTACAAATAATACATACATTTTGTTGAAGTTGCCCTTTAAAAAAAAAAAGCTGTACTAAGTTGATGTTGGATCTGACAAATGACGGTGATTTAGAATCATGAAATATAGTATTTCTCACCTATGGGAGTACTGTTAAGTAGTTTTTAATTTTCAGTTCTTCCAGTAATACTTGCTAGGACTGCTATTCACTCTACCCAAATTGGATCCCTCACAATCTCCTAAAGCAAAGAAACAGCATAATCTTGGGACTGTATAATTTTCATATTTTATTTCACAGAGGCAATTAATGTTGTCATTTTATCAGTTACCAAACTGAAGACACCAGAATGTAATTTAGAGATTATAAAGATAGATAATAGTAACAAAGAAAACCTTACTGAAATATAAAGTAGTTGCCAAATTGACAATACAACTTCTCTGTCATAGAGAGATCCTCATATGAGATAACATGCTATTCCAAGAATTGGCCATTATATTAGCTTGGTCAGTCTACATGCAGCACTTTCAGAAACTATTCCTGCAGAGTCTTAAGCTAAAAATTATATTTTGATAGCCTGGAACTTATTTTGGCATTAAAAAGCCTAATATGGAAAAGCCAGAATTCTCAGACTACTTAGCATAACTTGTCCAAGAAATCAACTTCTCCTGGTAAGAAAGAAATCTTGTTCATTTATGTTGATTTCACTGGCACACTTAAAGGGAAGAAATTATTGACAGCTTATTCATTTATATATTCATTCATCTTTTCGACAAAAGCATGGTAAACACACTTTCAAATATATCAAATTCCATCTAATATCCATACCATCTCAGAGATTCCACATTTGTCTCTAAGATTGCCATTCAAATACCCAACATCATTTGTCACACACCACCTTCAAGTAAACCATTAGGCCAAAAGGATTGTGCAGAAATTTAATCTGCCAATAACTGATTATTGGAAGAGACTGTCCAATCAATTTGCAGGACTTCTCATCCCTCCAAATGTCACTGTATGTACTCTTTGCTCCACAACAAAGTTCATCATCCCAAATTACCGAACAGAATTCTGGACATTTGCCTCAACTATCTTTATCAAGATTTGTAAAAAAGATCTCCAAGTTGAATATAAATATAGTCTTGACACTGTCCTGTCCCTACAGACATCTCCCAAATTTTTCACAGGAATTCATTTTTCTAGAACTGCAGTAGATAACAAAGACATTGCAATAAAGGTTGTGAAACCCAAAACTCACACTGTCTCCTGCAGCAACTGGAACTACATAAACGTAAAGGCATCTGCTCTGGCGTGGATTTTTAAACCATGCCTTACAGAACCTTACCACAATCACCCAATCCACCTGGAAGAGCAGCATCCCAAAATTTTAACCAGCTGGTATAATGCAAAGATGGTCTTATGAAGAGGTATTGTGCCAATCTCCAGTTGGGAAATGATACCTCAAAAGGTTGCAAATACAGCTTAAAACTCCTAATATAAGCTCCGTGTTTTGTGATCAAGGAAATCCAGCAACACAAATTGAAATAGAAGACAATCTCAGCTGGCCAGAGTAAAACACTTTATAAGAGGAAGTACATGGGGATAAAACATTTGGGAGGAATTAATATCCCAGGTAAAGGCACGACACAGCACGGCACACATCAAGCCCTCTCCTAGTTATTTCCTACCCCGTCTCCTCTATTTCTTTTTCCTTTTCCTTCATCTCACTCTCAGCTGCCCAATGCCTATTAATTAGCTCAGCATCATGTTTAACACTTTTCCTTGGAACTAATGAATACATTACAAAGAAGTTTGGTTTAGTGAGAAAAATCTCAAGTCAGAAAGACCATGAGAAGGGAAGAAAGAAAAGAAGGAGGTTTCCATTTGTCCCTAATTGTTGTCTTACCACTATTAGTGGCACCCCTGAATTAGTATGTGGTGAGAAAATACAATAAAATCCTCTGACCCATATGTTGCCCTCAAAGCAAATTTTTTTTTCTCAGTGAAAGCAATAGCCTAGCCATAGAAAGCTCAATGAAAGCTACACACAGATTAATATCTTGACATTATCCCCTCAATGGTCCAACTAGTTCAGGTGATCATGTTTACAAGACAGGGTAGGGCAGGGAAAATAAATTTAACATCCATATAATATAGAGTGGTGAGAGACAGGCCTCAGGAAAGTTCTTTCTCTAGGACTATATTGTAGAGATAGTCTTTAATAACTTAAGAAATTTTTGACTGAAGTGTGAAAGATGTCCCTGGGGCTCAAATAATTTCCTAGTCTATGAAGTTTAAAAATTAGAAATTTGGTTTGAATAGGCTGATAGAGAGAACTCAAACCTAGACTCAGAATATTAGGTTCAAATTTTAGATCTGCCATTTATTATCTGTGACTTTGGATTGACTCCTCTCTTGGTCTTAATTTCCTTATCTGAAAATTGGGAAAACAAAAATGCTTACCTGATGGGAGTGTCGTGAAGATTTAGCAAGGTGATACATGTGACAGTAAATAGCACCGCTCTTGAAACACAGTAGTTATTCAGTAAACAGTTTACACAATAACTCTCCCCCATTGTAGTTGTATGTTATCAAGTCATTACCTATAATCTTTTCTGTGAAGAAACTAATATTCTTTCTGATATGGCCATTGCCTGATAACTGCATTTCTTGAAATACGAGGGCCCTCTTATCTCCTATTGTCACGTGTGAAATGATTTGAAGTTCATCCATATATTTATTAAGCCTCTTCCTCAAGAGCCTTGCAGTGTTTCAGTAAAAGAGAAGTGCGAATTATTACAACCCGGGGTGTAAAAGCCACAGTGAAGAAAGGTGGTATACTGGCAGCAGGAGGATGAAGGGTAAAAGTACATTAGCCTGAAGGAGCCTTGGAGGGAGAAGCAAGACTTTAAGGGTCCGAGGAGTCTGCCAGGCATGCAAAGTGGGGAAGCACTCCAGACAGAACCTAAAGAAAGATGTTCAAAATTTAAAATATCATGAAAATGTTTTTGGATTTACATAAATTCCAAATTCTTATGGGCCATGGTTCATATTAGTAGTGAATTTAAAATATTAATAATTGCACACTTTTCCCCCATGCCTTTAATTGAGGTGATTAAAGTAAAGAAGATATTTATGTCTTTGGGGATTCATGAGAAGAACTTTTATTGGAATAAGCAATGATGGGCATAAACTGATAACATCAAAACTTCTAGTTTTACATACTTGTTATTTACTGGGAGATCCATGCTGTATAGGAGACCATACAGCAATCTCTTGATATTCAGTATATGGAAATGTCTGTAGAGGCACTGGGTTTTCTCTCAAATTACATTCCAGCCAGAATCACATCACCCTCATCATCATCATCACCACCACCACCATTATAGCATCTAATAATTGTAGAGTGTTCATTGTTCCAAATACTTGATAGAAATTCCTTGATTATTCCCCAAAATGATGAACAAAGTATCATACCAAAAGTCAATGACTTTTTTTATTTTTCCTAAAATTTTCAAACTTGAGCAATTTTTGCATTGACTAAAATATTCTCTAGCACAGGTTTATAAATCATTTCTTATTTCTCTGCAAAGAATAAAATAGACTCACTTCTCATAGACCCAAATCATGGTGAGATAAACATCATTTTTCATAGGCCTATGCATTTTCACTTCATAACATACCTACCACTTAGCGCTTAGCTTTTTTTCACTAGGACACTTTCCACAAATAAGCCAAATTTTTACTCTTCAAAGAGGAAAAATATAGTGATCACCAGGTTCCCTTGAGAAGTTCTTGTAGGGTAGTCAGTTGGGCTCACTCTGACTAAAGTGATTTGCTCGCATCCAGTACCAGCAATTCAAGTCCACGCTTCAGCAAAATGCAAATTAGTACCCAGCAGGACTTTGGGACAATGCATGAAGAGTGAAACCAAGGACATTAAATCAAAGGTTTATTATCCCCAAAGACAGAAGAAAGCTTGATGATGGTGAGTCTATAAAATGAGAACATAGTTGTTACATTTATGGATAAAGTTTAAAAGATATTGCAATCAAGTTCATTTTTTATGTTATCTTGCTGCAGCATCAAGTGTATACTTCTTATATTTAATTCATTTATTTTACCACACTTGCAATTAAATAAGAAAATTTAACAAGGCAACTTCTGGTCCCAGCATCCTTGAAAAAGAGATGTTTAGGAAATTAGAAGCTAAATTATGTACCCGAATAATACCATGCCCACAAATAGTGTAAATGGTACATGCAGAAAGTAGTAAATAACTCTTATCACAGAAAAGGTAACCTGTTTCAAAATGTCAATGGAAAAGTAGTTTAATATTTTCCAGAATTTTGATTAATTTTATTCAAACTCGGACTTACCAATTCATGATTCTATCATTTAATGCACGTTATAATGTTTTGAGAACAGTGTCTGTGTGTGTGTGGTGCCAAATTTCCCAACTTTAAGAATAGTCATTTGACTTAAAGGATTCAATTTTCAAAATAGACCAACTGCTTAGAATATTCAGTGTAAAACAACAGTTCTTAAAATTGGAAGGGTCACCATCAAGAATCCACTTTGCTGGGCTGTTTTTAACTTGCCATTTTCACTGTCAGAAAGACAAAACTGGTTCAGTCATAGTCTCCAAAGAAGGCCAGCATATTTTGGGGACATTCCAACTTGGTCCAACCATGGTGAATGTGGAACTTTGAGAGCCCAGTCTCAGAGTACTTGTGGGGATAGTGGTGGAATGTGGAACTCAGAGTCTAGCTAAATAAAAGTTAAATTGCTTTTTAACTCAAAAATGTATACTCCAAGAACCCTAAGAATCAGAGAAGTATTTGAAAATCATAACTTCAACAAATATGATTTTAAAAGACTTCTTGTCATTGAGAACTGCTGTTCCATTGGTGCGAAATAAAACACCAGGCTTTATCCCATTGAAATCTGAGAGGCACAGAGCTTGAGTTTTAACTATTCATATGTCTGTGTTGGTTTTACAGATAAAGATCAACTCAATGGCATTTTAGAAAATTAGTTGTGTCTAATCCCTGGTATCCTAGTAGACATTTCCTTTATTAACAGAACAGGATACACATGCCTGAGAGTGACCTCTTACTAGGTTTGCTGTGAGTGTTACAGCAACCTGCAAAGTACAGCTGCTCTGTGAAGTACATTGGGCTGCTCCAAGGAAGAAAAATATTTTATAAGGCTCTTGTTAGCTTTCTCTATTTTAACCATCAAAGTTTCTTGAGAATTTGCAGATTTACTTTCGAAAGTCTTTTAATACACGGGTAACAAAAATAGACATTAAAATATTGACTTCTAAAATGCCTTTCAAAGCTACCTCTAATATTGTGTTCATACACAATTTTTACAAGAAAAAGTGTAACTGATGATTTTTGCAAAATATTTACCCCACCTGCCAACCACTCCTCAAAATTCATGTATGTCATCCAATAATTAACATACATACAGATAAAAATAAATAGCAATTAAGCTTCTTGGTTGGCTTATCTCCATTCCTTCTTTCCGTTCTATCCTTTTTTAAATATCTCATTTCTTCTTCCTTAAATATATATTTTATATTGTATACATGAATATTTTTTGCTTCTTTATTCTAGAATCAATTTATATCTTATTTTCACATTAAACAAGAAAAGTGCAATGGCTAATAAAAAAAAGAAAAGATGCTCAATATCAGGGAATGTAATTTAAAACAACACCAAGCTAACATTTCCCCATTCATATTGGCAAATACAAAATAAATTGATGTAATCTAGTGTTGGGAAAATTGGCAGTCTTGTGTATGGTTAATGGTGTAGTCCCTTTTGACAGTGGCAGTTTCTATCTGAATTGAAAATGTGCTTTCCTTTTGTCCCAGCAATTCCCCTGTTCAGAGTCTATCTTACAGAAATACTTGTAAAACTGCACAATGATATATGTAGTTATATTCATATATATGTAAGTTGTTAAGTAAACTATTGATGACTATCAATAACACCATCATGCAACTTTTGAAACTAATAAAGTAAACATATATTATAGATATGAAAGAATGCCCATGAAATTTTGTTGAGTGAGAAAGCACAAATAGCAGAAAAATACATACAGTATGACCCCTTTTTATTATTTACAAATAACTATATGCATATGCATTTTCAGATCCATGTATATTACTGCCTACTTAAAAATATCTACTTGGGCACAAATGTCTCAAATTTAACATCTCCAAAACTGAATGCTGATCTTTCCCCCAAAACTACACCTATCTTATTAAATACCTCTATCTACCAACATCTCGCTCTTTCTTATTCTTTACCTCCAGTCCAATCCTAAACATACTTCAAATCTGTCTTCTCTTCACTATTTCCATTACCATTGTCCTTGTCTAAGTCACCATCATTTTTCATCTGAGTAGTACAATAGCTTCCAACCTGATTTCCTATCTTCTACTCTTGCAAAATTTCTAGTCTTTTTTTTCACACCTCTTTTTAAAACACAATTTGTATTTTGTCACTCCATGTGTAAAATACTCATGGCTTCACTTTGCTCTTAGAAAAATCTACATTCCTTTCCTTGGCCTACAATGCCCTGAATGCTCTCAACGGTAATTACTTCTCTAACCAATGGCTTTATTGTTGCAATGGAAAATATCTAAGTGATATTTTCTCACTTAGACTTCAAAAGAAATGTTTAAGAGAAACAACTATCGGGAAATGCACTGAAGAAAGCAGTGGGTTGCTCCCAGAATCTACTGCTTGAAAGTTATGTCTTGCCCAGACCACTGCAATAGCCTCCTTCCTGTTTTCCCTGCTTTGATTCTCGATCCCCTCCAAGCTATTCTCCACAGAGCTTCAAGAAAGGTCATCTTACTGCAGCAAAAGATTCATGTTATTCCTTTGCTTAATAGCCTTCAGTGGTCTCGGCCAACCTGACCTGGACCCTGCCTAACTCTCCAACCTCGTCACATGCCATTGTCCCCTTGATGACTACATTTGAGTCAAGCAGTCTCTTTCCAGTTGCTCACACACACCAATCTCTTCCTCATCTTGGAACTTGGTGTCTTTCTGCCTGAAACACTTTTTCCTCCACACTTTATGTGGCTGGACCTTTCTCATACTTCAGATGTCAGCTGAAATGTTATTTTTTCAAAGAGGCTTTCCTTGACTCTAAGTGGCCCGTCCTTTGTGTCTCTCTCTCATTATACTTTATCCTTTTCCTTCATATCACTTGACAGCCATTGAAATTGCTCATTTACTTCTTTGTCATCTGTTTCCCCAATACTCTGGAAGTAATGGAGTCATAATAGAGGCCTCAGTTGTGGGCACCATGAACCCTGTGTGAGGTGTCAGAAAGGACTCCCAGAATATAACATTAAGTTCTGAGTCTAAGGGAATGTGCTAGGAGAGGAAATGAGGAAAGTCACTCCAGGTCAAGGGGATAAGCTAGGCAAAAGCATGTAAGAGCACGTCAAATTCCAGAAGACATGAAAAGCATTTGGGGCATAAGGAGGGAAATAGAGAAGGGGCCATTGAGGCTGGAAGGGCCCATCAGGGGGCCAATGAGTTCAGAAGGGTAGGTGAGACATTTCTTGAACTATAAATACTGGAGAACCTTAGGAAGATTTATGATTTAGATGGAGTAAGAGGAGAAAAGACTAGAGATTATCTTCTAAAAGACAAATCTGTAGCCCCAAACTTCCTCACTAGTAAAATAAAATTATGTAACACCAGTCTAAAACATGGAATGAAATATGTATAATTTTGAATTAAAGTCAAATATGTAAGAAAAATATATGTAAAAAGATAAGCTATTTTTACAGAAATAATGTAGTTTTGGGAATCTCAGCTAATTTTCCAAAGGAATCAGCACCTGAACTGTGCTAGACAAAAGCCAGACATTGTAGCTAGTTTATAAGAACAAGGAGCAGAGTTCTATGCTCTAAATGATAAAAGAAAAATAATTTTGAGGATTATAGTACATGTAACACTTTGGTAAACCTTATATAGTAAGGCTGTTGGGCTTAAAGAAAAAAAAAAACATTTCAACATACTGGTATAGAAACAAAAGACATTAAACTGAAAAAATTTAAAGGACTTGGAAAATATGTGAAACTCAGTATTTCCCATTTATGGCTTCATACAATCATCTGGAAAAAACCTGGTAAATATGAAAAAAGACCCTTTTTCTCAAATCACAGAGTTTAGCTATGCCCTGATTTGACCCCAAATTCCACTGGACATTCTGTTACAAAGTAATCAGAAATACACAATGTACTTGTTCAATTTGTTTGTACTATGTAAAATTGATTTTTTTTTCTTTAATACTAAAATTTGGTCCATCTGTTGAGAAAACAGAAAATGTTCTAAATATATACAAAGAGTGGAAATGCTGCATTCCACTGGCTGTATTCTGTGGTATATGCATTTTCATCAGTATGTTTGTCTTGCAGACAAAATGAATATCAGATGGTGGTTTTGAAAAAGGGCAGACCTAACATGAGGTGATTAGTTTCAAAAACAGATTTTTATTCTTGATAAATTATTACCAAATACAATCATCTGTTGATTGAGGATATAAAACAGATTGGTCATACTACAACCCACAGGTTAAATGAAAAACGGAAATAATAAGTTTATTTAACATGGTCTTGAATTAGGTTCCCAGCAGTGCAAATCTAAGGCAAATAATTAGATTTCCAATTTAAAGATATACATTTGTTAAGCTAGACATTTCCTCAGGTCATCTATTTCTGCATTGGCTAGACTCAGTGCACTGGCAATGTATTTAGGACATTTTCACTTAGAACTTTATGTTACTACACCTTGTACATTATTACTCTGATCAAGCCAGTATTGTAGTTTGATTCAGTGACTATGCAGAGAAGGCAAAGGGGATGACTGTGATGATTCCTGGCTGCAAATCTGATCCAAATATGCTGTCATACAGAGATGTAAAGAGCACTGATGCCTTTTTAAAAAATCCCAGAAAAGAATGAAGAAGAAACTAAGAGACAACTGGTAAACCAAACGAAAACATCTTATAGTAAGTATATGAGACAAGAAATACAGTACATTCAACTTCTTAAATATATGCCCTTCTTTATCTTAGGGTGACCACTTAGTTCTATGATGGAAAAAAAAGTTAAAAGACAGCTGCTCTGATCAATAGTATATCCTACTTTTACTGAGCATACTCACCCTCCTTCTTCTTCCCCCTCCTCTATTTCTGGTAATTTACAGCTCTACTATGTAATATCTCTCCAGAGAGCAAAGAATCCCATTACAGATGATTCCTCTGTGCAGACTTCAGCTCTGTAAATCAACAGGCTGAGCTCCCTAACAGGTTTTAAATCCCTGCTTGAGTTAGGCTGGGACAACTTGCAAATTGGTGGGGCCAGAAGGAGGGGAGGAAAGAGAGTTTGGTACCAGAATAAGTTTCGGAAAAAGAATTTAAAAACAATCTGTGTTTTTGTTAACTTTCCCCAATAATCATTGCACCTTGATGTAGAACAGTGGAGGTCCAGAAAAAAGTAGGTATTAAAAAAGTACATTCAAAAAAGGGGATTCTCTCACCAAGAGAATATTCCCAAGAGATTCTAACAAGCCCAGCCGAGTGTTTCAGAAGCATAAAGTAAGCTAGACTAATACCACCTTGGAGATAAGATTTCTAAATGGAAGAGAACACCTTGAAAAGAGAGCATGAAGTTGTGTGACAAAGGGGGGGGGGGGCGTGGTGTTTCTAAAATAAACCTCTGAGAATTAGATGTTTCATAAGTAATTTTTCTCTATTGGGTTTTGCATGCCTTTAATACTCAAAAAATAATAAAGTCCTCTAGAAGTCCATTGATGAAGTGGAAGGGATATGAGAGATGACCATTACTTCTTGTATGATACAGGTCTCATTTTAAATGATGGCTAAGAATTATAACAAGTAGGATGTAAAGTTTAGGTATTTCTATAAAATGTACTTAACAATAAGAATAATTTTATACATATTATAACAACACTGATCACCTTAAGAAATGGACTCACATATTTCTATTATTAAAATTCCAACACAATGGGGTTTTAAATATTCCATATAAAACAAAACCAAAAACACCATATTCTAGATGAACCAAGTATTAATTGAAATAGAACAGTGAGAACAATAAGAACCCTAAACCAACTTGTTTCTGAGGGTCAATACCAATATGATAAGGTCCAGTCATTTGAGTTTAATGAACTACTTTTTTATTGCTTAATTTTTAAAAAATATTTTCTACTAGAAAAGTTTTGGGTTTACAGAACAATCATGCATAAAATACAAGATTCCCATACACCACCCCACCACCAACACCTTGCATTGTTATGGAACATTTGTTACAATTGATGATAGCATATTTTTATATTGTACCTAGCTAAAGTCCATGGTTTAATTTAGGGTCACCATGTTTGTATAGTGTAGTTACACAGATTTTAAAAATTTTTTATAGTTACCATATATACAATCTAACATTTCCCCATTTATTACTCATATTCAGATATATGTATTTCAGTGCTGTTAACTGCATTACAATGTCATGCTACCATCACCACAATTCATTACCAAAACATTCCCATCATTTCAAATAGGAACCCTGTATATTTTAAGCCCTAACTTCCCATTCCCTAGTCCACCCCATCCCCTGTTAACCTACATTCTAACTTCTGAGTCTATGAGTTTGCTTATTTAAATTTTTTCAAATCAGTGAGCTTGTACAATATTTGTCCTTTTGTGCCTGGCTCATTTCACTCAACATGATGTCTGTTTAATTTTTAATATATAAGAGATACACTTCTACCCCCTCCATGATCAACCTCTTAGCAAAACTCCCAATTTGTCCTGAGCCAACACTTCATTTTCATTTTCTTCCCTGATCCCCTCAACTTCGCTTTCTTCTCCCCTTGTCTGTTTTTGTTACTAGCACTCCAACTCTCTATAACTTATTGCACTCATATGCAGTTAGTTACCTAATCTTGTCCATCTTTCCTTTTGTCTTTCTCTCACATTCATTTTTCACTTTCATTTCTACTACCAGCACTCAATCACCTCAATTCTAGATCACAACTATGTCATTCTGGCTAAGCTTTCCTCTGTGGGTTTTCCCAGCTATTCAGCCCACATACATGCACAAGTTTCTGATTAATCCTCCTTAAACAGTACTCTAATCATGGGTTAATGAAGTCTGGAATCTGAGATATTTGCCTTTACTCAGTTCTGTCATCTCAACGAACAACCTTTGACTATGCCCAAATATTCGGAAAACTCATATTATTGTCTGTAAAGGAGTGAGAGAATGGATGGATTGGGACAAATCACTTCTAGAGAAATGCTTTTAATTGTTAGTCAACATTGCCCTCTAAGGACATAAACAATAGTAAATAATTATTAAATTGGAAGAGGTTTTAGAAGATAACCTAGTGGAACCCCTGATGCAGGGGTGATTATCATTGAAGGAAATTTCCTATAGGGACTGTTGCTGTCTCTGGTGTCACTTCTCAGAGCCACCATCCCAACTCGCAAACATTACCTGTGATCATCAATAGGCTGAAAACACCGCCAGGACAGTTTTGTTCCTCTGGTGAAAACCTGAGGGACATTTTATAACAATTTTTGCTACAGTTGATTTTCTGTAAGCAATCTCACCATCAATCTTTATTCCAAAAGTGTACCATGTTAACCTTTTCCCTAGCAGGGATTATTTTATAGGGACTTCTCTGTGCTGCCAGCAAACTTCAGAGTGAACTTTTAAACTGAAGAAAAAGCCTTAGGGCACAGTTGGGCACCCATTTGCAGTTTTAAGAATGATGTGTTTGTGCTCCATCACAAAAGTTCAAGAGGGACCTTAAAAAATCAGTGCTTAAAAAGATCTGATTTCCCTGTACCTTTGGTCAACAGTCCATACTTACTTCCTCTGTT
The DNA here is from genome assembly GCF_015220235.1 of Choloepus didactylus. Lineage (NCBI taxonomy): Eukaryota > Metazoa > Chordata > Mammalia > Pilosa > Megalonychidae > Choloepus > Choloepus didactylus. The sequence continues at coordinate 172,430,732 of NC_051310.1, forward strand.
AGAAGAAGCACTCACAGCCATAGCAAAAAAAAAATATTTAAAACCATTGGAATCCCTCTTCTACATTTATTGATTCATCAATATCTTTCTTCCAAAACAATATTTGCCTTGGTATCCAAGAGCTTCAATTGTCTTAATTATTTGATATTTACAGTCTCAAACATAAATGAGTGCTGAACTCCAGAAGGCCCTTCCTAAGACTCTTTACTTCTGCTTAAGTTTACTTCAAACTGTACTTCCTTGACTTCTGATTAATAATTCTCCAGTGTATGCTTTTACAGAACACTGCCCCACCCTCCACCCCCACCACTAATGCAGCACTGATCACATTGTATTACAGTAGTTGTATGATTTCACTTCCTCATAGTCTGTGAGTTCCTGGGACACAGGGACCATGTTTTACTCATCTCTGGATTTCAAAATACATACACTAGGTGCTCCATAAATTTATTTGTTTAATTAAACTGAGCTGACTTGAATTGTGATTCAGGCCATTATAATTACTGGCAAAGGCTAGGTCTCCATAAACAGAGGACAGCAGTGAAATAAAGTAATTATCCAGATCACTGAGGCCAAAAAAACATGCTAATTTGTGCAAAGTGAGTAAGATTTTGCCTAACTGAACTAATCCATCATTTCATTCCTATGCTTAGCTTTGTCAGTAGAAATCTGACCTCTGAGAGGCGGTCTTCTTCTCTCTTGTGCTTTGTGCTGTAACTGACTCATTTGTTTTGAATTGACACTGAACCTATCCTACCTGTTGTGCACAGGACAAAAACCACATCCTTATACCAGTCAACTGTCTTGTGGGAGTGCCATGGGTTCCAAGTAGGTCAGTGGAGGGCAGTGGGTACATGATTCTGTGAAACCCATGTCTGGACCCACATCTTAAAGACCACACCACACTAATAGAGCAAGTCACTGATATCTTATTTATATACCAAAGTCAGCATGCTGCGTAACTAAATAAAACTTTTAGCACATAGTTTCTCCAAATGAAGTCTGAATAATCCTTTAGACAAAGAGCAAGGTGGATCTGTCAATACATTTACTGTTGGGGCTGAAGATGAATCCTTATTGGATTTTAAGGATTATTGCAGGAAGAAAATGATGTTGTTTTTTAAAAAGACAACAGTTTAATTATTCATAATGTGGATATTTGTTAGCATTTTTCCTTTTTTGGCTCATTTGTACTTGATCTAAGCAGAAAAAGCAAAATTAAACAACTAAGCATCAGATCAGAATGAAATACTTGACTTTTAATCCTTTATCACTCCGTGACTCTGTAATCAATTTCCTTCTGTACATGTGTCTGGCTTCAGAAGTGGGGAAAAGAATGTTTTTCCATTGTTTCATGAGAAAGCACAATATTTAGAAAACCCTTTGCATTTGTAAATTTAAATTTTACAAACTATTTATTTAGCAAATAAATGAAAATAAGCTACACTGGATACATAATCATAATCCAAATTAACCCTGTGAGACATATATGTGGATGCTTTTTTTTTTTTTTGAGTCCTAAAGGCTTTTTTTGTAAAAATATTTTTTAAAAAAATTAGCAGCAAACAAAATATTTAGTGAAAACTTACAATGAAAGAGTTAGAACTACATTACTTTAGCTGGATAGAGAAGTTGAATGAACCCTAAACTCAGAAAATTCCTAGTTTGAGTTTCAGCTCCACCAGTCATGAACTTTGTGACTTTGAGCAAGTCACTGAACCTTTCTGAACCCCACTTTGCCCATTTCTAACATAGAAATAATTCTACCTTATCTAATTCCGGGTTGTTTTGAGAAAAACATGAGATAACATAAATGAAAGTACTTCTGAAACTATGGAGTGCTATACAATATAAAGGCTAGTGTCCAAAGTAAAATGATTTCGTGAACCGTTACGGTGTCAAGTTAAAAAAAAAAAGTGTTCCATACGCCAATAACTTTGGGAAACACTAAATTAAACTAGGCTAAGCAGGCATCCTTTCTGTTAGATTTCTCAGAGGTACAATATGCTCTGGTGTACTGTGGCATTTTAAGAAAGTGTTTACAAAATTTATTTGCTCAGAAACCCTTTTCCAGGGAACTCTATTAAAATCTGGAAAAACTGGCATATCTAGAGACGTGGTTGGGAAATGCTGGGTCTATGACATGGCAGAAGCATGTCAAAGAGTTCATCTAATAGTTCTTTGCATGATTGATTGCACTTATGCCAATCCATGGCCACAGAGAACCTATCATCTTGCCAGGTTCTGTTTATTTAAGTAAACAGAACCATCCCAAGGATTTTTTTCCAAGTGACAACAATCTTAGGAGATGGTTAAACTACCTTTTCCATGAAGTCAAAAGGTATCGTTTCACTTTATTTTCACCGTAGGGGAGGGGGAACACATTTAGGAAATTATAAGAGCCATGTTACAGAACATAAAATATTGGTGCATCCTCATTTCTACAAATTGCAGGGGAACTAGATTCATAATTTAAATGAGAACATAACACAGAATGTAAAAGATAATATTTAGGGGTAATGGCTTAACCCCTAATATATTTATATCCAGGTACCAGAAACTTATATTTGAATTCAATTTTCCTATCTCCGGGCCTCACGTTCATTTCCCCAGTTTCTAAGATGGATGAGGTTTGCTAAAGTGGTGACAACTGTTTGATGACTTTTTCTGCTACTTGAGGAATTCAAATCACGTATTTACCCCAGAAGACCGTTCTTATAATCAGAAAAAATGACGACCAACTCTTTCTCTTAAAAGGCAGTGGGAAGGACCTAGATTTTATCTCTTTGTGTGAAGCTCCTCTTTTTTCTGAACTGAAGAGGAGCCTCACATAATACTACAGTAGCTCTGGAGCGTGCTCAGCGGCTGTGGCAGCTCAACCATGCAATTTTATAGCAGGCAGCAAACAAGGCAGAGAATTCAGGGTTAAAAACTCAAGTGAAGTTTTGTCTTCTACAGTAATGAAAGCTGACTAAAAGAGTAAATCAAATGGATCTCCTAGCAAAATGAAAACAGCTGTTTGGCCTAGCTTGGTCTCTGATTTAGGTTAAGTAATTATTGCTCTAGTGTGGTTCAAGGTTGTTCTGTATTAGTGAAATAGGATATCACATGAAAATCATCCAACTTTTTAATTTACTGTAGCATCAGAAATTCCACTGTATAAAAAATTCCAGAAACGTAATCTTCTAAAAACTTACCTATAAGCTTTTTCAAATACCAATTGATTAAATCTTCCAAGACATAATTACACAATACATAATAACATTAAATAACCTCTAGTATCTATGTTGAGAAAATATTTTAATATTTTAACTTTAAAATGCTAAGTTTTTCAAATCTTACTAAAGTGATATTTTACATCCCAATTCTCATATAAAGAAGTCTATTTTAATAGTGTAAATCTGTTTGTTTTTTTGTAATTCAATCTTGATAGACCAATAGTGGATGAAAAGAACAGTAATTATAATGAAGTATCACAGCAGAGGATATTCTTAAGGAAGAGGTTTCTGTATTTAGCACGATTTAGAGTAAAATAAATTACTCAAATAATTTTAAATTTCATTTCTTATTTGTGGACTTTTGTTTTTCATTCCTCTCATTTATTTCTGCTTCAGTTTGCCTATGAGAGCAAAGGGAAAATCATTGATAGGTTTGTTAGTTGTTTATTAATTATTTCTTAGTGGTAAGAAAAATCTAAAAATATTATCTGCTACTAGAAATTAAAATTTTTGAAGAAAACAAAGACCACATTGTTTTCTTGGCCACTTTCTCTGGCTGTTGGTTTTTAAGTCAGTCCCAGCATCATTGGATAGATACTTACATGTTTGAATAAACAATATTAAAATATTTTCCAACAATAACAAATATTTTAACTACAGGATAACATTTTTTTCAATAAAGTGACATCTTTAGAGCATTTTAATTTGCTTGGGTACATTCAACTCAGTTCCAACAAAAAAAAAGGAGGGAGAGGGAGAGATACAGAGAGGCAAAGAGAGAAACAATTGCATCAGAAAATTATTTTGAAGAAAATTACATAGGTGGTTTAAAGCACAGGCAAAAGGTCTCATATGCTCTTGTTATAATTATTATTGCTGGATACAAAACATGACATATTTACCTTTACAATGGGATACAGTTTTGTAGATTTTCTAAGTCTGATTAGTATTTTTTCCAAGTTCTTGCAAATTATTCTCACTAGTGCTTGCCAGCACATCAGAATAACAGAAATAACAAATTGCATTTGTTACTTCTCCAAAACTTTTCTGCATTATGATCTTTCTTTCAGGTCAATATTCCTTAAATAAAAAAATATATCATGTTTGGGGTTTCCATACAGAAATTGTCTGGTGGAACTAGATCGACAATGTGCATGCAATTTACCTAAGGATTAGAGAAGGAACTTGATGAAAAACAATATTTAAAAGGAAGGTTTAATTTTTCCCTCTCAGACTGTTAATGTACATTCTACTAACTGAGATCTTCAAGAATGATTGGGCACAAGAAGTCAGTCTACATTCTTAGCTATCTGCAATCCAAGGAATCCTAGAGGAATGGTCCCAACACTTTGCACAGTCAGTGTCTCCCTTTCAAGAAGCACAAAGCCGGTTGCTATTTACTGCATTAGTCTTTATGAATAGGGAAACATCATTAACTCAAATTTATAAATAAAGAAAGTAGGCATAGTCAGAGCTGAGTCAACATATAAGGGCAAACTCCATTCATTTTCAGCAATTTCAGAGCAGTAGTTACAGACAGAATCCCTACAGTGAAAGAATATCCCTCCCTGAGGGGGGTGGGCTATTACTCTGAAATACTTCTTTTTCTTTCAGTCCTTGATCCCTCTCTAACCCACAGTTACTCCTGATATTCCTCCATGTAGGGATATCACCCCTTAAATAGTCCTTTAGTCACCACATGTTCATGAATTCCATCTTGGGAACAACTGTTTCCTGAGTCCACACTTTAGAAATTTTTGCCCCATATATAAACTTTTGAAAAGTTTTTTTGAAATTGTCTCCTAAGATATTATGTACCTTACTATTTTCCTTCTCACTTCTTGACAGAATTCCAGGGATAAATGGAATAGAAGCTAAGAAATCAGTATCAATGATGACTTTTTTGGTTTAGAAGATTATGTTTCTGCTAGTTCTCAGCTTCAGAAAGGACACACTTTCTGACTGGACACATGGCGGGAAGGGAGAAAATGAACACCCATGGTGACTAATGTCACAGGCCGAGCACCTCATCTCAGCAGTGCACATTTATGGGTAGGTGTTCCTATAACCACAGAGACCCCTAGGTGGTCAGAATGAATATAAGTCAAGGTCCTGGATTTTCTGAGTTTGGCCAAGAGTCTCTAAATCCCAGCAGTTCAATTTGGCACTAGGCGATCCAACATGATCAGAATCAGCCATCCTTCAGTTCCAAATGGGTACCTAGAATTTGAAAATCTAATCCAAGTTTGTTCTGAAAAACTTTTGCAACCAGGGAGCACTGTGTTAACAAGTATAACATCCTGCAAACAGCACTTTTATATTTCCTTTGTTTCCTTGTATCATCTACTTTTACCCTGGGAAGGAACAGGACACTGTTCAAGTGGAAATGGAATTTTCAAAGACTGTCATTCTTTAAGTGCCTCCTTTGCCTTCTTGCCCATTTTCCTCAGGATCCCAACACAGAGAGATGTTCCGATGACCCAGGGCCTTTCAAGGCAGCAAGACTTTCTGCACATGCTTATTTAAAGAACGTCATGGCACTTGGTAGAGAGACAAGATGAGATCAGATAGATGGAATACACAGACTGTACTGAAGAATATTTGCACATGAAAGTGGAACAGTGTTTTTTTTCACAATCACAGTTTACAGCCTTGTAGTTAACCATTTCAAAGCATATTTTCCATATATTTTTCTTTTTCCTCTTAAAACCTCTAATGAAGAAATTCCTCTTTTAAGAAGGTCCTTGGTTCAAAGTAACCAAATGACTCTTTGGTTCAAATTATTTCATTAAATATTATTTTCATGTTAAGTTTTTAAAATATAGAATACAAAATGGGCATAGAATATAAAATACTGCTTATTATACCAACTTCTATAAAACTTTAATAGAAGACCATATTTACAAAGCTCTTTAGGCAACTATTCTACACTAACTCACAAACTGATTTACATCATAGGTACTTCTTTACTTGACAACCACTGAGATGTGAGACAACATCTCAAATTTCATATCCTGGACAAGTTAGTGACAACTCTTACAAAAGTTAGGGCCTTCTGGTCAATTCAGTCATGAATTTAATCTTTTGGAATCTTTTGTAGTAACATATTCACTTCTACTATCAAATCATAGGATTCGTGAATTGGGAAGGACCTTAGCAATTATCCTTTCAAAAGCCATCATTTTATAGATGAGGAAATTAAGGGCCTAAAATATGAAGGAACTCAGCCGAGGTGACATAGTTTGTAGGTGAATGAGCTCAGACTAGCTCTCTCCTCTCCTCCAGGTGGTAGTGGCAAAGCGACTTCATTTTAAAATGAATTTTACTTCATATTGTATCCAGAAGCAGCAAAGATGTGCTCCTTAAAGAATTTCAAATTCTAAAATAAACATTTTCATCCTCCACTTTTTAGCACATCCCAGGCAACAGAAAATTCAGTCATAATGGTCTGATCACTCAACAGTTGAACTGAATCATTCAACATTCTTACTCCTTTCATCACAGGCCTTCCCCTAGTCTTTCCATATTTCCAGGAAATTTAAGTACTAAGGAAAATACTACATTTAAATCACAAATATTATTTTTATGTGACAAGATCTTTAAACAGCAGTAACTGAAAACTAATCCTTTCATTGTTTTAACATGTACCAGGGGACAACCAAAAAGGTTGGAGAATAGATGAAACAAGATGACAAAATTATAATTGTGATTATAACTAAAATATAATCATAATTGTTACAAAATTATAATTGGTAATGGATATACAGAGGCTTATTATTCTATTCTAGTTGGTGAATGTTTGAAATGTTTCATAATAAAATGTTTACTTTAAAAAATCAATTCATCTACTGCCTTTTGGGAAGACTTAAACAGTTCCCCAAATCACAATGTATATACGTGAACTGTTGTAATCAATAATGAACAGATAAAGGAGAGTTCAAAGTCTTCATCTTAACATTTTCTGAGGAAACTGAAGTATAAGATGCTGTGAGAAAAACTCAACTAAGCAGCAGGGAGAAAGAATGGATGTGGATGTGCAAAAACTGGAACAAAATCTATCCAGTTGGCAGGTCTATAAGAAATTAAATTTATTATCTACCTTTTTTATCTAACCCCCCTTATTTTGGTTCTCTTTTTTGATGGAACTATTCAGAGAATATAGATGGATATAAATATATTTGTATTCCCTTAGCCTTGGGATATAGCCATTAGAGGGAAAGATTTCTTGACTGGGAAGAAGATACCATAGATGGATGAGGATTGGGAGAGTGCTAAATTTTTCAGATTAAAAAAAATTTTTGATTAATAAAGATTACATTTAAATCCCAAATGTTTAAAAGGGAACAAGGTGTTATGAGGTAATCCAAGGTTTATTTTGCTGATAGTTTTGATGAAACCACTTGATTTCTAAAAAGCTGAATGCTTGTGTTCCATTTAACAACTTAGAAAAGCATCCTAAAAGACATATGATATCCTGTAAGAGAATTATTCCACTGTTTAGAGAAAATGAACTTATTGTAGAGGATGTGGCTCTTTGGATGATTGTACTCCATCTCATTCAGCATGGGATAAAGTCCATCCCAAATCACTCAAGTTTCTTGGCCCTGGGAAGCCAACGCCATCATATCTGGGGCCACTTTTGTATTTTGTCTCTAGTTAACTTTCTCAGTTCCCTCTCACTCCAAGGGGTCACCACTCCCTTGAGCTCATTAAATTTCTGGCTTGGATTATGCAGAGTGATTGATGGTGGTGGGCCTGGTATGTTGAGGTCAGAGCACTGAGTATCCTGCACGTCAGCGACAAATACACCCGTGTGCATCCACTGACTCACTTTTCTCCTTCGCAGTCATAATTTATTCATCCCAAAGTACACTCAACCATCTGCTATTTATTTTGTTTTCTTTAGGCATTATTTCCCTCAATTTGCTAAGCCAGGGCGCAGGTGAAAAGTGGTAAGAAGCCAAGGGAAGTTGCTGTTGTTGGACGTGGTGGGGGCAAGGGAGGGGAGTTGAGCTTCCCATGAGGAAGAGCATTCAGCTCTGCAGAAAGGGCCTAGCTATATTGTTGAATACTTAAATCCCTGCCTAATAGGAGCATTTGGGCCAGGCCCAATCATAACTAGCTAAGGCTAGACCCCTGGGGTGAGGAGTGTAAAGCTGGGGAATTTTAAGCATCCTTAATAGTAGCCCTGTAATAAACTGATGCTCTGAATCTTTGCTAGAGTCTGCACCAGACTGGGCTATAAATTTTACATTTGGCTAAGTGACTCATAAAGAAACACCCACCTGATTTCAGACATGCATTTTTGGCAGTCAGGGCACTCACTAAATTAGCTATGGTTCTATTTTTAGCTGCTTTCTCTCTGCCTAAAACACAATGATTCTATCTGTATGGTTTTACAACTATGCCCTCTACTACCGCTCATTAGACTGTCTCTTGGACTGGGAAACATTGAAGTTTACGTCTTTCTTTAATTCCCAAAACGCTGGAATAAGTTTTCTTTTTATCTATATGGTTCTGGCTCTTTGAGCCACTTTTCACAAGAACAACAATAATAAATAGTTCATCAAAATGTATTTCAGCTTATTCATAATATGACACATCCCTGTTATTAGAGTGACAAAAGCATAAAAACACTTTTTCTTCATGAAGAATTGAAGTGTCTCTTGTCTGGGGAGGTCCAGTGTTGACTTGAGGAACTTTGGTCAAGCTGGTATTTGACCTTTGGCAGGAGGCTGCCCTGGGTCTTATATTCTCAACAAACTGGACCCAAGACAATAGTGTGCTTTATAGCTGAAAGCCCGATCAGTGTGTTTCTCCAAGGAAGACCTCAAGCTGAAAAGCCAACATGCCTGACAACCACCGTCAAGGTACCAAGGGCAAAAGTACTAGACATTGGAAAACAAATGGAAAAGCACACACAGCTACATCTGGAATCCTAATGGGCCGCCAATAGTTCCCAGCTAAAGGAAGAATTACCCATGTTATTTTATCATCCCTTGCGCTAACTTTGCTGTTTATGTACAGCAATAAATGATTTTTTAAAAACATATTTGGGTCATTATGTCATATACCACCACCAAGTAAGGTTGTTTTATTGTGCTTGGAGTCAAAATACACTGCTGTACCCAGATGTACGGGAAGTTTAAAATCTCTTGTCCTTCTGTATTCATTCCTCTTGGACAAATGAGTTAAGTTTTTAAAAGGGAAATTGAGAATTTTTATGGCTTCTACTCCCACCTCACCAGTAAAATTTGCACCAGTATTTTTCTACCCAGCAAAGGTGCTTGGCCAATGATAACACTAAATATTAACACAGAAAGCCAAACAGCTTTCAACCAACAGGAAATGCCAGAGATTTTTTTTTCGGAACACTTTTAGTAAGTTGGATTCTTCTGCCAAGGCTGTGCTATAAGGAAAAAGTAACTCAGATGAAGACTACGAAGTGAGATCCAGGAGTTTAAGATGATTCTTCCCATACAGTGGGGTATGTGGATTTCTACCTTCCTTTCTGTTGGCTGCAGGCAATTTAAAAGTACACCTGCTCTGTTAAGCCCTTTATCACACATAGCCAACATTTACCAACAAGATGGAATATTTTCTGAGTTTAAAAAAATTCCAAAATGCCTAACCCTTTATAATGTATTCATGCTCTTCAATGAATGGGTTAATGAAACAAGGTTGGTTTCTTTTTCTATCTTCTCTCATACGTTCCGATATTTTGAAGCCCAATTCACCCAAATCTGCTAAATCTTCTTCCATTCCATTATTAATAAGGGGAACTGTTTTCCCAAATGAATAGAGTCAAGGACTTTATGCATCAAGATGGGAGAAAGTAGAGGAAAGGCTGAGAAAAGCAGATGTTCAGATGTGGGTCATGACTGCCCCACCTACCCAGAGAATCAGTCCTGTGTGAGTGTTTGGTTTCTGAAGCAGAGGATGCTGGCTTTCCTGTTTACTTAGCTAGCCCTGTCACTGGTTTACAGGTGGCCTGGAAAGAAGATTTAGGAAATGTTTTCCCTCTCCATAAGTGAACATCAAATTATTTTACAATGTGCCCTGGTACATGCATCATGACAGGTTGGAAGCCAAAGACAACTATCTCAAATAAAGCAGGGGTGGGGGGTGGAGAGTGAGGAACTCTGCTTCAAAGTTCTTGGTGAAACAAAATGATTTAAAAATTTTCACAAGTTTTACTAAGTAATAAGTCATTTTGCTCTTTAACCTGTCATAAATTCCCTTTTTAGTCTCCTTATTTGGCAGAATTTCTAAGGTGATTTCTAAGTTCTGGTAGCATATTTTGGTTTTTCAGAAGATCCCCTTTAATATCCAGTGCTGAGTTCCCTGGAACCATCACCATGATCTTACTTTTGCTATTTTTGATCAGTCTTTTAGAAAAGCAGTTAACTGCACTCCTCTGAAATCCTCTACATAAGAAAAGCCTAAGAGCACCTGTGTTAACTTTTGAGAGGGCATTACTTGATACCTTATCAATTAATGCTAGAGTTCCATCTCTTTTCACCCCCATTTTCATGCCACTTGCATGCAAGTCTGACAGTCATCCTTCCCTTTATTCTACTACTTAAGTTTTTTGTCACCAAACGTTAGCAGTTTATTTCATTGATTTCTTCCTTCTTTTCTTATATTCTGGCCCCATCCTCTGACACATGTCTAGGTTACATTTCAGAGGTTTCTGACTCTCATCATATCTCATATTTCAGAAGCATTTTAGTCTCTTGCTTCTACCTCTATATTCCCACAGCCCAAAAGTCTTCATAGATCATCTCTGGCAAATCATGTCCCTCCTCCTCCTTCAGTATATTGCCAGGAATCATCTCCCAAATTAACCCCATATGGCTCTGGTCAACTGAATCACTTCAACAGTTCTGTCTGCACATTATACATGAGAAATTGTGTAGGAGGATATTTCTATAGTCTACAGATGTTTATATTGTTTCTATGACTCCTCTGCTTCTGTTCTTTTGTTCTTTCGTTTGCATATATCTTCTTGTCCTCATGTAAGCTCTGTGTGAGTATGGAATGATTTTACAGTTACTTTTGTGTGTGTGTGTGTGCTCCTAGAACTCTCAGTTCAGTGCTCACTGTATTATATAGAGGAACATCAAGAAATATAGCTGGCTTACTAAACTGAAGTCTGAAATTAGTTTTCTGGCTGTCATTCTCCTTGGTCTGTGAAGCTAAGCCTATCTTAAACTGCCATTTAGTGTTCTTTCATCTCATCTGGGCATACTGGTCACATCCATTAGACTTAGGATTTCTGAGATGACCAAGAGTATACCCACCTACCATTTGTCTGTACAAAAATGACTATTAATGGGGCTGGAAAAATTATAACATCTGAAATTTTTTTCTTTTTGCCTTTAGCTTCCCCTTCAATGTTTGTGACAGTTCTCTCCCCTGGGTATCATGTGTCTTCTTAACTTCTATCTCCCCCACATAAACACAGCAACATGTGGTATTATTTATACTTTCACTGAAATTAATTATTGCTGAAATATTCATTCTTTTAGGAGTTTTCCATTTTAAGGCTCATTTCCTATTCTGGAATAAGTCTTTATCTTTTGAGAGAAATTTAGGGAATATTCAGTAGGCAAGAAGAGTGTTGGGGGTAGAACAGAGTCTTCTCCTTGGCCCTAACATCACATTGCAATAAGTTATAGTCTTACAGACTGCAGGGTGAACTCGCTTTAGCTATTTAGGATGCTGTCCTTAGTGAGGGACTAGCAGAGCCTCTCCCTTTCTATATTCTTTAATACCAAAATTCTGTGTCCCAAGATTCACAGATGCCAGGGGCCTGTGTCCCAACTCTGGGGGAGATTCCTGCTATCAGTGTCACTCACACATGTCCATCATACACACCCCCACACCCACCACCAGATGGATGATGTACGCCCTGCCCCAGCCCATCCTTCCCTTATTCCAGAATATAATCCATAATCTCATGATCCAAAATTTTAGTTACTTCCAATATCTCAAACATTTGAATCTGACATTGCCTTAGGAGCAGGGAACAGTTGCGATTAGCCATCATATGAGAAAGAAGGGTGGTAAGATGGGGATGGGAACCATCAGCCTAAGCACACTGTGGAGTGTCACTGTCAAAAAACCATGGTTATTAACAGATACTATTCTGCCTCTTTGCCCAAGTCCTTGACAGTGTGTCCCAAAAAAGTTTAAAGACATTCATTGACACGTCCATTCCTTTATCTGATAGGCATGGTTTTTAACCTAGGTATAACTGACATGCAATAAACTGCATATATTTAAAGTGTACAATTTGATAATTGTTGACATATGTATAGATCTGTGAAACCATCACCATAATTCAAGATAATGAATGAACATATCCATCACCACCAAAAGTTCCCTCATGCCCCTCTGTTATCCCTCCCTACGATCTGTTTCTGTCCACAGGCAGCCAATGCTTTCCATCACTACAGATTAATTTTTATTTTCTAGAATTTCACATAAATGGAATCTTTTTTGTCTGGCTTCTTTCACTCAGCATAATTATTTTTAGATTCATACATATTGTTGTCTGTGTCTCTAGTTTGTTTGCCTTCATTGTTAAATAGTCTTCCATTGTATGTATGTACCTGACAGGCATTAATCAAACCCTGCTAAGTGAAAGGCACTGTTCTGGAGACTGCAATATACAGTCACTAACAGCTAGGTCCCAGCCCTTAAAGATCTTATTTGGTGTATAATACAGAGACAATAAATAAACTGACAATTTTGTTCTAAGCTATGAGGGAGGCATTAACAGGGCATTTGGAGCCTCACTGAAGACCATGTAAATCAGACTTGGGAGGAGTTTCAAGAAGGCTTCTTGGAGTAACTGGTACTTGAGTGGGTTTTGAGGGATGAGCAGAAATGAGTTAGGAAGGCTGGACTCAAAGGACTATAAGTAGTTCTACTTGACTGTCATGGTGGGGACAGTGGCAGATGAAGCTAATAAGCAGGGCCTTATATGCTGGGTAAAAAGCCTAAATTATATCCTGAGATTTACTGAAGACATTTAAATAGCAATGGAAGGATATAATTAAATTTACTTTTTACTGTGTAGAAAGAATTGGAAGAAGACAAGGCCATAAATAGGGAGATCAGTCAAGAAGCCATCACAGTAGCCCAGATGAGAGGGGACAGCAGCTCAGGCTTAGATGGTGACTGGAGAATGGGGTAAGTAGATAGATCAGAAAGAAGGTGATGGAGACATGGGAAACAAAATCCTAAGTAACCTGGCAACTGATTAAATGTGTGAATGAGACACAAAGAAGAGTCAACAAGATTCCTATATTTAAGGTTTGAGCAACAAAGTAGAAAGTGGGTTAAGAAGTGAAAATGGGATTGAAGATGATAAATTCACTGTAACATTTTGAGTTAGAGGTTGTGTGGGACATTCAAAAGGAGAAGTCTAGAAGGCAGATGGATGTCAATATGGGTTTGGGCCTGTAGGAGTTTGAGGATAGAGATATACATTTCCTCATTTTTAAAGCCTTGGAAGAGAAAGAGAATAGAGAATGAAAAACAGCAACAGGCTTAAAATGGAGCTCTAAGAAACAGTGCCTTTGTGGGGAAAAAATAGCTCATTATCTTGTCATATATTTATTTTTACTCCTCAATTAGTTTGTAAATTCCTGAAGGAAAGGGTCTTGCCTAAAACTTTAAGAAATTCTAACAGAAAAGGGGCTCAAATTCATTTATTTGCATAATCAAAAATTGGAAATATGGTCAATCTGGATCTACAACTAGTTATCTCTGTGTAATCAATATATGCAGATTACCAAAATGTCAAAATAATTGGTTTGGGCATGATTTAGCACCAGCATATTGATGTAATCTATTTCTGTTTCGTAGAGTCACAATTGCTAGTTACATATGCTTCTGATATTTAAGTGAATATGTAAAAGGAAAAGTGCTTCCAGTTTCAGATCTAGCTAATAATGTTAATCTCACAGACTCCAAGACAGTAAAGTCCAATGGTGAGCTTAAATTTATAGCTAAATAAAAATTCAGACAAAACACTGAACATCAATTTTTCCATTTTTTTACTTCATGGTTACCAGATGACAGATTAGATACATGTTGCCTAAAATGATTAAGAACCCCAAGTCTCTAAACAGCAACCCCACAAAACCTAGGAAAGTCTACTTCCTAATCAAAATTACATCTAAAAGTTGTAAATATTATGCCATCTCTACACTAGATTGATCTGAGGTAACTAAATCTAAGGAGATCAGGAAAACTTCAGTGAATCACTTCATTTTTTCTCACCACGTCAAGTGGAGCAGCTACGATTTGAGTAATTTCTTCTAGGGAAAGTTCTTCCCATGTAACTTTTTTCCTCCATGGTCTCTCCCCTATAATACGTTAAGGGGTAACCTTTATTTGCCATAGGAAAGCAGACGTGAATTTGATACTCTCAGATTGTTGATATGTTTCTAAAGCTGGCAAGCAAACAGAGTGCAGAATGTGAATTTTTTTGCTTCTACTGCCACATGGCTAGATGAAAGCTGAATTTAGGACATAGCAAACTGTGTATTCTGATTTCCAAGAACAGCAAAAAATATTATGTTGAGAGGGAAAAATTCTTTTTCTTGATATCATCAAATTGTTGTTTCCAAAACACCCTCCAATTTCTTCTAGGTGGAGAACCTTACAAATGAAATAAAAATAACAAACATCTCTAAAAGATGTCAAATAATTTTCAAAGGAATTTCTTAGACTCTCTGATTTTTTGAAGTTCCTTTTTTTTTTAAGTGGAAAATAACATCATAGTTGGTTGTCCAGGCATATTTCCTGATTCTTTACAGAAATACTGTTTAAACATAATTTTTATTTTAAAACTTTAATATGTAAAATCTTTCTGAAAAGATAAATTAAAAGGATAAGAGCTGCATTAGAAAATCATTCTTTACCTTACAAATTCATTAAAATACTAACCCCCTCTGTGAACTTTAGAAAGAAAGAAATAAAGTTATAAAAATGTTACTTTCATATTCCTTTGGCGAAATATTTATTGTGTAAAGCAAGGCATGCATGATCTTTTTGTAACAATGGGTCCATGTTACTCAGGCTTCCATTCTCTTCTGTTTCCACCTACAAATTTGATTTCCTACTTTGTTCTACCAGGTCAGATATTTTTCCTGCAATCCAGACCCATATATTACATTCTTTATGGTACAACTCCACTTGTTTAACCCACAGAAATTCAAATTTAACATTCATTACAGACCACATTACTGTTCCCAACCCTAGTTCCCCTCCAGCTCTTTATTTCAGAAAACTGCTGAACTAGTGCCTAAGTCAGGACTCTGGCTCATCCTCAAATCCTCCCCAACTTTAACCATAGACACAACTGAAGTCCTGTCATTTCCACCTCCTTAAAATTACTTAAATGCATCCAATTCTCCTCATCTCCACTTTTCACCTTAGTTCAGATCAGTTCCACTCCCCCCATACAAATGCATAGCTAACAAACCATCTCCAGTTGAATCTTTCTATAATCCATTTCCCATATGACACCCAAGGTCTTTTAAGAACTATAAATCTAAGTCATTCCCCTGTTAAACTCTTAAAGAACTCCTCAGGATAAGACCTATCTCTACAGCATGGCATAAAAGACTCTTCAGGATATACCTCTTTCTACTCTTCCCCATCTTGTAGTCTAAGCTCCAACCACAGAGCCACCTGCAGGTCCCCCATGTGCTCCTTGCTCTCACCTCCGGGTCTTAAGCACCATTTGTCCTGCCTAATATGAACTTGCAACTTTCCTCAAGTCTTTTTCCCAAAAGCTTCATATACTTGCCTTTGATGTTTCATTTCAGGATATTACCTCTTCCAGGAAGCTTCCCCTGACTAGTTTCCACCCCTCACAGATAGAAGACACTGTCCTTCCTGTATGTTATGGAAGCTGCCAGTTCTTACCCAGACTTATCACCCTTTGTTGTAATGGCTTGTTTACTTGTCTGTCTGCCCTTCTAACTATAAACTTCTTGAGGGCAGGGACTCTATCTTGTTTTCCATTACATCTCCAGCACCAAACACAAAGTCTAATGCACAGTTAGCACTCAGATAAGTGAATGAATAAAATTACATAAACAAAAGCTAAAAATTAAAGGCATGTTTTTTCCCCCATTTTGTTATGAATAACATTTTTAACTCTTAATGAGTTAGGCTTTCCTTTTTTCTATTACCTTATAATCTTGGTTTACCAATATATAAAAAATGAAAAAAAAAAGCAAAACTATTTACCTTTCTTTAAATGCAAACATGTTTTTTCTGAAAACCAATGGTAGACCAGAAATTAACTATCAATTTAAATTAAAAGTATCCTTATCTCTTCACTGAACTATCAATGCAAGTATACTTTCATATGCAAAATAAATTAGATTCTAAAAGGTTACAGCTAAGCAGACTTTGGAAATAACATCAATTTTAAATCTACCATTGCTTCTTCTGCTTCATTAACTAGAGGAACACAGGCTTTGTGTAAAGTAACAAATCGTTCTCTTTAGTTTTAGAAACTTGCATTTTCATGTAAAATATTGGGCTTTCTTAAGGTAGGGTATAGTCATGGAACATTAAAAACCAAGAAAGACTTCAAGCTTGTGAAAAAAAGAACAGTATATTCTGAAACTATATAATGAAGAATGTTCTCTTCACCCTGCCTCAAATTAAGGAATGATCTCCAACTTTTTTGATTTAAATATGTGGCAAAATTTCTAAATCTAAAGATTAAGAAATTTACTTTGTCATTTATTTCCTACTGTGTGAAATGAAAAAAAAAAAAAAAATGGGTCTAGATTGATGTTTCCCAAACATTATCTCAACTGTTCAACTGAAATAGCTTTTCTTTTTTTCAAAATAAATATTATGGAGAAGACCAATGTATAAAACATTTTTAAAAATTCTGCTGGGGAGATGAAAAAGGGAAACACTTGGTCCCCACTCCTTTTGCCCCATGGCACGCTGGTCCTGAAGTGCCAAGAATTCCATGGAACATAGTTCGAAAACCACTTGTCTGTAAAATCTCCAAGGCCCCTTTCAAATATGAAATTACATGATTCTATAATTCACAAAGATATCTATGTATGCAGTTATCTAGAGAAGAAGAAGGAAAATAATTAAATCTCTATACTTGGAATTTCTTGGGAATATCAAAAATGTGTGGTATAATATAGCCATTTAAATTTACCTCCTTCATAACATTTAAATAACTACAGTTATGAAGGAGAGGTATATGGGCATCCTTATCATAGATTAATGGATCCGGTAATGTTCACATAATTATATTTTTAAAAATATATTACTTTCCATCATTTAAGGGAGTCTCAGAGCATGTATAGTTGAACGAAAAGATAAATGGCTGGAAAAACTTCATTAATATTTCAAAACTGGAAAGTGAAAAGAATGGGTTTCATCAAGAACCACAAAATAATGACAGGAACTCCATTTCAAGAAAGCCCAAGACATTCAGAGACTCCAAGTAATGAGTTTAATTCCCCAAAGTCTCAAGCAGTTTCCACCCCAGGGTAACAAAAACAAGAATTCATGTTTGTTTGTTTTGGAGTCTCCGTTTGGACCTGGGAAGGTCAGGCTCCGAACAGCAAAGTCCATTGTTCAACATCACTCATTCTGATCGTGGTCCTGCACCTGACTGGGAACAAGGAAACTGGGGTCTCTATCTAATTCTGTGATTGACTCACTCTGGGGTTTTCGAAGAGCCACTCACAATTTCTCTACTCTAGACTAACCGTAGAATGATCTTTCCCCTCTGGATGATGAAGGAATTAGGAAGATTATGCTGTCTCCTAGCACTTTGAAATATACTACAGGTCATTACAATGATCCTGTATTACCAATGTTTTTACTTTCAGTACCTAAAAACAACAACAGTTATCACTTTATTGAGGGGTATTCTGTGCCAGGACCTCTTCTAATTTCTTTACTATATCAACTTGTTTAATCCTTATAACAACTCTAATAGTTAGATATATTATTATCCTCATTTTGCAAATGAGGCAGAAAAAGCACAAAGAAGTTGAGCAATTCGCCCAAAGTCACACAGCTAGTAAGTGGCAGAACCAGAAATCCAGGGCAGGCAGTCTGGCTCCAGAGTCCTTGCTTTTCACCACACTCCAATACCACCTTTCCATAGGAGCTGTCAAGTTTTCCTTTATCTAGTGCTATGAGTGGAAGGAACGGGAAGGCTACAGCAAATATGATATCTTAATTGCCTGTCAAATTAGACTAACTAGATTTTCTCTCACACAGTCATTGACTATGACATCTATTGGTCTTATACTTCTTTTCCCCCCAAAGAAGAATGCAATTACTTTGTGGGATAAGGTACTTGGAGGGGAAAGGAAGGCTTAAATAGCTTCATACTAATATTTTTAATTGAATTGGATGATCTCTCAGTACATACGTATTTAAAACAAGAAAAAATTTGAAATTTTTGTTAAGTATTACTCTCTACAAACTTTTCAATAATAATGTCAAATCCTGAACTTTCTGTTACTGACATTTTGCAATTAATATGAATATCCCAACAGGATAACAGTTTGTAAAGTGAAGCCTGTTGCACAGCATTCTTTGATCAAAGTTTCCATGAAGTAGATTGTGGACTGATTTCTTAAAGTCTGTATACTGTCATGATTGTGCTCCACTTTTACTTTTTTTCTCCCACACTAATTAGGAGTTCTATCATCAGATTGTACAGGACATGGGATTCGCAGGCCCCAGTATAAAGAAGAAAACAATTTTAAGTGTATTGAGTTGTTTCAATGCAGCTGCAAATGTTGAACCCATGCAATGCTGTTGGTTCCTACTCCCCAAAGATCCTTTGAATCTGTCTTAAATAGGGGCCAAACAGGACAATAGTATCCGGAACATTTGGCCTTTTGGTAGTTTGTTTTAAGGCATTGCAGTTCAAAAGCCTCTAAGCAACTACTGAGGTGCACTAATCACAGAGAAATCTTTCTCACAGGAACTATGAAATAATTTAACTGGAGTCTTCCTTCCAAGACTTTCATAACTTTTAAAAGTCACAATGAGTCACAGGATTTGAAAAGGCGCTGAGGCTAAGGAAATTCATACCAGTCAGGTTGTATTAACCCAAAACCAATCTAGAAATCAATTCACGTGAGATTTGGAGGCGCACACTGCAGGCTAGAGGAAATGAGGCCTGGGTGTCAAGTCCAGACCCTTGGAAAATGCAAATAAAACACTTTGTCCAGGGCAACGGGGACATGTTTTAAAGTGGACATTTTGTGCTCTAACACAAGGATAACTGATACTAATCAACTGCTATGAAACCAGAACAAAGTCAGAAGTATGGGGAACAATAAGAAAAACATGACCTCAGCGGCAAAGTGGCAAAGAGCAGACCATGGTCCATTGCTGGAACTTTGCTAAGAGGCAAATGCAGAAGGCTCTGGGCCTCACCAAACCCAGATGGTAATGCAAAAACAAATGAATGAATGCTGAGTAATTATTTATCAAACGGCAAATCATTGCAGAAACACAGAAAATATGTAACATAACAAGAACTATTAAATCAATCCCAGCAGAGTTTTGAAATAGGGCAGTAAAAAAATTCATACTGATTAAACACCAAAATGCAATCTTGATACTTTTAATCTGCTTTGTTATTAGAAAACAAAAGTGTTTTATTGATGGCCACATGCAGTGGCAGAAAGCAAAACTTTTCTTGAATTTCATGCAAAGTAGATGTGGTTTTCTATGTATCACCCACTCCATGTCACGCTGCAATTTTTCCCTATTAGGCTTATAAGGAAAAACAATAGCAATATATTAATAGCACCAGAACTATAGGTGTTGTATTTCATACCATTCCTAAAAGGAATTTAGTCGTATAATTTTTTTGCTTCTACCATATTTTTAGGAACAAAAAAGGCAAATTTTAAAATTGATGAGTTCACCACAATTACCTGAAGAATGAAGACTATTCACATTTTAGACAGAAAATCATTCCTTAAAAACTCACTTCCAACTCCATGCACAAAGTTCTTCCATTGTTTATAGTGGTTGTGTACCTATTTAGCCTCCTTTGAAAAATGACCACTACTTCCATTCCTCCCTCAACATAGTACCTGAAAGGAAGTCAAGGAACACCTTCAGGAAAAATGCTGTCTCCTGGGAATTTAAGAGAACAGTAACACATTTAGATTTTGTGAGATTAAGATACACCATACAAATACATATTTCTCCAGTGGTAGTGTCATTTTTAATACACTAACCATCACTTTCCAATAACACATAGGTAGGAAACTACTGTCATCGTAAACTGGGTCACGTATCTCAATCAACCACTACCTAAAGTAAGCTATGGAATAGGGAAGAGAAGAGAGACAATACTAAATTCTTATATTTTCCTGATTGTGCAGTTAAAAGTGTACCTCTACACTTTAAGGATAAGGTGGCACCACCTAAATAGATCTACATTATACAACAGACTCAAAAGTGCAGCCATAGAGATGTCATAGGCTATTTGCCTATTTATGAAGGAAACAGAGGTTATGAAGCAACTAGTGTTAAGAACTACTAACATAATCTGTCACATGCTCTTGAAATTCCAATATTTCAGTATACAGTAACTGAATAAATTAAGTCAGTAAGTATTATCAAAAGAAAATAAAAACATGAAGCATAAAAGATTGAGAGCTATCACAATTTAGAATGACATACCATAGAAACATTGAAGTAACAATGAAAAAGTATACACTTTAAGGCAATGCTGTACAACATATATATAATGAGACCCTCAGAGGGAGCCATATATGCAATTTCAAATTTTCTAGTAGCCATATTTAAAAAGGGAAAAGGAAACTGGTGAAATGAATTGTGTGTGTGTGTGTGTGTGTGTGTGTGTGTGTGTGTGTGTGGAATCCATGTCCCACATCACCAGAAAGACTCATTCCTCTGGAGGGTCCTGTCCCACGTTGTGGGGTGGGTCATGAATTTATCTGCAGAATTAGGCTTGGACAGAGAAAGTCCACATTTGAGCAATAAGAGAGGTTCTCTGGAGGTGAATCCTAGGCATAATTATAGGTGGGCTTAGCCTCCCCTTTACAACCGTAAGTTTCACCCAAGAAAGCCTCAAGATCAAGGGTTTGAGTTATAAAGTAGGGGGTTCCCAAGTTCACATGGCATATGTTATGTCCACAATATTCCATCCATATCTCACTCACATTGTCATCATTTAGTTGTACAATATAAAAATTATACCTCTATGACAGCAACATGGATTGGCTGTCATATAAAGTGAAGTAACAAAGGCATGGTGGGTTGAATTATGTACCCCAACAAACACATGTTCTTAATCTTAATCTGCATCCCTGTGGACACAGCCCATTGTAAATAGGACCTTTGGAATATGTTAGTTTTAGTTAAGGTGGCCAACTGAAGCAGGTTGGATCTTATTCCAGATTACTAGAGGTCCTATACAGAGAACACAGAAGACACAGAAGTGAGAAAAGAAGACATCACCATGTAACTGGAGGCAGAAATACAAGCCACAGAACCCCAAGAACTGCCAGCAGCCAGCACCAGAAGGCTACCAATTTAGGGGAGAGAGCAAGCTTTACCAATACCTTGATTTTGGACTTCTAGCCTCAAAACTGTGAGCCAAAAAATTCCCATTGTTTCAATTAACCCACTGTGTGATATTCGTGATATCAGAAAGACAAACTAACACAAAAGACAATGACTATTTCCAAGAGCAAGTGGGCAGGACTATGTTGTCTATAGTTTGAAGTGTGCTCAAAATTTATATTTATATATTAGTGCAAAAAATGTGTAGTATGAATGGCAGAAAAATAAAGTGTACCTTAATGAAGTTTTGTAAAAATAATATCCTTTAAAATTAAAATATACATGTGTGGATGTGTGTGTGTGTGTGTGTGTGTGTGTGTGTGTGGAGCATAAATATAATATACTACTCCATATCCATAAAATGGAGCAGAAAAGATGGGCTTCAATATATGATTTTAACAGCTTTGTTAAAGCATAATTACATACAATAAATTGCACATCAATATATGTTTCCATTTTGAGATTTAACAAAATTCCTTTGGGTATCCAGGCAAGATGACCAAGTGACTTATAATGGACATTAAATTGTTATCACGTGGGAGGAGGAGCTAAGATGGCAGCATAGAGAGGAGTAGAAGACTGTTAGTCCCACCCTGGAACAATTCATAAATGACAAAAATACTGGTAAACAACCTGGAATAACTGTGGGGAGACAAACGTGACAGTCCACTCAACATCCACCAACCTGAATTGGGAGGAATGCCCGAGATCACAGCATAAAATCTGTAAGTAAAACTGCGGACCCGCACTAAGAGCCGAGAGCCCCTCCCTCATGGAAGCCTCGCGGTGCTAGACAGCAGCACTCTCTCAGCCCAGCTCCAACTGGGGTTTTAATGTTAACTGCTCAATCCAGAGAGCAAATCCTCAACAAGCACACAGAGGTTTTTGGTGACAACTGACCTTGGGAAAGTCGGGGGACATATCTGTCTCAGGACAGGGAGCCCAGAGGATCAGGTGCTATCTCTGGCTGACAGGTGAAACTGGGAGCTTTTCTGTCCCTTTCTCTCTCTGTGGAGAAAACCTCAGCCATTTTCAGCCCACAGCGCTTAGCAGTAAAGACAGCCTCAGCCATTTCAAAATCAAAACACTTTGATCAGCAGAATCAAGAGAAATAAAGAACTTATTGTTATGTAGATGACCTCTCTGGAGGGGGCATAGCTTCCCAAGAGGAAAGGGAGGGGCCCAGCTCTACTGCCTCCTTTCCGGAACCAGAACCCAAAGGCTGGGGGAGGAGAGCCACAGGCCACACCCTCTTACACCAGCTGGTGACAGGCTGACAGGTGCACCTGCCAGACAGAAAAGCACAGGTGTATCAATCCTCTAAGAAAAACCATCAGGGAAACCAGATACTGAATATTTCCTCCTTCTGTGACCTGAGCCTGTTCTTGTCTAGGAAAACCTGATTGGGGTGGACTAGGAGGTCAGATGCCTAGACAACAGAAAACTACAACATATACTAAGAAAAACGAATCTATGGCCCAGTCAAAGGAACAAACGTACACTTCAACTGAGATACAGGAATTTAAACAACTAATGCTAAATCAATTCAAAAAGTTTAGAGAATATTTCGCAAAACGGATAGAGGCTGTAAAGAAAACACTGGGCATACATAAGGCAGAAATCGAAAATTCAAAAAAACTAGTAGAATCTATGGAAAGGAAAGGCACAACACAAGAGACAAAAGATGCAATGGAAACATACAACAGCATATCTCAAGAGGCAGAAGAAAACACTCAAGAACTGGAGAACAAAACACCTGAAAGCCTACACGTAAAGGAGCAGATGGAGAAAAGAATGAAAAAATATGAGCAACGTCTCCGGGAACTTAAGGATGAAACAAAGTACAAGAATGTAAGTATCATTGGTGTCCCAGAAGGAGAAGAGAAGAGAAAAGGGGCAGAGGCAATAATAGAGGAAATAATCAAAGAAAATTTCCCATCTTTTATGAAAGACATAAAATTACAGATCCAAGAAGTGCAGTGTACTCCAAACAGAATAGATCTGAATAGGCCTACACCAAGACACTTAATAATCAGATTATCAAATGTCAAAGACAAAAAGAGAATCCTGAAAGCAGCAAAAGAAAAGCAATCCATCATACACAAAGGAAGCTTAATAAGACAATGTGCAGATCTCTCGGCAGCAACCATGGAGGCAAGAAGGAAGTGGTGTGATATATTTAAGATACTGAAAGAGAAAAACTGCCAACCAAGAATCTTATATCCAGCAAAGCTGTCCTTCAAATATGAGGGAGAGCTCAAAATATTTTCTGACAAACAGACAATGAGAGACTTTGTGCACAAGACACCCATCCTACAGGAAATACTAAAGGGAGCACTACAGAGTGATAGAAGAAGACAGGAGTGCGTGGTTTGGAACACAATTTTGGGAGATGGTAGCACAGCAATGTAAGTACACCGAACAAAGATAACTATGAATACAGTTGAGAGAGGAAGGTTGGGAGTATATGAGACACCACAAGAAAGGAGGAAAGATAAAGAATGGGATTGTGTAACTTGGTGAAATCTAGACTGTTCAACAATTGTGATAAAATGTACAAATATGTTCTTTTACAAGGGAGAACAAGCTAAAGTCAACCTTGCAAGGTGTTAAAAATGGGGAGGCATTGGTGGAGGGATGCAATCAACATAAACTAGACACTGTAACTAACAGAATCATTGTATTATGCTTTCTTTAATGTAACAAAGGCAATATACCAAGGTAAATGCAGGTAAGAGGGGGGGATAGGAGAGGCATGTTAGACACTTGACATTGGTGGTGTTGTCTGACTCTTTACTTTGATTTAAGGTTACTTTTCCTTTTGCTACTTCCTAGCTGTCATTTTTTTCCTCTTTCTTTTGCCTCTCTACCTTCTTTGACTCTCCCTCCTGCCTTGTGGAAGAAATGCAGATGCCCTTATATAGATAGTGGTGAAGGTGGTGAACACATAAAGATGTGACCATACAGAGAACCATCGATTGTTTACTCAGGATGGAATGTATGGTGAGTGAACAAAACCATCTTCAAAAAGAAATGGGTTGATGACAAAACCTCAAGGGCAATATACTGAGTGAAATAAGCCAGACACATAAGGACAAATATTGCAGGGTCTCACTGATAAGAACTAATTATAATGTGTAAACTCATAGATATGAAATATAAGGTACCAAAATATAGGACGAGGCTTAAGAATGGGGAGCAGTTGCTTAGAATGAGCAGAATGTTCAACTAGGATGAACTTAAATGTTTGGACATGAACAGAGGTGTCGGTAGCAAGATGTGAGAATAACTAACAGTGCCAAATGGTGCGTGAATGAGGTGGAAAGGGGAAGCTCAGAGTCATATATGTCACCAGAAGGAAAGTTGGAGGTCAAAGGATGGGAATGTATAAAACTGAATCCTATGATGGGCAATGTCCATGATTAACTGTACAAATATTAGAAAACTCTTCCATGAACCAGAACAAATGTATGACAATACAACTAGAGGTCAATAATAGAGGGGCATATAGGGAAGAAAAATATACCTGTTGCAAACTATGTACTACAGTTAGTAGTATTTCAACATTCTTTCATAAACAGTAACAAACGTACTATACCAACACTACAAGTGAGCAATTGAGGGGGGTTGGTTAGGGATATGGGAGAATTCGAGTTTTTTTGTTTTTTTTTTTTTTTCATCTTTCACTTTATTTCTTGTCTGGAGTAATGAAAAGGTTCTAAAAATTGAACAAAAATTAAGTGCGGTGATGGATGCACAGCTGTATGAGGGTACCAGGGGCAACTAATTGTACACTTTGGATCTTTGGATAATTGTATGGTATCTGAACAATCCCAATAAAAATTAAAAAGAAAAAAAAAATTACCAGGCTTTTCAATAGCAATGCTTGAGTTTCTAAGAAAATGAGTGGCATATTTAAGATACTCAAGGGAAAGAAGTGAGAATCAATGATTTGAGATAAAGCCAAACCAATTCAAGTGTAAAGACCCACCAACATGCTGTTATTGATATGTAAGAATTCAGCATCTATTGTTTCCATGAGCTCTTCTGGAGCAATCTTCTAGAGAACAACTTTCATCCAACCAAAAAGTACTAGAGCATTAAATATAAAGTTAGTTTAAGAACTAAAATCAAATAATGGGTAAAAGGGAGAGCATATGGTATGTAACAGCTATATGCTCTGACACTGTAGAAATAGTAGAACTATTTTTAAAATAAAGGAAATGAGGAAAGCATGTGCAAAAATAATTTTCTTAAGTGTTTTCATAATCATGTTGGTAGGACAGTGTTGGTATTGTTATTCTTAATATGGTATTAAGAAACCAAGGCTGCTATATATGTTATTTTGGTTAAAGTAAATGAGTGATTATAGGATATTCTATTTTTATCATTCCGTGTGTTTTTGAAAACCAAGATTCTTGTTGCGGAAGAAAGATAGAGGTAAGATAGAAGAAGTTAAGTCAAAATTCTGTATGAATGTAGTCTGAATTCATAGGTATTTTCACACACACACACAGGCACTCGACATACACACACACACACACACACACTGAAATGACACAGAAACCATAAGCAATGAGCATCCCTAGGATCAATTTATAATCTTAAAATACTACTTCCCACTGAAAGATACCAGGACTTCTTGGATAAATGGTTGACCTAGATCTGGGGAAGAAATGTGCAAGGTAAAACCTGAAACATTTTGCCATACCAGATAGCAAAGAAGCTATCAAATGCTATTAGGGTCATGTCAAAAGGATTCAGAAGTCAACTCATAGAGGTTCACATTACCCAAATAGGAGATAATTTGAGCATCAATAAAAATAATAGCTTCAGTTGATTAAAGCACATCAATTATATGTAAATCCACACATTGATAATTACACTAAAAATAAAAGGTCACTTTAGACTCTTAAGTATGGTAGGTTAAAGATGGCCACAAATTCTTTGCTATTCCTTCCATTGAAAGGTGAAATCTAATTCCCCTCCCCTAGTTATGGGCTGGCTTTAGTGATTTGTTTGAGCAATAGAATGCAGTGGAAGTAACATTCTGGGACATCAAAGCCTAGGTCATAATAAGCATCACCCCTTAACACATAGTCCTCTTAAAATGTTCTCGCTGGGAGATAAGTGTGGCCACTTTGGGACAGTACCAGTTGACAGTCCTAGCTGAGCTAGTGTTCCAGTCATCCTCACCAAGTCATCAGATGTGTGAGTAAACCATCCTGGATCTCTCAAGCCAGCTCACATACCAATTGAATATCAAATGTGCCAGTTTGCAAGTATTATGTTCCCCAAAATGTCATTATCTTTGATGCAGTCTTGTGTGGGCAGAGGTATTAGTGTTGATTAGATCGTAATTCTTTGATTGAGTGTTTCCATGGAGATGTGACCCACCCAACTGTAGGTGATAACTCTGATTAGATAATTTCCATGGAGGCATGGCCCCACCCATTTAGCATGGGCCTTGATCAGTTCACTGGGGCCCTATAAAAGCTTAGACAGAAGGAGCGAGCTTGCTACAACCGAGGGATGCTTTGAAGAACACACAGGAGCTGAGAGAGGAACATCCTGGGAGAAAGCCATTAAGAAACCAGAACTCTGGAGCAGACACCAGCCACGTGCCTTCCCAGCTAACAGAGGTTTTCGGGACGTCACTGGCCATCCTCCAGTGAAGGTACCCAATTATTGATGCACTACCTTGGACACTTTATAGCCTTAAGATTGTAACTGTGGAACCAAATAAACCCCCTTTTATAAAAGCCAATCCATTTCTGGTGTTTTGAGAAAAGGCAGCATTAGCAAACCGGAATACCAAGTGACCTCAGTTGATGCCATATGGAGCAGAGGAATCACCCAGCCAAGTTCTGCTCCAATTTGACTTAAAAGATCATGGGATATAATAAAATAGTTTTTGTTTTAAGCCACTAAGTTCTAGAGCAGTTTGTTATACACCAATAGATAGCTAGAATATATCTTTATACCTGGAATCAGTGTTCTGCAGGAACAAAAACCTAAAACAGGTGACATTGGTTCAGGGACCAAGGGTGGGCAGAAGCTGGAAGGGCATGGAGAAGACTGGTAGTGAGGGCTGAAGGGCTCTGGGGAGACAGGTAGTGAGGGCTTGAAGAATAGTGAGGAAAATGTTAATGGAGGTTGGAAAAGGGGGGACATTTATTATATAGTGGTGAAAAAGTTTGACAGCACTGTGGTCTTCAATAACTTGGAAAACAGAAGAGAGGTGAACTAGAAAAGTAACTTCAGTTTTTTAGCCAATTTTAGAAGAAATAAAATGACCTAGGACTTTCTAGGTTTAAACAGTACTGTTTCTCATTCCCAATTTCTACCAGTAGAAGATTTCCAAAATTAGAAACGACTTCGGGGGCAAAGATCAAATCCACAGTCTACAAGTAAAGTATGGCCTCAGGGTAAAGATCTCAAATGTGGCTCTAAAACCTTTGTTGAGACCACATAAAGATTTGAGGGTGTGCCTATTAGAGCTTCTAAAACTAAAGGTGTACTTCTTAAACTCTCTCTGCTAGACAAGCAGTCCTCCAAAAATGTTAAAGATGTGCCTTGGAGATGCTTTTAACTAGATAATGGGCTTCTAAGAATCTTACAATTATTGTCCCATAGCACCAGACATTCAGTTCAAGGTTTAGAATGACATGTTCTGGAGTGAAATTTAGAGGTGGATTTTGTCAAATGAAGTGAATTATAATTGATACACAGGGAGTCTACAAAATTTTTAATTTATATACATTTGGACTAAAAGACACAAAGACAAAATAAAATGGAAAGACGAATTTGATTCTCAAAATTCTACCTTTAGGAAGCAGACTGGGAAGCCTGTTTCCATTGCAAACATGGAAAGGAAAAGGAAGAATGACTCAGATGGTGAAAACAAGAGCCCAGAGAAAAAGGCCATGGAGAATCATTTCCAGGGAGCAGGACTGGGACCTAATCAAGGAACTGGTGTTCAGAATTGTGATGGACCTTGAGCATTAGACTTCAGGCAGATGCTGTAATGGGATGAGATTTTGGGGAATTGGAAAAGTGATAACTAAATTTTGCACTTTTGAGGAATGTAAATATGTTGGGACAGAGAGCTACCCATAATAGATTAAATGTGGCCACAAATTCTTCTACTCCTCCCACTGAAAGGTGAAATCTAGTTTCCTTACCCATGAATCTGGGCTGGCTCTAGTGCCTTGCTTGACCAATAGAAGGCAGCAGAAGGGACATTTTAGGACCTCCAAGGCCAAGTCATGAGATGCCTTGTAGCTTCCACCTGGGCCCTTGGAACATTCTTTCTGTAGATCTAAGAAGCATGGAAGTCCAACTACCCTGAAAAATCCATGTTAGAGAGGCAACCTGTAGGCTGGTCTGTAGATATCTACCAGCTGGATGTCACGGAGTGGCCTCTGTTGATACTATATGGAGCAAAAGAATCACCCTGACCACAAAACCATGATATGCTAAAATTTTTCTTGGTTAAACAACTAAGTTTTGGGGTAGTTTGTCATGCAGCAATAGATAATCAGAATAATAGGGAACAAACTCATAGTCTTGAAACTGGCAAGAATGAATCAAATTCTTAAACTCCTTTCCCTATATGAACTTTACTACTGGGTAATCAAATGTTTGATGAGGTGAAGTGTCTCCATATGGAAATATTCCAGAGACTAAATAAAGAAGAAATGATTAATTAAACACCACCAGTTTGCCTACCCTAATGAATTAATGGATCTAGGCACAAAGCTTCAATGGGTAATAAAGAAAAACAAGCAAAAATTATGTGCCTCCAGATGGAAGAAGACATCAGAACCTAGAGTTTTGAAGAAAAAATCCTGAATCTGATCAAACCTTTATATTCAACTATAGCTCCAACTACCAATTTACAGGAAATACAGATGACAGAGAAACATATTAAACTATATCATTAGCATGCAATTGGCAAAATCCAGGCTGTGTAAAACTCTATAGATCAAACAATGCAGGTTGTTCCACAAATTGGGAGAATAAAAATGGTGCAGTTGGGAATAGATAAAACTAGAGTGGCAAAATATTGACAATTGTTGAAGCTGAGTATTGGATTCATGGGTATAGATTATTCTATATACTTTACTTTTGTGTATGATTAAAATTTTTATCATCTATAAAAGAAAATTAAAAATGTATCAAATAAAAAACAGTAAACTAAACATCCTGTATTTTTATTGGGTAATAAAATGATAAATAAATTCAATTAAAGGATTACAGGAAAGTCAGGATAGTGGGTACTATTAGTGAACAGAGAGCAGGTCATGATTGGATGAGAGCAGTGGGGGCTAACAATTATGACTTTATTGCAATTTTCTTTATCTATGTATTATTTTATAACTTTAAAAGAGATTTAAAAAGAATGAGGAATAATCCTGAACCATAGGGGTCAACATGTTTTTGAGATAGTAGACTGGCCAAAAATGTTAAATGGTACAAAGATGAATGATGAGACGACACCACATTTGGCTGATAATGCTCAAGATAGCACAGGGTAGCTGTTGGGAAGAAATCAGACGTAGAGACATGTTTCTAAAATGTGATCCTGGGATAACACTAATCAGAATCTCCTATGGAGTCATTTGAAATGCAAATTCATGAGCTTCAACCACTATTTCAGCAGTTTGGGGGGAAAGGCTAAAAAATTAGCATATATTTCCCAAGTGATTCTTATATGTAGGACTACCTATCGATAACTCCTTCAACATGGAGATTTAAGTGGTTGTTAAGGAAACAGAAAAGATGAATATAACTTAAATTCAAAAAGTTTGAATGCGAATAGAAAGAGGGGATGGAGAATCAATGAGAGGATAGTGAAATCAGGACAGCGTCATTTTTATAAGATGATATATATGAAAGTATTTGGTAGGAGATTAGAAGTGTCAGTAGAGAGAAAAAGCCTGCAAACATAAGCAAGAAAATCTTGAAGAAGGTATGGGGAAATGTAATCAAAAGCATGGGTTAATGAGGTTAGCCTTCTACCAAAGGAAAAATGAGTGAAGAGAGTAAAGACTAGAGATTTTGAAGCATAAGGAAGTCGTGTGATTTTTATGGCTATTACCTTCTGTTTTTCTGTACCATAAGAGGAAAGGCCATCCATAGAAAATGAAAGGGTAGGGAAGGAATTGCAGACTCCTTGAATTTGGGGAACTATAAAAAGGAGTCAAGAATGGATTGGAGACAAAGATTCCTATCTCATTCCGTTCTTTAAAAGATGGTAATGGTCCAAGTGAAGACACTGAAATTTCACAAGTATAAATTCTATAAAATAACCTACCCCATATGTACATCCATAAAAATGACACACACATCTCCATAATTTACACAGCCTCCAAGTCTATGAAATGACTCACATCCTTTCCACCAGATCCATGCACGATGGATTTGCCACAATTTTCCTCCATACGTTCTGGCCACCCTGTTTCTCACTGACCTCCAATTACACACCAACTTGGCATCTGTAGCTGAGTCAACACTGAGAGATAATTTATTTTTCCATACAAGGGGCATGCATTCATCCATATCCATTACACCTTTCTCGCATGCAAACTTCTGAAAATCTTTATTGGCGCATGGTACTAATTTTAACCCTGGACCCATAAAGCCTAGAAACACTTCAAAATCTTCTCAGTCCCCTCCCTGGAAGACCTCCACACACTGAGAGTTGGAGTTTTGCTTTGTTTCAGACAGATTTTACAAATTTCTTAACAGTTTTTGGGGGGATTTAATGTAAATCCTCCTAAAAAAATTTCCCATTTCTAAAGTAAAAAGGTACCATTTTCTTCCCTTTAGATTTAGGACTTCCAAATACATGTACATGGCTAGAATAACCTCTCTTTAGTCAAGAGCTCCCTAACTATTTTTAGCTTTTGCAGTCTTGCGATTCTTCACCCCTGCTCATTTTTTGAAACATTTTTGTTTTGCTTTCATCTGTGATACAGTGACAGTTGGAACCTAAAGCAGTATTCCAGGTTGGTCTGAGTTGCTTGTCACTTACACAGTCTTTCCTTTGGTCATTCAATTTTATGAGAATTTTAAATTTGGAAAATTTTAACAAGTTGACCTACAACAAAGGACAAATTGTTATAAATGGAGGATTTTCATAGTGAATTGTGCAATCTCTTTTGATTTTCTAGCTCCCTTTTTATATCCACAACCAAAAAGTTACTGGATCTGAAAATCTTGCGAAATTTTCCCAGTTAAATAACAGACATTTAGCAACAGTACAATAATATATAACAATCCTTTAAAAATAAAAGGCTTAAAACATCAACTGATTATAGTGAATATTTATGTACATTTGGAAGTAAACCCAATTTTATGCTCCTTCTTTCTCTCTACTGTTGAATTGCAATGTTGACATTTTTATTCTGCTATGTTAATTTTTTTCATACAATAAAAACTTTCCTTTGGTAAAATATTTTATTCCTGGAATTTTAGCTTGCTCTTGCCAGTGGATGGCTCCTTTAGGTATTTTGGCTGCATCCTCCATTTAACAGTATATGGATATTAAGATATAGAACATTAATATCTTAATAAACTAACGTCTAGAACCCTGATATCCACACAGATTGCACAGATGAAACTTCAGCTCAAATTTCACAGTTTCCACTATGGTTTGCATGTTTACATTTCACATGTAAACAGCTTACCACCCACATGACAATGATCATATCAGTGCAATATTAAATTTAGAATGTGTTCATAAGATCTTTTACCTAGCACTTTCTCAGACTCAAATAACAGAACTGCAGTCCCTTCATCCAAAACCTTCAAAATTCTATAAAATAATTAGAAAGATAAGAAAACATGTCAATGACAAATTATTCTCCACATCTACTCAAATATTCATGTAATTCAATCAAACCCATTGAAATCAATTAAGAGATATTTATTAAATGTTACAAATTTAGTAATAAAAACACAGCCCATACTCCCAAATAAAGTCCTTATAGAATCTGTATTACCATTGAATGATTCCTCCATCTTTTGGTAGCCTTTAATTTGGTAAAGATACAACTCAGTTGACCAACCTGTGTATGCAACTGTGAAGCAGATCTATAGTGGAAATCTTTAGTTTATGTCATTTCCAATGATATGATAATAAAAGCACCTCAATATTTATTTTGGGAACAGGCCTGCCAGATATGGTAATCAATCATTTTATAAAAGTTACTTTTCTTCTAATGAGTCTCACTGTTCTCAGATGTAAGATGAGGGAATTGGACTAGATGATGTCTAAGGCCTCTTCTAGCTATAAATTCATGAATTCTATCCTTTCACTGCTAAGAAGGAGGGTCATCTGGTCT
This sequence comes from Choloepus didactylus, assembly GCF_015220235.1. Taxonomy (NCBI): domain Eukaryota; kingdom Metazoa; phylum Chordata; class Mammalia; order Pilosa; family Megalonychidae; genus Choloepus; species Choloepus didactylus. The sequence goes on from NC_051310.1 coordinate 172,463,940, forward strand.
AGACAGATACTGCTCTGATATGCATTGCTGGCATACCTGAGATACTAAATGGATTTTAGGACATTAGTGAAGGGCCTGTAACATGTGTGGTCAAGTTCTGCTGAGGCCACTAGTTGATCTGGGAGACCAAGTCCTTTTCTACTCAAAGGAATGTATAAGCTGGCACCAGTGGCAGTCTGCTCCCGAGAGCCTTGTTTGGTCTTGCACTCTTGGATCAGATTAACGTGAATAATGTGAATGGTATCTGAACTGTTGCAACCATTTTCCTCTCTCTCATATTCTTCCCTCAAGGATTACTTCCTCAAGAAAGGCTAAGCATCTCCATAAAGCCTCTCATGACCTCTCCATGCAGAGGTCCCTTCCTCTCTGGCTACTGTTCTAACTTGAATGCATCGGTGGCTACACTCATACTATATTATTATTATTTAAGTTTCTTCTCCTATTTTAAACCATGAGCTTCATCAGGGTAAGGATAATGACTTAATATTCTTTTTATCTAACAAAGAGTCTACCACATAAGAGGCATTCAATTAAAAGTAATATACAACATTTATAGAGTGTTTACAATATGTATAGAGTGACAGGCACTTTATAAATATTAACTTTTAACCCTTATACCAACTCTGAAGTATACACTATTATTATCATCACCATTTAAAGATGAATAAATTGAGACACAAGGTTGAGTAACTTGTTCAAGACTGCACTCAGCTAGCAGGTGGCAGAGCAAGAATATGAACCTAAAGTGTCTGGCTCTAGAATCTCCTACATTTATTATTATTAACTATCTAATTATTACATAATAATTTGTTACCATTCTACACCATTTCTCAAATTATTCTTCCCCTTCTTCTGAGACAATGTATAGTGTTTCCAGCATGAGCCTCCAGATGATATGTTGAGTTCTATGAAGTAAATTGTTTTTTGTTTTTTTTCGTGTTGTTCATTTTTGTTTGTTTTAAGCTTTAATTCCATTTGAGAGAGTTTAATGGGGTGGGGGCGGGGGTTGGAAACACGAGGAACAGATTTCGGGGTGTTTACCACCAGGAGAAAATTACCAGAAAGGCACAGTTGGCATCTTCCTCTATAATGAAAGTCTTCATAGAGTTGACAAGCATTAACAAGGTCCCATGTAGATATAATCCGGCATCTGAGATGCCATCTTTCAAATATTGTTACCGCTAAGGTATGGTCATTAGCTAGTTTGGGTTGATCCAGAACCTGATGGCCATTAACTACTCTGGAATGATCCAAACCTAAAATCAACAACCAGCAAGCTCCACCTCAATAAGATCTAAGTAGCAATCATAAATTCAAGTATTTTTAAGGGGCTTCTGCAGCTAACAAGTTTGAAGGACATATTGTCAGAAAAAACTTTATAAGGACAAGGGTAAAAGAAACACTCATTTCTCTCTTAACTATATTATAGGGAAACAACATAATCATGAGATTACTGCATCAGAGAGCAGTAGGGTATAGTGCAAACTATGGATAACTAAAGGGAGAAGTTGGTACACTGGTCCAGGCACTGGTTGCCAAATGTCTCAATTTTTCAAGGGAAGTCAGAAATCCAGATTTTAATTCCAAAATCTTCCAATTTTTAAAACATTAGCAAATAATTCATTTTTTTTTTTAAATGTGTTTAACCCCAGATATGCCAAACAAAACATATCCGCAGGTTAGATTTGGCCTATAACCCACCAGATTGCAACATCAGAATAATAGAGGCTCCAAGTTCGCCAACATTTAGAAAACAGGAAACAACTACATGGGTGCACATGATTCCGTGGGGTCAAAAATAAAAATGGAGTAGAATTCAGGAAGTTAGACAAGAGGCAAAGAGATCCTGAAGCCAGCAAGCCAGGAAGTTCAGGTAAAAACAATAATACCAGAAATCCAAACCACAGAGAGCAGCCTGAGCCAAGGGACATTTTATCCTTCAGAATCCTGACTTCTGGCTTTGAAATGAAGCTAGTAGTGGGTGCTGGCTATACCTGGAACCACAGTGCTCACAAGGAAGTGAATGCAGGTGCTTGGAGGAGGAAGCCCTCTCCCTGCAGGTGCGCAATGATCGCAGCTGGAGCAGTGACAGTCCAGCTGGTAATCCAGGGACTCCTTGCAGAAATGGTCCCTGAACTTTCCATTCTGAATTGGAAGCACACTTCAGAGATTAGAAGGTTAAGCGCTCCTATATTTCAGAGCCACCTTTGTCTGCAAGGGCTCCTCAAACGTTCCACAAAATCAACACATTTTGCTATGACACTAATGAACAACACTGGTCCCAAGTAACAACATTCAGGCTGATTCCTCAAATGTCAGTTTGAACAATCTGCCCTCTTTATTGTAGACCACCCAGTCTTCTCATAATGACTCTACATTGTCTCATTTATTTTCTCCATGGCAGCAGAGGCCCCAATTTCCTTAGTTAAATTTCATTCTCTCCCTTACATAACTGCTGCTTTATTTGTAATTCCCTGGCTCTCTATTAGTGAGCTCGAGATGATTTTTTTTTTCTCTAATCAACTGAGAAATATGGTAAAATTGATAAACTCTTATTCTTCTATGCTATTGAGAGAAAAATAAGGAGCAAAATAATGGGGAAAGAAAAAATTAATCAGGTACAAGAGATTAGAAGGGAAAGGAAGTAAACAAGCAAATGTCAAACATAGGAAGTTCGTGTCCTTTTAACTGAGTGTTATGAAAGAAACGGACAAGAAAATAGTCTTAATGAATTTACTCTATCACTTGGTATAGCCCATGTTATTGCATTATTGTAATGAAAAACACATCAGAATATGTCTAGACACATGACATACTCCTGGTAGAGAGTTCCCTGCACTTCAAAAAATTGTGGTTCAATTTCCCTTCTGGGAAACGCTCCAATGGCAACATTTCAGGTTTTTGAAAGGCTCTTCAGAATGACCGCCTAAGGGTAGGCCACCTCAAAAAGTAGACTTAAAGCACAAGGGCACTGTAAGGGCTGGCAGAGCTTTCCATGGGAAAATGGTCAGAACAGCATGGCCCCTCTATAGAAACCCCATGTACAATATTCCACTGATGGGTTCTACTACGTGCAGAGTAGCTGTGACAGTCTAAATAAAACACTGAAATAAACCTGTAAACAGAACAGAAGTAATGAAATACTTTGTTTTGGTGATTCTTTAGTTTTAACTATGTGTGGACTAAACAAACCCAATTGGTATGACTTTCACCAAAGTGTTGATTTAAACCAAAGTCTGTAGGCATTGGGAGTCAGGAAAGCAAAATGACATTACCACATTCCCTCCATGACACATTACCTATTATAGGATAAATGATGCTATGCCTGTGTTCTTACAGAAAATCCGTAATCTGAAGAGTAAGTCCTAAACTGCAGTCATCCTGCTTGGATTATAATTCTGGATGTGCCACTCAAACTCAAATCTTAAATTCCTGAGGTTGGCAAACCATGTGATCTCCTCTCTTATAATTGCAAAACAGAGACTGTAAAACAAAACAAAAAGGACTTTCTTCAGTCCAACTCCTAGAACACTCTGAGGTTTTATCACATAAGGTAAAATACAAGTTGAAGATCTGTAAAGTGGGAGAGGGGGTGCTTGCTTTCTGTACTCAACAGGTGAATTTGAGTGCATAACCTGCGCCCTGTACCACAACAGGTACCAGGGTGAAGACAAAATAAGTTGCAGACACTAGTCTTTAAGGAACCAACAATCAAGATTGGTAAAGAGGAATGATCCTCGGGAAATATTTAAGATGCATGACAAGCTTAAATATAATTAAATGTAAAATGTTGAGGGTTCAGATAAGCTATAGGCATTTGGTGAGTGGGATGGAGTAAGTGGCAGGCTATCTTAGAGGAGATGGAATTTAAGCTGAGACTTGAACCCTTAATAGGTCCAGAGAAAAACATACTGGAAGGGAAAAACATGACCTCAAAGTTACTACTTGAGGTAGGGGCAAGATGGCGGCATAGAGAGGAGTGGAAGCTAAGTAGTCCCCCTGGAACAACTACAAAAAACCAGAAACAACTAGTGAATCCAGAATAACTGTGGGGGGACAAACGAGACCATCCACTCATCATACACCAACCTGAATTGGAAGGAAAGTCCGAGAACACAGCATAAAATCTGTAAGTAAAACCTGCAGAACCAAGTCGTGAGAACCCCTCCCCCATAGCCGGAGCTGCAAAGCCTCATGGTGCCAGAGAGAAGCTCTCTCCCAGCAAGCGAATATAGCTCAGCTGAGCTCCAACTGGGGTTTTAAGTAGCAAGTGTGAACTGCTCACTACAGGTACACATCCCCAAAAAACAGACAGAGGCTTTGGGTGATGACTGACCTGGGAGAGCCGGAGGGTCACCTTGGACTGGGTCTGAAAGGGGCTATCTGTTTCTTTTTTGGCTTAGTGGAGAAAGCCCCAGTCATTTTCAGTTTCCAGGCCTGTGACACGGGGAAGGGTGGAGACAGCACAAGCAGAGAGGGAGACCATTGAAATGCTAATGACCTCCACCTGGGGGGTCTGTCTTCTCTAGGAGGAAAGGGGTGGGGCCCTTTCCATTCAGAACCAGACCCCAGAGCCTGGGGGAACACCACCATACCTCCTCACACCAGTCAAGAATTATAGGCTAACAAGCATCACCTGCTGGGCAGAAAAGCACAGTGACCCAAGGCATCAAAGGGTGGAGCAATTTTATAAGACACACCCTCAGGGAAACCAGATAGTGAATATTTCTTCCCTCTGGGACCTGAGCCTGTTCTGGTCTGGAAAAACCTGATTTGGATAACCAAGGAAACCATGCCTAGACAACAGAAAATTACAACCTACACTAAGAAAAACAAAGTTATGGCCCAGTCAAAGGAACAAACGTACACTTCAACTGAGATACAGGAATTTAAACAACTAATGCTAAATCAATTCAAAAAGTTTAGAGAAGATATTGCAAAAGAGATAGAGGCTGTAAAGGAAGCACTGGGCATGTATACGGCAGAAATCAAAAGTTCAAAAAAACAACTAGTAGAATCTATGGAAATGAAAGGCACAACACAAGAGATGAAAGACACAATGGAAACATACAACAGCAGATCTCAAGAGGCAGAAGAAAACACTCAGGAACTGGAGAACAAAACACCTGAAAGCCTACACGCAAAGGAGCAGATGGAGAAAAGAATGAAAAACCATGAGCAACGTCTCCGGGAACTCAAGGATGAAACAAAGTACAATAATGTACGTATCATTGGTGTCCCAGAAGGAGAAGAGAAGGGAAAGGGGGCAGAAGCAATAATAGAGGAAATAATAATGAAATTTCCCATCTCTTATGAAAGACATAAAATTACAGATCCAAGAAGCGCAGTGTACTCCAAACAGAAGAGATGTGAATAGGCCTACGCCAAGACACTTAATAATCAGATTATCAAATGTCAAAGACAAAGAGAGAATCCTGAAAGCAGCAAGAGAAAAGCAATCCATTACATACAAAGGAAGCTTAATAAGACTATGTGCGGATCTCTCAGCAGAAACCATGGAGGCAAGAAGGAAGTGGTGTGATATATTTAAGATACTGAAAGAGAAAAACCGCCAACCAAGAATCCTGTATCCAGCAAAGCTGTCCTTCAAATATGAGGGAGAGCTCAAAATATTTTCTGACAAACAGACAATGAGAGACTTTGTGAACAAGACATCTGTCCTACAGGAACTACTAAAGGGAGCACTACAGGGTGATAGAAGACAGGATTGCATGGTTTGGAACACAATTTTGGGAGATGGTAGCACAACAATGTAAGTACACTGAACAAAGGTAACTGTGAATAAGGTTGAGAGAGGAAGGTGGGGAGCATGTGAGACAACACAAGAAAGGAGGAAAGATAAAGACTGGGACTGTGTAACTTGGTGAAATCTAGAGTATTCAACAATTGTGATAAAATGTACAAATATGTTCTTTTACGAGGGAGAACAAGCAAATGTCAACCTTGCAAGGTGTTAAAAATGGGGAGGCATTGAGGGAGGGGTGCAATCAGCATAAACTAGAGACTGTAACTAATAGAATCATTGTATTATGCTTCCTTTAATGTAACAAAGGTGATATACCAAGGTGAATGCAGATAAGAGGGGGGGATAGGGGAGGCATGTTAGACACTTGACATTGATGGTATTGTCTGATTCTTTATTCTATTTTGATTTAAGGTTATTTTTCCTTTTGCTGCTTCCTAGCTGTCATTTTTTTTCCTCTTTCTTTTGCCTCTCTACCTTCTTTGACTCTCCCTCCTGCCTTGTGGAAGAAATGTAGATGCTCTTATATAGATAGTGGTGAAGGTGGTGAACACATAAATGTATGACCATGCAGAAAACCATCGATTATTTACTTGGGATGGAATGTATGGTGAGTGAACAAAACCATATTAAAAAAAAATGGGTTGATGACAAAACCTCAAGGGCAATAAACTGAGTGAAATAAGCCAGACACATAAGGACAATTATTGCAGGGTCTCATTGATAGGAACTAATTATAATATGTAAACTCATAGACATAAAATATAAGGCACCAAGATATAGGACGTGGCTTAAGAATGGGGAGTGGTTGCTTAGTATGAGCAGAATGTTCAACTAGGATGAACCTAAATGTTTGGAAATAAACAAAAGTGTAGGTAGCAAGATGTGAGAATAACTAACAGTGCCGAATGGCATGTGAATGAGGTGGAAACGGGAAGCTCAGAGTCATATATGTCAACAGAAGGAAAGTTGGAGGTCAAAAGATGGGAATGTATAAAACTGAATCCTATGGTGGGCAATGTCCATGATCAACTGTACAAATACTAGAAATCACTTCCATGAACCAGAACAAATGTATGACAATACAATTAGAAGTTAATAATAGAGGGGCATATAGGGAAGAACTATATACCTATTACAAACTATATACTACAGTTAGTAGTATTTCAACATTTTTTCATAAACAGTAACAAATGTACTATATCAATACTATGAGTCAACAATTGAGGGGGGTTGGTTAGGGATAGGGGAGGATTAGAGTTTTCTTTTCTTTTTTTCTTTTTTCATCTTTCACTTTATTTCTTGTCTGGAGTAATGAAAAGTTTCTAAAAATTGAACAAAAATTAAGTGTGATGGATGCACAGCTGTATGAGGGTATCCAGGGGCAAGTGATTGTACACTTTGGATCTTTGGATAATTGTATGGTATCTGAACAATCTCAATAAAAATGAAAAAAAAAAAAGTTACTACTTGTAGGACTTGTATGGTGGGAGGGGCAGAAGCAGCAATTACCATGGATTTTTGGAGACTCCAGCTTGACTGGCATTTATTGGAAAGGGGTAATCAGATGAATCAGTTACAATGAGGAAAATTCTGGAAACCTGAAAGTAGGCCTAGTAAAGTAAAATATCTCTTCAGAGAATACAGCCTTCGTTTTAACAGCTAACCCAAAAGAGGTTGGCCTTGCCCAAGAAGCAGGCCTTGCTTGCTGTGTTCACAACACACAATGGCCAACAACAATCAGGTCTTAAGGTGAGAATGTAAGACAAAGAGGTCTTTCCTGAAACCAACCCCACTCGTGCCATTGAGTGGCACTGCCTAAATTTTTCAGTTCCGGAGTTGGCTCAACTCTATCTGGAATCTTCTTGCTAGCCTGGATCTCTGAACAACTATGAATTGTAAATTTCCAAACATTCCAAAGTTTGCTTTTGGCTGGCTAGACTAACCAGATAATATCCCTTCAGGGCTCACAGTAACTCTACCACCATTGCTACCATCACCCCTGACACCCCACTCTATGAACTAACTTGCATGTGTCCTTGGTCTGCATCTGCACTAGTCATTCTGTCCCTTGGCCTATCTCGATTCTGGGTAGACAAAAAAGTCCTCTCAACCAATAGTTAATTAGACACCTACTTATGACAGACACTGTATTAAGCACTGGGGGCAAAAAGAAAAATAAAACATACCTGTCTTTAAAGAATACAGATCACTGGGAAGTTTGGATCTGCTTTCACTTATTCATTCAGCACACATCCATTAAGGGCCTATTATTTGCCAGCCACAATGCCCTGGGGATACAAAATGAATAAGATATGGCACCTGTTCTCAATGGATGTATGGTCTATTTGGAAAAGACAGACAGGAAAGCAAAACAAACCAATCACACAATAAAATATACATTTCATTGGGACCAAATAAAGTGAGGGTGAGGGAATACTTCCTTACACCTAAGGGGAGGAGTTGTGTTCAGGGAACTCTTTATGGAGGGGTGACACTTGGGCTTAGATTTGAAAGCTAAGGAGATGTCGAGAGGAAAAACAGGAGGAAAAAACTCAAAACACTCCATGTAGAGATTATAGCATGTGGGAATATGGTGGCCTAGGTTATTCAAACCCAATCCTGCCATTGAAAACTTGTTATCCAATTAACAATAAAAATTGTTATCCAATTAACAATGTTGGATAATGTATAAGAACACCTTAAAACCATTAAAAAGCTGACAAGAAAGTAGGGAATTACCAAACAAAATCTAAGTGAAGCGATTGCTAAGAGAGGTGAACAGAGCTCTGGAGACTTCTCTGCCCCAGGACATTTGCCACTTGGATGGGACTGAGGTTTTGTTTGCAGTAGTCCTAGGGAGAAGGGGAAAGAAATCAAAACTCAGGTCTTGCCCAAGGTGAGGAGACAAAAAGAAGAGCTTCAGTACATAAACTGTTTCCCCAAAAGGTGACCCCTTCAGTAAAAGTGAACTAGAAGTGAACTGACCCCATCCCATCCTCAATCCCAGGGTTATCTATTGTTGAGAACATGAGGGGAGGAAAGTCCATGATAAGTTGTAACTATAAGTCAGCCCTTGAGCAAATTTGCAGACCAAATTTACACCACTTTAAAAGAAAAGTATCATGGGCAAGAACCAGCAGAAATGGATCTTCTAAGACTTCAGATATTCAATCACTAGATATATATTAATAAAAATTATGCTTATTATATTTAAAGAAATAAAGAAAAAGCAGGATAAAATTTGCAAGGAAAAGGAATATATTAAAATGTGCCTAAGCAGATTTGAAAAGATTCAAAATTCTTTTAGAGTTGAAAATAAAATGAGTTTAACCTAAAATGGATGTTTTGGTACCAATTATAGCAAAGATCAGATCAGGCAAGAATCATTAAAGAATACTAAATCTAAAGTTTTGATGAAGAGCAGGTACTTGTATAATCTTAAAGTGTTAAGCCACAAACTGCTTACTAACTGTAAAAAAAAAAAAAAAAAAAGAAAAAACCAAACTGTAAAAAAATAAAAGATAAAAAACCAATCACCAATTATACTGTGAGGAAATCAGATAATTTGACTGATTAGTTAATATCACTACCTTCAGATATGATACCCCTACACAGACACAATATCACCTGTGCAGTATTCTCACCAAGAACATATAACCTGAATATAATCGAGGAAGCATCAGCCAAATCCAAAATTAGGAACATCCTGTTTTTAAAAGGTGAGGGTAGAGGCCATAGTCTTCTAAAATGTATATATTATAAAAGACAAAGAAATAGTGTGGAAACATTCCAGATCAAAAGCAGCTTAAGAGATATGACAACTAAATGCAATACCTGACTCTAGTATTAGAGGTGAAAAAAATGTTATGGAAGATATTATTGAGTCAACCAACAAAATGGATTATGGCAGTATATTAGACAAAAGTATTCTATCAATACATTTCAAATGTCAAATTTAAATTTACCATGTTAAGTTTATTGAAATTAATAACTTATGGTACTGTAGTTATATATGAGTATATCCCTATTTTGCAGAAATACACACTGCAGTACTTAGGGATAAAGGGCCATGATGTATGTAATTTACCCCCCATGTGTATATGTGTGTATGTGTATTTATATATAAATAAAAACAATTGTATATAATTATAAATAATTTATATAATATTTGAAGTTGTTATTCATGTATATATATAATTATGTGCAATTTATTTTTGTATATACATATACTACAGAGAGAGAGAGAAAGGATAGCAATGATAAATTAAACGGAGTAAAATCTGGGCAGAGGGATTGCAAGTATTCTTTGTACTATTTTTCTTTTTCCAACTTATCTTTGAGTTTTAAGTGTTTGAAGTTATTTCCAAATAAAGTTAAAAAAAAAAAAACAACTCAGTTGATAGACTTAACAGCAGTCTAGACATAGGTGAAGGGGAAATCAGTACATTAGAAGATAGGACAGAAGAAATTATTCAGAATGATAATAATCTGGGGAAAGAAGGAAATATGAAAGAGAGGTTAGAATAAATGGACTGAAGAGTCAGGGCTAACATATATTTCACTGGAGCTTCATTTAGGGCTGTTAATAGGAGACTGAGCTCTCCTATAATTATGCCCAAGAGGCACCTCCAGGGAACCTCCTTTGTTGGTCAGATGTGGCCTTTCTCTCTCTAAGTTCAACTCAACAATAAATGCATTACCGCCGCCCCCCATGAGGGACATGATTCCCAGGGGAATGAATTTCCCTGGTGACATGGGACATGACTCCCAGGAATGTGCATGGCTCTGGCAAAGAGGGATTGAAAATGCCTACTTGACCAAAAGGGGGAAAAAAGAAAGGTAACAAGCTGAGGGCACAGTGGCTGAGAGACCCTAAATAGAGTCAAGAGGCTATCCTGGAGGTTTCTCTTTTGCAAGCTCCAGCTAGACATCCCAAATGGCCACAGTATGCCATGCCCTTACCAAAAGTAGTTCCCAAATACCTAGGTCCCTATCTGAGATTCTATAAAAAGATTTACTTGCTAAGTTTTATCTCTCAGAAATTTAAATCCACCAGTATTCCTATGCCAGAAAAGTCCTAAAACCCAGAGAAAACAGCCTCTTTAAGATCAACAATCAGATGCAGCCCCCTTCCCCATACTGTCAACACCCCCTTTCAATATGAACAGGTCAGGGTGCTCACTGGCTAGACACCCCTGAAGATGGAGAAAGAGATTAAGTGAGAAAAGGGGTAGCAAAAAACAAGATAAGATTTAACAAAGGTGTATGAATAGTGAAACTTTATATAATAGATAGATAGATAGATAGATAGATAGATAGATAGACAGACAGACAGACAGATAGATGCTACGGTGTTGGAATAGCTGGAAGGAGGTAAATGACATGGTGGAAATGTAACCTATAACATCCTTTGAAATTTGCTCCAAAGCTACTTGTTGAATTGTGCTTTGAGAGTCTTCGCCTTTCTATATAAACCTTATATTGCGTAATGGGGAAAGAACTGAAACTGTGGACCAGTAACCCATAACAATTTTTGAAATTACCTATAAAACCGCTTGTCAAGCTGTACATCGAAAGTTAACATCTTTTTGTATGTATGATATATTTTACAATAGAAATAGCTGAAGTTGTGGAACTGTGACCTATGACATTCTTTGAAATTTGCTCTCGTACTTTGAAAGTTGTCACTATTATGTATATATGTTAAAATTCATAATAAAAATAAAATAAAAAGAACTTGTCAGAACTAAGAGAAAGCATGAATCATGAATCACAATGAAACTTTTGAAGTAAATAAAAAGAAACTCACCTATATACACATCATAATGAACTGCATTACACACCACCACCACCAGTAACAAAAACCCAAGTGAGAGCAGCCAGAGAAAAAGGACAGATTATCTTAAAAAGAGCAGTTGTTTGACAGCCAACTTCACAAATACAATGGTGTAGGCCAAAAGACAGGGGCATTATATATTTAGGGTGTTGACCTAAATATATAATGTCAACCTAGAATTCCATACCCAGCAAAAGTATCTTTCACGAATGAGGGTAAAATAAATTTATTTTCAGACAAAGAGATATTTTTCTAAAGTGGACCCTCAATGAAGGAATTTCAAAAGCATATACTTCAAACAGAAGGAAAGTGATCCCAGACGGAAGGTCTGAGATGTAAGAAAGAATAAGAAGCAAAAAGAGTGTGAAATATATGAGAAAACAGCAAGGAAGCATGAAACGGAATTGCCAGTGGCTTGGGGTGGTGGCAACCAGAGCAGTGGCAGAGGTTTAGTCTCTAAATGTCAACAAATATAAATCCTTTCAGAAAAAAATAAAACTAAGTATATCCCTTAATACATGTATGTTTATTTATTTATGAATATATTATGTATATTACAAAGCATACATGAAAATAAGAAATCAAAAGCATTGCTTTAAAAAATAAAATAGAAATAGAATTTTTGATATATTTTCCATAGGGGTTGGCAAACTATGGCCCACAGACCAAATCTGGCCTGCCACCTGTTTTCCAAAATAAAGTTTTATTGGAACACAGTCATGCTCATTTGCTTAAATATTATCTATGACTGCTATCATGCTACAGTGACAGAGTAGAGTGGCTGTGGCAGAGACTTATGGCCTGCAAAGTCTAAAATATTTACTATGTAGTCCATTACGGAAAAAGTGTGCTAACACCTGCATCGGAACATGGGCAGGGACAGGAGGGTAAAGGGCTTGTGGTAATGGGGAGCCTTAGAAGGACTGTAAACAGAATGATCACTCTGGAAAAATATATTAAAGAATATATTGCACAGGCATCAGGCATTGACTTTTTTATTGTGATAACATATATATAACATAAAATTTGTCATTTTAACAATTTTTAATTAAGTGTACAATTCAGTGGCATTAATTACATTTACAGTGCTGTGCTACCTTTAACATGTTCCATTATTAAAACTTTTATATCACCTGACACAAAAACTCTTAACCCATTGTTTTAGTTTTCTGGCTTCTAAACAAAATACCAATGCTAGGAAAAGTTTTCAAGGTTTTTTGATATTGTAGCATGCATCAGAACTTCCTCCTATTTTATGGCTGAGTAGCATGCCATTGTATGTACATAACATATTTATTATCCATTTCTCTGCTGATGTTTTAGATATTATGAATAATGCTGTTATAAAATTTGTATATAAATATCTGTTTGAGTCCTTGTTTTTTATTCTTTGGGGTATGTGCTAGTTTGAATCCAATATGTTCCCCAGAAAAGACCATGTTCTTTTAATCCATTCTTGTGGGGGCAGACCTATTGTGGGTGGGACCTTTTGGTTAGGCTATTTCAATTGAGATGTGACCCAGCCCATTCAAGGTGGATTGTCTTAATCCTTTACCAGAGTCCTTTGTGAAAAGGATAAAAGACAGTAAAAGCCCAGAAAGCCAAGAGAGAAATATTCTGGGAGAAATAAGCAAGGACCCACTGGAGGTGAGAGAAAAAGCCATAGAAAACAGAACCCAGGAGAGAAGGAACAGCAGACACTGGCCATGTGCCTTCTCATGTGACAGAGGAACCCCGGATGCCAGCAGCCTCTCCTCAGAGAAGGTATCTTTCCCTTGATGCCTGAATTTGGACATTTTCATAGCCTTAGAACTGTAAATTTTAGGTTAAGAAATCCTAATCATAAAAGTCAATCCATTTCTGGTATACTGCATTCCAGCAGCTTAAGCAAACCAAAACCGGGTATATACTTAAGAATGGAATTGCTGGGTCATATGGTAATTCTATATTTAACTTTTTGAGTAACAACCAAACTTTTTTCCAGTGTCTGGATTATTTTACATTCACAGCAGTAATACGCAAGAATTCCAATTTCTCCTTATCCTTGCTAACACTTACTAAATTGTTTTATTTTTTCCTAATAGCCATTCTAGTGGGTTTGAAGTGGCATCTCATTGTGGCTTTATTTGCATTGTTAATGGCTGGTGACACTGAGCATCTTTGCATGTGCTTATTGGCCATTTTTATATCTTCTTTGGAGAAATGTCTATTCAAGTCCTTTGACCATTTTCAAATTGGGTTATTTGTCTTTTTGTTGAGTTGTAGGAGTTCTTTATTTTGGATTTTAAACCCTTATCAGATATGTTTTTCAGATATTTTCTCCCACTCTTTAGGTTGTCATTTCACTTTCTTGGCAATGTCCCTTGATGCACAGAAGTTTTTTATTTTGATGGAATCTAATTTATCTATTTTTTCTTTTATTTTTTATGCTTTTGTTATATCTAATAATCCATTGCCTAATAAAAAATCCTGAAGATTTTCCCCCAGTTCTTTTCCTTAGAGTTTTATGGATTTAACTCTTTTTTATGTCATTGATCCATTTTGAGTTAACTTTTGGATACACAGTGAGGTAGGGATACAACTTCATTCTCTTGCATAAGGATCTGCTACTTTCCTAGCACCATTTGTGGAAGAGACCATTCTTTCCCCTTGAGTGGACTTGGCAGCCTTGTTGAAAATCAATTGGCCATAGATGTATGAGTTTGTTTCTGAACTCTCAGTTCTATTCAATTGGTCTATATGTCTAAGCTTATGCCAATACCACATTGTTTTAATTACTGTAATTTGTAAGTGTGAGTCCTCTGACTTTGTTCCTCTTTTTAAGATGGTTTTGGCTATTCAGGGCTCCTTGCCATTCCACATGAATTTGATGACTGGCTTTTCCATTTCAGCAAAAAAAGGCTGCTGGAATTTTGTTTGGGATTGTGTTGCATCTGTAAATCCCTTTGGATAGTACTGACACCTTACCAATATTAAGTCTTCCAATTCATGAACATAGGATGTCTTTCCATTTATTTAGGTATTCTATAATTTCTTTCAACAATGTTTTATAATTTTCAGTGTACAAGTCTTTTATATCCTTGATTAAACTTATTCCTAGATATTTTGTTCTTTAAGTGCTATTGTACAAGGAAAAATTTTCTCGATTTTCTTTTTGAATTGTTCATTTTTGGGTAAAGAAACACCACTGATATTTGTGTTAATCTTGTACCCCATAACTTTGCTGAATTTATTAGGCTTAGGAGGTTTCTTGTGGATTCTTTGGGATTTTCTACATGTAAGATCATGTCATCTGGAAATAGAGATAATTTTACTTCTTCCTTTCCTTCTATTTTACCTTTTTTTTAACCTTTTCCTTTACTTTTTTTATTTTACTTGACTAATTGTTGTGGCTACCACTTCTAGTGCAATGTTAAATAGCAGTGGTAAAAGGAGTATCCTTGTATTGTTACTGATCTGAGGGGGGAAGCTTTCAGTCTTTCATCATTGAGTATGATGTTATCAGTGGGTTTTTCATATATGTCCTTTATCATGTTGAAGAAGTTTCCTTAGTTTTCTGGGTGTTTTTATCTAGAAAGGGTGCTGGATTTTGTCAAATCAGGCATGGACTTTTCATTAATGCCTGATATGTACATTCCATGTAACAGAAAGGGGAAAAAAAAAATAGTGGTCCTAATGAAATAACATGTCAAAAAAAGATCTGCAAGCACAATCTTTTATTTTCTTACAATTCTTGGGACCCTTAAAACTTTTCAGGGAAAAGAAGCTAAGGTACTTAGTTCAAGGAAAAGAAACTAAGGTACTTCTCTTATTACTCTTTATGATACATAAATGAATAATCATATTGGTTGACCCTTCTTCAGATTCAGAGCTATGGTTTTTAAGAGCACCCGTTTGCGTTTACTATCTCATAAGATAAAGTGCTAAGCACATAACTTTGTTATCATATATTATAGCGTATCTGTGGCAATAATAAATCATGCTTTCATGGTTTTTATATGCCTCTATCCCTCATGTGTACAAATTTGTGCTTATGAACACATGTGGAGATGTCCTTTAAAAACATGCCAACATATTGGTGGAAGAAAAAATATATTATTATCATCAGTGAAGATAGAAGGTGAGAAACAGTACCACATGCATCCTAATACAACTGCAGGCTGTTTTAATTTAAATTAGTTTCAGCCTTCTTCATTGAAAACAAAAGTAAATCATGCAAGGAACTAATTCATACTGGGAGAGACAACAAAGAATGCCAATAAAATTTATTTGTAAAAAAAATTACTACAAAAATATTTCTACCACATTTCCAGTTTTGTTTTAAATAAAAGAATAGAGGCTCTTTTCCAGGAACATTTTTAAAGGATATAGCTTAAAGGAAACTTTTATTTCTTTTTTTATATATATGGCTGGGTCTCATTTATTATACATTAATTTGCAGACAAAATTCTGCTTCTCTTCACAAAAAAAAAAAAAAAAAAAAAAAAGGCTTGACACAAGCAACATGGTAGTCTATGAAAGAGAAGACTATACAGTCCTAGTTCTGGCTATGTCCAACACATGCATATTATTATTCACTCCTCTGATAACAAAGATCAAATACTACTTGTACACCAGGTAATAATCTTTCACAGAGATTCTCTACTACCAATGCCCTAGAATTCACAGGCAGTTACTTTACTTATGGGTCTCTGGTACTTGTTTAATTCAGTGCATCCAGTTTTTCCCAATTTTTTGCAGTTTTCTTACCTGCCTAATCAGACTTTCATGCACAGGCTGCCCATGACCCATTACCACGGCCATTTCTTCTTTGATGGGAGCACCAAGAGGAATATGATGGAAGAATATGTCTAATTTCCTTCAAATGTTGTGGACATACCCCCCAAATGTCATTGTTTCCCTAATATGATATCCATGAGCTTACCTAAACTCTTTATGAATCTATTTATATTTTCAATCTGCACCACATCCTGGGATAATGTGTTCCACAAGTGTCTATTCATTGCAGACCTCTTTTAAGCTTCTGTGTGTGCCCTGAGTTCTAATATACCAGGATCCAATAAACAGGACATAGTTTTCATAATTTTATAGATTTTAATCACATCCCCTTTCTCAGTCCTCTTCCTTTGTAAGCAGAGCCCTCCTTTTTTCTGTTATATAAATTAAAAAGATTTGATTAATCAATTCATCAGTTTAATCTAATTAATTAATATTGAAGCTCTGTTCTTTTGCTCATGTTAGTTAACCTTCTCTGGACCTTCTCACTTTAATCATGTCTTCATTGAGGGTTGCTGACCAGAACTGCATACCACGTTCTTGGTTCAGAGCGTAACAAGGTACAAAGATAGATTCTGTTTATTCTAAAACAATTTACAAGCAGGTCTGGAAATGATTAAGATACTTGTGGGATCACCATATACGCTGGAATCAAGAAGGGCTTTGGGTGAAATGGCGCTTGTCAGTGATGCTAGGGTGCAGACGGGAGAAGCAGGCTGCCCCAGTCAGGTCCCCTCCTATTAATCCTGGGTTACCTGCCTCTCTGGACAAGCTGTCACATCAGGTTTTCAAGGGCAAGGCTCTCCACACAAGGCCCTGGAATATCAGGAGTTTTTTTGAAAGCAGAATTTTCATATAACTTTATGGGACAAGCTAAAGTGTAGCATCATACAAAAGGGAAAGGGAAAAGATACTAGGACATTTGTCTATTTGTGTTCACATTAAGCCACATTCCAAAGTGATTACCCATTATTAAAACATCCAATAGATCTTCAAGAACATAAATCCCCTGGAAAACTAATTCAGAAAGTTTTTTTTTTGGCAAATACAGAATCAAAGGAAAGATGTTTACATGGTATTGATGAAAATGAAAAAATATGCTGAATTAATTCTACTGCAGAATACAAGACATCAATCAGTCTTATTACCAGGCAACTTGTATCCATCACATACAATTTCTCAGAGAACTGGGCAATGCTAGATAAACAGTTATAAGTTATCAATTTCCAATTCCTTTTTTATATAAACCCCATGTAGACAATTACTTTATGGGAGAGAAGACAAATGCCTGGCTTGCATGCAGCCATGTTTTTATTCCATACCCATTAAAGGCCTTATAAATAGAACCAGCCCTGAGCCCGAATGCAGCTTCAGAATATTTCTTAACAAGCTATTTTTGGTAATCATTACAAATGAAGTCTAGTTGAAAATTCAGACAAAATCCATCTGGCAAATATTCAGGTAAGAATGCAATTAATTAAGTTTCCACTTTCTAGAATTATTTTGTATTTCCGGAGAACATTCTGGTCACTCAAGGTAGACTAGAGAAATGCCAAAGTTGTATTTATGAACACCTTTTCAAGGTTCAGTGTTTTAACTACTTTGTATTCATCTCCTCTGAGATGACATCAATCATAAAATGAACCATTGTTTTTATGTGCCACTAGAGAAGAAAAATGCTAATTAGTTGTAAGTCTAAAACAATTGTAAAAGACATCCTGATTTCAGAGATGTTAAAATGCGGAGGAGAAATATATATTCAACTCCAAGAAATATAGCATTTTCATTCTCATTATCTTTTTCTCACATCAATCCCAAATTCTGAGACTACTTTATCTTTTTCTCACATCAATCCCAAGTGCCTATACTCTGGTTTCCACATATTTCCAGCATCCTTAAAGGATGCTGAGAAATTGCATCACTGACAGAGAGCATGCCATACTCAACCAGAAATTGAAGGTGAGGTGGGTCTTGTTTGAAGGGAGGTTTCTGGTTGACAAAAAATCAAAGAGAGTCATGAGAAGAGAGTCAAACATTACTTAAAATCAGGAATTGGAAAACAATCTAGCAAGCTTAAAAGAAACAATAGTTATGAAGTAGTCTTTTCAGTCACATATGCATGTCTAGATAACACAGTAACCATCAGATATCTTTTAATACCAAAACAAACAAACAAACACACACACACACAAAAACAACCATATGGACTTGTATGGCACACTGGTCATGGAACAAGACTCTACACTTAGTTCCCAAGGTTGTATATTAGTTCCCCAGTTCATCCAATTCAGCCTGCCCCTGCTACACAGGTTCTCTCCTAGCATCATTCCTGAAGCAAATAGGTTCTCTTAGTGCCCAAGTTAAATGCTCCAGCACAGCCTTCTCTGAAAGGAGGTCAAGATAAAGTGCTGACATGTATAATTTGGACCTAACCCAGGGTGGCCGTCTATTATCCCATAACTCTTTGATTGGTCATGGAGCATAATCATTTCACCAGACTTCTACACTCTTGGAACACAGCTGTGGTGTTCAAATTGCAAATCAGAAATACAAGGCTCTACAAGGCTCTAGAAAGAGGCCCAGAAATCCAGTTCCTCAATCTCCCCTAGAACCAGTCTTCTTACCTCTCTAGTTGGGGAGTGATGTTCATCTCTGTCCAAATCTGTCAGGTAGTATTTTACTTTAAAAAACAAAGGAAGAAGAAAGAAATATCACTCCACACATGGAACTCAATACAAATGGACAAATATCTTTAACCTTTTCTGGAGCACTGCCAACAATAAAATATCTCAAATGAAGTAAAAGGAAAAACTGTGCTTTCTTACAGTAAAGAAGGTTGTTTCTAATGACTTGGTACTCTTTAATAGGATTGAAATTGGTGTTTTAGACATTTCATAATATACAACCTCTGTCCATTATTGAATGAAAATGGGACAGCTCTCCATTGATATTATTATAAGTCAGAATACTCAATTATGCTAGCCATTCTTTTGCCCTCCAGGCCGAATCTTCTCTTCCCTTTCCACCTTGCCCTATTACCAGGAGGCTCGTTGCTAAGAATTTCATCAACTGTACTCCTTTGCTCTCTGGCTTCCAGTTGAGTTTGACCAATGGGAGCACCAACAAGAATTCAAAAGGCAGGAGGAGAGAGAGGGTTGAGTTTTTATTCCCAAGTGCCTCCTCTCGAAGGCCACAGCTCCTTTAAGGCAGCCTTCTCCTCCAGCCTCAGCTGTGGGATGATAATGGCTTCCTGTTGTTGCTAGTACCTGGGCATATCACCCTCCTTTGGTGGCTCCCTAAGCCTGCCCAACCTTGTCAACACTCTCTTCAGTTGTGCCTTTTCAGTGTGCCATTTCTTTCCTTCTGGGACCTGATTGATAGATCAGATTTTATAATAATAAATACTATCTAATACGTTCTGTGATCCTTTTTTTAGTCTAAAACAATGGACACCTCTTTCTCAGATACTTTCTAGTAACCTCATTCTTAAATGCTGCAACTGTCAAATCCTGTTTGAAACAGCTGATATTTGAGAGGATCACATATGTCAAGAACCCAAATATTACACTCTTTCAGGTCAGAACACAAAGAAGCTACATAACTTAACCGTATCACTCTGTACCCACCCATGCTGTAGAACTGTCTTGCCCATAAAGGACTTCTTTTTCCCATATCCTTAGTCTGTGTTGGGTACTGTTTCTATGGGCTCTCATAGCACCCTGACCCTATTTGTCTCTCCATATTGTAGCTGAATCTTGGCGGGGGGGGGAGGTTGTTTCTTGTTTTTACTTATCTATCTGCCCCACTAGATTATTAGCTCTAGGAGGACACCAACTGTCTTACACACTTTAGTATTTATAGTACCTAAAACTGTGCCAGTAGGCACACACTATTTGTGAAATAGATGAATGAATTGGATATTATGCTCTTGAATTTAGTGGGGGATGAGTAATAATAAGAAACAATCATTGTTAGAAAAGGTATCCGTTATGAATAAAACTGCTAACAAGGACATCTGTTACTGACTTATTGCTTCATTGACAGTTTCATTCATTTTTATTCTATCAAACATGCTTTAGAGCCTGCTATGGGACAGCATGGTGCTAGGTCCTTGGGAGCACAAAGTTGTGTGAAGCATTGTCCCTGCCTGCAAGCAGTATTGTTCATCAGGTGGACACTGTGAAGATCCTCTTTTGCCATAATGAAGGTTTCCTATGAAAATTAGGAACTGGCTTCCTTTTGCCTCCCAGTGAGAACTGAGAAGACCACTTTGAAACTCTGGGCTATGTTTTGTATCAAACGATGTAGCTTTCCTCCATTAACACTTCTTAACATAACATTTCCCATCTTCTCTGAATGATTCTTGATCTTATTTTCCCTTGCCCTGGTTATTGTAAGCTGTTCAAATAGTTTTTGAAACAGTTGAAGAACAAATAACAGAAAAATAAACACATCACTTTATTTTCTCCCACTTAAATTTTACCCACCTTTGAATTTTTTATAGATAGATTTAGCTAATTTTTCACTTAAATTATATTAGTACAGTATTAACAATAGAAAAGTCCATTAATGATTAACAAATACTTGATATACACCAAATTGTTAGCACTGTATATCAAGTGGAACGGCAGGGTGTGGTTACTGGGGACCTAATCTTTTTATATTAAAATTTTCAAAATTTTATGACCATTTTTATTGATATAAGCAGAAAAAAGACATTCCAAAGAAACTAAATAAAGAGAACACATCTTAGATTATCTTCATTTTCCCATGTACACATGGTGGTCAAATGAATGTGAGGATTTAAGATATATAGGGTGGTAATTTGATTATTGAGTCATATGTGACCCAGCTGAATGAATGTAATAACAGACAGATGACGGTTTATGTTGTTGATATGAACTGATTTCCTTTGTTTCATATTTTAGCAGCCAGTCATTTCCAGAATTGGCTTAGACCCTGAAAACATCCTCACTGGGGATGCAGTTTTGAGCCTGAAACATTCTCTAACAGCTGGAAGACATTCTTTGACTCCAAATTATGAAAGCCAGTGGGAGTGTGTAAGGATGGGCACCTGCCCTGGAGCCACGCCTATGATTCTCTGAACTAGCAAACACCTTGCTCCGGTAATGAATTCTCTCTGGGTTCTCGCAGAGACTAAGTTTTAGAAGCAAATCTATAGAATGAAAGTTCATTTGAACTAGCCCTCATAACCAGCGACCACATTGTAAGACTTTTAAAGTTTAATATGTTTCTGGGTTCTAGAGAAGGAGGTGGGGGAAGGGATGAAGCCTGGGTAGCCTTATTTTCAAACTCCTAGACCACCCTCTTCAGCATAATTACAAAGACTAATAAAGGCATGGTCTCTCTACTGTAGAGTAATATAAAGTCTCCATAAAATATAAAAGTAAAGCATATGAATATTGGGATTCCAGCTTTAGCACAAAATATCTGAGCTGTTTAACATTAAATGCCAAAGACCTAATTAAACAGACATTTAAGGGACTCAGACATTGTAAGTTCAGCATTGTAGCATTGTATTTGCCAACAGATAAAGTCAGTTCTTTCACCACATGAGATATCATTTAGTCTATAACTTAAACAAGCATTGATAAAGTTTTTTACAAAAGATACTATCAGCAAAACAAACAGAGGACTTTGTATTACTTCAAAGCTTATTTATAATGTGTTTAAAAAATTTCAATGGAAACAGGAAAATAATGTCTTGATTTTCTAAACTTTACAACATCTGCTTTTACTTACTTTTCAGCACTGTAAAGTTCCCTAGATTTCAAGTGAATTACTTTGCTTTCCCCTTTGTCTATTCCTTTACTTGACTATCTTCACACTAGCTTATGTACCCAGACACTCTTTATGACAACATGGACATCTCTATGGCATGTATAACACAGGAATTTTAGGACATATGACACAGAACACAGAAAGATGCCTCAAAAGAAAGGCTGGGTGCAAAGAGCAGAGCCTTCTACAAAAGTACTCAAAACTGCATATCATGATCTTTCATACCATCCAACACTGGATTATTTACATGTCATTCACAATCTTAGCTGGATAATGCTAAAAATATTTCCTAAAGGAGAGAAAGGGCCTTTACATATGTGTAAATGTGTGTATAGGTGTGTGTATGTTGTCCAAATCCAAATGACAGTATTAATATAATATTCAGTAAATCTCCAGGTTTTGACAAAAAGAAAACAAATCTTCAGGACACAACATCCTCAATGTTAATCCACTCCGTGGGGCTTTTATATTCCTTCTTCCTAAATCAAAAGGTCTTAAATCATTTTGGAAATGTTTTAAAATTTTTTATAGAAAACTATTCCTCCATACTCAGTAGAAGTTCCCCATAAATCACACAGTGTCCAGTTACTTTTGAGGGCATGTAAGTCTCCCATTTCCTACTCTTTCCCTGTCTAACTCAGCATTTATTTCATTTAAAATAAATTACCTTAGAGAAAGATAACCATTCTCTCTGCTACATTTCCTGATTTCTTAAAAGTTGAGAATTTAGTTAATTTTGCATCAACAGGAGATGGGGGTAAAAAAGAAAGACAATACATTGGTCACCACTCAAATGAAATTTTATTCAAGATTTTCTTGGAAAATTTGTTGAGAAGCTTAAACATTTGTTGGTGGCTTCATGTGAAGTTGGTTTAAAGGCTGTCAGTTATTTGTGGTTAATATACAAAAGGGAAAAAGGAAAAATGAAGAAAATGGCCTTTAAGGAGCACACTCCTGAGGTTTCACCGCTGGGTTAGCTGACATTCTTTCCTTCACTTCCCCTGTTCAGCTGACCTCAAAATTCTTGGTGTCCAAGACTTCTAAAACAATGTAAACCACATTATCTTCCCCAGAGGGAAAAACAGAAACAAAGTTGGATGATTTGTCAGGATAAGGAATAGGTCCACCATGTGTTTAAGAAGAAGAGAGAGTTCCACCGCAATCACACTGAAAATCAAGGTTTTGTGGATATGGCTTTGTCCACATAAAAAAGAAGAGTGGCTTTGCCATTTAGTCAAACATCCTTTACAAGCAGTTAAAAAAAGAAAGAGAAAGTTGGGAGCCATTATTCTTGGTTTCTGCCACACACCTGTGAGATCAAGATGGGAGAGAGAATACAAAGATCCGTATCTCCAAAGGATATCTTAAAAAATGGAAATGTATTAGAAGTCAGCATTAAAAAGAAGTAAAGGAAGCAGGAGCCTTCTTTAGCCATCACTGAATGTTGGCAACACTTCCTTTTATGGTTGCTTTGATTATTCGCTAAATTCAAAAAGCTTTAGCCATGGATAATTTGATGCTTTGGTTTTCCTTTTTTTTCTATTTTTTTTATTGCATGTTTAAAAATAGTTTGATTTTGAAAATCAATTTAACCACATCAGAAGAGACTGTGATTTCGAATCTGTATGACCTCATTTGAGGTGGAAGTAAACTGGAAATCAGTTTTGGAAAAGAAAGGAAAACGCTCATGCTCACAAGTCTTATTCTTTTCCTTAAAAACATTTTCCAAAGGCAATTTAAATCTAATATTATGTTTAAATCATCACTTCAGGGAAGATCTTTTAAATGTCCATCTCCTCTGAGGGCTCAGTCACAGGTCCTGTTTTTCTCACTCAACACACTTTGGATAACCGCACTGACTTTCCTGCTTTTGTTAGCACCTATGCATGGATCACCCTTACATTTTTATCTCTAGCCCAGATTTGCTGATCTTTAGACCTGTTAGCAAAATGCTTAATAGATAATAGCCTACTTGGTGTTCATGATGCATGAACATGCATCATGTTCAGAACTGAAATCATTTACTTCTCTCATGCTTTCCTTTGGCTAATCCAAAAGTCTGGAAGAATAAAGTGGTTAAATTGCTATTTACTGCTATCTATTCTCCTGGATCCTATCACCTAATTTGGAAAGAAGTATAGGATTATTCAAGAATCTATTAAACTGGATAAATATTTTAACCGTCCCTGATTACAATTCTGAAGGTAGTTACTATCAATGACACTTTTAGGCCCTGATTATGTTGATCATGTTGTCAGCAAAGTGCTTTTGTGAACCCTTCTCAACTATCTGGGAACACAAGAAAAGTTGTGGGTCTACACAGGCATTACAAATGGCACCTAAGTTAGAAGAGTTAAAAACAGCCTATTTTAACCTCCCTAACCCTGCTGCATGAGTAACTGAATTCAGCTCTCCTAACCTCAGTACTTAAAAAAGGAAAAGGGGCCAGATTATTGAAAGCGGTGAATGAACAGAAAAAGAAGTCACACCAACTTTCCCAAGCCCCATCTTCTCTATCTCTTTTTCCAAGGTATAAAACTTGTATAGCTTGGGTACATAAACTCTTGAAAAAGATAAGACTGATGAAAGATGCAATTTTAGTGACATATTTTGGGTAATGATTAAAGAGTTCCAAGACTGGGTCACAGGACATGATCCAAACAAAATGTGTGCCACTTGCAATGGTCAGACCTCTTCTCAGTCCTTGCTTTCTGTCCATCAAAATATGACCTTCTCTAAAGGGTTCCCATCTCCCAACACTGTTGTATCAACCAGGGACTTCTCATTGGCTTATTTATGCTTAAAGCCCAACAACAAAGAGGGAGGGGCTACATTTTTAATGTACTACTGGCCTAACAGTTTTATTACTCTATGTTGCTTAGGAGGATAAAATATTTTTTATACCCAAAGGTGATAACAACTAGGAATTGAGTTATTTTAAATAGGAATTAAAACATTCATTAGGAATTAAAAGAATTTCAGTCTTCTCTTTAATTCTGCACTTCAACTATTTCTGAAGTTTCATATCTCAGGATCTGAAGGTATAGAGTAAGATGCTCTATAGTATTGAAGTTATAGAGGAAGATGCTCTATTCTCATGGAATGAGTTAGAACAACCCTGGATAAACAAAAAAGCTCAGAAAGAATAATCATATCCTATTATTACATTGGAGTCTCTTCAGTAACTAAGCCCTCTTTAGTAAAATACTAGAACCTATGTCAATGTGGCAACTCTATGTTGACAAAAAAACCATAAAGTGACTTTTTATACAGATCCCCTTTCCAACAGTAGTTAAAAAGAATGTGGGCTTTGTAGGCAAACCTGGGTGGGAAAATTGTTTCCACCTAATTCTCCCTTTGTCTCCTTAAAGCTTCAGTCCTCAGAAATGAAAAAAAAATTTTTTTTAAAGAAATGAACAGGGAATACTAATATCTACTTCACTTGAGGATTGTGAAGATTGAATAGGATAATATATGTAAATCACCTAGCACATAGTGAAGGTTATCAAAAAAATACTAGTTCCTTTCTCTTCTCCTTTCCCCACCCACACTCAAGTACCTAATTTACCATGAGGGAATCATACAGACAGTGGAAAAAATAGAAACCATTCAGATCTGATATCAGCAGGTCCCACACTATGGGTCTGTCTTGACAGTAGTTTGGTCTTTTGATTTTCCTACAGAAATTTTCCTCTATTTTTTTAAGTGTTTCGTCAGTAATAATAAGTGGCATTTTGTAACTCTGTATATGGCACAGCTATAATTCAGTAGAGCAATCCAAATAAAACTAATTTTGAAAATAGATACTTCTGCAACTATCCTACCTCTATTTGAAGACATGTAACTATCTCATTCATTTCAAGTTTAAATCTATCCTAACCATCTTAATAAATCATATTCTTTACAGCGTGATTTTTTTATGCTCTAGTTTACATTGAATATCAGCACATAAGGTGTGCTTTAAAAAAGGTATAATAGAATGAGAATCAATTCTTTCAGTCCACATTGTACTATTAAGTGAATTCATAAATTTGTTTATTCAGCCAACAAGTATTAATTGAGAGTCTGCTATGTGCCAGGCATTGATACACCATTCCAGGGTATGTAGTTGCAGCTATGTATTTCTAGATTTGATTTACGATGCAATATCTAAAGCATGTTCATAGTTTAATCTAACGAATATTGCCGACCATGATTCTTCTTGTTCTTAACAACAATAGTAATAGCATGTGTTGAAGACTTAAGATAATGCCAGACACAATGTCAAGTGCTTTACCTCATTTACTCCTCATGACATTCATATAAGATTGGGATTATTATAATCTCCATTTTACCAGATGAGGACAAGAGTTGTGGAAAGGCTATGTAACTTGCCCACAGCAACTCAGTTAGCAACCAAGAAGGCTAAAATTCAAGTCAACTCTGTCTGACTCTATAATCCATGCTCTAGAATCTAAACCAATGCTACCCAAAGAGTGGTCCTCCATAGAATGACAGCATCAGCAGCACCTGGGACATTGTCAGAAATGCAAAATCGACAGAATCAGAATTTCTGGGAGTGAGGCTCAGCCATCTATGTTTTAGCTAGCCCTCCATGTGATTCTTCTGCATGCTAAAGTTTGATAAGCACTGCTCTAAACCACTTCATTGTACACACTATTCAGTCTTCCTAATTCATAAATTATTAATGGTGTTGGATCATATCACTGCTCACTTGCATTTGGGAATATTTAGCCTTCGTCAAAGTTGTCCTTTTAAGTTGGATTCCACATATAGTTAAAATTCAACTCTGTCCTATAGCCTCTAAGCAGAGTGACTATTCAATTTCCCCAAGACATCCTATTTAAGCCTGTTATTATGGTTTAATTGTTAATAGTGGCCCCCTTTACTGTCAGAAGGGCCATGGTTTGGACCATAAATTATATGGTGGCACTAGCTATACAGCACTCCTTTCAATGGCTGCCACGCTCTCCAACCTCATGTCCTACCACTTACACCCACCTCCACCATCTTTATACTCTACTACGACTGCCTTCTTTCAGTTCCTTAGAAATGTCAAACTCACTTGTAACTCAAGTACCTTGTTCCCTCTTCCTGGAAGAAGCTCTTCCCACAAATGTCAAAATGATTTGCTCCTCCTCTGTGGCATACCAAGGGCAAGTTGATAGGAACAGTGCACCCTGCATACAGGCAATTTCAAGAGGTGGTATCGGTAAAGAATTTTAAAACAATAGTAAAACCAACCAAAAGCCATTCTATTTTGTAGGTCTCATTATGCACCAGCAATTCTAAACAATGTCTGAGATAAAATACTGGACATTATTATTTGTCTTTTAAAAAACATTTTATTCTACATGGACATTAATTCGGAGAACTACCAGTTATTCAGATGGCTCCCAACACACACAGGCACAGCTATCTCAAGGATATATTCCTAACAGATTCAGAATAGCTGCAACTCATTTCAGGAACAGTTTGTCTCCAACTTACATATACACCTGTTCCTGAGCTTAAACAATAGATTTGAAATAAACTGTCATAGCACAGTAATTGTAAATATGAAGAAACTTAACTTATTACTTCATATATGTGATTTTAAGTGATCTTTTGGAGTATTTATTAGAATTTAAGATTTAAAACATATGGAAATCCAAGGGACCAAAGGAGCCAAAACAATCTCAAAAAAGAACAAAGTTGAAGAACACTTCCCAATTTAAAGCCTACTACAAAGCTACAGTAATCAAGACAGTGTGGTTCTGGCATAAGGATAGACATAAAACAATGGAATAGAATTAAGAGCCCAGAAATAAACTTTCACATATATGACCAACTGATTTTCAACAAGGGTGCCAAACTCATTCAGTGGAGAAAGAAGAGTCTTTTTTCAATAAATGGTGCAGAGACAATTGTATATCCATATGCAAAACAATACATACACCATACACAAAAATTAACTCAAAATAGATCAAAGATCTAAACATAAGAGCTAAAACTGTAAAACTGTTAGAAGTAAACATGGGTGTAAATCTTTGTGTCTTTGGATTAGGCAATGGTTTCTTAGAAAAGACACCAAAAGCACAAGCAACAAAAGAAAAACATAGATAGATTGGACACCATCAAAATTTAAAACTTTTGTGCATTGAAGGACACCAATAAGAAGCTGAAAAAGACAACCCACAGAATAAGAGAAAATGCTTTCAAATCATTTATCTGATGAGGCAATTGTATCGAGAATATAAAAAGAATGCTTATAACTTAATAATAAAGAGACAGATAACCCAATTTTAAAATGGGCAAAGGACCTGAGTAGGGGTTTCTCCAAAGAAGATACACAAATGGTCAATAAGCATATGAAAAGATGCTCAATATCATCAGCCATTACAGAAAATGCAAAGCAAACCACAGTGAGATACCACTTCACAGCCACTAGGATGGCTATAGTCAAAAAGACAGATAACAATTGTTGGCAATGATGTGGAAAAATCAGAACCTCAGAACCATCATACATTGCTGATGAGAATGCACAATGGCACAGCCACTTTGCAAAATAGTCTGGCAGTTCCTCAAAAGGTTAAACATAGAATTATCATATAAGCCAGCAATTTCCATTCCTAAGTATATACCCCAAAGAAATGAAAACATGTCCACACAGAAATTGTATATGAATGTTTATAGAAGCATTATTCATAATATCTAAAATATGGAAAAAACTCAAATGTCCATCAGCTGATGAATGGATAAATAAAATGTGGTATATCCACATAATGGAATACTGTTAGTCAACCAAAAAAAGAATGAAATACTGATATATGCTACAATATGGACGAACCCTGAAATCATTAGGCTAAGTGAAAGAAGCCAGCCACATACTACATAACTTCATTTATATGACTGTCCAGAATAGACAAACCTATAAGGACAGAGAGTAGATTAGTTTGCCTGGGCTGCCTCCAGCCCTAGTTGCCTAGGCTAGGAGGAGATGGGAGGAACGGGGAATGACTGTCAAACGGTATGGAGTTTCTTTCTGCGGCAAATAAAATGTTCTAAAATTGTTCTGGTAACACTTCACAACTCTGTGAATATTCTAAAAACCATTGAATTATACACTTCAAATAGGTGAATTGTATGGCATGTGAATTATATCTCAATTTTTTAAAACTTGTTAAAAAAAAGATTTAAAACAGTGAAACGATGCAAACGGCAATGTATATTGGTATGTTATTTTGCATTTTTTATTTAAAAATGCAATGATGTAATTAAGTACTAATTTCATTTTTATACAATTATGCTTATTTTATTTTTATTGGCTTAATAATATATACGAAGTTCAATACTATTTTTTGCATTATCTGTCTTTCTCCTGGACATTACTGAACTATCATTCTTTAAATTGCATGATTATTACAAAAAGTAATTTTGTCACAAAGAAGAAGTGCTGTTAAAAATGATCCATACCAGGCATCAAATATAGTAGGAACACCACTGTTCCTCCTTATTATTATTTGCTCCAATACCAGCATTTCAGAGAACCTCCCTATCCACCCTATTTTAAAAAGACACCACTCCTCATTCCCAAATTTCACTTCCTACCACCTTACCCAGGTTTTATTTTCTTAACACATGATTATCTGATATTATATTATGTGTTTATTGCTGTCGGCTTCAAAAAGAAGGTTAGTTTAATAGGGATTTGTATGTCTTGCTTATTCCAGTATTCTCAATGCATAGTACACATTTAAAAAATTTTTGGTGAAAACGTAACACTAAAAATTATATCTACTGCTTAAATTTCTTCTCTTAAAGGTCTATATACATTTTCTTTCCAAACAGTTTCTGTGTTTTTTATATTGAGATGAAAACATTGATTTTTATCCTCATCCTGTTTGTCAGTGTTTCCTGTATGGCTACTGTACTCTGCTGAGCACTTAAAAGATAATCTGGACATTCAAAAGTCTTCAGTCTAGTTCAAAATTCAAAAAAAAAATTATGTATGGCATTTTATACCTATCTTCAATAAACTTTATGAGCTGTAATTCACTCAATTTCAAAATGTCCCTTTCTTTTAAAGTTACAAAGAAAACCCCACAAAAACATAATATTTTTAAGGCTAATTAAGCTTAGATTATCCCAGAATTCATTATCTCTAGTCTGGTGATAAAAACCAGCCTCCTTCATTGTACCTAAATATTGCTGGGCTTTGTTAAATAGACCTCAAAACATGTCTGAAAATCTGACAGATTTTTATAGAAACCACTTCTTGGAGCCTAGATTTTTTTGTTGTTGCTTTATCTCCTTTTCAAAATAATAGTTAGATCTTTAACACAAATCAGAACTCTTATAATATGGTTCAATATGGCAACTATTTAGGTAGACCACAGGTCATATCCTGTCCTTCCCAAAATGTGACCAACAACACATACACTTGACCACTCTGTTAGCCTAAAACCTTGTATTAGTCATAATCTGGGAAATGAGAGTTTAAGCAAAGAAGGATATTACTGTGTGTACAGGATGTTAACATAATACTCATTATAGAAAAGGCATCTTAACAGAATGAAATATCCCAAGATCCTTATGAACAATAAATTCAGTGAATTTAGATGTTTGTTTATGGATGCTCAACTACTTAACCAAACTAAAGTTTGCATTGCAGAAAGAGTCCTGATATCTGGAGTCACGGAGGATGCCTATGTTCAAATCCCCAGTCTACTGCTTACTGGCTGTGTGACCTTGAGCATGTTACTTTTCCTCTGTATACCTGTTTTATCAAGTTTCAAAGTCTGACAATAATAGTACCTTTCTCAACGGTGCCCACTGTGGAATCAATACACATGGAATACATAGCATAGCCCTTGTTACATAGAACACTATCAATATATGTTAGCCTTGTTTTTTAGGTTGAAAGGAAAGACATTTAACATTAAAATCTTAGCACTAATACATCAATTTAAAATAAAAAAGATATGATCTCATAAATTTTAATATAAATTAGTAGGAAGATAATTTTAGCTTCAGGTTTCCCATAAATTATTATATTTTATTTGTGCAAAGTAAAGACTTTCTGAAGTAAAAATTTATGCAAAGCCTAACAGATACAAAGTTATTTTCTTACACTGTTGCAAACTAGAAGACAGAAAGGGGCCCATGGGCCTTCTGCTAAGTTTAGACTAAAAACTTGTTTTAAACAGTCACATATTTCTTCATTAAACTGTTTTTTTTAATGGCCTTTTTGATGACTGCCAGTTCCCTCCACAGGAAAAAAAAAAAAAACTTCTGACCTGTGAATTAATTTTTTCAGTCCAGTAATATCTTTGAATATATTAACAGAGTGTCATAGACCAAGCAAGAAATTGATTAGTTGTATTTTCTAATACATCTGAATGAAATATTAATGAATCAACTTCATCACTAAACTTCAAAGGTTGTCTTCATTGGCAAAGAAGTCTAAATATTGTCTGCCAATTCAAGTTCCTTTCTGAGAGTAAGGAGGGTTGAATTATCCTTATCCTGAAACCAATTGAGTTTCATTTTCCCTTTACCTGTGCGAAAGCTAATCAAGTTATCTGGTAAGATTCTGCAGTAGCACTACCCATAAAATTATTTTAAGAACTCACTACTTAGAGCAATGACTATAAATTACAACCCAGCACAGTATTCATCTTCATAAATGGACACTGTTTATTTTTCCTTCCCCATTCATTCTTTATTTTATTTTCCTTCAAGTAATGAATACATCTACTCATCAAGCTCTCATCTTTTGTAAACAGACCTCACAGATAATCAACTCATCAGTTAGTTACAAATCAGTAAAGAGATAACCATGAGTAAGTCTGTAATGTTAGTGCAAATACTCTCCAACTATCTTTGCTTTGTGTAAAAGAGCATTTTTTCTCCTCAAGCTTTTAGTTTTTGGTGGAGATCAACCAAAATTATTTCAAGAATACACACATCGAACACTCTATTACCATTGTGTCTCTCCAAGTTAGTGAGAGGTACATCAAGCCTAACAGGAAACAAGATTAATCCCATCACTGAATGTTGGAAAAGGAGATTTTATTTTTATGTGCAATTTTTGGAGGGATTCAAAGAAGAAAGTGAAATACCAGTTTTAACTTTAAATACATCCCCAGAGCTTTGGGGATTTTCATATCATAAAATTAAAATTATAATTGGGATTTATTGGTTCATATATAACATTGTTTTCCTATTAAAAATTTGTCTTCAGATTCAGGTGGTCTTTTGGTTTCTTATTTATTTCTTAATCATTTGCTCATGTGGTTGCTGATATAGCATAATACATACAATTTTATATACCTGATTTGAAAATATTTTTATAGCTGTTGCTTTTACAGAAGACACTTTTAAAGAAAGTTGAGGAATAAAGCAGCTAATGATATAAACTAAATATAATTAATAAACTTTTATGTTTAAAAGCAATTAATTAACTGGGAAGTGAATTAAAGAAGCTACAAAAACTTTAGCTTTAATCCTCACAGGTTCTTATTGTGAATATTTGTTCTGTTGCATACTTTTCTGTCAGGCAAAGTCTCCAAGTTGAGACTGGACCCCTGCCAAGTTTCTGGAAATCGATTGTTCAAAAATCTTAATTATAAGAAAGTAAACAAAGAGCTGGTTGAAGCAGTGCAGAGTTCTAATGAGTTAATGTAAGAAAACTCGAGCAAAGGCAACTCTCTTCAAAGCCAGCAGGCTCGGCTCTGACAGTCATCCATCAAACTGAAGGTCTCCCTAATAAATGCCAATTATAGGGCATATAGGCACAAACGTGGCTAGCATAAGCCATAGGATCATTTCCTTCCGAGAAAATTAGGGACCAAGAAAACACCCAGGCAGTGCAAACAACTGGTTCGCCCGACAGTAAGGCTTGCTCCTGATCAGAATACTAACCCAGCATTATTTCTCTCTCTTTATTCAACTTTTCCAAAGTTCAGAACCACACAGAATTTTGTTTGGGGTTATACAAATTCCTTCACAATTTGTATAGAAGTCTAACATAACTTTTTAAAAGCCATGACATGCCCGTAATGTATACAGAGTCTCTGACTTCCGCCGTAAGCGAGGCTTTTTCCTAACTTAATCATACTCAAATTTCACCCCTTTTAAAGATCCTGATTCAAAAATGTTCACTCATTCTCCACAGTCCACAAATTTATACCATCTCTTCCTGTGGTATTTTATGTGCATAAATTAAAAAAGAATGGCCTCCAATGAGGATTTAAAGGTTGAAAAAAAATCATAGATTTCTAAATTTAGTTTCATTTTTCTTATTTTAACTCTCAAAATAAGTGCACTAACAAAACATATCTATTTTTCTACACTCATGAAATAATCCATTCATGCTAACCTTATTACCTAGAGGTAGAGCTGGATGGACTCAGATAGGAAGTTACATTCTAGGCTTAGCATTTTACCACAATGTCACCCAGCACATATGAGAAATAAATATGAGAACTGTTTAGAAATTTCTAGAATATGCCCCACTGGTACATTAGCTTTTACTGGGGAATTCACGCCATTATATGAATCCCAGCTTTCAAAAATGTTTCTCTGTTCCCTTACTTATTATCCACCTGGCCAGGCACTGAGCCATCCTCAAATAGTTTTCTGTCACATTGCATGTTATCAGGGGAGGGGAGGGAGCATGGCCACAGGTCTTTTGTCCAGAAGCTAAAGCCCTAAATTTCATAATGCAACACCATTTCATTAATGAACAGGTGGGTTTCCAAAACGAAGGGCTGTATCCTCCTATGATGACAGAGATAATTAATGGAGTAAATGAAAACATTCATGTTTGATATTTTTATGCAAATAGATTAAAATAGCCTGCATTAGTCCCAAATTGATGTCTTATCTAATTGCCCTTTAAAGTGACATCTTCCATCACACACACAGACCCGTGCTAAGTTCATTTATTTCCATCTTGCCTGAAATTATGATGAATGGTCTGAGCTCCATTCAATTATTTAAAATGTGCAAAGAAACAGAAACAATGAAACTGGCAAAGCCCTCTACATTCTTAGGAACAATTTAGGCTAATTAGCATCAACTTCTCCCCCATTCATCATACCCCTTTAGAAATATAAACAAACTGTCAGCTCTAACCTAACAAACAGATCACTGAGCTACTTAACACAAATTATTCTTACATGAAAAGCTCCTTCTCAGGCAATATTCTCCTTTAGGGCATCTGGGAAGCTGAGCTATTAAAATTGAAGACATATGTTCCAGTTAAACTCAACTCCCAGATTGTAATGATCGCTGTTGTGACAGTTTTCAGTCAGCATAGTTGCTGCTGGCAACATAGCCCCAAGCTCCAGCAAAACAAAAGTCAAATGGAATGATGCAAGCAGAGCCCCTGGTGTTGAGGACGCCTCCTAATCCTAACCTATCACGATTTAGTTAGTAGTTCTCAACTCTCGTGATTTGTTGCAGCTCCAAGTTTTGCTTTGTTTGGTTTGGGGGCAATAAGGGAGAGGAAGGTAATAAACGTAGTCCATGACAAGACTGGATTTTATCATTCGTTATTTTTCACTACATCCTATGAGGCTGGTGTTACTTTCCTTTTCAATTGTTGAAGCCGACAGATCTTGGCCTCTCATTCCAGAGAAGAAGCTAGAGAGGAAATACTTGGAAGGATCCAGATGGAGAGAAATGTAGCTTTCCAATAGGATCGTCCCCTCAAATGGACTACTTAGAAACTGAATTCTTTCCTTTAATCTAAAGGGAATAAAACAAATTGTTTACTTCTTTACATACTAGAACTATGTGGTTTAATCCTTGCCTTGATATTGGACCAAAATAATATTTTCTTCCTTCATTTGTTTAAATGCAATCATACGCATATAAATACATTCATACATTATTTTCTCTCCCCAGATTTCCCACTGAAAGCCTCAGTAAAGCAAGGAATACAGTCAGAAAGCTGAGCAAAATCTTCACAAACTAACTGATAAAGTAGGCAGCCACGAGACTTCCTAGTAGCAAGGTAAACCACAAAGTCCTTCAAATATGTTCCTGCTCTTTAGCATCCTAGAGACATAAGCCTTGATGTTACCTTTAACTACTACAGTAATAGTGTGAACCCACACCCAGACCAGCCAACACGGTACTGTGTCTCTACCTTATTGTGGTACCTGAATTACTGTTATTTGCTATGGTGGATAGCTGTTGCCAGCATCCATCTTCCCCCTCCCCTACCTACCTAGATCTCAGATTTCCCACTCATGCCATTTATGTATGGCTGGCTCTAGAAGTGGGTCATTAGCTTTGAAGCCACTTAGTGCCTGCCATCTTCTTAGCCAACGTGATTCCTTTAGGGTTGAGCACATGACTCAGTCTGAGGTAATGACACATGGAAGGAGATATTTGCTGAGCACTTCTGGGGAAAAAATCGTTCCTCTCTGTGGGCATTGGTGGGCACCAGCCTCAGGATGAAGCAGGCACTACTAAAAGCAAAAGAGAGAAATGTAAAGAAACTTGGTCCCTTGGTGATACTGTTGGGCTACTGGAAAGAGTCTCACATTTATCCCACCCTATTTTTCAATTTTTCAATTAAATAGCTACAAAAATAGCCTTCAGTGTTTAAGGTACCTCAAATGAAGTTTTATTTTTCTTGTACCCAAGAGAATCCTGATATATTTACATGATAGTTTTACCCACATCCCCCACTTCCCTGCTGCTTAACAAAAACACACAAAGACCAGATCATTAATTTCTTAAATTATCTTTAAAAAAATTTTTTAATTAGAGAAGTTATAGGTTTACAGAAAAAATATGTTAAAAATACAGTGTTACCATATACCCCCCTTTTGTTGACACTTTGCATTAGTGTGGTACCTTTGTTACATTTGATGAAAGAATATGAAAATTATACCACTAAATATAGCTCATAGTTTGCATTAGGTATATTTTTCCCAAGATATCACCCTATTATTAACATCTTGTATTAGTGTAGTACATTTGTTATAATTCAGGAAGGAACATTTTTATACTCATGCTATTAACAATAGTCCATTGTTTACAATAGGTTCATTGTGTGATATAGTCCTATATTTACCTTTTAATTTTTATTTTAGTAACATATATATGACCTAAAATTTCCCCTTCTAACCACTTTCACATATATAATTCAGTGCTATTAATTACATTCACAATATTGTGCTACCATCACAAACATCCATTTCCAAAACTTTACAGCCAACCTAAATACAAATTCTGTACAAATTAAGCATTAACTCTCCATTCTCTACCCCCGGTAACCTATATTCTAGATTCCAACTCTGTGAGTTAAATCTAATTATATAATATCAGTGAGATCATACAATATTTGTCCTTTTGTGTCTGGCTTATTTTACTCAGCACAGAGTCTTCAAGATTCATCCAAGTTGTAGCATATATCAAGACTTCATTCCTTTTCAAAGCTGAACAATACTCCATCATATATATATATGTTAAATTTTGTTTATCCATTCATTGGTTAATGAACACTTGGATTGCTTCCATCTTTTGGCAATTACGAATAATACTGCTATGAACATTGATGTGCAAATATCTGTTCGAGTCCCTGCTTTCAATTCTTTGGGGTATATACCTAGTAGACAGATTGCCAGGTCATATGATAATTTTATACCTAGCTTCTTTAGGAACCACCAAACTGTCTTCCACAGTGGCTGCACCATTTTACATTCCCACCAGCAATGAATGAGTGTTCCTAGTTCTCCACATCATCTCTAAAACTTGTAGTTTTCTGTTTTTTAACAGAAGCCATTCTAGTGAGTGGAAATGGTACCTCATTGTGGTTTTGATTTGCATTTCCATCATAGCTAATGATGTTGAGCATCTTTTCATGTGCTTTTTAGCCATTTGTATATCCTCTTTGGATAAATGTCTATTCAATTCTTTTACCCATTATTAACTGGGTTGTTTGCCTTTTTATTGTTGAGTTGTAGGATTTCTTATATATTTTGGATATTAAACCCTTATCAGATAAGTGGTTTCCAAATATTTTCTCCCACTGAGTAGGTTGTCTTTTCACTTTCGTGATAAAGACCTTTGATGCACAAAAGTTTTTAATTTTGATGAGGTCCCATTTATCTATTTTTCTTTTGTTGCTCTGTGCTTTCAGTCTAAAGTCTTGTGTCTAACACAAGAGCCTGAAGATGCTCCCCTACATTTTCTTCTAGGAACTTTATAGTCCTGGTTCTTATATTTAGGTCTTTGATCTGTTTTCAGTTAATTTTTGTATATGTTGTACGGTAAGGGCCCACCCTTATTCTTTTGCAAATGGAGATCCAGTTTTCTTAGCACCATTTCTTGAAGAGACTATTCTTTCCCATTTGAGTGGACTTGGCAGCCTTGTCAAAAATCAATTGGCCATAGATGTGCAGGTCTATTTCTGAACCTTCAATTTGATTTCACTGCTCTATATATCTATCCTTGTGCTAGTACTGTGCTGTTTTGACCACTGTAGCTTCGTAATATGCTTTAAAGTCAGGAGGTGTGAGTCTCCCAACTTTGTTCTTTTTTGAGATGTTTTTGGTTATTTAGGACTCATTCCCTTTCCAAATAAATTTGATAATTGGTTTTTCCAATTCTGCAAAGTAGGCTGTTGGAATTTTGATTGGGATGGAGTTGAAATCTGTAAATCATTTTGGGTAGAACTGACATCTTAATGATATTTACTGTTCCAACCCATAGACACGGAATGCCCTTCCATTTATTTAGGTTTTCTTTGATTTCTTCAAGCAATGTTTTGTGTTTTCTGTGTGCAAGTCCTTTATATCCATGGTTAAATTTATCCCTAGATACTTGATTCTTTTAGTTGCTATTGTAAATAGAATTATTTCTCTTGATTTCTCCTCAGATTGTTCATTTCTAGTATATAGAAACCCTACTGATCTGTTGTTTGCTGTTGTGCAAAATTTTCTCCCCAGCTCCTATGATTTGTTCAAATTCTCTCTCACTCAGTGTCCCCCTTTCCTTACATTTTTCAGTTCTGGGACCTGCCTATCTTAAAGCAGTTCAGTCCCTACACTCCGCTGTGTGTGTGTGTGTGTGTGAGGCTTTTCTGCCTCTGATTTCTTCCTCATTAGGGATCTCAAGGTGAGTCAATCCAGAAAAGACCATTTTGCATATAGGTGGTCCAACCAACAGAGTGCATGCACCTCTTGCCAACAGTTCTGCCTCTTCTCCCTTTCCCCTGGGGGCTCTTTCGTATGCAGTGCAACTCATTGGCTTGTGTTCCACCCTGGGTCTCCATGGACTTGGGGACCTGTCCTTGGATATGCATGGTGTTCTAACCTGCTGCTGTGAGTGACTCGATGGTCTGCATCCATGGCAGGAGAGACCCAGGCCGGGCTGCTCTGTGCAACTCCAAAGCTGCAAAGGACCAAGTGAGGTAGCGGTCCAGACTGGTGGGTCCAGGATGGAAATTTCCTACCTGGTCTTGGAGATTATATTTCTTTTTCTTTGATTCAGCATTGGTGGAGTCATTCTCCAGTCTCTATCATTCTCCAGAGTTCTAAGCAAGTAGGATTTGTCCTTTTATTAGCTGGTTCTGAGGGAATACTTTTCCAGGGAATGTTTTATGTCACATGGTGATGATGTCACGCTCTTTGAATTATCTTTTGCTCATCTTTTTATATACTCTTTACTTCCTGGCATCATGATTTGTACATGGCAGTTAATAAATATACTGAATTGAATTAGAATAGAGAGCACATTCTATGGATGTGATCATAAACAATATACCACATGAACCACAGAATGGTTAATCACAATGGCTTTCACATTGCTGCCTACTCATGAGAATATTGTTTTAATTACATTTCCTCTAAAGTAATCATTGCACATTTTACACATCTGTACCATAGAAAACTAAGCTCATAATATAATCAATCTAGGATCATTTTTATTTTTGCAAGTAAAATTGCAAAGATAACGCAATCTTGTCTTCTGCTTACCCCACCAAGTAGGATAACTTTGGAATACTTTTTCTTCAATATCCCTGACTCCAGTTTCTCTGGATTGGGATAAAATGAATAGAGTTGAATGTTACCCAACTTCATTCATAAATGTAAAGTAATATGCCAACATTTTAAAGTTTTTGTTCAGTCTTTTATTTCTTTATGGGTGGTTTTAGCAGCCATGATTATTTGTGGATGCAAAACTGTGTGTATAATAAATTGCAACTGCAATTGACTAACCTCAGAACAACTGACAAGTGACTAATGATTCCCACAGGTGGTCAACTGCTTTGGCAATTAGCCCACTGTGGGCAAAATTCATTGCATGCAAGAAAGAGGCTTCCTTTTCAAAATATCCACACCTCCTTTTGGAGGATGAAGGAAGGGGAGGGGATTTTAAGGGGAAAAAAGATGAGAAACTAGTGGAAAAAAGTAATGGATTCTTCAACAAACCATTTAATCTGTATTTCTCTCCCAAAGGGATGGAGTTCTACCCCCTCTCCACCATTACTGCCATCCCCACCAAAAGACCAGTAATAACTGATTGGTCAGGCCTTCCAGCTAAACATTTATAATAAATCTAAGATCATCTGGCATTAACCCATATTTTCTCTTTAGTTTTTTTAATGAATTTCATGAATGTCTGAATGATACTCTCTAGAAATTTTGAGACTATATTATCCTGTTCCATGGAGCAGATAGCAAATAGCATAGAAGAGTTATGTTTAATGTATATTTTTTCAGTTGTTTATCTACTGTTAGACAGTTTCATTTGCTTCCTACTAAAATTTCCCTAAGCCTTAGATAACATCACTACATCATATCACTGTGAAATTTAGATTTTAAAGATTTTTTTCCTTAGCAGACTTCAATCAAGAATTCAGCAATTTTTCTAAAGATCTACGTAGCCACCCTATGATCAGCCTCTCTGCTCACCAGAGACAGGTCTCTTGGACAAAGAGATTAGTAGCACTGCAGTAATAAAACACAAAAGGTACTTTACACACCAGACTTGGAAATCTGGGGACTCTTCATTACCATCCAGCTAAGATGATGTCTCTTAGTATGGAAAAGACTAAAACATTTGATAATGCCCAGTGTTGGGGAGAATGGGAATATTTAAGCAATCTGGTACACTGTGCTGAGAACAAAATTAAAGGGAAATTTTGTAACATCTATCAAAATGCAAAAACCAAATTTGTTTGGCCCATAAATTTCTATTCTAAGTAGTTATCTTACAGATAAACAAGTTGTACAAACATACATAACACTAAAAGTTACACATATATACGAATATACACAATCACACACAGATACTCAGACATACAAACATACACAAGCACGTGCATCTTGATGAGTATACTACATTCTAGGGTGATAACTGCATGGTTGGTAATAGCAAAAAAAGTGGGAACAAGCTAAATGTTCATCAGAAGTGACTGACTGAATAAACTGTGGTACATCAAAAGAATAAAGTAATACTAGTGCCTCTTTTTAAAAATAAAGCATCTCTATATATAGGAATATTAAATATGTGTCCAAGATAGACTGTAAGCTCTATGAAAGTGGGAATTTTAACTATTTTGATCACTGCTATATCACCAGGGTCTAGAATAGTGTTTGGCACATATGAACTCAATAAATCTTGGTTGAATTAAAATTACTATATTACTCAATAAAAATAAATTGCAAAAAGGGCATGAATTAAAAAGATATAAATGAACAATATCTTGACCAGGTGATCAAAGCTAGCATCACAAATAAGAAGCATATGGACACCGCATGCCTCTGATTATGATATCGTGAGGACACATCATTTATGTAGTATTTCACCCAAGAATGCACAGTCAGTAGCTAATCATGAGGAGATATGAAACTCAAAGTGAGAAACATTTTATTAAAGTCTTCAAAAATGTCAGTGTAATAAATGATAAAGAAATGCTGAAGAATCATTGTAGATTAAGAGGGACTAATTATACACAACTAAATTCAATACCTGTAGATTAAGAGGGACTAATGATACATGGCAACTAAATTCAATACATGTAGATTAAGAGGGACTAATGATACATGACAACTAAATTCAATACATGATCCTAAACTAGAGCCTGTTCTAAAAGGGGAAAATAATGTGAAGTACATTGTTGGGCCAATCTTATAAAAGTATTGTATAAATAATAAATTTATTGAAGATTTATTAAAGTTGATAACTGTACAATGTTATGAATGTCCTTATTCTTGGGAAATACTCAGTAAAACTAGGAGTTAAGGGCTATGATGTTTGCAACTTACTCTCAATTGGTTCAGATAAAAATAACATTAATTGATAAAAAAATGGATGCATAGAGATAAATAGATGATGATGATAGATAGATAGACAGACAGACAGGACAAATGATAAAGCAAATGAGGCAAAATGTTAACAAGCAGTGGTCTGGGTAAAAGTTTCTTTGTATAATTCTTACAACTTTTCTGTAAGTTTGAACTTTTTTCGAAATAAAAAGTTTTTTAAAGTACACACACATACATATATACAATTTCTGGGAGTACACACCAAAAAATGTTCATAGTATCTACTCCTAGGGAATGGGAAGGGAGGGTTTTGGCAGGGTGGGCTGGAGGGATGGGGATGGGGTGAAAGGATTGTTGTTAGCTTTCATTTAATACTTCTCTACTGTCATAATTTAACATGAAAATATGTTACTTTTGTAATTAGAATGACTAATTTTAAAACAGCAGTGTGGAGTCATAGCAAATGTGGTCTTTGGAGACAGACAGACGGTGGCTGGAATCCCATCAGTGCCTACTTGACTCGTGGTGTGGCTTGGACCAAGTCAAGTAACTTTCCTGAGTGTGGAATTCCTTAGAAGGCCTGATTTCTAGTCACAGTTCTGCCACTAACTCACTGGGGGACAGCAAGCGGTCTTTTCACCTCCCTGGGCCTCAAGCCTTTTGTCTATAACAAGAGAGAACCCAAACACGAACTCTTTCAAGTCCATTTTTGCTACAGAAGAAGTCTGGTTTTCCAGGATATTCTCTCCTTTAACAGGAGGAGTTCTTCTCAGTTTTATTATTCACATGGAAAACAGACGATTTACCATTTTCTGGGTTAATGATTATAGCTGAATATGATTTAAAATATTTTAAACATTTGGAATTGAGG
This sequence comes from Choloepus didactylus, assembly GCF_015220235.1. Classification (NCBI taxonomy): domain Eukaryota; kingdom Metazoa; phylum Chordata; class Mammalia; order Pilosa; family Megalonychidae; genus Choloepus; species Choloepus didactylus. The sequence continues at coordinate 172,506,266 of NC_051310.1, forward strand.
TTACATTGACTTGTAATAATTTGAGCTTCTTCAAAGTTAGGGCTGGAGAGAATGACGTCCTCTTTCTGCTCCTCCCCTCCTCCTTACCTTCCCCATGGGGCATTTCTCAGCCTTTTCTCTGTGTTTCTACCTAAAACTCTCTCAGGTGAACATCAGAGAGCTCCTAACCTAGCAGGGCCCTGTTTTCACTTTTCCTTTCCCCTTAAAGTTTAAACCTTCACATTGCTGAAAGGAAATTTGATCCATATGCTTCTGAGTAATTTACACTTAACCCATCAAAATGTTCCATTGTAGCAGTCATTTGTTGTCCCAAGAATTCTCTTGAGTCTTTTTAAGGCCTTTTATTCTTAGCAGTCTCAGTTTAGCTATAATAAATGGAATTTGAACACTGGAAGAATAATTTTTTTTATCCTTATTATTTCTCAGTCATTTGGTAGACTTTGTCAGTCATTTGATAGACTTTGGCAGGCCTTCTTTTTTTTTTTTTAGGTAAGAAAGTCCTTGTCCTAAGATGCATTTTCTTTCTTTCAGTTACATAATAAGGGTTTTAATAGCTACCATTTATTGTGCATCAACAATAACAGGCTCTGTATTAGAAACTTTGTATGTATCTTCTTTAACCCTTACACTGAGGTAAACATAATTTTTTTCCTACTTTTACAAATTCAGAACCCAAAGCTCTGAGAGATTAAGTGATTTGCCTAAAATCACATAGCTAATAAGAATCTAGGTGTGACTAACTTCAAATACTGCCCTGTACTCTTCCTAAATTAAATTAAAAAATAAATTCCAACTTCCATAACTGGAGGCCTTGCTAGCAGGTCCTCCCACCCTTGTTCTTCTACAAATTTCTATTCATGACAGCTCAAATGTCACCTCCTCTCTGAAGGTTTCCCTCCTCTTTTCTATCTTATGCATCCTTCATTGTCACACATATATAATAAAATAATATAATCATATTTTTCATGTCTGTTTTCTTTTTAGACTATGAACTCTTGAGTTCAGGATTTATGTCATATTTTTGAGCCCAACCTAGAATAGGTGCTCAACAGATGTCTGTAGAATTGAGTATCTCTTACTTAAGATTGAGATGGAAATGTCATTCATTGATTCATCATTCATTCCAGGCACTGGAGATGCAGCACGTTAAACCAAGCAGATCACCTCCCACACCTGACACCACTCAGGTTGGGGCCTACCTCTCTACTGCCTCTTGACTGACTCTGTGTATTGTCTTCGTAGCACAGATCAGTGGAGTATAGCTGTATATTGGAGACATAATGCAATAGTCAAGTGAATGGACTCTGGAGTCAGCCCTCCTGACTATGGGCAATTTACTTAACCTCTTGGTGCCTCAGTTTCTACAGGAATGGAAATGACAAAAATAATACCTGTCAAACTGGGTGATTGTAGAACATGATTTATATTGTACACATTACACATAAACTTAGAACAGTACCTGAAACACAGTTAAAACTCAATTAATTTTAATTATTCTTATCATTCTCTGTATCACCCTGCCCATCTTTTACTCTTTCACTGCTAGCCAACTTAATTACAATTACATGAATGAATTACAATTCATTGTAAATGAAGAAATTAGATAAATGATGAACATAATCATTTTGGAAATACAATACCTTTCTGAAAGGCTTTTATCATGTACTGTGATACATGATAGCAAAACATGTGATAATTTTTATACAAAACATAATTAAATGACCAGACACTATCTTGCTTCCATAATTTCTCCCAACACAATTATACCTCTTCTTTTCCACCTTTAAAATTTTCACTACTTTAACTCTATATTTTTATTTTTCTCCTCCCTTACTTCTTCCAAGTCTGTCTAATTCTGTGTGTCCATGTATAAGTTTACGAAACCAAGGTCATAAACTCAATCTCTTTGCAGGTCAGTCCGTTACCTGTTTCATGACTGCAAACTATATTCCTAATCCTGGCCAATATTACCAATGAAAACCATTTCTCACAAGAGATGCCAGTGGGTGAAGGCAGATGTTCCATGTTTTAAAATCTCAGATATAAACTCTAAACTAATATCCATATAAATTTAACATATTTATATACAAAGACTCTCAATGTAATGTTATTTTAATTGTTAAAAGTTGGAGAAAAAACTAAATGTTCTATAACAGGAGAATAGTTTAATAAACTTTATAGTTGTAAGATGTGATTTAAAATTCTGGTTTGCAAAGATTTTTAAGTGCGTTACAATATAAAGATAACTTAAGAAGCAGAATACAGAACTGTATATTAGCATGAATTTTAAATATGCTTATATAAATACACATATATGTATTAGAACAAGAAACAGAAAGAAAATACACTGAAATGTTATATCTGGATAATGGAATGAATTATGGAAGATTTTTATTTTCTTCTTTATTATTAGCTACCCTGAATAGTATAAGTTTTTATTTTATTCACTGTTTGCTTTTATTGGCTATGTATAATTCCTTCATGTTTCCATTTCCTCATCAGTAAAATGGGGATAATGAGAGTGAATACTTGCTTTACAAGTATCATAATACATCAGTAATAGATGCAAAATTACTTAACAAATCTGACAGGAATCTTTAAATATTACATATATCTTTATTATATGTATGAATTATAGCAGTTAGGACTGAAACTTTTACTTTGTTTGAAAGGAATAAAAAAAAAAAAAGGTAGTGAGTGTGTATGGTTCTTTCTTCTGGGACTTTGCCCATTTCTTAAGATTTCCTGCTCTTTCACCTCTCCGATTTGTGGCACTGTTATACTGGGAAGACTGAGGATATATGAAGAAGGATGTTAGCTTAAGACAGGACATAGAAAAGGGACCAAATAAAAAATTCAGACCTGAGTGCCAGCATTTTAACTGCTCTGATCCATCATCTTGGTCAACTTCCAAAAGAACTGCAGGTGTGCTCTCAGAAAGTGAGTTAATCAAAGTCAAACAATAGTGTATAATAATAAAGAAGTTAGTGTAATATTAATTCCAGCAATGCTTGTAACTAGTGGTTAAAGAAAAATTAAGTCTCTTCCAGGTAAAACAGAGCATCCCCATTGAGAAGGAATGTGTGCTTAAGGTGCTATGAGAAAAAAATATACTAAAAGTAACAAATATTTTATCCAGCCCTCACTGTCAGTAAGAAGGAAAATTAGTGGCATGGAAGAGATATGCACATCTTTTCCTCTTCCTAAAGGATAAGGGAATAAACTGGAGGGATTATGCTAAATTACGGGGAACAGAAGTTTCTGATTCCTGGCTTCCAAACTGATCTGATCTCTTAACCTACTGAGGGATCCTAATTACCACAGGAGCTTCTATAAGGGACTTAAGCAATATTCCAGAATATTTTTTTGGTTTCAGAATAAAAACAGTCACCACAGAGTAACTGCTACATTTCAGGCTCTGAATAAATGTTACTTCATTTAACTCTTTCAACATCACAAAGCTGACAGGAAGCAGAGCTGGTGTTCAGCTCCTTATAGGGTCCATGGCTCCTACTTCAAATCTTGAAGCCTTTCCCCTTGCTGTCTAGACGACCAACTAGGGTCTTCATGCTGTTTTGCCTACCAAAAAGCTCCCCACCTCATAATGGAAAGACTTCCAGTGTTAAAATATCACACCGTTTCTTTGATCTCAAATCAAACACTGATTATTTTTGAGTTGTTGATATCAGCTGGGTATTTAAATATGATCCACATTTTGATATTACATTTGACAATAAAAATCACAAAGACATAAATGGGGGGGGTGAGGGTGAAGCATAACTTTTCACTGTCCATTGAATATTTGAATCATAGATTCTAACCCAAGAAATGAGAGCTGAAATTCTGATGTCTGGAAGGATTATATGCAGATATGCAAGTTTAGTAAAAGCAACTGCCATCACATCACTCAGTTATAAAGCACTTAGGGAGTACTCGCTGTTTGCCTGGATGTATTCAAGGTATTTACCATCCACTCATAATCCTTACCAGGTGTTCTGGTTTTCAAGAGCTGCTGTTAAGTAAAATACCAGAAATGGATTGGCTTTTATAAAGGGGATTTATTAGGTTAAAAATTTACAGTTCTAAGGCCATAAAAGTGTCCAAACTAAGGCGTCAACAAGAGGATACCTTCACTGAAGAAAGGCCAATGGTGTCCGGAACACCTTTGTCAGCTGGGAAGGCACGTGGCTGGCATCTGCTGGTCCTTTGCTCACAGTTTCAAAATGGCTTTCTCCAAAATGTCTCTGGGCTTCTGTCTCTCTCTTAGCTTCTCTCTCTGAGCTCCTGTGCATCCTTGCTTGTTCTCCCAGGGTGTTTCTCTCTAAGTGTCTGGGGGTCCTCTCAGCTTCTCTGGGGCAAACTCTGGACTTCATCTCTTAGCTTAGCATCTCCAAACATCTTTCTGTATGCATCTCTAAGAGCCCAGATCTGTGTTGGCTCTTAGCTTCTCCCAGGGGCAAACTCTGGATTATGTATTTTAGCTTCTCTCCAAAATGTCTCTCAGCTTCTCTGAGTTCCTTGTTTCTATGAGCTCTCTTAAAAGATTCCAGTGATCTAATTAAGACCCACCCTGAATGAGCGGGGTCCACCCCTCCATGGAAATGATCTAATCAAAAGGTCTCACCCACAGTTGGGTGAATCACATCTCCTTAAAAACATTCAATCAAAAGTTTCTACCCAAAAAGATCGGATTAAAAGATCATGGCTCTTCTGGGATCCGTAACAGTTTCAAACTGGCACAGGCAAGCCAAAACTGATCCTAACCCAAATATTTTAGTCCCTCCCACCACCACCTCCTTAAAAGGTTGATGCCTCGCTTGGGACAGAAACAGGGCTCATGCAGAGAAAAGGACCACTTTTGACTTTTCTACCTCTCATGTCCCATTCTCCCTGCACTCAGGTTAAGTCACTGTATCAGGTGAAGTTCCGTATCAACTGGGAAACTTTCCTATACTTTAGAAATGGATCCAATGAGGGTTCTGAAATAGTTTACTTCTGCTATTAAATCAGAACAGTTACTTACGTTAAGTTATTTGATTAAAAATGTGTATTCATTTTAAATTTTACGTAAAATCACCTCATAGTTAGAAAACAACCTTCTCTCAAATCAGCACTTAATAGGAAGGAAAAAACAGGGATAAATATTTAAAGCAAATAGCAACTTATTTTTTTAAGTATATATTGTTTTTACCAAAAGCCACACTACTGACAAGCATTATTTTCTGTCAAAATAATATGAAAATTATCATACATTCCTATTACTACTTCTAAGATAGCAAACTTGGTCCCTACTATGTGTCACGTACTGTAACATCTTTAGATGCACTATCTCACCAAATGTTCAAAAACAAATGATGGAAGTATTATTTTGGGGGCTCCTTTTATAGATAAAGAGACTAACGCTTAGAGAAGTGAATTATCTTGCCCAAGATCATTCAGTTTATCCACAGTGAAACTAACTTCAGAGCTCTCTGTCTCTTAACCATCACTGCTGTACTGACTTTCAGTGTTCTAGGCAGTCCATGAAGACAACAGCCTGCCCATTTTGTCCATTTGTGTTCTCCTGCACATTAGCATAGCCAAAGAGACACAGCTGGTGCATGCTCTCAATATATATTGGTTAAATGAATGTATGAATAAGAGTCATTCTCAGTCAGGTAATTATTATGATCCACAAGCATTTCCAGAGATGCCCATTCTATCTATTGTCCTTTATATTCCTCCAATCATTGGCATGCCCACATTTTTAAACATTCGGTCCAGAACAAAATATTATAAAACCAGATAAAAGCCAGAGAGAAAATGAACAAGTCAAAAATAAATGAACAATGTTAAGTTGCACTTAGCTCTTCAATCTAAACAAGGGTTTTTATCTGAGGTCAAGGCAAGTAATTAACGATGCCAAGGACACTGACCACTGACAGAAGGCAAAAAAAAAAAAAAAAAAGAGGAAAGTAAGTCAAACTCTAAAGCACAGGAAACAGTTGGATTTGGAATCACTCACACACCAAATAAAACAGATGATGAACATCTCTGTGAACGGACATCAAATCAGTGATGACTATAGTCAGAGGTGGCCTATCTGAAGATGATGTACAAGGCTAAAGGGAATGGAGTGTCCAATCCTGAAGGTGGAACAGAAGTTCAAAGTGTTCTGGTAGGGCTGGAGAAGTGGGCCATTTTCCTCACAGTCGAATTGCCACAATGCAAATTGCAGGAGAAATGCCTTTCTGCATGTCTCATATTTCAGATTGCAATTTTTAATTTTATTTTTAAATTTAAGAAAGAAAAAGGAGGGCCAGTGTGGGATTAAATCAAGGCTATCCATTCCAACAGGCAAAATCAAATATCTTGAGTTATTAAAATTAAAAAACAAGTAATGTCAAGCAGAGATTACTTATCATAAGGAAAGATAAAAAGTTCTCTTAATAGAATAGAATAGGTAGAATTCTATTTGCAGAATTTAGAAAATGGCAGTTTATTACAAAGTCCAGCATTTCATTGCACAGCCAAAAAGCTGCAAGATGAGAATCAGCTTGCTAATTCTGTCCTTACCATGTACATACTAATAATGCCATATATTAAGACAGTGATAAGTCTGTGTCCTTTAATAGCATTACCAAAAGCACTAGATATTATATATTCAAACTATACCAAAAAGTAGACAGTATTCAAAGGTTTGATTCAGAAGAGTGCTCATGGAACAAAAAAAAAAAAATGTTCTTAGCTGAAAAGTATAAAATGTTTATATGAAAGCTTTTAGCTTTTTCCAAAAAAACAGAAAAAAATTGTCAGGGTTAACATTAACATTTTATTTACCAAATATGTATAGTGCCAACTAAGTGCTAGGCACTATTCCAAGCATTTTTTTAAATTCATTTTATTGAGATATATTCACATACCATGCAGTCATACAAAACAAAGTGTACATTTGATTGTTCACAGTACCATTACATAGTTGTGCATTCATCACCAAAATCAATCCCTGACACCTTCATTACCACACACACACAAGTAACAATAATAATAATTAAAGTGAAAAAGAGCAATTAAAGTAAAAAAGAACACTGGGTGCCTTTGTTTGTTTCTTTCTTTCTTTCCCCCATTTTTCTACTCATCCATCCATAAACTAGACAAAGGGGAGTGTGGTCCATATGGCTTTCCCAATCACATTGTCACCCCTCATAAGCTACATTTTTATACAATCGTCTTCAAGATTCATGGGTTCTGGGTTGTAGTTTGATAGTTTCAGGTATTTACTGCTAGCTACTCCAATTCACTAGAACCTAAAAAGGGTTGTCTATATTGTGCGTAAGGAGTGCCCACCAGAGTGACCTCTCAGCTCCTTTTGGAATCTCTCTGCCACTGAAGCTTATTTCATTTCCTTTCACATCCCGCTTTTGGTCAAGAAGATGTTCTGCATCCCGCGATGTCGAGGCCAAATTCCTCCCCGGGAGTCATATTCCATGTTACCAGGGAGATTCACTCCCCTGGGTGTCTGATCCCACGTAGCGGGGAGGGCAGTGATTTCACCTGCCAAGTTGGCTTAGCTAGAGAGAGAAGGCCACATCTGAGCAACAGAGGTATTCGGGAGGAGGCCCTTAGGCACAATTATAAGGAGGCCTAGCCTCTCCTTTGCAGCAACAGTCTTCCCAAGGGCAAGTCCCGTGATAGAGGGCTCAACCCATCAAACCACCAGTCCCCTATGTCTGTGAGCACATCAGCAACCATCTAGGTGGGGAAGCCCAATACCCCTGCATTCTCCACAAGCTCCTCAAGGGGGCTCTGCACATCTTTTTGTTTTGTTTTTTTTTTCTTTAATTAACTTTTTTTTTTTAAATCAACTATGTAAAAAAAAAAATTTAAAAAAACATACAATAAAAAAGCATTTCAAACAAACCATAACAAGGGAGTAAGAAAAAGACAACTAACCTAAGATAACTACTTTATTTCCAACATGCTCCTACTCTATCCCAAGAAAGTAACCTAACACAGTAACATTTCTGTGAACTTGTTCCTACCATACCCATCAGAAATTAACAGAACATAGTCATTCCTGGGCACTCCCAGAATGTTAAATTTACCCACGATAGCTTATCTGTTCTTATTGGGTTATCATTCCCCCTTCCTTAATTGCTCTCTATCACTAGTTCCCCTACATTCTACATTACAAACCATTTGTTTTACATTTTTCAATGTTCACATTAGTGGTAGCATATAATATGTCTCCTTTTGTGACTGGCTTATTTTGCTCAGCATTATGTCTTTAAGGTTCATCCATGTTGTCATATGTTTCACGACATCATTCCTTCTTACTGCCGAGCAGTATTCCATTGTGTGTATATACATTTTATTTATCCACTCATCTGTTGAAGGACATTTGGGTTGTTTCCATCTTTTGGCAATTGTGAATAATGCTGCTATGAACACTGGCATGCAGATATCTGTTGGTGTCACTACCTTCAGATCTTCTGGGTATATACTGAAAAGTGCAATCGCTGGATCGAAGGGTAACTCTATACCTAGTTTTCTAAGGAACTGCCAGACTGACTTCCAGAGTGGCTGAACCATTATACAGTCCCACCAACAATGAATAAGAGTTCCAATTTCTCCATATCCTCTCCAGCATTTGTAGCTTCCTGTTTCTTTAATTAGTGTGAGATGGTATCTCATTGTGGTCTTAATTTGCATCCCTCTAATAGCTAGTGAGGCTGAACATTTTTCCATGTGTTTCTTGGCCATTTGTACTTCCTCTTCAGAGAACTGTCTTTTCATATCTTTTGCCCATTTGATAATTGGGCTGTCTGCACTATTGTCACTGAGTTGTAGGATTTCTTTATAGATGCAAGATATCAGTCTTTTGTCAGATACATGGTTTCCAAAAATTTTTTCCCATTGAGTTGGCTGCCTCTTCATCTTTTTGACAAATTCCTTTGAGGTACAGAAACTTCTAAGCTTGAGGAGTTCCCATTTATCTATTTTTTCTTTTGTTGCTTGTGCTTTGGGTGTAAAGTCTAGGAAGTGGCTGCCTAATACAAGATCTTGAAGATGTTTCCCTATATTATCTTCTAGGAGTTTTATGATACTGTCTTTTATATTGAGGTCTTTGATCCACTTTGAGTTAATTTTTGTGTAGGGTGTGAGGTAGGGATCCTCTTTCATTCTTTTGGATATGGATATCCCACTCTCCCAGACTCATTTGTTGAAAAGACTGTTGTGTCCAAGTTGAGTGGCTTTGGGGGCCTTATCAAAGATCAGTTGGCCATAGATCCGGGGATCTATCTCCGAATTCTCAATTCGATTCCATTGATCAATATGTCTATCTTTGTGCCAGTACCATGCTGTTTTGACTACTGTGGCTTTATAATAAGCTTCAAACTCAGGGATTGTAAGTCCCCCCACTTAGTTTTTCTTTTTTAGAGTGTCTTTAGCAATTTGACGCATCTTCCCTTTCCAAATAAATTTGATTACTAGCTTTTCCAAGTCTGCAAAGTAGGTTGTTGGAATTTTGATTGGGATTGCATTGAATCTGTAGATGAGTTTGGGTAGAATTGACATCTTAATGACATTTAGCCTTCCTATCCATGAACATGGAATATTTTTCCATCCTTTAAGGTCCCCTTCTATTTCTTTTAGTAGAGTTATGTAGTTTTCTTTGTATAGGTCTTTTACATCTTTAGTTAAGTCTATCCCTAGGTACTTGATTTTTTTTAGTTGCTATTGAAAATGATATCTTTTTCTTGAGTGTCTCTTCACTTTGTTCATTTCTAGCATATAGAAACATTACTGACTTATGTGCATTAATCTTGTATCCCGCTACTTTGCTAAATTTGTTTATTAGCTCTAGTAGCTGTATCATCGATATCTCAGGGTTTTCCAGATATAAGATCATATCATCTGCAAACAATGACAGTTTTACTTCTTCCTTTCCAATTTGGATGCCTTTTATTTCTTTGTCTTGCCGGATTGCCCTGGCTAGCACTTCCAGCACAATGTTGAATAACAGTGGTGACAGCGGGCATCCTTGTCTTGTTCCTGATCTTAGAGGGAAGGCTTTCAGTCTCTCACCATTCAGTACTATGCTGGCTGTGGGTTTTTCATATATGCTCTTTATCATATTGAGGAAGTTTCCTTCAATTCCTACCTTTTGAAGTGTTTTTATCAAAAAGGGATGTTGGATTTTGTCAAATGCTTTTCCAGCATCTATTGAGATGATCATTTGATTTTTCTCTTTTGATTTGTTAATGTGTTGTAATACCTTGATTGATTTTCTTATGTTGAATCATCCTTGCATGGGGAATGAACCCCACTTGGTCATGGTGTATGGTCTTTTTAATCTGTCTTTGGATTCGATTTGCAAGTATTTTGTTGAGAATTTTTGTGTCTATATTCATTAGGGGGATAGGCCTGTAGTTTTCCTTTTTTTGTAGCATCTTTGCCTGGTTTTGGTATTAGATTGATGTTAGCTTCATAAAATGAGTTAGGTAGTGTTCCTTTTTCTTCAATGTTTTGAAAGAAACAGTTTAAGTAAGATTGGTGTTGGTTCTTTTTGGAAAGTTGGTAGAATTCCCCTGTGAAGCCATCTGGCCCTGGGCATTTATTTGTGGGAAGCTTTTGATGACTGATTGGATCTCTTTGCTTGTGATAGGTTGGTTGAGGTCTTCTGTTTCTTCTCTGGTCAGTCTAGGTTGTTCATATGTTTCCAGGAAATTGTCCATTTCCTTTACATTATCGAGTTTGTTGGCATACAGTTGTTCATAGTATCCTCTTATAATTTTTTAAATTTCTTCAGGATCTGCAGTAAAGTCACCTTTCTCATTTATTATTTTGTTTGTATGGGTCTTCTCTCTTTTTGATTTTGTCAGTCTAGCTAGGAGCTTGTCAATCTTGTTGATTTTCTCAAAGAACAAACTTTTGGTGTTATTTATCCTCTCTATTGTTTTTTTGTTCTCTATGCCATTTATTTCTGCTTTAATCCTCATTATTTCTTTTCTTCTACTTGGTTTAGGATTGGTTTGCTGTTCATTTTCTAGTTTCTTCAGTTCATCCATTAGTTCTTTGATTTTGGCTCTTTCTTCCTTTTTAATATATGCATTTAGTGCTATAAATTTCCCCCTCAGTACCGCTTTTGCTGCATCCCATAGGTTTTGGTATGTTGTGTTCTCATTTTCATTCATCTCTATATATTTAGCAATTTCTCTTGCTGTTTCTTCTTTAACCTACTGATTGTTTAGGAGCGTGTTGTTTAACCTCCAGGTATTTGTGAATTTTCTAAGTCTCTGATGGTTATTGACTTCTAATTGTATTCCACTGTGGTCAGAGAATGTGCTTTGATAATTTCATTTTTTTTTTAATTTATTGAGGCTTGTTTTATGTCCCAGCATATGATCTATTCTGGAGAAAGTTCCATGAGTACTAGAGAAGAATGTGTATCCTGGTGATTTGGGATGTAATGTTCTTCCAAGCATTTTATTCATTCAATCCTTTTAACAGCCCTATAATGTAGGTGGTAATATTGTTATCATCCCCATCTGACTCAGGAAGAAACTGAAGCACAGAGGGGTTAAGTAATTCGTCCAAGAGCTCACAGTAAGTTAAGGAGTCAGGACTCAAACCCAGCCATTCTCTCTCCTACAACTGTTATATGGATTTGTATATGCTAGGCAAGAGCACAGAGGAAGTCTGAAAATCATAGAGAAGTGGAAATGTGTGAGAATGGGTTGTGGGTTCTAGTAAGGGTGATGAGAAGTCTCAGTTTCCCTGGGACAGACCCAGTTTATGCCTGTGGTCCCAGGCATAATTATTAATACTATCCATTGTCATTCTCAATAGTGTCCAAGTTTGGGCAATAAATTATAGGGTTAACCTGTTGGAGAGGTCCTATTCTACCACCATGGGCAAGGCCCTTAAGCTCTGTTATCCATAATTTCCCCATCTGTAAAATGGAAAACTAATGTTTGCTCTCTTTGTATATAGTATTATTATATACAACATAATAATGGTATTGTGGCATAATATAGAAGTATAAAAATGTTATAAATGTCAAAAAGTGTCATAAGGAGCCTCTACAAATATTGCTTCTGCCATTTACAGCATACTAAATTAGATACTTTAAGTTAGTTAACATACTCATTGCCCATGAGTATATAATGCCTTTTTTAGTCTAACAAAACAAACATTTGTGATAGAAACCTTGGTGTCAGAATAGAGTACAAACAAACAAATCATTAAGTCACTCTTAACCATTATTACTGAACCAGCAACTATGTCAAGAGGCTCGAAAAGTAAGTTTGCTAATTTCATTATGTAACATCCACTTTATGTGTGACTCATTATTTCCACTTAAGCAAGAAAAATGACCAGAGTAAAAAGAATAAACTGCTTTGTTATTTAAAAATAAAACTAAAAAGACAAGCACTAATAAGTAATTCATCAGAAATAAAAGCTGTAGATTGATTTTATAAAGGAAAAAATATATCAAGAGCTTGCTGCTATATTCAGGAAAATCACCTACATATTCAGAATTAAATGGTACGAGCTCTATCATAGGAGTGTCTCTGGTTTTCTTTTCTCTTCTTTCTTTCTCTCTCTTTTTCTTTTATTTGTTAAATACAGTCCCCTTGTGTTTTAGTTTGTCTATATGGAAATGCACAAAAACAGAAGGAAAAACATCTAAAATGGATAATGGGAGTATTTCTTCTTTATCTTTTTGTGTCTTCCTTCAATTTCCAACTTTTTGCTCCCTGATTTCTACTCCCCCACTATCTAATTTCTGACATTATATTGGCAATTTTACTGCAATCTATCACTTCCTTTATTCCTCTCAGAGAACCTAAGATGGCGGCTAGGTGAGACCGGGCAAAAAAAACACCTCCATGAAAAATACTAGATAAAAACTAGAAGGTGACCCAGAATATCGGTTTCAGTGATGCACCAGCTGGACAAGGTCTGCAAGAACCACAAAGGCCGTACACTTAGTGAAACCAGGAGTCTGCATTCTGAAACGAGTGAGTAAGCCAGCTGAAAGACCCGTGGCCACGCTGCAGTGTGCAGACGCTGAGGGTTGGCGTTTGGAGACAGACTGGTTCTTTTAAAAAAAAAGGGGGGGGGGGAACCCAGGAGCGGCTGCAGTTGCAACAGTGGGAACTGTACAGTGAAGCATAGCAGGAGTGGGCTGAGCCAGCCTCTCAGTGTCTGGCATGGAGGATAGCCCACTGCAGATTCTCTCAGGGCCAGGGGAGTGGAGGGGAAAGCCAGAAGGAGAAAGAAACCCCGCTGCTTGCAGCTGGCTCCCTGGCAGGCTGGAGACACTCCTGCCTGGGGCTGTGCCCACAGCCCAGAGCCGCATCAGTTGTCCCGGAGCTGGGAAGGAGGAACTGTGTGGGGGGTGGAGTTGAGATGCCCCATTCAGCCATCTTTGCATCAGGCTGAGAGCGCCCCTGCACAGCCCAGCGGCCCAGGGCTTCCCTTGAGGGATGGCGTGCACTTGTGACGTAGCACAGTTTTCCCTCAGCAGAGGTCCTGGAAGATCACAGCTGAGAAGGGGGGCCCCCTCGGAAAACCCAGGGATGCTACGTCAATGCCGGTGGTTTGTGGGTCAGCGACAGAGAGGGTCTGGGGCAGAACTGAAATGAAGGCTTAGACTCTTGCAGCAGCCTTGAATCTCCGGAAACACCTGGGGGGTTTGAATATTAAAGCTGTTCTGCCTCCCTAGCCACCAGGACACACGCCCCACATTCAAGGCAGAAGGCTCCAGCAACACACCCAAACTGAGTTCACCAACTGAACCCCACAAGAATTATTTCCCCACACACCACAAGGACAAAGTTGAGGAGAACTGACTTGAGGGGTATAGGTGACTCACAGACACCATCTGCTGGTTAGTTAGAGAAAGTGTATGCCACCAAGTTGTAGATCTGAAAAACTAGATTGGTATTTTTTTTTACAACTTGAAAGAACCCTATCAAGCAAAGCAAATGCCAAGAGGCCAAAAACAACACAAAATCTTAATGCATATGATAAAACCAGACGATATGGAGAACCCAATCCCAAACACCCAAATCAAAATATCAGAAGATACACAGTACTTGGCACAATTAATCAAAGAACTACAATCAAGGAATGAAAACATGGCAAAGGATATAAAGGACATGAAGAAGACCATGGCACAGGATATAAGGGACATAAAGAAGACCCTAGAAGAGCATAAAGAAGACATTGCAAGAGTAAATAAAAAAATAGAAGATGTTATGGAAATCAAAGAAACTGTTGGCCAAATTAAAAAGACTCTGGATACTCATAATACAAGATTAGAAGAAGTTGAACAACAACTCAGTGTCCTAGAAGTCCACAGAACAGAAAATGAAAGGACTAAAGAAAGAATGGAGAAAAAAATCAAAATGGATCTCAGGGATACGATAGATAAAATAAAACGTCCAAACTTAAGACTCATTGGTGTCCCAGAAGGAGAAGAGAAGGGTAAAGGTCTAGAAAGAGTATTCAAAGAAATTGTTGGGAAAAACTTCCCCAAGCTTATACACAATATAAATACACAAAGCATAAATGCCCAGCGAACTCCAAATAGAATAAATCCAAATAAACCCACTCCAAGACATATTCTGATCAGACTCTCAAATACTGAAGAGAAGGAGCAAGTTCTCAAAGCAGCAAGAGAAAAGCAATTTACCACATACAAAGGAAACAACATAAGACTAAGTTGTGATTACTCAGCAGCCACCATGGAGGCGAAAGGCAGTGGCATGACATATTTAAAATTCTGAGACAGAAAAATTTCCAACCAAGAATACTTTATCCAGCAAAACTCTCCTTCTAAATTTGAGGGAGAGCTTAAATTTTTCACAGACAAACAAATGCTGAGAGAGTTTGCCAATAAAAGACCTGCCCTACTTCAGATACTAAAGGGAGCCCTACCAACAGAGAAACAAAGAAAGGAGAGAGAAATCTAGAGAATTTTAAGAGACATATATAGAACCTTACATCCCAAATCACCAGGACACCCATTTTTCTCTAGTGATCACGGATCTTTCTCCAGAATGGACCATATGCTGGGACATAAAACAAGCCTCAATAAATTAAAAAAAAAAAAAAAGAATATATTCAAAGCACATTCTCTGACCACAATGGAATACAAATAGAAATCAATAATTTTTGACTCGTAACTCTATTTACTTCCTACATGATATAAAATACACAAACTCTAATGACGAATCAGTGGTTTTGAACTCAATGTAAAATATGTAAGTTTTGACAAGAACTATATAAAGGTGGGGGAATGGAGGAGTATAGGAACACAGTTTACATGTCCTACTGAAGTTAAGTTGGTGTCAAAGAAAAACCAGATTGTTATGGATTTAAGAGGTTAATTATATAAGCCCCACAGTAAACACAAAGAAATTATCAGAGAATATGACCATAGAGATGAAAAGTAGAGTATGGGTTAAGAGAAATGGGGGAAGGGGCAATGGGGAGTTAAGAAATAAGTGTACGGTTGCTGTTTGAGGTAAAGGGAAATTTCTAGTAATGGATGGTGGGAAAGAGCATTACAACATTCTAAATGTGATTAATCCCACTAATGGAATGCTAGGGAGGGGGTGGAATGGGAAGATTTAGGCCGTATATATGTTTCCACAATTGAGAAAAAAAAAAAAAAGTCTAAATAGATGACAATTGAATGCCAAGGATGACTCTGGATGGGATCTGAGGATGGAGGAGAGGAGGCTCAAAGGGACACAGTTGAGACATAAGGAAAAAAAAAAAGGAAATAGAGAATGTAAGCTTTGTATCAATGTTGAATCTCTTGTACTTCTTAGCTGTGTTTAATGGGATTGCATAAAAGAATGCTGTTGTTCATGGGAATTGTATATGTGAATTATAGTGTTTGTTCAAGGATGTGTGCAGCTAGCTCTCATATGTTCAGAAGACAGAGCAATAGATGATGGATGATAGGGAGGGAGGGAGGAAGGGAGGGAAAGAAATAGCGGTGTGACAGCATGTTAAAGTTGGTGTATTGGGGTATCAGGGAGGGGAGTCAGGGTATGCTGGAGTTCAGTGTATGGGGTTTGTATTGTTTTTGCAACTGTTCCTATAACTTTGAATTTATTTCAAAATAAAATAAAATAAATAAATATATATATATATATATATATCTCATCTCATTAAATGAACTCATTTCTTTTGTTGAAAGTAAGGGAAGAAATCTAAATATATTTATTGTGTTCATTTTTTTCCCTAAATTTTCTCCCACTTCAAAAGCAGACTTTGGCCACAGTTCCCTCATCAGCTTCTCTATAAAGTGGGACTTTTCAATTAATTTATCCCTGTAAAACCCAGTTATGTGGAACTTACAGCAATATATAATTTGAGTGAAGGTGCTTAATAAAAGCTTAAGACTGAGATAAAGGAGGAGATTATGATGATGTGAATGACTCCCTTTTGCTTTTTGGAGGGAAACATCATAAGCAAATAATCTTGCTCAAAGGAAGCAATAAATCTCTGGTTGAACAGCGAAAATAAAGGAACAAAGAAGGAGAGGAAGGGAAGAAAGAGAGAAAGGGGAGGAATGGGGGGAGGGAGGAGGGAAGGAAATAGAGAAAGAGGTGGGAAGAAAACTTTCAGTATTTAAAAATATAAGGTGTCAAATTTGTGACATTCACTTAATTCCTTGTCCTGGTGGCCTTTAACCTAAGTCATGAGAACGTGAAACACAAAACCAAGATAGAAAATGTAATTTTGACTTTCTGAAATACCTTTCCTCTTTGCCTGTCATAGAAAGTGGTTGTGGATGTAAATGATGACCTATAGTCAAGAGACTCATATACTATCCTTCACTCTACTTTTAATTAACTGCCCAAGAATTGGTGAGACACTTGGTTTTTACAGGTCTGGGTTTCTCCAGTTCCTGAGGCATCTCTCAGAATTATATTCCTCAGAAAATATTTAGGGAAATAATGGGATAGATTATCTCTGAGGTCCTTCACAACTTTTTCATATTACAAAACCATCATGTAGTTGACTAATTCTTTTCTATAGATAACCTGAGGTTTTTATGAAGAAAAATTTTAAAAATGAAAACATTTCATGAGTAATAGTTGTCAATTATCTTCCTCACAGAGATGTAAAGATTAATAACATTGCATATCTAAAACCAATTCATAGTTTAAATGTATATAATGAAAGTAAATTATTACAAAATTTAAAAAAATATTTTATAGTTATTCTTTATAACATCATAGCATTTCAAGAATCAGAGTCTCTGACTTTAAGTTGATCTGTGCTTTCCAAGAACGTTTTCATAATTGTGAAAAAAAGTGTGTAATTGCTGTAAAACAATAGTTTGTGAACACTAATTCAGATTTTATAATCATGCTCTAGGGAAACCAAGAGCTCATTTCCTCTGAACTTCCATTACTTATGTTTTATGTTAAGAGGTTACATTGGTTTGCAAAGGCATTAGCCAGAAAACTAGTCTCTAGAGCACTTGCTAAATTATTAAATGCAAAATAAGATACAAAATAGCAGGATGAAGGCTACTTTTGCATCTACCAAAATTATCTAATAGTTTTACAGAAAACAGATGAGTATTATTCCATTCTGGAGTATTAAGCACATCCACTTGAAATTCATCCTCTGATTCCTCAGAACCAAAAACACATTAACATGTACAGACAAGTTTTGGTAGCGATACAATGAAGGCACTGGATTGAAAAGGGCAGGAGAGAGGGTGATGGGACTACCCCTGCCCCATTTCTCTTCTTGAGCTGAGCCAGGGTCAACTACACCCACACACTTCCCCAGCTCAATAATTCACTTCTGTAAGGGACTTACCATAGATGAGCTCAATCATTGCTCAATCAATATCAGTTAAATCCATGGCAAACCCCTCACTTCCAGACAACTGTTTATCAATGATTAAAATAATCTTACTGACATATGCACAATGGAACAACAGCCTATTTGAATTAGCATTTATCTTACAAGTTACTTGGTTTTTAAGAGACTGCCAACTATTTGAAGAATTTGTTTGGTTTTCTACTTTATGACAAACTTCACTATAAAAGAAAATTACTCATTTTTTGAACAACATTCACTGATATAAGGATGTTATGGAGCAAGTGAATGCATAGTACAGTGGGAAGATATCCAGCCCAGGAGTGAGGAGATTGGATTCTGGACCTGGCTCTGCCTTTGAAGCCTCAGTGTTTCCATCTATAAAATAAGGAAGTTGGTTCGAGAGAAGGTCTCTAAACTTTTGTTAGAATGACAGCTCTATTTTCAACAAAATGTACTAAAAAGCCCAACCTGTTAAACTGATAAGAGTGATGCTTCTTTGGTTGAAAAGGGGGCAGAAATCCTGTCCCATCCCCCAGTCTAGGCTGCACACCACTAAGCTATAGAATCTCTAAGGAGAGATGTTAGTTTTTGAAGGCTGATACTGGGCTGTCTGAGGCATAGGAAAAGGTTTAAAAGACAGATCTGGGGAGAGACAATTGATGACCATCTCCCAGTGGTTCTAGATTCTTGTTACTGGGCACCTTGCTTTTAGCAAACCTACTTTCTCCTGTATCACTCACTTGTGATTGAAAAGACAAAGCGGTCAAATAATAGAATCAATTGGAAAGAATAAGTTTTTTGTAATGAATGTCATATTTCTTATCTGTACCAGTTCCTTCTTCAAAGGAACCAAATGCTACTATGTTTGAAGTACAGGTTGTCCCCTATACAGTTTCTCTTGTACATAATAATTGTGTCAAACATCCCTTACAGAAACAACTAATTATAATCTTATTCAAAGAAGAAATCCAAACTAAAACAAAAATAAGTCTGTTATTATAAAGCAGTCTGAGTCAACACTAAGCTGAATTTGCAGACAGCCTACTATTTTTCATTAAGCAAAGAATTTTTAATGGAAAACTAATACATTAGATGAGCTAAAGTTTAAAGCAAATTTGAGGACAAATAGTGGGATGGAAAAATGAAATATATATTCGTTCATTCATTTAACAAATATTTTTGAACACCAACAATGAGCCAGGCAATATTATAGGTGTCGGAGATACAGCTGTGAAAAAAACAGACAAAAATCTCTGCCTTCATAAAGCTTATATTCTCATTTCCTTTCCTTTCTTTACATCTTTCTTTCTTTCCTTCCTTCTTTTTCTTTTCCATCCATGCTTCCTTCCTTCCTTCCTTCTTTCTTTTTCTCTATACTTCATCTTGTTCCATAAAGGATTAAAGAAGATGAGGGCAAAATATTCCACAGAATAAAAATATTAAGTTATAGCTGGCAGGCCCATAGAAACACTACAGACCCCTTTGTAAGACATGGGCCACTGGTGAACATTAGCTATTAAGGCTGAACATTAGTATTGTCTTTACTATAGTGTGAAAGAAGGGAAAAGACGCAAAAAGCAAATAGGAGTAAGAATGAAGATAGAAAAAGAAGAGAAAATGGGAGAGGACATAAGGAAAATTAGAAATTTTCATTAGAGTTCTTTGGCAGTATTATCCTTCAATACCCATTCTCCTCTTCATTTCTTTTACTAATGGAACACCTCACCATTACCATCTACTTTTAGCTAGACACATAATTGTTTATCTCCCAACTATATTTCCTACAGTGCTTTGCAGCTAAATGTGGCCATGTGACTAAATTGCAGCCAGGGGGATATGAAAGGAAGTGACTTATGCAATTTTCAGTTCACATCTCTATTAAGGAAGCTGCTTCCCCTCCCTTCTTATAACTCACCAGAACTCAAGCTGGAATGAGGGCATAATGTGGTAATCTAGCTTTTACTATCGATATGGTGATCACATTCTAGGGAGAACAGGGAAAATAGAAGTAAACTGGATTCCTTGACTTTGTAGAAAGGAAACTCCTACATGGCTCCTTTCTTTTCTGAGACACTGTGTTTTAGGATCTCTTTGTTATAGCTGCTTAGATTATACCTCACAACCTAAGTTCCTACTACCTTACCAATGATTTTAAAAATGGAAAAAAAAAATAAAGATAGATAAAATATACAACTAAATAAGTGGCTCTTCCTCTATGTTATGGGAATTAAAATATCCAGGGAATCTTGATCCTAACTTCTATTCTTAGAGTGTCAAGTCACACTAAGAATGCTTCATAAAGTGATTCTGCCATAGACACTTCCAGTGGATCCAATCTCAAAGGGCCAAAAGGACACTCAGCAGAAGGCTGAAATTATTCACCATAGCCACATGCTTGCTATGGCTGTCTGTTAGTTTCCTATTATATTCAACTTAAAATAAACCTTTTCTCCTATATCTCTACTTTGACAATTTGCTTCATGGGATGAATATAATATGGAACTGATCAAATATTAATTATTTCTAGATTCCTTACTCTTTGATTCCTTTCCTTGTGCCAATAAAATAGAGAGAGAGAGAGAGTAGATTACAAAAACTGAATATAAACTGGGCAAATGCAGACCATGGGCATAGAGTACAAATGTTGGCACAAAGAAGTTTTATTGGATCCTATCATTGGGTTTGCTTTCTTTCCTCAGAGTTTTTCTCTAGTTATTTGGAGAATACCATATACAATTATTAAAATCTATGCTTTGGAATAGCAATGCTAAACTTCTCTCTTCCATTTTATATATTTTATACCTTCTTGTATAATTGCTACTTAGAGGTTTTTGAAAGCTAGTTTTGAGTCCAATGTGGGAAAGTTTATATCTCTTAATAATTCAGGTATGTAAGCCTTAAAAGTGGTGAAGAAAAAGAGGTTAAACACTGTGATGCAATAAAAATGTTTGACATGTCCAGGCATTCCATTTTTCTTCAGACTTTTGTTTGCTTTTCCTCCTACGTACAATAATAAAACATAGAGCTAGAATCAACGTATAATGACAAATGGTCTCAGGGTTGGGTTTGCATTCTTCTGAATGTATTGGCATTTATAATTTGGAAAAGATATATGTAATCAACCACCTTCAGACAAAAGTAGGAAGACTTCTGGCAAAATGTTCAAACCACATCAAGCTTTAATTTTAAATGATGCTTGAAAGAAAGCAATGTAACTAAGACCAATTTATTTGTACAGCATCTAAAATTTGAACTCATTAGACATATTTAAGAGATGGAAACAAATGTATTTGTTTTCTAAATAGAACAAGTATATTAGAAAATAGGAAATTAAAAAAATTTTTACTAGCCACTATTATTTGTTGCTGTGCAATACTTAAATCATTTTCTTTCAAGGCCCTCTGAGGTTGCTCTAATAAAACATGCTATTTTTAAGAGTGAGCAAACATGCTGAATTTCACATTATCTATGTCATAGAGCTTCATTCTAACTTAGAGAGAATGTAATTTTATTGGGGAGGGTATTGTTGATTTTCATTTTGGTTTTCATAAAGGACAAATGGATGTTTTCTGCTTTGTATTCAAATCCAGTTTCTACTGTATTCTGAGAAATTTTAGGTAAAATCATGTCATGTGAGTCCCTTTACGTGCATACCTAGACATGACAGACAATTTGGTGAAAGAAAACAATTGTTCCAGAACCAAGAAGTTTGAAATAGTATGTTTCTATCCAGAATGATATCCTGCTCCAAATGTGGGATGGCCAGATACCAGCATATCATCAAGTTTTTGGCTAATGTATGTATTCTGACCACTCAATCAAGGCAAGTTTCTTTAAGACCAAGTGTCCCAGACTCTGTGGCGTCTTTTCCCTTGGACTAGACCCTGACAAAGCTGCCTAAGAGAGGTGGCTCTTTACAGACCATAATGAAGCACAAGTCTGGAGGCCACCACAGCCAAGAGCCCACTGAAGTTTGCCAAGAATTGATGCTACAGAGCATTGACATCAGGACAAAGTCCTGGTTCGGTTCTCCTCCTCCACACCACTAGCTTGTAGAAGAGTCTGATGAACATTTGAAAGAATAAACATGAAGAGGAATATTTTTCCCCATAAGGATCACACATCACCAGCAAAAAGCACATAAAGCCAGCCCCTCTATCAAAGGCACAGGAAAAACTAGTAGGAAAGGGAGAGAACTTGCTAATTTTTTAATCTCATTACGCATAACTCCAAAGTACTCAAAGGCTCTCTCCGCACAAACACTAACCACACAACTCTACAGCATATTCGTTTTATGCACAAACACTAACCACACTACTCTACAGCATATTCCTAACAGTGGTTGTTCTTCCTAAAAATCCATCTAGGGATAGGAGAGTATATATGACTTGGATACCGTGCCTTTTCAAGCTGCTGAGAAAAGTGTTAAGGAGATTCTGCTGATAGCAGCATTCAGCCTCAAAGATACTGAACAGGCTGAAACACTATTTTTAGACAACTAACACATGACTAAAACATCAAGTTTAATGACTTACTTCATTCCACACTAGTATAACATGTCACATATAGCTGAAAACCAACAAATGCTTCAGATGCTATAATTTTATTATTTCAGCACTTCAACTACAGTATTTAAAGACTTCAGTGTTTCTTCTACTCAAAAAGTACATTAAGAAATAAAATATAAATAATTAATGTCATAAAAAATGTATTTTTAAAAAGTTCACATTATAGATTTATTTACGTAAAATAGAACTTGTCCAGGAGAACAATCCTGCTGTAACACAAAAGACAAGAAAATTAAAAAATAGTTTTAAAGACTGAACAATTTTTTTAAAAAACTAAAATTATTAAGCAAGGATAGTCATATGACTTAAATCAGTCAGCAAATATCTAGTGAGCTCATGTTATATGTAAGACACCATGTTTTTTGAGTATCATGTACACAGCACAAAACCTTCCACTTCTGCCTGCCTCCCAGGATGAACTTGATTCTGAATGTGTACACCTATGTCCTACCCAAGGTAGCTAATCTTTAATTAGCCTATTCTTATTGGAGTTTTGAGAGTAATGAGAACTGCTTTACAGTGCCTACATATTCACTATGTTCAGATCTTACAGCATTAAGATAAATTAGTACTAAAAAGCATATGTTAGTTCCTCTAACTTCAGCAGTACATTTTAAATCCACGGAGGGCTACTATTGGAAGCCCTTACTAGGCAGACCTTTCCAAACTAACGAGAACATATCCTTTTAATAAAAAATAATAGCTATGTTCTCATTTTCAAAGTTTGCGATTAAAACCTACAGTGAAAGAATCCAGCTGAGAAGAAATTTCCTTTTGGTTTAAAAAAAAAATAATGTCATTAAATTTATCAGAACAACATGAAATGAAGATGTTGTTGTTGGGTCCTTCACTTCTAATGGAAACCAAATAGGCTTTCTGGCTTAGTTAAATCCATAAATTAGTCGTCAAATAACATTTCAATAATAATTTTAAACACATAAAAATCAAGGTATGAAAGAAAATCCCACTATCAATGAAAATCAAACTAAACAATTACACTTCTTTTTGCATGTGATTTAACTGCCCAGATTTCAAAGAAAACCACATAATCTCACGTGTTAAAATATTTATTTTACATATTTTAAGCATGGCAGGACAGTTTTTCAAAACATAACTTGTAGTATTGGGTGCCATTCCAACTGCAGATCCAGATCCTTTGACATGGAAGCTTAGTTTGCTAATCTTGGCTTATACTTTTAAAAACAACTCAACTACAACTTTACGTGGTGATATTCTATTTTTCTCATAGTTTATAACCTAAAAATGCAGTGTCAAATTGTTTTTGATATTGACAAAGGGCACTGTTACTCATTTTATTTTTCAGCATAGAACTAAAGGTACATGAATCATGCTTTTGAAACTGGGAATGCATGCAAAACAGAGGATATGAATGAAGACTAAGTAAATAATTCCTCTCATAATCTAAACTTTTTTTTTCGGGGCATTGGCTTTGAAAAAAGTCATTTTCTTCACAATAGTCTATTGCCCTAAAAAAACGAAATGGTGATAAATGTACTCCCAGAGAGCAGTTTGTTTACCATAAGATGTGGCTCAGTAAAGTGTTTCGTGTTCTGGAAACATAAAGTTAATTCTTCCTGTCCCAGTCTTAAGAAAACACCCACAACGTAAACATACTTTTGTAAATGAGCTGGCCCTCATTTTCTTTTAGGAGATGGTTGTTTCTATGTGTCCCATAAATCGGCATTCTTAGATGTGCAGAAATGAGAATAAATAATTTAATTGGGCCTTTGTATGACAGATCTAATATAACATATGTGAGCATTCTTTTATTCTCCGCATGGGATTACAAAGGGAGGAAAGGGTTGCAAATGAAACCCCAAGAGATGAAACTGAATTTAGCTAAAGTGATACTTCTCTAGGAAGAAATTTTAGCTCCTTCAGAATGTCAAGTCAGAGCTGAGGCTCAATACTGCCATCTCCTTCTTAAATGCTGAAATACAAGGAGCTATCTCAGGATAAAAATACAGGGTAACAAAGCAAAAAGTAGCTACTGGACACGTAAAGTTCTCAAAGCACATAATATATATTTTATGTTTATCATTTTGGAAGGAAGGTCAACCACTAAAGATAGTATACAACCTTTATTAAGTTAACAAATATTTTTAAGCTACAACATGACTAACGTTTTTTGTGAAATCTCCCCTCTCAAAAAAGCAAAAGCCAACTTGTACATCCTATTATTGATAATCATTCAGCTTACTTTTCTTGTTTTGACAATATTTAAATATTGAATAAACAATCTAGGTAGTAAAGCCAGCATTAAATTTAAGCAGAGTAATTCACTGAAATATCTTTATTCTAGGACTTTTATATTCATTCCCTGATTCTAGTCATTTCCTTAACTGGTAACTGATACCTGAAAATCCATCATTTTCCTTTCTTTAACATAAGGCTTTGAGCCCTATTAAAATGCAAACAGTTCACAGACAGGTAAGTTTGTAATGTATTATCAGCTACATAGATCTTATTGTGCATTGTCCTCAGGTAAGGTGACAGTAAGTTCTAAAACAGTCTTACCTTATGTGTGTTGCCCCAGGGTAATTATTAAAAACTCCCCCTCCAATTTTGATAAATTATATTTCCCTAGTCTTAGGATCTTTCTTGAAGGTAGAGTTTAGCAGGAGAGAGGAGATCATTGTGGCAAAAAGGGGGCCACTACCAAAGTTAAGTGAGTGGAGGGTAAAAAGTAGAAACGGGAGTTTGAGGAGAGCAGTTCTTCTCAAGAAATTAATGAGATCTTACACATAAAGAACTTAATTGTAGCACGTAGTAAGAAAGGGGCAAAATCCCACTAAGTAAGAAATGTAACACAATCTTCATTAACAATAGTAAAATATATATTTGACTAAAATATGTTAAAGCACCAGATTTGTTTCATCACTAAATTCTAATTCATCACTAAAACTAATTTAGAATCTCTCATCCCCACGCTGAATAGATTACGACTACTGCAGCCATTTCTCAGATACAAAGCAAAGAGGAATTCATGCAGAATTATCTGAAGAGAATCAGAAGCTCAGCGGAGGCACCATTCCAATATATGTACTCTTGCCTTGTTTTGCAAAGTACCATTTCTATCCCTGGAACATTGAGATCCATGAGTGAATCCTAAAGGGAAAAGGGGAAGTTGGAGGTTATTCATTGGCAGAATAGCTCTGTTGCCCTCGCTGACACAGCAAAGCAGTGTGACAAACCAATGTGGGGTTCGAAATCAAGAAGGGTCTTTGACTCAGGTGGGAAAGGAAGGTGTGCCACCCTTATGAAAAGGTGATCATGACGGAGACAATGCTCGAACATAAGTGGGAGAAAGAAGTTCAGCGTTCAGGCTTTAGAAAGAGAAAATAAGTGAGAAATATTTCTGTGAAATTGTCAAAAGAACTATCATAAGAATCATATTAAAATTTAACTATACAAATATAATATGATAATGTGTTTATACCTCCTAAATTTAATAATTCAAAACTTCAAGAAGGTTTTCCTTTAAATAAACTGGCTTTAAAATGAAGTTGGCTTAAAAGAAGTTCCCCTTCCTCTAACAACTAGGAGCCTTGGTATGAAAATTACTGGAGCAAATTATCTCCTCACCCACCATCTTCAAGTTTAATCAATCTGTGTTTTATATGTTTTGGAGTCAGACCTTTCAAAGAGAAGCATATATTTTACCTGTGTTTAATTTCATGTGAAAAAATATGTCTTGAAAAGTTATAAAATGTGTTAGAAAAAGTAAAAATGACATACGTTTTTAAATGACCATCAATCATCTATACTGCCTTCAGTTGTCCGAGAAGGCCATGCCATCTGTAAGTACTCTCTGCCTTTTATCTAGAGTTAGAAAGAAAGGACACCAAGCATAGCTGCATAACTCTGCAATGCAGAGGATGGGAGAGGCCGACAACGAAGCACAAAGAGCACCAGATCTGACTACTTCACCTAGGTCACTTGAACAAAAAGACACTGCACACTATAATCTACTTGCCATTCCCAAAGTTCCATTACCACGCATGCTGGGGCAACTGGTGTTCCCCAATATCTAGAGACAGAAGTAAACTGTTCTGGTTTCTACTAGCAATAGTCTCTTTCTATCCCTCTTATGCTGCTCTATCTTACAATTTTATTTCTTAAGGAACTTAACAACTTGTTTATCTCCAGAAAATCTAGGAAGTCTCCTTGCTCTAATAGGTCCTCAAACTCTTTCCTGACATCTCTGAGAACTTCTCTTGTAGAAGTTTTTCAAAGGAAAATATTCAGAGGTGGGGGGTTTTAGCTGTGTCTTCTTCTTTGTGTTAATAAGTGGCAGTATTTCCACTGGCAGGCCCAGCAAAGACAGACTGGTACACCAAAGTTTCTCTATATATAAATCAGAAGAAAAAATGTATTCTGCACCTTGAAGAGTGAAAATATTCTAACCTGGTATAAACACTGCTAGCCACACCCTTCTATTAATGCCTCTTTAAGTAAAAATTGAGAGAGTTGTTGTGAGTGTTATAGAACTGAGGTCACATGCTAGAGGAGGACAGTTTGAAGCCAATAAAAGGGTCAACTAAACATTTCTTTGCAAAAAACATTACGGCCAAGGCCTTTGACCTTAAGTACCTGAGGAAATGCTCAAAGGGCAAATTGAAGGTGACTGTCCACCCTTTCAAAGTGACTTTCAAACTTTTTCAGAACCCCAGATCACTTATGCTGGGCAAAAAAACTCAACAACCCCACTTGCTTCTAGACAGGGCTCATGAAAATTGTTGAAAAAAGTAGTCCTGATTTTCATGATACCCTACTGGAGTGACCATGCCTTCAGTTATTTGGTCCTGTCCTTTGACTGATTATAGGAAGGCACATGCTTTTTTTCCCCTAAGATAAGTTGCATGAACATAAGCTCACTGTTCCTATTTCATTGCTCTATTAGGTGGGAATAAAATGACACATCAATGCAAATCAGGGGAGGGAAATGTAAAAAGAAGAGTGAAAGAGGCACTTATCAATATATGGATACCAGTGTGAAATTTATTTTAACTTAAAAAGTACTGACTTCGTTCAATGCCATGAATGGGGAATTCATGCTCTAAAAACTGACTCCCTTCCTTAGTCTTCCTCCCATCTCATGCCCCAATCTTTCTTCCTTTCAAGAACCAGATCAAAAGTCATGCCCAACATCAAGTGTTCCCGAATATCCAGAGACAGAAGTAAACTGTTCTGGTCTCTACTAGCAATAGTCTCTTTCTATCCCCCTTATCCTGCTCTATCTTACAACTTTATTTCTTAAGGAACTTAACAACTTGATTATCTCCAGAAAAACTAGGAAGTCTCCTTGCTCTAATAGGTTCTCAAACTCCTTCCTGACATCTGAGAACTTCTTTTGCGATGAGGAATAATTCTTTTTTATCCTATTGAATTCCTCTAATAAATAAGCCTTTTTGTTATCTTCAACTACCTTGTAACTCTTACCCTTAGGTCCTAATTATGTATTCTAGAGGTATGCAGAAGACTAATCCATCTTTCACATTTACAATCTTTCAATATATTCTATTTTCCAGATGAACTACTCCTCATAAGAAATGACTTCTAGACCCTTCAACATCCTAAACATCCTCATAAATATATCTTCTTCTTCAATAATATTCTTATTAAAACCTTCCCACCCAAACTAGAAAAGAAAAATATGTGGAGAGAATTACTATGACGACAATAACAAAAATATGAAAAAAAAAAAAACACATTTCAATGGTAGAAGGAACAATTGTCTGGCTTGGAAAGCCAACAATTAATCACTGGTAAAATGATTGAATAAGACTAGACCAAGGTTAGAGAGTCCTATAGCACCTCTTACATGTCTACCTGTAGATCACTGTTTTCCAAGGTATATAGCAAATAGTAAACAAAACTACTAACACTAACATTGATTGTGCATACAGCATGCACCAGGCATTGCACAATGCACCTTTCACATATAAGCTTATTTAACCCTCCCAATAATTCTTTGCAGTAGATAGTATCATTACATCATTTTACAGATGAGGAGACAGAAGTTTAAAGAAATTATTTGCCAAAGTTTATACAAGTAGAAAATAGCAGAGCCAAGACTCCACCCAGGTCTATGTGATTCCAAAGCTTTTAAATCTCACACTATGTTGCTAATTATTTAATCAGTTAATTAGTAGATGTGGTCACATAAATTTGGTAAACTCTAAATTATATAAAATTAAACAGATTACTGCTGAAACTTCTCAGAACCTTTAATATGGTAATTAATACTGCTACTCTCCAACAGAGGGATATAGTATATCATGTTTCCCAAACAATTAACCAGAAACACCTTTTTTCTAGTGCAACTTGCAGGACAGGTGTTCCACAGAACACACATTGGGAAATGCTGCTTAAGGTTAGGAACAACTCTTTGAAAAATTTTTTCAATACATTTGTCTAATCAGTTACAAATCCACACAATGGTGCTGAGACAAGTGGATTTTCATACCTAAATTCCTTACTTGGGGAAACAAACTACCTAGATATAGACCGAGGAGCAGAGGGGAATGTGGCTTGACGATAGTACACTCCTTCCTTTATTCATTCAAAAGAAAGTAATGAACAGCTTCCATGAGCCAGGCTCTGTAGCAAGTGGCAGGCATACAAAAATGGCCATATCCCAATTCCTTCTGTCAAGGTAGTGATTGTTGTATAGGAGATATAGACAGAGTTATATACTGCACAACTCCAGGAGCACAATTCACATTGTAGTACTGGGTACAAGCTTTATATAGAAGCCCTGAATGTAGACATGTAAAGAAATAATATGATATAGAATGATGAGTACAAAATATGAAGCCTAAACAAAGTTTTTATTTCACACAAAAGGAAATGTAACTCCACTTGGGTATATCAGAGAAGATTTCACCAAAGAGGAGCTGTACCCTCCTTACCTTTTTCCTGACCTCTATTGGTTGTCCAAAATTTTTCTTGACTTTCTTGTTCCCCAGTAACTGAGAACCTATTCCCCAAAAATACCATAAATGAAAGTAATCACTAACCTTAAAACAACTCAGAAATTCCTCTTTTTACAAAACAATTCGTATGTTCATAGATCCTCATACCTGATAACAATTTGCTACTATGTCTTCAGTATTTAAAATCCAGTATCAAATAGACACTTCTTTAGAGAATAATGGAACATATGCCCTATGAACTCTTAGGGCCTATACTCACAGATAATCAAAATTTCCTTGTATAATATTATGTGCAAGTAAATGTTAAAAAATGTAAAACAGTTGTTTTTTAAAGCATCATTGTATCTGAAAAAAACTCCACATTTGGAAAAAGAGAAGTCTTCAAGATTATTGCAAAATGTTCTAAGTGATTTCTTGGATTAATTTAGTCTGAGGGAGAAAAGGAGGAAGGAAAAAAACGAGTGACATTGAAATGGAGCCAGGCTTGGTGTGCATGCTTTAGGCTAATTGTCCTTTTAATTCCTGAATTTCAGTCATCAACAACAAAATGAGAGCAAGCACTTATCACTGACAAGATAAGAATGTTCAGGTCTACAGAAAATAAAGAATGTGATTTTCCTTTTTATGGAACAATTTTTAAAACTAAAAAAACAAACAAACAAACAAAAAACACTGAAAATCAACATGCCACCTTTGCTGTTTGCTCCATCAGACACTCCCTTTGACTAAGCTCTCAAAATATCTCATTTAATATAATAACATTCATCAACATGTTCTTTCAAATAGTGAAAAACTGAGGACAATATATCCAACAATAGAGGATTATTTAAATAAATTGTGAAATACTTTTATTAAAAAGCTAT
Source organism: Choloepus didactylus (assembly GCF_015220235.1). Lineage (NCBI taxonomy): Eukaryota > Metazoa > Chordata > Mammalia > Pilosa > Megalonychidae > Choloepus > Choloepus didactylus. Next base: position 172,536,506 of record NC_051310.1, read on the forward strand.
AGGTAGGCTCATAATGTAATGTAAAATGACAGAAATATGTGTAAAGCATAATATAAAACATGAAATTCTAAAAAATATATCATGACAATCCTATAAATACAGTTATAGACACATAACCTAAAGACTAGGAGGAAATATATCCAAATAACCATGATTATCCCTGGGTGGTAGAGTTATTAGTCTAAAATCCATCAGATTTTAATTTTTGTCATTATGCTTTTCTATATTTTTCAAATTCCCCAAATTAACTTGTATTGATTTTAAAAGAAAGAAAAAGTAATGTCTTCTTTCAAGCACTCTCTTCTCATTTTATTTTTCCCTCAGGGGGCAGTGATTTCGGACCTTGAATAGTAAACAGAACATACTATTTCATATCACTGTTGCCCAAGGACATCTGTCCAACAGTCCTGTAAATAGAGATCCAACTTAAAGATGGCAGACCCGAAATCCATACTCGTACTTTCTATGACAGACATGAACAACATACTATCGTTACCTGTAGCAAAGATTAAAATCTTCTCCTGGGCATATGTCTGTGCTACAGTGATTCCTTTCTTAAGCTTGAGGGTTTGATTTCTAAGGCAGAAACTATGAGTAAGACCTCTTTTGGTTATAGATGTCACTTATATGCAAATGTAGAGTGAATTGTGGATGGAATCCGGATGGATAGCCACCCAACAGACAGAGCCCTGTACTAAGTTCACCGACATTAAATCAACAAGTCAGGCCACCAAGGCTCATGTCTTGGTTATGCTACTAAAATAACTGTGTGACCTTAGACAACTTCCCAGAGTGTTAGTTTCCACATGTGTGACACTGGGGAATTAGACGAGATTATGTCTAAGGATTCTTCTGTTAAGAGGATAAGTGGCATCTGCAAATGTATAAATGTAGGAGAGTCACATGTAGAATGGTGTGATATTTAAGTCAATGTAAACAGCTATGAAAATATTCTCCAGGGGTCCCAAAACTGTAATGTGCAAGCCACTGGCCTGCTACTAGCTAGCTGTATGATGTTTCAAAAATCATTTGTTTTCTTTGGGCCACTGTAAAACAAGGGAGGTTGTCGAAATGAGCTCTGAGACCTCTTTTAACTCAAAATTCTATTATTTGGAATTCAAATATGAGCCTAGAGGAGACAAAGGGAAACAAGTAAAAAGGATTGATAAAAACAAGAAATTTTCTGACTTCCTTGTTTTTACACTGGGTTGGATTTTCTTTAGTTTTTTTGTTATTTAGTGGAGGGATAAGTGAAGGTAATTCCTGCATATTAGTCAAGAGCAGGATAAAATTTTTTTAAAAAAACACAATTATGATTAGGTTAAGTAGCAGAAAATCAGTTATCCAAACAATAATTATTACTTTACTTATAATAATTAGCTCCAGAAAGCAGGGACCATCTAACACACTTTCCCGCAACTAAAGGCAGGCACTCAATAAATATTTACTTTATCAGTTATGATTACTGTTGGTTTATTTGAATGAGAATGAACTAGGAGCAGGCAGTCTTCAATGGAGGATTCCAGTGTTTAGAAATCCTTTTCCTTTCTGTTTCAAAAGACTCCAAATCCATGCACCCATTAAACACCCACTACACATTTATGGTCCCTTAGCACAATTAGAAGGAGACTACTGGGATAAATAGCATTCCAGTTACTTTTAAGGCTATCCAAACGCTGTAGCATCCAGCTGCAGGATCTCATTATATGCAAAAAGAACCAAAATGAACTCAAGGTAACTAATAATTCAAGAGTCATTCTTTGCTCATATAAATTACGAGCGGTTATTTTGTTTATCTATAGTCTGACAATCAAGCAATGTGATAATTTTGGAAAATATGGGTAACATGTAAGGATGAGGTCCCAAAGTCTTTTATCGCAACTTTTTTCATCCTATGCACAACTTAGGTTAAAAATGCTGTCTATATTTTTATTTTAATCATAAGCCAGGGCTTTGCTCTGCTTAGGTCTAGTCAATATTATTCCTTGCTACATGCGTGCTACGTGTGCATCACAATCAGGAGTTGAATAGCTTTGTCACTAACAAGATGGAACGAGCATTAATTGTACTGACTGTCCCAGAAGTGACAGTTCACTGACATAAAATCAACAAGACACCATTATAAAACCATCAGTCAAGGCTTGGCAACACTGTGCTTTACCGGAACCCCTGAAATGGAATTTGACCCATATCATTGCCCTTATCATTATATACCTAAATTAAGGGGGGGAACCATTTGTCTGTGATGCCAGATTACCACTACAACTGCACATTTCACATTATAAGCTTTTGAGACTGTATTAGTTAGGGTTCTCTAGGGAAACAGAATCAGTGAGAGGTGTCTCTGATTATCAAACTGTAAAAGTGACTCACGCAACTGTGGGTATGCACGAGTCCAAATTCTGTAGAGCCGTCAACGAAGTGTCAACTCCAAGGAAGATGTCCGATGAACTCCTCAGGAAATGAACCAGCAACTTCGACGAACTCCTCAGGAAATGAACTGGGATCTTTGACAAACGTGTTCGATGAACTCCTCAGGAAACGAACCGGCAACTTCGACGAACTCCTCAGGAAATGCTTCACTGGGCAGCCGAAGAAGAAGTGAAGGTCCTCTATCTGTCTTGCTTATAAGTCTTCAACTGATTAATTGGATTAAATCCAGCCAATTGCATTCTCTCATTGTGGAAGGCACGCCCTTTGGTGAATCATCAGTCACAGCTGCAGTCAATTGACTGATGATTTAATAAACCAGCCTCAAACGTCCTCACAGCAATTGTTAGGTCAGTGTTTGCTTGACCAGACAGCTGGGTCACCTGGCCAAGTTGACACATGAACCTAACCATCACAGTCCACCCCTTGTCAGCTTCGCAGTTATACACATCACCTAAAACCATACCTTCAAAATGAACATTACAGCTTATGCCATATGATAAGGGGATAAGACAGAGAAGAAAGCAAAGATATTTGCTTTACAGACAAATACAAACATAATTATAACAAAGCAAGGAAGAAATATTCATGTCATCATAGTCCTTGTTTCTATAACTGGTCACGTGGCCATAGTTCATATTTGTCACGACCTTCTTCCACTACCCATTCCATGTTCCCTTTACCCTCAATAAGCACTTCAGCTCGCCATGGTTCTTTGCCTGGTGGGGTGACCCAAACCTTCATTCCTGAAGTTTCTTGGCCATTGGTAGTCCTGCCTGGATTGGGTTGTTGCAGTTTTCCATTGACTTCAATCACAGGGCATGGTAGTACTAAGAGACACCCTAGGGGATCTCCTGTATTCCAGGAAAACTCTTCTTTATTTCCATTGTGTAGTTGCAGTGCTATTTCCCCTTGATAGTCAGGATCAATCACCCCAGCCAGTACAGTAATCCCTTTCCTTGCCTGTTGATTCAGAGGCATAAGAAGCCCAAAGTGGCCGGGTGGCAGTCTTAACTTCCAGTTCAATGGGATTATTGTTGTGTTTCCTGGTGGAAGCACTCCTGCTTTTGGAACCAAGACCTGTGGACCAGCAGAGCTTAAGCTTGCAGGGACAGGAAGCAAAAATTTCCCTAGTGGATCACTAGGAGTGATAGTGAGTGGTGCCACTCCTGTTTCCACCCCTTGATTCCTGGACCCATGAATCCTGGCTATGGGAGAAACAGCACCATAGAGTGGATGCTGATTCAGAGCATACACAGCCTCCTGGAGAACACTGCCCCAACACTGCAAGGTATTGCCACCTAGTTGACGCCATAATTGAGTTTTCAACAGGCCATTCCACCATTCTATCAACCCAGCTGCCTCTGGATGATAGGGAACATGGTAAGACCACATAATTCCATGAGCATGTGCCCATCTCCTCACTTCATTTGCTGTGAAGTGGGTTCCTTGGTCTGAAGCAATGCTGTGTGGAATACCATGATGGTGGATAAGGCATTCTGTAAGTCCACGGATCGTAGTTTTGGCAGAAGCATGTCGTGCAGGGAAGGCAAACCCATATCCAGAGTATGTGTCTATTCCAGTAAGAACAAATTGCTGCCCCTTCCATGATGGAAGTGATCCAATGTAATCAACCTGCCACCAGGTAGCAGGCTGATCACCTCGGGGAATGGTGCCATATCGGGGACTGAGTGTGGGTCTCTGCTGCTGGCAGATTGGACACTCAGCAGTGGCTGTGGCCAGGTCAGCCTTGGTGAGTGGAAGTCCATGTTGCTGAGCCCATGCATAACCTCCATCCTTACCACCATGACCACTTTGTTCATGAGCCCATTGGGCAATGACAGGATTTGCTGGGGAAAGAGGCTGATTGGTATCCACCAAACGGGTCATTTTATCCACTTCATTATTAAAACTTACTTCTGCTGAAGTCACCCTCTGGTGAGCATTCACATGGGACACAAATATCTTCATGTTGTTTGACCACTCAGAAAGGTCCATCCACATACCCCTTCCCCAGACTTCTTTGTCACCAATCTTCCAATCATGTTCCTTCCAAGTCCCTGACCATCCAGCCAAACCATTAGCAACTGCCCAGGAATCAGTATACAGACGCACCTCTGGCCAGTTCTCCTTCCAAGCAAAGTGAACAACCAGGTGCACTGCTCGAAATTCTGCCCACTGGGAGGATTTCTCCTCACCACTGTCTTTCAGGGACATCCCAGAAAGGGGCTGCAGTGCTGCAGCTGTCCACTTTCGGGTGGTGCCTGCATATCATGCAGAACCATCTGTAAACCAGGCCCGAGTCTTCTCTTCCTCAGTCAACTGACTGTAAGGAACTCCCCAAGATGCCATAGCTATGGGCTGGGAAAGAGAAAGTAAGGTGGAAGGAGTGGGGGCCATGGGCATTTGGGCCACTTCCTCATGTAACTTACTTGTACCTTCAGGACTTGCTCGAGCTCTATCTCGTACATACCATTTCCATTTCATGATGGAGTGCTGCTGTGCACGCCCAACTTTATGGCTTGGTGGGTCAGACAACACCCAGCTCATGATAGGTAACTCAGGTCTCATGGTAACTTGGTGGCCCATGGTTAAGCGTTCTGTCTCTACTAAGGCCCAGTAGCAGGCCAACAGCTGTTTCTCAAATGGAGAGTAGTTATCTGCAGAGGATGGTAAAGCTTTACTCCAAAATCCTAAGGGCCTGTGTTGTGATTCTCCTACAGGAGCCTGCCAAAGGCTCCAAACAGCATCTCTATTTGCCACTGACACTTCCAGCACCATTGGGTCAGCTGGATCATATGGTCCAAGCGGCAGAGCAGCTTGCACAGCAGCCTGGACCTGTCGCAGAGCCTCATCTTGTTCCGGTCCCCACTGAAAGCTAGAAGCTTTTCTAGTCACTTGGTAAATGGGCCGGAGTAGCACACCTAAATGAGGAATATGTTGTCTCCAAAACCCAAAGAGGCCAACTAAGCGCTGTGCCTCTTTTTTGGTTGTAGGAGGGGCCAGATGCAACAGCTTAGCCTTCACCTTAGAAGGAATATCTCAACAGGCCCCACACCACTGGACACCTAGAAATTTTACTGAGGTGGAAGGCCCCTATATTTTTGCTGGATTTATCTCCCATCCTCTGCCATGCAAATACCTTACCAACAAATCTAGAGTAGTTGCTACTTCTTGCTCACTAGGTCCAATCAACATGATATCATCAATATAATGAACAAGTGTGATGTCTTGTGGGAGGGAGAAATGATCAAGATCCCTGCGGACAATATTATGAAATAGGGCTGGAGAGTTGATATAACCCTGAGGTAGCACAGTGAATGTAAACTGCTGGCCTTGCCAGCTGAATGCAAACTCTTTCTGGTGGTCCCTACTGACAGCAATTGAGAAAAAAGCATTTGCCAGATCAATAGCTGCATACCAGGTACCAGGGGATGTGTTGATTTCCTCAAGCAATGATACCACATCTGGAACAGCAGCTGCAATTGGAGTCACCACCTGGTTAAGCTTACGATAATCCACAGTCATCCTCCAAGACCCATCTGTTTTCTGCACAGGCCAAATAGGAGAGTTGAATGGGGATGTGGTGGGAATCACCACCCCTGCACCCTTCAAGTCCTTAAGAGTGGCATTAATCTCTGCAATCCCTCCAGGAATCCAGTATTGCTTCTGGTTCACTATTTTGCTAGGCAGGGGCAGTTCTAGTGGCTTCCACTTGGCCTTTCCCACCATCATAGCCCTCACTCCAGGAGTCAGGGAACAAATGTGAGGATTCTGCCAGTTGCTGAGTATGTCTATTTCAATTATGCATTCCGGCACTGAGGAAATAACCACAGAATGGGTCCAGGGACCCACTGGACCCACTGTGAAGCAGACCTGAGCTAAAACGCCATCAATCACCTGACCTCCATAAGCCCCAACTCTGACTGGTGGACCAGAGTGACGTTTTGGGTCTCCGGGAATTAATGTCACTTCTGAACCAGTGTCTAATAATCCATGAAATATCTGATCATTTCCTTTCCCCCAATGCACAGTCACCCTGGTAAAAGGCCGTAGGTCCCCCTGGGGAAGGCTGGAAGGAAGATTAACAGTATAAATTTTTGGCAGTGTGACAGGGTCCTTCCCCAAGGGTACCTGGCCTTCCCTTCATTCAAGGGGCTCTGGATCTGTAAACTATCTCAAGTCTGAGAATTGATTAAGGGGCCGTGACTCTCTGTTTTTGTAATTCAAGGGAGACTTTTGTTCACGTGACCTAGAATTCTTCTGCCTATATAGTTCAAACAAGAATTTAGTCGATTGCCCATCTATTTTACTACTTGGTACTCCATGATCCACTAGCCAACGCCATAAGTCTCTGTGAATCATATTATTTTGATTGCTGCTTTGAGCCTGTTTTCCACTATGTTAGCCAAGCCCACCTTGTCTGTGGCGATTAACTGCAGCCACTTGGCGTCTACCGACTCGGGACCCGATTATCCCGATTGTGTTTAAGGATTCCAACTCAGTGACAGCAGTTCCTACAGTAATATCTGACCTACAGAGAAGGGCGACTACAGAGCTCTTCAGGGATGATGGAGCTAGTCTCACAAATTTATTCCTTACAGTCCTGGTAAAAGGTGTGTCCTCTGGACATTCCAGGGCTGTGTGAGCAGGTCTTCCATGATGAATCCACTCTAACAGTCCAATCTCTCTAAGCCTTTGAATCCCCTCCTCCACATTGTACCAGGGCAGTTCTGGCATTTCAACCTCTGGTAATGCCAGCCACCTTTTGATCCATGTTTCAGCCAGCCACCCAAACTGTTAACACCCTTTCTAACCCTTTGAGCTACAACATTAAATGCAGAATCTCTGCTTAGTGGGCCCATATCAGTAAACTCAGCCTGATCCAACCTTATATTCCTTCCACCATTATCCCACACTGTTAATATCCATTCCCACACATATTCCCCTGGTTTCTGTCTGTATAAGTTGGAGAACTCATACAGTTACTTTGGAGTATAGCGTACCTCTTCATGGGTCACATTTTGTATCTCACCCTTTAGGGCTTGTTGGGACTTGAGCCTAGTTATAGGTCTTGAAGCAAAAACTGGGGGTGGGGGTGGGTCATGAAAAGAGTTAGAATTATCTCTCAAGCCATTCACCTCAGGACATTCTGTTGCATTTTCATCTCTTAAAACAGGATTAATCTCTCCAGACAAAGGAGTGAGGGCTGCTTCCTTGGGGGAGGTGATTACAGGATTAGCAGGCACTGAAGGGTTAATCTCCTTAGGTGGGGGTTGGGTGGCAAGCTCCTTAGGGAAGATTGGAAGTAGGGAAGCTGTTTCCCCAGGACAGCCCTCTACAGGTAAATCTAACAATGACCCAGCAGAATCCAGGGTTCCAATGTCCTCACTGTCATTATTATCAATCCATATGTCCCCATCCCAAGTTTCCAGATCCCATTCTTTTCCAATCAATGCCTTTACTTTAACAGCAGACACCCTGAGAGATTGAGATTTTAGTTTACGTTGTAAATTTGCTACTCGCACAATGAGAGACTGCGCCTGGTTTTCAGAAACTTCCAGTCTGCAGGCACAGGAAATAAGATTTTCTTTCAGGGCACACATGGAAACCTTTACATCTGTCATACAGCGTTTAAGTTTTGAATTTGAAGCCTTTAGCTCATCCCTTTCTCTTACAACTTTATCCAAAGTATCTAAGAGCAGCCAGCCAACATCATTATACCTCTTAATACTGCAAAACTCTGTGAAGGTGTCGAAAACACTGTCACCCAGAGCCTTGCTTCGTACTAGAGTATGATTAGGAGAATCAAATGGTGCTATTTTGCGTATTTCCTTTGCCAACTCATGCCATGGACTGTCAGTGCCCTCTTGATTATTGGAAATAGAGTCATTAGTGCCTCTGAATCTAATCAGAGTAGAAAACAAATTGTAAAAGCCCATTTTAAGATTCTGTTTCTCAAGAACCACTCCCGGTACCAAGTTGTATTAGTTAGGGTTCTCTAGGGAAACAGAGGTGTCTCTGATTATCAGATTGTAAAAGTGACTCATGCAACTGTGGGTGTGCACAAGTCCAAATTCTGTAGAGCCGTCAATGAAGTGTCAACTCCAAGGAAGATGTCCGATGAACTCCTCAGGAAACGAACCAGCAACTTCAACGAACTCCTCAAGAAATGAACTGGAATCTTCGACAAACGTGTTCGATGAACTCCTCAGGAAACGAACCGGCAACTTTGATGAACTCCTCAGGAAATGCTTCACTGGGCAGCCGAAGAAGAAGTGAAGGTCCTCTATCTGTCTTACTTATAAGTCTTCTGTGGAGAGCCGCTTTCCGGGTTAGGGCCTAGTGGACACGCTGCAGCCTGCTCTAGAGTACACCCCTCCCATCGAGTGAGCCAAGATGGCGCTCACATCCTGCTTCCGCATATGACGCATGAGGCAGCGGTTGCTGCTAGCCTATTGTACACGCTTACGTAGTGCCAGCTTATTGGTTGTGACTATTGTATATAAGAGATTACCCGGGCTAGCCTCGGGGAGACAGCCCACAAGGAGCCGTGCCTGACGGCCGCACAGAGGTTGTTCTCCCACGGGGTATGAGGCCTCGTGTGGGAAATGTAACAGAGAAAGTTTCTTCCTGACTCCAGTAAAAGGCTTGCGCTCACAGCCATTGTGTGCCTCGAGTGTTAGTTTGTCTGTGTCTCTCTCTCTCTCCCTCTGTTCTCCTCGCCGGCCGAGGACAGGACGCGCGGGACAGATCGAGAGGGCGCCGGACAGTCTTCAACTGATTAATTGGATTAAATCCAGCCAATTGCATTCTCTCACTGTGGAAGGCACGCCCTTTGGTGAGTCATCAGTCACAGCTGCAGTCAATTGACTGAAGATTTAATAAACCAGCCTCAAACGTCCTCACAGCAATTATTAGGTCAGTGTTTGCTTGACCAGACAGCTGGGTCACCTGGCCAAGTTGACACATGAACCTAACCATCACAGAGACATAGAAAATAATTTATAACAAGGAAGAACATACCTGTGTATAATTTTACATTTTTGGCAAAATTATACAATACATGAAATGCACCATAAAAACAATAGGCTATTTATCACCACATTTATTTTCACAAATTTACCATGTAGAGTTCAATTACAGCAAAAACATTTACATGAATGTCTCAATTTGATTTAATCTAGCAAGCATTTACAGAGTGACTACCAGACATAGGACACAGAGGGACATTAGGACATTTGTTCAAGGAGCTCACAAGGACAATTTAAATGGTCAAATAATCTCCCTTGTGCATAAAACCTTAGAATGTCAGTGGTTCATTTTTTTACAGGGTTCCCAGCAAGAGTTTTTACTGGAAATCAATTAACTATATTTTTGCTTCAGGCATGGATTTGGGAAGAGAACCATGAAACTGATCTTCAAAAGAAAACAGACAGTATCTGCTGGAAACTACTGAGACACATTTCTACAGCACTAATATGATAAGGATATTGCTTGCTCACCTCCATCCACACCCCCAGTATTCTGAGAACATCAGGTTCCACTAAAGTAAAAGAAAAATAAGAATATGACAGATGTACAAGAGTTATAATAATACAGTACTGGGTCAAGCAGGTTATAATAATAATACCTACCAGCTACTGAGAGCCAACCAAGTCTCAGGCATGTTACAGACATTATCCTATTTAACCCTGGAAGGTGGGCATTTTTTCCTCGTTTTACAACTAAGGAAACCAAGACTCAAAGGGCTTAGGAAATTTGCCTGAGGTCACACAGCCAGATTATGGTAGAACTAGGATTCTAATCAGTAAGTCTAACTCCAAACACCATGCCTTTCTGTTCACCAGCTGCATCTATGGAGAGACGAAAGATAATGCAGATGCCTACCATTTAGCCAAAACAAACTTCTTTGACTTTAAATTTAATGCTATATAATGCATTTCAAGCACCTTCTCAGTTTTCACCTCTTCTATAGCCAGATCCTGTCCTTCAACTTGTTTGCTTTAATTCTGCTAGTGCTTGCTCTGTCTTCTCTTCTCTCGATGGTGAAAGCTTGAAGGAGGATCTGACAAATATTAACTGTTGACAGAGTCAGAATGAGTCTCAAATTGTGCTTTTTCACTTGGGCCTGGAGTGTATAAACCTAAAATCCAACACCTTCATTGATCAAATGCAAAGTAAAGTTTCAAGAGCTCAAATGCCAGTTCTTTGGCTTGGCTGCTACATTCAATCACCTTGTGCCAAATAATACAAACTGGAGTACAGAAACCTCAAAACTAAAAATCTGGTTTTGGAAGTCAACAAACATAATTTCTCATTCCAGGTTTGGATGGTGGTGGAATTATTTTAGTAAGGATGAGATGCATTGATGATCAGCAAAAACCATCTCAAGTTATCACAATGAGAACAGGCCATTAGAAATATCAGGCATGAGAAAAAAACAAATATTTTGTCATCAGCCAAAAAGCAATGAGAATGTGATTCTAAGATTAGGGACCTAAGAATTCAACAAGCACACTTTCAAGAGAAAAGTTTTGCTAGTATCTTTTGTCAAACAATTGGAAGTTAGTTAGTTTTCTTGCTTATTGTGTGTTACATAGAGCCATCCCTACAAAAATTGAAATGTCTGTTCTTTGTCTCTTTACTTTCAAGTCAATAGGCATTTCATCTTTAAGAAATGCCTACATTACAATGTTTTTTTAAAAAATATATTTTTAAGTAAGATTTCATCTCTGAAAGTAAAACACAAATTAGATCAAATTATGTTATTTTCATGTGTTAATACAAAGGAATTCCCAAAGTAAGTACACAAGTCAATACAGTGCATTAGTCTGCATTTTATACATTATTTACTGGTTTGCACTAATGCATAATCTACATGGTGCTGTCCAATACAGTAGCCACTAGGCACATGTGGCTATTTAACTTTAAATTAATTAAAACTAAATTAAATTAAAATTTCATTTCCTCAGTCCCACTGGCTACATTAAAAGTGCTCAGCAACCACATGTGGCTAGTAACTACTGTGTTGGATAGTGTGGCAACCCGTGGCCTGAGCAAAACAGGCCTGCAGATCTTTGGTGCACAGCAGTCTGCATGACCTAGGCAGCTAAATGTTTAACTTATTGTCTTTTTAAGCCAGTAAAGAGAAAAAGGGTAAATTGACCTTAAAATGTAACTTTATGCAAGCAGGCAGGAAGTGAGAGGCTCTTAGTCTCACAAAAAGAGCAAAATGTAATTGTTTAAGTGCTTTTCTAGTCCTTCCTGTACCACCCCCCAGGTCAAAGTAACCTGTTCCTGCATCTATGTTCCCCCCACCCTTAGGAAGGCCTTTGTCTTAAACCCTTATAAAAGGCTTTCTGCCTTTTTCGCATCACTCGGTCGTCTTCCCTGTGAACGTGACGCCTGCCGAGCCTGAGAGAGCCGCCATGATCTCTCCATGACTTCTCACCCTGTAAGTAAGCCATGAATAAAAGTTCATGTATCAGAAAATGCTCGTTATCTTCTTTGGCCTCTGGACTAGCATGGCCCTCTTGGGCTGCGACAATTGGTGAGCCAGCCTGGAGAATTAAATAGCTGCCAGCCGGAGACTACGGAGATCCTGGGCACTGATGACATGAACTTGGGGAGGGGAAAGGAGAAGGCCCCGGGCGGGATACTGGGAAGGCCTGCGACGTCTATGTGGGAAGGGCTGCCCACCCTCCCAGTGGAATGGATGTCTATGTGGGGAGGGGTGGCTACCCTCCTAGATGAGTGGAATCTGCTGAGGGAGTATGGAAATGTTTATAACTCTTTGGCTGGACAAATAGCCATCCTGTATCAGGCCACAGGACCACTGGGGATTCAGAGAGAAAAAAAGGGTCATCAGATTGTGGCTGCAGTGGGCTGGCCATTGTTAGAGGCTGTATGCACCACTACTGAGGAAGCTTTAGCAGCAAAAGTCGATGTAAGCCACCTGGGAGGTGAATTAAAGCTAGAAAAAGATGTGAGGCTAGCACAAGTGGAATTGAAAGATGCTCTGGATAAATGTTTAGAAATACTGGCATACCAGCACACTAGAGTAAGAGGGCATAAGCTGCCCAAAGGGCAAGTTAGGCTTATCCTGGCTTCCCCTGACTGGAACCATAAAGTGTGGGACCCTGTTCATTCCTCATCAAAAGATGATAAGTCCCTGTCTGACTGGGAAATTGATACTAAGGAAAGTAGGTGTACTCGACCTCTGTTCCAACAAAGGGTTAAAGCAGAGGAAGTTCAGCACCCTGATCCCCCATGGAGGGAGGAAGATGGGGCAGTGGCAGCAGCTTCTGATCAGAGGGTGCTCATTTCATCCTGGGAGTTTTCCCCAGTGGAATTAAGAGATATTAGTAACCAATACTGACAAAAACCTAGGGAGCCATTAGCAAACTGGTTGCTCCTGTTTCATTTTGTGTTAAACCTTGCTAATATGTTATTTAGACTATTTTTAGATTTTTTTTCCAGTCAACTTGTGTTAGGCTTCACATGGGGAAAACAACAATGGACATTTGCTGTGCGTCCACAAGGAAACCTTCAAATGTGGAAACCTCCAGAAGAGCCTGACTACTCTATCAAGTTCTTGGGTTTTGTCTGGTTGGGTAAAACTAAGGCTAGTCCTTCAGCTGTTGTTAAAATGCAAAGTTATCCCACATTGCCTACTTCTGAACAGTTGATGGCTTTTCTTGGTTTGTTAAGTTATTGAGAAGTGTTTATACTCTATTTAGTATGAATTTTAAAACCTTTGTATACCCTAATTAGAAAAGGAAAAATGCGGGAATGGGATTTTCCACAGCAGGCTGTGTTTAAAAAAGACTAAGTGAACTATTACACAAGCACAAGCTTTAAGGGGGGTGGACCCTGATATACCCTATGATTTGGATGTGGCCAGTGCCAATATTGGCTTTGGGTGGGGTTTGTGGCAAAGGCAACAAGCTAAATGTGTACCTGTTAGATTCTGGTCTCAATTATGGAAGGGTATAGGACTCGATATAGCCCTTTAAAAGAGCAATTATGCACAGTTTGTAATCCTCTGTTGCAAGTGTTGAAGGTCTAACTCAGATGCCCAGTAACCTTACAAAAGACCATACCCATACAGGTATGCAGATATGGGACACTATAAATAAGCCCCATTTGGGGAGTGCTCAGGTGAGCACACTGACAAAATGGAAAGTCCACCTCCTACAATGTGGCATCTTTTGACAACGGCTCTTTAAAAACAGAGATGCATGAAATTTTAGGACTGGCTCCTATGTGAAAGAGCAGCATGCCCTGTTTCCTGTGATATTCCCAAGGTGGCTCCTCCCATGCCCACTGTTGATGGACAAGGAAATACACCTGACTCTGCATGGATTGGCATATGGGTAATCTGCTACCTGGACAGCCATTACTGTCCAGCCCAGTACTGACACCATCTGGTGGGAAAATATCTGGACTGCCTGCCACAAATATAAGGTAACCATTTTTCATGTCTCTGCCCATAACACCAGTTCATTACCAGGTAACACAGAAGCAGATGCCCTAGCGAAATTCCACAGTCTAACACCAACGATGCATGAAGTGACTGAATGGCTGTGCCGGAAGACTGGGCACCAAGGACACCAGATTCCTGTCACCTAGTGGCAAGTAAACTATATTGGCCCCTTTCCTCTGTCCAAAGAAACAAAAAAAAATATGCTTTCACTGCCATGGATACAGGTGAACACTTAAAGGATGACAGAAACAATGGACTCGAGGACTGTATCAGCATTAACTCCAGACAAAGGGTCCGGCTGCCTTCAAGCCACAAAGCGGCAATGATAATAACTTTTTCTTGCCTATGCCACAAACACTAGAAATCGGGAAAAATAAATTCAGTTGGCTCTGGTTCTGGTCCATGCAGCCATGCTGGTTGAGAATCCTAAGCCCATGGATAGTAGAATTACATAGGAAACTAACTGTAGTTCTGACACTGAAGGGCTCCCTGCAGGGGGAGAAAACATGGTATTTAAAACCCCCTCACCTGGAACCCTTTTATCTACTATGAAGACTCAGTTTATATATATTGTTAAACTATTCAGCTGTCCAATTTAATGCTTACATGTGTTGTTAATTCTTGTTAAAAAAAAAAGTTACTATTTCAATAATGCATTGACTAAAATGTTTTAGTATTTAGTCTTCTAACGAGTGTAATGTTATTGGTAATAATATGTTGTGAAATGCTTAAGAACAATTTCCAGAATTATTCTGATGACTTGAATGTAGAGGGTATGAGGGATGTCTTTTTCTTTTTTATTGTAGGAAAAGGAAGTCGTTTTTTCCTAAATGACTGGTTGTGTCAGAATAAAAAATAGGGGATATGGAACAACACCTGAATGAATATAGAAAGTTTCGGAAAGTTGGTGGAAAGGGAAATTTATTTCTGTGATCAAAGTTGGAAAAACAGTAAAAACTAAATATAAAATAAAGCAAAATGCCTGGTAGTGTTATCTTCTAGCTATTTTATCCCAGGCAGTACTTGTGCTAAATGGTGAAACTCATTAACCTGGCCATAGTACCACTTGTTAATAGGTTTATTATCTCTCTGTACCAATGTATTATTACTATGTTGTTTATTGTATTGTTGTTGTAAATTATAGATGTAAAGTCTGTCCTATGGTCAATGCAAACTGTTGTGCAGGGGTGGATTGTGGCAACCCATGGCCTGAGCAAAACAGGTCTGCAAGATCTTTGGTGCATAGCAGTCTGCATGACCTAGGCAGCTAAATGTTTAACCTATTGTCTTTCTAAGCCACTAAAGAGAAAAAGGGTAAATTGACCTTAAAATGTAACTTTATGCAAGCAGGCAGGAAGTGAGAGGCTCTTAGTCTCACAAAAAGAGCTTTTCTAATCCCTCCTGTACCACCCCCCAGGTCAAAGTAACCTGTTCCTGCATCTATGTTCCCCCACCCTTAGGAAGGCCTTTGTCTTAAAACCTTATAAAAGGCTTTCTGCCCTTTTCGCATCACTCAGTCGTCTTCCCTGTGAACATGATGCCTGCCTGGCCTGAGAGAGCCGCCATAATCTCTCCACAACTTCTCACCCTGTAAGTAAGCCCTGAATAAAAGTTCATGTATCAGAAAATGCTTGTTGTCTTCTTTGGCCTTTGGAGTGGCATGGCCCTCTTGGGCTGCAACAGATAGCACAGATATAGAACATTTCCGTCAGCACAGAAAGTTCTATTGAACAGACCTGGTCTAGAAGGATGAGCTGTAGAGGAGACTACAGAACCCATTGCTTCTATTTAAAGAAATTCTTGGCTACTCATCCAAAACTGACTTCAAAACATCCATATAAGAGCAGCTCTACTCCATAGTCTCATAAATATTACTTTCTTGAGAAACCTAACAACTGGTATATTATTATATCCAGTAGCAGATCAGCATCTAATTTGAGATTCTATTGTCTTGACATTGCTCTTGGCAAGTGTTTTTTGTGCAATTCCATTTGTCTGAATAAGAATAAAGTTGGGAGGAGAAAATGGAAAACATGAAATTTCATGTTCAGCAATGACCTAACCTTACACTGTGTTCCTTTCAAGATTGTTCCTAAGTGACTACGAAACACATTTTACATCAGCAGTAATTCTGTGCTTTTCAAACAACCATAACAGGCTCTCAAGGTAATAAAAGTACTGATCCTGGATAGAGGAAAGCTATGAATTTCCCCAGGCTCCATATTTTCTCATTGAGTTAGAAACACTGTATTCAAATAAGTTGAAATAGGAATGCTCAAAACAGTCCACCTAGAAGGCAATCAATATTCTATAGTGTGCCTATAGCCCTCAAAACAGGTTTAGAAGCTTTTTTAATTATATTATAGAGTTTTAAAATCCTCATAAATATAACTCAGACATCTATATTTATTTCTTGCTGGAATTCAAGTCTCCATACCCATTTGAGAATTATTTTAATAATTTCTCTCCAGACCTGTATTTTGACATTAACGACTTTTAAAAGATATTTTCTTTTAAGCAGGACATTCTACACAGTGCTTATAATATCTTACAAGAATGACAAAGAATAAAAATAGAGCTGAGTCCTGCTTTTAACGCAACCTAAATTCATTTTGTGCCAGATTGTCCCCACTAAGAAAAAGCAATGGGCAGTGTGAGTCCAGAGAGATATCATGACAAATATCCTTGAAGAGAGCTGAAAGAAATGTTTGCTCCACATTAACATGTAAACTGGATCTATCCTCCAATTATTTTTAACTTTTCTATTTATAACAACCATATGCAACGTTATGATGCTTAGAGCATAAATGTAAAGGACAACAATAAAGCTCATTACCAAGCCTAAAAATACAATAGAAACTCTGAACTAAACAAAAATTAAAGGAAAATCATTTTTAAAAATTCACAGCAGCCCATGTGCATTGCATGGTTCCTTGAGAAACACGGGCCCTTAGAGAGACTTATAGTCAAAGAAGATTTGGTGGTTTCTCATTAAGCCCCTGGCAGTGAGTATTTCAGAAAATTAAGTAGTTTATGGAGCACATACTCTTGAGACATTCCCTTGCTTGATTAGATGAGGCAACAATACAATGTGGATGTGAATTCTAAACAGATGGGGAAAATAACCATAGAAAAGGAGCTGCTGGCTTTGACCCGATTGTAAAAGTGTTCTCCTAATGGGCAAGCAGAATATACCTCATTGAAAAGGCAGTTAGAGGGAGTCTGGCCACTAAAAACAAAAAGCTCAAGTTAAATGTCCTACCTTTGGGAAGGAGGGAGAAGATAATGATTAGAGGGAGGAACAAGAGGGGCTTCTGGATTACTAGTAAGGTTCTATTTCTTGACCCAGGTGACGGCTACACAAATCTGTACACTTTGAATAATTCATCAAACTGTACACTTATAATTTGTACACTTTTATGTATGTTGCACTTAAATTAAAGAAATTGTTTAAAGAAGTTAAATGCCCCCCTCCTCAACAGCAAGTCATACAGAATAATCTCAGAATCTTTGTAGGTTTCTATGAAAGAAGCAACAAAAAGGAATTTGTTTAATGTAACACTAGGGCATCAGTGAGTCAGACACATGTTGTGGTGGTGACATTTCATCTTATGAGGCCCCTTTGTGAACATTCTGGTGTGGCATGAATCCAAGTTCATTGCTGCATATTCAATAAGATGTTTTCTTTGACTGTTTGGTACTAACCAATGCAATTGTCAGCCTGCAGATATATGCAGAGGACCCGATAGATACAGAGCACTGTATGCACTAGCCATCCTGGTGAGAGAACAATCCTGCTCACGGTGAAATAAGTGATTTATGAGCAAGTGTAAAATAATACAATACACACTAAGATTAAAGTGCTAGAAAGCGTGTGACTGACCATCCAGATGACTTGAATCAAAGAGGATCTCCAAGAACAGATAACTAGTGTGACCTTGGCTGCACAGTGGCATCACCAGAGGAGTTTTTTAAAATACTGGTGCTTGAGTCCCATCCCCCCAGAGATTCTGATTTGATTACTCCAGGGAGGAGTCTGTTAAATCCTCCACATGGTTCTAATGTATAACCAAGGAGGAGAACAACTGCTTAGGTTTGTACTTAGGTTGATGGCCTATTGCAAACTCATTTCAGGTAAGAATAATGCAAGAAGCAAAACAGATAAGAATGAGTAGAAAGGTCCTGTACTTAGGGAGAGACAAAATGCTTAATCAGAGGCAAAGGGTCATATTGAGAGATCAGGCTAGATTAGGGGTTCCCAAAGTCTCAGGCATTTCCACCCCAGGGTAACAGAAAAGAATAATTTTTGTTTGTTTTGGAATCTCCTTTTGGACACAGGAAGGCTAGCCTCATTCACCCTGATTGTTTCTATCTATTTCTATGATTGACTCACTTCTGTGATTTGGAGTGGAGGGAGGGAGAGTCATAATATTTTTATTCCAGAATAGCCATTATACTCTCTTCCATACCTTGGATGATGGAGATACTAAGAGTTTTATGTTGTCAGTAAAGTACTTTGAAACACGCTAAGCGTACTTATGATAATACTGTAGTACCAATAATTGAGGGTATTCTATGTTGCAGATACAGTATTTGTATTCACTAACATAATCCTCAAAGCAACCCTATGAGAGTGGTATTTTTAATAATCCCCAAGTGCAGAAAACCAAACCATGGTGAAGTAGAACTTGGCAAGGTTACCTGTCACTTAAAGGTAACTTACAGGAGCTGGATTCAAACCCAGACAGTCTGGTTCAGTAGACTCACACTTAATCCCTATACTCAGAGTAAATTGGGAGAGGACAGAATGGGTAGAAAGTATAGATGTAAAGGTGGAAGACTTAAATACCAGGTCAAGGAATTGTAATTTGCTGATGATAATAGATGCAAATGGGATGAAATAACTGGAAAAGCATTCAACACCAATGACTTCCATAAAATGCTCTCTAACTTTAGCTTTCAGGTCTTTGTTTTCTTTCTGATCCCTCTTACCATGAAAATGAAATGATTCATTTTCAGACAACTTTAATTTCCTCCTCCTCCTCTTTCTCCTCCTCCTCCTTCATTTATCCTGGTGTTTTTCAGGGTTCTAAATGAGTTCCTCTTCTGCCAATCTGGTTTCTCTATAGCTATGATTCTGAACAGGACTGGGTAGGGTGTGCAGAGGGGAATGTTTAAGTGTACACACCCAATGTGAGAATCACTGATAAATATGCTGATGACTTGCAAACCTTCTTGTGCAGCCTACCTATTTTCTAACCATCTACTGGATAATTCAAACCTCACACATATAAAATCTAACTCAGTATTCTCTGGTCCCTCTTCTGATATTCCCTGTTAATGCTTAAAGGCATCAGTCATCAGCTTTCACCAACTAGGAGACTCTCATCCAACTTCCTAAATCTAATCCATCACCAAATCCAACACATTGTTCTTCACATCCAGCCCTCCTACTCTTTCCTACTGCCACTGTCCTAAGTTCTCATCCTCCCTTCACTGAGTAACTGTGACAATCTTCCAACTAGCCCCCTTTCAAGATTCCTTATGCTAATTCAGCCTCTGCACTGCCACCTATTTCCCTAAATAGAATTTGCACATTTTCCCATTTGTAAACACCTTTCATGGCCCCGTTTGCCTAAAGGATAAGTGGAAAAGCTTTGTGTAGCATAAAAGAACCACCAGCACCTGCCCCAACCAACCTCTATAAATTCATTTCTCATCATTCCCTGTCCCCCCCATCCCTGTAATTCAATTACACTAAACTTCTCATCCTTCTATGAGCTAAATGTAAGTTTTCATGCTTCCATGACATTGCAAGTGCTATGTTCTCTGCCTAGAATGTTCTTGTTAGCTCAGAACACTCCTACTCACCCCAGTACTCAGCAACTGTTTACTTCCTTAGTAAAATCATCCCTGGATCCCTCTTCTGGATCTCACAATGCTGGTTCCTCCATGACCAGGACCCATCTTTTTCCATTGTTGTCTTCTCATGCCCAAGCTCAGGACCCAGTACCTGGTAGATAATACACTCAGTGTTTGATAAATGAAGGACATAGGATGTCCTCCACTATCTCTAAAATGACCCATTCTCAACTATTAATTCAAATAGTATTATCAAATTATGAACTTACCTCACCTTGAAACCTCATGAGAAATAAACAAGCACTGGAAAAGCATGAGTTTTAACAACCTTTCATGCCTCAGTATGATTATGCACAGAGGAAGAAACAGAAAATTAATATTAATTGATCAAGAATTCAGCTGTATGAATCTAGGAAACAAATTTTTTGCCACTCCTACTATTAACTAAAGAGGTAGATATTCCTGTATACCAGAGATATTGTTGCCATTAAGTTCATTTAAAAATATTTCATAGTACAGTGTTGAATGCATGACGGACTCTCAGTAAGAATCTGCTTGTTTTTGCTAAAGTTACAATGGATAAGAGAAATTTAAATCTTCCATTCCCAGAATATTATAATAATCTCCTAACATGGGGAAAGCCAAACACGATATTGATTTTTTAAATACTAATATTAAAATGTTACATTTACAACTAAATACAATACTTGGTCATTTGTGTCAATTACATTTCTTTTCAAAATTTAATTTTGCCCAATATGCAAAAATCCCAATTTTAATTCTTTGTTAGAAGCATAGACAATAGTTGATTTTCTTAAAGAAATTCCTAAGAAGTGTGTGAATACTGAAATGTAAAGTAAATAAAATCTCCTTTAGTAGCTCTCAAATGCATCCTATGTGTGCCAGCTGCCTGATTTTTTTAATTCAGTTTTATTGAGATATATTCACATACCATACAATCATCCATGATGTACAATCAGCTGTTCACAGTACCATCTTATAGTTGTGCATTCATCACCCCAATCTATTTTTTAACATTTTCCTTACATCAGAAAGAATCAGAATCGGAATAAAAAATAAAAATAAAAAAAGAACACCTAAATCACCCCCTCATCCCACCCTATTTTTCATTTAGTTTTTGTCCCCATTTTTCTACTCATCCATCCACACACTGGATAAAGGGAGTGTGATCCACAGGGTTTCCACAATCACACTGTCACCCCTTGTAAGCCACATTGTTATACAATCATCTTCAAGAGTCAAGGCTACTGGGTTGGAGTTTGGTAGTTTCAGGTATTTACTTCTAGCTATTCCAATATATTAAAACCTAAAAAGTATTATCTATATAATGCATAAGAATGTCCACTAGAGTGACCTCTCGACTCCATTTGAAATCTCTCAGCCACTGAAGCTTTATTTCGTTTCATTTCACATCCCCTTTTTGGTCAAGAAGATGTTCTCAATCCCACGATGCCAGGTCCAGATTCATCCCCGGGAGTCATATCCTGCGTTGCCAGGGAGATTTACACCCCTGGGAGTCAAGTCCCACACAGGGAGGAGGAGCTGCCTGATTTTTAATCACTGCTACATTATAGGATCATGAGTAAAGTCAAAAAGAATGGATGATGTGGTATAAGTCATCACTACTAGGTAGTCTGCCTAATCTAGGAAGTGGCAATTATCTCTGTCATTCTGAAAAATAAAGGAAAAGTCATTAAAAGAGCCATAAGGCATCAACTCTTCCCTAAAATTTATAGTCTACTACCATTTAGTATGTCTCTATGTCACTAATTAGCTTTACAAGTATTCATTAAATACTGACAATAAAATGTATGCCAAAAGTGGACCTCAATTAAGGACTCATTCGTCAATGTCAATAAAATATCAGTATTCTATTTTAAAGTGCTTTTACTTATGTTGTTTGCATTCCTAGCTTCTTTTTGCCTTCATTTTCCCCCAAAACTTTTTTCTTAAAATATTTTGCACATATTCCACTTGCTTCTTTCTTGAGAAATTATCAACCACTTAAGAGTGCTACAGGGTGACAAGAGACCCAGATATAATATCGCACCTCCAAAAAGGTATTTATTCTCCAGGTGATTTTTTAAAAGCTAATGAAGAAACATGAACCCACATTCATAAATCTGAGACAGGAGAAAGAGAATGAAAAAGACAAAGAAAAAAGACAAAAGGAAAACAATAATTTTCCCAGAAGTTTTAACTCATGAAGTACCTCATGTACATTCATGCTTTGGCAATCGAAGAGACATATTTAAAATTCATAAGGTCTTTATCCCTTATTTATTTTCACAGACTAATTTCCAAAGTAAATAATTCTTAATTAACTATATTTTTTTATTTTTTTAAACCACCAGTCCCCAATTCTTAATTAACTATTTAAAATTTGAGAGAAAAATCAATTTTTTTAAATAAAAATTTCCAAAACAATGTGATTTTCAGTATAATATTCTAGCTGCTACTGAAAGTGACAGTGTACTACTACCTATATAACTCTGCCTTAAACACACTGGTTAATACGCATTAATTTGCTATCTTTGGACAGTATTTCTTATCTTTTTATTTTACTCTACTTAATTGTCCATACATTTCTAATGGCCCCGTTTGCTAATTTCGTTTCACTGAAATATTGTTTATGAGCTCCAAAACCTTCCAAATATACTAACTCCATGTATCTGCTATTATATTTTCATAATAAAAAATAGCTGAACAAAAAGGGAAAATTATTTTAAATGTTTATTTTATATCCTACAAAACAGTCTTCAACTGAAGTTGTTGATAAACTATGCTGCAGTCTTTTACCAATGTTCTTCGGTTTGGTATAAATGATATGGTAAATTTGCATTCAAATTCATGGAACTTTTCAAATCTGTTTCCCATTTAGCTGGCCAGCCAAAAACAATATTTTCATTTGTAAACAGCTGTTTCATAATCAGCTCTTTTGTACAATGTGGAATTCCATAAAAGATAGAAAATTTTATTTAAAATACAGGAATTGCATTAATCCACTGCAAATCATTGATTAGTTTCTGTATACTACCACACAGTTTAACTTATAAGGAAAGATTTTAAGGAAAATTTAATCTTGTGTCCAAATATAACATTACTTTAAACATGAGGTCATCTAAACATCTGTCTCCAATATATCACTGGGGATTTAAATCAAAAGTCTGCTAAACATGTACAATCATTTTGAAAATAAATAACAGGACAAATTTTGTCTTGATTATGATTATCATGCATTTTAAAAGGAAACATTTATTCTAACAAGAAAAGTCTGAACTAATTTAAACTTTATTGACATTAAGTTAAAATAGTTTCATTCAAGAGTAAGATATATTTCCTTTGTTTGCTGCCTAACAATATTTCTATTTAAACTTTTCATCATTATATCCTAAATTTTTATTCACAAAATCAATGATTCCTTCATCTCTCCACATATTTTTATTTGTAAAATATTCAAGGAAAAGTATCAAGACATTATAAAATTTTTCCACTCAGTAAATGAAAAACTAATAATAATGTTTTTTCTGTACTTTCCTTCCCTTAGGGCAACTATGAATCTTCAACAAGAACTAAAATAGCTCTATCCATTTAATTGGGTCCTGCTTCATGCTTTAGAATAAAAAGAATATAGCTAATTATAGAAGACAGTTAAGGCAATACCTTCACTACAAGACCTCATGAGCAGTAAAAATGTGGGTTATTTTAAAGAGTTGTATTAAATGTAATATTGCACTACACTGTAGAAATTAATTTTTGTCTAATAAGTACTAGTATTTAAATTTAGCAACAAACTTTCTTTAGAAACCAGCTAAATACTTGAGATGAATTAACCTTAAAAATCAAAATGCCTAATCATAAAAGCAGTTTCCACCAGAACTGAAATGAACATTATTAGCAGTTGAAAACTAGAAAGAAAGAAAAATCAAATTATCACTGAATCACTGTACCTAGTTGGCTGTCAAAAATATAACTGTAGAAGGTGGTACTTATGGTTTTCTTAAGCATCTCAATTCTTTTCCTCTTCTTGCCTATATCACAGAAGAGCTGATAGCTTTAGCCATGGCAATTTCAAGTCACGTTTTCTGCTTTGGCTAGGAACTTGAAAATGCATTCACAGCACCACCTATCGAGCTCTTTAAGGGCAAGGACTGCATCTTATCTTGGATGCCCTTTGTCTAGAAAAGTATCTGAAGAATATCTCCAGTTTGATAATGCTTGGTAATGTGTGAATGAGTTAATGGAATTAGCATCTGACTAAAATTTAAGAATTTTCACCCTGATTCTGCTGAAACTGCCTACTAATAAACTTCCTTAGGTTTCCCACCTTTAATAAAGTGAGGCTAATTTTGACCTCCACCCTCACTAGCATCTTGTGAAAGCTGAATGAGAACAAATATACCAAAGTAACCAAAAAACTAAAAGTAGTAAACAAGTATAATTATTATGATTATCAACAATATATCTAGGTTAAAATCATATACACAGATACTGAATATGAGATGAAGTGTTTATTTCTAAAACACATTCTCTTGAGGTAGCTTAAAATTGAAATAAATTGCTTATCAATAGGATCCTAGACATGAGAGAGAGAGAAAGTCTCTTCTGAAAACACAGTTAAAGAGCTTAGGCTAAGAAATCCCATTGGAAAAAAGTAAGTCTGGTACTATCATTTTTTAAAAAACTTTATAAGATCTTAGGAATTTAATAATTAATATCATTTGGATTACCAGGAAGACACTCAAGCTTTCTTATATAATTAATACAATTGAATTCATCCTGGATCTAAGCTTTCCCATTCCAAAATGTTTACTACTGTAATAGAGGTCTAAAGATACTGATTCAGCATAAGGTATATAGAAAACTGTATTCCTGTGTTGCAACCGGTTTTCCCTAAAATTTAGATCAACACATGATCTAAGTGGAAAGTATTTGGATTTATATTGGCTTTTGTATTAAAATATCACAGGATTGTCTTTATGATTACTTCTGCCAATTAGCAGTTTAAAAAAACACACCAAAATGTTTTATTATAGTTTCCATTTACTTAATTTTATCTCACACATTTAAAATTTGAGTTCCCATCTATACTTGACAATCTTCCATTTCTTTCTTAGATTTGCTCTCTTATGGTAGAATAGTAGTAACTGACCTATTGAAAAATGACTTATTTTGGTTTTTCCCTATTCTGTTACTTAAAATGCTTAAAACAAACTATGCAAGGTACTATGTGTCACTTTTTATATTTTTCTAGATCATACTGGCTTTTTATCTTCCAAAATAGCCACTTTAGTAAGTACTTCATACCTTTTTGTCTCAGTGCTTTGAGATGATAAAGGCCCCACCCCCAAGGACAGTATTTATCAACCTTGGCTGCACATTGGGATCAGCTGGAGCAATTTTTAAACTGTTGAGTCCTGGGTCCCATTCCCAGAGTTTCTGATATAATCTGTCTGGATTTTGGTCTGGGCATTGGGATTTTTTAAAATTACCCAGGTGCTTCCAATGCCCAAGAACCACTCCTCTGGAAGCTTACGGTCTTGTTGGGGAGATTACTAGTAACAGCAACACACTACCAATTTACGGTATGCTTACTTTTGCCAAGCAGGGAGCTTAGCTCTTTACACGCGTTGTCTCTTTTAAATGGCAACAACCCTGTGGGGAAGATTCTGTTGTTATTCCTATTTTACAAATATGGACATGAACATTAGAGAGATTAAGAAACTTGTTCAAAATCTCACTGCTGTTAATTGGCTGAGACAAAACTCAAACACAGTTCTCTCCTACACCAGAGTGGGAACACGTCATCCCTTATTTCCAGCAAGGTAGAAACCATGCCATAAGCCAGATTGTTTAAAGGGGCAAATCATAGTGCCAGTGAATGGAAGAAATGACAGAATTACCTTCAGGGATATAAAAACCCTAAAGTTAACCAGATACTGGAATTCTCCATTATTCCCCTTCCCCTGATTCTCAGAATAAATGTGAACTCTCTCAGAACAGTAGTATCTGAGGCAAAGAGCACTCCACGGCAATGTCCGGGGCTAGCTGCATACCTCACGGTTGTCATGGATACAGGAAGGAACAATGAAATCATTATTTGACTATTATTTTTTAGTTACTAGTCAGCATATGATTCTTCCTATAAACAGCATCTCTGCATTCCCTATGGGTAAGGGGAGCTGTCCCTCCTGGTAGTGACAGAATAACCACAAACAAAATGATCCTTCTCTGGGGAATGTCATCTTTATCTGTCAGTATTAGTCAGTTGAGAAACAGAGCTGAAGGCAGCTGAAAAAACAGTTTGGCTGTTTTAAGTTTACAGGTGGCCTTATAATGGAAACTTTTACACACTGAGATCCCTTTTTCAAGTTAAAAAGTTTGGACAAAAAGGACAAAATTTGGCAATATTTTCATGCAATGCTTCTAAGCAGCTTACAAAAGCAAAATATCAAATTTTAGTGAGGCTTGGTGAACTAAGCCCCAGACTTCTGGCAAACAGGTTCAGCTGACTGTTACCACCCTTTCCTAGCCTCCACATTCTTCATGATTAAAACAGAATGAAAACACAATAACTGTTATCACAGAGCCTGGCACATGCAGTTTTCTGAATGAATTCATGGACATACGGGAAAACTAATTTTAAAATTACTTTGAAAAAGCATGTTGTATACACAGTAACAATGATAACAATAGCACGTAAATAGTAGAACAGCTATTTGAAACCAGCTAGAAAGTATTTTGATGTGTCTGGTTATTTGTTTGTATGTGTCTGTTTGTTTGACAGGAACCAGGATGGAAGGGGGAGAAGGCACATGACTGCCAGTTCCATAAATATTAGCAGCATGGACTAGATACTTGGGGTTCCACAAAAATCACCTGTTGTACTTGCTCTAACGTTTGGGACAATGGAGCAGACAGGGCCAGGTAATTTGTAGGTGGTTCAAAAGATCTTTTTCCTAACTGGCCTACCACAGCTTAAACTTTCTGGGGGAAAGGCAGTGTTTGGAGCCTATCAACAGGGATTAAATTGGGTTGGGAAAATTTAAAGCATTATCAGCCACGCAACAAAGTACAATTAACTAAGTTTATCAATATAGCTATCGTTTTCCTAGAATAAAATCAGGGTTTTAAAGAATCAGTCTAGACCACTATTGAAGACAGGGATGGACACGAGAACACGGAGCTACAGTGGGAAGCAGGAACTCTCTGAGTCTGAGCACTGAACTTTGGGGTTGAAAGATTGGGAAAAACACAGAAACTAACAAGAAAAAGAGAGCCAGCTAATTGCAAATTTGGGTAATAATTTGGCCTTCAAATCTTGGGCAACAGGCTGGCAGACCATGGTAAATCTATAAATCTGTGGCTGTCACTCAAGCGGTCTCTTTACTATTGGGGTGGAAAATGGAAATAATTTATATTGAAGACTAGGTCTATATTATAACCATTAATAATTCTTGATATAATTTTCTGCAAATAATAGTATGCAATTTTATCAAAAATTATTATGAATGATAAAATAATACAATGCCTACAAAAATACAAATGTCCTTTTTTAAAAAAAAATAGTTCTTGAGGAAGAGGAGTGATCCAAATTATTTGATAGGGTGACCACTGGAATATAAGATAACGAGTTGAGAACCAGTCCTGTAGACCCACTGCAAAATACTGGAAAGGAATTTTTACAGAAGCAACCTAATGACTCCATTAGGATAATAAAAAGTCCACTTCATCCAGTGAAAAAGATTATGTTAATAATAACCAGGTCTGAAAGCAAAACAAATCCTACTGTCCCAAATCAGTAGAATTAAGCAAAAGTAAGACTAGCTTTCTACACAGCAAACAGAAAAATACAGTTTGTATTATAAATTATAGAACAGAACTGTAGTTAGCATATATTAATGTCACTCATCTATGAAGATAAAAAATGTTTGGAATATGATTTTTATACTCTATAATGATGCATCAGAATCTGCCTACATACTTGTATATTTTTGCTTTCCATTAATAACTAATATTTACTGAATGCTTACTATGTGCTAGGCACAATTATAAGCACTTTACATGTATCAACCATCTGATCCCTACAACAACCTTATGAAGTAAATTGCACTGGATCCCCATTTTATGGATGAAGCACAGTGATGTTAAGTCCTGCTCAAAGTAACACAGCCAAAGAGTATCAGATTTGGGAATCTGATACCAGGCAGTCAAGCATAAAGTCCCCACACTATGCCTCCTCCCTATATAACCTCTATTATCTTTGTAAGGCTAAGTTCACTTTTATAACATGGATGCCCCTTGATGGAATGCTCTATTTTCTTCTTTGTTGATCTCATTGTACGTATTGCATTAGCTCCCATAGAGTACTCAAAAATCTTGTCAACTATGTAACTATTTTTGAAAATCTATGTAATTCCAAAACAAAGATAAGAACTGTTATACACACACACACACACACACACACACACACACACACACGAATGAGCTAAATGACTTTGGGACACTTAATGGAACAGAAGAAAAAATTTAAAAGATTAGGTTGCTAGGAATTCACTGAAGAAGTTCCCTGTCGTATGACTACTTGCTTCTCTCTGTATCTGCCACATGTGTGGGAGCAACTCTGAAATCCCTGAGGGAGTGTGAGACAAGAAAGATCGACTAGAAAAAAATACAACTAATGCAATTGTCTTTGAGCTTCAGAAAATAAATCTACCTCCAAACAGTAAGCAACCCATCAACCAGATACTCTATACTTCTTACAGCCTTTTCTGAGAATCCACATGTTGGTTAGAAACAAGTCTACATCCATGAGCAGTCAAGACCCAGGGAGACAAATATCCAGGTTTGGCGGATCAGTGAGACTTATAGTATCTAGAAATAAAGTTCCTCCAAGATTGACTCCTACTTAAAGTAATCAGGATAGGAAAACTAGGGTCCCTTGGGATTTCCTTTTTCTCCATTTGCAGCTATTAGGAATAAAAACTAATAATGCATCTTGAACAGTGCGTGGTTCCTAGGATTCTGTTTGAATTCGGTGCCAGGTGAACAGCAACGATTCTCCTCGCTATCAATGACATTGAGCATGTAGGGAACTGCACCAATGCCTTCAAATCATTTAGGAAGTAATATATTCTCTAGTATCTTGAAAGGTTTTGAATTTTTTAATTAATTAAAATTAATGATTGAGAACCAAGATAAATTTAATATTCATTCATTCCTCTCAAATGTTTATTGAGAACCTGTTCTGTGTCAGACTGTTTTGGGCACTGAAGATACAGTAACATACTAAACATTTTCACCCCAGGGAGTGTATAGTTTAGTGATAGGTAGGCATAAGAAGAGCATGTTTTAATGTCTGTCATTATTTTACATCGTTTATTTAACAATTAATATTATGCATTCCTTCATTTTAATAAAGATAATATTACTTTCAGTTTGATAGAATGTTAAATTTTCTTCTCATTTAATATATGGCCATTTTATCACTATATGATGTTAAAATACATATCAAAGGCATGACATCCTTCATGTTTATTCAAATGCATGAATTCATAGATTCATATAAACTATAAAAATCAAAGCAGAAAAATACAGGCATTTTCCAAACTAGAAATACTTATTTGCAAACAACCTGTACATACTAATGACCGCAGCAACCCTTGATATCAACTTCGATGGCTCCTTTAATCCCGGCTCATTTCTTCACACATCTCCTTTGGGCTTCTTTACTGTCTATCTGTTCACGTATCCATCCATCCATTAATTCATTGCAAAAATATGTACCAACAACCACTAGAATGAGATCCTCCAGAAACCATTCATACTTGTCTCTTGGGCCTCTCAGAGATTAAAAGAGACCCAAGACACTTCTGTTTTTTGAGACTTAAAAATAAATGCCAACTCTCAGGGTTATAAAAAATGTAATCTATTTTAAATGCTTAAATTTCACATACTCGATGCTTTCAATATATACATTTGTCATGACAAAGGCAAAGACTTTATGTCTAACTTTATTTGAAGTAAATGTCAAAAGTTTAAATTTATAAGTTTCTGTGAATGTGAGGCCCCATTCCAATGGTCCTGCTGGTTCTGCCTGGCACCCTTTCCCTCTTTGCTGCTGGCTCCTTCCTAGCTCATTGCCTAGGAGAAGCCACCAATCTGTCTTCACTTATGAGTGTCTCTATCCCATTCCCTACCAGGACTCTTGGAACCTACAGAGATGCTAACCTCTGACAGGTACAGGATCCTATATTTGGCTTAGCGGTTCTATATGCCCCAGGCTCAGAATCCCAGGTTTCTGTATAGAGGGCTCCTATTAGTGGTTTTTCAGACTTATTACAAGTTAAAGAAAAAAAAAAAACAAAGATTTTGCGGCCTTGTCCAAGAGTTACAATGCACCCCGATTTCAAACAACTAACCTAAAACTAGAAATTTTTGAAACATTACCCATACACTGCAGGTATTACCTAGAACTATACTTTTTCTTATTCAAGCTAACTATATTTGGTAAATTTGAGTCTTATTTTCTTTTTTGAATTCAACTTGTCCATTAATGAGGTTTTACAAAACTGTGCCCTCATTTCTAACTTCTATAAATAACGGAAAGTAATAGACTTTCCAATATTTCTGTGTATAGTTGCACATAAGCAGCAACTATGCATTTTATATTGATTATATGTCAGATATGCCACTATAGAGAGCAAAGCATACTGTTTAGCATAGGATAATTTTCATTTAGATACACCTGTTGTTAAAAAATAAGTTTTATTTTCAGTTCTGATACATTATCGCTCCTACAAAGAACATTCCCTCCACTATCAGCAAAACAAAAGAGTTCAAAGTATTTGGCTTCTGAATTAAAGTACCTTCTTTACCTCTGTCACATTTATGCCTGGTTAGGCAGGGGCATGTGAGCAAAATAGATCTTAAAGGAATTATATTGCTTTGCAGTGGACGTTATTTAAATAAAAACATATTTATTGTTTTACCACTATATTCTAATCACTAAGTTAGTCCTGGAGATACAAAGCTCAACAAGACCTGGTCTCCACCTAAAGAGGCTCACTCCTTGCAAAACTTAAAAAACAAGAAATAGATCCAGAGCAATCATTAAAAAGATCAAAGAAAAGTAAAGTAATTGTGAAAAGCATCCACATAGTGTGAAGCATAATACTACATATTGTATAAGCATACCAATCCAAATACTATAAATACAGATGATAATAGATAATGGTTATCTAATGGCTATTGAATGCACAGATGATCCTTTTTTTTTTTTAAACCAGGGAAGACATATATACAACAAGCAGGTAGATATCATTGTCACCACTGCTTGTTTGTTTGTTTTTTTAACTTAAATGCCAGTGTCTCTATTGTTCCTTTTCTTCCCTTCCTTGCTTCTCTGTTGAATGTCTATACTCCAGCATATGCATGCTGGAAAGAAAAGAAAGTATAAGTCAATGCAGAACTCCATAAAAACATGAAGGAAACAGAAAAAGGTCTTATCACTTCTTGATGCTTGATCAGAAAAACACAGTGAGGCTGTATATCTCGGCAAAAGAAAGTTGCTGATATGCCTTACTGTTTTGATATCTTACTTTCAACTTTAAAGAATGTAAAAATAAATGTTTTACATCAGTGCTTATGTTCTTTAAAACACACTTTAAATATTTATCTTATTCAAACTTTTCCTAAAATATTGCAGCTGTATACATGTCTCATTAAGAGAGAAAGAAATAATTCGTTTAACTTAATAACCATGAACTGAACCAGTTTTTAAAGATATGGGAAAGTTATACTGCCATCTTGTGGTTAAAAGTTTGTTTACAGTAGCAAACCCTCCTCCATTAAACAAACCAAATCTTCGCTATAAATACTAATCTAAAAAAAAAAATCTTATCTGGAACTTATGTTTAGGAAAAATATATTCCTCATAAGTTTCCCCCACTTTGTTATTTAAAATATATTAAAACAAGAAATTATATTTTGGGAGGCTACCTCAGACAAATAAACAACTATGTATTTGGCAATATAGCTCCTGCTCACAAACTATTAGTTTCTAATATACCCTCTAGCCCTAAGAATTTAGAGAAACAAAATTATGGAATCTAGGTGTTTCTTTTTACAAAGTAATATTTAAGGCTTATAAGCAATTAATATGGCATTTATGATAAACATAGCAAAAATAAAGTATATATTATAGCAAGTAGAAAAGGTTTATTCCATCTTTCTTTCTTACTCATATAAACCTCTGACAGCTAAGAATCATAATGCCAAAATTATGGAAAAATTGACAAAATTAATGGAAAAATTAATTCTAAAAGTGTGGTCCTCTATATTTTCCAAATGTAGAGTCTGTTCCAAATGTTTTGCAATGGCAGAATTAATTAGAAGTGAGCAAATATCTAGATCTAACTTTATCTGATGAAAACGGTTCCATTCATTCATTCATTCATTTTTCACATATCACCAAAAATATAGAAAACATTGCTACCTATTGGTCTACACAGGTACAGAATGTGTTCTTCGAATCAGATGTGAATGACCACTATGATACACTAGCCAAACAAATTGTTTCCCCCAACTGTATTACTATGATTTTGGTAATCCATACATATTGAAAAATTCTAAAGAAATATTAGCCTGTTGTTCATGTCTCTGCTTTCTTTTTCTTTCTCTCTTTTTAAAAACTTTTTCTGGCCACAGTTCTATTTTAGATTTCATCCATTAACATTGAAACACATATTTGATTCTTCTTTTTCCAAAGAGAAAAAAGTTATTTGTTTCCCTGCAATAGTTTAAGAGGCTTTTTAGACATTCACCTAAATCCATCCTTGTTCTAACCTGAAGCAACCAGGCTTAAGCAAATAAATAGGCTCAAAACAAGTTTATGCCATACAACTGAATTTCCCTCCTTTTACAAAAATAGGCTCTTCCTGTCCTCTCTGGTTTTCTCTTATTCAGCAAACTCCAGCGTCTTATTTAGCTATATAAGGATTCATTTAACAACTACATGAGGCTCGAGGCCAGGCTCATCCCTAATCAATGCTTATAAGGGCTGGTAGAAAGAGATGACCCCATGGATGCCAGCAGTGCCCCCACTGGATAATATGGAGAATTTCATACCTGAGCTATGGCAAGCATTTAAAGATCCAACGAAACAAGAAATGACCCTTTTTACCAAGGGCTTACTCTGTTTGTTAATACTCAAGATCCCAGGGTAGCTGTGATATTTACCCCACCTAGAGAGAAAAGAATATGTAAAGAGGCAACACTCTGTATGGGGCTACTTTACCTAATTTCTCACTCTGCATACTGAGAGACTGGGTTTAGCAGTTGAGAAGACAAGCTTTGAAAGTGAAAAGAGCAGAGTTTAAGTCCATGCTCTTCACTGGCCTAGAGCAAGTTACTTAATTTCTCTGAGTTCACTTTTCTCCTCTTTAAGAACTTACAAATATATACAGGTGATTAAGCAAAGTAAGTTGATTTGCACATAGTGAGCAATCAACAAATGTTAGCACTCAAAAAGATAAGATTTTTGTTATAATTATTGATTATGATAACTAGCTAGGATCCACCCAATCCACATAAGCGCTCAAAGAATCTCGGCTTCTTAATGTGACAAAAAGAATGAATGAGAAAGACAATTTAAAATAGGGATGAGTACCACTGTACAACTAAAAAAGTGGTTTTTGAGGGTTTAATATTAATTTTAAAAGTTCCCTCTTTGAAAATGCTTAGCATCTTCCTATTTCTAAATTCCATGTTATTTCTGCACAAGTTAGAAATGTGAGCCCCCAGGGCCCAAAGAAGTTGAAGATATAGATCTTGGCATCACCTACAACAGATAATACTGAAGCCAGAGCTTGGACAGCTTGTTCAAGGAGAAAATGTAAAGTGTGTGGAGCAGAGAACTTAGAGACCTGCAGAACTTTAATTTTTGAGGAAAGAGAATGTAGAGGAACCTGCAAAGTGGTAAGTAAAAGAGTCACCAGATATGGAGAAAGTGAAAATCAACAGGAGGGACAAACTTAAGGGAAAAATTGGTCAGAGGTGTGAAATTCCACAAAGATTAGTTAAAATGATGAATGAAAAAAAAGGTAGTTATCAGTTTCAGCAAAAGGGTAAAGACAGGCCAATTATAGTAGGTTGAAGACTGAATGAGGAACTTCTCACAAAGGTTGGCAATGAAAGGAAAGAGAAACACAGGACCATAGCTTGAGATTTTGTACAGGGATTTGAGAAACAAAATATGAGGAGAAAAATACTATAGAAGGCCTATATAAAATAATCAAAAGATAAAGATGTAAGAGAATATTTGCAATGTATAGAAACAATGATCACATCAAAGTATGGAAATAATTGTGATATACATGGTAATTCAAAAATTTTAATTACTCAGAATGTAAATGCCAGTTTTGATATAACAATGTAACAATGAAAGGAAAATGAAACTGATAAGAAAAATCAGTTAAAATGTAGTACATTTGAAAGAATACTGTAGATGTCCCTTAATCTGGTTTCATTCTTTGCCATTTTTAAAGTATGATACCACCTCATTAAATCAGAAAGATGTTTGAAAATGATTTGTGCATCTTTTTTTCAGTTTGGGGAACTGGAAATTAAAATGATAAATATAAAGTTTATCATGAGCCTCTCATTCAGAAGATGACAGAGATCTTCAGCCCTGATGATTTTTTTCCCTATCATTTATTCTATGATTGCAAGGGATAGAAAGAATTGTTCAAAGAAAATATTGTTGCAAGTGTCAGTTGTCTGATGAATAGAACCTCTGAATATATTTCTCTCTTCAGAGTAAGACACTATGAAAAATATTCTTTGGATTAGGATTCTGACATTTATTCATTAATATAGTCAAGAAACATTTCTGAGTGCCTACTATACTATACCTTAAGTGCACAAAGTTAAACATGACCCACCCTATCTTGAAGGAGCACATAGACCTTCAAATACCTGGTTCTCAATGCTTTGAGATGTTGTAGTCAAGGCTTTGAGAGTGGGTTGAACATTAAGTAAAAATTGTTTTGATGTCAACTGAATTATGTACTCACAAACTAAGGGCCCTCACATTTTTAAAATTTCTTTCAGAGTAAAATAAATCCCTTGAAATGTGGTTATACATTCATATTTCTGCAAACTAGATTTTTTTAAAGAAGGGCAAGACTACATTTTAATTAAAACACATCCCTTAAAGGTATTTTATAATTAATGTGAGCAGCAGAGTTGCTTCTCCTATGTGGTTGAAATAAGGGGGATTTTTCCTCCCTAATTACCCAATAATGGGTTCCGGCCTCCCTTTGATGTGTCATAAAGGCTCACCTGTTTCACTAAAACCTGCTATTTATTATCAAACAATTGTAGTTTCCCAAATCCTGAATTTCCAAAGGTGCCATTTATCCAAATCACATGTGTGTCCCCTTTGCACCCATTCTGCAAAAGAATTTTCCTTGATCAAAATTTTAACTTTGATTACCCCCTGGTGCATGAGCCCTTTTATTACCTAGTGCAAATTAAAATCCAGAGGATTCTTAATATGCACACTGCCTATTAAGGCATTTCTTTTAAATGTATTTTAACTATTATGGGTTAGGGCAAGAAAATGTAGAAATTTCATGAAAATGAAGATACAGACAATATATAAGATCATGAGTTTAAAAGATGAAAACTGGAAATTATCCTATACTATTTTAGAAACCTTTTTAGGCTGAAAGCCTCACACTGTCTCTCCATTAGAATAATGCACATTTTGAAAGTACTCTCAGATGGTTATTATCCCAGAAGCCTGTCCATGAATCCCAGGTTTAAAACCTCTGCTAGAAGTATATGAAATGTTTCCCTCTCCCCCAAAAAGGTCGTTCATTTTTCACTTCTCATTTGAAACAGTTCTACCTTTGAAGGTGATTAATGAAATAATCACACAGTGCTTGAAGTGTGTTTAGCTTAAGCTGAAAAACTTGTTTCTGGAGTACTTTGACTAAAATAATTAATTTCAATGAAAGCAATGAACTCCAGGGAGATGCACAAAGTAAAGGCACAGTGATTAAGGAAGATGTGGTGGAGTGGGTGCCTACAAAATATAGAGGATGAAGTCAGGGAAGAGTAAACAGCAGCCCCTGGAAATTTGGTAAAATAAATCAATGTCCTGCTTGCATCGTGATGATGTAGCTGATGTACAGAGGAGAATAAGGTTCTAGGAATCATTCTGAATGGGACTTACAGACTTCCAGGTATATGATTATAAATATTCACTGTTGAAGGGAGTTCAGGGTGGACAGGGCCTAGGTATTACCTCAGGAAGGAGCTTGGCAGGCCCTGGTGAGAGTAGAGACTCTGAGAGGTTCTGAGGTTGAATGCAAAAGCCCTGTGAGAGTATAGGAAAATGATCATCCGAATGGGTCTGGGAGGCTCCTTCATGACATGGAAAACAAGAACCCCACGGTCTTCGGGAACACATGGAAGAACCCAATTTGGTCTTGGGGGGAAAGGGAGAGTCCAAGTAAGGGCTGGTCATGTGCATAAAAGGGAACCACCTGGAGACCTGCTGAAGTGCAAAGAGAGTAATGAGGTGGGACCTGGGGGACACTGAGACCCAGGAACCTTGGGAGCTCTGGCAGGTTTAAGGGGATTCTATCAGGGTTGCTGTCAGGTTTTCTACCAATCCAAGTGGTGTCTTTGTGAGAAAAAGTAAAAGGCAGTCCTTCCTCCAGGTGGACACAGCTCTGTTGCAGATGAGCAGATTAAGGAACAAGGACCCTTTTCAGTCCACAATCTGCCCAACTACAAGCAAAGTCCCTGGAAGGATTGAGAACTAAAAATAACTAAATTTTCTTTTTGCTAAACTAATCCTGTGACCACATAGATTGAAATTATTTGGAATGAGCAAGATACTGTTTAGTGGAAAGACTGTAAGGATTGTATTTGTAGGTAAAAGAGTTCTTTTAAGGAATGCAAGCTAATGAGGTATAGAAATAATGAGGTAATAGACTTGGTTTGATCTCTTCAGCTTATAAAAATGTCTAGCAATAGGAATAACATTCTCCTATTTCCTCTCTTATCCCTGATTTCCAGTAGAAATGATTGCATGTCTCTGTAACCTTGGGCAAGTTGATTGGCCTCCTCTCTAAATAAGGATTATAAAAAGCCTACTTCATGGAGATCTGGTGAGATTTTAAATGGTTCATGCAAGCAGAGCTTCTAAGCCAAGTCTGGCACTTAGTATTTACTCAATAATTGCTAGTGACTATTATTATTGTTATTATTATTATTATTTGCACTACTGATGTGAAAATAAGAAAGTTAAAGCTGGATAAAGTTGTGGAGGCCAACTGAGAAAAAAAAAAAATTGTGCAGGGAATAGTTTTCAGGCTGGGCCTTGGAAAATGGATAGAATTTCAATAGGTGGACAAAGTAAAGAGAAGACATTTCAGGCATTAACAATAAAGGTGGAGGGAGGTGAGGCAAATGGCAGCATAGAGAGGTGTGGAATTTAGTTAGTCCCCTAGAGAAACTGGTAAATAGCCAGGAACAACTAGAAAATAGTCTGGAACAACTGATAGGGGGACATCCATGACTGGACAACATCATACACCAGGAAGGAATGGGTGGAGCAGTTGAGACTGCAGCATAGAACTGTAAGTAAACCTCTCCAAACTGTGGAACTGGCTCCCTTCCCCCACCAGCATGGCAGGGTGAGTTGGAAAACTTCACTGTGGGAAAAGGAAGCAGGCTACCTGCAGCGAGGGACAGTAACTCAATCATGCTCCAAATGCAGTTTTAATTGACAAACTTGGACTACTGAATACAAGCTACAAGCACAGATAAATCCGGAGTAAGCAGGAAAGAACCCTGAGGTAGCTCCTGGCAGAGAGGAGGTGGGATTGACAGAAAAAAAATAGTAAATAAATAAAAACAGAAACTTTTAGAAATGGCTGAGGTCAGAATACTGGAAAATGGCTGTGTCCCAACAAAAGGGGCACAGAGAACTGGGTACCAACAGCAGTTGACCAGTGAAACTGTGGGGCTGGGGACTGGCTCTGAAGAGGGGCTTCTTTTTTCCTTTTTTTCCCCCCATTCCAAGTAGCTCATTAGAGAAAGCCTCAGGTATTTTCAATTGCCAGCATTGACCCAGGTAAGGGTGGAGTTAAGAAAGTTAGAGACAAAGGAGGAAATTAAGTGTATGAAATAACTCCCTAAAAAGTGTATCTTCCCTAAGAGAAGGGCGGCAGGGCCCAGCTCAAGTGGCTGCCCTCCTTCAGAGAATTCAGACCCGAGGCCTGGCAGGGAGGGGTGGCGGGGGACAGAAACAACCTAAGCTTGGCTTCCGACACCCTAGCCCCTGGCCAGGAGAGGGTCCCCTGAGAATTAAAGGGACCACATCTCTTTACACCAGTGGGGAGTTGCAGGCTGACAAGTGACACCTGCTGGGCAGGATAGGAAAAGCATAGTGTCTAGAGGCCTCATGGGAAAGTCTGAAAATCTTCTGAATCTCACTCTCAGGGAAACCTGAATACAGCCTCCTCCTGAGACCTGAGCCCATCTGGTCTGGGAAAATCTGATTTGCATAATCAAGGAAACCAGATACCTAGACAACAAAAAATTATGAATCACATTAGGAAAAATGAAGATATGGCCCAAAGGAACAAAATTACACTTCAACTGAGACACAGGAATTGAAACAACTAATTATTAATCAAACAAATCTCCTAAATCAATTAAAAAATCAAATCAACAAGTTGAGGTAAGATATGGCAAAAGAGATGAAGGACATAAAGAAGACATTGGGCAAGCATAAGGAAGGACTCAAAAGTTTGAAAAAACTATGGGCAGAATTTATGGGAATGAAAGGCACAACAGAAGAGATGAAAAACAGAATGGAGACATACAACACCAGATTTGGATAGGCAGAAGAAACGATTCATTAACTGGAGGACAGGATAGCTGAAATCCTACACACAAAAGAACAGATAGGGAAAAGAATGGAAAAGTATGAGAAGGGTCTCAGGAAACTAAATGACAACATGAAGCACATGAAAATATGTGTCATGGGTGTCCCAGAAGGAAAAGAGAAAGGAAAAGGGGCAGAAAGAACAATGGAGGAAATAATCAGTGAAATTTTCCCATCTATTATGATAGATATAAAATTACAGATCCAAGAAGTGCAGCATACCCCAAACAGAATAGACATGAGTAGACCAATTCCAAGAC
Organism: Choloepus didactylus; assembly: GCF_015220235.1. Lineage (NCBI taxonomy): Eukaryota > Metazoa > Chordata > Mammalia > Pilosa > Megalonychidae > Choloepus > Choloepus didactylus. Next base: position 172,575,534 of record NC_051310.1, read on the forward strand.
ACTCAGTAATCAGATTATCAAATGTCAAAGACAAAGAGAGAATTCTGAAAGCAGCAAGAGGAAAGAAATCCATCACCCACAAAGAAAGCTCAATAAGACTATGTGCAGATTTCTCAATAGAAACCATGGAGGCAAGAAGGCAATGGTATGATATATTTAAGATACTGAAAGAGAAAAACCACCAACCAAGAATTCTATATGTGGTAAAACTGTCCTTCAAAAATAAGATATTTTCAGACAAACAGATACTGAGAGAGTTTATGAACAAGATACCTGCTCTACAAGAAATACCAAAGGGAGCACTACAGGCAGATAGGAAAAGACAGGAGGGAGAGGTTTAGAGAAGAGTGTAGAAATAAAGATTACTAATAAGGATAAAAAGAGAGAGAGGGGAAAAATAAAAATAAGATATGACATATAATATCCAAAAGACAAAATGGTAGACAGTAGACATTATGTTGAATGAAATTAGCCAGAAACAAACTCACTAACATGGATCAACATTGATGAGCAAAATTTGAGAGTTGAGAACACAGGTTATCAGGAGATAGAAAGGTTAGAGATCGGGCATTTGATGCTGAAAGAGTACAGAAATTTCAACAGGATTGATTGTATAGATCCAGAAATGGAATGTATAGCATAATAACATGTGATGGTAACACAATATTGTAAGTACTCTGAACAAAGATGAGTGTGAGTACAGTGAAAGAAGGCGGCTAAGGGCAGGTATGACACCAGAAAAAAAGATAGAAGATAAAGACTAGGATTATATAACTTAGCAAAACCTATAGTAGTCAATGATGGTGATTAAATGTACAAATATAAGAATGTTTTTAAATGAGGGAGAATAAATGAATGTCAACATTGCAAGGTGTTGAAAATTGGCTGGTATAGGGGAAAAAATACAATCAATGCAAAATAGAGTCTATAGTTAATGGTAACATTGTAAGATGCTTCCATTAATTGTGACAAAGGCAATATACCAAAGCTAAAAGTCTATAAGAGGGAGATAAAAGGGAGTGATATGGGATTCTTGGTGGTGGTGATATTGTCTGATCTTTTCATTGTATTTTATTTTTCCTTTTCTTCTATCTTTGTATTTTTATTCTTCTTTTTTTTCTCCTTTTCCTTTTCTTTGGGGAAGAAATGGAAATGTCCTCATATGTATTGTGGTGGTGTATACATAATTATGTGATTATACTGGGAATCACTGATTGTTTACTTAGGGTGGATTGTATGGTATGTGAATAAAACCGTTTAAAAACTAAACAGAAGGATACAAGTGCTGGAGAAAATGTGGAGAGAGGGATGTACCTATTCTCTGCTGGTGGGAAAGTAGAATGGCATAGCCAAGCTGGAGGGCAGTGTTGTGGTTCCATAGGAAGCTAACTCTGGGGTTGCCATATGGTCCTGCAACCCCTCTATTGAGTATATACTTGGAAGAACTAAGAGCAGGGACATGAGAGGACATTGCACACTGGTGTCTAAGGCAGCCATGTTCACGATTTGCAATGGATGGAGGTGGCCTAAGGGTACATCGACTGATGAACATGAACTATGGGGTACACATGCAATGGAATACTGAGTGGTGGCAAGAAGAAATGAATTCATGAGGTATGCATCTAGGTAAATGGACCTTGAAGACAGCATGTTAAATGAAATAAGCCAGAATCAAAAAGATAAACATTATAATGCCTCACTAATATGGACTAACTATAATGTGCAAACTCTGAGAATTAAATCTGAGAGCATAGGTTATCAAGGGAAGGCTATGGTAAAGGTTCCTAGATTGTAAGCTCTTACAGCAGTCACATCTATTCCTGATTTGTAATGGTTATCTCTAAATTCTGAGATGCTGACCTGGTCAGTCCTTTAACTTTGGGTATCTGTGGGGCACCTGAGACTCAGAGCCAGAGTTCAGCAGCTATGATTATCAACATTACCCCACACAACATGTTTAAAAAGCTGAAAAAGAGATCAGACTTCAATTAGAGATATGAACAAAATGGACTTGATTAGAACTAAGGTAAACCAGACTAAAGGGAAAAGGATGATACTGTGTTTTAAAACCTCAACTTCTGTGTGAGACCAAAGAGATGTTTATTTGGTGCAAAATCCATACTTTCTGTAGCACGGTATATAATTTAACTTGTATGGTCAGTTCAAACACCATAATTACACAGAACCTTGAATAAGGGGTGAGATCTGGTTGGTTTGAACAGGTTAGCATGAAGCTCTGATACATCCCAGAGTAATTTGGGCAGAGAATAAAAAGTATTTGCAAAGCCTCCTTGAGGGCTTGTGGAAAAATGTGGAAACATTAAACTTCCCCATCTGGGGAATTCCTGATATTCTCACAAGCATTGGGACTACCATCATAGTAGGCCAAGTCCTTGATCTTGGGGCTTGCCCTTATGAAGCTTGTTACTGCAAAGGAGAGGCTAAGTCTACTTATAATCGTGCCTAAGAGTCACCCCCCAGAGAACCTCTTTTGTTGCTCAGATGTGGCCTCTCTCTAAGCCCACTTGGCTGGTAAACTGACTGCCCTCCCCCCTACATGAGACACGAAACCCAGGGGTATAAATCTCCCTGGAAATGTGAGACATGACTCCCAGGGACAAACCTGGACCCAGCATCGTGGGATTGAGAAAACTTTCCTGACCAAAAAAAGGGGAAGAGAAATTAAACAAGATAAAGTTTCAGTGGCCGAGAGATCTCAAATGGAGTCAAGAGGTTATACTGGAGGTATATTATGCATTATATAGATATCCCTTTTTAGTTTTCAGTGTACTAGAATAGCTAGAAGGAAATAACCTGAAACTGCTGAACTGCACTCCAGTATCCTTGATTTTTGAAGACAATTGGATAACTATATAGCTTATACAGTGTGACTGTGTTACTGTGAAAACCTTGTGGCTCACAACCCTTTATCCAGTTTATGGACATATGGGTAGAAAAAAGGGGGACAAAATGTAATGAATAATCAGGGGGAAAAAGAAGTATGAGATGTTTTGGGTGTTCTCTTTTACCTTTAGTTTTATTTTTATTTTTATTCTTCTTATTTTTTTAAGTAATGAAAATGTTCAAAAAAATGATCATGATGATGAATTCACAACTATGTGATGATACTGTGAACAATTGATTGTACACTCTGGATGACTGTATGGCATGTGAATATATCTCAACAAAATTGCATTAAAAAAAAGAATAAAGGTGGAAAGACACAGGCAACATTCAAGAATGGTAAACAGACATATGTAGCAGAAACATTTGGAATGTGCAGGAGAGGTGTGGAAAATAAATCTGAAACCTAAATTGAGGGCACATAATGAAGAGTACAGAAGTCATTCTTTTCTCTCTGGTCAGCAATGAAAACCAAGAAAGATTTCACTGGTAAGGCTCTGCAAACTGGCTTTGACCTATGGAATCTTTTTCCTAATGGTCTTTTAATGCAGTAGTTCTCAAACTTTAAAGTGCAAACCAATGGGCTGGAGGCCTTCCTAAAATGTAGATTCTGATATGGTAGACCTGGAATGGGGCCTAAAATTCTACATTTTTAATAAGCTTCCAAGTGATAGCATGTTCCTGCTGCTCGTCTACAGACTACACTCTGGGTACCAAAGGTCTAATGCAATGGCCTCTTCTCAGCCTCATCCTTATCACCCTCCGGAGTATTTAGCCTTGACAATATTCCTCAAGCTCTCTCATCAGTGGCTTCTCTGACTCTCTTGCTTGAATCTTATCCTATTGAAGCTCAGAACACACACAGGCAGAAAGCCTGCTCTGTAAAACTAGCATATATTGGCTTGTCTTGAGCACTTTGGAGACAAAGTTTCCATTGGTAACAAGATATATACAGCTACAAACTCAAGGTGGGTCTTCAGATGAGTATTGGCAAAGCACTTGTCAATGCACCAACCTCTTAGGTCTTTTAAATGCCAATATTACAAACCATCTTTTATTAAAAGATTAAAAGGAATATATTTTTATAGTAGACACTATTTCCCATTTCATGATATGTCTTACTTCCATATGGGAATTGGCTATAGTTGATTGGTGCAGAAGTGGGCCCCTGACCAGTGCTGGTTTATTTCAAGTTCTTCTCCAGGATTTTGGACTGGAACTGAAAAAAGTAAGGCAGCCTCTCATGCCCTTTATAGGTAAAAGAAGTCAAGGGCCTATAAACTCAGAGTTGTTGGGCACCCCGTTCTATCATGTGAACTCAAAAACAGAAAACAGCAAGTCAGTTGTGAGAAAGAAGACTGATGAGGATACTAGAAAAGCCCAGGAGAATAGCTTCACTGCATGGCACCCTGTCTCCACAAAGGCCACATAGGCAAGGCTTGACCACAGTGTGACCTGAGTCTTGGCAGAAGGCCCTGTGATTCGTCCTACAGCAAGAAAAGATAAGCAGCCTGATGAGGAGCTGCTGAGTAAGTTTCTCATCCTTATCTTGTGGAAGGCTGTCATAAGGCTATTTCTCACTCATCACCCTTGTTTCAGCAGAGTGCAGGACTTTCCCCCTCACCCCCATTAGGGAACAGCTGATGGCTTCAGTGTAAGTCTATCAAATTACTTGGTTGTGGTTCAGATGTGGCTCCTTAGCAGCAGAATGACTTGCCACTCATACCATCTGTCACTTGGTCTCTCTATCTGGTGTCATCTTCTGGGACAAGGGATACAGGGCACTGACAACATGGTGACTTGCTTTTGCTGTCTAACTGATAAAATGTCCAAATCCATTTGAGCATGTTTATTCCTTATCAGGCAAAGCTATGGAAGTGTGGCAAGCCAATCTAACAGTTGCAATAGAAATAGTTGTGGCCTTATTACACCCTATTACTGCTTTCTTGGAAACGTATAACTATTTGACGGAGAGATGTAGAACATAGTGAGAGTTCACTTCCTGAGTCCCCCTCAGTGCTCCAGCCCCCATTTCTAGTCTGTTCCAGGAATGCATTTCCAGACCTTGAATTCCAAAAGATGCCTTTGTATCTCTCCAAAAAAAAACTCTCCCAGCTTCTTTTTTCTCCCTTAAGAAAGTCAGAGTGTATTTTTGACCTCTCCAACCAAAAGATCATATTATATACACACACACAGAGTTGTTGCATTTGATGACAGTATCAGTAATCAGAATTCCAGTGTTAAAGATTCAAATGTATTTTCTGTTTTTATTAAAATTTGGTCTCTCTTGCATATTGATTCCTTTCTGCCCTTGACCTGATATGTGTGATATGATGAGCCTGCATTTATTAAAGTCCAATAAATATAAAGTTTTGTGACAAATGATATTGGCCAAGTAGGAGAAAACGGGGCTCTTTTTCACTATCATGAAAGTCTACATTGCTCTCATCGTTTTAGGAGTATTAATAGCTCCATAAAACTAACTATATAAGTCAACTTTGCTACTATTTTCAGTTTATAATATCAATGTAGTAATATTCATTCGTATTAGTTACATTTGTAAGAACATATGGTAGAATCACACATTGTATCTGTACAAAATATTTATCATCCAATAAACTAGTAAGTAGGATTGGAGTTTGATCCACTTTAAACATCCTTGAGTTTAGCTGTGTCTAACACGTACTTGGATAACTAAGTCAATACACAGATGTTTACAAATCATTGGTCATAGGTTAGGATATTCATCAATTAGCCTCACTTCCCCTTTTCTTTGATCAGGGTCATGGACGAGTCAGAGACAGCTGGCAGAGCCTTGAACATTGTGGAATTTGACTAAAAATGGTGAAGAAATCAGTGGGAAGTTACCAATACTGGCAAACAGCTCAAAAAAGCAGACAGTGGGGCAAATGGAGTCATACTAATGGAAGGATATCCACAATTACATGTAAGAAATGAATGCCTCAGGGATCATATTAATGAAATCTTTAAGAAAATGTACAGGTCATAAGAGACCCAACTGGCTGCTTGTGATAACCCTGAGACATTAGTAGTTCATGTCATAATGATAACCAGTAGTCCCTTATTAAAAATTCCACCTATTTTTATATAATGAAATTTGTTTGAAAATAAAGTAAATTTCACATTCCAAGTTAAACTTTAGACATCTTCTAGTCATTGTCTTAATATGAGTTATTAGAGCTGCCATAATATCATTTAAGAGACAATCTAAAATAATATATAATTATTTTAATTATACATTTATAATAAAAATGCCTCACCAAATGTAAAATTAACTTGTCAGCAAATTCATCATTTATATTTTAAAATATCTTTTAAATGCCTGTAGGTAACATAATCTCATGCATTAGTAATTTTTAAATTAAAATACTAATTAGTAGTATATCCACCAACATTCAACAGTAAAAATTGCAAGATTAGTTATAACATATTTTGCTAATGTTTTTCCCACTACATAACTTTCCACAACTTAACTTAAGCCTATTACATCAAAGATGTTTATATGTGTTAACATATGTACTTAATTTTAATACTCTTATTTAAAACACAAAGAGCCTCAAGCAAACACAGTATGTAATAAAACCTGTACAGTCCTGAAGCATGTACTTTGATGAGAGAGATAGAACTTATGTAAGAGCTGAGCCAAGTTGGGAAAAGTCTACAACTGACAGCAAAACTAAACCAGAAGGAACTGGAGCATTTTCAAGTAAAATAGCCAGCTAAGCAAAAAGGTCTCCTCAAAGTTGCAGGCCTTAGGGATGCCTTCCTCGCTTTTCAGGCTAGGAACAGAGAAAGACGGGAACCTGAGAGCGGCTGGCGCGAGCACCGCGGCAACTTTTACCCTGGGCACCGGACACCCGCCGCCCGCTCCCGGCCTCCTTTGCTCTAGCGCTCTGGGGCTGCGAACGCGGGCTTTAGTTGACTTGTCTGGGAAACGTTTTCTGGACACGCAGTTGGAAAAGTGACTAGCCTGTGGCGCGACGGGGCGGCCTTACCAGCTGAACCTCCGGCCAGGATCTGCCGAGAAGCCTCGTTCACGAAGCTGCCTTGGGGCTTGGCGGACATCTTCGCCGGCCAGTGGACGAGGGAGTGGGCTGAGGTGAGATGGCGACTTCGCAGGCCTGAGCACCGGCCTTCAGACCCTTTCAAGAGAGCCGGGGCTGTTGTTTTCTCGCGGGATGGCTCCCGCTGGGGCAGCAATCCGGCGACTGCCCGGAGGCGGTGTTTCGCGGCGCAGACTTGCCGCGTTATCTTTCGCGGGTCAGTACTTGCCAACTGCGCTCCCTTACTGATGCCTTCCAGCCGCCTCTCGGCTTCCTTGACTCGAAGAGGGGTCGCGAGAAATGCACAGATGCAGCTGGCCAACAGCAATGGGTCAGGCTTGGTCTCCTAGATTGGCGACCACGCGCTTTCCTTTTAATAAAAGTTATTTATTATAACATTAAGTTTGTCAAGCTAGAAGCACTGCCTCTAATAAAGCAAGGAAGCAGTGACCCTGGCCAGGAGCTCCAGTGGCAGGGCTGAAACGACCCTTGTCCCTCCTGGCAAGAGCAGTGTATATTTCTAAAGAAGGGACGGGTGAATAAATTCCACGGACTTGGTTGTCCCGGAAATTCTGGGCAGTAGTAACTTAGTCGAAGCAAAGCAATTTACAATTACAATTGAGCTACTGCAGTATGTTACCAATAAATGGTTTTGGTTTAAGGGACTTTATCTTATTCTCCATCTACTCGAGTTTTATTTTCTGAAAGGCCAAAAAAAAAAAAGGAGTCTTGTACAAATAAGTCTCTCCTTGACCTCCAGTCTGTAATTCTCAAAGTGCAGTCAGCAGCTTCAGCAAAACTTGTGAGATTGTTAGAAATATATATTTTCATGGGCCCTACCGCGACCTACTGATCAGAATTTCTGGGGATGGGGCCCAGAAACCTGTGTTTTAACAAACTCTCCTCGTGATTCTTATGAACATTAAAGTTTGAGAACCACTGCCCTAAATAATCAGGAAGCATAAGGAACTACGAGGGCAGTCTCTCTATAAAACATTTCATTGTTTATGAACATTATAACATTATTCATTATTAGGATAATGGGCAAAACAAAAATACTATCTTAAATCACAAGTTGCAGATGCCTTGTAGGAGAGACACAAGATTCTGTGAAATTTTAGAAAAACACCTGCCACACCCCCAACAGTCAGGAAATGATAAGAGTAAAAGGGAGAATTGGGTAGCTTTGTAATCCCTGTTACCACGTTGTTTCTTAAACATGTTTCTGAATACTAGATGTATTTATTGTGAACCATATAGAATTGTCATCTTCAAAGGTCAAAAAACAGTTGACTATCAGCAATTTAATCTGGTTTAACTTAATATATATGTATGATTCCTGATAAAATGTACAAAATACAATAATTCGGTTTCGTATTTGTTTTTGTTTCCGAGGCTAAGCATTAAAAGTTAGTAGTAATGATATCTGACTGGTAAAAGTATTTAAAGTGTTTGAAGTATTAGGAAGCCTTGTTTATGTGATCAGATATACAAAAGTAAGTTTCTCAAAAATGTATGTCTAATTAAAATACTAAGTATGAAAATGTTTACCAGAATTAATTTTCCACAAATTTTACTAATTAGATGGAGTAAAAACTTTTAAGCAATATCTTTCAGTCTTTTACTATGAAAATATGGGGTCTTAAGTCCAATATAGAATTATTTATTCATTCAGCAAATATGGAGAACCTATTATGTTCTAGGCACTAGAATCAGAATTTCAGAGTTCATAGATAAACTTTCCCTCATTTTCCAATAAGGAAACTGAGTTTTTCAAGATGACACCACTACCTAATAGCATAGCTAGGATTTGAATCCAAGGTTTTTTCTGATGGCAGTGGACTTGTAGGTTTTAATAATATCCATGGGTGGAACTCCATTCTGTCACACAGAAACCAAATAATTAAATGCCCCCAGAATTAATTCATTTGTATATATAAGTAGGGAATTTTTTAAAGTTCAAAAAAAATTTTGGTCACAACTATTAAATCTCAAGACACACACTAAACCAAATTCTACGTTCATTCATTGAGATCTTGCTAAGTGTCAGCATTTTTATATATAACAGTAAACAAAACAGTCAAGAATTCCTACCTCATGGGGCATGTAATCTAGTGAAGGATATCTTACCATCTTGCAATGTAAGCAAATTTTTGCCTTCCCTAGATTACTTCAGGAAATGCAATAATGCTTGCAGGACAAGATTTAAGACAGACTTTTGACATCATCCACTATTTCCATTGGTATCATCATCTCTGAAGGTCTCATCCTGAGGAAGAGGGATCAGGTTTGTGGTCTCATAAGACCTAGCCTCTCAAGAGCCCTATGGATTCAGTCAGAAGATGCTTCCAGCCATCCTTCCAAATACCCTGTTAGAAAATTGCTTCCTCTTCTTAACCTCTCTGGACTAGAACAGATTTCTTTGTATAAAAAAAGCAAGGCGTGAAATCACATGTAATCCAGTCCCATCTCTCTACAACAGTTGAAAATAGGGCCTAGCCGTAAGAACATTCTGGTGCTTGGGAGTCACCCAGGGTCAGTCCAGAGTCAACAAGTACCAACTGTACTAAGAGTTTTGATTATGGGATATTTCACTTATCTGTAGCTGAATTTGCCCATGGCCAATATGGGAATGCTGGAAAGTTTAGCACTGGAAAACACAACAGTGAAATGTATTTGACTTATTATTTCAAATTCCCTAGAAACAAGCCATCACATTTGTTTTGATTTGCTAAAGCTACCGGAATGCAATATACCAGAAATGGGTTGGCTTTTTCAATGGGGATTTATTAGGTTGCAAATTTACAGTTCTAAGGCCATGAAAATGTCCAAATTAAGGCATCAAAAGGTAGATACCTTCTCTGAGGAAAGGCTGATGGCATCCAGGGCTCTTCTGTTACATGGGAAGACACATAGTGACGTCTGCTGGCCCTTCTCTTCTGGGTTTTGGTTTCAAAATTGGTCTCTCTCTCTAAAATGTCTCTGAGTGTTTCTCTCAGCTTCTCTGAGTTCTCTCAGTTTCTTCTGTCTTTTATTCTCTCATAGAGGAGATTAAGACCCACCTTGAATGGTCTGGGTTACATCTCCATGGAAACAACCTAATCAAAAAGTCCCACCCAGCAATAGGTCTGCCCCTACAACATTGGATTAAAAGGACATGGCTTTTCTGGGGTACACAACAGATTCAAACCAGCACAACATTGTTCTTTCTATTATTTTAAATAATGCTATAGTGTCCAGATATTAAGAGCAAAACTTCTAAAATGTCAAGCTTATATTTTAATTTTTTTTTACTTATTTAGGAGAACTTGGTTGAGAATTACATAATAGAATTACTGATTTATGTATCAGTTTTCAAAGTGGCTGAAAACTAAACCTTTAGAACCTAAAAATACCCACTGAACTTAAGTACCTAACAATTTCTTCAATGCCATTTTGGAATAAAAGTTTTGTATTGGGCCATTATATCAGCTAATATACAAGATCAAAATAATAATGGCTTAAAAAAGATAGAAATTTATTTCCCCTTCATGTAAAAACCCAATTCTTACTGGCTCTCCACTAGCAGAGAGAGAGAGAAAGTTAAGAAAGCCCTGGAAATTGCACAAATCCCATTGACCAAAATTTGGCTGTCCTTAGGTACAAGGGAGATTGAAAAATCTAGCATTTCTCTGGGTAGTAATGTGTTCAGAAAAAAAAAAAATTGCTATTATGGAAGGAAAGGAAAACATACTGGAAAATAACCAAGTGTCTGCCACAGTTGGAGAAAAGTTTTGGAATGAAGAGCTACACTTTAAAATAATGATATCTGCTCATTTAGAAAGATTTTGTTTTCCTCAAGTCGAAAGTTTATCTTAATCAGTGTCTAACTAGATAAGGCAATCTAATCCCGTGATAGTCAGTGTACTATGACTAGAACCATATTTTAAAATACCATGAAAAGATACATGACTATGCTAGGCCCAGAGGCTCTTGTTTTTTGTGTGTCAAAAAACACTCTCCATGCATGTGCATGAGCGCGTACACACACACACAGAATTTGGCAAACATGAAGCCCATCTGTGGAATAGGGTGGGAAGTTGGGGAAAGTGCCTATGCACATCAGATTCAGAAAACTTGAACAATGGAAGATTAAAACTTTTGAACCATTCAAAAGATCTATTATTCTATAATATTCTTATGCAGAGCAATTAGAGGTATTTAAAAAGATGCTGTTTGCATGTGAACAACTCTTTTTAGGCAGTTTTGTTGAAATATATTCAAATACAATACAATCCATCCAAAGTGTGCGATCAGTGGATTTTAGTGTGATCACAAGAGCTGTACATTCATCACCACAATTAATTTTTAGAACATTTTCATTACTCCAAAAAGAAAGACCTCATACCCCCTTGGAAGTCACCTCTCAGTCCCTCTATCCTTCTGCAGCTCTACATAACTACTAATCTAATTCTGGCTCTATAAATTTGTTTGTATTTACATTTTATGTAAATGGAATCATACAACAGGCAGTACTTTGTGTCTGGTTTCTTTCACTTAACAATGTTTTTTAACTTTTTTTTTTTTAATTAGGCTGTAAGTTTACAGAAAAGTCATGTAAAAACTACAACAACATTCCCATATACCCCTCTATTATTGACACTGCATTAGTGTGGTGCTTTTGTTACAATTGAGGAAAGAATATTGAAATATTATTGTTAACTATAGTCCATACTTTACATTAGGTGTATTTTTTCCCCAGATACCACCCTATTATTAACACCTTGTAATAGTATCATACATTTGTTATAATTCATGAAAGAACATTCTTAAATTTGTAGTATTAACCATAGTCCATTGTCCACAACAAGGTTCACTGTGTTATACAGTCTCATATTTTATCTTCTAACTTTCCTTCTAGTACAATACACAATCTAAAATTTCCCCTTTCAACCACATTCACCAACATAATTCACCACCGTTAATTACACTCACAATAATGTGCTACTATCACTACTATCCATTTCCAAATATTTACAATCAACAGAAAAAGATTTTATGCACAAAAGAGTATCAGCTCCCCTTTCTCTACCCCCATTCTATCACCTGGTAACCTATATTCTAAATTCTAACTCTATAAGTTTGCTTATTTTAATTAGTTCATATCAGTGACATCATACAATATTTGTCCTTTTGTGTCTGGTTTATTTCACGCAACATAATGTCCTCAAGGTTCATCCATGTTGTTGCATGCATCAGGACTTCAATTCCTTCTTTCTTTATTTTTTCTTTTTTTTTTTTCTTTTTTTTTTTTTTTATTCTTTTTTCAGTTTGAGGCCTTTTTCTTTTTCTTTTTTATTTTAAATGCAATTTTATTGAGATATATTCACACACCATATAATCCATCCAAAGTATACAATCAATGTCTCAGTGTCATCATATAGTTATATATTTATCACCACAATCAGTTCTAGAACATTTTCATTATATACCCCAAAAATAATAAAAAGAAAAAAGAAAACCCAAAACATCCCACACCCTTTATCCCCCTCTGTTATTTATATTATTTTTTGTCTTTATTTTATTACTACTCTGCCCATACACTGGATCCAGAGAGTGTCAGTCACAAAGTTTTCACAATCATGCAGTCACATGATAAAAGCTACACAGCTATATAATCATCATCAAGAATCAAGGCTACTGGATTACAATTCAACAGTTTCAGGTATTTCCTTCTAGCTATTCTAATATACCAGAAACTAAAAAGGAATATCTATGTAATGCATAAGAATAACCTCCAAAATGATCTCTGGACTCTATTTGAAATCTCTTAGCCACTGAAACTTTATTTTGTTTCATTTCTTTACCTCCTTTTGGTCAAGAAGGCATTCTCAATCCCACAATGCCAGGGCCAGGCTCATCCCTAGGAATCATATTCCATGTTGACAGGGAGACTTACACCCCTGGGAGTCATGTCCCACATAGTGGGGAGGTTAGTGAGTTAATTTGCACTAGTGAATGAGTGTTCCTATTGCTTCACTTCCTCTTCAACACTTGTAGTTTTCTGTTTAATAGTGTCCATTCTAGTAGGTGTGAAGTGATATCTCAATATGGTTTGGATTTGTATTCCCTAATATCCAGTGAGGTTGAGCATCTTTTCATGTGCTTTTTAGCCATTTGTATTTCATCTTTGGAAAATGTCTGTTTGAGTCTTGCCAACTTTTCGATTAGGTTGTCATTTTTTCTTTATATATTCTGGATATTAAACCCTTTTCAGATATGTGATTTCCAAATATTTTCTCCCATTGAGTAGGCCGCCTTTTTACCTTTTTGACAAAGTCTTTTGATGCACAAAAGTATTCAGTTTTCAAGAGGTCCCATTTATCTATTTTTTCTTTCACTGCTTGTGCTTTGGGTATAAAATCTAAGAAACTGTCGCCTACCACAAGATCCGAAAGATTCTCCCCTACATTTTCTTCTAGGAATTTTATGGTCCTGACTCATATTTAGGTCTTTCGTCCATTTTGAGTTAATTTTTGTTTAAGTTGTGAGATAAGGGTCCTCTTTCATTCCTTTGCATATGGATATCCAGTCTTCCCAGCACCATTTCTTGAGGAGACTCTTCTGTCCCAATTGGGTTGACTTGGTGGCACTGTCAAAAATCAATTGGTTGGAAAAAAGGATCTAAGATGGCAGCATAGAAAGGAGTGGAAGCTAAAGAGTCCCCCTGGAACAACTAAAAAAAAACAGAAACAACTAGTAAATAATCCGGAATAACTGCGGGGGGGACAAACGTGACCATCCACTCATCATACTCCAACCTGAATTGGGAGGAATGCCCGAGATCACAGCATAAAATCTGTAAGTAAAAACTGTGGATCCAAGCCAGGATACCCCTCCCCCCACAGCCTGAGCGCAAAGTCTCATGGAGCCAGAGAGAAGCTCTCTCCAAGCAAGCGAATATAGCTCAGCTGAGCTCCAACTGGGGTTTTAATTAGTGAGAGTGAACTTCTTACTACCAACTATGAATCCCCAACAAGCAGACACAGGCTTTGGGTGACAACTGAACTTGGAGAGCCGCAGGGTCACCGTGGACTAGCCCTGAACGGAAGTTTCTGTTCCTTTTTCAGCTCAGTGGAGAAAGCCTCAGCCATTTTCAGCTCCCAGTGCTCTGACCCAGACAAGGGTGGAGATAGCACAGGTGGCGAGAGACCATTGAAATGCTAATGACCTCCCCCTAGGGGGTCTGTGTTCTCTAAGAGGAAAAGGGTGGGGCCCAGCTCTACTACCAGCCTTCTATTCAGAACCAGACCCCAAAGCCTTGAGGAAAACAACCACAGGCCACACTTCCTTGCACCAGTCTAGAATTATAGGCTGACAGGCACCACCTGCTGGGCAGAAAAGCACAGTGACCTGAGGCCTCACAGGGTGTACCAATTTTCGAAGACAACACCCTCAGGGAAATTGGATACTGATATTTCTTCCTTCTGGTCTCAGCCCGTTCTGGTCTGGGAAAACCTGATTGGGGTAACCAAGGAAACCATACATAGACAACAGAAAACTACAACCTACACTAAGAACAATGAAGTTATGGCCCAGTTAAAGGAACAAACTTACACTTCAACTGAGATACAGGAATTGAAACAACTAATAATTAGTCAATTCAGAAAGTTTAGGGAAGATATGCCAAAAGAGCTGAACCATATAATGAAAGCACTGGACATACATAAGGTAGAAATTGAAAGTTTGAAAAACCAACTGGCAGAATCTATGGAAATGAAAGGCACAGCACAAGTGATGAAAGACACAATGGAAACATATAACAGCAGATCTCAACAGACAGAAGAAAACACTCAGGAACTGGAGGACAAGGCACTTGAAAGCCTATACACAAAAGAAAAGATAGAGAAAAGAATGGAAAAATATGAGCAACAACTCTGGGCACTTAAGGACAAAAGAACAACATCTCTGGGCACTTAAGGAACATCTCTGGGCACTTAAGGAAAAGAAAGAATTTACGTGTCACTGGTGTCCCGGAAGGAGGAGAGAAGGGAAAAGGGGCAGAAGCAATAATAGAGGAAACAATCAATGAAAATGTCCCATCTCTTACAAAAGACATAAAATTGCAGATCCAAGAAGCACAGCTTACCCCAAACAGAACAGATCTGAATAGGCCTACACCAAGACACTTAATAACCAGATTATCAAACATCAAAGATAAAGAGAGAATCCTGAAAGCAGCAAGAGAAAAGTGATCCATCACATACAAAGGAAGCTTGGTAAGATTATGTGTGGATTTCTCAATAGAAACCATGGAGGCAAGAAGGATGTGGGGTGATATATTTAAGATACTGAAAGAGAAAAACCACTGACCAAGAATCCTATATCCAGCAAAACTATCCTTCAGATATGAGGGAGAGCTTAAAATATTCTCTGACAAACAGACAATGACAGAGTTTTTGAACCAGATACCTGCTCTACAGGAAACACTACAGGAAACACTTCAGACAGAAAGGAAAAGATGGAATTAGAGGTTTGGAAAACAATTTTGGGAGATAGTAGCACAGCAATGTAAGTACACTGAACAAAGATGACTGTGGATATGGTTGAAAGAGGAAGGCTGGGACCATGTGGGACAACAGAACAAAAGAAGAACAATAAAGACTGGGATGGTGTAACTCAGTGAAACCTAGGTTGCTTAACAATTGTAATAAAAGGTACAAATATGTTTTTACATGAGGTAGAACAAATGAATGTCAACATTGCAAAGTGTTAAAAATAGGGTAGGATTGGGGGGAAAATACAATCAATGCAAACTAGAGGCTATAATTAACAGAAACATTGTATTATGCTTCCTTTAATGTAACAAAGGCAATGTACCAAAGCTAAATGCCTATGGAGGGGGGTAAGGTATAGGGGAAGGGTATGGGACTCCTGGCATTGGTGATGTTGTCTGACTCTTTATTCTACTTTAGGTTAGTGCTATCTTTCCTTTTATCGCTTTCTAGCTATCAAGTTTTGTTTTTTGTTTGTTGTTTTTCTCTCTTTCCCTTTTCTTTTTCTTTTGTCTCTCTGCCTTCTTTGACTCTTGCTCCATCTTTGTGGAAGAAATGGAGATGTCCTTATATAGAGAGTGGCAATGGTGCTCAATACATAAATACATGACTATATGGGAAACCAACAATTGTTTACTTAGACAGAATGTATGGTGTGTGAACAAAACCATCTTAAAAGAAATGGGTTGATGAAGAAACCTTGAAGACACTATATTGAGTGAAATAAGACAGATACATAAAGGCAAATATTGCAGGATCTCACTGGTATGAACTAATTATAATATGTAAACTCATAGACATGAAATATAAGTTACCAGGATATAGAAATGAGCATAAAGAATGGGGAGCGGTTGCTTATTATGAGCCAAATGTTCAACTAGGGTGAGCTTAAACATTTGGAAGTGGACAGAGGTGATGGTAGCACGTTGTGACAATAACTAACAGTGCTGAATGATGTGTGAAGGTGGTGGAAAGGGTAAGCTCAGAGTCACATATGTTACCAGAAGGAAAGTTGGAGGTTAAAAGATGGAAATGTATAAAACAGTAAATCTTGTGGTGGACAATGTCCGTGATTAACTATACAAATATTAGAAATCTCTCTCATGAACTAGAACAAATGTATGACACTATAACTAGAAGTTAATAATAGAGAGGCATATAGGGAAAAAATATATAACTATTGCAAACTATATACTACAGTTAGTAGTATTTTAACATTCTTTCACCAATAGTAACAAATGTACTATACCAAAACTATGAATCAATAATGGAGGGGAGCGTGGTTATGGGTATGGGAGGATGTGAGTTTCCCTTTTTTTTTTGTCTTTATTTCTTTTCTGGAGTAGTGAAAATGTTCTAAAAATTGAAAAAAAATTAATTGTGTTGATGGATGCACAGCTGTATGGTGGTGCCATGGGCAATTGATTGTACACTTTGGATCTTTGGATAGTTGTATGGTATCTGAATGATCTCAATAAAAAAAATTAAAGTGAAAAAGAACAAAGTAAAAAAGAAAAAAAATCAATTGGTCATACATGGACAGACACTTCTGTAGAGGAAATACAAATGGCTCAAACACAGGGAAAGATGTTCAACTTCACTAGGTATTAGGGAAATGCAAATCAAAACCACAATGAGATATCATCTCATAACTACTAGAATGGCCATTATCAAAAAATCAGAAAACTACAAGTGTTGGAGAGGATGTGGAGAAAAAGGTACATTTATTCTCTGTTGGTGGGAATATAGGATGGTGCAACCACTCTGGAAGGCAGTTTGGTGGTTCATCAGGAAGCTAAGTACAGAATTGCCATATGATCCAGCAATCCCATTACTAGATACATACTCAGAGGAACTGAAGGCTAGGACATGAATGGACACTTGTACACCAATGTTTATAGCGGCGTTATTCACAATTGCCAAGAGATGGGAACAGCCCAAATGTCCATCAACGAATGAGTGGATAAACACACTGTGGTATATATACACGATGGAATATTACAGAACTGTAAGACAGTATAAAGTGATGGCACATGCAACAATGTGGATGAAACTTGAGGACATTATGTTGCGTGAAATAAGCCAGGAACAAAAGGACAAATACTGTATGGTCTCACTAATGTGAACTAATAATAATGAGCAAACTCTGAGTATTGAAGTTAAGAACACAGGTTATCAGGAGGTACAAAGAGGGTAGAGATTGGACATTTGATGCTGAAGGAGTACAGAATGTTCAACAGGATTGATTGTAAAGAACCAGAAATGAATAGCACAATGCTATCTGATGGGAGCACAATATTGTAAGTATAATGAACAAAGCTGAGTGTGAGTATGGTTGGAAGAGGAAGGTAGGGGGATATATGACACCAGAAGGAAAGGTAAAGGATAAAAACTGGGACTGTATAACTTAGCAAAACCTAGAGTGGACAATGATGGTGATTAAATGTAGAAATGTAAGAAAGGTTTTACATGAGGGAGAACAAGTGAATGTCAACATTAAAGGTGTTGAAAATGGGATGGTATATGGGAAAAAATATGATCAGTGCAAACTAGGGTCTATAGTTAACAGTAACATTGTAATATTCTTCCATTAATTGCAACAAAGGCAATATACCAAAGCTAAATGTCAATAGAGGGGGATATAAGGGAGGGGTATGGGATTCTTGGTGGTGGGTGGTAGTGTTTCTCCTTTTTTATCTTTTTCCTTCTTTATTGTTTTTTTTTTTTTTCCCCTCTTCTTTCTTTGTGGAAGAAATGGAAATGTTCTCATATAGATTGTGGTGGTGAATGCATAACTGTGTGATTATACCAGGAGCTATTGATTGTTCACTTAGGATGGATTGTATGGTATGTGAATAAAACTGTTTAAAAAATAAACAGAAAGATATAAGTGCTGGAGAAGATGTGGAGAGAGAGATATACCTATTCACTGTTGGTAGAGAAGTAGAATGGTGCAGTTCCTCTGGAGGACAGTGTGGTGGTTCCACTGGAGTCTAAGTATAGGGTTGCCATATGATCCTGCAACCCCATTATTTGGTATATATTTGGAAGAACTGAAAGCAGGGACACAAATAGGTATTTGCACACTGGTGTTTATGGTGGCAGTATTCACGATTTTTAGTGGATGGAAGTGGCCTAAGGGTGCATTGAGGGGTGAATGGAAGGACAAACTGTGGTGTATACATACAATGGAACACTGGGCTGTCTACAAGAAGGAATGAAGTTGTGAGGCAGGCAACTAGGTGAATGAATCTTGAGGACATTATGTGAAATAAGCCAGAAACGAAAGGACATATATTGTAAGGCCTCACTAATATAAACTAACTATAATGAGCAAATGCTGAGAATTGAATTTGACAGCATAGGTTATCGGGGATAGAATATGGGCAGAGATTGGGCAATCAATGATGCAGGAGTACAGAATGTTCATTAAGGCTTATTGTAAAGGTTCCTAGATTGTAAGCTCTTACAGCAGTCAGATCTACTCCTGAGTTTTAACTATTATTTAAGAGATGTTTATTTGGTGCAAAAATTATATTCTCTGTAGCACACTGTCTAATTTAACCTGTATGGTCAGTTTATTTAAACAACATAATTACATGGAACCTAAAATAGGGAATGAGATCTTGTTATACTGTACAGGTTAATGTAATGCCCCTATAGATCCCAGAATATGTGTGTGAGTGTGTGTGTGTGTGTGTGTGTGTGTGTGTGTATGTATGTATGTATACATGCAAAGACCCCTTGAGGGACTGCGGAAAATGTGGAAATATTAAACTTCCCCACCTGGGGAATTCCTGATAATCTCACAAACATTAGTGACTCCCAATCTAAAAAGTCAAGCCCTTGATCCTGGGGCTTACCCTTACGAAACCTATTCCTGCAAAGGAGAAGTTAAGCCTACTTTTAATTATGCCAAGAGTCACCCCCAGAGAACTTTTTTGTTGCTCAGATGTTGCCTCTCTCACTCAGTCAACTCTGCAGATTGACTTACTACCCTTCCCCCTACATGGGACATGACTCCCAGGGGTATAAGTCTCCCTGGAAATGTGGGACATGACTCCCAGGGATAAGCCTGGCCCTGGCATCATGGGATTGAGAATGCCTTCATGATCAAAAGGGGGTAAAGAAATGAAACAAAATAAAATTTCAGTGGCTAAGAGATTTCAAATAGATTCAAGAGGTCGTTCTGGAGGTTATTCATATGCATTATATAGATACTCCTTTTTAGTTTCTTGTGTATTAGAATAGCTAGAAGGAAATACCTGAAACTGTTGAATTGTAATCCAGTAGCCTTGATTCTTGATGATGATTGTATAACTGTATAGCTTTTATCATGTGACTGTGTGATTGTGAAAACCTTGTGACTGACACTCCCTGGATCCAGTGTATGGGCAGAGGAGTAATGAAGACAAAAATATATATAAATAGGAAAGGGGGATAAGGGTTATGGGATATTTTGAGTGTTCTTTTTCGTTTATTTTTATTTTTTCTTTATTTTGGAATAATGAAAATGTTCTAAAATTAATTGTGGTGATGAATGCACAACTGTATGATGATACTGTGAGCCATTCTTTGTATACTTTGGATGGATTATATGGTGTGACTATATCTCAATAAAATTGCATTTTTTAAAAAGAGAGAGAATGGGGGTTGTTAGTGTTCTCTGTGTGGTTTTATATTATTTTTGCAGCTATCCTGTAAGTTTGAAATTATTTCAAAATTAAAGAGAGAAAGCGGAGTTTCTAGAAAAGCGAAAAGCAGTCTGCAACCTTCAGGCCATATTCATACCAAGCAAATTGTAATAATTACAACATTCATTGAATGCTTACCTTGTACCAGGCACCGGGCTAAGCATTTTGTAAACCATTATCTCATTCACAAGATCTTTGTGACAGAAATACTTTCATTATCATCTTAATGAGTGAATATACTGTAGCACAAAGTTTAAATAACTTCCCAAAGTCACTCCAAGTCTGCATTATTTGAACCTAAGTATGTAAAACTTAGGAGCCCTCTTTCTGAGTCACCAGCTATGTAGTTTCTTGGTCTAATTTCAATTTTAGCTTTTCCACCCATGCAACAAAGAAGCAGGATGCAAAATTATTCAGAGAAAATAGCTTATAGCCTCCTTTTCTTTGATAAACAATGAATTGTTAAGCTGGGTCAGAAATTCCTTAGAATCTGGAGTTAGAAAGTACTAACTTCAATGCCATAAATTGTGACTGTGTAAGTGGTATGAATTTTCTGGTTTTTTGAGAAGTCCTGGTTTCTCAACAACAGCACTACTGCCATGTGGGGCCATATAATTCTTCATTGTGGGGGGGCTGTCCTATATATTGTAGGATATTTTTCAGCATCTCTGACCTTTACCCACTAGATACCAGTCACACCCCTACCCAGTTTTGTCAAGCAAAAGTGTCTCCAGAAATTGTCCCTGGTTGAGAATCACTGATTCAAGTAAAAGAGCTGGTGTAACAGTGAAGTCTGTTTAACTTTGTAGAATCATAGAATGATGGTCCTGGAAGAGACAGGTGAGGAGACTGAGTATGTGTAAAGAGGTTGAAGTCCTTGCCCAAATCACCAAGGTACTTAAGAGAAGAGTTGGGTAGTAAAGCCAGGCACTTCCTTTTTCTAGAATTGGTGATCTAGACTTTGGTATCTGACATTTTTACAGTAAATTGAATTTAATACTGTGGCTACAGTAGCCAGTGATATTTTTAAAGAATATTTCAGATCATACTACTCACCTGTTCTAAACCATCTAGTGACTTCGTGTTACCTGTAGAAAGGATTCAAAGACCTAGCCATGGCCCATAATATCCTATGTAATGTGACTTGTGGTTACCTCTTCCAGCTCATTTCCTAACCCTCTTCTCTATCGCCTTTCTCTTGCCATACTGGTTTTCTTGGCATTCCTTTGAACATCCCATGCATGCTCCCATCTTCGCATTTTCTTTACTCTGTGCCAGAAATCTTATTTTCCTGGACATTCCAGTGGCTTGCTTCTTCACTTCCTTCAAGCGTTTGCACAAATATTTCTTTAGCAGGCAAGCTTTCCCTGTCTAAATAGGACCTTCCCCCAGCCCTTTCATTTTCTATTCTGAACTTGATCTACTTTTTCAGGGTTGGAGGTGGGAGAGAAGATTATGCCTCTGCAACCAAGCTGGGCCAGGCCAAGGTCTACAATACCCTGGGACTCCTAGGTTCCAGGACTCATCCTGTTGAAGCCCTATTACCTAATGCAATTGGGAATTGATCTATTAACCAAAAATGTCAGTAAAAGTGGGGATCACCCTGAGTGATAATATACTAAATACTTTAACTTAAGCATATAAACATGCATTTGTTCACCAATCTTTTGATACACTCAAGGCCTTTTAATTGGGCATGATTTTACTGATTAGTATTTCATATCCTCTTTCTTACAGAAATGACATCCATAATCCATCTTCAATGATTTTCACTTTTGGTCTCTTTTAAAGCAAAGGAAAAACTTAAGGAGGCTTACAAAATAATTGAGTGCAGATTTCAAATATTCTGTAACTGAAATGCTTTTAAAAAGTGCTTGCTCCTAGTGCTCACAGACTATTCCCAGTCCACTCAAGGAAAAATGTCTACAACAATAAAAATATCATGCCCAGAATTGGTGTTAGGAGTTGGAAATGATCAATTCTTATTCATTCTTTATTGTCAGCCTTATGTTGCATTGAATAATTACTTCTAGCTTTATGTATGTTGCACACTCACTGGGTAGGTCATGATAACTTTGTGAGCCTCAGTTTCCCTACCTGTAAAGTAGAAATTATAATTATCTACTTGGAGGATTCTTTTTTTCTTTCTTTGGATGAAATGAGAGTCTGTGACATCAAATTTTACAATACAGATGCAAGATACGAGTGATTAGAAAGCTGTCTCACAGAACACCAAGGATAAAGAAAAGATCCTAAAAGCTTTCAGAAAGAAAAAACAGGTAACTCACAGAACAAGAATTGGATTGGATTTATAAGAGAAACTGTGAATGTTGGGGAACAATGGAGCAGTGCTATCAGAGTCCTTCAAAGTTCTCACTGCCTCCAACCTTGATGCAGGTAATCTGCAAAAGAAGCTGGTGCCCTTCATCATGGAGCTGCATACATGTCTGGCCCAGAACTTGGAGAAGCTGATGAAGGCATGTGCTGGAGTTGCTGCAGCACTGACTGCTACCCCACAACAAGGCAAGACAACAGATCAGTAACAACTTTCATGAGCTGCAGCGTTATCTCATACTTACAATGACCAGAAGAGTTTATTGGCTGCTTTTTCACTTCAGCTCTCCAAAACTGTGAAAATTTCTGTTGTGGCCAAACTTAACCCAAAACCATGCAAAGAAAGGAATTTTGGGAAGCATAGTTCAGCTTAACTAATCCAACACTATAAGACTACCACAAAAAAAGACAAATCAAAATCCAGGAAAAACAAAAATCTGGACAAGAAAATCAGGTTTCTAATACAAAGCCTACTAAGAGTTGGTATGGTTTTGAGCAATTGATAAAACACAGATAAAAATTTTTTCTTTTGATATTTGGAGCATTCTCCTGAGAAGAGCACATAGGTTTGGGAACCTGGGATTTCTTCTATGTAAGTCCATTCATATTGTTTTGTTCTTTCCATACTGAATAATAGTTGCATAATAAAAATATTGTAGATGCTATTTATTAGTTCTTAATGATTTACATTAACTTGGGAGACCTAATTTTAGCTATAAAACAGAAGTAATGTAACAGTAGAGCTGATAGTACTGACAAAATTTGTTAATTGAAGGCAAGAGGAATTAGGAATTCTTCCTTTTAATTAGGAGGAATTAAAAAGTATTTAAGGAGAGTCACAATGCCTTGCCCCTGGCAGGTCAGTCAGCTCCTGGATCTATTGGCTGTTATGCTCATCGAGCTGAGAACCCTGCATTTGTTCAGAATCAGTTCGGTGACCAAATGGGACAAAGGTTCCTAAGAAGCAAGGAATCCGACTGCCCAAAGTTCTAGAGTCCTTGCAGGACAGGTAAACATGGTAATCGAGCCTTTTCTGGCCTCTAGACTCTTAGTCCAGAGGCTTGGCAACTGGGTTTTTCTCTATTCTGCTGGCACTCCAGACCCTCAGAGCCTTGAAAAGCTTCAAAGAGAGAAATAGTTTCCAGTTCCAAGTCTGGACACCTGCTGGGTGCCTTTGGTGCTTCATGAAGAATATTTCTAGATATATCGCAGACATTAAGCCTTTGCCTCCCAATATAAAAGATAGACTGATAAAAATAATAAGCACGCAGGGACAGATAACAGATTCAAATATAAATGAGATTTTACATCCTCATATCCAAACTTTAGATCTACAGAGCTGTGATATTACAGATGCTGCTCTCCTGCACCTGCATAACTACAGAAAACTGAAGAAATTAAATTTTAATTCTTCAGAAGAAAACAGAATGTCCGTAACTTCTGAAGGAATAAAAGTTGTGGCCTCATCTTGTTCATACCTGCCTGAAACTTCTTTGAAAAGATGCTGCAGTCTCACTGATGAAGGAATCCTTGCTCTCACACTCAATTGCTGGCTGCTAAAGATAATTGATTTGGGTGGCTGCCTAAGTATTATGGATTTGTATTAGGAGAAAACTGCCCATTTTTGCAGTGTGTTGACTTTTCAGCTACTCAGGTATCTGACAATGGTGTGGTCGCACTTGTGAGTGGACCTTGTGCCAAGAAATTAGAGGAGATTCATATGGGACATTGTGTGAATCTCACTGGAGTCTGTGGAAGCTGTCCGTCTTTTCTGTCCTCAGACATGTAGTTTACTCTTCCAAGGATGCCCCCAGATAACAGATCCCACTTCCAATCACATCCCCCTCATCATTTCATGTATCTCCCAGCTGCAAGTCCCTTGATTCAAGCAAATGCATCTCTTCTGGATAGTGACTAGTATTTCTCTCTGTTGGAGATTGAATCATATCCCCCACAAAAGTCATTTTCATGATTCAACCCTTGGTCCTGTGGGTATGAACCCATTTGTAAATAGGACCTTTGAAGATGTTAGTTGAGGTGAGCCCAGAGTAAATGAGGGTGAGCCTTAGTCTAGCATGGCTGAAGTCTTGATAAGTAGAGAAAATTGGACACAGAAAGGGAAGCTATGGGAGAAGCAAGGAGCTGGAAGTCCACGAAACCCACAAGAGAAAGGTGAAGACACTACCATGTGTATTGCCATGTGTTGAAAAGCCAACATACTCTCAAAATTGCCAGCCAGCCAGAAGAGACCAAACCTAGGAGTAAGCAAGCCTTCTGGCCTCTGAATTGTAAGCCAATCAATTCCTGTTGTGAAACAAAACAAAACGACAAAAAAAATTTAAGGATGCTAAAGTCTTCATCTTACCTAGTGGAGCATCAGGAAATATATCTTGAACATGTCAAGAAATGGAGGTTTAAGTACAACAGAAGTCCTTTTAAACTAATCTCCACCTAACTAATTTGGAATACTAACAATTCTATTTATTCTTGTTCTCCATTCTGTCTGTGACATAATCCTGATGGATGGCCATGACACAATTGCTCACAGCTAGTGAATAATCTGTAGTATCTACTTGCATTTCTGCTTTCATCAGTTTATACTTATCAAGCATTAGTTCTGGTTTGTTCCCAAGCTTGTCAATACCAGTTATACCTGTCATTGAAATTGCATAATTTAAGCATTGTGTAAAGTGTTAATATATGGATATATAAAGATAGTTTTATCAGTTAAAATTCAGGTACACTTTGAAAAGACTCAAAGTGAGACAGTAATAAAACTGCTATTGAATTAGCTGTGGGAAAAACAATTACATGAGAAAAAAGTGTGCCAGTTTGAATGTATTATGTCCCCCAAAACGCCATTATCTTTGATGTAATCTTGTGTGGTCAGCTGTATCAGTGTTGATTAGATTGTAATTCTTTGAGTGTTTCTGTGGAGATGCGCCCCACCCAACTGTGGGTAATAACTCTAATTGGATAATTTCCATGGAGGTGTGGCCCCACCCATTCAGCATGGGCCTTGATTAGATTACTGGTGCACTATATAAGTAAGATTAGACAGAAAGAGCGAGCTTGCTATAGCCAAGAGGGACACTTTGAAGAAAGCATAGTTGCTGCAGATGAGACACATTTTGAAGATGGCAGTTGGAAGCAGACTCTTGCTCTGGAGAAGATAAGAGAGGACAAATAACCCAAGTGCAACTAAGAGTGACATTGAGGAACTGTGGCCTAGAGAGGAACATCCTGGGAGAAAGCCATTTTGAAACCAGAACTTTGGAGCAGATGCCAGCCACGTGCCCTCCCAGCTAACAGAGGTTTTCCGGACACCATTGGCCATCCTCCAGTGCAGTTATCTGATTGCTGATGTGTTAACTTGGACACTTTATGGCCTTAAGAGTGTAACTGTGTAACCAAATAAACCCCCTTCTATAAAATCCAATCCATCTCTGGTGTTTTGCATTCCGGCAGCATTAGCAAACTATAACAAACAGTGTGAAAGTATGAAAAATTAATGCACAGGTTACTTTGCAAGTGTGTTTTAGTTCTCAGTGCACTTTGAAGAAACCAAACTGGGTATCACACAAAAAAAAATACATTATGGGTGTGGTTTACAAAGATGAAGTATGTGGAACTCCAAATATTGAATCTAAATTCAAAGAAAAGGCCCTAGCGTTATTGAAAGATAGAGAAAATGAACAATGTTTTAAGTTAAATAAGATGTATTTTCTTACGATTCTCCACATTAATCAGTTTATCAATTACCCAGTCAATTGCTGGCCCTGATTAAGATAGCTCTAGAGACTTCTATTCCACGTTAGTAATAAAGGTAACCAATAGTGTTTGGACTAGCAAAAATGGAAAGGAAAAGGAGAGGGGGAAGGTAGGGGGTATGATATTGTAAATAAATTAATTTTTCATCTTTGGTAATAGGAAGTCAATGGCTTAAAATTAATAAAAAATTGTTGTAAATAACTGTTTCAAGTTATTGAGGTAAGTGTTTATCTAGAAGTAAAACTAGAAATGGTTAAAGTTGGTTCCTTCTGGAGAAAGGGACAGAATAGAAGTGAGACTACCAGATCTTCCCTTTTAATTTTATACACTTGTGTGTACTATTTGAAAATTTTTTACCATATTCTTGAATTGCTTTTACTATGTTAAAAAGCAACACTTTTAATAATACTTTAATTAGAGAAGTTGTAGGTTTAAAGAAAAATCATGTGTAAAATAGAAGGTTCCCATATACCACCCTATTATTAACACCTCGCATTGTTGTGTTACATTTGTTACAACTGATGAAAACACATTTTTATCAGTTACCTATTAACTATAACCACAGTTTCATTTAGGAGTCACTGTTTATATTGTGCAGTTCCATGGATTTTTTAGTTTTTATTCTATTAACATTTATATAAACTAAAATTTCCCTTTTTAAGCATGTTCAAATATGTAATTTAATAAAAAAAAAAAGTCCAGATAAAAAGCAAGGTTAGTTTCTTCAATTTCATTCTTCTTTTCCAAGAATGACCCAATCAGATGCCTTCAAAGCCAGATAGGTATATCAGTCAGGGTTCTACCAGAGAAAGAGATCCAGTAGATCTACATGTAGCTGTACCTATACCTACACCAATACCTAGCTATCTAAATAGGTAGGTAGGTGGATGATGATGAAGATAGATAGATAGATAGACAGACAGACAGACAGACAGACAGACAGACAGATAGATAGATAGACAGACAGACAGATAGATAGACAGACAGACAGAGAGAGAGATGTATTTCAAGGAATTCATGTTTGCTGTTATGTGTGCTGACTAGTCTGAAGTCTGTAGGGCAAGCTGGAAATTCTCAGGCAGGAGCTGAAGCTCCATTCTGAAATTTCTTCTTTCTAAGGGAAATCTCAGTTTTTCTCTTAAGCATTTTTAACTGATAAGATGAGGCCCAGGCAGATTATCAAGGATAATTTCCTTTACTTAAAGTCAACTGATGGGAGATATTAACTGCAACTACAAAATACCTTCACAGCAACTCCACCTAGATTAGTGTTTGATTGAATAATTGGATACTATAGCCCAGCCAAGTTGACACTTACAAAAATTTTTTCTACCAGGAAGGAGAGAAATAGGTCTTTTGTAGTATGTAATCTAAATTGTTTTCTCCCACTGGTCTCAAAGTATAATATTTTTAAAGTGAGACCCATAGATTTTAAAAGGAAAAAAAAACTTTTTCCTGATCAAGCTCTCTTTTCATGTTCTAGAATCAGGCTCAATGTTGGCATTATTAAGAGGCAACTACTCAAAGACTGTGAGATAGAGAAACTAAAAAGTACTAAGAACAAGAAAAACATAGTTAGCCAAACATGAAGCTGGAATATAGGTCCTAATCAAATTGAAGAGCTTTGACCTCATTGCTAGGGTGCATAGTGGATGGTAACCATCAAAGGATCTTAGTCAGGGGCTTGGCATAAGCTGGATCAGATTTGTGTATTGCACTTCATACTACACTAATTAATATTAGAAACAGTATTAAAATATGAAAATGGGCAGATACAACTACAGCAGCAGTAAGCATAAAATACAGAAGCAGTAGAGGGGCAAAGTCAATCTGGGTTTTAGTTCTAACATTGTCATTACTAGCCATTATTTTAAAAGTCAGACTCTACAAGCCTTAATTTTTCCTTCTATTTAGACATTTTCAAGTAATGCTTGACTACTCAGCATTCTACAGTTAACTATTCTTTCTTTGATAACTAATACTCCCTTGTAAAAAAAATTTTCCTCGTATCTCTTTGCTCTTGCCCCTGTCTCATTTGAAGGCTCATCCTTCTCTACCTGACAATTAAGCGTTGTAGCTCTTTTCCTATGCCCTCTTTTATTATTCAATAGACTCTTCTTTGGTCATTAACTTCCACAGTCTCAGTTATTTTATATATTGATGCCTCCTACCTCTAGTCTACACAACTCCACTGAACTCCACACTATATATATTTCTCCTTCTATATCTCACTAGTAACTCAAATTGAACTTAGATGAGAGTTTATCTTTTTTTATGATCCTCTTTGAATCTCACATCCCTTTTTCCCTCTTTCATCACTCAAGGTTTTATCCTCATCCTACTCTATACATCTCCTAATCTGTCCCCAATGCAGAGTTCTCTCTACTCTATCAAATTCTCCTCATGGCCTCTGATAATGTGGTTTATCATCAACAAACTTGTATTTTCCACTTTGTCTCTGAACTTTCCCTTCACTTTCTTGCCCTAATTGAAAAGTGTTTGTCTTGAAGACACTAATTTCCCTACTTCCCTTTGAGGAGAAGGTTTTATTTCCCACATGATCACCTCCCATCTGGAGGTGAGATAGATGTCTTCTGATTCTCCATTGCCACTTCAAAACTATTTCTGCTACTTCTACTTTAAAATAAAAAAATCCACCTCCTTTGACGTTTGTCACTTAAGACCATAACATCACTATCCTTATTCATCTTTCTACTTCAAGTTAACTCTCTGTGGATGACCAAAGTGGTTGACACATTCAAAACTCTGATGTCAAGAACTGTGAAAGATCTGAGATTTTACCTTACTTGCAGGCTCATAAGTTAGCCTGCCACAGTTTGGTAGATGCTGGAAGAAGACACAAGACTTCTGGGTCAGAGACAGAGAACTTTATTACTTTTTGCACAGTAGGTATCATGAGCTTCACGTTTTTTTCAGTTTCACTTGGTCCCTGTCTCCTGCTCCAAGTCCCATAGAGGCAAAACAAATGCAGGCCCAGGTGGATGCTGTACATATGGCAGATTTGTGTCAGAGCTGAGGAACCGAGAGCTTAGAAAAGCCCCAATCTTATAAGGAGTCTATTAGCAAACCTGTCCAATCTTTGCTCCAGAGGAAAATATTATCTATATTATGCTAGTCAAGAAACAAATCTACCCTCCTTATTGGAGGGAGACATTGTCTTCGTCTTCCAAAGCTGTTGCTATACAAACATCCTTGAAAAGAGAGTCCAGAACAGATGTAAAAGACACATGGGAGAATTGTCTTCCCAGATCTGGCCCCCTACTTCTGATGATCATTTCTTTACCAACTTTCTGATTTTCACTCCTGGATCTTATCATAAGCATACTAACATCATCTCCAAAATATTGATTTTAAGCATCCCAACTTTGACCACCACCTCCTATCTTTCCAACATAATCTCTAGAAACCCACTGCAACAATTCTTCAACCTCATCAAGTTTTCCAATCCACCAATTCCAATAATATTCATTATCCATCTACACTTATCTACTCACTTTCCTCCTTATATAGCATAGAATCTAAGACCCATCATTGTAATAAATATCTCACAAAATTTGTTTAATTCCCTGCTTCTCTCTCCCTCCACTGCATTCCTGGAAACTCCACAATTATGTTTAAGCCCAGTTATCCCCCTTCTTTGTGCCTTCAGCAAGAGATATAAACACTGCTAGAGAAAATTACATCATATTTAATTACCAAATTTTCAAATTACTACCAGGCAAGCCTACTATGTTTGCCTAATAGGTTCACTTACTCTCTGAGTTGACCATCTCATAACTTCACATTTCCCCACAAACCTTTAATACTTCCATTTCACTTAACTCTCTACCTCATTCATTAACTTTGCCTTATTAATCAGTCATCAATCTGGTAGAAAAAATTAATATGATCTCCCTCATCTTCTTACCACCAAACCACCACATCTTCCTCTATCTGCATTCACATTCTTGGTTTTTCCTTCTGTTATAGTGGGAAAAATTACTTATTCCAATCAAAGATCCATCCGAGCCAGACACAGAAGGTCACGTATTGTATCATTCTATTTTTTTAATACCCAAAATATGTAAGTCCATAGAGATAGAAAGCAGATTGGTGGTTGCCAGAGGGTGAGGGGAATTGCGAAAGTGGAGTAACTGCTTAATGAGTATGGGATTTCTTTGACAGTGATCAGAATGTTTCGGAATTAGTAGGGGTAATTGTTGTGAATATACTAATGTCACTGAATTGTTCACTTTAAAATGGGGTTAATTTTATGTTATGTGGATTTTACCTCATTAAAAGAAGAAAAAAGATCTCTCCTTTCCCTTGGCAGTTCTTATCCTGTCTCCCTCTCCTTCCCTCATACCAGTTCCTCACTTTGTTTTAGATCAGGCTTATCAACATATAAATATGCTCTAATATCTTAATTCTTAAAAGAGAATAATGAAATAAACAAAGAAATAAAAACCTCCCTTGACCTCTACTGTAAAAGCATCTGGGGAACTTCTCAAAAATACCAATGCCCAGTTCCCTCCCCAGGTCAAATGAATTAGATGCTTTGGACTGGGGGGCACTGGGCATCAATATTTTTAACTCAATCATGGTTGAGAATCTCTAGCCTATGGTGGCCACCTTATTGGTGTCTGTTAGGAATTCTTTCAGCTCTAAGTAACATAAAATCTGATTATATGAGACATATATTAGATGTTGAATAGTGTGTCCGTAAAAGATATATTGAAGTCCTAATCCCCAGTACCTGTGAATGTGGCCCATTTAGAAATGGGGTCTATTCAAGTTAATATGAGATCATATTGAATTAGGGTGGGTCCTAATCCAATACGACTTGTGTCCTATCAAAAGAGGATAGACACTGGGAGAAGAAGACCATTTAAAGACAGAGGTAGATGGTGGAGTGATTCATCTACAAGATGAGGAGTGCCAAGGATTGCCAGCAAACATCAAAAGTTACAAGAGGAAGCTACCATACAGGTTCCAGTGGGAGCATGGCCTTGCCAACACCTTAGTTTGGGACTTCTAGCCTCCAGAACTGTGAGACAATTTGTTTCTGTTGTTTTAAGTCATCTAGTTTGTGATACTTTGTTAGGACATTCCTAGAAAATTAAGACATGCTAAAGCAATAAAGAATTATTTCATACATAAAAAGCAAGAAGTAGGTAGTCCAAGGTTGGTGCAACAGCTTAACAATGTCATTAAGGGCCAAGTCTTTTCCTAGTTCTTCAAAGGACCATTCTCAGTATATTGGCTCTTTATCCTCCATCTTGATGACAGATGGTCAAGATGACTGCCAGGTGTCATGTCCTCATTCCAGCTTCTCAAACAGAAAGGAAAGGAAAGAGGCAAAAGCTTTCTCCCTGTGATGCTCTGTTTAGTTTAGAAAAGGATCCCCCCACTAGACTTTCCATTACATCCCATTAGCCAAAACAGGATCACAAACCACCCTTAGTCGAATCACTGGCAGAGTCCTAGGGTTAATGAGTGGATTAGATCATATAATGTATCCTCTCCAACCACAATGGAATGAAGCTAGAAAACAAATATGTGGAAATTAAACAATGTACTCTTAAACAACCAATGGCTGAAATATGAAATCACAAGAGAAATTAGGAAATACTTTTGTACTGGTTTGTATATATCATGTCCCCCAGGAAAAGCCATGTTCTTTGATGCAGTCTTGTGGGGGCAGACATATTAGTGGGGATTAAGTTGGAAAGTTTGGATTAGGTTGTTTCCATGGAAATGCACCCCACCCAACTGTGGGTGATAACTCTGATTGGATAATTTCCATGGAGGTGTTACCCCACCCATTCAGGGTGGGTCTAAATTAAATCACTGGAGCCATATAAATGAGCTGACAAACAGAAGGAATCAGTGTAGCTGAGAGTGACATTTTGAAGAGAAGCTAGAGCCAAAAGGGACACTTTGAAGAATGCACTGGAATGCTTCAGCTTACAGAGACATTTTGGAGACAGCCTTTGAAACCAGACTTTTGCTCCAGAGAAGCTAAGAGAAGACAAACATCCCAAGAGCAACTAAGAATAACATTTTTGAGGAGATGAAGCCTAGAGAGGAACATCTTGGGAGAAAGCCATTTTGAAACCAGTACTTGGAGCAGATGCCAGCCACATGCCTTCCCAGCTAACAGGGGTTTTCCGGACGCCATTGGCCATCCTCCAGTGAAGGTACCTGACTGTTGATGCGTTAGTTACCTTGGACACTTTATGGCCTTAAGACTGTAACTGTGTAACCAAATTAACCCCATTTTTTAAAAGCCAATCCATTTCTCGTGTTTTGCATTCTGGCAGCATTAGCAAACTAGAACAACCTTGAAGTGAATGAAAATGAAGATACAACATACCAAAACTTATGAAATGCAGCAAAGGCAGTGATGAGAAAAAAATTTATAGCTTTAAATGCTTACATTAAAAAAGAAGAAAGATTTCAAATCAGAGACCTAACCTCAAAACTGGAAGGACTAGAAAAAGAAGAGCAACCTAAACCTAAAGTGAGCAAAAGGAAGGAACTTACAAAATTTAGAGTGGAGATAAATGAAATAGGGAATAAATATTTATATATATATATAGAGAGAGAATCAACAAAACCAAATGTTGGTTCTTTGAAAAGATCAATCAAATTGACAAACCTTTTAGCTAGACTGACAAAGAGAAAAAGAGAGGGCACAAATTACTAAAATCAGACACGAAAAAGGTAAATTACTATCAACCCCACTGAAATGACGAGGACTATAAGAGGATACTACAAGCAAATGTACACCAACAAATTAGATAACCTACTTGAAATGTACAAATTCCTAGAAACACAAACCACCTACACTGACTCAAGAAGAAATAGAAGATCTTAACAAACCACTAACTAGTAAAGACATTGAGTCATTCATCCAAAACTTCCCAACAAAGAAAAGCTTATGATCAGGTGACTTCACAGGGGAATTTTACCAAACATTCCAAGAAGAATTAACACAAATTCTGCTCAACTCTTTCAAAAAATAGAAGAGGAGGGAACACTCCTTAATTCCTTCTATGAGACCAACATCACCCTCATATCAAATCCAGATGAACAAAACGCAAGAAAATTACAAACCAGTTTCTCCAATGAATATAGATGCAAAAATCCTTAACAAAAACTAGCAAACCTAATCCAACACAACATTAATGTAATTATACACCATGATCAGGTGGGATTTATCCCAAGTATGCAAGGGTGGTTCAACATTAGAAAATCAGTTAATGTAATATACCACATTAACACATAAGGATAAAAAAACATGTGATCATCTCAGTTGAGGCATTTGACAAAATTGAGCACCCCTTCTTGATGAAAACCAGAAACCTAGGAACAGAAGGAAATTTCCTCAACATGATAAAAGGCACCTATGAAAACTCCACAGCTAACATCATACTCAGTGGTGAAAGAGAAAGCTTTCCCTCAAAGATCAAGAATGAGATAAGGATGCCCACTGTCACCACAATTATTCAACATTGTACTGGGAATTTCTAGCCAGAGAAATTAGACAAGGAAAAAAAAGACTTCTTGATTGGAAAGGAAGAAGTAAAATGTTCCTTATTTGCAGATGACATGATCCTATTTAGAGACAATCCTAAAAATCCACAACAGTGCTCCTAAAGCTAATAAGTGAATTCAGCAAAGTGGTGAGGTATACAATCAACACCCTGTCACAGCCCGAAGGGGCTTTACCAGTCAAAAGACCAACGAAAACTCCCAGCATTTGCTGAAAAATGAACTTTATTGGGGGCTTACTCACAGGGAGGCAGAATTTAAACAGCTTTTCTCTCGTCGAGCAAGTACCGCTTTTGCAGGGAAAATCGGCCTCGTGATTCAGAGAACAGCAAGCCCTTTTATAAGGGTTTTAGACAAAGACATTCCTAAGGGTGGGGGGAGCACAGGTGCAGGAAGAGGTCACTCTGATCTCAGGGGTGGTGCAGGAAGGACTAGAATAACACTTGAACAATTGTATTTTGCTCTTTTTGTGAGACTAAGAGTCTCTCACTTCCTGCCTGCTTCCCATAAAGTTACATTTGAAGGTCAATTTACCCTTTTTCTCCTTACTTGCTGACAAAGACAATAGGTTAAACATTTAGCTGCCTAGGTCATGCAGACTGCTGTGCACCAAAGATCTGCAGGCCTGTTTTGCTCAGGCCATGGCTTGCCACAATCCACCCCTGCACAACAGTTTGCAATGACCATAGGACAGACTTTCCATCCATAATTTACAACAACAATACAATAAACAACATAGTAATAATATACTGGTACAGAGAGATGATAAACCTGTTAGCAAGTGGTGCTCTGGCCAGGTTAATGAGTTCTACCATTTAGCACAAGTACTGCCTGGGCTAAAATAGCTAAAGGATAACACTATCAGGCATTCTGCTTTATTCTACATCTAGCTTTCCTTCCATGCCTGCCATTGGTGGGTATTCTGCCACCCTAGCATGGCATCCCAGGTGGCTTGGATAGCCAGAGTGATAGTCCATGGGAGGCCAGTGATGCCTGATGATGGCAATTCAGCACATACACAGCACTGGTAACTATTGTGGGCTGAGATTACAGTAGAAGCCCACTGTAGAAATGTATTTACTGCAGTGCTATGGGTGAAAAGAAAGATGTTTGTAGGGTACAATAAGGGGTAAATCTTGGTGATCTAACAATACACAAGCTACATTTCCATCCATAGATAACAGTGTTCCAGGCAAAAGAGCATTGTGTGAGGGTTTGAGGTACCACACCTTTTCCTCCAGAGGTTGTACGAGGCTTTCAGGGGTTAGATCTAAAGTTAACCTGGGCATAATGAGAGTCCACATAGTAATACACATCATTCCCTGAGGTATGGGGGGCCCAGAATTAATAATACACACCACTTTAGGCATTTTTAAAATAAGTTGTGGTCAAATATTTAAGTTTTGGGCAACTGCAACCCCGCCATGGGTTTAGGATGCCCAGCCAACAACGCTGCCTAGGCCAGGACCAGGACCAACTGACCTATTCTCCCCAATTTCTAGTGTTTGTGGCACAGGCCAGAGCAGGCTATTATCATTGCCTGGCTGTGGCTTGAGAGCAGCTGGCCCCCTTATTTGAATTTATAAGGCCTGCATGGGCCCTGCAGTCACCATTTCCCCAGGAGCAGGAGCAGCTGCTCTAGGTCTGGAGTTAATGTTAATCTGAGCTGGATGCAGTCCTTGAGTCCATTGTTGTAGGGAGTTTTTATCATCCTTTAAGTGTTCCTTTAAAATACCATTCATTCTTTCAATTAACCTTGCTGCTGTGGGGTTATAGGGCAAGTGAAATGTCCAAAGGACATCATGT
The DNA here is from genome assembly GCF_015220235.1 of Choloepus didactylus. Taxonomy (NCBI): domain Eukaryota; kingdom Metazoa; phylum Chordata; class Mammalia; order Pilosa; family Megalonychidae; genus Choloepus; species Choloepus didactylus. The sequence continues at coordinate 172,611,198 of NC_051310.1, forward strand.
TCTGTAGCCCAGGCCTGGGTTAACTGCCTGGTGAAGGGGGTCCCCCTATCACTGTCTACATGTGTGGGGACCCTGAAAAAGGCACTTAACTTTTCTAAACTACATATGGTAGCTTTTTGGTTGGCTTTTCCTACTGGGAAAGCTAATAAAAGTCCCATAGCCATGTCTACAGCCATAAAAACATACCTTGCACCTTCTGATAGAGGAAGCAGCCTGATGTAGTCTACTTGCCACCAGGTAACAGGAATTTGGTCCCAGCTGATGTGTCCAAGTTGGTGAGAAAGCATTCTGGGCCATCGCATTGAACAGGAAGAATAGACGTCTACTACCTCTTTTAGTTCCTACCAAGTAATGAGCAACTGGAACTGCTGTGCCAGTTTCCATAGAGTTTGGTGCCCTCAGTGCCCAGTTTTCCAATGTAGCCATTCAGCTGCTTCATGTGTCATTGGTGCCAAACTGCAGATTTTCACCAGGGCATCTGCTTCGATGTTGCCAGGCAAAGAGTTAGCATTATGGGCTGATACATGGAAAACAGTTATCTTACGCCTTTGGCAGGCTGTCCAGATGTCTTCCCAAATTTCTTTCCCCCATAAGGGGCAACCAACCACTGTCCATTGTTCTTGCTTCCATGTAGCCATCCATACTGTCAGGCCTCGGTAAACAGCCCAGTTATCTGTACAAACAGCTAAAGCATCCCCTGGCTCATGGACAATCACCATCCACACTACCCATAACTCTGCCCATTGGCTGCTTTGCAGAGTTCCTGTTTCCCACCAGATAGTATCAGTGCTTGGCTGGACAGCCACTGCTGTCCAGTTAGTTGGCTGCCCATGTGCTGACACATCTGTATACCAAGCAGAGTCAGGTATACTTCCCTGTACATCAACAGTGGGCATTGGGGGAGGAGCTAACTCAGAAAGGCTGGGAGGTAGCAAGATAAACTGTTCAATATAGGAGACTGGTCCCAGGATTTCATGCATTTCTGCACTTAAAGGGCTGTTGTTGAAAACACTGCATTGTAGGAGGTAAGCTTTCCACTTTGTTAATGTGCTCAACTGAGCACTCCCAGAATGTGGCTTGCTTACAGTGTCACAGATTCACCTCTGTATAGGTATGGCTGTTCGTAAAGTCACTGTACATTTTTGAGTTAGCCCTTCTGCTTGTAATAGGGCATTATAAGCAGCACACAATTGCTTCTCTAAAGGACTGTATCAAAACTCTGCACCTTTCCATAGTTATGACCAAAATCCAATAGGTACACGTTTAGCCTGTTGCCTTTGCCACAAACCCCACCCAAAGCCAATGTCAGTACTGACCACATCCAATTCACAAGGCACATCAGGGTCCACCCCCCTTAAGGCTTGTGCCTGCACCACAGCACGCTATGATATCTCAAAAGCAGCCTGTTGGGGAATGTCCCACTCCCGCATTTTTCCCTTTCATGCTAACAAATACAAAGGTTTAAGAATTTGTGCCAGGTGAGGTATAAAAGACCTCCAATAACCCAATAGCCCTAAATAAGCCATTAATTGTTTGGGGGGTACATGGGGTAGGGTAATTCTGCACTTTATCAATAACAGCAGAAGGAATAGTTCTTGTCTTACCCAACCAAACACCCAAAAATTTAATAGAACACCCAGGTCCTTGCATTTTTTCTTGGTTTATCACCCATCCTCTATACTCAAGGTGGGTCACCACTGTTTTAGCAGCCTCTTCCAGGTCTGGAAGAGAATTGCTAGTTAACATTATGTCATCAATATAATGGAACACAGTGACAGCATCAGGAGGCCTCCATTTTGTTGAATCTCTAACCAATAGGCTGTGGCAAATAGTGGGGCTGTGAATATACACTTGTGGCAACACTGTGAAAGTCCACTGTTGTCCTTCCCACTTGAAGGCGAACACAGGTTGACTGGAAGAATCTAGAGGAATTCTGAAGGAGGCATTAGCAAGATCTAACACAAAATGAAACAAGCCTAATTTTGTGCTAATATCCTGGAGCAATGTGGCGATATTCGGCGCCGCTGCAAACAAAGGAGGGGTTACCTTATTTAGCTCTCTATAATCAATAGTCTTTCTCCAAGAGCCATCAGACTTCTTTACTGGCCAGACCGGACTGTTGAACGGGCTATGAGTGGGAATAATAATACCCACCCTTTGTAACTCCTTTATCATAGCTGTAATTTCCTGGTGCCCTCCAGGTAACTTGTACTGGTGAACAGCAACTGTGCGCCTAGGAGGAGGCATCTTTACCGGTGACCATTTAGCATGTCCTCTCAGGACTGCTTTTACAACTCAACACTGGAGGTGGAATTCCCCTATAGTGGTCTTCAGGGTGATATTCTGCAGAATATCAATCCCCAGTATATTCCAGAATAGGGGATATATATACTGTGTAAGTTTGGGGAGGTAGCCAGCCAATTTGCATTAAAACATGTTTTTGAGTTGCTTTAACTCCTTGGCCCCCATAACCGGCAATAGTTAGTGTGGGACCTCTACTTCATGGTTTCCTCCCATATATTAGGGTACATTCTGCTCCTGTATCTACAAGGGCTAAAACTCTATGTTCATTAGTGGGAGACCAACAAATAGTTAATTCAATGTGTGGCCTCCAATCCCCAGTGCTCCCATCAATTGCTCTTATCTGGGGATCTTGGCCTCACCCCTAATCCAGGGGAAATGGGGCCTCCCAAACCCCCTTTGCTGGTGGAGCAGAGGGTTCCACTTGTGTACCATGTGCCTGATAGCCTAATGCAACTTTTTTCCTGAAGGTTTAATTTCCTGATTAGTAAATCTCTGCTCTTTGGGCAATTTACTCTACAGTTTAACTAGTACAGGATTTGGCTGCCCATCAACTTCTTCTATTTCTGTTCTAGCTGCTATGAGATCTGCCCACATTTGCTTACATGACACCCTATTTGGCCCATCATGCTCTCTGGGGACTTGCCTCATTACTCTAACTCCAGCCTTGTTTTTCTCAAGACGGTCCATTTCTCCCAACTCCACGATCTCTTGGGCAACTTCCACAAGAGGCTTTCCTATTAACGGCTTGAGGAGGGGCATTAAAGTTCCATACCATTGATTAGGGGCCATGTGCAGAATTGTCCCACACAAACCTCGAGTGAAAGTGACATCATCTGGTCCCACAGTTTCATTAACGTAAATTGAATGTTTCATGCCTAAACCCTGAAGAATATCCGGAAGCTCCTCTATGCTATTCCATTGTAGCGGGGTGTGGGGTAAGTCCTCTTCCTGTGGCCACAAAATTTTACATTGTTTGACTAGCCACTGAAAAAGTGAATGAGTCTCTATGGTAGTTCCAAGTGAGTACAATCACTGGTGTAGGGAGGGGTGAATGGAAATGGTGGCTAACTTACTCATTTCCCACCCAGTGAGCACAGTGCTGTCTGCACCATCATCCCATAGCCATAGCAACCAATTTACTAATGACTCTCTAGGCTTTTGTCAATATTGATTCCCAATATCCCTTAATTCCACTGGGGAGAATTCCTGTGATGTGACAAGCACCTTTGGCTCATCAGGGGCCTGCTCTGCTTCACCCTCCCCTCCTTCAGTAAAGCCTAGTGGCCATCCTGATTTAATTTTGTGCCAGACCAAAGGACGGACAAGCTTATGCTCCTCTTCAACCTCCTATTCCGACTGTGACTGTTCCTCTGAAGAGAAATCCACAGGGTCCCAAACCTTAGGATCCCAGTCAGGCAAGGATAGAATGCATCTGACTTGCATTTTGTGCAGCTTGCACCCTTTCACTTTAGTATAACGGCATGCAAGCGTGGCTAAATTTTGATCTACTTGCTTTAACCTTGCATTCAAAGCATCCCTCAGCTCAGCTTATGCCAGCCTTATATCCTTTTCCAGTTTTAGTTTATCCTTCAGGTGGCGTATGACTGCCTTTGCTTCCAAAGCTCCCTCAGTAGTGGCACGTAAGGCTTCTAACAATGGCCGTCCCACCACAGCCACAATCTGGTGGCCCCTTTTCTCTTTCTGGATTCCCAAGACACCTTCCACTTGCTGTAGGATATCTAATAGTCCCACTGGGGAGGTGCACACACCTCCATAGTCCCTCAGTGGGCCCCATTCATCCAGGAGGATAGCTACCCCTCTCCACATTGAAGTCTCAGGCCACCCCGGTATCCCCCCCGGGTTCTCTCCCTTCCCCATGTTCATGCCTGCAGAAGTGGGGGCCCCTTTGGTCTCCTGGCTGGCCCACCAATTGTCACAGCCTGATGGGGCTTTACCAGTCAGAAGACCAAAGAAAACACCCAGCGTTTGCTGAAAAATGAACTTTATTTGGGGCTTACTTACAGGGAGGCAGAATTTAAATGGCTTTTCTCCTGCCAGGCATGTACGTCTTTCACAGGGAAAATCGGCCTTGCAATTCAGAGAACAGCAAGCCCTTTTATAATGGTGACATTCCTAAGGGTGGGGGGAGCATAGATGCAGGAACAGGTCACTCTGACCTGAGGGGTGGTGCAGGAAGGACTAGAATAACACTTGAACAATTGTATTTTGCTCTTTTCGTGAGACTAAGAGTCTCTCACTTCCTGCCTGCTTCCCATAAAGTTACATTTGAAGGTCAATTTACCCTTTTTTTCCTTACTTGCTGACAAAGACAATAGGTTAAACATTTAGCTGCCTTGGTCATACAGACTGCTGTGCACCAAAGATCTGCAGGCCTGTTTTGCTCAGGCCATGGCTTACCACACACCCCCAAATCAGTAGTATTCCTGTACACTAGTAGAGGACAATCTGAGGAGGAATTCAAAAAAAAATTCTATTTACAAGAGCAACTGTTTCAGTTTGTTAAAGCTGCTGAAATGCAATACACCAGAAATAAATTGGCTTTTACAATGGGGGTTTATTAGCTCACAAATTTACATGAAAATGTCCCAATTAAGGCATCAACAGGATGATGCTTTCTCTAAAGAAAGGCCAATGGCATCTGGGGTTCCTCTGTCACATGGGAAGGCACATGGCCAGCGTCTGCTGGTACTCTCCTGGTTTTAGCTTCTGGTTTCCATGACTTTCTCCAAAATGTCTCTGGGCTTCTGTCTTAGCTTCTTTTGTGGGTCCTTCTTGCTTCTCCCAGGGAAAACTCTAGATTTCCTCTCTTAGCTTCTCTTGGGGACAAACTCTGGATTACATATCTTAGCTTCTCTGAGTTCTTTCTCTCCTTGAGCTCTCTTAAAGGACTCCAGTAAAGGATTAAGACCCACCTTGAATTGGATGGTTCACATCTCCATGGAAACAACCTAATCAAATGTCCCACCCACAATGGCCTGCCCCCACAAGACTGAATTAAAAGAACATAGCCTGTTCTGGGATAAACAATGGATTCAAACCATTACAGCAACTAAAAGAATCAAGTATCTAGGAATAAATCTAACCAAAGATGTATAAACCAAAGGACTTATACGTAGGAAATGACAAAACATTGCTAAAATAAATCAAAGAAGATCTAAATAAATGGAAGGACATTCCATGTTGATGAATTGGAAGACTAAATATTGCTAAGATGTCAGTTCTTCTTAAAATGATTTACAGATTCAATGCCATCCCAATCAAAATTCCAAAAACCTTCTTTGCAGAAATGGAAAAGCCAATTGTCAAATTTATATGGAAGGGTAAGAGTCCCCCAAAAGTCAAAGCCATCTTGACAAAGAAGAACAAATTTGGAACACTTCCCATTCTTAAAACTTATTACAAAGCCACAGTAATCAAAGCAGCATTGCACTAGCACAAGGGCAGACATATAGACCAGTGGAATTGAATTGAGAGCTCAGAAATCAACCCTCACATTTATGGACAATTGGTTTTTGACAAAGGAGTAAAGACCACTCAATTGGGAAAGAATAGTCTTTTCAACAAATGGTGCTGGGAAAAGTGGATCTCCATTTGCAAAAGAATGAAGGTGGACCCCTACCTCATACCAAACAGAAAAATCAACTCAAAATGGATCAAAAACCTCAATATAAGAGCCAGAACTATAAAACACATAAAAGAAAACATAGAGAAGCATCTTCAGAACCTTGTGTTAAGCAATGGTTTCTTAGACTTTACACCCAAAGTACAAGCAACAAAAGAAAAATAGATACATAGGACTGTGGTAATCTGAAGTTTTATTTACCCCAGAAAAGGTCATATTCTTTTAATCCATTCTGGTGGATGCAGACCTATTGTGGGTGGGACCTTTTGGTTAGGTTATTTCAATTGAGATATGACTCACCTCATTTCGGGTGGGTCTTAATCCTTTTATTCCAGCCCTTTATAAGAAGATGAAAGAGACACAGAAGCTAAGAAATGAAATTAAGAGAATCTCATAGAGAAAAGCACCAGAGAAGCTCAGAGAGGAAGCCACTGAAGCCAGAAGCTGAAAGCAACAAAACCCGGGAAAGAAGGACAAGCAGATGCCAACCATGTGCCTTCTCATGTGACAGAGGTATCCCAGATGTCAGCAGCCTGTCTTCAGAGTCCAGATATTGTCCTGTTGATGCCTTGAGTTGGGCATTTTCATGGCCTAAGAACTGTAAGTTGTAAATTAATAAATCCCCATTGTAAAAGCCAGTCTATTTCTGGTACATTGCATTTCAGCAGCTTTAGCAAACTGAACAGAGACCTTATCAAATTTAAAACTTTTGTGCCTCAAAGGACTTTATCATGAAAGTAAAATGACAACCTACACAAAGGGAGAAAACTTTTGGAAACTGCATATCCAATAATGGTTTAATATCTAGAATATATAAAGATATCCTTCAGCTCAACAACAAAAAGGCAAACAAACAACCCAAAATAAAAAGGGACAGAAGACTTGGATAAATATTTCTCCAAATAAGATATACAAATGCCCGAAAAGCATATGATAAGATGCTCAACATCATTAGCTATTAGGGAAATGCAAATCAAAACCAAGAGATACCATTTCACATCTGCTGGAATGGCTACTATTTAAAAAAAAAAAAGGAAAATTACAAGTATTGTTGAAGATGTGGGGAAATAGGAACACTCATTGCTGGTGGTAATGTAAAATGGTTCAGCTGCTGTGGAAGACAGTGGCCGTTCCTCAGTGAGTTAACTATAGAATTACCACGTCTAGGTATATACTCAGAAGAATTAAAGCAGGGACTTGAACAGATATTTGCACACCGATTATCATAGCAGCATTATTCACAGTTGCCAAAAGATGGAAGCAAACCAAATAGCCATCAACCAATGACTGGATAAACAAAATTTGGTATAAACAACAATTGAATATTATTCAGCCCTAAAAAGGAATGAAGTTCTGATACACACAGCAACATGGATGAACCTTGAAAACATCATATTGAGTGAAATAAGTCAAACATAAAAGGACAAATATATTGTATGATCTCACTGATATGAAATAATTGGAATAAACAAACTCATAGACTAGAATCTAGAATATAACTTACCAGGGGATGGAGTGTGTGTGTGTGTGTGTGTGTGTGTGTTGGTGGGGGGATGGTGAATAGTGAGTTAAGGCTTAAAATGTACAGTTTCTGTTTGGGGCAATGGAAGAGTTTTGGTAATGGATGGTGGTGATGGTAACACAACATTGTGAATGTAATTAGTAGCACTGAATTATATATCTGAATGTGGTTAAAAGGGGAAGTTTTAGGTTGTAAATATATTACTAGAATAAAATTTTTTTAAAAGAAGCCATGGAACTGCACAACACAGTGAACCCTAAGTTAAACCATGAACTATAGTTAATAAGTACAATTATTAAAATGTGCTTTGATCAACTATAACAAATGTAACACACCAATGCAAGGTATTAACAGCAGGGTTGCGTATGGGAATCCTGTATTTTATGCAAGATTGTTCTGTAAACCCATAACTTCTCTAATTAAAAAAAAAAAAGATTGGATTAGACTGCTTATGAGTTGGTAAGCAGGGTACTAAGCTTCCTTCTGATCAAGGGATCCTCACCAGCAATAAAACTGGAGTTCTTTTAATGGTGTGGGGGGAACAGGGATATTTTCCTCTTAGAAAATATGCTATGTCTATGAACCAATTCTCTGTTCCCTGTCATAGAAACATATCAAAAGAATTAGCTGTAATGAATTTGCTATTTCTACTTCCTCAATGCCATTTTCTCTTCAACCCACTTCAAACTAGCTTCCCATCTGACCAATTCACTGAAATTCTTTTTATCAGTCACCAACCATTTTTGTGTCACCAATTTCAATGGTTCTCTCTGACTTCATTTTATTTAACTTCCCAGCAACATTTGAAAAAATTGACCACTTTCTGTTTTTTAAATACTTGCTTCTCTTGGCTTCTATGATATCACACTTTTCTGGATTTCTTTCTCCTTTATTGACTCATAATCTTGGTATTGTCTGCTGACTCCTCCTATAACTGACCTCAATATTTCAGAGTGCCCCAGAGGTCAGGTTGGCACTCTATTATTTATATTCTTTTCTTAGTTGATTGCATCCAGGCCCTTAGCTAAAATAATATCTAATGACTCCCTCATTTTTATTTCCAGCCATGAAATCTTCTCTGAGCTATAAGAATATATAAAGCCATCTCCTGATTTACAGCTCCACTTGGGTATCAAAAGAGAGTTCTCAAACTTAACAGAACTTTTGATTGCTGCACCTCAAACCTGTTTTTCCTCTTATAGTTCCCATTTCTGAAAATGGCATCAATATCCATCTAATAGTTTAAATAGATCCATAGGAGGCAGCCCTGATTTCAGACTTTTTAATCTCTCCACATTGAGTCCATCAGCATATGCTGTGAATTTTACCTCCAAAATATATCCTGACTCTGTCCATTTCTATCTCCATTACCTCCATCTTAGTCCCAGAACATTATCTTTTACCTGGACTACTGAAATAGCTTCCTACTTGTTCTCTTAGCCCTTATAGTCTCCATTTGGTATTCAGCAAATCTTCTAACATCATAAATTAGGTCATGATGTTTGCTGTCCAGCCACCCGAGTGCCCCTCCCTAATTCTGGCATCCACAAACAGACCGTAGCCCCACCCAGTGCTTTCTGAGTTTTATCCACTTTGCAGTTGCAGGCAGAGGGGACAGGAAGTGTTCAATTACTTTCACTTAAAGCAACAGAACTAAAACACCCCAGGACACTCAGGTGTTGGTAAGTTGGCCAAGGATGCCTGACCACAGGACTCCTAGTCCCAAATGAGGGGACCCCTGAAATCCTGAATCTGCATTACTGAGGATTGGCCCAGAATTCTGAAGAGGAAAAGGTACTTAGTGGACACAAAAAAGCTTTCTCTCTGCCTTGCCCTCTCCCTCTCTCTCCCTTTGCCTCCTGCTCTCTCAGTCTTTCCCTCTTCTCTGCCAGTCTACCACTTGGGCTGCCTCATCCTCCCACAAACAACTTCTCCCTATTTTCCAGTAACAGAGAGCTCTGAGGTCCACTTTTGCCCCCATCAACACACTTGAAGCCATCTGGCCGGTGCTAGCAGAAACTACCCAAGAGCCAGAGGAAATCGTGAGTAGTCCCTGGGAGCCCCTGATAACTTACCTTCTGTACTGCAGAGCACTGGCCTGGACTCCCCTCCATGCCAGGGAACCTCACAGAGAGAGAGCCAGCCCCTGTCCTGCCATCCAGCTTCTTGGCAGGATGTCCAACCTTATCATTCAAGAACTGTGGCTAAAAAGAAGCAATCCGACCCTTACCCCTTCCTTGCTGCTGGAAAATTCCCTGAGGGAAGAAGGATTAACATTCCTGGGGATTAGGGTGAAGGCATTTGAAAACTTGAGCTCTGAGACCCAGTGCCTTAGGAACCCCTGGAAGTTGACCACTTAGTCTATCTCTTAGCAGCCTGGCTGTGGGAACAACTAAACAAACTAAAAAACCTTATGTAGTCCAAATCCTGTGGAATTTGTGTCTCCACTAACCATTAGAGACTTTCATTGGCAGTTGGTCTCAGATAAAGAACCCTACCTCCAGTATGGGGAACCAGGCATCAATCACGATATCAGAGGAGATCCCATTGGGGTGCATCCTAGAACACTGGGAATATTTTGAATGTCATCCTTCAATTAGACTTGTTCTGCCAAAGAACCAAAAATTGGGATGAAATCCCATATGTTCAATTCTTTATGTCCTTGTACCAAAACAGAGGGTTACAAAAACAGTGTCAACATAACCTGTTTTCCTGTTTACATAATGTTAACATAATGTTCAAACCTGAAAACTTTTGATAGTTTACTTTCTCAAGGCAAATACTAAAAGATATCTTTTTATTTCAAGCTATTGCAAAGGATTTTTTCTTTCACCTTATGAAATTGAGTTGCTAAAAATAGTTAAGTTCATTTAATATGCTATGAGTTGCATGGGAAGTGTTTATGAAATGTTATAAAAATTATGAGAGATTTTCTAACCTACTGTTGGTCATTTTTATATTAATAAAATATTGTTCCTATAAATATTTAGAGATTATATGAAATTTCTAAAGACTTAACGATGTTCTCACTGTCCATATTATATCCTAATATTAATCTACATGATATTAGCAACAGTATAACCTTGCCAGTCATAGTTTTAGTTATTTAAAAAAACATTATATGGCACAGAAACAACCAACCTTCCTTATCAGTTACATTAGTTTACTCTAAGGCTTCTATGAAAGTATTTACCATCAAAAGGCATTCAAAGCTTCATCTTCAGCAAAAGGAAAAAAAAAAAGAACTTCAAACAAGAAGCAAAGCAAATTTATATATTCTACCTGTTAATTAATGTAACTAGTAAAAATATGAATGAGAAACAAGAAAAGAAACTTCTGCTATAGTTTGTGGTTAATAACTTCAAGATAAGTTACTTGTCAAATATTTTATTTCTGGAAATAGCTTCATTTGCAAGATGCTCATAAGAGAATTAAGGCTTAGATTATAAACTCATACAAAAGTCACATTTGTTCCCAAGTTTTAGTTGCTATTTCTAAATTTTAAAATCCTGTGCTCTTTATGTATAACCTAGCAAGTCCCTAGAACTTTGAATATCTCTGTAATACCTGAAACTCAGAATTAAGGTTTTCCAGCTCTGCAAATGCTGAAGGAGCTACATTAATTCTTGAAAATGACTCCATGTAGCCATTATTGAAAAAGCTAATGAAAGATCAAACTTCAATTAAGAAAATTAATGAGACTGAACTGATTAGAACTAAGGTGAATCAGAATACAAGATTAAAAGTAATGTTATCTGTATTTTGGAACTTCTTGTATGGGACCAAGGAGGAGAAATTTATTTTATACAAAATCTAAATTTTCTGTGGTTCTACACTATCCTAAACCCAGACTCCCCTGAAGGCAGCATAGTCCTGAAGGCACACTTTATTTCACAAAGTGCCCAAGACATCCAGCGATTCATTAGAGCCAACCTCCTGATTGTCTAAACTGGTACAGGTTGCCAACAAGGTGTTCAACAACCAGGATATAGAGGAGGAAAACTCATCATGTTAATGAGGCAAGAAGCAATAAAAGACATAGCCCCTATGATAAAAGATCTGTTGAGACAGGGGCTCATTAAGCCTTGCAGATCAGCATGTAACACCCCCATCCTCCTGGTCAAGAAACCAAATGGAATACCAGATGGTGCAAGACCTAAGAGCAGTAAGTGAAGCCACAGAGGATGTTCATCCCATAGTCCCCAACCATACACTTTGCTGGCCACTCTGCCTCCTGAGAATATCTGGTAATTTTAACTACACACTCTGCTCTTAAATTACAAGGTACCACCCCATGGATCTACCACACCAGGATGAAAAAGGCAATTGAACCAGCCACTGAGAAGCCACAAAACAATAAATCTCCCTCCTCATGTGAACCTCTATCAGCTCTAAGATTTCTGTTCAAGAGAACCGCAGCTAAGTAACTTTCACATGTCTGAATTTAGAGCCTTGAATGCATTTGCTTTCACTTTCACAATAGGATTTCTGATAAGTATGATTTTGCTCTAGATTTGCAGGCCAGGAAATCTATGGGCTTGCAAGGGATGGCTGGCTCAGCCATGAGTCTTACTTTCTTACTTAGGCTTCTTTCAGTGACTGGAACCCTGAGTCAAACAAGTCCATGGGCCAATAATACATGGGTTAAAATTACATCAGATATTGTTAAAGGACATAATCTCTCCAACTGTTGGGTCTGCCATGACCAACCCACTGGAGGTTCTCAAGAGTACCTCTGGCTAGAAGGGCACCCAGTTAATGAGTCCATATGGCTACAGCACCCCATATTTAGAGCCAACAAATCATTCCCCAGCCCAGTCCTCCGCATCCAGCCTATCCCCATAGATAAAGGCGAATGTGGTACTGGCATCCCAGGGGGGCCAAAGTGTTTAGTAGTCAGTTCCTTACTTAGAACTTCCAACTTAGACCCTCGGCTGAACTCAACATGTAGTAAAGATCAAGATTGTTATAACTCATTCCAACATAAAGTATTACCAATCACCCCTTCTTTAGGAAAAAGGAAAATATATTCCTTCTCTTACTACCCAGGTTGCCAACCTGATCCTGATGAATATGACTATTATGATGAGTATGATCTAGACGGAGATGAGTGCGCCAGTGCACTCTGGCAAGATTCTCTCATACTTGACCCCTTCCACTGGATCCCACGAAACCACACCCATTTGGGAGTAGAAAACCACATGTCTTATCCTGGGAAACTGTGCCTCAAAAAGGGGCTTATGTTTCTTGGCCTTGACCCACAGAGTCATGGGATTGCCACTCAGTGTCTAGACACTAACACCACACTGGGTATGTGGACAGTGGGCTATGTGATTCCTTCCCCAAAAAATGTCCACCTTTACTCCAATCTGTCTACCACAGAAGAGAGCCAAGCCAAGGCTCATCAGAGAAATAAGCGAGAATTAGAGCTAATTAACCTAGGGGTCTCTCTCCTTGGAGGCTCTCTCATCAATCTGACTGGAGATATCATCTATAATGCCATGGTAGCTCAAAACATTACCAATGCCATAGCTGACTTAGCACAAGAGACAGGCCAAGACTTTCAGCTCCTTCAAAAATCCCTAGACTCACTACCCAAAATGGTGTTAGATCATCGCATTGCCCTAGACTATCTCTTAGCAGAGCAAGGAGGGGTTTGTGCCTTAGCTAATACCTCCTGTTGCTTCTATGTCAATACCATCAGCCAAGTTGAAACTAGCATTAAAATCATTCTTGATCATGCCACATGGCTCAGAAGTGAAGTCAGGGGCCAGCCAGCAGCAGATATCTGGAACACAATGAAACAAGCAATCCCCAGCTTTACTTGGTTTCTCCCATTTCTAGGATCCCTAGTGGCAATTCTCCTGTTACTCATATTCAGGCCCTGTGTACTCAACTGCCTAACATTCTCTGTAAGCAAGAGAATTGAGGCCATTAAGTTGCAGATGATTATAACCCAAGGTTATGAACAATTGGGCCTTCAGGCTGCTGACAACCAAATGGACCTTAAAGTAGCTAGGGAAAATTTCTGCTCCTCTTCTGGGCCCCATGACGACATCCATGTTCAGCAGGAAGCAACTACAGAAGCCAGAACTCCTGCCCTCAATGTCCCTCAAGAATGAGGAGCAGTATATAGACAGAGAGAGGAATTGTTACCAGGATGAAGTATCAACCATAGATTAGCACTCAAAAGAATTTCCACCTAACCTTTGTCTGAGCTATGCTTGCTTTCAGAAATCAAGTGCAGGAAGCCAGTAACCACAAGAGCAGCCCAATCAACCACAGATGGGTACTGTGTGCAGAAGTGCCGAGTGCAAATGGAAAGTCCTGAAGTGCTGAGTGCAGACAGAAAATCCCAAAGTGCTGAGGGCAAATGGAAAGCACCAAGAGTCAAACGCAGATGATGCCAAGACATGCCCCCTCATCCCCTGTAAAAGAATCTCACTTACCTCCCTTTGGGGAGAAGGTGACTTTAGGACATGAGTCCACCCTTCTCCATTCTCTGGCCAAAGAATAAAGTTCTGCTTTGCTTCACAAAATCTGGTTTCATTCTACTGGTGTGAGTGACATCAGACAGGAGACCCATTTTGAGGGTCTAACCCATGGAGGGTCAGTAACAATGACACTACCATGCTGAAAAATCCTCAGTGGTTTCCATTAGCACTAAGAACAAAATCAAACTTATTGTGACCCTTTCAAGGCTCTGTATACATGGCCTGCCTCTGTGCCCTTGTCTCATACTATTTGCCCCTCACCCATTCTGATCCATATACAATGGTCTTCTTTCAGATCCTTGAATATGTCAAGTTTGATCCGACTCAAGGATTTTGTACTTGATGTTTTCTCATGGAACATTGTCCCCCTGACCCTTCCCATGGCTAATTTCTTCTCATTATAAGGGTCTCAAGGCCATTGTAGCGGATGCTGTTTGTGCCTCTCCCAGATCTCCTATACAAGGCTGTCCCACCCATCCCCCAGCTACTATGCATGTTGTTGCTAAGTACTTGTTGCTAATCCCTGTTCTAGAGAATTGCTCTGATTCAAAGAGAAGTTTGAAAAGTCATTCCAATTACCCTCTTTGCCTAGGAGGGTACATGTGTCATCTTCCCCTACATCCCCATCCCAGAGGCAGCCCCCAGCTAATGACTGACTGGCATGGCATACAAAATGCTGACCTACTTGCCTCAAGGTAGGGCCAATACTGTGTTGCATCCAGGGCTGCCTATTGGATCAGGCTAAAGCTATACTATAGCCAAAACAATACTGAAGAAGAACAAAGTTGGAGGACTGACACTACACAGCTTTTAAAAATAAAAACTACAATAATCAAGACAGTGTACTATTGGTGAAATAATGGACAAATAGATCAAGGGAACAGAATAGAGACTCCAGAAATAGACCCACAGAAATATAAACTGATAATTGACAAAGAAGCAAAGGCAATTCAATAGAGAAAGAATAGGCTTTTCAACAAATGGTGCTGGAATAACTAGACATCCACATGCAAAAAAAAAAAAAAAAAAATGAATCTAGAGACTGACCTTACACCTTTTTCAAAGGTTAACTCAAGATGGATCATAGACTTACATGTAAAATGCAAACTATAAAACTTCTGGAAGATAACAGAGTAGAAAATCTAGGTGATTTTGGGTTTGGTGATGAATTTTTAGATAAAATACCAAAAGCACAATACATGAGAGAAAAAGTTGATGAGTTGGACAACATTAAAATTAAAAACTTTGGCTTTGTGAAAAACACTATGAGAATTGAAGATAAACCACAGACTGGGGGAAAATATTTGTAAAGCACATATCTGATAAAGGACTTATATCCAAAATATACAAAGAACTCTTAAACATAACAGTAAGAAAACAACCCAATTACTAAATGGGCAAAATATCTCAACAGATATGTCATGAAAGAAGATACACAGATAGAAACTAAGCATGCAAAAGATGCTCAACATCACGTTGTTACTAAACTAAACTAAGTCATGCAAACTAAAACAATGAGATACCACCTGCATACCAATTGGAATGCATAAAATCCAAAGACAAATGAAAATATCAAAGGCTGATGAGGATGTGGGGCAACAGGTACCTCTCATTCACTGCTGGTGGGAATGCAAAATGGTACAGCCACTTTGGAAGACAATTTGGCAGTTTCTTGCATAGATAAACATAGTCACTCTACTATCCAGCAATCATGCTTTTAACTATTTATCAAAATTAGTTGAAATTTTATGTCCACACAAAAACCTGCACATGAATGTTTATAGAAATTTTATTTACAAATGGCCAAAACTACAAGCAAAAACATGCCGTTCAGAAGGTGAATGGGCATGGAGAGAGGGAGCAGGTGTTCTATGTCAAAGCTACCCCACTGCTGAGTCTGGAAGGGCAGCTGCAGCCCAGGACTGAGCCCTTAGGGAGGAGGAGGCTAGAAGAATGGCTGTGCTAGTTTGAATCTATTATGTACCCCAGAAAAGACTATGTTCCTTTTTTAAAATATCTTTTTTTAATTTTTTATTGAGATTGTTCACATACCATATAATTAATCAGAGATACAAAGT
Source organism: Choloepus didactylus (assembly GCF_015220235.1). NCBI lineage: Eukaryota > Metazoa > Chordata > Mammalia > Pilosa > Megalonychidae > Choloepus > Choloepus didactylus. The sequence continues at coordinate 172,627,239 of NC_051310.1, forward strand.
ATACAATCAATTGCCCATGGTACCATCATACAGCTCTGCATCTATCACCACAATTAATTTTTCTTAATTTTTAGAACATTTTCATTACTCCAGAAAAGACATAAAGACAAAAAAAAGGAAACTCAAATCCTCCCATACTCCTAACCACCCCCTCCTCCATTATTGATTCATAGTCCTGGTATAGTACATTTGTTACTGTTGATGAAAGAATGTTAAAATAATACTAACTATAGTATATAGTTTGCAATAGGTATATATTTTATTCCTATATGCCCCTCTATTCTTAACTTCTAGTTATAGTGTCACATATTTGTTTTACCTCATGAGACAGATTTCTAATATTTGTACAGTTAATCATGGGCATTGTCCACCAAAAGATTCACTGTCTTATATATCCCCATCTTTTAACTTCCAGTTTCCTTCTGGCGACATACATGACTCTCAGCTTACCCTTTCCATCACCTTCACACACCACTCAGCACTGTTAGTTATTCTCACAATGTGCTACCATCACCTCTGTCCATTTCCAAAGGTTTACGTTCACCCTAGTTGAACATTCTGCTCATAATAAGCAATTGCTCCCCATTCTTTAGCCCTGTTCTATATCCTGGTAACTTATATATTATGTCTATGAGTTTACATATTATAATGAGTTCATATCAGTGAGACCCTGCAATATTTGTCCTTATGTGTCTGTCTTATTTCACTCAATATAGTGCCATCAAGGTTTCCTCATCAACCCATTTTTTAAAGATGGTTTTGTTTACATACTATACATTCCATCCTAAGTAAACAATCATTGCTTCTCTGTATAGTCATGTATTTATGTATTCAGTACCATCGCCACTATCTATATAAGGACATCTCCATTTCTTATACAAAGAAGGAGAAAGAGTCAAAGAAGGTAGAAAGACAAAAGAAAAAGAAAAAAGAAAGAGGGAGAAAAAACATGACAGCTAGAAAGCAACAAAAGGAAAGACAGCATTAAACTAAAGTAGAATAAAGAGTCAGACAACATCATCAATGCCAGGAGTCCTATACTCTTCCCCTATGTCCCCCCCCCCCCATATGCATTTAGCTTTGGTATATTGCCTTTGTTATATTAAAGGAAGCATAATACAATGTTTCTGTTAATTATAGTCTCTAGTTTGTATTGATTGTATTTCCCCCCCAATCTCACCCTATTTTTAACACTTTTTTAATGTTGACATTCATTTGTTCTACCTCATGTAAAAACATATTTGTACCTTTTATTGCAATCATTGAGCAATCTAGGTTTCACTGAGTTATACAGTCCTAGTCTTTATCTTTCCTCTTACCTTCTGGTGTCCCACATGCTCCTAACCTTCCTCTTTCAGTCATACTCACAGTCATCTTTGTTCAGTGTATTTACATTGCTGTGCTACTATCTCCCAAACTTGGGTTCCAAACCTCTCACTCCTGTCTTTTCTTTTCTGTCTGCGGTGCTTCCTTTAGTGTTTCCTGTAGAGCAGGTATCTTGTTCACAAACTCTGTCATTGTCTGTTTGTCTGAGAATATTTTAAGCTTTCTCTCATATTTGAAGGACAGTTTTGCCAGATATAGGGTTCTTGGTTGGTGGTTTTTCTCTTTCAGTATCTTAAATATATCACCCCACTTCCTTCTTGCCTCCATGGTTTCTATTGAGAAATCCACATATAGTCTTATCAAGCTTCCTTTTTATGTGATGGATCACTTTTCTCTTGCTGCTTTCAGGATTCTCTCTTTATCTTTGACATTTGATAATCTGATTATTAAGTGTCTTGGCATAGGCCTATTCAGATCTATTCTTTTTGGAGTACACTGCACTTCTTGGATCCATAATTTTATGTCTTTCATAAGAGATGGGGAATTTTGATTGACTATTTCCTCTATTATTGCTTCTGCCCCTTTTCCCTTCTCTTCTCCTTCTGGGACAGAAATGACACGTACATTCCTCCATTTCATGTTGTCCTTCAGTTCCCAGAGCTGTTGCTCATATTTTTCCATTCTTTTCTCTTTCTGTTCCTTTGTGTGTAGGCTTTCAGGTGTCTTGCTCTCCAGTTCCTGAGTGTTTTTTTTTCTGCCTCTTGAGAACTGCTGTTGTATGTCTCCATTGTGTTTTTCATCTCTTGTATTGTGCCTTTCATTTCCATAGATTCTGCCAGTTGTTTTTTCAAACTTTCAATTTCTAACTTATGTACACCCAGTGTTTTCTTTTTAGCCTTCATCTCTTTTGCCATATCTTCCCTAAACTTTTTTAATTGATTTAGCATTAGTTGTTTCGATTCCTGTATCTCAGCTGAAGTGTATGTTTGTTCCTTTGACTGGGCCATAACTTTGTTTTTCTTAGTGTAGGTTGTAGTTTTTTGTTGTCTAGGCATCTGGTTTCCTTGGTTAACCCAATCAGGTTTTCCCAGATCAGAATGGTCTCTGATCTTGGAAGGAGGCAATAGTATCTGGTTTCCCTGAGGGTGTCTTAGAAGATTGATACACCCTGTGATGCCTCAAGTCACTGTGCTTTTCTGCCCAGGAGGTGGTGCCTGTCAGCCTGTAGCTCCTGACTGGTGTAAGGAGGTGTGGCCTGTGGCTGTTTTCCCCCAGGCTCTGGGGTCTAGCTCTGAATGGAAGGCAGGTAGTAGAGCTTGGCACCACCTTCTTCCTCTTGTGGAAGATACACCCTCTAGGGAGAGGTCATTTACATTTGAATAGTACCTCTGCTTATGCTTTCTGCACCTTTGTCTGGGTCAGAGCACTGGGAACTGAAAATGGCTGAGGCTTTCTCCACTGAGCCAAAAAAGGGATAGAAAGCCCCCTTCAGGGCCAGTCCACAGCCACCTTCTGGGTCTCCAAGGTCAGTCATCACCAAAAGCTTTTTGCTTGTTGAGGATTCATAGCTTGTATTGAGCAGTCCATGTTTGTTAATTAAAACCCCTGTTGGAGCTCAGCTGAGCTATGTTCACTTGCTCGGTGCTCCCTAGCACCACCAGGCTTTGCAGTTCGGGCTGTGGGGGGGAGGGAGCTCTCAGCTGGGATCTGCAGTTTTTACTTACAGTTTTTATGCTGTGAACTTGGGCATTCCTCCCAATTCAGGTTGGTGTATGATGAGTGGACAGTCACGTTTGTCCCCCTGCAGTTATTCCAGATTATTTACTAATTGTTCCTGTTTATTAGTTGTTCCAGGGGGACAAACTAGCTTCCATGCCTCTCTATGCTGCCATCTTCATCCATCTGCAAGATTATGTTCTTTTAATCCAGTCTTGTGGGGGCAGACCTATTGTGGGTGGGACCTTTTGATTAGATTGTTTCCATGGAGATGTGACCCTGCACATTCAAAGTGAGTCTTAATCCCCTTGCTGGGGTCCTCAATGAGAGGATGAAAGGCAGAGATATTTTGGAGAGAGCTCAGAGAAGCCAAGATATGTAACCCAGAGTTTGCCCCTGAGAGAAGCTAGGAGAGAAGCTATGACTGAGGCCCAGAGATATTTTGGAGGAAGTCACAGAAACCAGAAGCTAAACCCAGGAGAGGACCAGCAGACTCCAGCTATGTGCCTTCCCATGTGACAGAGGAACCCCAGATGCCATCGGCTTTTCTTCAGAGCAGGTACTGTCCTGTTGATGCCTTAATTGGGACAGTTTCATGGTCTTAGAACTGTAAATTTGTGAACTAATAAACCTCCATTGTAAAAGCCAATTCATTTCTGGTATATTGCATTCTAGTAGCTTTAGCAAACTGAAACAATGGTGGAGGATCCCAGTGTTGCAGACAGGAACATGGAGATCTGGCAGATCAAGAAACTCACTGAAAGTTTGGAGGCAGCCCATGACAATGGCACAAGCATGACTTTGTTGATCATTTCCTCCAAAAAATTTCATGAGTGACAAAAATGTTAGTAGATGAGTTTGGAACAGAATCTAACAGTAAGTCATGAGTAAACCACCTTTGAGTACTGGGAGACATTACATTTGTACATCAAGGCTCAAACTTTATAACAAAGTACATCTAAATGGTTTGGTTGTTTATTCTGGAACAATTGTAATGGAAGAAGGCAATAGAAAAAAACAATTAATTCATCATTCATTTTCTGATAAATTCCATACAGAGGTACTTACAGCACTACTTTTGGATTACAGCATGTTTGGGTCCTTTGTAATAGATGGTACTGGTGCACTTTTTGGCACACCCCATGGAAACACAAGAGAAATCCTGTTACCAGGATGAAGCATCACCCTTGGATTAGCACTCATAAGAATTTCCACCCAACCTTTGAGCTATGCTTGCTTTCAGACACAAAGTGCAGGAAGCCAGTAACCACAAGAGCAGCCTAAACAACCATAGCTGGGCACTATGTGCAGATGTGCCAAGTGCAGATGAAAGTACCTATTCCAACCAAGTTTAGCCCCAAGACCAAAGAACACACCTGGCATAGGGTTACCCATGAGGTTACTCAGGGACTTACAAAACAGGAGATGATTTTTCCCGGTGGTGGTGGGTTGGGAGAGTGAAGTCAACATTCTGCCATTCTGCAGAGAGAGAGAGGAGTGCCAAGGTGGGGGAGGTGCTTGTAAAGTTTTGTGACAAGAGTTTCTCACAAGATTTGGTTACAACAGGATCTTATGAGATTTGTTTACAACAAGATCTTCTGAGATTAGGGGAGGGAAATTTTAATGCTTTCCCCCATGGGGGAAGGGGTCTTTTGCCTGGTCATGTAGGTGGCTGTAGGTATCTCAGTAATGTAGTAGGTGGTGGGGCCCTGGGCCCTGGTTCCTCGCAATCCACCCTCATGCAGCAGACTACATTGACCATAGGACAGACATTGCAGGATAAGAGACAACAGAACACTAGGTGTTCCCCATACATAAATAACGACCCCACAGAGAGATGCTACTGACAATTGATAAAATCTGTGCTTATTTTTTGATGCATTGAATTCTGCCTGGCCAGCAGGGTGTTCCACACAGTCCAATTTGCAGGGGTTACAGTCCAAGAAAGGCCAGTGCAAACCCAAGTTTGGGTTCAATTGTGAGCATGAATTACCATTGAGGCTATGGGTGAAAAGAAAGATGTTTATGGGGGATAACATCTTGCTAATACACAAGCTAAGTTTACATTAGTGGTCAGAAGAGTTCCTGGGGAAGAGGTGCTATTAGGGGGGTTTAGATATCACACTTTTTCCCCCCTGCAATTGCAGGGAGTCTTCTCAAGTTAAAGCTGTGGTTAGTTTAGGAATGATAGTGTCCACTAAGTCATACATACTGTACATTGAGGTATGGGGATCCTTGGTTGGCTATATATATATATATATATATATATATATATATATATATATATAGTTTTGTTTTGTTTTTTTCAAATCTTAGGTAACCCCAATACCCCATGGGCTTAGGATTCAACCAGCATGGTTGTATTGGCCAGGACCACAGCCATTCAACCTTATTTTCAACAATTCCTAATGCTTGTGGCACAGGCAAGAGCAAATTATTTTCATTACTTCATTATGGTTGTAACATTGCTGGTCCTTTTACCTGAATTCACAGTACTTGCATGGTGCCACAGTTGCCAACTGAACAGGAGCTTGAGGTTGTGAATTGCGGCTGGTGAGGGCTGGATATAACCAATGGGTCCACTGCTGTGGGGGTTGTTTGTCATCTTTCAGCTGCTCTTTTAAAAGCCCATTCTTTCAATTAACCCCTCTGCTGTGGGATTGTATGGCAAATGAAATGTCCAGAGTCCACACTTTTCTGTTCTTTGGCCAAAGAATAAAGTTCTGCTTTGCTTCACCAAATCTGGTTTCATTCTGTTGGTGCAAGTGACACTGGACAGGAGACTGGTTTTAAGAATTGGGCCCAAGAAGGGTCAGTAATAGTCCTGCACAAACTCACTGTGGATCTCCCAAAGGAACATGGTAGAGGAGGTCAGTCTGCCTTGAATTTTGCCCATTTAAGAATAAAAAAATGACAAAACTGTGTCTGCAGAGTAGCTGAGACTGCTATGCAGCTGTTTATTTCTGGGGACAAACTGAATGTGGGTGGTCTCCTTTTAGCTGGATCAGTTGACTTGTGAACTGAACTAAGTCAATCTGATATGTTTGATCAAAAGTTTCAATCAAAAGTTTTAAAATTATATGATATTTCCTATGGTGGCAAAAATGGATTCAACAAGGCATTATCTACTGCAGTTCTCTCCAACAATAAATTTATTCAAGAAAATAAATTAATGGTGATGTTTTGATGAAATCAGCCAGGACAAGGGCAAGTACTATTTTAGAGTTGAAAATACTCTAAAGGCTTTGAAAATAGGAGCTGTAGAGATTCTAATAGTCTGTGAAAATCTGGAAATAATGAGATACATTCTTCATTGCCAAGGCACAAAAGAGGGGAAATATTCTCTATCTAACTCCAGAACAGGAGAAAGAAATATTTCACAGACAGAGACAGGTCAGAAACAATAGCTGATTCAGAGCATGTCCCTACTGGAATGGTTTGCTTATGACTATAAAAAATTCAAAGCTACAGGAAATTGTCACAGATAAGTCACAAGAAGGATGCCAGTTTGTGAAGATTTGGTGGAATTGGAAGTATCTTGAGGTGCTGAGATTCCCAGGGAATGGAATACCAAGGAGGAGACAATTACTTTTATTTACTTTGATGACTACTAGGTAATCAATATGGGTCCAGCAAACTGTGCCTCACCCTCCAGCATCCAACCCAAGGAGCATACCCATGGTGGAATCCAAAAAATTCCCTACATTATCATTGGAACATTTCCAAAACTTAATCCATGAATTTTGGTAGTGAAAAAAAGTTGAAACAAAACTAGACCAAACCCTACACTTTGGTTTGTCATCATGTCAGAGTGGCAGACTACAACTAAATTCCTAAATGTCACTTGGCACTAATTTAAAAAAGAATCCCAGTTTTTACATATACTCAATGGTGAAATTGGTTGCTCTCTTATTTTATGAAAAAAAAAAAAAAAGATTTTTTAAACTTCATGCATACAAGCAAAAATACTTTAACTGCTGTAAACCTTCAAAAGTCAATAGAAATAAATTCATACTGGTTTGTCTCTTATTTTGACTGGAGAAAAAATAAATTGCTGCATTTTGCAGTGACCCATTTACAAGGCATTCTCAGTTTAGCCTGCATAAGAGGAAATATTTGTGGTCAAATGCCGGAACCATTTCTCCCCTTAGTCTCTGTTTCATGTTGAAAGGGTGAGCTAAGAGAAGGCAATTTCAACTTTATACCTTTCCCCTTCCAGACTGTCAATTTCAAGGATGCAAACTGCATTTGCAAGTCAACTGACTCCTCAAGATTTGGGCCAATGCACAGTTTCCTTCCATCTGTTTTGCAGACACATTTGGGCCCATGGTTTGGGAGCCCTCAGCATCAGTTCTTTTGACAGAAGTTCCCATAATCTTAGCCTATTAGAAACCAGTTTGAGATGAGTATGATGGGGCTTCTGTGCTTTTGCTGGGATTGTGAGAAATAAAACATACAATTTAAGTGGAAGCAAAAAAAAGTAAATGAATTTAAAAAACTGTTGTATATCCATATAATGGAATATTATTCAGCTATAACAAGTAATGAACTATCAAGCCACAGAAAGACATGAAGAAAACTTAAATGTATATTGCTTAGTGAAATAAGCCAGTATGAAAAGGTTACATTATGATTCCAACTATGTGGCATGCTAGAAAAAAACAACTATAGAGACAGTAAAAATATTAGTAGTTGTTAGGGTTTCAGTGAGGGTTGTGGGGAGGGGAGTGAATAGGTGGAGCACAGGGGATTCTTTTTTATACAGTTTATTCATATACTATACAATCTATGCAAACTATACAAATGGCTCTTGGCATAATCAGAGCTGTGTGTTCATCAGCACAATCAATTTGAGAACATTTTCATTGCTCCAAAAAGAAAAATACCATACCCCTTATACAACCCTCTATTATTGACACTTAGTATTGGTATGGTACCTTTTTTATAATTGAAGAAAGACTATTACAATATTACTGTTAACTACAGTCCACATTTTGCATTAGTTGTATATTTTCCCATATACCACCTGTGCTGGTTTGAATGTATTATGTCCCCCCAAACTCCATTATCTTTGATGTAATCTTGTGTCAGCAGAGGTATCGTTGTTGATTAGATTGTAATTCTTTGAGTGTTTCCATGGAGATGTGCTCCACCCAACTGTGGGTGATGACTCTGATTGGATAATTTCCATGGAGGTGTTACCCTACCCATTCAGGGTAGGTCTAAATTAAATCACTGGAGCCATATAATAAATGAGCTGACAAACAGAAGGAACTCAGTGCAGCTGAGAGTGACATTTTGAAGAGGAGCTACAGCCAAGAGGGACACTTTGAAGAATGCACAGGAACTGCAGATGAGATACAGTTTGAAGATGGCCGTTGAAAGCAGACTCTTGCTCTGGAGAAACTAAGAGAGGACAAATACCCCAAGTGCAACTAAGAGTGACATTTTTGAGAAACTGCAGCCTAGAGAGGAACATCCTGGGAGAAAGCCACTTTGAAACCAGAACTTTGGAGCAGACACAAGCCACGTGCCTTCCCAGCTAACAGAGGTTTTCCGGAAACCATTGGCCATCCTTCAGTGAAGGTACCTGATTGCTGATGTGTTACCTTGGACACTTCATGGCCTTAAGACTGTAACTGTGTAACCAAATAAACCCCCTTTATAAAAACCAGTCCATTTCTGGTGTCTTGCATTCTGGCAGCATTAGCAAACTAGAACACCACCCTATTTAACACCTTGTAATAGTGATGCACATTTGTTCCAGTTCATAGAAGAACATTCTTATATTTGTATTATTAACCACAGTAATCATCCACAGCAGGGTCCACTATGTTATACAGTCCCATGTTTTATCCTCCAGCTTTCCTTATAGTTACATACATGACAGTAAACTTCTCTTTTCAACCACAATTACAACCACAACTCAGCAGTGTTAATTGCACTCACAATAACATACTATCATCATCTCTATCCATTTCTAAATACTTACAATCAACCTTATTAAAAATTCTGCATAAATTACACATCAGGTGGACTGGGCAGAATAGCACAGCTGCTGAGAATATTCCATAGCTTTCAAAACATTTTTTATTTTTAAAATTTATGAAAAACAGATTGTTTCACAGAGAATGCAAGGTTGTTACAGCACCTTCTAAGGTGAAAAGTTAAATCAATCAAGAAGAAAATTTATATTTAAGGAAGAATTTGAGTAGGGTATCTTGGAAAAGGAAAGGAGACTGTTTGAATATGGTTTTCTCTCCACCCAAGTCTGTTGTTATTTTTTTAAAAAACGCACATGCAGATTTGTCTTGTCCCTGTCACACACTAGATAGCAAGTAGGGTAATGATATTTTTTATAGAGGTGGGAAAAATTATTTTCTCAATTTTACTGACTAGGAAGATAAAGAAGGTATAGAAGTGTATAGTTATTGCCTTATTTTGACTACATTACTCCTAAATAGGTTATTTTAAACAGATCATCCTGTAACAGTTTATTGATCTTTCATTCCTGAAAACTCAAGCTTGTTGGTACAAATAGGGATTAAAAAATACAGAATGTTGGACAAGGTCCTTATATTCAGATCTAGTATGTTTGTCTTAAGGAAATGCCAATTTTTCACTATAAACATGTTTTAAAATTGCCCTTTGTTAGTCCAAATGATAGAAATGGCATTCGGTAGAAACAAATTATTCATTACATTGTACATCTCTGTTTACTATGTACTAGTACTGTTTTGCTCCCTAGAGAATATAAACAAAAAATATTGCTCTAGAATATGTCACTTTGTTCTTATGCTCCCTCTAAAGAATTCGGTTTGTTAGCATCTACATTTTTTTAAAGCTGATCCAAGTGTGTAACAAATACAGTAGTGGCTCAGACCCAAGGAGACATTTTTTTAAATTAAAATCTTTATTTTTGTTTTTTTTTTCTTCAGAATTAAAACCCATGGAACATATTAGAAATTTAGGTTTGTATCTGTCTTGTTTAGTGTCTTACAAAGTACAACCTCTATTTGTGCAACAGCTCTGAGGTGAAATCCCTGGCAGAACAAAAGAGAGAGAAGCGGTTTTTCTGCCTCCATTATAAGCAAATAAATTAGCCTCCAGGTGAAGTTATCCCCAGTTCTCTCCACATGTTATTTGGTTCCTTAAAAACCTGGGGCAGTATAGTACCCAGCCCCTATCTTTTTACTACCCAGGCTTGAGGAATCGAAGGGAGAAAAATAGGCCTTTCTCTGTACAGTACATTTCATGAAGTCAGGTCTGTCCAACTCACTAGTGTGCCCAGCAAGAACTGGTACCCCTGACTTGCTCAGTTGCTGTTGCTGAATGAATGGTATTTATGTCACTTAGTACCCAGTCTCAGAAACTGAGAAAAGAACATTTGATTAGCTTCAAGTCCTTTAGCAACATACGTTATTTTCCCTGTATCAAAATAAATATGTTTTCTTGATAGAATAACATATATGACAATATATATATATACATGTATCTTTACTAATGTTTCCTGACGCTCAAGAACACAGGATATTTCATATGAGATAGCTCCCTGACAGAAGCTTTCTACTGTTATTCAGGTGGGGGAGGAATGTGCCAGTGAAGGTACCTGATTGTTTATGAGTTACCTTGGACACTTTATGTCCTTAAGACTGTAACTGTCTTTTATAACTGTCATTTATATGACTCCCTTTTATAAAAGCCAATCTATTTCTGGTGTTTTGCATCCCGGCAGCATTAGCAAACTAGAGCAGATTTTGGTACCAGAGAAGTGGGGTGCTCCTGAGTTTGCAAATACCAAACAGGTTGGAACGGCTTTTTAATGGATAAGGGGAAGATTCTGGAAGAATTGTGAGGAGATTGTTAGAAAAGGCCTAAACTGCTTTGAAGAGACTGTTTCTAGAAATACGGACTCTAAAGATACTTCTGATGAGGGCTTGAGGAGAAATGATATATATGTTGTGAACTGGAAGAAAGGTGTTCCTTGTTTTAAAGTGGCAGAGAATTTGGCACAATTGAGTCCTGGTGTTGGATGGAAGGAAGAATTTGAAAGTGACAACCTGGAATATTTAGCTGATGAGATCTTTAAGCAAAATATAGAAGTAGCCTGGCTTCTACTTGCAGCTTATAGTAAAATGCGACAGGACAGAGATAAACTTAGAACTGAACTCTTGGATTCAAAGAAACCAGAAACTGATGGTTTGGAAAATCCCAGGCTTCCAGGGGGTGGATCCCCAGAAGCTAAAGCCCAACATGAGGATTTAACCAAACATGGAACTCAGCCACCATTTCAGTACAAGCCAAGATTGGAGATGGAGTTATCCAAAAAGGATTTGTGGAAAGTCCTATTGTCTGGTGGCTTTGAACCCTGTGTGCCTCATGAAAAGCCAACAGAATTTTTGGAAGATCTTTATAGACGGAGCTGCTGCCAGTCTGAACTGGAGGGGACAGACAAGGAATAAATTGAAGGAAAAATTTCTTCAAAGACAGAGCCATGGAGGTTGAGGTTTGGAGTCAAGATGTCCCAGGCTGGGAGAGCAGAGTGGCCCACACACATGGAAAGGGTAAGTTTGCCCCAGAGGTCAAGGGTAGGCCTTCTGCCTCAATGCTCCGGAAGAGTTTTGCCACCCCAGGACCCAAAGAAAGTGGAGCACATTCCCAGGGGAATGGGGAGAGCCTGGCCACCACCCGACTGTTCTGAAGGGGTTGAGTGTGTGCCCCGGAGATGGAAGAGAATCCCGGTGCTGCCCTGATGTTTGAGGAGGGTGGGGCCAAAAAGGTGGTCTCCCCAATGTGTGGATATGTTGGAGCACTCACCCAAGCGTTTGGAGAGGAAAGGGCGGCCACAAAGGCCCTTAGGAAATCTAATGGAGTTTGCCCTGCAGGTTTTAGGAACTGTTTTGGTCCCTTAAACCCTGTTTTCCTTACTGTTTCTCCTTATGGCAATGGGAATGTTTATCCTATGACTGTCCCTCCTTTGTATATAGGAAGCAGATAACTTGTTCCAAGTTTCACAGGTATAGAGCCTGAGGGGAATTTTGCTTTAGGATAGACCATGCTTGTAACTGATTTTGATGGGATCTTGTGCTTAACTATTGTTACTGGAATGATTTAAGTTTTTGTAATATTGTGATAGGATGAATGTATTTTGTATATGGAAAGAGCATATCATTTTAGGGTCCATAGGGTGGAATATGCCAGTTTGAATGTATTATGTCCCCCAGAATGCCATTATCTTTGATGTAGTCTTGTGTGGGCAGATGTTATCAGTGTTGATTAGATTGTAATTCTTTGAGTGTTTCTGTGGCGATGTGCCCCACCCAATTGTGGGTGATGACTATCCCACTCATTCAGGGTTGGTCTAAATTAAATCACTGGAGCCATATAAATGAGAAACAGAAGGAACTCAGTGCAGCTGAGAGTGACATTTTGAAGAGGAGCTACAGCCAAGAGGGACACTTTGAAGAATGCACTGGAACTGAGAGAGGAGCTTCAGCTTACAGAGACATTTTGGAGACGGCCTTTGAAAGCAGACTTTTGCTCCAGAGAAGCTAAGAGAGGACCAGCACCCCAAGAGCAATGAAGTGCAATTTTTGAGGAGCTGAAGCCTAGAGAGGAATGTCCTGGGATAAAGCCATTTTGAAACCAGAACTTGGAGTAGACGTCCGCCACGTGCCTTCCCAACTAACAGAGGTTTTCTGGATGCCATTGGCCATCCTCCAGTGAAGGAACCCGATTGTTGATGTATTACCTTGGATACTTTACGGCCTTAAGACTGTAACTGTGCAACCAAATAAACTCCCTTTTATAAAAGCCAATCCATTTCTGGTGTTTTGTATCCTGGCAGCATTAGCAAACTAGAATAACATCCAAGGCCACTCTGACCTTATCACCAGAATCTGCTGCACTGTTTCCAATCCATCTGTTACCATTTAGAATTGATTGTGCTGTTTTTCTATCTTTGTAAAAAGAAGTTTCACATATTCTATGTTGAAAATTACAAGTGGGAGAGAGGCATCCTGTCTTCCACCAGCACAGAGTCCATCCCAAACTGGTCAGTGCACAGCTTCATGAAAGCCAGACACTCAGGAGCCACGGGTCCATGGCATTCAGGTGAGGCCCAAAGAGCACTGGGGAGATGAGGTCATGGACCATGGCAGACTTTAAGGCAGACTTCAGCACACCATTCTTTAAGTAGTTTATTCTGTTCCAAGTAGAAATCCAAATGATGCAATACTGATAGAGAGGGGCAAGAATGCTTCTCTCATCCAGCGAGGGGTTCCCAAAGCGTTTGGCATTGTCAAGAAGAATGAACATACTAGCACCTTCATCATCTTGAAAGCTCTGGTAGTGATGTTGGTCAGCATTGCCAATCAGGTAATCAAACACAGCTGTGTTGATGATGTCCAGGAGGCGTGGGCCAGAGTCATAAGGAAATGTTTTCTTCACACCGTCGCAGTAGTTCTCGTCATACTCCCATCTGGCCAATTTGCCCTTTCAGTAAGTTCTGCCCCATGGGTGTTGGTGTTTCTGCAGAGGCCAGAGTGTGACAGATCCCTGCATCGTGTCTCCATTGGCACAAGCTGGCTCTGTTTCTCAGCAGTAATAACACTTCCCATAGAAGCAAGTATTGTTTCCTACAGTCAGGAAGGTGCTCAACAGCTGCTCCATGGCAAGAGGCTTGGTGTCTGTCTGCAGATTAATAAATCTCCCAACCACCAAGGGGACTCTGCAGAAGTCTAGAATCCTGTCCAAATGAAAGGCTGCTACCTCTGTGTTGTGTCTATCATGACTGGCATATGGTTTCCCTTCCACCACATAGTCATGGCTATACTGCTTAGGTTTGAAGACAACTTTCTGACCTCCTTCGAGTATCAGTAAGGTTTTCAGTTGTGTCCCTTTATAACCCACATAAGCTTTAATGATATTCTTGGTGGCCATGGCATACATGATTGCCCCCAGTTTTGGTGTCTCTTCAGGGTACACTTCCAGGGGAACCACACATTGGGCTGCAATATCCCAGGGAGACTGCAAGGTGTGGTCCAGCTTGGGCTTCAGCTCCACCGGCAAGCCGGCCATCATTTGGTGAAAAGCCCTCTGGTCCTCCGAATTGGCAGCTGATGTATTTAAATCATCAATCAGGAAAACTTTGGTGAAGAAAAAGATGACAAGGAGAATTGTTAACAGCACGACTTGCTTTAGCTTCATGTTGACCTCTTTTACTTCCCCCCCTGACTCAATCTCTCGCTTATCAAGGAGAGCAGGTGGTGACGTTAGCAAGAAGATTCCATTGTCTTACACACTGGTCCAGGTTTTCTTTGTAGCACCTCCTTCAACTCCTGCCTGGCCCTAGGCTCGCTCCATGGCCGCCCGCGCCAGGCGGTGCAGCACTGCCCCCCCACCCTCACCTCCCCACCGCCTCTGGGAAGGGGCAGCAGCACGCCGTGCACGTTGCCCGCAGCCGCGGCCGCCACTGCAGCTCCTGCCCACCCCCGGCCCGGCCATTCCTTGGCCACCTCTCCTAGCGCTGAGGCAACCGTCGTACACCCACCCCCTACCTCCTCAGCTCCGCAAGACATTTTTTATTTTTTTAAATCATTTTTCATTCAAGTACTTTCTACTTTCTGGATCTGGTATCTCCTAAAATGTGAGAAACCAGTTACTATTAATCATAAACCAGTTACTATTAATCATAAACCACCTGCTGATTGTAAATGTGAGGTTTAACAAATAAGTAATGCATACTGTATCTATTCAAGTGTCGCTTCATTTTAAATGTGAGCAGAAAATTGAATGCCTATTCTATTTTCTGCAGTTTACTATACAATGACTCTGAGTAAGTTGAAGTTTAGTTGTGCAACAAATTTATATTAGAATACAATTTAAAGTGGTTTTCTCTACAGCATTTTTTGACTGGGGAATCAAAAGGTAATGTTAATTAGTACATTTTGTTCTTGTACCAGTTATGTTTCTATAAAGTGTGGTGCCTTGCGTATCCCAGAGAGGCTAGAAAACTTTGTGGTTTGAGGATTCTGTGTACATGGTTTTTTTTTTTTTTTTTTTTTTTTTTGTGTGTGTGTGTGTGTGTGTGTGTGTGTGTTTTTCAGAATACATGTACAATAAAATGTTCATTGCTTGTTAAAAAAAGTTACACATCAGCTCCCCATTCTCTATCCTCATTCTATCTCCTGGTAACCTGGTAACCCATGCTCTAGACTTTAACTCTATGAAATTTCTCATTTTAATTAGTTCATGTTAGTGAGACCATACAATATACGTCCTTTTGTGTCTGGCTTATTTCACTCAACATAACATGTTGTTGCATGCATCAGGACTTCATTCCGTCTTACAGCTGAATAATATTCTATCGTATGCATATACCACATTCTGTCCATTCATTCTTCAGTTGATGGATGCTTGGGCTGTTTCCATCTTTTGGCAATTGTGAACAATGTTGCTATGAACATTGCTGTGCAAATGTCTGTTTGTGTCCCTGCTTTCAGTTTTTCTGTGTATATACCTAGTAGTGGGATTGCTTTATCATATGGCAATTCCACACTTAGCTTCCTGAGGAACTGCCAAACTGTCTTCCACAATGGCTGCACCATTCTACATTCCCACCTGCAGGAGCACAGGGGATTTTCAGGGCAGTGAAACTATTCTGTATGTTACTGTAATGGTGGATCACATTATGCATTTATCAAAACCCACAGAACTGTTCAACATAAAGAGTGAGCCCTAATGTAAACTAAGGACTTTAATTAATAATAATATGTCAATATTGGTTCATTAATTGTAACCAAAAAAAACCACACTAATGCAAGATGTTAACAGAAGAAACTGTGAGAGGGGTGAGAAGAATGGGTATTTGGGAACTCTCTGTACTATTTCAATTCTCTGTAAACTTAAAACTGATTTAAAAAATAAAATAAAATCTATTAACCTAAAAAAATGAATCATAATCTTTAGACAGATCATTTATAACAGGGTTACTACAATGCATTAGAATGCTCTGGTTGCCTTTATAAAACTTATTCCTGCAAAGGAGAAGCTAAGCCTACTTATAAGAGTCACTCCCAAAGAACCTCTTTTGTTGCTCAGATGTGTCCTCTCTCTCAGCCAATTCTGCAAATAAACTCACTACCCTCCCCCTATATGTGGGACATGATTCCCAGGGGTGTAAGTCTCTCTGGCAACATTGGATGTAACTCCCTGGGATGAGCCTGGCCTGGTATTGTGGGACTGACAATGTCTTCTTGACCAAAAGGGGGAAAAGAAATGAAACAAACTAAAATTATACATAAAGTTCCCATGGGAATAGGAGCCCCGGACTGGTAATGAAAATTTTAACAGGCTTTTTTTTTTTTTTTTTTTCCTGCAGAAATTGTGGCCATATTACAATGTTTTGGGTAGCTTCTATTCCTCTTGGGCTTAAGATTCATAACCAGCACAGCTGCATAGGCCAGCACCAAGGCCAAAGGACCTCATTTTCCCCTGTTTTTATGGTCTGACACATAGGCAACAATAAATTATTATTCTTCCTCCTTTTAGGCTGTAAAGTAGCTGAACCTTTTATTTGTATTTTTAGTTCTCGCATTGGACCTGCCATTAGCATTTCAAGTGGAGCTGGGGCTGTAGCCTGCAATGTAGCATATAGATGGGTTCAAACCTGATATATAGCCTTTTAGTCCATTGTTGCAGGGCTTTCTTAGCATCTTTCAACTGTTCCTTTAAGAGGCCATTCATTCTTTCTATAAGACCTGTGCCCATGGGGTTATAGGATAGATGAAAAGTCCACATTACATCATGATCCATGCTTGGATTATTTGTCTGGTGAAAGGGTTCCCTGATGTGCTGGTTTGAAGCTATTATGTACTCCAGAAAAGGCCATTCTCTTTTAATCCATTCCTGTGGATGCAGACCTGTTGTGGGTGGGACCTTTTTGTTAGGTTATTTCAATTTGAGAGGTGGCCCTCCCCATTCAAGGAGTTATAAAGGATTTAATCCTTTTACTGGAGTCCTTTATCCTCTTATAAAGGACAGAAAAAGCCAAGAAAGCTTGTCCTTATAAAGGACAGAAAAAGCCAAGAAAGCTTAGGGAGAAAAGCCCTGCAGAGGACCCACAGAGAAACCACTGGAACCAGAAGGTAAAAGCAACAAAACCTAGAAAAGGACAAGCAGATGCCAGCCATGTGCCTTCCCATGTGACAGAGGTGTTTCAGATGCTGTCAGCCCTTCTTCCAAGAAGGCATCATCCTGTTGATGCCTTAATTTGGAATTCTCATGGCCTTAGAACTGTAAATTTGTAAGTTAATAAGTCCCTGTTGTAAGAACCAACCCATTTCTGGTATATTGCACTCTAGCAGCTTTAGGAAACTGAAACACCTGATCACTGTCTATTTGTGTAGGTGTCCTATAGAGGGAACTTATCTTTTCTGAGTGTATGGTTGCTTATTGATTAGTTTTCCATACTAGAAAAGCTAACAGAAGTCCCATGGCAGTATCTACTGTGGTGAATACATACCCTGCCCTTCCAAGAGCAGAAGGGGACTGATGGGTCATTTGCTTCTGGGTCACTAGAACCTGTGACTGGCCAATATGTCCCAGCTGGTGGAGCAATTGGCATTGTCATCACAGGGACCAAGACAGGCACTCCTGTGTTATGTCTGTAAGTTGTTGGTGTGTGATGGGTAGCTGGAGTTGCTGGGCTAAATGCCATAAGGTTTCATACCTTCAGTGTCTGCTCTTCTGATGAAGCCACTTGACCACTTCTTGAGTTTCAGTAGTGTGGCTTCAGACTTGAGCGAGGATGCCTGCCTCAACATTCCCAGGTAGCATGTTAGGAGTGTGGGCAGGGACATGGTAGATAGTTACCTTTCATCATGGCGGGTGTGCCGGTTTGAATGTATTGTGTCCCCCAAATGCCATTATCTTTGTGGTCTTGTGCGGGGCAGACATTTTGGTGATGGTTGGATTTGCTTGGAGTGTGCCCCACCCAGCTGTGGGTGATGATTTCAATGAGATGTTCCCATGGAGGCGTGGCCCCACCCATTTGGGGTGGGCCTTGATCAGTGGAGCTATGTAAATGAGCTGACTCAGAGAGAGGAAACTCACAGAGTGTAGCTGGGAGTGCAGCTGGGAGTGATGTTTTGAAGAGGAGCAAGCTTGCTGAAGAGGAATGTCCTGGGAGAAAGCTGTTTTGAGGCCAGAGTTTTGGAGCAAATGCCAGCTGCCTTCCTAGCTAGCAGAGGTTTAGTGGATGCCATTGGCCATCCTCCGGTGAAGGTACCCGATTGCTGAGGTGTTACCTTGGATGCTTTGTGGCCTTAAGACTGTAACTGTGTAGTGAAATAAAACCCCGTTTTATAAAAGCCTATCCATCTCTGGTGTTTTGCATTCTGCAGCATTAGCAAACTAAGACAGCAGGTGTCCCAGATGTCTTGCCACAGTTCTCTTCCCCATAGGGGGTGACCTATGACTGTCCATTTTTCTTGTTTCCAAGTTGCCATCCAGGTTGTGAGGCCTTTGTAAACAGCCCAGTTCTCAGTACAGATAGTATGTCTCCTGGTTTATGCACTATAACCATCCATATGGCTCTTATTTTTCAGCCCATTGACTGCTTTGCATACCACCAGTCTCCCACCGTATAATGTCAGTACTGGTTTGTACCTCCATGGCTTTCCAGGTGGAAAGCCACTCACTAGAGGATCTATCAGCATACCAAGTGGACTTGGGAATTGTTTCTGTGCCCTCTAGAGTGGGTACTTCAACAGCTATTTCAGACACAATGATTTTAGCTGTTGAATCTTCTACATATTATACTGACCCTAAAATCTTGCACATCTTGGCACTAAGAGGGCTGGTATCGAAAGCACGGCACTGCAACAAGTAAGCGTTCCACTTTGTTAAGATGCTTAATTGTGCACTGCCAGAGCGGGGCTTATTGGCTATGCCCATAATTGATCTCTGTAAAGGGAGGGCAGTACTCAAGGTGTTGGGACTGTGTCAGATTTTCCACTTGTAATAGAGCATTACATGCAGCACATAGTTGCTATTCTAAGGGGCTATATCTTACTTCTGCCCCTTTCCATAATTTTGACCAAAACCCTAGGGGCACTCATTTACAATGTTGCTTCTGCCACAAACCCCACCCCAAACCAATCTTAGTGATAGCCACATCCAATTCACAGGGTAAATTAGGATCTATCCCTCTTAGTGCTTGTGCCTGTGCTGTTGCCCTTTTCGCTTTTTTAGAAGCAGCCTGCTGGGGGTCATCCTATTCCCAAGTGTGACTTTTAATAATTAGCATATACAATGGTTTTAATATTTGAGCTAAATGGGGAATGAAAGGTCTCAGTGTAGGAAAACATTGTACCTTATCAATTACTGCAGAAGGAATAGTGTTTGTCTTACCCAGTCACACAAAACCCAAGAATTTGACAGAGCAGCCAGGGCCTTGCAGCATGTCTTGGTAGATTGCCCAACCCCAACTCTCCAGATGGGTTATTAAGGTCTCTGATGCCTCTTTTAGTTCTGAGAGAATTGCTGGTTAACATAGTATCATCAATATAATGAAACAAAGTCACAAATTTGGGTTTCTCCCTATTGGCTAAGTTTTTGCCAGTAGCAAATGGTTGGGTTATGTAAATATCCTCATGGGCGCACAGTGAAAGTCCTCTGTTGTCCTTCCCAGTGAAGGCAAAAGCAGGTTGACTTGCTTTATCTAAGGGAATACTGAAGAAAGCATTACCTAAATCTAAAACAAAATGATAATGTCATAAATAAGTGCTAATTTCTTGTAGTAAAGAGGCAATGTTCGGAACCAATGCATACAAAGGTGGTGCTTCTTTATTGAATTTGTGGTAATCTACTCTCATGCACAAGGTTCTGTCAGGTTTTCTGTACTGGCCACACAGGTCTATTATAGGGGCTATGGATTGGTACTAATATTCCTACTATTTCTAGTTCCTTAATGGTTGCAGAAATCTCTTGATGTCTCCCCCTCCCCCAATGAGCTTATACTGTTTAATGGTTACAATCCTCTGAGGTTGTGGTACTTTTACAAGGGATCATTTCACCTGTCCCCTTAGAACTACTTTTACTACTCTACACCAGAGGCAGAATTATCCTATGGTAGTTTGTAATTTGGAATTTAAGAGAAGATCAGTTCCTAGTATATACTCAGGTATCAGAGAAATATATACAGTGTATTACCAGGGGGATAATTTCCCAATTTGCAAGATCAGATTATGTCATTTTTTTTATTAAATTCAGTTTTATTGAAATACATTCACACACCATGCAACCATCCATGATATACAATCCACTGTCCACAGTATGATAACATAGTTACGCGTTCATCACCACAATCTATCTCTGAACATTTTCCTTACATCAGAAAGAACTGGAACAAGAATAAAAAATAAAAGTGAAAAAAGAACACCCAAATCATCCCCCCATCCCACCCCATTTGTCCTTTAGTTTTTATCCCCATTCCTCCACTCATCCATACACTAGATAAAGGGGGTGTGATCCACAAGGTCTTCACAATCACACTGTCACCCCTTGTAATCTACATTATTATATAATTGTCTTCAGGAGTCCAGACTGCTGGGTTGGAGTTTGGTAGTTTCAGGTATTTACTTCTAGCTATTCCAATACATTAAAGCCTAAGAGGTGTTATCTATATAGTGCATAAGGATGTCCACCAGAGTGACCTCTCGACTCCATTTGGAATCTCTCAGCCACTGAAACTATTTTGTCTCATTTTGCATCCCCCTTTCGGTCAAGAAGATACTCTCAGTCCCACGATGCCAGGTCCACATTCATCCCCGGGAGTCATACTCTGCGTTGCCAGGGAGATTTACAGCACGGGGAGTCGGGTCCCACGTAGGGGGGAGGGCAGCGAGTTCACCTGTCGAGATGGCTCAGTTAGAGAGAGAGAGGGCCACATCTGAGCAACAAAGAGGTACTCAGGGGGAGACTCTTAGGCACCATTACATACAAGTTTAGACTCTCCTTTGTGGTAATGAGCTTCATAAGGGCAAGTCCCATGCTCGAGGGCTCAGCACATCAAACCGCCAGTCCCAATGTTTGTGACAACATCAACACCAGGCCAGGTGACGATGTCCAACACATCCGCACCTTCCCCCAGATCCTTGGGGCTGGGGAGGGGGAGGCTGTAAATATATTTTTTATTATCTGCCCAAATTACTCTAGGATGTGTCACTATTTCACTCCAGCCTATACTAACCTACCGTATCTCACTTCCTATTCAAAGTTCCATGGAATTGTGGTGTTCGAACAAATCAACTGTAGAGTTGTACTGTTTAGAAAATTTAGATCCTGTGCCAAATAGATATCTATTCCCTTGGTCTCATATGAAAGTTGAAGTTTTAAAACACAATCAGTTTCAACCTTTACCCTTTGGCCTGGCTTGCCCTGGTCTTAACCAGACCTGCTTCATTCATATCACTAATTGAAGTCTGGGCTCTTTTTCAGCTTTTCTTTTCTTTTCTTTTTTTTTTTTGACAGTGGCTGTATGCACTAATACTGACATTCATATCTGCTGAGCTCTAGCTCTGAGTTTCAGGTGTCTCAGAGATATGCATTGTTCCAGAGACCAATCAGGTTATACACTAGGGGATCAGCATCTAAAAGTTTAGGGATAGGCCTTACAATTCAGGGATAGAGTTAACTGCTGTAAGAGCTTACAATCTAGGGACTATTACAATTATTGTGTCCACGTTAGGCTATGTTCTAAGATTCAATTCTGAGTTTACACATTGTAGTTAGTCCATATTGGTGAGGCAGCATCCCTCTCACCATGTTTTCTCCAACACTTTTACTCCTATATATATATATTTTCCTACAATTTTATAGAGTTATGTTCACATACCATACATTTATCCACAGTGTACAATCAGTTGTTCATGGTATCATCATAAAGTTGTACATTTATCACCACAATCAGCACTTGAATATACTGATTACTACAAGAAAAAAAATTTTTTTTAGCAATAAGAAAAAATGATAAAAAGAAAAATAACATGTCATACAATACAATATACTAGTAAGAACAGCAAATAACACCGCTACCAAGAATCCCATATTACTCCCCTATATCCCCCTCTCATACACATTTAGCATTGGCATATTGCCTTTGTTACATTTAATGGAGTTATATTACAATGTTACTGTTGACCATAGACTCCAGTTTGCTTTGATTATGTTTTTTCCTGAATACCATCCCTTTTTCAAATTTCTACATGGTTGACATTCATTTGCTTTCCCACATGCAAAAACATTTTTATATTTGTATATTTAGTAACAGTCATTGGCCACTCCAGTTTTTGCCACGTTATACAGTCCCAGTCTTTATCATCTATCTTTACCTCTGGTGTCATACATTCTCCTGTCCCACCTCTTTCAGCTTTACTCACAGACATCTTTGTTCAGTGTACTTACAATACCGTGCTACCATCACAGAGTATTATGCTATCTATTTCTGGATCTATGCAATCAATCCTAAACATTCTGTAGTCCTTCAGCATCAAATGGCTGATTCATTTGGTTTTGATCATCTTTCACCCATAGCAGTCTGTGTCCAGAATGGGTCTGTTAAATTGGGCTACATTTCCATAAATCAAAGTACATTCAGCTCTGGTGTCTACTAGAGCTAACACTCTGTGCTTGTTAATAGGGGACCAACAAATAGTTAATTCTACATGTGGTCTCTGGTCCATGGGATCCCCAGTTATGGTACATACCTGGGGGCCTTGACCTTTCCCCTATGGGAGAAGGGGGCTTGCCAGCCCTCCTCCAGGGGTATTGAGGGTTCTTGTGTTTTGGAAGGGGTTTTCTAAGTTGGTTTATCTTCCCCTTCAGCTGTTCAGGGATTCATTTTAGTAAACTCTTGTCTTTGGGTAATTTATTCCATAATTTAACTAAAACAGCATTTGGTTGTTTATCTATAGTTTCTAGTTCTGTCCCTGCAGCAATTAGATCAGCCCACATTTGCTTATATGAGGGCCATCATTTTCTCATAAAGTCTTTCCCTCCTCCCTCACTCCTCTTTTCTGGAGTTCCTCTGATTCCCCAAGATCTGCTATAGTTGAACAGCATTTGAATAAGGCTTTCCCATTAGAGGAGTCAAAATAGACATGAGGGAGTCCATAAAAATTATTAGGAGCAGTGTGCAGACTGATGACTTTAATTCTGCTGTAAAAGTTTCATTGTCAGGGCTGCAAAATGCTCAGAATATATTGCATGTTTCATCCCAAGATCCCACAAAACATCTTGTAGTTCTTCCATAGATTGCCACAGATTGTAGTGTGTGGAATATCTCCCCCACTGGGCCAGGCAGCCTTGCATGCAGCTACTAGCCAGGCTAAAAATCTAACATTTCTTCACAATTTAGGGTGGTATAAAGGCACTGGCACAGGGATGGGTGCGTCATAATAGACATTAGCTTAATCATCTCCATTCCAGTTAATGTTATGCCCTCTGTTCCTGTGTCCCATAATTGTATCTATAACACTGCCTGATTTCACCTAATTCAGCAGCAGTATAATCTCTCATGGTAATGTGGAGTTTCCACTCAGGAGGTGGTAAATTCTGAGAGTCTGCCCCATTAGGTGATTCTTGTGCCATTTTGAATTTTGCTGTAGCCCTGGGTATACTTGTTGTGGTGGCTCCTCTTCCTCCGCTTCCCATACTTCTTCCTTTTCCTCCTCTTCATCCTCAGATGAAGAATCTATGGGATCTCAAGCTTTTGGGTTCCACCCTGGTTTAGTTAGCATTCTCCACATTTGAACTCAGGGTAATTTTTGACCACGAGCTCAAGCATATGTACAAGCTAAAGTTTCTAATCGATCATCCACATGACAGAAGTGCTCAGTTAAGGCATCGTTCATGTCTGCTTGAGTGAGCTGGGGTGTCCCCATATTCTTGCGGTGGTCCCCATCCATCCAGGAGGGCAGCCATGGACGATGCAGGCCAACACAGAATTTCCCTCACTGAGTCTTCCTTTCCTGGACCCATGCCAACTGCTGCTGGTAGTGTCTCAGTCTCCTAGTTGGCTCGCCAATTGTTCTGGCCCAGACTGAGTTCATGAAAAGCATGGGTTACTGCTGCTGCAAGACCAAAAACATGCCAGGCACTGAAGTAGACATAGATTTATTAGGCCTTATGAACAGAAGAGAGTCTCTGATGGCATCAGTCTGGAGGGGTGGTGCTCCGCAGAGGGGCAGGAGTGTAAGGGGCAATATGTATATGATTTTAGAATAAAGATACCCCATACAGTATGAGGACATCAGGCCTCTAGTATAATCATTAAAGGGTCTTAAGACCTGATGTTTTACTAAGATTAATATTTAAAACCAAGATACAATCAGTGCTGTCCTGCTCCCATCTCCTTACATCCCTGATTACATTCTTTTCCCTTGGGGTAGGGGGTTGTTTTCTTTCTTGACCTTTATCCTAGTCAAGCAGGCTGTAATGTGCTTGGGGTTTCATTCCTGTTTAGGAGGGGTCTGGGTCCTGGGCTGCCACAGTAATCTTGTTACCTTGAGAATTTGATTCTGAAATTCATTCTCCAAATTAACAACAGAATGATTTATCCCAAGTGTAAATCTGATCACATCATTTCTCTGTTTAAATTTCAATTGCTGATAATATGGAATCAAGTCCAAGTTACTTTTAAAAGAATGGAAAACCATCCATAATCTCTCTAGTCCTATTTCCCACCACTTTTCACCTTGAGTTCTACATTGTGGTAATACTAAAATGCTTACAATTGCCTGTAGAATCTCCTCTCCATACTGATTTCTCTACAAGGAATTTCCTTCTTCCAGCACCCCCATTCCCACCTCTTCATCTGGCTAACACCTAGCCATCCTTCAAGACAACTCTAGATCTTCCCTGATTCTGTCTTCTTCATTTCTAATCTTCCCTTTCCCAAAGGCATTTAATAGTTGACATAGCATTCTTAGCTAATAGTGTGCATAATTTTCATTCATTACTTTATTTCCATAATTGAACAGAGTGCCTGGCACATTTTAAGCCTGATATTTGTGGACTTGAGAGTATTCCTGATCTGACATTCCTTTGTTCCCTGTAATGAAAGAGGTATTCATATTCTTTTCCTTCTTATTCTCATCCATATTTCTGCAAAGCCCAATTCATAGGAGGGATGACGACTTGAAAAGAGGAAGTAAAGTTCTAACTGTTCTCTTTTCTTTCTTATTATAGAGAAGAAACTTAGCAGGATGGAGAGTAAAGAACTATGTGGGTAATGGAAGTGGCAGAGAGGGTAGGGAATAAATTAGCTATTGTGGTCTGAAAAGCTCAGGAAAAGAGCAGAAAAGAGCTACCTACCTGGGGTAATCTGGAGGAAGGACTAGGGAGGATGGGGCCTAATGTCGGAACTCATTGCATAAAAACTGGGGAGAGGAAGAAACAGTTTACTGACAGGAAAGAAAACATGCGATTTTTCTTTATCCTGGAGACTTTCAGCATCCAGCTAATGAGCTTTAAAAAAACTAGGGCTGATGTTCCTTTACCTAGATAGAAATTGTATAATCTGTTTCTCTAAATCTACCTTATCAATTCGTTATTTTGTTTGAACTTTCTCAATGCTGTAGTCACTATCTCCTTATTTCTGATTATTCCCTAGCTAGAAAAAGCAACTGTCTCTCCTCTCTTTTATACATATTCTTGATTTGGCCTTCAGTGGTTGCATGAAGTGGTTGTTCCTAGTTGAAGTGCTCTTCCCATCCATGTGACTATTCCACCCTTATTTTTGTTTCATATAATTTTACTGTACCTTGTTTACATCCATAACTATCTGATTCAGACCCTGACTGGCAAAAAATGCAAGTCAATGCTAAATCTACAGCAAACCCCCTCAGAGAACTGCTCCATCATTACAACAAAAATAATAACCAGGATTTTATGAATACTATAGCATATTTTGTTCCAACTAATTTACATCCAATTTTATGTCTTTTTTTCATTCTCTAACTACTAAAGTGTAAGTTCCTTTCATTAACATTAACTTGGGAACCCATTATTATTTCATATTAGGCCTAGGGATGCATAAAAGAAGCATTATTGTTTATTATTCAGAACCCAGAAGATTACCTGGCACATAAAACGTGCTCAATAAATATGTGGTGTCTGAACGAATAACGAGTAACAGGAGATAAACTGACATTTATAAAAGCAATACTGCTCTGTGGAATAAGAAAACCACATTTGAATTACTAGCAGCTAATTATTCCATTTCTTTCATATTTCAACACTGAGATCCTCTCCTCTTCGTCCCGCCCCGCACCGTTCTCAGCCCCCTTTCTCTCCCCAAACCACACCCATAAACACACGCGTGCGCGCAAACACACCTGATGATTCGGCCAGCTCCCGTGGAGACACCCTAGAGTTAAAGTTGAGGCCCTAAGACGCGTTTATTAACCAAGCGTTTTCCCTCCTCTAATCAGGTTTTGTCCAGTCAATATTTTGCTCTCTCAGAACTGGCCCGTCGTCTCGGCCTCGACCACGGCACCCTGCCTAAGCAGCTAGCCAAGAAAACCTGAAACGCCCCTTTTCTTCCCCAAAGACTTAAGACTCTCCAAGGTCCCTGCTTGTCCTACAAGCACCGCCCCGCGGCTCTAGCGGCACGGCACGCGCATGCCTGGTGCGCGCTTCTGCCCTCTCCCGCGCCGCGCACCTCCCAGTCGCTCCCCGACGGGCGCGCTTTCTCGCGCGGGACCAGAGACTCCGAGAGAGAGGCGATTGGCTGACGCGGAGGCTGCGCGTTTTGCTTGAGAAACTTTGGGGGAGTTCGTCAAGCCAGTTACCTGGGAGGTGTCGCGCGCATCTCAGGTAAAGGGGTTGCTGGGAGATTTGAGGTACCGAAGAAGGATAGAGTGGGCATAGATCAGCTTGGAATTTCCGGCCGTAGCCTGGTACGAGAAGGGGGCGCTCGAAGTCTGCACTCAGGGAATGTTTGCGGCTGGGGATGATGGGCGTACTGGAAGGTCAGCGTCGTGGGGTCCTCACGTGAAATTCAAAAGTGTCTGGACGGCACCGTCCACTAAATGCTTCTTACAAGAAATCAGCAGCTTAGCGTTTATTTAAGGGTGTAGGTACTTGTTTGCTTGTTTTTTTCCATCAGTCGCGCTCTGTTAGAGGTTTCCAGTTCTGGTTCAACCTCTGATTGATTCTGTGCCCTTGAGGGAGTCATTTAATCGTTTTATACTTCAGTTCTCACACTTGTAAGTTTGGGCAAAGAGTTGCGGTGCTTCTTTAGTTACGTTGAGCCTCTGTTAGAAAGCTACTGTGAGAATTTTTTTTTTTTTTTTTTTTTTTTGGTTCATAATGTCCGGAGCAGTGTTTGTGAAGTACTTTAAGTTCCATGGATGGAAGAACTGGATAAACAAAGGTAGCGGTATTATTAGACAAGGATGGTAGAAAGAAACAACGTTCCACAGTTTAAAGCTTTTGAAAAGCTCCTTTAGCCATTTAATGCAGATTAAATCACATGTTAGACAACGGTAAGCCAAAACAAAGGGCTCAAACCAAAACAAAAAATCTACGCTTCGAGGGGGTTCCACATCCCCCAGCCCTCCCACCCCATAACCTTTAACATAATATCACAAATTATTGGCTTTTCAAAATTTCTTCTTGAAATATTCAAGTAATCATATGAATATCCTGTGCGATAACATATTGATAAAATTAACTAAAACAAGGCTGACTTTTTAATGTAAGGTAATAGGAATTAGGATCTTATTGGTGAAAGATAATAATGGCAAATTGGGAAGATGAACAAGGAAATGTGCACAATTTTCCTTCAAAGGCATAGAGTTTATAGAAATCTTTTTAGTGTGTTAATTTTTAAATTTAAGTTTAATATGCTTACAGAAGAGTTCATGAATTCTGTGTATATAGTTCATTGAATTTTCCTGAAGTGTACATATCATGTAACCAGTACATAGAGAAAAGAAAGAACATTACTTGCATCTCAGAAGGCCCACTCATTCCCCCTTTCCAAAGGTAACCAGTATCCTGATTTCTAATATTACAGATGAGTTCTCCCTAATGTTGAATTTATATGAACAGAATCACACAGTCCTTTGTTTCTGACTTCTTTTGCTCAATGTTGTGTTTATGAGAGTCATACAAATTATATATGTGACAGTAGTTCATTCTCATGCTGTGTAGTATTTGATCCAGTTGTTGGCTATTGCCAATAGGGCTGCTCATGAACATTTTTCTAAGTATTTTGGTGAACCCGTATACATTTCTGTTGGGGGAAATGGTTGTATTATAGGACATGCAGTTGTTTAGTTCTAGTATATACTACCAAACAGTTACCCAATTGGTTGGTTGTCAGTATACACTACTAACAGCAGTGTATGAGAATTCTGGTTCCTCCAAATCCTTACAACACTTAGTACTGTCTTTTTTATTTTATCCATTCTGATGCATCACATTGG
This sequence comes from Choloepus didactylus, assembly GCF_015220235.1. Classification (NCBI taxonomy): domain Eukaryota; kingdom Metazoa; phylum Chordata; class Mammalia; order Pilosa; family Megalonychidae; genus Choloepus; species Choloepus didactylus. The sequence continues at coordinate 172,655,777 of NC_051310.1, forward strand.
CATTTTAATTTGCATTTCCCTGGTGATATTGAACACCACCTATTCATATATTTATTGACCATTTGGATAGTCTCTATAAAAGAGAACATCAAACTTTTAATGTATAGGGCTACATGATAAATATTTGAAGTTGGAATTTCAGTTAACAAAGTACTGTGTGAAGCTAGAGCTACCTGTATTTTAAGCTTTGCAGGTTAGTTCTTGCATATTCTTTCTTTTTTTAAAATTGGCTTTTAAAAATTTGAAAACCGTTCTTAGCTCATGGACTGTACAAAAACAGACCATGGGTTGGATTTGGGCCATGGGCCACAATTGTTTGCCGATCATTGCTCTGTTGAAAAGTGTCTGTTTAGTCTTTTGCCCATGGTTGGTGGTTGAGATCATTAACTGAGAAGGGCTATCCTGGAGAAGTGCAGATAAATGATAGTATTAAGCAGCAGCTACTGTAGTGTTTTGGGGTTGAATTTCAAATCTCTAAACATACTTTTTTAGCTTTTAACCACTTTTACCATAAAACTAGAGACCTGTTGAGATGTCTCTGCACTGTTCTTATTGCTCCTATTTTCTCTTATCCCTTTAAATCTGAAGAAAAGAAGAGAGAGAAGTGAGAAAAGGAAGGAAACAACCCTCCTTTGATAGTTGGTAAAAGGCTAGGAAAGGGACTCCTGCAGTGATGAATATCCAGACAGTTTTGTACATTTTGAGTAAGTGGACTATAAAAGTACTTTTTGCAAACTTTGAGATGGGTACTGTCTTCTGAGCTGTACCATCTTGGGATGACTTGAAAGTTTTATCTGCTTGGTTGAGTATAGTCATGATATGGGAAGTAATAGGCAGTGGCTTGGGTCATGAAAATCATCTGTAGCACTCGTGCCCAGGATGAGGATCCTCTCTTTCTTAAATGCCCCTATTGAGCTGTCTAATTCATCTTCTCTTACTCTGGGCCCCCTGTCTTTTACTCAATACTATAAAGAAATTTCATTGAATGCTGTTTTAGCCCCCCCCCCCATCCATGTTAACATTTTCAGCTAACACTTTCTTATTCTTAGGTGATTTATAGATGTTAATTTAGATACATATTTAGCTATGTGCTAATACTAATGGATAGGCGTAATTTCCATAAACACTTTCTTTTGTAGGGATAATTGAATTTTTCAGTCTTACTTGAAGTATTATGCCAGCACAACTTTAAGATACGCCACTGGATCCCACTTACCAACCCCAACCTATTGCCATTCTTAAGACCTTATATAGAAATTCTGGATCCAGTACTGCATTTACAAACACAACTTGTGTGGAAGTATGTGTGTACATACATGCTAACTAATACTGACACCTTCCGACTTTATTAATTGACACACAAAATCATACTGATATGCAGTGTTCTCACAGCACTTCTTGAATCAGAGTTGGAGTTATTACAAAGTATTATGGGTAGTAAAGGGCAGGTGCAGGAGGAAGGGATTCTCCAACTAGTGATTTCTGTTTCCACCTCTCCCCACTCTTGGCACTGACTTCAAATGGGAGCAAATAAGGGATTTATATGGCACAAATGGTTAATGGAACTAGACCCTGACTGATGCTTCCATATTAATATGGGTATATCTGTCAGTCCAGTTGATTTCATTAGCTTCCTAGAGCACTCTCTGTCTGGACATTTCCTGTATCACATTGTCATTGTTGACCTCTGGAACTCTCCATTTTCCAGGATTACAATGCTGACAAACAACTGTTTCTATTTGTAGATTCTGTTTTTAGATACTTCATTTAGTTTACATACATGTTTACCTTGTTTAAGGTGACTATATGTCTGTTCAAGGTCACTTGAAATTCTGGATCCAGTACTGCATTTACATAACACAACTTGTTTACATCACTGCTCTGTTCTGTTTTTGCTTTTATACTTCCAGCAGAAAATTTTATTACAAATGTCCAGATTCCTGGCCTGTGGATGGGCAATGGATAACTCACATTCATCTCCACATGCCACCTACAGAGACAGCATTGGGATTGATGAAAGATAAAGAGAGTACACAATTTTAATCAATTCTAGTTGCTCTTTAGTACTGTATTATTCTTTCTTTTGAATTTATTGGATTTTGAGACTAATAGAAAGAGAAGACAGGGCTGTTTAGGGCATTAATTTCAAAAGCAGTGGGTTTTGCAGAGAGCTCTGGACATAGGAGCAGAATTAGTGTGACTCACTATCTGCTTGTGTTAACCTCTTTTTATATGTTGCTGGATTTGGTTTGCTAGTATTGAGGATTTTTGCATCCATATTTATAAGAGTTATTGGTCTCCGTTTTTCTTTTCTTGTGATCTTTGCCTGGTTTTGCCATCAGGCTTATAATACTGGTCTCATAAAATAAGTTGGAAAGTGGCCGTTCTAGTTTGTGAAGAATTGGTATTAATCCTTCTTTAAATGTTTGGTAAAAATCGATATTGAAACCCTCTCAGCCTGGGCTTATCTTTGTGTGTTATTTTTTTTTTTAAACAGTTTTATTCATACAATACAATCCATCCAGAGTGTACAGTCAATGGCTCTTGGTATTTTCATAGTATTTTACGGTCATCACCACAATCAATTTGAGAACATTTTCATTGTTCCAAAAAGAGAAATACCATACCCGTTATATCCACCTGTTACTGACATTTGGTATGGTACCTTTGTTTCAATTGAAGAAAGACTATTACAATATTACTAGTGACTATTGTTCATAGTTTGCATTAGTTGTATTTTTTCCCATATACCACCCTGTTATTAACACCCCATAATAGTGATGTACATTTGTTCTACTTCATGGAAGAACATTCTTAAAATTGTACCATTAAACACTGTAATCATCCACAGCAGAGTTCACTATTTTATACAATCCCATGTTTTATCCTCTAGCTTTCCTTCTAGTGACATGCACAACCCTAAAGTTCCCCTTTACCACAATCACAACCATAATTCAGCACTGTTAATTGCATTCACAGTAATATGCTACCATCGTCTCTATGCATTTCCAAATATTTACAACCAACCTTATTAAAAACTCTGCACAAGTTACACATCAGTTCCCCATTTTCTACCCTCACTCTAACCTGGTCACCTGTGCTCTAGATTTTAACTATTTTGCTCATTTTAATTAATGTTCATATTAATGAGACCATACAATATTTGTCCTTTTGTATCTGATTTACTTAACTCAACAAAATGTCCACAGGGTTCATCCATGTTGTTGCATGCATCAGGACTTCATTCCTCTTACGCTGAATAATATTCCATTGTATGTATTTACCACATTGTGTCCATCCATTTATTGGTTGACAGTTGGGTTGTTTCCATCTTTTGGCATTTGTGAATAATGCTTCTGTGAACATTGGTGTGCAAATGTCTGTTCATGTCCTTGCTTTCAGTTTTCTGAGTATATTCCTAGTAGTGGGATTGCTTGATCATATGGCACTTCTGTATTTGGCTTCCTGAGGAATCACCAATCTGTATTCCAGAACAGCTGTACCATTTTACATTCCCACCAGCAGTGAGTAAGTTATTGTATTTCTCCAGATCCTCTCTGACACTTGTGGTCTTTTGGTTTTTTTTGTTTTTTTTTTTTTTTGTTTTTTTACAAATCTAGTAGGTGAGAAATAACTTATTGTGATTTTGATTTGCATTTCCCTTATAGCTAGTGATGTTGAGCATCTTTTCATTTGTTTTTTTACCCATTTGTATTTCTTTGGAAAACTATCTGTTCAAGTCTTTTGCCCATTTTTAATTGGGTTATCTTTTTTTATTGTCAAGTTGAAGGGTTTCTTTATATATTCTGGATATTAAACACTTATCAGATATGTAGTTTCCAAATATTTTCTCCCATTGTGTATGTTGTCATTTTACTTTCATGATACAGTCCTTTGAGGCACAAAGGTTTTAAATTTTGTTAAGGACACATTTATCTATTTTTTCTTTTGTTTCTTATGCTTTGGGTCTAAAGTCTTGCCAAACACAAGATCCTGAAGATGCTTCCCTACATTTTCTTCTAGAAGATCTGTAGTCCTGGTTCTGATATTTAGGTCTTTGATCCATTTTGAGTTAATTTTTATTTATATTGTGTGCTAAGGGTCCACCTTTATTCTTTTGCAAATGGAGATCCAGTTTTCCCAGTGCCATTTGTTGAAGAGGCTATTCTTTCCCAATTGAGTGGACTTGCTAGCCTTGTCAAAAATCAATTGGTCATAGATGTGCAGGTCTATTTCTGAACCTTCAATTTGATTCCATTGCTCTATATATCTGTACTTGTGCTAGTAGATCCATGTTGAGTTAATTTTTGTATAAGGTTTGAGATAGAGGTCCTCTTTCATTCTTTTGCATATGGAGATCCAGTTTTCCCAGCACTGTTTGTTGAAGAGACTGTCCTGTCCTGTTGAGTGGACTTGGCAGCCTTGTCAACAATCAATTGACTATATGTATATGTGAGGGTTTATTTATGAACTTAGTTCAGTTCCATTGATCAGTATGACTGTCTTTATGCCAGTCCCATGCTGTTTTGACCACTGTAGCTTTATAATATGCTCTAAAGTCAGGCAATGTGAATCCTCCAACTTCATTCCTCTTTCTTAAGATGTTTTGGCTATTCAGGGCCCCTTTCAAATAAATTTGATAATTAGATTTTCATTTCTTCAAAGTAGGTTGTTGGCATTTTGATTGGGATTGCATTGAATCTGTAAATCAATTTGGGTAGAATTAATATGTTAACAATATTTAATCTTCCATTACATAAACATGGAATATCCTACCATTTATTTAGGCCTTCTTTGGTTTCTTTTAGCAATGTTTTGTAGTTTTCTGAGTATAGGTCCTTTACATCTTGGGTTAAATTTATTCCTAAATAGTTGATTCTTTTAGTTGCTATTGTAAATCAATTTTTTTCTTGATTTCTTCCTCAGATTGCTCATAACTAGTGTATAGAAACACTACTGAATTTTGCTTGTTCCTCTTGTATCCTGCTACTTTGCTGAACTCATTTATTAGCTCTAGTAGCTTAAAATTTTTCAGGACTTTATAAATATAGGATCATGTGGTCTGCAAATAGTGAAAGTTTTACTTCTTCCTTTCCAACTTGGATGCCTCTTATTTCTTTTTCTCCTCTTATTGCTCTAGCTAGAACTTCTAGCATGATGTTGTCTTGTTCCTTGTCTTGTTCCTGGTTTTAGAGGGAAAGTTTTCAGTCTTTCACCATTGCATACGATGTTAGCTCTGGGTTTTTCCTATATGCCCTTTATCATGTTGAAGAAATTTCCTTCTCTTCCAGTCTTTCAAAGTGTTTTTATCAAGAAAGGCTGCTGGATTTTGTTAGATGCCTTTATGTCTATTGATATGCTCATGTGGTTTTTCCTCTTTGATTTGTTAACATGGTACATTACATTAATTGATAAGTTTATTGGAACATAGCCACACTCATTATCTTAATAAGAGTTACTGACTCTATGGTAGTAGGTATTGTAGATTTCTCCTATTTGTAGCAATAGGAAAGAAATGTAATTATATAAAAATAACTTTGTATGAGATAAAAAATATCAACAAAATCTGAAAATTACTTCTAGACTTCAACTCATGACTTACTCATGAATCTTTACCCAGACTTCATCAGATGTATGTGTTACAGGTGTGTGTGTATGCTATGTTTTATAGCAAAAGTCAGTATGACTATCCTGTCTAATGAATATTGTCTTAAATGCTGAATTCATATGGCTATTACATATCTCCTGGATATTGATATCTAGCATAACACTGTAAATGTAGAACCATGCTGTGAACAAATTTATGGGTTTACTTACTGTTTCAACCCAGATTAGCCCCAAGACCAAAGAACATGCCTGGCACGGAATTACCCATGTGTTTAATTAAGGACTTAGACATAGACGAATCTTCCTGATTGCAGCGGGTCACAACAGTGAAGTCAGCGTTCTGCACAGAGAGAGAGAGTAGTGCTGGGGGTGGGGTGAGGGTGGGGTGCTTATAAAGGTTTGTGACAGTGAAGTTTCTTATGAGATTTGGTTACAACAGGATCTCACAAGATTTGGTTACAAGGTCCCATGAGATATTGTTACTGTGTTACAGTGATTAGTGGAGGGAAGTTTTAATGCCTTATCCTCCCAGGAAGGAGGGACCTGTTGCCTGGTCATACTGGTGGCTGTGTGTATCTCATAATGGAGGAAGGGGTGGGGTCCTGGGCCCTGGGTCCTCATAATTCACCCCCACACAGCAAACTATGTTGACCATAGGGCAGAAATTGCATAAGAGACAGCAGAACACCAGGTGTCCCCCCATACAAAAATAACAACCCCACAATGAGATGCTAACTGACAATTGATATACTCTGTGATTTTCAGTCTTATTTTCTGATGCATTGAATTCTGCCAGCCCAGCAGGGTGTTCCATGCAGTCCAGTTTGCAGGGGTTACAGTCCAAGAAAGGCTGGTAGCACCTAAAGGTGGCAAGTCCATGCAAGCGCAACATTGAGTTCAGTTGTGTGCATGAGTTACAGCTTAAGCCCCTGAGGTGCTTTGGGTGAAAAGAAAGATGTTTATGGTAAACAATAAGGGGTAATTCCTGCTGATCTAACAATATACAAGCTAAATTTCCATTAGTGGACTGAAGAGTTCCTGGGGAAGAGGTGCTATGAGGGGGTTTTAGATACCACACTTTTTCCTCCTGCAGTTGCAGGGAATCTGCTGGAGTTAAATCTGTGGTTAATTTAGGCATAATAAGTGTCCACAAAGTCATACATACAGTACCTTGAGGTATGGTGGGTGTGTGTGTGTGTACTGGGTTAGTTATATATACAACTTTTGGCATTTTGTGTATAAACTGTGGCTTAATGCTTAAATTTTGGGTGACCCCGATACCTCATGGTTGTAGGATTCCTAACCAGCTCGGCTCTGTTGGCCAGGACCACAGCTAATCAACCTTATTGTCTTCAATTTTTAATGCTTGTGGCACAAGCAAGAGCAAATAATTTTCATTAACTCCTCTTGGTTGTAGCATCACTGGTCCCTTTACCTGTATTTGCAGGGCTTGTATCAGTCCAGCTGTTACTAATTCAACGGGAACAGGCACAGCTGTTCTGGCCGTGAATTGAGGTTTGTGAGGGCCGGATACAACCCGAGTTCCACTGCTGTGCAGATTGCTTGTTGTCATATAACTGCTTTTATAAAAGCCTATTCATTCTTTTAGTTAACCTGGCTGCTGTGGGGTTATAAGGCAGATAAAATGCCTGTAAGACGTCATGTTCAGTAGCCCAGGCTTGGTTTAGTTTTCCAGTAAAGAGGGGCCCGCTATCACTGGCCACACATGTGGAAACCCCGAAAAAGTCGCAGCTTTTCTAGGCTATGTATTGTAGCTCTTTGGTTAGCTTTCCCTACTGAGAAGACCAGCAATAGTCCGGTGGCTGTGTCTACAGCCGTAAAGGCATATTTTGCACCCTCAGATAAGGGAGGGGGCCCAGTGTAGTCTACGTACCACCTGGGGACAGGGATCTACTCGCGACTCTTGTATCTGAGTTGGTGAGGAAGCATTCTTGGTTGTTGCAGCAAGCAGGAGGGGCTGGCGTGCACAACATCTTTTGGCTGTTGCCGCATGACAGGCAACTGAAACTGCTGTGCCGGACTCCATTTAGTCTAGTATCCTTGGTGTCTTGTTTTCCTATGTAGCCATTCAGCAGCCTCAGGCGATTTTGGCTCCAAGTTATGAACTTTTGCTGAAGCATCTGCTTTGATATTGCCAGGTAAAGAGTCAGTGTTATGGACAGAAACGTGAAACACAGTTACCTTGTGCTGGTGACAGGCAGCCCACATGTCTTTCCACATTTCTTTTCCCCTAAGGGTGGCCCTCAATGGTCCATTGCTCTTGCTTCCATGTGGCCATTCACAGTATTAAGCCCCGGTACACTGCCCAGTTGTTAGTACAGTTAGTGCATCTCCTGGTTCATGAACATTGACAATCTGCGCAGCCCTTAGTTCAGCCCATTGACTGCTTTGCATAGTCCCAGTTTCCCACCATATAGTGTCTGTACTAGGTTGCACGGGTATTGCCATTCAGGTGGTAGGCTGCCTGTGTGCTGATGATTAGTATACCAGGCAGACTCTGGTATACTGCCATGTATATCAGTGGTGGGCACAGAAACTGCCACCTCGGGAGGATAAGCAGGGAGGGGCAAAAACTGCCCTCACGTAGGAAAATGGTCCTAGAATGTCATGCATTTCTGCACTTAAGGGTTTGTTGTTAAAGACACTGCGTTGCAGCAGATAGGCTTTCTGTTTTGTCAGAGTGCTCAGCTGAGCACTCCCTGAAAGCTGTTTATTTGCTGTCTTTTATCCACTTCTGTATGGGGATGGCTATGTGCAATGATACAGGGCATCTTTGGGTTAGTCTTTTCACCTTGTAGTGGGGCATTATAGGCAGTGCATAGTTGTTTTTCTAAGGGGATGTATTGTAGCTCAGCCCCTTTCTAAAGCTGAGACCAAAAGCTGAGGGAAACTCGTTTTGCCTGTTGCGTTTGTCACAAGTCCCACCCAAAGCCAATATCAGTACTGGCCACATCCAATTCACAAGGCATGCCTGGGTCCAGCCCCCTTAAAGCTTTAGCCTGTGCCATGGCTCATTTAGCCTTTTCAAAGGCAGCCTGCTGTGGAACGTCCCATTCCCATATTTTCCCTTTCCTGACTAGGACATTCATAGGTTTTAGGATATGTGCTAAATGGAGTATAAATGGTCTCCAGTAACCCAAGAAACCAAGAAAAGCCGTTACCTGTTTAGGAGTATGTGGGCTGGGATAATTTTTCACTTTATCAAAATAGCAGAGGGGATCTGACCAAACAACACCCAAGAATTTGAGAGTACCCTGGCCCTTGCAATTTGTGCTGATTCACTGCTGAACCTCAGCTTTCAAGGTGGGCCACTGTGGCTTTTGTGGCTGTCGGCAGTTCTGCAGGAGAATTACTGGCTAACATAACATCATCAGTATAATGAAAGAGTGACCTCTGCTGGGGGTTTCCACATTTTAAAATCTTGGGCTACTAGACCATGGCAAATAGTTGGACTATGAAGATATACTTTTGGTTGCAGGTAAATGTCCATTGTTGTCCTTCTCACGTGAAGGCTAATACAAGCTGTCTGGAAGGATCTAAAGGAAATACTAAAAAAAGCATTTGCAAGATCTAAGACAAAATGAAATTGGCCTAACTGGTTACTTACCTCCTGTAACAAAATAGCTATATTTGGTACAGCTGCAAACAAAGGAGGAGTTACTTTTTAAGCTCTCTATAATCAATAGTGATTAGCCAGGTTCCATCTGTTTCTCTTACTTGCCAGACTGGACTATTAAATAGGCTGTGAGTGGGGATTATACTGCCCACTCTCTGATTCCTTGGTGGTAGCAATGGCTTCTTGATGTTACCTTGGCACCTTATATTGACACACTGCTACTGTGTGTCTGGGGGAGGATACCTTTGCTGGTGACCACTTTGCATGTCCTCTTTGGATGGTTTTGATCACTTGGCACCGGAGACAGAATTCACCTTCAGTGGTTTGCAAAGTGATATTCTGCAAAAGATCAATACCCAGTATATATTCTGGAATAGGAGATATGTACACTGTGTACTTTAGAGGTGGTAGCTGGCCAATCTGCATTGGTAATTGTTGGTTGCTTTAATACTTTGACCTCCATACCTTGCAATGGCCAATGTAGGCCCTCTGGTCTATGGCCATTTTCTGCATATTAGGGTGCATTCCACTCCAGTATCTACCAGTGCGAAAACTCTGTTAGTGGGGGGCCAAAAAATAGTTAAACCAACATGTGGCCTCCGATCCCCTGTGTTCCCATATATAGCTCTTATTAGGGATCTTAACCTCTCCCCTATATGAGGGGAAAAGGGGCTTGCCATGTTTTCTCAGCAGGGGAAGCGGAGGGCTCTTTATACTGGAACCTTGGCCACAGATCATTTCTCCTTCCGATGATCTAGTTCTAAATTTGGTATATCTCTTCTCCTTTGGTAATTTATTCCATAATGTTACTAGCACAGGGTTCAGCTGTCTGTCAGTATCTTCAGTTTTAGTGCCGGCAGCTATTAGGTCAGCCCACATTTATCTGTGTGACACATCATTTGGACCATCATGTCCTTTTCGGGCATGGCCTGCAGCCCTGACCACAGGTCCTAGCCCTCACCCTAGCTCCTTTTTGCCTTAGATATTCAGATTCTCCTAGATCTGCTACTACTTGGGCAGCCCTAGAGATGGGTTTCCCCACCAGTGGCACCAGTGTCCTGTAGCATTGATTCAGGGCACTGTGTAAGATTGTGTTCTTTATGTCCGTGGTGAAAATTTCATTATCTGGTCCCACAAAGTCAGTAACATAAAGTGCATGTTTCATTCCTAGCCCCTTAGTATATGTTTTAATTCATCAGGTGTGCTCCAATGTGGGGTGACCTGGAGTACATCCCCCACATTGGGCCAGGTTTCTTTACACAGAGTCTCTAGCCAGTTTAATAGTGAGCTGGACTCAGGTTGGGTGGCTAAGGAATATATACATTGGCGGAGAGAAGGGTGAATGGTAATAGAGGCCAATTTGCTTATTTCATCTCCCGAAAGCAGTATTTCCTCTGAGCTAGTGTCTCATAGGTGCAGCAGGCAATTCGGTAAAATTTATTTAGGTCTTTGTCTGTACTGATTCTTAATTTCCTATAACTCAGTGGCAGTATCATCTGTATTTTAACAAGCACCTTTTGATCAGGAGGTGCTGCTAGGGCAGTGGCAGCTGCAGAACCATCCCCCCACCCTGCCTGCGGATCAGGGTGTTGTATCAGAGAACGAACATGTTTACTTTTCTCAATTTCAGGTTCCCAGTCAGATGGGTGCTGACCCTTATCTGAAGAAAAATCAATGGGGCCCTACACTTTGGGATCCCAGTCAGTGGCAGTCACAATATACCTGACTTGCCCTTTGGGCAGCATGCCCCTCTCTCACTCTAGCATACTGGCCTGTTAATGTTTCTAAACTTTCATCTGTAGGGCACAGCCTCTCATTTAATGCATCCTTCAAATCTGCTTGGGCTATCCACTTCTCTTTCTGACTTAAGTTCCCCTTATAGGTGGTGAACCTCAGCTTTGACTGCCAGAGCCTCTTCCCCCGCTAAGTGCACAGCACCTAACAGAGCCCATGCAATGCAATAGCTGCAGAGGCCTGAAGGCTCTCTCTTTTCCTTGAAATCCTGACTGTCCTGCAGTCTGCTGCAGGAGAACCAGTGATCCAGCCAGGGAGTTCTGGGTGTTGCCATATTCCCTCAGCAGCAATCCCCTCTCAACCAGGTTGACTGCCACCCCTCTCCACATGGACGTTTCAGGCCATCCTGGTATTTCCCCTGGTCTGTTGTCTTTCCAAGGATTCATCCTGCCCGTTACAGCCACTGGTTCCTTGGGCTCTCAGCTGGGATTCCAAATGTTCCAACCCAGATTAGCCCCAAGACCAAAGAACAAGCCTGGCATGGAGTTTCCCTTGAGTTTAATTAGGGACTTACACACAGGAGATGAATCTTCCCGATTGTGGGTGGGTCAGGAACAGTTGTCAGCATTCTCTGCAGAGAGAGAGAGAGAAGAGTGCCAAGGGAGTGGGGGGGGGGGAGCTTTTAAAGGTTTGTGACAGTGGAGATTCTTGTGAGATTTGGTTACCAGCAGTGATTAGGTGAGGGACGTTTTAATGCTTCCCCCTGGGGGGGGAGGGGCCTGTTGCCTGGCTTGTAGGCGGCTGCTTATATCTCACAATGGAGAAGGGGTGGGGCCCCGGGCCCTGAGTCCTCTCATTTACTCTTTGGATGCTTTTTTTCCCCTCACACTTTCCTACTTTTCAGATACATACTTGTTCCTTGTTCTTCCAATTTTTGTTCTAGTCTACTATGTATGTAGTATATGAATAACATTTACACGTATTTTTCTCTTATTTTTAAAAGTAAATATGAAACATACTATGTGCCAAAATACTTTATGGCAAAATTTTAAATAATAAAGAATTATATAAACATAAAAGCATAATCCTATTCCACTCTGCTTCTCTAAGGTAATTATTTTCCACAGTTTGGAATGTATCCTTTCAGACATTTCTTAATGTGTTTCCTAACACATATATATATATTCACACACAGTTTTGGTTTGTTTACTTTTTTTATTTTCTTAGTATAGAAGTTGTTATAATTTATTGTATAAATTCCCTTTTTTCATTTACGAATATCTTAGAGATCTTCCTATCTTTGTTTATAGTGTGTGTATTACAATACTTCATTTAAGCAGACCCTAGTTGGTAGATATTTGCGCTGTTTCTAATTTTTTTATTATTAACTGCACTGCGCTTTATATTGTTGTACGTTTATATTTGCATCCTTTGTTAAGAGTGTAGATTTCTAGAATTGGAATTATGGAATCAAAAGAGTTTAAATAGTTAAAGCTTTAATTGAAATTGTGGGGCATTCTTTGCATTTTTTAAATGACATAGTTATTTATAAAAATTATGTATGCCCATTTTAAACTCTGCAAGTAATGTAGATAAATAACAAGATGACAACAGAAGATTACCCTAAATTTTACCTCCCCAAAATAGCCATCACCAAAAAACCAGGTGTATGTCATTCTAAGAAGGCTTGTTATGTAAAAAAGATTGACCTATAGGTACATATTCTTGGAATTTCACAACACCATGGATGAAAAGAAAATCTTGAAGGATTCAAGAGAGAAAAAACAAGGGATACGTATAAAGTTTGAATTATACCAGTATCAGTCTTCTTGACAGCAGTATTGACTGTTAGAAGACAGTGTTGCAATGATTTCAAAGTTTTGAGGGAAAATACTTTTCAACCTCCAAATCCATGACTAGTCAATATCAGTGAATTATGGAGGTAAAATAAATACATTTTTAGGCATGGAAAGTCTAAGAAGTTTCTTGAAGGTACTCTCTGGTTAAAAAAAAAAAAAAGAAGTGAAAGAAAGACCTGATGTGTAGGAAACAGATCTAGCCCAGGAAGACAGTGAAATGATGTTCTACGAGGAACAGCTATAGAGCAGTCTAGAGGCCAATCAGTCCAAATTAGAGAGAATCCTCCAAGGAAGGAGGTTTCCAAGAAATAAAGGAGATTTAAGAGATCTTATAGTACCCTGGACCTGGAGTTTTCTCTATTGGAAGAGTTTTAAAACCATGAATACAGTTCATATAGTGGATATAAGACTATTCTGGGATCTCTTAAGTTAGCTTTGGTAGATTATGTCTAGCAAGAAATTTGTCCTTTTCATCTAAGTTATTGAATTTATGGAATGAAATTATAGTATTGCTTTTTCATCTTTTTAATGTCTGAAGAATCTAACTGATATCCCAGTCTTTTCTTCCTGAAGCTGGTAATTTATTTCTTATTTGTCTTGATTAGTCTGGCTAGAGGTTTACCGATTTCATTGATCTTCTAAAAGAATCAGCTTTTGGTTTCATTGATGTTTCTCTTTTGGTTTTGTTTTTTCAATTTCATTGATTTCTGCTCTTTACCATTTCCTTCCTTTTGTTTTCTTTGTGTTTAATTTTCTCATTTTCTATACTTTTTTAAAAAATGAAAGTGAACTTTATTTCACAAAGAATGTTGTGAAATTTCATAGTAATGGTTTACAAAATTTGTCTAAAAGCCTCATTTTAGTAATAGGTAGTTAAAACTGAATTTGAAGCCACCAAATTAACATTTTCCTTCCTAATGTGTGTGTTTTGAAAGGTTCATCAATTTTATAATGGAGAAAGATTTCCATAAAAAATAATGTTAAGCACTTATGAAGGACAGATCACCAAATATTTCAGTTAATCTTTTTTAATGAATTTTATTGAGATATATTCACACACCATATATTCCATCCAAAGTATACAATCAATGGCTCTCATTATCATCATATAGTTGTGCATTCATTGCCATAATTTTAGAAAATTTTCATAACTCCAAATAAAAATAAAAATATAAATAAAAAAGAACACCGAAAACATCCCATACCCTTAACCCCCCCCCTTTATTTACATAAATTTTTTGTCTTTATTTTATTACTCATCTGCCCTTACACTGGAAAAAGGGACTGTCAGTCACAAAGTTTCATGATCACACAGTCACACAGTAAAAGATATACGGTTATACAGTTATCAAGAATCAAGTCTACTGGATTACAGTTCAACAGATTCGGGTGCTTCCTTCTAACTATTCTAATACACTAGAAACTAAAAAGGAATATCTATGTAATGCATAAGAATAACCTCCAGAATGACCTCTCAACTCTATTTTCATTTTCTCTACTTTTAAAGGGGAAACTTAAGTCATTGTTAAAAGGTTTTCTTTTTTAATATACGCATTTGGTACTGTAATGTTCCCTCTAAGCGCTGATTTATCTTCAGCCCCCAAATTTTGATATTTGTTTTCATTTTTACACAGTTCAGAAAAAATTTTAAATTTCCCTTTAAACTTTTTGACCCTTGGAAAGTATTTGGGCATTTTTCAGATATGTTTTAATTGTTGATTTCTAGTTTATTTCAGTGTGGTAATATACTTTAAAATCAATTAAACATTGATTTCAATTTTTATAAATTTGTATAGTTTTCCTTTTTGATACAGAATATGGTCTATTTTGATAAATGTGCCATATATACTTGAAAAGATTGTGTAGTCTGCTGTTGTTGAGTAGAACTTTCTTTAAATGCAATTAGGTCAAATTGTGTGATAGTATTGAATATTCTGTATCTGTACTGGTTTTCTGACTAGTATTCTGCTGATTCCTGAGAGGGGCATGTTGAAGTTTCCAACTTTAATTATGGATTTATCTGTTGCTCCTTTCATTAGTCTTTGCCTCATGAGTTTTGGAGAGGTATGTTTTTAAGTGCTTACACATTTAGAATCATTTATATCTTTTTGGTGGATTAAATCCTGTAAGTTATTTTTTTTAGTCTTGCTAATATTCCTTGTGTTACTTTGTCTGATATTAAATATAGCCCTTCCTGCTTTCTTTTAATTATATTCACACGCTTTTTTACTGTGCTCTATTGTTCCAAATAATACGTAGTTAGGAAAGGGTAATTTGTGGAATATTTTCATTTTGTGTGCATTTTGTTGTGTATTTATTTTGAATAATATTTTGATTTTAGGAAATACTGTCTTCTCAAATGACCTGAGATAATGTAATTTTATGTTAAGTTACAAGGATATGTGTTCATAACATAATTAGAAAATTTTTTGCATTATTACTTTAGTTCTTGGATGGAATTTGCTTGGTAATTTCTTACAGGTATTATTTGCATTTGAGTCTTGAAATCATGTTTTTTGTTTAAGTCTCAATCATATACATATAACCTAGAAAAACATTTAAATTCTTTCTTTTTAATGAACTATTTTCTGAAGTATGACAAACCTTTCCTTTAAACAGTGTCTTTTGAAACTAATTAGTAATTTAATACTTTTAATATCTTTTAAATTTAATGTAAATTGATGCCACTTCTTTAATTTATGTCAAACAGCTTATTGACAGCATGGGAGCTGCAGATACTGTGTACTATAGCTTTATGATATTTCAAAGTAGAACATTTTATTCAGTGGCATGAGCTGGCACAGTGGGCAAGATTATTCTAATTCATCTGAGTAAGTGAACTATAGCTTTGGAAGTTCATATACAAAAACTCACTGGGTTTCTTGTGATTCTTTACTGGTAAAAAACTCAGGGTTCAGGATTTCAATGTATTAATTTCTGTTGTCTTTATTTCATGCAGGCTGTTGATTTTCGTGTTACTTTAAATTGAAATCTCTGCATACACATCTTTAAATGACTGTGTTTTTATTTGTTAACCATTTTAAAATTAAAACCTCATTTAAAAAATATTTTGTCACATGGTTACTAACTAATTGGTTCTTGAAGCTCAGGGTCTAAATGTGAATGGCCTTAAAAATAAGAGAAATTAATTCTTGTCTTCATTAAAGGTTTTTGGTATAGATTTTTTTCTAAAATATGTTTTTAATTTTAGGAAATACTTTATGAAAACTAAAGACTGTATACTACTCACTATATTAGTTTCCTAGGGCTGCCATAGCAAAGTACCAAAACAGGATTGTTTGAAACAGAGATTTATTCTCTCACAGTTCTGAAGTCCAAAATCAAGGTGTTAGCAGGGTTATGCTCTCTTCAAACTTCCAGGGAGGATCTTTGCCTTTTCCACCTTCTGGTAGCCCCGGGAGTTCCTTCACTTGTGACATTGTAACTTCAGTATCTGCCTTCATCTTCACATGATTGTCTTCTCTCTGTGTCTGTTTGTCTGGTCCAGATTTCCCTCATAAGGATGTTAATGGTATTGAAATTAGGCTCTACTCTAATCCAGTCTGAGGTCATCTTAATTTATTATATCAGCAATAACCCTATTTCCAAAGAAGGTCATATTCTGAGGTTCCAGGTGGATATGAATTTTGTATACTTACCTATTAGTTGATGGAAGTTCAGACTACTCTTTAACGTATGCCACATGTTAAATGTGACACATTTAATATTAAGGGAATTAACAGGAGCTGCTATGAACATGTTTGTTATAATACTATTTATAAAAGAAAATTATATTGCCATCCAGTAGACTAGTAAACAACCACTAAAGTGGTGGTTTAAATAAAAATGTTTGGGAGATATGATTATATTGAAAAAAAATCAAGGACGTCAATTGTAGATATTAATTACACATATTTAAATATGTAAAACAAACCTGAAAGGGAATGCACAAAGATTTTAAGAGTAGTTTGTATTTTGGTGGTGATTGTAAGGGATGATTTTTGCCTTTCTTTCTACTTTGGTTTTTGTATATCCTAGACTGTTTGCTACAGGATGTAGTTATTTGGACGGTGCTTAGAATTTGGATTGCTAAGTTTTGTTTGTGTTATCGTCAGTAATCTCTACAGAATCATGAGTTTAGCATCATTTGACTTTAATATTGGATTCTGCTTTGTCTTCTAGGAATTAGAATGATTGAGTGCAGTTTGTTTTCAGAAATATGCTTTTTTTAGTGCCCTTTTAATTATCCAAATGATTTGTTTGAAAGATTTAAAAGTTATTATTTAGAAAAGTGTTTTGTTATTCTTTGTAAATATTAGTAAGTGGCCAGTAACTTTCTAAGGTCTCCTCACTGCTTCTCTTCACCTCTCCCCCACCCACCCACTTTTATCTGAATTTTGCTTTTTCCTTTGTCTCTATTGTGCTTTCCCTACTTAATTTGGATTCTATTTCCAGTTTCTTTTAGTATACAAGGAACTTTTTTTCCCAATGTTTTCAGAGTTTATGAGGTGTATACTGCTCCAGCCCCTTCACTTCAGACCTTGTTATTGCGTTCACTTATTACACTGAGCATTTGGCCTGTTGAGAGTGTACCTGTTGTTTATTGGGATTCTCATGGCTTTTGGATACCTACCTCATTGCTTCCCTGTGCTTCCTGCACAGATGCTGCCTATCATTCAGGTCTTACAGTTGTTGGTATTGTATTGTGTTTCCTCTTTGGTGTTGGATATTTTGTCTTGGGTCTGGTTTTGTTATCTTGGTTGCTTGGTCTGGTTTTGCTGTCTTGGTTGCTTTGTCTGTTTTTGTAGAGAAATTTTGGTAGATTCAAAAATCTACCACCATCTTCCCAGAGTACGCCTGCCTTTTTTATAAATCTGAATTTATTCAGTTTAATAATTTGTTCTTTTTGAAGGTATGTTCTGTTAAAATTCCTTGTTTTATGAAAGACTTGTGATTGTAGATGGTGGTTGCATCTTCTTTTTTCTCTTTTTTTTTTTTTTATAAGTTTATAAAATAAAATCTGGCAAGAAGTTTTGTTTTTGTTTTTACTAGTATGTGAAATCTAAAATTTTCATGATTAATTATCTCCTAAATCCTCTAAAACAGGAAAAAAAAAATGTGATTTGCCAAAGACTATAGATTTATAAATGGCAGGTCCTATATTTAAATATTATTTAATGATTCCACAGAAATTAGTCCTGAACTAGAGACTAGAGACACTGAGAGAAAGGTCTCTGTTCAGAAAGTGTTTTACCCACTAGCTAACATATTTCCATGCTGGGTTAGGACTTTTTCTGGGTGAAATGAGAACCCCATCAAGGAGACTGGAGATATACTTTTGTGGCAGGTTCCTGATCCACAAGAATTCAGTTTCCAATTAATTCATGACTGTGATCCTCTCTTTTTAAAATTTGTTCTGTAAGAGAAGCTGAAAATGTCTCTGAGCATGCTGGGTGGAGTGAGAGCTGGGAAATTTTCACAGAGCATATGTATTAGTTTCCTATTGTTGTTGTAACAAATTACCACAAATTTAGTGGCCTAAAACAATGCAAAATTATTATCTTAACAGTTCTGGAGATCAGAATTCCAAAATGTTTCCCATTGAGCTAAAATAAAGGTGTCAGTAGGGCTGTATTCCTTTGTGGAATCTATTTTATTGCCTTTTCTATCTTCTAGAGGTTGACTGCTATTCAAATGAAATGGTACCTTTCTCCAGTGAGGTAATCAGTTAACATTTTATAGTTTATTCATATTCAGTTCTTTGAATTTATTAGGTATAGTTAATTATTTCATTCAACCAGTACATAGCCTCTATCTACTTTCTCTCCATATCTACAGTTTGCAAATGGTGGTGAAAGTGAACAGAGACAAATCCAAGGTCCAAAAAATGAAGTGTGTTTGTGTGTGTATGTGTATTTCTATATGTGTATGTGTGTATTTACAGAAGAGGAGATGGGATGAGCTCTGGGTTAGAGAAACCCAGTGTTCTGGTATGCTAATGCTGCCGCTTTGCAAAATACCAGAAATGGATTGGCTATTATAAGGGGGGTTTATTTGATTACAAAGTTATAGTTTTAAGGCTGTAAGGTGTCCAAGGTAAGGCATCAACAACAGGGTACCTTCACTGAAGTATGGCCAATGGCATCCGAAAACCTCTGTTAGCTGGGAAGGCACATGGCTGGCGTCTGCTTGCTCCCAGGTTGTGTTTCAAAATAGCGTTCTCCAAAATGTCAGTGTTAGCTTCCAATGGCTGTCTTCAAAATGTGTCTCTCAGCTGCAGCAAACTTCTGGGCCTGTTTGGCTCTTTTTAAAGTACTCCAGTGATTTAATTAAGATATAACCTGAATGGGCCGGGTAACACCTCCATGGAAATGATCTAATCAGAGTTTTCACTTACAGTTGGGTGGGTCATATCTCCATGGAAACACTCAATCAAAGGATTCCAACCTAATCAACACTAATACATCTGGCCCCACAAGATTGCATCAAAGAGTATGGCGTTTGGGGGATATAATACATCCAAATCGGCACATCCAGGTACCGCAAAATGACTGTTGATTTCTCCTATTTGTTATGACTCCACAGGGAACTCCTCTGGTCAACATTGTTGGGCAGGGAGCACAGTTGGCAGTCTCTTTAAGTTGTGTATTAGGATAGGAGAGGCTACGTTGCACTAGCACACAATCTCGAAATCTCCCTGGTTTAACATAGCATAAGTTTATTGTTCAGCTTTGTAGAGTTAACTCAGATCAAACCATCTAAACATGTGGTTTCCAAGATTGTTGTGTTACAGGAAGGGAGGCCTACAGGATTTCACAGAAAGCCATCAATGGTGAGTCTTCAAAGTGTCTCGTATCACTTCTGCCCACACTTCTTTGGCCAGGAGTCAGTCACATGACCCAACTGTATAAAGAAGGCTGAGAAATGCAGTTTTCTGGCATGTATTAGTCAGGATTCTCTAGGGGAACAGAACTGAGAGGACATATACATATATATAAAATGTAAATATAAGATTTATTGTAGTAATTGGCTCATGTGACTGTGGAGATGGGCAAGTTCAAATTCCAGAGGGCAAGCCACAAACTGGGAACTCTGATGAAGGTTTTCAATGAACTCCCCCAGGAGAAGTTGGCTGGCTAAAGTAGAGATGGAAATTCTCCCTTTCTTCTCTAGAAGTGCTGAAATCATCACTTCTTCTTTTAAGGCCTTCTATTGATTGAATGAGACTTCTTTCATTGTTGAAGGCTGTCTCCTCAGTTGATTGTAGATGTAATCAGCCATAGATGCGGTCAACTTACTGATGATTAAAATCTACAAAATATCCTCACAGTGACAATCAGGCCAGATTGCTTGACCAAACAACTGGACACCAAAACCTGGCCAAGTTGACACATGTACTTAACCATTGCACTGCCCATTTGGGAACAGGAACTGGTTTGGTTGTAATCCAGTCAGTCTGAGGTTTTGGAAAAGGAGAGGGTAGAAGAGTGAATGATGGTTAGATCTCATTCCAGGAGGGTTTTTGCTTTGCCCTGACATTACTCAATGGTACTTGCAGCTTGAGCTGTTGCTGCTGATTTCTGTATTGGTGGGTGTGCCAGTTTGAATGTATTGTGTCCCCCAAACACCATTATCTTTGATGTAATCTTGTGGGGCAGATGTTTTGGTGCTGATTAGATTTGCTTCAAATGTGCCCCACCCAGCTGTGGGTGATGACTCTGATGAGATATTCCCATGGAGGCATGGCCCCACCCATTCAGGGTGGGCCTTGATCAGTGGAGCCATATAAATGAGCTGACTCAAAGAGAAGGAGCTCAATGCAGCTATGAGTGACATTTTGAAGAGGAGCAAGCTTGCTAGAGAGGAATGTCCTGGGAGAAAGCCATTTTGAAACCAGAACTTTGGAGCAGATGCCAGCCACGTGCCTTCCCAGCTAACAGAGGTTTTCCGGATGCCATTGGCCATCCTCCAGTAAAGGTACCCGATTACTGATGTGTTACGTTGGACACTTCATGGCCTTAAGACTGTACCTGTGTAGCCAAATAAACCCCCTTTTTTTTTTAAAAAAATTTTTTTTCCTTTTTATTTAAGTTATTAAGTCATCAGAGTAAAAGGGTATCATGATTCTTTACTTACATAATTGTCATTTTTAAAGTTCTGGGTACATTCTTTTTACATTAAAATTTAAATTTTTAATTTAAAAAATTTAATTTTGGATAAGCCAAAAGTTAATTATAATTTCTCAGTCCAACTTACGAGTGTTCTCCAGAAGGTATTCTCTTGGCCTTTGAATGTTTCTATTTGCAAATTCAGTAGTAGAGTCAAGTAAAATCTGACAAGTCACCATATCCTAAGGATTGTCAGAATTTTAAAACTTATACAGTAAATACTTTAAACCCCCTTTTTATAAAAGCCAATCCATCTCTGGTGTTTTGCATTCTGCAGCATTAGCAAACTAGAACAGTGGGGCAGAAAAGAATTGTCCTAAAGCAATGTGAGGGAAAGAGAAGTGCCATTGAGATTTTTCTCTAACCTATTCTTTAATCATTACAAGTGTCTGCCCTTCGCCCAAGGCTGGAGCCCTCCCCTCTTGATTTCCTACTTCAAGGGAGTTGATACTTTCTGGGATTCTTTGAAGTCTTTGATTGGCTCCTTGGGTCCATGGAACCTGTCTTTTCTAGTTTTTCTGGGTTGATTTTAGGGGAGAGAGCCAGCAGCATTTTGTAGTTCACTGTCTTAAGGGGAACTGGAAATGTCCTTAATTTCTAAATAAAACATCCTTAGGAAAAATCTACCCTTTTCTTAACTGAGAAGGAAAAGTTTGGTGTGCTGGTTTGGATCTGTTATGTACCCCAGAAAAGCCGTGTTCTTTTAATCCAAACTTGTAGGGGTAGATCTTTTATGGGTGGGACCTTTTGACCAGACTGTTTCCATGGAGATGTGACCCTACCTATTCAACGTGGGTCTTAATCCTCTGCTGGAGTCCCTTAAGAGAGCTGAGGGAGAGAGAGAGCTCACAGAAGCTGAGAGAGACATTTTGGAGAGAAGCTAAAATATGTAATCCAGGATTTGCCCCTGGGTGAAGCTAAGCGAGAAGCTAAAACAGAAGCCCAGAGACATTTTGGAGAATGCCACAGAAACCAGTGGCTGAACCCAGGAAAGTACCAGCAGACTCCAGCCATGTGCCTTCCCATGTGACAGAGGAACAACAGATGCCATCAGCCTTTCTTCAGAGAAGGTATTGTCCTGTTGATGCCTTAATTGGGACATTTTCATGGCCTTACAACTGTAAATTTGTGAACTAATAAACCCTCATTGTTAAAGAAAATCCATTTCTGGTATATTGCTTTTCGGCAGCTTTAGCAAACTGTAACAGTCGGTTTCATTTCTTATCCCTATAAGTAGAGAGAATGAACAGTTTATTTCTAGGGTCTAGGTATGATGATAATTTTGATAAATGCATAACTTTGGGTATCTGCCCAGAGGATAGCAGAAAACTTTGTATTCCATTATCTGTGGAATGTGATTTTTCCAACCGCTGATACTGTCCTCACCCTCTCCCCTCAGGTCAGGTTGAATGTGTGAAAAATTCATTAAAAAATCAGTTTATCAAAGCAAGTTTATGCATTGCTTCAAATTTTTTTTGGGTGTAGTTAGCCTCTTGAGGTACCCAAAAGGAGGATAAATAAAAAAGTTTGATTTGACAAAATAAGGCCTCTGACCAATAAAGAAAAGTTAAAAGGATGTTAAAATTTCCAAAATAAGCCAGCAATATCATAGGAAATTTTTACCTTGGATTGTTCATTTAAAACTTAACTCTGCTGCTTGGTACTCTGCTCAGCAGTACCAGAGATTCAAATCATTAAGTTCATAGACATTTTTAAGATTAATGTATTATAAACCTATTATTCATATGAATTAACATCACAGAGAACATCACACAGTGGAGTAATTAACATTAATTTTTATTAAATTAGATCAACAATATAAAGTGAAATATATTTGCATTCTGTATTGAGTTTATGCTAAGAAGTGACAATAAGAAAACTATTAAGAAAAATCTATTAATGTTACTATTGATTATATACCTCATGCTGGTTATTAAATTAGTGAACTTTTGAGTTAAGTATATATTTTGTATTGTGATTCAAAAATAATTGAGTTTAACTTGAAGTTTAATTATATCAGTGATTAGAATGTTTTTATATTGTTTTAAAAGTATATGTATTTAGGCTCTGCCCCATTCACGGTGGTGGAATGAGACACTTAAGGGCTTTGTCTTGACAGAAGTTTTGATCAACTAATAAGAACAGGCAGAAATGTCATTCTCAGAGCTCCAGAAAACATTTAAAAGAATGCAGTAACAGGGTGAGTGCCAAATCAAGAAAAAGTCTATTTAAAAGTGGCAGGATCTCTTGACACTCTGGCTGTCCCCTACACCTTCCCTCACAGCTCATTGCAGAGCTGGCTCATGCTCCCAGTGCACATCCCTGGTCCTGGTTCCATAGGATCCCCTTGTACATACTTGGAGCATGTATGTCTCGCCCAATCTGGTGGTAGCCTGGGGGACTCACTGTATTAGAACTTGCCCTGTGTGTAGAAGGCAGCACACAGAGCTCTCCTACAGAATGCTGTAGAAGAGCAGTCAAGTGGCTGCCTGGGGCAAGGGATTGCTGGCTGTAGGACATTCATTGCAGTGCCCAAGACTGTGAAGAAACTCTTTCCTGGGGAAGAGGGGACATTCGTATCCGAGGGAGGAATTCCTAAGGCCAAGACACATGTGCAGAAAGGACCAGTGAGGTGTCTATGCTTTGGTCTTGGAGCTACTCTCTAAACTCATTGTTTGGGTAATTTCTGAAGGAGAGCATGTGCACAGATCAGTCTGCAAAGACTGAGTAAGGTGTGTTCTTTTTTTTTTTTTTTCTAATTTTTTTTGTTTAAGCTTCTGGAATTCAAGGTAAGCTATGTGATAACTCCAGATGGATACAAGCTTAAGGTACAGACCACTCAAAGTCTTAATTCCAGTACTAACACGTTAAAATAGCAAAATGTTCAGATTTCAGCAGATCACATGTAAAAAGAAACAGGAATTGATGGCCGGGGCAAAGGGGAAGATTAAAGCATTAAGAACCATCAGTGTGGAGGATCAGACCTGGATGATTCCAGACAAACATTTTTTTAAAAAATGGTCCTAAATCTGCTCAAAATATGCTCGAAGGAAAACATGGGGGCAAAGAACTGAGGGAAATAAGGAAAATGATAGATGAATGCAAAGAGAATATTAGTTAGAGAGATGGGAATTATGAAAAGGAACCAAACAGAGTTGAAGATCATAGTAACAAAAATTAAAAATTCCCTAGAGGGGTTCAACAGCAGATTAGAGCTGTCAGAAGAAAGAATCAGTGAACTAGAAGATAATAAAATTGAAATCATCCAGTCTGAGGAGCAGACAGAAGAAACGAGAAGTGAATAGAGCCTGAGAAACCTGTGGGACACCATCAAGAATACCAACATACGCATTGTGGATATCCCAGAAGAAGAAGAAAGAGAAAAGAGCAGAGAGAACATTGAAAAAAGTAATGGCTGAAAATTTCCCAAATTTAACGAATCACGTGAATATACGTATGCAAGATGCTCAGCGAACTCCAAACAGGATAAATTCAAATAGTCTCACACCATTCCGTGTTATAATCAAACTGTCGAATGACAAATATAAAGAGAGAATTCTGAAAGCCACCCCAAAGAAGAATGTGTCACTTATGAGTGAGAATCAATAAGATTAAGTGCTGATTTCTCATCAGAAAACATGGAGGCAAGAAGGCAGTGGAAAGACATATTTAAAGTGCTGAAAGCAAAAAATTGCCAACCAAGAATTCTGTATCTGGCAAAATTGTCTTTCAAAAATGAGGGAGTGATTAAGACATTCCAAGATAAGCAAAAGCTGAGGTACTTCGTTACCACTAGACCAGCCCTCCAAGAAATGCTAAAAGGAGATCTGCTGGTTGGAAGGAAAGGACACTAGACAATTGACTGAAGCCACGTGAAGAAATAAAGATCTCTAGTAAAGAGATCTACAGGATCTAAAAGGCAAATGCATAAAATGCGATGATAAATCAGGGGTTTGGGACTCATAATGTATAAACATGTAATTTATGACAAGTATTGCATAAAGGTGGGAGGACAGAGGGGAATAGTGATAATGTGAATATACTGTTGAAATTAAGTTGGTATTATAAAGGTGGGAGGATGAGTACAGTAATATGTATGTATACTGTTGAAATTGATTAAGTTGTATTAAAGGAAACAGGATTGTTATATATTACACCCCATTGATAACTACAAAGAAAATATCAGAGAATATACAGATTTGAAGAGACAGAAAGTAGGTCACTAGGGTTTGGGGTCACTAGGGGTTGTAGGTCACTAGGGGTTAGGAGTGGGGCAATGAGGAGTTAAAGTAGAATGAGTTTAGTATTTCTGTTTGGGGTGAAGGGAAAGTTCTAGTAATGGATGGCACCATAGCATGGTGAATATGATTAATTTCACTGAGTGGTGGTATGCTTGGGAGTGGTTGGGATGAGAAGATTTATGTTGTATATATGCTTCCACAATTTAAAAAGACAGAGAAGCTAAAGAGATAATGGTAATTAAATGCAATACATGGTACTGAATGGGATCTAAGAATGGTGGAGAAGCTCTAACTTTTTCTCTGAAAAATATTAGAAAGTGACTTGATCTGATTCTGAAGTCATTTCCAGAGTGAATTGGTGGACTGCACTTTACACTAATATTTATCCTGCTAGATGTTTGAGCTAGAGTTTCTTCACTGCATGAAACAGCACCTGGCTTAGCTACCTTGGTGGAGGTTAATTTCTCTGCCTCAAAGAGACCTTCAAATGGCTTGTGTGTCAGCTCCTTTTATTTTCATTCTCCTCCTTTTCACAGTAGCACATTACTTTACAGGGCTAAGAGATTGTTTCTGTCCTTCAGCAGTTTCTTAGTTAAGCAGGTTTCATGTTCTTCAGATCTTTGACAGTAACTTACTTAAAAGACAGTCCTCCCTTTTCTCAGAAGGCCTCTTGACTTCTCCTCTCAGCCTTTTCTTCAGAATTCCTGCATTTTCCCATAGAAAGGTTATTTAAGCTCCTTTCCAGAAAATCTTTAAGGCTGTCCTTACATTCCAGTGACTTGACTGTGTCTGCCTAGAAATTTTAGGTAAACTGATCTGACAACTGTCCATCCAGAGACCACTCACTTTGATGTAGCTCGTAAGTACCAATTATATGATGGGGAAAGTTGCAGGCTCTCCACAGCACATGTCCCACAAACACATACCATTTTACTGATAAGAAAACTGAGATCCACAAGGGTGAAGCAACTTGCCAGAGGGACAGAGCTAGTTAGTAACTGAGTGAAGACTCAGGCTAAACTCCAAACCATAGTACTTTCCCGTAAACCACAGTGTTTTCCAGTTAAAGTAGAGAGTGGCCAGAATGCTTCTCCTATCCTAGTTCTGCTGCCAGGTTTGCTACTCAGCACCACAGCAGTGATGTAAACAGGTGGGGGGCAACTGGCATATAAGCTTGGAGATGTCCCTTTCTGTCCTGTTGCTCTTTTCTTTCCTTGCACTCTGATATACAAAGAAGAAAAAAAAGAATGGAGGAAAAAAGTCTCACAAATACTATTTCACTGATATAACATATTTAGAATAAGCAAATTATAGAATCAGAGACTAGAATATAGGTTACCAGGGAGCTGGGTTGAGGTTAGGGAATGGGGAGTTAATGCCTAAATTGTACAGAGTTTCTATTTGGGTTAATGGAAAAGTTTTGGTAATGGATAATGGTTATGGTAGCACAATATTGTGTACATAACCAATAGCACTGAGTTATATATTTGAATATGGTTAAAAGGGAAAATTTTAGGTTGTATATATGTTGTTAGAATAAAAATTATTTAAAAAAGCATAGGACTGTACAAAACAGTGAACCCTAATGTAAACCATAGTTAATACAATTATAAAAATGTTCTTTCATCATTTGTAACAAATGTAACACACTTATGCAAGGTGTTAATAATAGAATTTTATATGGGAGCTCTATGTTTTATGCATGATTTACCCATAAACCTACAACTTTTCTAATAAATAGCATTTTAAAACAGAGGTAATGACAATTACATGCAATACATGATACTGGATAAGAACTCAGAAAGGAGGAGAAAAGGCTCAAAAATACATTTCTGGGACATAAGAAAAAATTGGGACATAGAATGTATGTTTTATACAGGCGTCTTGGAGATAACTGCAGATTCAGTTCCAGACCACCACAGTAAAGTGAGGCATGCAAATTTTTTGGTTTCCCAGTTCATATAAAAGTTATGGTTGCACTGTACTGTTGTCTGTTAAGTGTGTAATTGCATTATGTCTAAAAAAAATGTAGACCTTAATTTAAGAATATTTCATTGCTAAAAACTGCTAACCATCAGTATGAGCCTTTAATGAGTCACAATTTTTTTGCTGGTAGAGTATCTTGCCTCGATGTTGATGGCTGCTGACTCATCAGGGTGGTGGTGGTTGTAAGTTGGGGTGGCTGTGTCCATTTCTTAAAATAAGACAACAATGAAGTTTTGACTTGATTGACTCTTCCTTTCATGAAAGATTTCTCTGTAGCTTGCAATGATGTTTGATAGCGTTTTACCCATAGTAGAACTTTTTTCAAATTTGGAGTCAGTCCTTTCAAATCCTGCTGCTGCTTTATCATCTAAGTTTATGTAATATTCTAAATTCTTTGTTGTCATTTCAACAGTGTACAGCAACTTCACCAGGAGTGGATTCTATCTCAAAACAAAACAAAACAAAACAAAACACTTTGTTCATCTGTAAGAGGCAACTTGCAGGAATTCAGTCACATCTTCAGGCTTCACTTCTAATTATAATACTCTTGCTATTTCCACCACATCTATGATTACTTCCTCCAGTGAAGTCTTGAACCCCTCAAAGTTATCTATGAGGGTTGGAATCAACTTCTTCCAAACTCATGTTAATGTTGATATTTTGGCCTCCTCCCATGAATCACGAATGTTCTTAATAGCATCTAGAATGGTGAATCCTTCCCAGCAGGTTTTCAGTTTACTTAGCCCAGATCCATCAGAGGAATCACTATGTATGGCAGCTATAGCCTTTTGAAGTATATTTCTTAAAGAATAAGACTTGAGAGTCAAAATTACTCCTTGATCCATAGACTGCAGAAGGGATGTTATATTAGCAGGCGCAAAAACAACATTCATTTCATTGTACATCTCCATCAGAGCTTCTGGTTGACCAGGTGCATTGTCAATGGGCAGTAATATTCTGAAAGGAACCTTTTTCAACAGTGGGCTGAAAATATTTAGTGAACCATGTGGTCAACAGATGTGCTATTATCCAGGCTTTATTGTTCCATTTATAGAGCACAGGCAGAGTAGATTTAGCATAATTCTTAAGGGCCCTAGGATTTTTAGAACGGTAAATGAGCATTGGCTTCAACTTAAAGTTACCAGCTTCATTTGCCCCTAACAAGTGAGCCAGCTTGTCCTTTGAAGCAAGACATTGACTCCTCTTCTTTAGCTATGAAAGTCCTAGATGACATCTCCCAATACAAGGCTGTTTCACTACATTGAAAATCTGTTAGTGTAGCCACCTTCATCAGTTATCTTAGACATTCTGTATAATTGCTGCAGCTTCTACATCAGCACTTGGTACTTCACCTTGCACTTTTATGTTATGGAGACAGCTTCTTTCCTTAAACCTCATGTACCAAACTCTGCTAGCTTCAAACTTTTCTTCTGCAACTGCCTCACTTCCCTCAGTCTTCATAGAATTTAAGAGAGTTAGGGTCTTTTGCTCTAGAATAGGCTTTGTCACAAGGTAATGTGGCTGGATTTATCTTATATCCAGACCACTAAAACTTTCAGTCATAAACAGAGCAGTGCAACTAGTATTTGGAACAATTCTTACCATGTTACTGTGTCAGGCATAGTGCTTCACTTCTCTTCACCCCACTGGTTTTCTTTGTGTACCAGGCTTCTTCTTCTTCAGTAAAGTCATTTTTGATTTTGAAGGTCTTGCGAATCTTTCCGGGGTTTTCCCCTTGATTATGTTGATAATAGTCTTGTATGTAATATCAAGCAAATCCTTGATGTCTAAGTAGTTTGCAGCCAGAGTAAGTTAAAAAAAAAAGTGTTCCCTGGTCAACTTTCAGGAATTCTTGATCCCAAAGAGGAATATTGTCTGTATACTTTTCTTTTTTCTCATCATCCTCATGAGGAGGAGGGTCATCTTTGTGGTGAGTGCGCCGCTGAATGACCTTTTTCTTAAATATTGCTGCATTAACATTTGGTAGAGGAACTGGGTCATCATCTTCATCATCCATTCCCAAATCTTCTAACAAAGGTCTCTATAGTCACAGATTGTTTGGCTATTTTCACATCATTTTCAAATATCTCTTCTTTGTAACTCTGCAGCTTAATTGAAGGTGTGGCATTTGATCTCAAGGAGACAGTGGGCTGGAGGCTGGTGAGAATGGAGCTGCATCAGTACAAGAAGAAAAGGTGGAGAAAAAGGCCACTACCTTGTGTAGCCCTTGTAATTTCCTTTGAGAATTTTTCCTTTGCATTCACAACTTTGCTGTTTGGCCCAAGAGACCTAGTGCTCAGCCTGTGTTGTCTTTTGACATGCTTTCCTCCCCAAGCTTAATCATTTCTAGCTTTTGATTTTAAGTGAGAGACTTGTGACTCTTCCTTTCACTTGAAAACTAAGTAGAGGCTATTGTAGTGTTATTAATTGCCCTAATTTCAATATTGTTGTGTCTCAGGGAATAGGAAGGCCCAAGAAGAGGGAGAGAGATGGGGGAAGCAGTCAGAACACACACAGCATTTATCGATTAAGTTCACTGTCTTATAGGGTTGCAGTTCTTGGCTCTCCAAAACAATTGTAATAGTAAAATCAAATATCACTGATCAGACAAATAATAATGAAAAAGTTTGAAATATTGGGAGAATTACCAAAACGTGACACAGACACAAAATGAGCATATGCTGTTGCAAACATGGTACTGATAGACTTGCTGTATGCAGGGTTGCCACCCACAGACTTTCAATTTGTAAAAAATGCAGTATCTGTGAAGTGCAATAAAAGTGAAGCACAATAAAATGAGGCATGCCTGTATCAATGTTAAATTTCTCAAGTAACCACACTTCAGGTGATTATGTAAGTGAATATCCTTGTTCATAGGAAATTCACATGGAATTAAGTATTCAAGGAGTATGCTATGTGCAACCTGCTCTTAAATGTTAAGAAGACAGATAGATTATAGATAAGTAGAAAGAAGAGAAAGAAAAGAAAGATAGATATGGCAAAGGTGGCAAAATGTTAAAATTGGTGGATCTGGGTATCTGGGGGGGGGAGGGTTTTTGGAGTTCTATGTATGGGGTTTATATCATTTTTTGCAACTGTCCTGTAAGTTTGAAATTATTTAAAAATAAAAAGTTTAAAAGTATATATATTTAAAAAGTTTTCAGAAGGAGAATGTTTACCAATATTTAATTCTGCTATAACGTTATTATAAATGTTCATCAAATTTTAACAAGATAGAAAAAGGTTTCATTATTTTAATTATCATTGGGGAAAAGTCAACATAGTTTTTAGAAACCTTGGTTGTTTTTTTGACTATATCTCCCTACATGTTTGTTCTAACTACGGGAACTGAATGAGTTTCACATTGGCATCTGCTTATAGGATATTGCTTCATATTTATATCCTTGTGAAGTAACTTTTGTACATTTTATCCTCTTTATAGGAACAGTGTGAATACCAATTCCTTTTTGCAAAGTCAGCTATCAGTGTTCTTTTTCTTTTGGAGAAAAGTCACTTCTCAAGGTTAAAAAATCTTGCTTTTTCAAGTTTTAGCATATTGTACTGATTTTGAAGTAAGTTATTCATGGTTCAGGTGATATAATAAATGTTATTAAATCCAGACAGATTGAAGTTAATGTGAAGTTTAATCTTTAAGCATTAACTGAATGCTAGTGATATGGTTCATTTTTAACATATTTACTTGTAGTTAAATTTCTAGTTTTCTTCTTTTAACACCAAATGATTGATTTGCTACTCATAAGGAACATATTTGATAACATCTAATTTATCACTTCTCTTTTCCCTCCGAAAGGGAAAATTTGTTTGAATATGTTGAGGAAGTCCAGCAATATTCAAAAATATCATTGTTCAAATAAAAATTTTTGGTGATAATATTGATTAGGAAAAAATATGGGTAAATTACATGTTATGAATAGAAAGCTTCCCTTTTTAAAAGTAGGTTTTGTTAGGCTTACTGACTGAACCATAAGTTCTGGAATTTTAGTTTATTTTTCCACTAGGTGGAGCTGTATACCTATGATATTGCTCTATAGCAAACAAGGGAATATGATGAGATAACTGTAAGGTTAAATTTAAATAAACCAATTTATTAATACATTTAAAAAATTGTTCCATTACTTGTATAGCTGTAGGCAAAATATAATTTTATCCCTTTTATAAAAATGTTATTTACTAGCCATCTGTGGGGAATGTGTACAGCTGATTTTCTGGTAGAGTTGGTAAATTTCTGTTATATCCTTATATTTTTGGTTAGTACCCTAGTGGCCAAAAATGGTTTATCTTATACTTTCATTTAATATCCTAATGGTTAAAAAAAATCAAGATATTACAGTTGAAATAATCTCAAGTGCCTTCTACTTACCCATTTACCAGAATAACTGAAGTTCTGCATTCCCTTTGGTATAAACATACTGACCCATGCCCATGGTATACTTAGTGCTCAAGGCTTGTGATCTTTTCTAGATGATTCCTTGTCCACTAGTTGAGTTTAATGGTTTACTTAGGGCCAGTTGTGTTTTTATTTTATTCTAATTGTATTTGTGATCATAATTATGTAAATTTTTTAAATCTAAAAAACTAATGGAAATCTTATAAGAAGCATTCTTTCTATGGAAACTAAGTTGAATGTTTTGTAACACTCAGTAAAAGGTAAACTGCTAAAAATTATTACTATCAAATTAGGTGTAAGTGAGAAAGCTATGAATGACTGGTGAAAAAAAATCCTTAAGATTCTGCATTCATTTATGAGGCGGAAAGTGCTTAGAATTCTGTACAAAAGGTGCTTTTATTTAAAGATATAATTATAAATATACAAGTTTCACATTTTGGTAGTTATCACCAAGAAAGAACTCACCTGGGAATCATACTTGAAAATGCCAGAAATCAATGTCCTGAATGAAAGTTACTTTAAAGTTAAAATTTTTTCTTAATTTCTTAATAGTTTTAAAATTTGCTTCTCCCTTAATATTACTATCTTGCTATAATTTTTTTTGGGGGGGGTGGAGGTGATTAAAAAAAAATTTAATGCAACTTTATTAAGGTATTTTCACATACCAGATACTCATCCAAAGTGTACAGTGGTTCACAGTATCATCATAATATAGTTATGCATTTATTACCACAATCAATTTTTGAACGTTTTCATTACTCCCTGAAACATGGAAATATTAAAAATAAAAATAAAAAAAGTACACCCAAAATGTTCCATACCCCTTATCCCTCCCTATTATCTATTTATTTTTTTGTCTTTGTTTTCTAACTCATCTGTCCATACACTGGATAAAGGGAGTGTCATTTGCAAGGTTTTCTCAATTACACCGTCACACCTTAAGAGCTATATAGTTATACAGTCATCTTCAAGAGTCAAGGCTACAGGATTACAGTTCAACAGTTTCAAGTATTTGCTTCTAGCTATTCCAATACACTAAAAACTACAGAGAGATATCTATATAATGCATAAAAATAACCTACAGAATGACTCTTGACTATATTTGAAATCTCCCAGCCACTGAAACTCTATTTCATTTCATTTCTCTTCCCTCTTTTGGTCCGAGAAGGCTTTCTCAACCCCACAGTGCAGGGGCCACCTTATTCCCGGGAGTCATGTGCAACGTTGCCAGGGAGATTTATGCCCCTGTGAGTCATGTCCCACGTGGTGGGGAGGGCATTGAGTTTCCCTGCAGAGTTGGCTTAGAGAGGCCACATCTGAGCAACAAAAGAGGTTCTCTGGGGGTGACTCTTGGGCATAATTATAAGT
Organism: Choloepus didactylus; assembly: GCF_015220235.1. Lineage (NCBI taxonomy): Eukaryota > Metazoa > Chordata > Mammalia > Pilosa > Megalonychidae > Choloepus > Choloepus didactylus. The sequence continues at coordinate 172,688,785 of NC_051310.1, forward strand.
AGGCTTAGCTTCTCCTTTGCAGGAATAAGTTTCATAAGGGCTAGCCCCAAGATTGAGGGCTTGACTTATTAAATTGGGAATCCCTAATGCTTGTGAGAATATCAGGAATTCCCCAAGTGGGGAAGTTTAATATTTCCACACTTTCCCCCAGTCCTTCAAGGGGGCTTTGCAAATACATATTTATTCTCTGCCCATATTACTCTCGGATGAATTGGGGCATCACTCTAACCTGTGCAAACCAAGATCTCACTCCCTATTCAAGGTTCCATATAGTTATGGTGTTCAATAAACTGATCATACAAGTTAAATTAGATTAGATGGTGTGCTACAGAAGATATACATTTTGCAACAAATATACATCTCTTCCTTTGGTATCACACAGAAGTTGAAGTTTTTAAACCACCTGCAATATCGTCCTTTACTCTTTAGTCTGATTTGCCTTAGTCCTAACCAGATTAGCTTCATTCATATGTCTAATTGAAGTCTGATCTCTTTTTCAACTTTTTTAACAGTTGGTTATAGCTTGTTTTAACTGGGTATTATTTAGAATAAAGCTAAAACAAAAGTATCAATAGAATACAAGTTAAGGAATCAATGTAACTTTTACAGGTATTTGGGTGGAAGAAAATAAAACTGTAATTCTTTATCAGAGGCTCCATTTATATATCCTAGTAAATCACATTGCTTTTTCAGTCTTAATTTTGAATAGGTATAAATTGTATCTATTTTTCTATCATTTCAGATTTTATGATTTGTTGCTGAATTGTTTTTTTAGCCAAAGGTTTTGAAATTTACTCCCTAAGTTCTAAGTCTTCTTCAAGGGAAAGTAGCAAGGGATCATCTTCCTCCAGATGTGGCAGAAAGGCAGTTCATGAATTCCTGTCTAATAGTTCTTTTTTTTAAAATGCAATTTTATTGAGGTATAATCACGTAACATACAATCAAAGTGTACAATCAGTTTTTCACAGTATTATCATATAGTTGTGCTTTCATCACCATTTTCAAACTTGGAAAAATTAAAATAAAAAAGAACATCCAAAACATCCCATTCTCCTCCCCCCCTTGTCCATTTACTTTTTTAAAATTAAGTTTAATTGAGATATATTCGCACATCCTACAGTCATCTACACTGTACAATCAGTTATTTACAGCACCATCATAGTTGGGCGTTCATCATGAGAATCAATTTTTGAACCTTTTCCTTACTCCAAAATAAAAATAAAATAAAAAAAGAACACCTAGATCTTTCCATCCCCTCCATCCCACCCTATTCATCTGATTTTTGTCCCCATTTTTCCACTCATGTGTCCATACACTGTATAAAGGGAGTGAGAGCCACAAGGTTTTCACAGTCACACAGTCACACTATGCAATCTACATATTTATGCAATCATCTTCAAGAATCAAGATCAGTGGGTTGCAGTTTGACAGCTTCAGGTATTTCCCTCTAGCCATTCCAACACATTAAAAACTTAAAGGTAGTATCTATATGTAGCGTATAAAAATACCCTCCAGAGTGACCACTCTACTTCATTTGAAATTTCTCAGCCACCAGAACCTTATTTTGTTTCATCTCTCTTCCACCTTTTGATAAAGAAGATCCTCTCAATCCCACAGTGCTGGGTCCAGGCTCACCTCCAGGAGTCATTTACTGTGTTGCCAGGGGTATTGACACCCCTGGATGCCATGTCCCATGTAGGGGGGAGGGTAGTGAGTTCACCTGCCAAGTGGGCTTAAAGAGAGAGGGGGCCACATCTGATCAACAAAGGCTCTCTGGGGGAGGGGGGGATTCCTAGGCACAATTATAAATGGGCTTAGCTCTCCCTTGCAGCAACTAGCCTCACAAGGGAAAGCCCGCAGATTGAGGGCTTGGCCCACTAAATTGACAGTCCTCAATGTTTGCAGGAAAATCAGCAAGAGCCCAGGTGGGGAAGTCCATCACTTCCACATTTCTCACAAGTTCCTCCGGGAGAGACCTGCAAAAACACTTGTACTCTCTGCCCACATCCTCTCTAATAGTTCTTACTTCCCTGCAATGGTAGATTACTATAATGTTGTGAGAACAGTTTCATTTTTTAAAAAGGTAGATTTTGTTTTCTTTGTTTATGGAAAGACTGTGTGACTAGGAAGGAGGCAGAAGGTCTAGATTTTAGTAGACCTCCTAGAACCTAGAACAAAAAAATATTTGCTGAATAAATAAATGAATGAATGGTTGTTGGTATTTACTGGTTGTGAACTCATGGCCTGGTCATTTAACCTCTCTTAGATCCTTATCTCTAAAGTGAGATTTATTAACTCAACATACATTACTTGAGTATTATGAGTCAGTAAAGACAATGAGAGATGTAATTCTCCTTCAAGATAATAAGATTGCTTAATTGGGAGAGACAAGTAAATAATTAATATGCATTGTGACTTGCTCAGATTGAGGTATGTATAGGTGGAGCTGGACTGAGGCATGTGGGAACCTGTAAGTATTGGTCATACATCCATTTAGTGGATAGAAGATTCAAATACTTACTTTTTCTCACTGGTTGAAGTGAACATTTCTGAGTAAAGTTTTGCATAACATTTTTCACTTCTGAAGTTTTTATTTTCATTTGTGAACAGTTTCTTGGGAAGCATATTCATGGGTTTCAAAATTAGGTAATAAGTATCCAGAACAGAGTTATGCATTGTTTTCAGATTTTTAACTGAGTGAAACTGTATGTGTAATAGAATGTCTAGGAATGGCTTAAAATTTCCAGGTAAGAAAAAAAGCAACACCTGAAAAAGTTAATTAATTGGTATGCTTACCTCTCCATTTACTCCCTCATGCCTTCCACCTGCCATCCTAACTGGCTTGCCTATATTTAACTTGAATAGAACTAGCACTTTATAATTTTGAGTTTTCCAGTTCATGTCTTTGGTAAATCTCATGACTTATTTAGGTTTTTTTAATCTCTCAATAAAGTTTGTTTTTAAATGCAGTTTTATTGTGATATATTCACATAACATACAATCCTTTAAAGTGTACAATCAGTTGTTCATAGTTGTGCATTGATCACCACAATCTTTCAACATTTTCATTACTCCAAAAAATAAAAATTAGAATAAAAAAGAACATCCAAAACATTCCATTCCCTTACTCCCCCATTGTTCATTTACTTTTTTTCACACTCATTCATTGTTTTTTTAACTTTATCAAAAAATTAAAAAAAAAAAACAGTAAAAAAAAACATACAAAACCAAAACAAAGGACTAAGAAAAAACAAATAATCTAAAGTAAATACGTTGCTTCTAACATGTTCCTACCCTACTTCAGGAAAATAAACAGACTATAACCTGACAAAGGAATAAGAAAAAGAAATAACCTAAAATAACTACATTTCTGCAAACTTGTTCTTACCATATCCCCCAGGAATTAACAAACCAGAGTTGTTCCTGAGCATTCCCAGAACATTAAGTTTACCCTCCATAACTTATCTGTTCTTATTAGATTATCGTTCCCCCTTTTACTATTTCCTGTCTATCGCTAGCTAGGTCCCCTATATTCTACAATATAAACCATTTATTTTATATTTTTCACAGTGTTCACATTAGTGGTAACATACAATATTTCTTTTTTTGTGCCTGGCTTATTTCGCTCAGCATTATGTCTTTAAGGTTCATCCACGTTGTCATATGTTTCATGACATCGTTCCTTCTTACTGCTGTGTAGTATTCCATCGTGTGTATATACCACATTTTATTTATCCACTCGTCTGTTGAAGGACATTTGGGTTGTTTCCATCTCTTGGCAATTGTGAATATTGCTGCTATGAACGTTGGTGTGCAGATATCTGTTCATGTCATTGCTTTCAGATCTTCCAGGTTTGTACTGAGAAGTGCAATTGCTGGATAGAAGGGTAACTCTATATCTAGTTTTCTAAGGAACCACCAGACTGTCTTCCAGAGTGGCTGTACCATTATACAGTCCCACCAACAATGAATAAGAGTTCCAATTTCTCCACATCCTCTCCAGCATTTGTATTTTCCTGTTTGTTTAATGGCAGCCAATCTGATTGGTGTGAGATGATATCTCATTGTGGTCTTAATTTGCATCTCCCTAATAGCTAGTGAAGCTGAACATTTTTTCATGTGTTTTTTGGCCATTTATATTTCCTCTTCAGAGAACTGTTTTTTCATATCTTTTGCCCATTTTATAATTGGGCTGTCTGTACTACTGTCATTGAGTTGTAGGATTTCTTTATATATGCAAAATATCAGTCTTTTGTCAGATACATGGTTTCCAAATATTTTTTCCCATTGAGTTGGCTGCCTCTTCACCTTTTTGACAAATTCTTTTGAGGTACAAAGGCTTTTAAGTTTGAGAAGTTCCCATTTATCTATTTTTTCTTTTGTTGCTTGTGCTTTGGGTGTAAGGTGTGGGAAGTGACCTAATACATGGTCTTGAAGATGTTTTCCTACATTATCTTCTAGGAGTTTTATGGTACTGTCTCTTATGTTGAGGTCTTTAATCCATTTTGAGTTAATTTTTGTGTAGAGTGTGAGGTAGGGGTCCTCTTTCATTCTTTTGCATATGGATATCCAGCTTTCCCAGCCCCATTTGTTGTATAGACTGTTATGTTCCAGTTCAGTGGTTTTGGGGACCTTATCAACAATCAGTCAACCGTAGATCTGGGGGTCTGTCTCTGACTTCTCAATTCGATTCTGTTGATCAATATGTTTCTCTTTGGCCCAGTACCATACTGTTTTGACTACTGTGGCTTTATAATAAGCTTCAGAGTCAGGGAGTATAAGTCCTCCTGCTTTTGTTTTTCTTTTTTAGAATGTTTTTAGCAATTCAAGGCATCTTCCCCTTCCAAATAAATTGGATGACTAGCTTTTCCAAGTCTTCAAAGTAGGTTGTTGGAATTTTGATAGGAATTGCATTGAATGTGTAGATCAGTTTGGGTAAAATTGACATGTTGATGACATTTAGCTTTCCTATCCATGAACAAGGAATATTTTTCCATCTTTTTAGGTCTCCTATTTCTTTTAGTAAAGTTGTGTAGTTTTCTATGTATAGGTCTTTTACATCCTTGGTTAAATTTATTCCTAGGTACTTGATTTTTTTAGTTGCTATTGAGAATGGAATTTTTTTCTTCAGTGTCTGTTCATTTAGGTCATTTCTAGTATATAGGAGCATTACTGATTTATATGCATTAATCTTGTCTCCCGCTACTTTGAAAAATTTGTTTATTAGCTCAAGTAGCTGTGTAGTTGATTTCTCTGGGTTTCCAGATATAAGATCATATCAACTGCAAATAATGACAGTTTGCTTGTTCCTTTACAATTTGGATGCCTTTTATTTCTTTGTCTTGCTGGATTGCTCTGGCTAGCCCTTCTAGCACAGTGTTGAAGAACAGTGCTGAGAGTGGGCATCCTTGTCTCATTCCTGATCTTAGAGGGAAAGCTTTCAGTCTCTTGCCATTGAGTACTATGCTGGCTGTGGATTTTTCATATATGCCCTTTATCAAATTGAGGAAGTTTCCTTCAATTCCTACCTTTTGAAGTGTTTATATCAAAAAATGATGCTGGATTTTGTCAAATGCTTTTTCAGCATCTATCGAGATGATCACTTGATTTTTTCCCTTTTGATTTGTTAATGTGTTGTATTACATTGATTTTCTTAAGTTGAACCATCCTTGCATGCCTGGAATGAACCCCACTTGGTCATGCTCTATGGTTTTTTAAATGTGTCTTTGGATTCGATTTGCAAGTATTTTGTTGAGAATTTTTGCATCTATATTCATGAGGGAGGTTGGCATGTAGTTTTCCTTTCTTGTAGCATCTTTGCCTGGTTTTGGTATTAGAGTGGTGTTAGCTTCATAAAATAAGTTAGGTAGTGTTCCGTTTTCTTCAGTGTTTTGAAAAAGTTTAAGATTGGTGTCAGTTCCTTTTGGAAAGTTTTGTAGAGTTCCCCTGTGAAGCCATCTAGCCCTGGACATTTATCTGTGGGAAGCTTTTTCATGACTGTTTGGATCTCTTTGCTTGTAATTGGTTGGTTGAGATCTCCTGTTTCTTCTCTGGTCAGTCTAGGTTGTTCATGTGTTTCCAGGAAATTGTCCATTTCCTCTACATTATCTGGTTTGTTGGCATACAGTTGTTCATAGTATCCTCTGAAAATTTTAAAAATTTCTTAGGGATCTGCAGTAATATTGCCTGTCTCACTTATTATTTTGTTTATTTGGCTCTTCTCTCTTTCTGATTTTGTCAGTCCAGCTGGGGGCTTGTTAATCTTGTTGATCTCAAAGAACCAACTTTTGGTGTTATTTGTTCTATTGTTTTTTTGTTCTCTATGTCATTTATTTCTGCTTCAATCCTTGTTTCTTTTCTTCTACTTGGCTTGCAATTACTTTGATGTTCATTTTCTAGCTTCTTTAGTTGCTCCATTAGTTCTTTGATTTTAGCTCTCTTCCTTTATAATTATACGTTTAGAGCTATAAATTTCCCCTTCAATACTACCTTTGCTGCAATCCATACATTTTGATATGTTGTGTTCTCATTTTAATTCATCTCTATATTTTTAGCAATTTCTCTTGCTATTTCTTCTTTAACCCACCGATTATATAGGAGTATGTTGTTTAACCTCCAGATATTTGTGAATTTTCTAAGTCTCTGATGGTTATTGACTTCTAATTGTATTCCATTGTGATCAGAGAGTGTGCTTTGAATAATTTCAATCTTTTTAAATTTATTGAGGCTTGTTTTATGGCCCAGCATATGCTCTGTTCTGGAGAAAGTTCCTTGAGCACTAGAGAAGAATGTGTATCCTGGTGATTTGGAATGTAATGTTCTATATATGTCTGTTAATTCAAATTCATTTATCAGATTGTTTAGGTTTTCAGTTTCCTTATTGGTCCTTTGTCTGGTTGATCCATCTATTGGAGAGCATTAGGTATTGAAATCTCCCACAATTACTGTGGAAACATCTATTGCTTCCTTCAGTTTTGCCAATGTTTGTCTCATGTATTTTGGGGCACCTTGATTGGGTGCATAGACATTTATGCTTGTGTTTTCTTCTTGTTGAATTGTCCCTTTTATTAGTATACAGTGATCTTCTTTTTCTCTTATAACATCCTTGCGTTTAAAGTCTATTTTATCTGAGATTAATATTGCTACTCTTACTTTCTTTTGGCTGGAGCTTGCATGGAATATTTTCTTCCATCCTTTCGCTTTCAATTCCTTTGTGTCTCTGTGTTTACAATGAGTCTCTTGTAAGCAACATATTGATGGTTCATATTTTTTAATTCGTTCTGTCAATCTATATCTTTTAATTGGGGAGTTTAATCCATTCACATTCAATGTTATTATTGTGAAGGAACTTCTTGAATGAGCCATCCTAGCCTTTGGTTTTTGTTGGTCAGATATATTTTTTCCCCCTCTCTTAATGTTCTTTACTGTACCCTTGCTTAATCTCTTTAGTTCTGACCCTTTCTCCATACCTCTCTCTCCTTTCTTTGTTTCTCTGCTGGTAGGGCTCCCTTTAGTATCTCAAGTAGGGCAGGTCTCTTGTTAGCAAATTCTCTCAGCATTTGTTTGTCAGTGAAGATTTTAAGCTCTCCCTTGAGGGAGAGTTTTGCTGGATAAAGAATTCTTGGTTGGCAATTTTTCTCTTTCAGGATTTTAAGTATGTCATACCACTGCCTTCTTGCCTCCCTGGTGGCCGCTGAGTAGTCACTGCTTAGTCTTATGTTGTTTACCTTGTATGCGGTGAATTGCTTCCCTCTTGCAGCTTTCAAAACTTGCTCCTTCTCTTCAGCCTTTGACAATGTGATAAGAATATGTCTCAGAGTGGGTTTATTTGGATTTATTTTATTTGGAGTTCATTGCACATCTATGATTTGCATATTTGTGTTGTTTAGAAGGGTTGGGAAGTTTCCCCCCAACAATTTCTTTGAATGCTCTTCCTAGACCTTTACTTTTCTCTTCCCTTTCTGGAACACCAGTCATCCTTACATTTGTGCGCTTTTTGTTGTCCATCATATCCCTAAGCTCCATTTCAAATTTTTCGAATTTTTTCTCCGTTCTTTCTTTTGTACTTTTACTTTAAAGCCTGCATTCTTCTAGTTCGTTTATTCTTTCCTCAGCTTCCTCTAATCTAGTACTGTGTGTATCCAGAATCTTTTTAATTTGATCAACATTTTCTATTATTTCCATAAGACTATCTATTTTTTAATTTACTCTTGCAAATTCTTCTTTGCTCGCCTAGGATCTTTTTCATTTCTTTCTGTTTTGGGCCATGATGTTGTAGTTTGTGATTACTTGTTTGATTAATTGCCCCAAGTACTGTGTCTCCTCTGATTTTTTGATTTGGGTGTTTGGGTATGGGTCATCCATGTCTTCTGGTTTCTTCATTTGCTTTAAAATTTTCTGTTGCTTTTGGTGTCCTGGCATTTACTTATCTTGATGAGGTTCTTTTAGAATATGTATGCTTATTTGAACAATTATTTGTAATTTGTCAGAGCTACAGCTTGGTGCAGTGCAGTTTCCCTGATGTACCAGTAGATGGGGCCCCCTAGCCACCTATTCCCCTCAAGCCACTTCTCCCCTACTTTGTCTCTGTGGCAAATGGGTGTCTGAAACTTGCAGGTGTCCAATCAGTGCACCAAATTTCTGTATGTAGTTTGTGCAGCCAGCCCTGAAAGTGGGGTGTGTCTTGTGCAGTTAGGGAAGGAAGGCATCTATAAGACTCAAATTTCCAGCCATTCCTGGAGACTTAAAGCTGTTGCATGAGTCCAACCCTTCAGCTCTGTCTCCCTACATCTTTCTCTTCTGCAGGCCCAGAAATCCCTGGGATTGGTGTAGGGTCCTTTGGACTTAAGTTTGGGATCCCACCTGCAAGCCTTGGCTTCCATGGCCTCCGCAAAGGACGACTGTGCGTCAGAGGTGAGGGGAATCCCTAAGGAAGCTCTCTGCTGTGGTGCCACACGGACATTCCCAGCCTGCTGAAAAGATGGCTATACGGGGCATGGTAATTTCCCACTTCTACAGACCTTTGCCTTCCTAGCTCCGGGACAATTATCTTTGGATGTGCAAAAGGCTATCATCCATGTGAGATACTGAGGCAGGTACCTGGGGCATTGAAGGCACTCCTCACTGTGCTCAACTGCGTGGCTCTCGCTACTGGATCTGCAGCTGCTTTTGGGGTTTTTAAACTAATCCATCTCCAAATACCAACCCCTAGTTTCTCCCCACCACGGCATGGCTGCTGTTTCCCCAGCAGCCTCACTCACTCATTTCTGAATGCAGACTCTCGGTTTCACGAAGTGCACAAGTCACTGTGGATTTAGTGGATCTTGTCCAGCCGGTACAGTGCTGGAACTGGTATTCTGGAGTACTTTCTGTCCTTTATCTAGTGTTTTTCACAGAGAAGTATTTGCTCTCTCTTGCCTAATCCGCCATCTTGGATCCTCCCCTTCCCAATAAAGTTTTATCATTTCTCCCTAATAGTCTTGCTTTGTTGTGATGGCAGAAATCTTAAGTGAGTTGAAAAGAGTGTGAATAATCAACATTCTTGTTTTGTTCTTGTATCAAGGGAACAGTTTTTAATGTTTTAATGTTTTAGTATTTCTAGAGGGTTTTTTTTGTTGTTTGTTTTATGATACACTTTTTCAGATTAAGGAACTATTCTACTTTTGGAATGCATGATACTGAGAATAAACTCTTCACCTACAAAAAAAAAAAAAAAGAATGCAAAGAATTGTTTTTCTTTTAAACAAGACTGCATGCTGAATTTCATCAGATGCTTTATTTGCATCTATTGATTTTCTCTGTCCTTCAATATTTTCCTTTAATCTGTTGATGCAGTCAGTTGCAGTGATTTCTTTTCATATGTCAAATAAATTTATAATGGGATAAACACAACTTGGACACAGTGCAGTATTGCTTTTTCTGTATTGCCGGCTTCTGTTTGCTAATATTTTGTTTGTGATTTTTACATCTGTGTTCATTAATGAGATTTGTCTCTAATTTTTGTTTCTTTTACTGTTGTTACATGGGTTTGGAATCAAGATTTTGCTGTTCTCATAAAGATTTTGCTTTTCTCTCCTTCCTGAAAATCTTTAAGTAAGATTGGAATAATTTCTTCCCCAAATGCTTGGTAGAATTAGATGAATAAGCTGCTTGGGCAAGATTTTTCTTTATAGGAATATTTTCAATTTCTTTGATAATTATAGGATTACTTAAACATTCTGTATCTATATTTAAAGCTATATATCTATATTTACTTATATTTACTTATATTTAAAACATATATATAAATTAAATATAAGCTTATATATTAAATATAAGTTTATGTTTAAAGCTATATATCTATATTTACTTAAACATTCTGTATCTATATTTAAAGCTATAAATTTGCCTCCAAATAGTACTTTAGTTGCATCTCAGAAGTTTTGCTTTGTGGTGTTTGTTATTATAGAGTTCAGAATATTTTCTAAATATCAACAAGATTTTTTTCATTGACTTGTGTTATTTAATTTCTGAACATATGAGAATTTCATTAATTTCCGAATATATGGGGACTTTAATTTCTGAACATTTGCAGATTTTCTTTTTGTTACTGATTTCTAGCTTAATCACATTGTGATCAGAGAAGATGCTGTATTAAATTTTAATTCTTTGAAATTTGAATCTACTTGCTTTATGTCCTAGAATATGGTCACTGTTATATCTTTTGTGCTTAAAAATAATGGGTAGTCTGGGTGTTGGGTACAGCATTAATTTATGTTTATATTTATTAGGTTAAGTCTATTAATTATGTTGTATAAAGTTTTTATGTAATCTTACTGATTTTTTGTCTTATTCCATCATCATGGATTTGTTGAGTAGCTCCATGAAGTTCTATCATTTCTTGCTTTACATATGTGAAGCCTGTGTTACTGGTATCATTTTAAAAATATAATCTTAAAATATCTTTAATTTTACATTTTAAATTATCATACAAATTTTTTCCTTTTGTTGTGTAGTTGTGTATATCATATACATTTACACTTCTTATATTTTCCTTGTGAATTGAACCTTTCTTTATTTTGAAGTGACTTTCTATCTTAACATCTATTTTGTCTGATATTAATATAACTACAGGTCTTTTGCTTATTATTTGTACATATGTCTTCTTAAAACCTTTTTTTTCAGCTTTTCTGAACCATTTTTTAGATGATTCTTGTAGACAGCACATAGATGGAATTTTTAAAACATAATCTTACAATATCTTTAATTTTACATTTTAAATTATCATACAGATTTTTTCCCTTTGTTGTATAGTTGTGTATAAATTTTGAAAAATGAAGATTTACATAGCCATCCCCATAATTAGGAACAACTCCATCACCAACCAAAACTTACTACTGCTATCCCATTATCCCCCCTACTCCACCCCCCCCACACCCCCTCACCCACACCCTGGCCAATATTCTATGATGCATCACTTATGTTTTGTCATTCCAAGAATGTTTCATAAATGGAATCATGAATAACTATTGGAGGCTGGCTTTTGTTTAGCTAAATCTCTCTGTGAATCATCCAAGTTGTCACATGTATCATAATTTGTTCTTTTTTATTGCTGAATAGTATACCATTGTATGGATGTACCAAAGTTTGTTTATCCATTCATCTGAAGGACAGCAAAGTTGTTTTAAATTTTTGACTATTAAAATAAAGCTACTATGAAGATTTGGGTTCAGGTTTTTGTGTGGATATATGTTTTCATTTCTTTAGAGTAAATACACAGGAGTGAGAGTGCTGGGTCATATGCTTAAGTGTATGTTTAACTTGCTAAGAAACTGCCAAACTGTTTTCCAGAGAAGGTGTGCCATTTTGTATTCCCACCAATAATGTATGAGAATTTCACTTATTTCCTCATCCTCATCAGCACTTGCTATTGTCAGTATTTTTTCTTTCAGCCACTCGGATACGTTTGCAGTGGTATTTCATTGTGGTTTTAATTAGCATTTCTCCAGTGGCTCATTATATTGAACATCTTTCTGTGAGTTTGTTTGCTATCTGTTTCAGCCTGCTACAGCTGCTGGAATGCAAAATACCAGAAATAAGCTGGCTTTTACAATGACAGTTTATTTGTTCACAAATTTACAGTTCTAAGGCCATGAAAATGTCCCAGTTAAGGCATCAATAGGACGATACCCTCTCTGAAGAAAGGCTGATGGCATTTGTTGTTCCTTTGTCACAGGGGAAGGCACACGGCTGGAGTCTGCTGGACCTTTCCCAGGGTTTGCTTCTCGTTTCCTTGGCTTCTGTCATAGGTCATCTCTCTCAGCTACTGTGTGTGCTTGCTCGTTGCCCCCAGGGTGTTTCTCTGTAAGTGTCTGTGTGTGGGTGGTTCCTCTGTTAGCTTCTCCAGGGCAAACTCTGGATTTCATGTCTTAGCCTCCCTTCTGGTTCTGGTTTCCACAGCTGTCTCCAAAATGTCTCTGGGCATTTTCTCGCTAAGCATCTCTCTGGTTCTCTTCAAGATGTCTCTGCCTTTTATCCTCTCATACAGGATGCTTGTAAACTAGTTAAGACCACCTTGAATGGGTAGGGTCACCTCTCTATTGGAATAACCTAATCAAAAGTTCCCATCCACAGAGGATGGAAGAAGATGGCGGCATAGAGAGGAATGGAAGCTAGTTTTTCCCCCTGGAACAACTAATAAACAACCAGGGACAACCAGTAAATAATCTGGAAAAACTGTGGGGGGACAAACATGACTGTCCATTCATCATACACCAACCTGAATTGGGAGGCATGCCCAAGATCGCAGCATAAAATCTGTTAGTAAAAACTGTGTATATGAGCTGAGAGCCCCTTCCCTCCCATGGCCCAAGCTGCAAAGCCTCGTGGTGCTAGAGAGCAGCACTCTCCGAGCAAGCGAATATAGCTCAGCTGAGCTCCACCTGGGGTTTTAATTAACAAATGTGGACTGCTCAATACAAGCTACGAATCCCCAACAAGCAGACAGAGGCTTTTGGTGATGACTGATCTGGGAGAGCCAGAGTGTGGCTGTGGACCGGTCCTGAAGGGGGCCTTCTGTCCCTTTTTTGGCTCAGTGGAGAAAGCCTCAGCCGTTTTCAATTTCCAGCGCTCTGACCCAGACAAGGGTGTAGATAGCACAGGCAGAGGGACTATTCAAATGTAAATGACCTCTCCTAGGGGCTGTATCTTCCCTAAGAGGAAGAAGGTGGTGCCAAGCTCTACTTCCTGCCTTCCATTCAGAACCAGAACCCAGAGCCTGGGGGAAAACAGCTATGGGCCACACCTCCTTACACTAGTTGGAGCTACAGGCAGACAGATGCCACCTGCTGGGCAGAAAAGCAAAGTGACTTGAGACCTCATAGGGTGTATCAATCTTTTAAGACACCCTCAGGGAAACCGAATACTATTGCCTCCTTCCAAGACCTGAGCCTTTTCTGGTCTGGGAAAACCTGATTGGGGTAACCAAGGAAACCAGATGTCGAGACAACAGAAAACTACAGTCTACACTAAGAAAAATGACGTTATGGCCCAGTCAAAGTAACAAACTTACACTTCAACTGAGATACAGGAATTTAAATAACTAATGCTAAATCAGCTTAAAACGTTTAGGGAAGGTATGGCAAAAGAGATGAAGTTTATAATGAAAACACTGGGCATATGTAAGGTAGAATTCGAAAGTTCGGAAAAACAACTGGCAGAATCTATGTAAACGAAAGGCACAGCACAAGAGATGAAAGACACAATGGAGACGTACAACAGCAGATCTCAAGAGGCAGAAGGCAACACTCAGGAACTGGAGAACAAGACACCTGAAAGCCTACACACAAAAGAACAGATAGAGAAAAAACTGGAAAAATTTTGAGCAACGTCTCCAGGAATTGAAGGACAACATGAAATGCAGGAATGTACATGTCATTGGTGTCCCAGAAAGAGAAGGGAAAAGGGGCAGAAGCAATAATAGAGAAAATAATCAACAAAAATTTCCTGTCTCTTATGAAAGATATAAAATCATGGATCCAAGAAGCACATTGTACCCCAAACAGAATAGATCTGAATAGGCCTATGCCAAGACACTTAATAATCAGATTATCAAAAATCAAATATAAAGAGAGAATCCTGAAAGCAGCAGGAGAAAAGTGATCCATCATGTACAAAGGAAGCTTGGTAAGACTATGTGTGATTTCTCATTAGAAACCAATGAGGCAAAAAAGAAGTTGGGTGATATATTTAAGATACTGAAAGAGAAAAACCATCAACCAAGAATCCTATATCCAGCAGAACTGTCCTTCAAATATGAAGGGGAGCTTAAAATATTCTCTTGATAAACAGACAGTCCCAGTTTGTGAACCAGATACCTGCTCTACAGGAAACACTAATGGAAGCACTGCAGACAGAAAGGAAAAGACAGGAGTGAGAGGTTTGGAAAACAATTTTGGGAGATAGTAACACGGCAATGTAAGTTCACTGAACAAAGATGACTGTGAGTATGGTTGAAAGAGGGTGGTTAGGAGCATGTGGGACACCAGAAGAAAAGAGGGAAGATAATGACTGGGACTGTATAACTCAATGAAATTTAGGATGCTCAATGATTGTAATAAAAGGTACAAATGTTTTTACATGCGGTAGAGAAAATGAATGTCAACATTGCAAGGTGTTAAAAATAGGGTAGGATTCGGGGGGAAAATACAATCAATGCACACTAGAGACTATAATTAACAGAAACATTGCATTATGCTTCCTTTAATACAACAAAGGCAATATACCAAAGCTAAATGCATATGGCGGGGGCATAGGGGAAGGGTATGGGACTCCTGACATTGGTGATGTTGTCTGACTCTATTCTACTTTAGTTTAATGCTGTCTTTCCTTTTGTTGCTTTCTAGCTGTCATGTCTTTTTCCTCTTTTTTTTTTCTTTTTCTTTTGTCTCTCTACCTTCTTTGACTCTTCCTCCTTCTTTGTGGAAGGAATGGAGATGTCCTTATATAAATAGTGGCTGTGGTGCTGATTACATAAATACGTGACTATACGTAAGTAAAATGATTGTTTACTTACGACAGAATATATGGTGTGTGAACAAAATCATCTTAAAAAATGGATTGATTAAGAAACCTTGAAGGCACTAGATTGAGTGAAATAAGACAGATACAAAGACAAATGTTGCGTTGTGTCACTGATATGAACTAATTATAATATGTAAACTAACAGACATGAAAAATAAGTTACCAGGATATAGAACGAACCTAAAGAATGGGGAGCATTTGCTTATTATGAGCAGAATGTTCAACTAGGGTGAACTTAAATGTTTGGAAATGGACAGAGGTGATGGTAGCACCTTGTGAGAATAACTAAGAATACTGAATGGTGTGTGAAGGTTGTGGAAAGAAGAAGCTCAGAGTCATGTATGTCATCGGAAGGAAAGTTGGAGGTTAAAAGATGGGAATGTATAAAACAGTGAATCTTGTAGTGGAGAATGTCTGTTGTTAACTCTACAAATATTAGAAATCTCACGAACTAGAACAAATATATGACACTACAACTAGAAATTAATAGAGGGGCATATAGGAAAAACATATATACTTACTGCAAACTATATACTGCAGTTAGTAGTATTTTAACATTCTTTCATCAACAATACTATACCATCAAATGTACTATACCAAAACTATGAATCAGTAATGGAGGGGGGTGATTAGGGGTATGGGAGATTTGAGTTTCCTTTTTTGTCTTTATTTCTTTTCTGGAGTAATGAAAATGTTCCAAAAATTAAAAAAAAAAAAAAAATTGTGGTGGTGGATACACATCTGTATGATGGTACCATGGCCAATTGATTGTACACTTTGGATCTTTGGGTAACTGTATGGTATGTGAACAATCTCAATTTAAAAAAAAAGTTCCCACCCACAGTTGGGTGAGACACATTTCCATGGAAACAATCTAATGAAATTTCCCACCCACCATTGTTCTGCCCACAGAAGAGTGTATTAAAAGAACATGGTAGTCCTCAGTGCTTGCGAAAATATAAGGAATTCCTTCAGATGGGAAAGTTTAATATTTCCACATTTTCCCACAGTCCCTCAAGGCGGCTTTGCAAATACTTTTTTATTTTCTGCCAAAATTACTCTGACACTACAACTAGAAATTAATAGAGGGACATACAGGAAAAAGATATATACCTATTACAAACTGTATACTGCAGTTAGTAGTATTTTAATGTTCTCTGCCGAAATTGCTCTGCCTAAATTACTCTGGGATATATCGGGGCTTCACACTAACCTGTAGAAACCAACTAGTTAAATTTTAAAGCATGCTACAGAAAATATAGATTTGCCACCAAATAAATCTCTCTTCCTTTGTTCTCACACAGAAGTTGAAGTTGTAAAACACCATCATTATCATCCTTTACTCTTTAGTCTGATTTACCTTTGTCCTAACCAAGTCCATGTCAAAAGTTCATATCTCTAATTGAAGTCTGATCTCTTTTCAGCTTTTTAAACATTTTCTGTAGAGGGTAATGCTGACAATCATGGCTGCCAAACTCTGGTTCTGAGTCTCAGGTGTCACACAGATACCTGAAGTTCCAGTGACAGACCAGGTTATATGCAAAGAACTCCGCATGTCAGAATTTAGAAATAACCATTAGAACTCAGGTATAGATGTAACTGCTGTAAGAGCATACAATCTAGGAATCTTTACTATAAGCCTTCCCCTGATAACCTATGCTTTCAGGTTCAGTTCTCAGTTTGCACATTATAGTTAGTCCATCTTAGTGAGGCGTTATAATATTTGTCTTTTGATTTCTGGTTTATTTTACTCAACATACTGTCCTCAAGGTACATTCACCTAGTTGTATTCCTCACACCTTGTTGTAGCAGCTCAGTATTCCATTGTATGTGTACACCACAGTTTGCCACTCCATTTATCAGCTGATATACCCTTAGGCTACCTCCATGCATGGCAAATTGTGAATATTGCCGCCATAAACAGTAGTGTGCATATGTCCATTCTTGTCCCTGCTCTCAGTTCTTGCAAGTATATACCCAATGATAGGGTTGCAGGATCATATGGCAACCCCATATAGCTTCCAGTGGAACCACCACTGCCCTCCAGATGGGCTGCACCATTCTACTTCTCCACCAACAGTGATTAGGTACATCCCTCTCTCTGCATGTTTTCCAGCACTTGTATCCCAGTGTTTATTTTTTAAACAGTTTTATTCACACACCATACATTTCATCCCAAGTAAATGATTAATATTTCCTGGTATAATGATTTAGTTATGCATTCACCACCACAATCTATTTGAGGACATTTCCGTTTCTTCTGTAAAGAAAGAGGAAGAGGAGAACAAAGAAAAAAGAAAGGAAAAAGGAAAAAATGGCAAATAAAAAATATAAAAGACAAAATAAAAATAAAATAAAACAAAAAGGTCACACAACAATACCACCACCAAGAGTCCTATCCTCCTCCTTTATACCCCCTCCCTTATAGACATTAGCTTTGATATATTGATTTTGTTACAGTTAATGGAAACATATTATAATGTTACTGTTAACTATAGGCTCTGGTTTGCATTGATTGTATTTTTTCCCCAATACCATCCCATTGTCAACACCTTGAAAAGTTGACATTCATTTGTTTTCCCTCATGTAAAAACATTTCTTATATTTGTACATTTAAGCATCATTATTGACCACTCCAGGTTTCACTGTAATACAGTCCCAGTTTTTATCTTCTATCTTTCCTTCCGATGTCATACTTGCTTCTAGCCTTTCTCTTTCAACCATACTCACAATCATCTTTGTTCAGTGTACCTATACTATTGTGCTACCATCACACAGTATTGTGCTATCCATTTCTGGATCTATACAGTCTATCCTGTTGAACATTCTATACTCCTTCAGCATCAAGTGTCCAATCTCTACCCTCTTTTTTTCTCCTGATAACCTGTGTTCTCAGCTTTAACTCTCAAAAGTTTGCTCATTAATATTCATTCATATTAGTGAGAGCATACAGTAAGTATTTGTCCTTTTGTTTCTGACTAATTTTGCTCAACATAATGTCCTCAAGGTTCATCCACGTTGTTATATGCTCCTTGACTTTATTCTGTTTTACAGCTGCATATTATTCCATCATATGTATATACCACAGTTTATGCACTTGTCCACTGATGGACATTTGGGCTGTTTTCTTATCTTGGGAATCGTGTATAATGCTGCTATTAACATCAGTTTACAAATGTCCGTTTGTGTCCTAGGTTTCAGTTCCTCTGAGTATATACCTAGTGTGGATTGTTTGGATATATTATGTCCCCCAAAAGGCTATGTTTTAATCTGGTCTTGTGGGATATTTGGATCAGGTTGTTTCCATGGAAATGTGACTCACCCAACAGTGGGTACAACTTTTAATTAGATATTTCCATTAAGGTGTGGCCCTACCCATTGAGGGTGGGTCTTAATTAGATCACTGGAGTTCTTAAGAGACTCTTTAAGAGCCAACAGAGATGCTAGCAGCTGACGCAGATGCTTGCTGACGCTTAGAGATGCTTGGGGATGCAGACAGAAGCATGTTCGAAGATGCTCAGCTAAGAGATGAAGCCCGGAATTTGTCCCAGAGAAGCTAAGGGAGAACTAGAAACATTTTGGAGAAAGTCATTTTGAAACCAGGACCCAGAAGCAAAGGATCAGCCGACGCCAGCCGTGTGCCTTCCCAGCTTACAGAGGTTTTCTGGACACATCAGCCTTTCTTCGGTGAAGTCATCCTCTTGTTGATACCTTAGTTTGGACACTTTTATGGGTGTAGAATGGTAAATTTTTAGCCAAGTAAACCCTCTTTATAAAAGCCAAGTCATTTCTGGCATAGTGTCAGCACTCACAAACTGGAACCCTTAGTAATGGGATTGCTGGATCAAGTGGCAATTCTATACTTAGCTTCCGGAGGAACCACCTGTTCTGTCTTCCAGAGTGATTGCACCATTCTGCATTGCCACTGTGCCAGTTCGATGTATTATGTCCCCCAAAATGCCATTATCTTTGATGGAATCTTGTGGGGGCAGACATATTAGTGTTGATTAAATTTTGGAATTCTTTGGGTGTTTCCATGGAGATAAGCCCCACCCAACTGTGGGTGATGATTTGGTTGGATAATTTCCAGGGAGGTGTGGCCCCACCTATTCAGGGTGGGTCTGAATTAAATTACTGGAGCACTATATAAGCCTAGACAGAAGGAGCAAGCTTGCTACAGCCAAGAAGGACACTTTGAAGAATGCGCAGGAGCTAAGAGAGGAACTGCAGTTTACAGAGACATTTTGGAGACGGCCTTTGAAAGCAGACTTTTGCTCTGGAGAAGCTAAGAGAGGACAAATGTCCCAAGAGCAACTGAGAGTGACATTTTGGAGAGAAGCTGAAGCCTAGAGAGGAACGTCCTGGGAGAAAGTCATTTTGAGACCAGAGCTCCAGAACAGATGGTAGCCACGTGCCTTCCCAGCTAACAGAGGTTTTCTGGACACCATTGACCATCCTGCAGTGAAGGTCCCCAATTGTCAGTGCGTTACCTTGTACACTTTATGGCCTTAAGACTGTAACTTTGTAACCAAATAAACCTCCTTTCATAAAAGCCAATCCGTTTCTGGTGTTTTGCATTCCAGCAGCATTAGCAAACTAGGAAAGCCACCAACAGTGAATAAGTGTGCCTCTTTGTCCACATCCTCTCCAGCACTTGTAATTTTCTGTTTTTTTTGTTGTTGTTGTTGTTTTGTTTTTTATAATGTCCATTCTACTAGGTGTGAGGTAATATTATTGTGGTTATTGTAGTAGGTGTGAGGAGATATCTTATTGTGGTTTTGATTTGCATTTCTCTGATATCCAGTGAGTTTGAGCATCTTTTCATATGTGTTTGAGCCATTTGTATTTCCTCTTCAGAAAAGTGTCTGTCCATATCTTTTGCCCACTTTTTAATTGGCTTGTCTTTTTGTTGCTGAGTTTTAGAATCTCATTATATATTTTTGTTGTTAATCCTTATCTGATACGTGGTTTCTAAATATTGTCTCCTATTGCATATGCATGCTGCCTTTTTACTTCTCTGACAAAAGTCCTTTAATGCACAAAAGTGTTCAATTTTGAAGAGATCCCATTTATCTATTTCTTCTTTCATTGCTCGTGCTTTGGGTGTAAGGTCTAGGAAACCAACTCCTATAACAAAATCTTTAAGATATCTTCCTGTGTTTTCTTCTGAAAGTTTTATGGTCTTAGCTCTAATGTTTGGGTCTTTGATCCATTTTGAGTTAATTTTTGTATGAGGTGTGAGATAGGAGCCCTGTTTCATTTTTTTGAATAAGGATATCCAGTTCTCCAAACACCATTCATTGAAGAGGCTTCTCTGTCCCTGTTGCATTGGCTTGTCTGCTTTATCAGTGATCAATTGCCTATAAATGAGAGGGTATATTTCTGAACACTCAGTTTCCTTTGGTCAGTATATCTATCTTTATGCTAGTACCATGCTGTTTGGACCACTGTAGCTTTTTAATATGCTTTACAGTCTGGTAATGTGGGACCTCCCACTTCATTCCTCTTTCTCAAGATATTTTTAGCTATTTGTGGCACCCTGCCCTTCCAAATAAATTTGGTTTTTTGTTCTATTTCCGCATGTTGAGGTTTTAATTGGAGTTGTATTGAATCTATAAATCAGTTTAGGTAGAGTTGACATCTTAACTATATTTAGTCTTCCAATCCATGAGCACGGTATGTCCTGCCTTTTATTTAGGTCCTCTGTGATTTCTTTTAGGAATTTCTTATTGTTTTCTGTGTATAGCTCTTTTGTGGTCTTGGTTAAGTTTATTCTTAAATATTTGATTCTTTTGGTTGCTGTTGTAAATGGAATCTTTTTCTTGATTTCCTCTTCATGTTGCTCGTTACTAGTGTGTAGGAAAACCACTGATTTTTTTTTAAAAATTCATTTTTTTGAAATATATTCTCATACCATACAGTCATCCAAAGTGTACAGTTGTTCACAGTACCATCATATAGTTGTGCATTCATCACCCCAATCTATTTTTTGAATATTTTCCTTGTACCAGAAAAAGTGAAAAAAAGAATAAGAAATAAAAGTAAAAAAGAACACCCAAATCATCCCCCCCACCCTATTTTTCATTTAGTTTTTTGTTACCATTTTTCTACTCATCCATCCCTACACTGGATAAAAGGATTGGGATCCACAAGGCTTTCACAATTACATTGTCACACCTTGTAAGCTGTATTGCTATATGGTCGTCTTCAAGAGTCAAGGCTACTGGGTTGTTTGATAGTTTCAGGTATTTATTTCTAGGTATTTCACTTTACTAAAACCTAAAAAGGGTTATCTATATAGCTCATAAGAGTGCCCACCAGAGTGACCTCTTGACTCCATTTGGAATCTCTCAGCTATGGAAACTTTGTTTTGTTTCATATTGCATCCCCCTTTTGGTCAAGAAGATGTTCCCAATCCCATGGTGTCAGGTCCAGATTCATCCCCGGGAGTTATTTCCCATGTTGCCAGGGAGATTTACACCCCTGAGTGTCAGATCTCACGTAGGGGGGGGGGCAGTGAGTTCAACCGGTGAGTTGGCTTAGCTAGAGAGAGAAGGCCACATCTGAGCAATAAAGAGGTACTCGGGGAGACTCTCAGGCAAAATTGTAAGCAGGTTTATCCTTTCCTTTGCTGTAATGAGCTTCATAAGGACAAGTCCCTTTATAGAGGGCTCAGCACATCAAATGGTCAGTCCTCAATATTTGTGAGAACATCAGCAACAATCCAGTTGAGGAAGCCCAACACCTGTGAATTTTCCCTGGCCCCTCAGGTGTCCCTGCATGTATATTTTTATTCTCTGCCCAAATTACTTTGGGATGTGTCACTTTTTCACAATAGCCTATACAAACCTACCAGGTCTCACTTCCTATTAAAAGTTTCATGTAATTATGGTATGTGAACAAACTGTATGAGTTAAATTGTTTAGGAAATATAGCTCTTGCACCAACTAAGCATCTCTTCCCTTGGTCTCACATGGAATTTAAGGTTTTAAGACACAGTCAGTATCATCCTTTACCCTTTGGCCCTATTTTCCCTAACCACATCTGCTTCATTCATATCTCTGGTTGAAGTCTGGACTCTTTTTCAGCTTTTTTAACAGTTGCTATATGTTCTAATACTGAAATTCATATCTGCTGAGTTCTAGCTCTAAGTTTCAGGTGTCACACAGATACCCAATATTTTAGAAACCAATCATGTTATATACAAAGGGTTTAGCATCTCAGAGTTTGGAGATAGCCATTACAATTCAGGAATAGATTTGACTGCTGTAAGAGCCCACAACCCAGGGACCTTCACAACATTCGTTCCCCTTTTAGGCTGTGCTCTAAGATTCAATTCTGTTTTTTCACATTGTAGCCAGTTCACACTGGTGAGGCATTTCAGTGTTTACCCTTGTTTCTGGTGTAGTTCACTCAAAATGCTGTCTACAGGTTCCATTCACCTTGTGGTGTGTCTCACAGCTTCAGTCTTTCTCACAGGTGGCTCAATATTCCATTGTATACACACACAGCAGCCCACCATCCTGTTCCTCAGTTGATGCACTCCCAGGCCACCTCCAACTATTGCAGATCATGTGTACGCTCTCCATCAACACCAGGGAACACTATTGATTTTTGCATGTTGTTCTTGTACCCTGCCACTTTGCTGTATTCATTTATTAACTCTAGTAGCTTTGCTGTAGATTCTTCTGAATTTTCTACATATAGGATCATGTCATCTGCAAATAAGGAAAGTTTTACTTCTTTCTCTCCAATTTGGATGCCTTTTATTTCCTTTTCTTGCCTAATTGTTCTGGCTAGAACTTCCAGTACAATGATGAATAACAGTGGTGGGCATCTTTTGTCTTTTTCGGATCTTATAGGGATAACTTTCAGTCTCCGTTGAGTATGATGTTAGCTGTGGATTTTTCATATATTTCTTTACCATATTGAGGAAGGTCCCTTCTTTTCCTACCCTTTTGAGGGTTTTCGATTTGCTGCTGGATTCGATTTTTTAGTATTTTGTTGAGGATTTTTACATCTATACTCACTAAAGAGATTGGTCTATAGTTTTCTTTTGTTGTAGTAAATTTGTTTGGCTTTGGTTAGGTAGCTTTCCCTCCTCTTCTGTTTTTTGAAGATTTTGACCAGTATTTGTTCTAATTTTTTTTTTTTTTTTTTTTTTGAATGCTTGGTAGAATTCAAATGACAAATGATCTGGTCCTGGATTTTCCTTTTTTGGGAGCTTTTTGATGACTGATTCAATCTCTTGTGATTGGTTTGTTGAGGTCATCTTTTTCTTCTCTAGTGAGTGTTGTTTGTTCATGCTTTTCTAGGAAGTTGTCCATTTCATCTCAGTTGCCTAGTTTATTAGAATATAGTTGCTCATAGTATCCTTTCATTATCTTCTTTATTTCTGTAGGGCATTAATTATATTCCCTGCCTCATTTCTGATTTTATTTATTTGAGTCCTCTCTCTCTTTTTGTTTTCTGTTAGCCTAGCTAGGGATCCATCGATTTTATTGATTTTCTCAAAGAATCAACTTCTGGTTTTGTTGGATTCTCTCTTGTTTTCATGTTCTAAATTTCATTTATTTTTGTGCTAATCTTTGTTATCTTTCCTTCTGTTTGCTTTGGGGTTAGTTTGGTGGTCTTTCTGTAGTTCCTCCAGGTGAACAGTTAATTCCTTGGTTTTTGCTTTCTTCTTTTTTAATAAAGGCATTTAGGGCAATACATTTTCCTCTCAGCACTGCCTTTGGTGTATCCCGTAAGTTTTGATGTGTTGTATTTTCATTTTCATTTGTCTCAAGGTATTTGCTAATTTCTCTTGTAATTTCTTCCTTAACCCACTGGTTGTTTAAGAGTGTGTTGGTTAGCCTCCATTGATTTTTGAATTTTCTGGCCTTTCACCTGTTACTGAGTTCCAACTTCATTTCATTACTATCTGAGAAAGTGTTTTGTGTATCAATATTTTAAAATTTATTGAGCTCTTGTTTTTCTGGTTCCTGCCCTGCATATATGGAACCTTTTTTTGAGGGGTCTCCCTAGATACAATTGACCCCAATCAGATTTTCCCAGTCTAGACAGTCCCATGTCTTGGGAGGAGGGTGTAATCCATATGAAGTTTCCCTGAAAATCAGATCCAGTAAGTTGTCAGACTCTACTGTATAGCCTCTAGACTCTGATTTTCCTAACATGTCGAGCATGTGGTGCTTGTCAGCCTGCAGCTCCCACCTGCATAATGAGATGTGGTTCCTCTAATTCTCAGCAACCCCTCCCTGCCAGGGGTGTGGTTGACTTACGTTGTTTCTGTTTTCCATCCCCTGGGGTCTGAATTCTCTGAAGGAGAGCTGCCACTTGATCTGGGCCACAACCCCGTCTCCCCTTTCTTGGGGAAGATATGCCATTTGGGAATTATCTCCCCCACTTGACCCATTGCTGTATCTGTCAGACCTGTCTTAGCTATGCCCTTGCTTGTGTCCAGCTGCCAAATGAAAATATCTGAGGCTTTCTCTAATGAGCTACTGAGAATAGTTTTTTAAAAAGAAAAGCCTAAAAAAAAAAGATAAAGATAAATAGAAAAGAAAAAAAAAGAAATCTTTTTCAGAGTCTTTCCCCAGTCCCCAAGTTTCACCAGTCAAGAGCCGGAGTCCGTACCCGGCTCCGCCTACCCCTTGTTGGGGCACAGCCCCTTTCCAACACTCTAAGCTCATCTGACACCAAATGCCTCCATCTTCATTCCTTTTTATTTTATTTAATTTTGTCTTTTTCCCTCAGCCCCACCTCCTCTCTGGTAGGATTAAAGCCACAGTTATAGCTTTTCTGAGCTTCTTTCTTTTGCTTGAAGTAGAGACTACCTCAAGGTATGCCCTGTAAGGAATTATCTCCTTTACCTGACTAGTTACTCTCAGACATACTTTAATTCTTCCTTTGCCTGGGACAGTGCTGAAACCTGAGACTTCCTGCAGCTCTGGTGAGCTATTGAAAAGTTAAAAAAAAAAAAACAAAAAACAAAGAAAGAGAGAGATAGGAAAAAAAAAAAAAAACAACCCAGTTCCCCGACTTTGCCGATCAAGAGCTGGATTTGGTACCCATTTCTGTGTTTCTACATGTCCCTTTTTCTTGGGGCCCAGCCCTTTCCCAGTGTTCTGAGATCCTCCAACTCCAAAAGTCTCTGTTTTGTTTGCGTGTTTGTTTTGTTGTTGTTTTTGTTGTTGTTGATGTTAGCCCTGCCTCCTCTCTACTGGGCGAAACCATCTGGTTCCTTTCATGCTTGCTCTTGATTTATCTGTGCTCATAGCTTTTATTCAGCAGTCCAAATTTATTAATTAATTATGCAGTTGGAGCGTGGTTGAGCCATGCTCCTTGCTCCCAGCAGAAATTTCTTCTTTTTCTCTTGGTGAACGCGCTCCCAGACAGCCTGCCATGCTAATGAGGGAGGGGGCCAGCCGCCTGGCTGGGGAAACTTAACAGCTCTTTTCTGTGATCTCAGCCATTCCACCATTCTAGACTAGTGTATGATGTGGGTCTTGTCACAGAAGTCCCCCAATTAGTTGTTCCAGACAGTTCCTGGCTATTTACCAGCTTTTTTAGAGGAGTAACTAAATTCCACACTTTACCACACTGCCATCTTGCCCCGTGTTCCAGAATATGTTTTAGCAAGTGTTTTTTCTACAATTTTGATGTGATGTTTTTTCTCGCTTAAAATATTAATGTGGTGGATTAAATTGATTGATTTTTGAACATTGAATTAGTTTGGAAAGTCTATTTTACCTTTGTTTTTGAAAAATATTTTTCTTTCTATAGAATTTTAGATTGACAGCTTTTTCTTTCAACTTTTTCTCCTCTGCCATCACCCACTGCCACTGCCCCTGCTAGAGGCAGCTAGCAAGGCTGTGATCAGTTTTCTTCTGACATAGCTGTGGGGGTTGGGGAGTTTTCTTGGACAAAATTCCCATTAACTCATGGTTTTCAGCTCTTGAAGTTCCACGTTTTAAAGATTAGTTGGGCTTTTGTTCTACTTTGGGATGCTTCCCACTGTCTTTATTTTGTCCAGATCTTGTAATTTTTATCTATTAGAAGCTATATTCAATTGCTTCAGTTTGTTTAGATTTCTAGACATAACCACATATTCAATTTTATCATGTGTTGCTTTTTAATTTTTTTTCTTTCTTTCTCTTTGTATCTGCTAGATCACTTTTTTTTTTAATTAGAGAAGATGTTGGTTTACAGAACAATCATGCATTAAAATATAAAATATGGTTGTACTGTTGGATAAAGTCCATGGTTTACCTTAGTATTCATTGTTTGTGTAGTATAATGTCATAGATTACCATTTAAAATTTTTATTCTGTTACAATTTATACAATCTGACATTTCCCCTTTTAATGATACTCAGATATATATATTTCAGTGCTATCACATTCACAGTGTTGTGCTACCATCACCATCATCCGTTTCCAAAACAGATCCATCATTCCAGTTAGGAACCCTGTACATTTTAAGCCTCGACTTCTGCTTCTTTATTCGCTTCCCTTTTCCTGATAACATATTGCATTACTTAGGGTTCTCTAGGGAAACAGAATCAACAAGAGATACCTATCAATATAAGATTTTATGAAAGTGTCTCATGCAACTGTGGGTATACACAAGTCCAAATTCCATAGGGCAGGGAGAAAACTGGCAACTCCAGTGAAGGTGTTTGATGAACTCCTCAGGCAACGAGCTGGCAGCTCTTTGTCAAAGACTTCTTTATCATCAATTTCCCAATCATGTTCCTTCCAAGTCCCTTACCATCCAGCCAAACCATTAGCAACAGCCCATGAATCAGTATACAAACACACCTCTGGCCAGTTCTCCTTCCAAGCAAAGTGAACAACCAGGTAAACAGTTTGAAGTTCTACTCCCTGGGAGGATTTCCCTTCACCACTGTCCTTCAGGGACATCCCAGAAAGGGGCTGCAGTGCTTGTAGTGAAGAACCATCTGTAAACCAGGCCCAAGTTTTGTCTTTCTCAGTCAATTGTAAGGAACTCCCCAAGATGCCGTAGCTGTGGGCTAGGAAAGAAGGTAAGGTGGAAGGAGTGGGGGCCTTGGGCATTTGGGCACATGTAATGTACTTGTGCCTTCAGAAACTGCTCAAGCTCTATCGTGTATATACCATTTCCATTTTGTGATGGAGTGCTACTGTGCATGCCCAACTTTATGGCTTGGCGGGTCAGACAACACCCAGCTCATAAGTAACTCAGGTCTCATGGTAACTTGGTGAACCATGGTTACATGTTCTGTCTCTGCTAAGGCCCAATAGCAGGCGAAAAGCTGTTTCTCAAATGGAGAGTAGTTATCTGCAGAGGATGGTAAGGCTTTACTCCAAAATCCTAAGGGCCTGCATTGTGATTCTCCTGTAGGAGCCTGCCAAAGGCTCCAAACAGCATCTCTATTTGCCACTGACACTTGGAGCACCATTGGATCAGCTGGATCATATGGTCCAAGTGGAGAGCAGCTTGTACAATAGCCTGGACCTGTCATAGAGCCTCATTTTATTCCGGTCCCCACTCAAAACTAGAAGCTTTCCTGGTCACTTGGTCAGTGGGCCAAATAGCACACCCAAATGACGAATATGTTGTCTCCAAAATCTAAAGAGGCCAACTAAGCGTTGTGCCTCTTTTTTGGTCGTAGGAGGGGCCAGATGCGACAGCTCATCTTTTACCTTATAAGGGATATCTTGACATGCCCCACACCACTGGACACCTAGAAATTTTACTGAGGTGGGAAGCCCCTGTATTTTTTTTGGATTTATCTCCCATCCTCTGCAACGCAAATACCTTACCAGCAAATCTAGAGTAGTTGCTAATTCTTGCTCACTAGGTCTAATCAATATATCATCAATATAATGGGGCAGTGTGATGTCTTCTAGGAGGGAGAAATGATCAAGATCCCTGTGGACAATATTATGAGAGTTGTTATACCCCTGAGGTAGTGCAGTGAATGTATACTGCTGGCCTTGCCGGCTGAATGCAAACTGTTACTGGTGGTCCTTACTAACAGCTATTGATAGAAAACCATTTGCCATATCAATAGCTGCATACCATGTACCAGGGGATGTTTTGATTTGCTCAAGCAATGATACCACATCTGGAACAGCAGCTGCAGTTAGAGTCACCAGTTGGTGAAGCCTATGATAATCCACTGTCATCCTCCAAAATCCATCTGTTTTCTGTACAGGCCAGATAGGAGTGTTGGATGGGGATGTGGTGGGAATCACCAACCCTGCATCCTTCAAGTCCTTAAGAGTAGCATTAATCTCTGCAATCCCTCCAGGAATCTATTATTGCTTCTGGTTTACTATTTTGATAGACAGGGGTGGTTTTAGCGGCTTCTACTTGGCCTTTCCCACCATAATAGCCTTCACTTCACAAGTCAGGGAACCAATGTGAGGATTCTGCCAGTTGCTGAGTATGTCTATTCCAGTAATGCATTCCGGAACTGGGAAAATAACCACAGAATGGTTCCAGGGACCCATTGGACCCACTGTGAGATGGACCTGAGCTGAAACTCCATCGATCACCTGACCTTCATAAGCCCCAACTCTGACCGGTGGACCAGAGTGACGTTTTGGGTCTCCTGGAATTAATGTGAATTCTGAAACAGTTTATAATGATCCCTGAAATATCGGATCATTTCCTTTTCCCCAATGTAC
Source organism: Choloepus didactylus (assembly GCF_015220235.1). Classification (NCBI taxonomy): domain Eukaryota; kingdom Metazoa; phylum Chordata; class Mammalia; order Pilosa; family Megalonychidae; genus Choloepus; species Choloepus didactylus. The sequence continues at coordinate 172,717,521 of NC_051310.1, forward strand.
AGTTACCCTGGTAAAAGGCTGTAGGTCCCCCTGCAGAAGGCTGGGAGGAAGATTAACAGTATACATTTTTGGCAGTGTAACAGGGTCCTCCCTGAAAGGTACTCGGCCTTCCCCTCATTCAAGGGGCCTGGATCTGTAAAGTGTCTCAAGTCTGGGAATTGATTAAGGGGCCATGACTCTGTAGACTTTTGTCCACTTAACCTTGAATTCTTCTGCTTATACAGATAAAACAAGAATTTGGTAGACTGCCCATCTATTTTATTGCTAAGTACTCCATGATCTACTAGCCAACGCCATAAGTCTCTGCAAGTCAGATTATTTTGACTGTTGCTTTGAGCCTGCTTTCCATTATGGTAGCCACGCCCATGTTGTCTTTGGCGATTAACTGTCATGTGGCTTCTGCTGACTTGGAATCTGATTATCCCCATTGTGTTTAAGGATTCCAGCTCAGTGACAGCAGTTCCCACAGTAATATCTCACCTACAGAGAAGGGCAACTACAGGGCTCTTCAGGGATGATGAAGGTAGTCTCACAAATTTATTCCTCATAGTCCTGGTAAAAGGTGTTTCCTCTGGACATTCCAGGGGTGTGTGAGCAGGTCTTTCTTAATAAATCCACTCTAACATTCCAATCTCTCCAAGCCTTTGAATCCCCTCCTCTACATTATATCAGGGCAGTTCTGGCATTTTGAGCTCAGGTAATGTCAGCCACCTTTTGATCCACATTTCAGCCAACCACTCAAACTGTTAACGCCCTTTCTAACCCTTTGAGCTATAGCATTGAATGCAGAATCTATGCTTAGTGGTCCCATATCATTAAATTCAGCCTGATCCAACTTTATATTCCTTCTACCTTTATCCCACACCCGTAATATCCATTCTCACACATATCCCCCTGATTTCTGTCTGTATAAATTGGAAAACCCATACAGTTCTTTTGGAGTATAGCATACATCCTCATGGGTCACGCTTTGTACCTAACCTTTCAGGGCCTGTTGGGACTTTAGTTATTGGTCTTGAAGTAAAGAATGCTGGTAGGGGTAGGTAATGAAAAGAATTAGAAGTATCCCTCAAGCCATTTACCTCAGAACATTTTATTGCAGTTTCATCTCATGAAACAGGATTAATCTCTCCAGACAGAGGTGTGAGGGCTGCTTCCTCAGGGGAGGTCATTACAGGTTTAGCAGGCACTGTAGGGTTCATCTCTTTAGGTGGAGGTTGGATTGCAGGCTCCTCAGAGCAGTCTGGAGGTTGGAAAGTTGTTTATTCAAGCAGGCTGGAGGTTAGGTAGCTGTCTCCTCAGGGCATACTGGAGGTGGTGGGTGGGCTGTTTCCTCAGGACAGACCACTACAGGTATATCTAATAAAGACTCAGTAGAATCCAGGGTCGCAGTGACCTCACTGCCATTATTATCAATCCATACGGCCGCATCCCCAGTTTCAGGATCGTATTTTCCAATCAATGCCTTTACTTTAACAGCAGACACCTTGCGAGGTTGAGATTTTAGTTTACGTTGTAAATCTGCTACTCACACAAGGAGACCCTGGGTCTGGTTTTTAGAAATCTCAAGCCTGCAGCAACAGGAAACAAAATTTTCTTTCGGGGCACACATAGAAACCTTTATATCTGTCATATGGTGCTTACGTTTCAAATTTGAAGCCTTCAGCTTGTCTCTTTCTGTTATAACTTTATCCAGTGTATCTAAGAGCAACCAGCCAACATCTTTTTACCTCTTAACTCTGCAAAACTCTGTTAAGGTGTCAAAAACACTTGTCACCCAGAGCCTTGCTTCGTGTGAGAGTATGATTAGGAGAATCAAACATTGTTCTTTTCCGTATCTCCATTGCCTAGTCATGCCATGGACTGTCAGTGTTATCTTTGTTACTGGAAATGGAGTCATTAGTTCCTTTGATTCTAATCAAAGTAAAAAACCAATTGTAAAAGCCCATTTTAAGATTCTGTTTCTCAACAACCACTCCTGGTACCAAGTTGTAGTAATTAGGGTTCTCCAGGGAAATGGAATCAAGAGATAGCTATAAATATAAGATTTTATAAAAGTGTCTCATGCAACTGTGGGGATGAATGAGTCCAAATTCCATAGGGCAGGCAGCAAACTGGCATCTCCAATGAAGGTGTTCGATGAACTCCTCAGGCAGTGAACTGGCAACTCCGATGAAGGTGTTCCAGGAACTCCTGAGGCAGTGAAGTGGCAACTCCGATGAAGGTGTTCCATGAACTCCTCAGGAAATGCTTTGCTGGCTAGCTGAAGAAGAAGTGAAGGTCCTCTGTCTTTCTCGCTTTAAAGTCTTTGACTGATTGGATTAAATCCAGCTGATTAAATTCTCTCATTGTGGAAGACACACCCTTCATTGATGTTATCAGTCACAGCTGCAGCCAGTTGACTGATGATTTAATAAACCAACCTTCTGGTTTCTTAACCAGCCACAAATATCCTTGCAATAACGGTTAGTCCAATGCTTGCTTGACCAGACACCTGGACACCATCACCTGGCCAGGTTGACACATGATTCTAACTGTCACAGCTATATTCTAGATTCTGATTCTAAGAGCTGGCTTATTCTAATTGTTTCAAATCAGTGAGATCATACAATATTTGTTCTTTTTGTGTATGGCTTATCTCACGCAACATTTTGTCTTCAAAATGTCTCATGTATCAGAAGTTCATTCTTTATTATGGTTGAATAATATTTCATATTATGTATATACCACATTTTATTTATCTCTTCATCGATTGATGGACACTGCTCATTTTTTATTGTTTCATATTCCCTGCAGATATTTTACAGCTTGCCCTTACTTATTTAAACATAACTTGGTTTTGTTATTTATGTCTGATAATTGCATAGGCTGAAATATTTGTGGCTTTTTAAAGTAAAAATCTTTTACTTTAGGTTGACAAATTATTAGATATTATGCTATAAAACTCATGTACAATCTTTTATAATCATTATACATAAAAGTAATCTTGTCCCTTTCCTTTTTAACAGTTCTGGCAAATGTTGTTTGTGCTATCACATTAAATTATGTAAGGAAAGCAGGATGTTCCAACAAATACATTTTTTTTCAGTTTTTTAAAATGCAATTTTATTGAAATCTATTTACACACCATATAATCCATCCAAAGTACACACTCAGTTGCTCACAGTATCATTATATAGTTGTGTATTCATTTCCAAATCAATTTTAGAATATTTTCATTTCTCCAAAAAAAAAAATATATATATATATAAAAGAATACCCAAAACATCCCATATGCCTTATCCCCAACAGTTTTTTTTTGTCTTTATTTTATTACATCATCTTCCCGTATTCTAGATAGAGGGCGTGTCAGTCACAAGGTTTTCAAAATCACATGGTCACGTGATGAACGCCATGTAGTTACACAGTCATCATCAAGGTTCAAGGCTGCTCAATTACAGTTCAGCAGTTTCAGGTATTTCATGCTGGCTATTCTAATACACTAGAAACTAAAAAGAAATATCTATATACTGCATAAGAATAACCTCCAGAATGACCTCTCAACTCTATTTGAAATCTTTTAGCCACTGAAACTTTATTTTGTTTCATTTATTTTCTTCCTTTTGGTCAAGAAGGTATTCTCATTTCCATGATGTGTGGGCCAGGCTCATCCCTGGAGATCATGTCCCACCTTTCCAGAGAGATTTACAACCCTGGGTGTCATATCCCATGTAGTGACTTTATTTCCACAGTTGGCTTAGAGAGAGAGGTATGACTGTTTTTGCATTTCTCATTTCATTTTGGTAGTTTTCTATATTAGTGCATTATTTCTTTGTGCTTGGGTATTTGTGATTGTGTGCTATTCATTGTTCTTAAAGGTTTTTTTTGTTGTTGTTTGGCTTCTTTGTTGCTCAGCAGGAAGATTCTTTACTCTGGAGATTTATTTGTGCCAGTTTCCAGAGACATTGTCATTCTATATCCATTTAATAAATTTAATGTTTGACATGTAAAAATCTATGTAATATTCTTGTAAATACCACACAGCCAGTAGACTCACACAGACTGTTTACATGGATTTCTTCTGAACTCTTAAATTTCTAGCAAACCAGTTGTTGCTGTTCATGAAAGAATGTAGTTCTGGCATGGATGCTGATTGTATTTTCACTTATGTTAATGAGTAAAATGAAAGTGAATGAGTGAAGATGTCAGAACTTCATTCAGTTATCAATTATGTGAATGTTGTCTTTGATGAATGAGATAACTTTTGAATACTGGAAGAATATTTCTTGAAGTTTTAAAAGTTATTCACAATGTCACAACTATGAACATTATCCACTTTTAGGTTTCATCTGCATTTTTAACATTTCCCCATCACTTTCTTAAGTCTAGACAATTGTTTTGAATTAGTTAAGTTAGATTTTAAATTTGGGTCCTGGTGGAGGTCAGGTGTGACACAATGGGAAACCAAGGCTTTAGTAGAAGAGGAAAGAGTTTTGTTACACACAGGTCGCAGAGAGAGAGGGGTGCTGTTCCAGTTTGCTAATGCTCCCAGAATTCAAAATACCAGAAATGAATTGGTTTTACAACAGGGGTTTATTAGTTCACAAATTTACAGTTCTAAGACCATGAAAATGTCCCAATTAAGGCATCAGTAGGATGACACCTTCTCTGAAGAAAGGCCAGTGGTATCTGGGGTTCCTCTGTCACAGGGGCAGACACATGGCTGGAGTCTGCTGGGCCTCTCCCAGGGTTAGCGTCTGGTTTCCGTTGTTTTCTCCAAAATGTCCCTGGGCTTCTGTCTTAGCTTCTCCCTCTCAGCTCCTGTGTGTCTGTTCCAGTTTGCTAATGCTGCCGTTTTGCAAAATACCAGAAATGGATTGGCTTTTATAAAGAGGGTTTATTTGGTTACAAAGTTACAGTCTGAAGACCATAAAGTGTCCAAGGTAAGGCATCAACAATAGGGTACCTTCACTGGAGAAAGGCCATTGGCATCTGGAAAACCTCTGTAACCTGGGAAGGCACGTGGCTGGCATCTGCTTGCTCCCAGGTTGTATTTCAAAACGGCATTCTCCAAAGTGTCAGCTTTCAGTGACCATCTTCAAAATGTCTCTGTAAGCTGCAGCAGCAAGCTCCTTCTGTCTGAGCTCTTATATAGGGCTTTGGTAAACTAATCAAGGCCCATGCAGAATGGGTGGGGCCATACCTCCATGGAAATTATCTAATCAGAGATATCACCTATAGTTGGGTGGGTCACATCTCCATGGAAACAACCTAATCCAGAGGTTCCCATCTAATCAACACTCATATGTCTGCCCCCACAAGATACCATTAAAGAACAAGGCTTTTTCTGGAGGACATAATATAGACAAACTGCCATAGTGTCCTTGCTTGTTTCTCCCAGGGTGTTTCTCTCTAAGTATCTGGGGGTCCTGTCTTAGCTTCTCCGGGGCAAACTCTGGATTTCATCTCTTAGCTTCTCTTCTGGTTCTGGTTTCAATGGCTGTCTTCAAAATGTCTCTGGGTGTTTTCTCCCTATGCATTTCTGAGTTCTCTTCAAAATGTCTCTGCCTTTTATCCTCTCATAGAAGATGCCAGTATACTAATTGAGATCCACCTTGAATGGGTGGCGTCACATCTCCATGGAAATAATGTAATCAAAACTTTCCACACACAAGAAGTCTGCACTCACAAGATTGGATTAAAAGAACATGGGTTTTGTGGTATACGTAATAGATTCAAACCAGCACAGTTGCTATGAGGGGTTGACAGGAAGCATGATCAATTCAGCAGCTCTGCCAGTAGGTGGGGAGCACATAAGCAGAACAAGAGAGATCCATTGGCTTATGTCTTTATTGTGGTCCAGGTGTGGAGGTTAATAGCTATTCTGTGAGAGTCAAGGATTGGTTACTTTAAAGCAAATTTGTGTGAATAGGTGAAGGGAGTGGGGTTCCAAGGGCGATGGGAATGGTTATCTTGTCATTTGTGACCAGCTGTGGGTTTTTGGTGATCTGTGTGTGTGGTGTGGGGGGTGGCCACAGATGAAGGTTTGGGCTCTGGGAGTTTATGCTCAAGGGCTGGGAAGCTGCTCAATAAATAGGTCAGAAGTCAGTTTTCAGCCAAGTGGCTTAGCCCAAAGTACAATGGATGCTGAGGCAGCACTCAGAAATTTTTTATAGTCATGGTATCAATTAACAAAACAATAAATCAATCTTGATTGGTAGCTTTACCTGTTTCTGTGGTACAAATACTTCTACCATTATCTCACTGAATGTGCAATTTGGCGTGATGGGGAACAGCACACTATTTCATAGTATTTCCATTGTTCATATAACAGTTGTAAATAGCCTCAAGAACATGGATGACAGTAGTACAGTAAAATAATTAGGGAATTATGTATTTTGAGTATTTACTACTTTTATTATATTTTTGAGAATTTATTACCTTTTTTTTTTTTTTTTAAATAGATAGGTACTTGACAAATAAGTATGCCATTAAAAAAACTTACGAACACCCTATACTACCAGATGAAAAGTCTCCAAAATCCCTCTCCACATTCTTTGGTAACCTCCAGTCTACCTTCTGTCTCTGTGAATTTCCTATTTCTAGAGCTCTCATGTTAGTGATGTCATAGCATTTTTATCCTTATGTGCCTTGTTTATTTCACTGAATATAATGTTTTCAAGTTTCTTCCATGTTGCAGCATGTCTTAGAACTTCATTCCTTGTTACGACCAAATAATGTTTCATTGTATATATGTACCACATTTTCCTTATCCATTAATTTGTTGATGAATACTTGGGTGGTTTCTACCTTTTGACTGTTGTGAAAATGCTTCTATAAATGTTCATATGCAAGTATCTGTTTGGGACCCTGTTTCCAGTTTCTTTGGATATATACCTAAGAAAAGGATTGCTGAGTCATATGGTAATTCTGTATCTAACTTTATGAGGAACTGCCATATTCCTTTCTACAGTGGCTGCACCATTTTACGTTTCCACCAACTATGTTCTAAAGTTCTAGTTTTTTCCTTCCACTCCAATACTTGTCATTTTCTAGTTTTTTAAATGATAGCCATCCTTGTGGGTATCAAGTGGTATCTTGGCCATTATTTCCTCAAATACTCTTTCTGCTCCTTTCTCTCTCTCTTGTCCCTCAGGAACTCCAATGATGTGTATGCTGGTCCAATGATGTGTATGCTGGTATACTTGATGTTGTCCCGCAGGTCCCTCAATCCCTGTTCATTTTTTTTTTTCCCTTCTCCTGACACTGAATAATTTCAGCTGTCTTGTCTTCAAGGTTGCTGATCGTTTCTTCTGCCTGTTCAAATCTGCTGTTGAATCCATATAATGTTTTTCATTTCAACTGGATTATTCATTTCAAAATTCAGTTTCAACTACTTTGTAGCTCCAAAATTTATTTGGTTCCTTTTTATAATTTCTCTCTCTCGACTTTGTTCAATGTTTTCCTAATTTCCTTTAGTTCTTTGTATGCAGATTCCTTTAGCTCATCTATCATATTTAAGTTGATTGAAAGTTGTTGACTAGTAGTTCCAATCTGTATACTTCTTCAGGGATGGTTTCTGTCAAGTTCTTTCATTCCTGTGAAGGAGCAGTACTTTCCTGTTTCTTTTTGTGGTTTGTGTTTTCTTGTGAACATTTTGAATATTGTGTTTCTATAACTCTGGAAATCTAGTTCTCCCACTCCTCTGGGAGTACAAGTTTTTTGTCATTTTTGATGACTGGAGCCATCAATTTGTGACTTTTCCAAGCTGTTTTTGCTCTCAAATGGGGAATGGAAAGAGAAAAATAGAAAAACAAAATTAGGTACTGCCTTTTTAAGACTTCCCTACTGCTTTTGCCTGAGGATGGCTGGAACAATGGCTGCCCTCAGAGTCAGTCCCCAAGCAATCTGAAGTAGCTGATCAAAAGCAGTGATCAGCAGTCAGGCCACGCATCCCCACATTTTAAGGAGTAGGTCTTTATAGCCCACCCTGGCACCAGCAAGCTGTACCAGGCATCTAGGCTGCAGTCTCCACTGCTCCCTGTCGTGTGGGTGGGGGATGACTGATGGTAGTAGGTACTGAGGTGGTGAAATTCACCTGTGTTTACTGAATTTACCAGCCTCTTTCTCCAGGTCTTTCCTGGATCCTGCAAGTATTCCATTAGACTCCAGAATTCCAAAATAAGTAATTTAGATAGTTTTTGCCAGTTCAATAGTCTTTTGGTGGAGGGACTGATTCCTGGAGCTTCCTGTTTTACTATGTTCCCACAATATTGGCTGTTTTTGTAAATAAAGTTTTATTGGAATAGAGTCATGCCCATTTGTTTACATATTGTTTGTGGCTACTTTCTTGCTACAGTGGAAGAATTGAGTACTTGTGACAGAAACAGTGTGACCTACAAAGCTTAAAACATTTGCTATCTGGCCTTTTATGGGAACAGTTTGCCAATCTCTGCTTTAGATAAATACTGTATGTTGGCTAATAGTTGATATATCACAAAGAGTATTAGGTTTGCCATTGTTTGGTTCTTCAGCTGTCTTTTGCCAGGGCTGCTATGACAAATGCCACACTGTGGTTTGGTTTAAACAATGGGAGTTTATTGTCTCATGGTTTTGGAGATGTGAAGTCCAAAATCAAGGTTTTGACAGGCCATGCTTTTTCCCAGCTTCTGTCCCATTCTGTTTTTAGCTTGCCACAATCCTTGTGGTTTGCATCTCTGCCTTTATCACATTGTAATCTGCCCTATTCTCTTGCTTCTTCTGACTGCTGGCTTCTACTGACTGTGTCCAATTTCTCTCTGCCTTATAAGGACTCCAGTCATATAGATTAAGGCCCAACCTGATTTACTTTAGCCTCATCTATTCACAAATGAGTCCATAACTTAACATCTATATCTCATTCACAAATGAGTCCATAGCTTAACTAATAGCATCTTCAAGGGTCCTAATTACAAATGAGTTCACACCCACAGGTCTTTAATGGGGGACATGATTCAATCCCCACCAGGGGAAACTGCTTTATCTTCCCAACCCTGACTTTCTTCATCTGTAAGATGGATATTACTTTTATTAGGGTTCTCCAGAGAAATAAAACCAAAAGGGTATATAATTTATTATAAGCAATTGGCTCATGTGACCATGGGGCTGACAAGTCTGATCTCTGTATAACAAGCTGCAGGCTGGAAGTTGAAGGCCTTGGTCCAAATTCCTCAGGAGAAGCTGACTAGCTGGAAACTTGGACAAGAACCAGTGTTGAAGCTGAGGCAGAAATTCTTCTAACCTCTGAAATGCTCAGTTCTGCCTTTTAAGATCTCCAGCTGATTGAATGAGATTACTTACATTACTGAGGACGAAATATTCCTTGTTAATTGTAGATACAGTTGGGTGATTGTAGATATAAATCCCATCTATGAAATACCTTCACAATGTCAAGTAGGCCCGTGTTGACCAAACAACTGGACACCATAACCTAGCCAAGTTGATTCATGAAATTAGCCATAACATTACTAAATGATGTTTTTGAGGTCCTTTCTACTTCTGAAGTCCTGATAAACTTTGTAATATAAGGGTTTTAAAAAAACCTTTGGGAAGCATGAATAGAGATATGACACAGATGTGCACATGGACCAGAAAGTGGTGGAGAAAGAGATTTTCTTAGGGTTTAATAAATACAGGAATTGTTATCATACAGGTCTAATCTGATCCTGAACATTTGTTAAATTGTGTATTTTCTAATAGTAGGAGAGCCTAGGTTCCATTGTGTTAAACGGGTAAAGGAATAATGTGTTACTAACCTGTCACTAAACCCTAATGAAACGTTGTTCATATATCACTAAGCCACTCTTCTAGACCTGTATAGTCATAAATAGTTGTTGTATTATGACATTTAAAATACCAGTTACCTAATTGTATAATACTTTATGAACTCAGTAGTGGGCATATAATAGTGTGGCATATAATTATGCTTTCCTTCTACACTGTACTTAATGTGTATTTTTTTGTTAATAGATATTACAATAAAGATACATCATGAATTTCATATAATACTTAGAAAAATCAATGAAACAGTTAAAAGAAGAGATTACTTACCATTTGAAGAGTTATCTTTCAGCTAATAAATTCCATAGATCAGGGTATATAAAGAGTTCTGATCAAGGCCATACTGCCTCATGCATCCCTTAGAAGGGAGAAACCAAATCATCAATCATCTTAACTTTTTCCATCACAATCCAGTACCTGTCCCTTGTCAGTATCTTTTTGCCACATTTCTCAGTCATTGTTTCATAATTTGTCTTCAAAGGGCAAACATACTAATATTCTGGTGGTTACCAGGACTTGAGCCATACAATGGGAAGTGGAAATTCCCTCTGAAAAATTTGTTATTTGCAATTATAGTTCTTTATGAGCATTTTAATATATTCTTACCATTTTGACTATTCTTGTTTTCTTCTCTATCACAGTCCTATTTTTTATATGAGTTGGTGGAGGAGGCATTTACTTACATGGGAGTTTTCGAAGGCCGAAACTTCTTTTTTTGGGCCTTGTAATTTTCCATATGTATAATATCAATTGGGGCCTCTAAATCAGCCTCCCATAGTATTTTCTAATCTTGGAGATCAAATCAGTTGATTTTTATTTGATTCTTTTAATAAGCTTAAAAACCCATTGTTGATGTACATCATCATATTGCCGTGGCAGAGATATTAAAATCTACAGGCCGGATTAAAACTGCCAGGAACCACAATGATTAAAATATTTAGTAGTCCTCCCTGACTGAGGGTATAAAACTTTTCCAGTATAGTTGATTTGTGTGTTGTTGCATCAGTTTAGTGAAGCTTCCAGTCCACTCACATATAGCTTCATTGTCTTTCTAAACCGACTGCCAGCCTTGTCAGAGGGGACCCTCTAGTGCCCCTATTTGGGAAAACAAGTCTTATTCATCATGATGAAGAGCCTTTAGGTAATTGTTTGGGCTTGCCTATCATTCAGGCTCCTCATTTCTTTGATTGTTAGGGCAAGTGTTGATGTTTCCACCATAAATGCTGTTGACTTTGAGTACTTGTGGCATGAGTGCAATTTAAATATAATATATACACCTAAATATATTTTGTGCTCCCAGAAATAGTCAATTAGGTGTACTTTGCTTTAAATAAAGTTCAGTCTGCATATGCCACAAGGCTTCCTACCATAGCCCTTTGCTGAATTCCAGGAGTGAATCCGTATTCACTTTTTTTGAAACTACTCTAATCCAGTTTATGACATCCAGGATGCTATTCTCTTTGTAGACAAACTGTATAATTAAAGGAGAGAAAACAGGTTTTAACATAATGAGTAAGCTGCCGAATATTTTTGTCCTCATACCCGAGTCATTTTCTCAGGAGTGAGTCATCTTGAGGCAGCAATGCAGTACGCCAATTGTCCCACCTGATTCAAAGGTAGACTCTTTCTTAAGTGCTACAAGGAACCAGTATGATAACATAAGCAACAAAATGTGACTCAAATGACAATTGTAATCTACTACCATTTGGGTAGTCATTAAGGGAATTTTTTTTTTTTTTTATCTTTTCTCTGTATCATCTAGGTAAAATCTTCAGGTAGTTGTCATGAATTGGCTTTGGTTCTGTATTCTTTTTGGGAATATGGGACAGCTGGTTTCTCTCAGCCTGTCATTATTGTTCTTTTGATCTGACAAGTTCTCATGGGAAAAGAATAAAAGCATTCTCCCTTGGTATCATAATCCATTTATCTGCTCCTTTACTACTGGCCACTATTCCTTGTTGTTTCCATTTATTATCCATTTCAATCCCTACTTTTCCTTTCCCAGTGGGATGCTCCAGTTTTACTGCACAATCAGGCATAAAATACAGGATTCCCATATACCACCCTATTATTAATACTTGGTTTTGGTGTGAAACATGCATTACAACTGATGGTAGCACATTTTAATAATTGTGCTATTAACTGTAGTTCATGGCTTAAGGAGTTCACTGTGTAATGTAGTTCCATAGATATTTTTTAAAAATTTATTCTGTTATATATATATATTCTAACATTTCCTCTTTTAATCATGTTCAGATATGTATTTCATTGCTGTTAAATATGTTCACATGTTGTGCTACCATCACCACCATCCATTACCAGAATATTTCCATCATTCCAAATAGGAACTCTGTACATTTTAAACCTTAACTTCTCATTCTCTATCCCCACCCTGTCCCTTGGTAACCTGTATTCCAGATTCTGACTCTGAGTTTGCTTGTTCTAATTGTTTCAAATCAGTGAGATCATATAATATTTGTCCTTTTGTGTCTGGCTTATTTTTATTCTGCTGAATTCATTTATTAGCTCCAGGAGCTTTGTTGTTGATTTTTCAGGATTTTCTGTATATAGAATCATGTTGTACCAGTTTGTATATATTATGTCCCCCAGAAAAAGCCATGCCCTTTGATGCAGTCTTGTGGGGACAGACAAATTAGTGGGGATTAATTTAGAACATTTGATTAGGTTGTTTCCATGGAACTGCGCCCCACCCAACTGTGGGTGATGACTCTAATTGGATAGTTGCCATGGAGGTGTAGCCCTGCCCATTCAGCATGGGCCTTGATTAGTTTACTGCAGCACTATATAAGCTCAGACAGAAGGAGTGAGCTGGCTACAGCCAAGAAGGACACTTTGAAGAATTCACAGAAGCTGAGAGAGGAACTGCAGTTTACAGAGACATTTTGGTGACAGCCTTTGAAAAGCAGACTTTTGCTTTGGAGGAGCTAAGAGAGAACAAACGTCCCAAGAGCAACTGAGAGTGACATTTTGGAGAGAAGCTGAAGCCTAGAGAGGAACGTCCTGGGAGAAAGCCATTTTGAAACCAGAACTCTGGAGCAGACGCCAGCCACGTGCCTTCCTAGCTAACAGAGGTTTTCCGGACACTACTGGCCATCCTTCAGTGAAGGTACCCGATTGTTGATGCATTACCTTGGACACTTTATGGCCTTAAGACAGTAACTGTGTAACCAAATAAACCCCCTTTATAAAAGCCAATCCATTTCTGGTGTTTTGCATTCCGGCAGCATTGGCAAACTAGAACACATGTCATTTGTTATTTCCTTCCTTTTGTTCTCTTTGGGTTTAGTTGGTTCTTCTTTTTCTAGTTCTTCCAGTTTAAAACAATTAAAAAATTTTTTTTCTTATTAGAGAAGTTGTGGGTTTATAGAACCAACATGCATAAAATACAGGATTCCCATACACCATCCCACCACCAACACATTGTATTGGGGTGGGATTTTGTTAAAATTGATGATAGCAGATTTTTATCATTGTCCTATTAATTATAGTCTATGGCTAAACTTAGGATTCACTGTGTAGTTGTAGTTCCATGGATTTTTTAAAAATTATTCTGTTACCATATATACAATATAACATTTCCCCTTTTAATCATATTCAGATATATATTTCAGGGCTGATAATTGCTTTCAAAATGTTGTGCTCCCATCACTGCCATCCATTACCAAAACATTTCCATTATTCCCAGTAGGCACTCTGTACATTTTAAACCTCAACTCCCATTCCCTATCCCTACTCTGTCCCCTGGTAAGCCATATTCCATATTTTGCCTATGAGTTTGCTTATTCTAATTGTTTCAAATCAGTGAGATCATACAATATTTGTCCTTTTGCGTCTGCCGCATTCCACTCAAAACGATGTCTTCCTTGTTCATCCAGGTTGTCGTATGTGTCAGGACTTCATTCCTGTTTATGACTGAATAACATTCCATTTTATGTATATACCAGATTTTATTTATCCATTCATTAGTTGATGGACTGTTGGGTTGCTTCCATCTTTTGGCAATTATGAATAATGCACCCATGAACATCAGTGTGCAAATATCTGTTTGAGTCTCTACTTTCAGTTCTTTTGGATATATACCTAGTAGTGGGATTGCTGGGTCATCTGGTAGTTCTATACTTAGCTTTCTAAGGAACTGCCAAACTTCCACAGCACCTGCACCATTTTATATTGCCTCAGTAATGAACAAGTGTTCCTACTTCTCTGTGTCCCCTCCAATACTTGATATTTTCCATTTTTTTAATAGCAGCCATTCTAATGGGTGTGAAATGGCATCTTGTGGTTTTGATTTACATTTCCCTGATGGGTAATATTGTTGAGCATCTTTTCATGGCCATTTTTATATCTTCTTTGGAGAGGTGTCTGTTCATGTCTTTTGCCCATTTTTTAGTTGGGTTGTTTGTCTTCTTGTTAAGTTAATGGATTTCTTTATATAGTCTGAATATTAAACCTTTATTGGATATGTGGTTTCCAAATATGTTTTCCCATTATGTGGTTGTTGTATTACTTTCAGGATAAAGTCCTTTGAGGAACTAAAGCTTTTAATTTTGATGAGGTTCCATATATCTATTTTTTCTTTTGTTGCTTATGTTTTGGGTGTAATGTCTAAGAATCCATTGCCTAACACAAGGTCCTAAAACTGCTTCCCTATGTTGTTTTTTCTAGGAGTTTGATAGATGTAGCTTTTATATTTTGGTCTTTGATCTATTTTGAGTTGATTTTTGTATATAGTGTGAAGTAGTGGTCCACATTCATTCTTTTGCAAATGGAGATCCAGTTTTCCCAGCACCATTTGTTGACAGACCTTTCTTTCCTAGTTGATTTTCCTTGTCGAAAATCAGTTGGCGATAAATGTAAGGGTTGATTTCTGAGCTCTAAATTCTATTCCATTGGTCTATATGTCTGTCCTTGAGCCAGTATCATGCTGTTTTGATTACCATGGCTTTGTAATAAGTTTTAAGATTGAGAAGAGTGAGTCCTCTAACTTAATTCTTCTTTCTCAAGATGCCTTTAGCTATATGGGGCCCCTTAGCCTTCCATGTAAATTTGATGAATGACTTCCATTTCTGCAAAAAAGGCTGTAGGAATTTTGATTGGGATTGTGTTGAATCTACAAATTGCTTTGGGTAGTATAGACATATTTTAGTCTTCTAATTCATGAGCACAGAATGTCCTTCCATTTATTTAGGTCTTCTTTGATTTGTTTTAGCAAATTTTGTGGTTTTTTGTGTATAGATCCTTTACATCCTCAGTTAAATTTTTTCTGAGACATTTGATTCTTTAGTTGGTATTGTTAAATGGGATTTTTTCCTTGAATTTTTCTTCAGATTGTTTATTACTAGTGTACAGAAACACTATTGATTTTTGGATGTTGATCTTGTACCCTGCTACTGTGCTGAATTCATTTATTAGCTCTAGGAGCATTGTTGTGGATTTTTCAGGATTTTCTGAATCATGTCATCTGCAAAATAGGGAACATTTTACTTATTCCTTTCCAATCTGGGTGCCTTTTATTTCTTTTTTCTTGCCTAATTTCTCTGGCTAGAACTTCCAGTACAATGTTGAATAATAGTGTTGACAGTGGGCATCCTTATCTTGTTTCCTGTACTATATATGTCTATTAGGTATAGTTGGTTTAGTGTATCATTCAAGTCCTATGCTTCCTTATTGATCTTCTGACTGGATGTTCTCTCCATTATTGAGTGTGTTCTGTTAAACTCTCCTACAATTAATGTGGAACTGTCACTTTCTCCTTTCAAATCAGTCAGTATTTGCTTCATATATTTTGGAGCTCTGTTGTTAGGTGCATTATATTTATAATTATTACGTCTTCTGGTTGAATTGTTCTCTTTATCAGTATATAATGACCATCTATGTCTGTTGTAACCCTTTTTGACTTAAAGTCAGTTTTATCGGATATTAGTATAGCCACCTCAGTTCTCTTTTTGTTACTACTTGCATGGTATATTTTTTCCATCCTTTCTCCCTCAACCCACTTGTGTATTTGCGTTTAAGGTGACTCTCTTGCAGACAGCATATATTTAGATCATGCTTTTTTTATCCATTCTGCCACTCTGCCTTTTGACTGGAGAGAATAATCCATTGACATTTAAAGTCACTACTGATAATATGGGACATTCTTCTGCCATTTTGTTGTTTAGTCCTTTTAAGTCTTATGCTTTTTCTTGTCCTTCACTTCTGTTAATGCCTTGTTTTATATTTATTTGCTTTTCTGTGTTGTACAATATTGAATGACTTCATTTTTCTATCTGTGTATATTTTCCATCTGTTTTCCTTGTGGTTACACAGTGGTTAAAATTTAACATCCTAAATATAAAACAATCATATTTGGTTGATTGCAACTTAACTTCAATAGCATGTACATATACTTTTCCTATATTCCTCTGTGCCCCCACCCTTTTTTTTTAATTTAATGCTTATATCTTTGTACATTGTATGTCAAAAACCATAGATTTATCATTAATTTTATGCATTTGCATTTTAGCATCTGTCAGAAGATGTAAGTGTATAAAATAATACATTACAATAAACTGACATTTATAATTGCCCAAATGGTTACCTTTACTGGAAGTCTTTATTTCTTTATGCCACTTTGAACCACTGTCTGGTGTCCTTTCCTTTCAGTATGAAAAGTTCCCTTTAGCATTGCTTGTAGCACAGGTCTGATGGTGAACTCCCTCAGGTTTTGTTTATCTGGGAATGTCTTAATTTCTCACTCATTTTTAAAAGGAAACTTCATCAGGTATAAAATTCTTGGTTGGCAGTTGTTTTCTTTTAGCACTTTAAGTATTTCACCCTGCTGCCTTCTTACCTCCATGGTTCCCGGGAAATTTTCATCTCATTTATTGTGGTCTTCAGTTGCACTTGTTTTGTTTGCTTCCTTTCTAACATTTCTGTCTCTTTACTAAGATTCTCATATTGCTCATTCATTGTTTTCCTGATATCCTTTAGTTCTTTCCCTGTATTTTCCTTCATCTTGAGAATTCTTAAGGTTATTTTTTTAAAGGCTTTTTTTGGTATATCCACATTCTGGTCTTCATTGGTGTTTTCTTGATTTTTATCCTCTTCCTTTGGATTGGCCATCATTTCCTGTTTCTCTGTTTTTCTTGTACTCTTTTATTTTAGTATTTTAAAATGTTCGCTCTGGGATGTATTCCCTGAAATGTTTGTTTCTTGATTTTGTAAACACCTGGTGATAAGACAGAGTTTCTTGGGCTTCAACCCTGCTATCAAGAAGGTCTGCCTCAGGTGAATGTAGTGTACAGGGTTTTCTCTGTCTTTCTGGGCCGTGTCTTATCTTTGGCTTTTGCTTGTTAGTTGTTTGGGAGTTCCTCTGTTTATAGGAGTTCACTTCTCCCCTGTGTTTCCCACGAGACAGACCTCCCTCTCCTGGGTGTTTGAAGCCAGCTAGTCTTTGCCCCAGATTGTCCATCTCTGTAGTTTCTTACACTCTTTCATTGTCGCAAGGTGCTTTTGCAATATATGGGAGGAGGGCACGTTGGGGAGGACTTTCCCAGCCCAAACAGGGCCAGGGACCCATGATAGGGGTGCAAACCAGCTCCAAAGTGCCATAGGACAGGGTCAGGGAAAGTGCCAAGTGCTTTTTTCATGGTTCCGAAGTTGAGCTTTCTTGGCCTAGCCAACAAATGCAAGCCTTCAGGTAACTGTCCACCCAGCTCTGAGGAAGCATAACTATCTTTAAATCTCCTCTGCTGTGACCTTTGTCAGGGGTTAGTTGAAGCAATGGCTGCCACTGCCTTTGTCCAGGGCAGGTTGAAACAATGGCCACCCTCAGAGCTGGGCCTTCAGTGATCTGAAGTTGCTAATAAAATCACTTATTGATCTGTGTCCAACCCCTGGTTTGGGGTAAGAGGATTTTTATGTTCCTTTTTGTCACTAGGGAAGTAACCAAGGGCTGGATCCCATGGCGTCCTGCCATAAGAGTGGGGGTTAGGCACTGGTAGCTGGTGTGTGGACAGAGCAATTTACTGTTCGTTACCGTAATTTATCAGCTGCCACCTCCTCCTGCTCTTCCCTGGATGCTCTACAATGTTCTTCTGGCCTTTGGAGTTTGCTGAAAGTTATTTTTTTAAGTGTTTTATTTGCCCATTTCCAAGGGTCAAATTTCTGTAAGACTTGTTCTGATTTGACATGTACCTCCATATTTCTATATAACCTGTATATATTGCCACTTCTGATATCCCCCATGCAAGTTTAGGATTTCCTCCTATAGAAGGTGGAGAAGATGTATCTGTCATGTTACAGGATAGCAAACAGAAACCAGTCCTGGAATTTCAAGCAGAAAAGGCTTTTATATAGGGAATTAAGAGCTTACAAAATAATTCCAAGTGTTATAACAGATGTCAGGACCATCTCCGGACAATGTGGTTCAGAGTTATAATATTATTTGCAGTCTGTGGGTCAAAAAGCCATGCTATTGTTGCCACCCCCACAACTGCTGGTCATATTTAGGAAGCTGGTGTCTAGACATTGGACTTGAGAGTCTCGGCACCAGAAAACTCCTATCTGTCTGACCTTTCATGCTAAAAGCAGGCAGATAATCTCTGTCTTAACTTTCCTTTTCCATATTTTGCCATAGAGTACCTACTTGCTGGAACCTGTTTTGCATTCAGAACACGCGCTTCAAAGGAGACCGGGAAATGTAGTTAGTTTCCAATTGTTCAAATAAAAAGGAAGCATGAAAGGTGGGAGAGCCAATCTAAGTTAACTACGACGGCGTTATGGTAGTACCTATACCTGTACCCAAGTACACACATGTATACTTTCTGTTTTCAGAACTGATGCACGTAGTATATTTTGATTATTTTCCGTTTCTCCTTCCCCTACATAGCCTTCTGTCTTATTTTGTTACTTAGTTTTCTATGTATTTATTATTTTTTAAATTCAGTTTTATTGAATTATATTCATATACCATATAATCATCCGCAGTGTACAATCAGTTGTTCAAGTACCATCATTTTGTTGTGCATTCATCACCACAATAAATTTTTAAACGTTTTCATTACTCCAAAAAATAAAAAATAAAAATAAAAGTACAAAAGAACTAAAATGTCCCATCCCCCCTATTTTTCATTTAATTTTTGTCCCATTTTTCTACTCATCTGTCCATACCCTGGATAAAAGGAGTGTGAACCACAAGGTTTTCACAGTCACACAGTCACACCATGTAAGCTACATAGTTATACAATCGTCTTCAAGAATCAGGGCTACTGGGTTACAGTTTGACAATTCCAGGTATTTCCTTCTACTTATTATATATTTCTTATTGATTCAGCTTGAAACTGTCAGTTGTTTGACTCTCTTCTCCATCTCCTTTTTCTTAAACAAATTGCTTCTGGAACTTAATGCCTCTGGCTTAGACTGATTTCTCTCCTTGCTTCTGTATAGGTATTATCTTGTGTTCTCTGACCATGACCTTGGGTGTTCTTTTACCTGTTTCTTGTGATGGACCCCCTATTTCCTGAAACCAGTTTCTTACTCTTTCTTGCTTTCCTCCCTTGTTTTGGTGGAGCATATTCTCTCCCAGCCTCCTGAGAAAGGATTAGGGGTGGGATGAAGTGATTTTTTTTAAAAAATTCTACTTACCTCTGTCTATATAAAGAAATACTTTATAGATCATTGCTAATATATTTTTCCTGTGCTCTGAGTGTTATCATATGCTCTCGTCCTGTGAGAACTGAGACTGCAGGCTATACTATGCTTTCAACTTTAATTGGTTTTTATTCTGTCATTTATTTTGATTTTTGACAACTTTTGACCAAGTTAACTGACAGGAAGTGTACAATTGATGGTGCTGTAAAAATGAAGAAATAGCATCATGCATGATGTTGGCATGCAATTATAATGGTGACTATGTAAAGACTGATAAAAGAGGATAAAGATCAAGTTTAGCATTGTTAAACATTCTTTGATATTATGAAGGGCATTGTATCCATCATTTTATGAATAGCAGCTAAGAAAACAATGGAGATGTGCCATAATTTCAGGGCATTTGAAGAAAATGAACGAGCATTGCCAGAATATGATGCCAGGAATGTATCTTCATACAAATTATGTGATGTTGATCCTAACTCCGATTCAGTTACTGTTTCCAAGGACACATTTCCTACACTGATTGAAGTATAATTTTTTTGCTTCTCCATCCTTCTTTCTGTTCTCCCCTTCTCTCACCCTTATTAGAAATATATTAGAGCTTTTTATTTTAATCTTTTATGTCTTTTAACTTCTCTTTCATATTTCCCAACTCTTATTTTTTTTTTTGTGCTGCTTTCTGGGAAGTTTCTTCAATTCTGCCTTCCGTATCATTAATTCTTGTTCATCTCTTCTCTAGTCTAGTTTTTACTTCACCCATTGAGCCTTCTACTTCAATGAATTTATTTTTCATTTTTGTGATTTCTATTTGGTTCTTTTGCATGCCTGCATATGTTTACTTAACCACTGCTTGTATTTAATGGATTGTGTTCCTTTATATATTTGGCAATTTAAAAAAAAATTCCTATTTTAAAGATTAATTTCGTATTGCTTTGTTTTTTATAGTTGTTCATGGGTTTATCCCTCCCTGCCCACTCCCCAGCTTTGTTGGTATGTTAGTACTATTTTTCCTTATATCAGAGTTCTTGATATGCCATATATATATTTGCTATTTAAAGGTGGAGTATGTGGTTATGAGGCTACTAATTAGTTTTATGTTGGTTGATTGGCCTAAGTACAGATTTGAATTACCTGCCCAACCAAAGCAAAGGCTTTTAGTCTTGGTCTTAGGTAGATAACTTGGTGGCTTGGGTGACTTGTATGTGGATGAGCAGGTGGTTGGAGATTGTCTGATTGTTTTTTAAGGACAGGGAGAGTCAGTGTAGTTTAATTCTAAACCTTAAGGCCTATTTGGTCTCATCATTCTTGTGGACTACTTTGTTCAAGTCCCACTCACTAACTGTTATGGTTTGATTTTGATGTATAGATGTTTTTGTTTCTTCCTTTTAAGCTTGTCTTTGTTTTAAAAAATGTATTTTAAATATTTTAGTTAATTTTTCAAGGTTTGGAATGATAGGTACCAGTGACATTGTAGCAAATTATTATTTCAACTGCAGTGGGATTTGTGTTTGTAGTCCCTCAAATAAAGAGTCAGAAAAGAATTCAGCTGGCTGTGGGACCTGACCTATGACAAGCTAGCTTCTCCCCTTGTTGAAAGATTACAAACATACTCATTTCTTTTATTGAAATGTTAAAAGATTTTTAATTTATTTAAATAGTTTTATTATAAAATTGTGATGAATTATAAAATTTACCTAAATTTGCTGGTTTAAGTATAGACTCAGCACCTATTAAATGGTGAAAGGTGCTGAAACTTTGAGACATTGTATTATAGTCTTTGTCACTATTTCTGCTTATGATTCTTCTGTGAAAGTCACTTTCTTGTTAATAAAAGAAAATGTGCATGTACAAGGAAGTATGACTGATGTGCAATAGAAAGTATCTCTTGCCATGAAAATAAATGTCTTTTAAAATAAAATTAGGAAATATTTTTAGATTCATGTAGTTAATGACTTAACAAATGATAAATTTGATTAATTGCATTGCGTGTCACTGGCAGTAACTAACTTGGATGTTGCTTCAGGATGTAGCAGTTGGCTTCTAAGTAGGCTTGGTGGGAACAATAGTTGCTAAAGGGGATTGAGTCTACCTACCCTGTTGCCCATACCCACTAGGTCACTAGTTACATAAGGTAACATAAGTTGTTAAATCTGAGGTCAGGAAGTAATTCTGAAGCATATTGATAAACAAAATACATATCCCTCAGCAGATACTATTTTCTTTAAAGTTCTCATATGCTACAATGAAATTTATAGGTGTTTCTTTAAATGACATGCGGTGTAGAATCCGTGTGTGTGTGTATGTTTGTAAAAAATATTGCACAATATTTGTTGCATTATTTTTTTGTGTGTTTGTATATATCTATAATATGTATCAGGCATGAGAAATTGAATTTTTAAAAAAATTCTGTTAAAGTTTATTTGGGCAACCAACAATTTGCAAATCAGGCAGCACCAGTCTGAAAGGGGTAAGGAGCTCCTATTGATAGGATTTTGATATAATTCTAATATAAATGAGTGTCTTTAATTTTCATATTGCTCTATACAATTATATATATTGGAATACTCCCTAGTTCTGTGAAAGATTATTCAGTTAATTTTGTTAAAAATAAATTATGCTGGAAATTTTATTTTTGCAATAAATCTTTTAAACCATTTATTACGGGAATTTCAAACATATATACAGGGGTAGATAAACAGAATAATGAATCTCTGTGTTCCCGTTACACAGCCTCAACAGTTATCCTTCATGGTTCATGTTGGTTAATCTTGTTTTATCTACATTCCCATATTTTGTCTGCCCTGTAAACCCTACCCCCGTAAACCCCATCCCTGACCCAGCGTAATACTTAACTGGTGTTATATACTTCTATGAGGAGGCATATGATGTTTGTGTTATTTTTCGGTAGTTTTAATATTTATGATAGGATAAGGTTCACATCACCCTCCCTTGGTATGGGTTGTAAAAGATTTTCTTGTAGAATTGATAGTGTAAAATGTCAAGTTACTCTTACAGCTGTTTTGCTATAATCATGGTTATATTACATAAATCATCACATCATAGAGATGCAATTTTCTTGAGAGGTGAAATTCTTTTCTTTTTAAAAATGCCTCATTGTCTTTGGAAATGTCTTTGTAATCAGCACATATTGCTTAATTTATTTGGTGCTTTGTAATTCTATGCAATTATACTATTACTTATATTTTAGGTAACATTTTAATTTCAGTTGATTTGCTATTTTGAGGTAGTTTTTAAAATGTATTTTCTGAAACAGATTATTTATGAATATTTACTTCTAGGTCCTAATAAACTATAGCATGGTAAAAAAATGAGGTAATTTGATATTTACTTATAATTTATAGTTGAAATTATCTTATAATTTTCTTAAAAAAGCAAAAAGAATAAAAGTAATGCTTCCTGAAAAAAACTTCTGTGTATAGTTTGCCTTCCTTTCCTTCTTACTGTAGTTTTATTCTACATGAATCATACTCATTATATCATTTTCATTAGAAAACCATTTATTAAGAATGACTCTTAAGAAATTACATAAGCCTTTGTAATTTCTCAGAAAAATGAACGATGGGGGCTGTGACTTTCTTGATGTTGAATGAGAAATTACAGCTATAAGCTTAACATTTATTTTACTGTTTTTAAAGATTCTAATACTAGTAAAATTGTTGTCTATAACCTAGAAGTTTTCTTTAATTTTACAATGTCAAGAGTGAAATACATAGTTTGCAGGGAAGCACCATTCTATAGGGAATGACTAAATATAGTATCGATGATAAAACTTACTAAGTGTTTGAAAACTCAAAGTATAACTTGTTTTTAGAGTATATTTATTTTACTTGAGTATTTTGTCTCTATTTGTTAGTGTCTATCTTTGTTATACTTATTATTAAACCGTAGAAACTACAAAGAATTCCTAATTAGCTTTTGTTCAGGTTGAGAAAATCTGTTAGTAACCCTTACAGTGTTTGATGAATAAATTAAGACCTTATATGATTATTTTTACTTTACTTTAGAAAGCCATTTTCTAATAGCCATTTTTCTATTTGATTTCAAGTGACCACTCATTCCAGTTGTCATTATAGGTCGATTTAGCTTGCTCTAATACTTTATTACCTTGGATTTGCCAAGAACTTCAGTTGGTTATGTGGAAATGTAAGCCTTTGTGTAAAGGAGTGTGTCGTTGCATCAGAACTTGGCACACACATGGATCTTAAGAAAACAGGCTGTTTGTTCCCTGGAGAAACTATTCTATAAGCTGACTTTGTTTTTATATTCTGTACCATGCTAGATTAAGTGATTTAGTTTAGTTTGGCCTACGGCAAAACGTTTCAGGATATTTTAGAAAATCCTGGTATCTGATTAGCTCTCTGAAAGTAATAATAGTTTGAAGTTTTGCTTTTTTTGTCAGTAGATTGTGCAGTGCCATACCCAGTCTCAAAGTGTCATTTGGAACTGGCAATGAAGTTTATTAACAGTATGCAAATGGCATGCTGTTTGCCCTCCAAAATTTGAAAATGTGAAAGCAATATATTTTAAACACCAAATATTTATTTCTTCTTAATTTGATATCCTTCTTCAAGCATGACTTTCAATGATGGGAAATAAAGGATTTTTTTTTTTGATTAGTTTTTTTTTTTTAATTACTAAAGCATATAACACAGGGAACTATCTATGGCAAGCATACAATAGTCATAATATAGAACAATTTATTTTTATTATAAACTTTTTAAACAGTTTCTGAACAATTACTATTGTAAATAGTCCTTAAGCAATGTGGTTGTTTTAAGAAGTATTTGCTTAATATCAGGAAAATCTTTCATATGTTTCAGATTTTTCTATTCCAAAAACTTGGACTTCTCTAATTTAATAACTTACTAGGTATATCAAGGTTATTATTCCTGCCCTATTTTGGTTTATTTTATACTTTTCACTCTACTTAAACCAACCAGCCAAGTGAGCACACAGTCAACCAACCATACCAAAGTATAATTATAAAAGGTTAATTAGGCATAATAATTTTTTCATAATTTCAAAGAAGTCATAAAGATCACTTCCTTTTTATTCATTTTGCACCTCACAAGGGTCATGTTGCCTCCTTCATGGCTTCCTATTAAATTCCAAGGTAATTAATAAACATTTAATAAAGTTGTAGACAGATGAAATATAAATGTTTCTTTCCTTCATTTTCTCAACCTCTCCACCCCAAAACTCTATGCCCTTTCCTCAGAGTAAGCATTGTGTCCTTCTGGAAAAAAATACTATGTTTATTCAAGCATGCATGCATATGTAAGTGTAATTTTGTCTTTTTTTAAAAAAAATTATTCATGTTCTCTATCTGTATGGTTTTAGTTAAAGATATATTTTGGGTAGGAAATTTGTTTGTATTATTCACTATTTTATGTCTAACCCCTTGAACAATGTCTGGCACTTAAGTATATGGGTGCTTAACAAATATTTATTGAAAGATTTTTTCCATATAATGTACATATAAATCTCTGGCATTTGTGGTATAAACCATATGGATTTTCTTTAGGGTTGAACCACAGTTTATTTTTCCAGTTCTTTATTGATAGAAATTTATGTTTTTTCTAGTTTTCTTCTGGTCATAATTCATGTGTCCATCAAATGTATACTGAATACCTACTGTATGCCAGACACTCTTCTAGGAGTACAGAGATGAAGGAGAAAATCAAGGTCCCTGCTTGCATGCAACTTACATATATAGTTTTGGTTGAGATATATCAAAATCAATGAAATAAAACTTGAAATCAGTTTCATGTAGACAGTAGCCTAGGTGAATACGGATCAGAGAGGACTTTCTCCTTTAGTTAGGATGACTAGGCAAAACTTTTCCAAAACCTTTTAAAGAGAATTTTTTGAGCAAGACCTGAATGATGAGTAAAGTGGTTTAGAGATCCAGAAAAGAGAATTCTAGGTAGAGGGAACAGTGGTGTAAAAGCTGTGAGGCAAGAACAAGTTTGGTGTTTGAGGAACACAAACAAGTCCAATATGACTGGAGTATGAGTGAGTACCTGCTCTTACAAATAAATATTTCTTCAGTGAATATCTTTCTACATAACAATATGTTTTGCATATTTTTGTAAATATTTTTAGTAGCAGAACTGAGGGGTCAAATAGTATATGCATTCTTAATTTTAATAACTGTTGTGCAGGGCCACTTTTATCCCTTATCCTTTTCCCTAACCTCCACACACTACTCTTGCTTTCCCTGCCTTTAAGGAACTTGATTTGTCTGGAGCTTGGTAGAAGGTGAGCTGTGATGTGAAGCACAGCTGGTCAAAGAAATTCTTTTTGGAAGAGGATGTGCAAGGGGCTTTGAATGGGAGAGTTTTATATAATAAGATAAAAATCCTTCAGTGGGACATAGGATTATATTATATAAGTGGTTATATGGAGTAAAATATTTGACTGTCAGAAATACAATACTCTCCTTTGGCCATATCATGAAACCATTTTATGCAGAAATTATCAACATTTCTTCATCTAGGAAATACAAAATTTAGAGTTGTTTAAAGAGTTATAGTTGGGTAAAGTGTAGTATTATAAGTGATTCCTTATTTCACATGACTGGATCTAATTTATACAAACTTGTGATTAAACTAGAATCATGAAAAAATTCCATCAACAAGTCAGCCAAAAAGCTTTGCCAGAATGTGGCTTTTGCGTAGGAAGGTGAGAGGGCATCTCCTATTTAAAACAAATTTTAAAAAATCCTGGATGCTGTCACACTGGGCAATGAATTTTCATTTTTAAAGGCTTCCTTATCAAAAAAGCATTATTTACTTTTAAAGGAGAAAAGTTAGAATTATTTATAATTTCTTATGCATTTTAGAAATTTTAGACTGATCAAAGAACAAATTTTGTTTCATGAAGTGTTTCAATGCTGAATAAACAGAGTCAAGTCACATTTGAGAGCATAGAGTTGTCATTTTTTTGCAATTTATTTTTTAAATTCAGTTTTATTGCGATATATTCACATCCCATACATCATCCATGGTGTATGATCAGCTGTTCACAGCACCATCATATAGTTGTTCATTCATCACCCCAATCTATTTTTGAACATTTTCCTTACACCAGCATCTACATTTTTTAATGGGGTAAATGTAAGAAATTTTGGCAGATATATTGAGATTCCCATGTATCTACAGAGAGAAGGAATTAAGATTCCTTATTTATTATTTTTCCTTCTACTTAGTGAGACTTGCTTCCTTTGAGAAATAAAAATAACATGGATAGAAAAGAATATAAATATAATGTAATGATGTTAATATGGTATATTCTGTTGGTTTCATTAGAGTTTTCCCATTTTCCTTCCTGTTGTTTTTAACATGGTCAATTTGTTCCAGCCTAATATATAAACAAATAAACGTTAATTGGAAATTGATTTTAGTTTGCTTCTAGAACCTGGTGAATACTAGTAATATTGAAGGGATTGACTTATATTTTGTCTGTGATGTAAGTCAGCACTTTGATTAAGAAACCTAATGTATCTGATTAATTGTGTACTACAAAAATCATCTCACTAGTTTTAATTTGAATATACAATTTTTGGTCAAAAACAAGTTCTTTGATATCCTCTCTTTACAGAGAGTGTAAGGACAGGAATTAGTATTTTATTAGTCTTAATACTTTGTCCTGAAGAGGATAGGAGTGTAAAACACATTGCAAGTTTACAGAAATCTTGGATTTCTATTACAGTGTGTAGATGTATGTTTTAATTGTTTAAATCATTAGAAGATATAATTTTTACCTAAGAATATGCAAATGTTCCATTAAATCTGTTTTTTAAGATTTTTCTAGTTTAATGTCTGAATCCAAATTCATAAAGAGTTGGAAAAATGAGATGTCGGAGCTGTAGGATTCACAGGGATTTCATATGAAGCCTATTTAATCAGGATAACACTGTTATTAATATTCATAGTGTCAGCTGGAACACAAATGACAGACTATGGGGCCTAAAAATTTTACTTGGTGAATTTATTAAAAGTAGCTTAAAAAATTAATGGAATTTAAGTAAAGTTGGTGACTATGAAAAAATGTTGTTAGCAGAAAAAAATCTCTGTAAGAACTTTCTTTAAGAACATTTTGCATTGACATCTTTTGACAGATTTCATTGGTACATAAAGAAGAAAGATGCATGAATGGTCATTTAAGAGGATTTAAATACATTGGCACATTAATTTTTACATGAATAATAAGTACTTTCCAAAAGCAATTAACTCACAGTGTACAAGATATGAATTGAAAAATAAGACTGTGACATCAAAGGGCACAGCAAATGTGCTGTACATTTTAAACTTAGTGGCAGGATTTTTTAATATTTTGATTTATTTTATTTTTATGGTTTGCCCAGGATATGACTTACAATATGGTTAAAGCATTTGAAAGCAAATTATAAGGACATTAATTTAATACTTCCTCTTACCTGTCCTCCCCCCACCCAAATATTGGTAATGTTAAACATTATCCTTTGCAAATATCATTTGCATTTATTGGAGAATTAAGCATTTGTTGTGCTATTGGCAGTATTTTATTAGAGAAGACGTTCAACTCTGCAGAAAGGCAAAGGAATGATACTGATTGGGTTTGCTGCAACAAGTACATTAGTTTTTAATACAGACTTATTGATTATACTTAGTAGCATAAGTATAGCATAAGATTATACTTAAGCATAACTTAAAAGGACAATAAACAAGCTTCTGAAAGTTTAGTGTCAAAAGTTTACTTAAGTATCATATGAATAGTATGCAAGTAAATTCATACTGAATTTTAGCCTAATAAAGTAAAAAGATGGGAATACCTAAGTTAAACAGGGAAGCATTTTATTTTGTATAGTACTGTTACTCTTAACCTTCAAAAATAAGCTTCTAATGACAGGTAAACAAGTGTTCAAATTTTTGTTTTTATTATTGAGGTTCATTGAAAACAATTAATTTTAGACCATTATGTAAAGTCATGAAAATATTGAGTATTCTATATAATATTTTTCAGAGGTTATTTTTCTGTGGAAAATTTATAATTTATAAAAGCCTAGTTTAGCTATTATCTGTAACAATCTAGTTAGGCTTTACCTATGAGATAACATAGGTGTTGGCCTGGTAATACAGTTGGGTACTAGAAGTTTCTTTCTCTTGTAGTCTGTCTGCTAATGTATATGTGAATAATGTAGTTTCCTTATAAGGTATAGGAATTGCCTGGTATGTATTGGGACTCATATCCAGAGCTTTATTGGGAAAATCATTAATTATCTGGGTGTCTATAAATTATTGTAATATTATGGCTTATATTATGAAATTAATTGATACATTTGTTACTATTTTTTGTAGTTGGCTTTTTAAAAGTTAGCTTTTTTGGGGGCACTGAGATACTCATTAATATGCCCAGGAGAGGGCAGCATTTTACTATGTCAGGCTCAAAAGAATTTGCCCTGCTTAGACTGTCAATGTTTCTTGTAATTACTCCCAGTATATTTGTTGCTTGCTTATGAATTAACTTGCATTTATGGAACTAAATCATTCCAATCATTTAATTACACCTGAGGAGCTGAACTATAATTGCTTGCTTCCAACTAGGATCTGATATGGCTTGAGCAGTATTAATTTTGTGTTTACTTTTCTGAGTGCTAAAAGCATTAAAATGATTGTGCAATGGGATTACATTTTACTAATTGCTGGCATTCATTAGCTGGGTAAATGATGAGGAAGAGTGACTGTATATTGCAGAGGGATAAAATTATGGTTTTAAATGGTATATTACTAGGCACATTAAGGCTGTAAGACATGTTTTAAAATACTCCAGAGGTTATTAAAGACTGTATTTTCTACATGTCTTGCTATATGAATCTCTTATTAAAAGGCTGCAATTATTATTAACCTTTTTGGGCAATATGTAGGGAAATGGCTTCATTGACTGGAACATATTTCTTTGATATTAATAACTTCCTATATTTTCAGCTAATCCAAAAGTAAATGAGGAACTTAGAAAAAGATTGCCAACTGCATATCAACATATTTAGATAGAATTGGAAAAGGAGAGGCTTACTACAGCTTTATTTGAGGATTTTTTAAAAAACGCAAGGTTCTAGCTGTGAAGCAAATCTAATTTTATTCTCCTAAAAAGCAAGCAACAAAATACTTGCATAGCTTTTCATGTTTACTATGAAAACAAATGCAAGAGAGAAATGGCAGTAATTCCACAAGTTAGTGATAGTCTTTATTTTATTCTAATTAGTATAGCATTGTTAAATTACTTTTGCAAGTTTTATATGAAAATATACATGATAAATTCAAATCAACCCAATAAATTTAAAAGTTTTGGTATGAAATTTATGGGAAATAGAGTGAAAATTTTACTTTTCTTGAATGCTTGACATTAGAGTTGGAGAAAACTTAAATAAATTAAATGGTCCTACACCCAAAAGAGTAAAGATGTCTGGAAGCTTAACCTGATCTGTATTTACTAAAATATAAGTGTGAAGGAAAGAACCTTTTTTGGGGAAAAGATTTAACTTTACCTGTTGAAATATGCAGTTAATTGTCCCATTATAAATGTTTTAGAAAACCATTTGTCTTGTAAATTCTCTGTTAAACAAAGGTAAGGGTTAGGTGTGTTTTAATACATTGTTTTAAGTTTATTTATCTAGAGCTGGCTTTATTTTAGCTTCAAATCTTGGAGCAAAAACCAGAGACATTGCCAGAGCAAACAACAACAGAAGTGCAAATGGAGGAATGGTCAAAAGGTAAGGACTTTTAAGGTATTAATACCAAACCCAAGGTGTTGTGCTAGTTCAAGGCACTGAATGAAGTATGTTTGTTCTAACTAGTGTATTATACAGAGGCACACAGACTCACAAAGAAAGAGACACACAAAAAGACACCTGCATACTGAAAAAGAGACAGTGAAAGAAAGACAAGCAGAGGAGGATACATGCAGATGCAGAAAAAGAGACACACAAAAAAGAGACATCAAGACAGATGTAGGAAAACAAACAAGCAGGGAGAAAGAAAAACATACAACACACAAAGAGACGGAGAGAATACTGAGAGAATTACAGGGAGAGAGAGACACACACACATAAGGCGCACTTAGAGAAAGAAAGAAACACAGATATAGAATGAGACAGAGAAAGAAACAGGAAGGGAAATAAAGAGGAATACTCAGAGACACAGGCAGACACACATGGAGACACACACAGAGTATAACATGCACATATTCAGAGGCACACACAGTGAGTGACAGAGAAAGAGAGGGATACCAGAGTAAGAGAGATAATAAGAAAGAGACAGAGACATAGAGTGAGGGAGATATATAGAGAGAGACAAGAAAAAAAAGAGACACAGAGAAATATACAAGCATACTCACATATTCACAGTCATATGCAGGGAAAGATATATAGAGAGTGACACAGTGAAAGAGACACATATACAGACAGACAACAGACCCCCCCCTTCCTCTCCCTCCCCACCCCCCCAACACACACAAGTGAGCAAAACAGAAACAGAAAGATCCCAGAGAAAGAGACATAGAGAGGCAAATATACAGACACATAGAGTGAGGAGGGAGAGATACAGAAGGTAATGAGAGAGACATATGGACATACACATAGAGACAAAGGTTAAAAAAAGACGCACACTTAAGTTTCAGAGAAACACAGATACAGAGAGATGCACAAAGAGGGACACATACAGAGAAATATGTACACTGAGTGAGACTCACAGAGACATTCATAAAGAGATACATGTACACAGCCAAGAGAGTCACAGACAGAGAGCCGCATAGAGCCAGAGATGTGCAGATGGAAACAGACTGACACTCAGAGACAGACATGTAAACAGAGAGGCACAGAGAGAAAAAGATACACACAAATATGCATAAGCAGAGCGACACAACTGATTGATAGAGAACAGTAAGTGACAGAAACAATTTGAAAAAGAGTCTGAAAGACAGAGACAGACTGAGAGGTGGCCTGAAAAAAGAGATAGAATTTAGATAGAGTTTGCATGTGTGCATGCAAGGTTTTTAAAAAAATTTTTCTGAGGACTGTTACAGTAAAATGTTGCAAATTTGGAATCCTTGGAAAAAGAATCGTTCTGAATATGTTATATATAGGGGTAGGCTTAATGTACATCTTTTTTATTTCCTCTAAATTTTATTATTTAAAAAATTGGATTCTTACTAAAACATGTTGCACATATCTCTCACTTTTTTGGTTCCTCTTTCCCTGACAGGGTTCCTTGTTCAGCACGTATCAACCATGTTGTTATCTTTTCTAGAAGGCTTAAGGGCATTTTGGGGGACTGTTCAACAAATCACAATACTAAATAAGTTAATAATTGTGTATTCCTTTTAGGTATAGAGGGATACTATGCTTTCTGGGTACCCTTTTCTGATTTCTGCATTTGTTTGTGATCTCCATATTTGTTTTAAATTTTCTTGCTGTCTGTGCCTTACCATGTGTAAGGAACCTTTCTCTTATACATGACTTTGGGTTGTTTGCTATGAGTTTAGAATCCAGGTAACTGATTGAATTGTGTATAAAGTAATAGTAAATAATATTTGAATAAAGTACTTAAAGGTTTTTAATACAAAGTTAATAGTTTTTACACATGAACTTTGTGACACTTAATTTTGGTCCAATTCTTTTGCATCACGTTTGCAATGAGGCTGTATTGGTGTGGAGCTGAAAACTAATTTGTAGTAACTTTTTTATTCATTTGTTTAATTAAGCAAGCAAACATTCTTCTTTCTTGAAAGCACTCAAAATGTTTTTACTCAATGTATTGAAATAAGAAAAGAGGGAGTAAAGTTGCCCATGTTGCTTATGTTCCCTATTCATAGATCACATTGTTGTGAAAGTCATATCATCCGACTTAGAGACAAAAGAATCCTTAAGGAGCCAAAGGAACCATTTTTAATAAGAGATAGAGACTATGGAGTAAATACTTCTCATAAATATAGAATAACCATTAGAGGTGTTAAGGAAGGGAGACAGTGAAGCTCTAGGACACTTATGGAAAGGAAGGTTTTTAGGGTGGAAGATATAGATACATAGGAAGTTTGCAGAAGGCACAGATCACTAACAGAGGTGGCCAAAACATCATTAAGAAAATTTGGATTTTACAAGTATTTTTTATAGGGAGAATAGGAATAAGGCCTTCCTTTATATAAGGGAGTGTTAATGAAACATTATTAAGAAATAAAATTGAACAGGTGAATGTGAGATATTTTGAGTTTTGTGATATCTGATCTGGTAGGTTGAAACAGTAAAATCTCACATGGTCATTCACTTGATAGCAAGGCTATGGGATTTATCTTAAAATACAAGTTACTTCAAAGCTCTGTCTTACACTAATGTTTGTGGTCTGCTCTGGTCAATAGGCTTTTAATTTAATATTATTTTACTTATTTTTAAAGAAATTGAGCTAATTAAAAACTTTTATTACACAAATATACCTTTGAGCTGTCTTACAAATTTCATTATAAGGAGTGTTGAAGTGGCCATTCTTTTCCTAGCTTTACTGTAGAAACATTGCTGAAATATTTTAAGTCAAAGAGCTAATGAGGTATATAATGTAACATATAGCCATTTTTATTTCTGTTTGGTTTTGTCATTGTAGACAATTTGGAAAATGTAAAGTTTGAGGTTGGTAGGTTGGATGAGTGAAGACATCTTCAAAATTTGTTTAGGTTTCTTTAAGAAGTTAAAAACAACTCTGAATAACTGAATTTTAAGTTAATGAAAGCAATATGTGAGTGAATAAATGTGTGTTAAGTGAGAATTGGTAACAACTTGTAACCTCTTAAAAAGTAAATGATGTTTTGGTCCTTTTCTGGAAACTCTCTTTTTTAGGGTTCTTTTTATTCCTGTGATCTTAGAAAGAAAATAGAATGTCATAATTAAAAGTGTTTATGCTTATGTAATGCCAATCCTTAGAAAGATCATGAGTTGCAACGTGATTGGTTCTTTGGCCATTTGTATTATTTGCATATTATTTAGTTTCCTGTATAAGAAAAAGGGCACAGAGATCAGAAATCTCTTATGAGTAATTACTTGGAATAGTGTTACTAACTTCTCAATATTTCTTATATTAAAACTTGGTAGCTTTTTATTAAATTAATGGAAACATCTAATTGTTTTGTAGTGCACCACAATGTAGTGGAAATGGTTTACATGTTTATGGGTAAGTGTGTCTGCAATAAGTATACATTCTTAGAATAATGTAGGTGAAAATGAGACCTGGACTAGTTACATTTAGAAAATTGTGAAACTTATTTAAATTTAGTACCTTTAGGGGTCAGTGTTCTCTAAGAAAGGTTAAAAAGGTTACTGTGCCTACCAAAATTAAATATTAAGTCTGCTACATTTTAAATATTTCTTACCAATTGAAGTTAAGAAATGGCAAGAATCATATGATTTGAAAATGCTTTAGACAAAAGCCTTTCAATTTTATGAGTTGCTTCAATATTATTTGTTGGTTTATTATTTCAGAAAATCATGTTTAATATGAGTTTTACATA
Source organism: Choloepus didactylus (assembly GCF_015220235.1). Classification (NCBI taxonomy): domain Eukaryota; kingdom Metazoa; phylum Chordata; class Mammalia; order Pilosa; family Megalonychidae; genus Choloepus; species Choloepus didactylus. Next base: position 172,751,526 of record NC_051310.1, read on the forward strand.
CAGAATAGTTAATTTCATTTATGTATTTATCTACATTTGGTATATATCACATATTTTTAAACGAATTTTCCTTTAAGCTTAAAAGATGAGCATGATTCTAAGTCAGAAATCATTGTACTAACCTGAAACTTGAGAAAAACTAGGAAAAACTGCTTCTCTATGTTAATAGAATCCTTATAGTTTATTGGAAGCTAGCATATACTTTTAAAAATCTTATCTTGCTGAAGTTAAGTAAAAAGCACATGTTCTATATTCTTTATTTTAGAGTTTGACAATCATTTTTGTAGCCTTGATTCTTCCAGTTTTTCTACAGGACAAAATTAATAACTAGGATTAAAATCTAGTGAAAGGGAACTTGAATGTTATTTGTTAGTTTCTTATTAAGTTAGAATACTGATTATTTTTGCTAGTCATTTTTGAACCTGTGTGCCACCATCAGTCTCTTTAATTATTGCTAGTGCTGCTGATTTTCATTCATCTTTCTCTCTATTGAAAAAGTACAAATTCTTTTTTATGATTACCCTTTGTCCATCTGTTATTCTGTAACAGAATTGTATCTAAAACCATTTCATTATTTGTGAGTATTTTATAAGAGTAGACAGCTGTAGATACACTATAGAAAATCATCTATGATGCTTTTAAATGTCTTTGATCATTATAACTATGATTGTAGAATCTCATACCATTTTAATAAACTGTTTTGTGTTTAGTGAGGAGAGGAAGGAAATGACAAGTTGCTTAGACATCTATTTTGGCTCAAGGAAGCTGGCAGAAAAAAATTATTCCTAAGGCGTAATGATCACATACTCCTCAAAATTCAGGGTTTTGGAAATATCTAGATAACTAATCATTCTGTGTTAAATTTCAGGACTTTTAGAGTTGTATTTAATAATTGTCTTTCTAATAAGTAATAGTCCATTTAATTATATATATTATTATATATTTATATATATATATATAGAGAGAGAGAGAGAGCTTATCACAGAAGGCGATACATAGCTTATCACAGAACGCAAACCTCTGAAAAACCAATGCAATCAGTAGTTGCAATAACGTGTTATAGTAGAAAGAGCAGAGGTTTTAGAGCTAGATAGACCTGGGTTCTAGTTCCTTAGTATTCTACTTACTACATATTTGGTCTTGGGTACAAGTCTCTTAACTATTATAAATTTAATTTTCTTGTGTGTGAAGTAAGGAGATAATTACTTTAGAGCATTAATGAAATAATAGAGATGGTATATGTAAGGGCCCTAGTTTAAAGCCTAAAACATGGAATGAGTTTATTTAATATGTATTTTATATACCAGAGTAATTATTTTCACTAATATTGGTAGTGGTTTTAACAGATCTAAAAACACCAAAAAAAAAAGTTGTTACATGTTACAGAGCCTAATAAATGATGGTGGTTGTTGTCATTGTTAATCCATCCAGCTATAGGAGGAAGGTCTATTAAAATTTTTCACATTATTTAGAAGCATAAAGAACAATATTTGAAAGTTATTATTAGTTTCATAAGTGGTCTATTCTTTTAAGTATAGTTTTCAGAATATCATAGAAATTTGTCTTTTCAAAGTGTCATAGCTTGTGTGGAGTATATTTGATAGACTAAGAATCAATGATATTCATTTAGAGTAAAATCTAATTTTGTCTGTATTCAGATGCCAATTGCAATAAAAATCTTCAGATGAATGGCATTGCAAAATATTTTATGCATCCTTTTTGGGGGCAAGTTTGAATTTAAGAATACATTTTTTTTTTTTAATTTTCTAGATGAAATAGAGGAGTTTTAAAAGGACATGTCTGAGGTTTGATTAAATTTGCTGTTTATCTCCGTAGGACCTGGTTTAATAGAGAGTAGTTTCTCACACATGACCACCTAGTATACTTGAACGAGTGAGTGGTTTGGAACCACTGGCAAACTGGCCAACAAGCGTTGATTGATTTCCAGAAGAAATACTGAGGCTGCTCTTAGAAGAATGACTGAAGTTATACTCCTTTGTGAAAATATAAATTTCTGTTATTTTAAATGTTTATTAAAATAAGTGGAATTCTGAGTTTCTTTTTCTTTTTCTTTTTTAGCTCATTATGAATGATTCTGTTACTATATTCTTGGTCTCAGTAGAAAAATGTAATAAAAAATAAAAAAATATTTACAAGGTCAGCTTAGTTTTCTAACTAGTTATAGAGCTTGTTATGAACTGTTTTGAGATTCATCATTTCTGTTATGAATAATTCATGTTACTATATTTATTCCATAGTTTCTTATGTATGATAATAAGAGCTACCTTCCTTCCTTCCTTTCTTCCTTCCTTCCTTCCTCCCTCCCTCTGTCCCTCCCTCCTTCCCTTTCTTCTTCCTTTCTTCCTCCCTCCCTCTCTCCCTTCTTCCCTTCCTTCCTCCTTCCCTTCTTCTCTTTCTCTCTTTCTTTCTTTCTTTCAATAAATTTAGCATTTAAAATCAGTTCAAGCTATACTCTTCATGTGGAATTCTTACTATGTCTTTGATCCTCCTTTCTGTAGAAATTATAATTACTAAGAAGAATGAGCATGTAAAGTGGTAAATTTCCTTTTTAATAGAGCCTCTCCTCCAATTTCTCTACTATTAGTGTGATCCTCCTAGAACTTGTGACTATTTCTTTGGTTTGAGAAAATACCAACTCTGTTTCTAATATGCAAGCTCTTTCAAATTTGTTTGTGGCCATGAAAATATGAAATGATATTTTGAAATTAAAAAAAAACTACTTGACTATTCCAAAAGCTTTTTGTTTTGTTTTACATTCTCCATCCTTAAGATTCTGAGCTCTTCAATAAAAATCCTCATTCATTTCTGGTCATGGTCTCTTCATGCCAGAACATTTCCTAAGAACACATAATTGGCATATGAGTCTTAATTTAATCTTATTGTATCTTTAATTTTCTATAAATTAGAATTTCAGTTTATCAAATTTAGATGACTGTGGCTATATTTGTCTCTTTTAGTGTGATTGCTATAAAGTTTTGAGTATGCATTGGTGTTTCATTGATTTTGGAGATCTGAATGCATTTTTGTATACACTGAATTTAAAAGTGTTTACAGACATGGGTCCAAGTTGATTGACTTTTTGTATTGTAGGTCTGATGTGACTTCCTGAATTTATAAATACTTTTTTTTCATAAGTAGCAAAAAATATATTTTAGTATATATCTACTCACTACTTTTCATTTATAAATTGATCTAAAGTAGTTGAATAAAAAACTTGAGAGGTCACCAAAAACTCCAACTTTTAGACTTTTAGAATCAAAACAACCTATTATAGAGGGCATTTTTATCTTTTGGGGGAAAGTTTCAGATATGGTTTCTTTGTGTTTTCCTTTTTCATATGTTTTTTCCTTGGGAATATGAAAAAAAAAGCAAACTTAAAACAAATCTGCCTTCAAAATTTTGAAATTGGTTGTGTAGCTTATTTTATAGTCTAAATGATTGAATTAAAAATAGCCTAATCTGTATCTTTTGGGTAAAATTGATAATCCTTTGCCAAATTGTAAAATTATGTTAGTAAGATGTAGGGTAAAAATTAATTATTTTTAATAATAATAATTTACCTTTCACTTTATTTTTCTAATTTTTACTTTTTTATTAATTCCAGTTTTCACATATTGTAAACTTTGGTACTGTAAAATCAGGTTGCTAGTTGATGAGTTACAACTGATTGGTTCATATTGATAAAATATACTTGTTGCACAGGAACTGAATAAAGTTTTGCAAATTGTTACATACTTAAAAATTAACAATTATATGCTACTTTTAAATATGGTACTGCTGGCTGTACCTATGGTTATTTGATGTACTCTAAAATTAACTAGCATGTTCTATTCATCGATTTAAGCATTTTTCATACAGGAATACGATCAAAGTTAAGTCCAAGATATCTTTATTTCCTTCTTTAATTAACATCCTTTTTTTCCACTCTGTTTTCAAAATTTTTAGATTAATAGGTTAGTATAGATAAGGGCTTATTTATCATTAGTTTCCTTGAATCAACAACATGTATTAGAGGAAATAAGACAGAATAATAGTTCAGGCTTGTGTACAGATTCTGGGATTTGGAATATGGTGTATAGACTATTCTTTCCACAGATTAATGTAGTGAAAATATTTTACAATTTTGAAAGAACTCCTATTTAAAGCAGAATAGTTTCAAAATTTTTATCAAAAAACCAAATGTTCCAAAATTTTGAGACACTGGAAGCCGCCTAATCAATTGCTTTTAAGAGTTTAAAGTTAAAAAAAAAAAAAAAAGAATATTTATGGTTCACAAAATGTTTGTTTCCTTTCAGTATTTTACAACTAACCATTACAGAGCTAAGAGCAGGGTGAGGCAAGATGAGTCCAAGTAAGATGAGCAAAGACAAAATAAAAATTTTCATTAAAAAATAAAAAAACACTCCTTGATCTCCTGAGAATGCAGTAGAGAGTAGCACCATGGACTTCCTCTGCATTTTTAATAGGCCGTTTGATCTCTCAGATGTTCTGTATTGGACCTTTATTACTTTTTTCTTTTTAAAAATCTCTGCCCCTCCTCCAAATCATTTGAGATGAATCCATTAAGAATTTTACTCTTCTCAGGCTTTTTGTCTCAAATATTTAATAATTTTGTTTAAAGTTTAAATATGCCAACTTCAGCAAGGGGCTAGTAAGGCTTTAGTGTCACTGACTAACAAGGCATGGTTGGTTAATGAAATGGTGAGGCGCCTTCCTTTTCCTTTTTATGCTTTTGGTTTTTTTTTGTTGTTGTTTCATTTTGTTTTTTTCTTTGTGAGAAACAAATGGTGCATTTGAATAAAATATGTCATTTGCATAGAAAGTTATGTAATGATGCCATGTAGAGTATAATGATTTCCTAAAATCTTGTATTTGAAGTAACCTGAATTACAATGAGAGATAAACAGAATATTTACCCATCCCTTATGAGTTGCTGCTGATATGTAAATTTATTCTTCTACTTTGCACAAATATACTTTTGAGCTACTGCTTAAACACTTTTAGGTCCTTAGTCAAACAGTTTTAATGATGCTTCCAATATTATGAAAGTGTGACATTTGATGAATGTCTCATATAGTTTTGATATCTGGGCACATGTCAGCAAAAAAAAATTGAACGTTGGTTTGTCATGCATCACCTAGACAATTTATAATTTTACTGTTTATATCCATCTTGACATTTTTTATCTGCCAAAGGCAGGTTTCATTTGGAATCTTAATCTGAGATTTATTTGGTGGATCTGGAAATCATAGCTAGGGTTCCCACAGGAAATGGTCCATCTACCAACAGATTAAATGGCAGTCCTGCAGTTGTTAGGGGAGCTCTGCATTTAACACACATGCATACTCATTCAGTCAGCACTGTGGAGAAAAATTAAAGTAGTAACCCAGGTTTAGGAACAATGTAGCTAAAAAGTCCCATATTTGCTGAATGACAAAGGGTTATATAGCAGCATTTCATTTTATTATTCGTGCTTGAATTTCTTGTTTGCTTTGTTGAGTCTGCTGACGAATACTAATAAATGCCTGCAACAATCCAGACGAGAGATGCCTGGCAACAAAGCTATGCAGTGGACCTCCCTGATCTTCTCCAGTTCACAACCTGACCTTTTGAAAAATTGGCTGGGCTAAGCTGTAGAATTTGGGTGTAATGGTTATTGTTAACTCCAGCTTTAGGATTTATTAATTTGTGTAATCAAGACTTACCTATACTTCAAAGTTTCAAAAGACCAAACACAATCATCCATCCATTAGAACTGACATTGTGTTTCAGTGATTCCCACTTAGTATCTGACTGGTGATTCTTCTGTTTTGATGTTTTCAGAGTGCACGAATTCTGAAGATGCTCTTAAATAAAATGAGAGGCACATATAAGTAAAATATTTTATTTCCCTTCATAATCATTATTGGGAAAGTTCCATCTGTAAATGAGTTGTGAAATTAGTGAATTCACAATTGGTATTGTGTTTATAGTTAAATAATATAGTTATTAAACCCATTTTGCTTACAGTTGTGGAAAGTTAAGATTTACTGTTTGTTCGTGTTTTCAATTGCCTTACATAAATTATTCCTATGATGAGAATATTTTAGAAAGGCTGAAAATTCAAATTAGCCAACTAACTTGTATAGCTTGTATCACTGGGGGAAAAAAAAGAATAACAGTTATGATAGTTGATCAAGTTTTAAGATAGTTTTCACAGTCATTTTAGCCTAAATAATATTTGTAATCCTTTAAATAGAGCAATATAAGTTTAAAAAAAAAACATAATTTATGTGATATGTTTGTAAGTTAATAGGTGGGGTAGCCTAAAATTTAGGAGATTACTGTTATACTGTGTCTTTGGCCTTCATATGATGAAGGATGTTGATAAAGTTTAAACATTAAAATAGAATTTCACAAATGCTTATATACTTTAGTTCTTACTCAGAAATCTAAACTTTTTCTGAATAGGAATATCGATGTGTTCATGACTATTTGAGACTTGATGAAACAAACAAAAAACTTTTGAAAATTTGGTTTAACACCACCACTTTAATAGCTTTTTATAATAAAAAACAAAATGTCAATAAAGTAATTTTCCATGGATAATTAGAAACATGGCATACTAGGGCATTGAATTGTCATCATCAAAGATAAAATAACCTCACCACTTCTTTTTTGACGTGTATTTATCTAGATATACAACCATGTAAGAAGTATAAGGGATTCAGTTTATTTTGAATGTATCACTCAAATGCCCAAATAAATGAATTAGGTGATATTGACAGGTTTCATAGGTTTCTATTCAGTGACAGATTTATTGGCTTTATAAAGCCTTATCTCAAAATTTTATAGCTACATCTAGCCTCAAACCCTTGTATGTTTTCTACTTCTCCTTTATACATATAGTATACATTATTTATAAATATAATGCATCTTATTAGAACTACATGAGGATCTATGAATCTATATCTGTGCTTTCCAATACATTAACCATGTGAGGCTATTGTGCACTTGAAATTTGGCTTGTCCAAATTAAGATATACTTTAAATATAGTACAAAAAAGAATGTAAAGTTTAGCAGTAATAATTTTTATATTGATTACATGTTGAAATGATAATATTTTTTCTATATTGAGTTAAATAAAATCAATTTAGCTTGTTTCTAGTTACTTTTTAATGTGGTTGCTAGAAGCTTTAAAATTGTATCACTGGCTTGCATCAGTATTTCTTCTTACTGATTCATTTCATTTCAGTAAATAGAAGGTCTAATATGTCCACAGTTTTTTTTTTTTTTTTTTAAATATGCTTTAGGAAGATGAGTACAGGGAGGTTACAATCAAAAAAGAGAGCAAATATAGATGAGAAGGCCATAAACTGTATAGACCACATCTATATAATTCTTTCTCTACAGTACATCCACCTGTGACACATTCGGAATTAAATTGGTGATGAGATTAATAAATAGACAAAGGTAAACAATTCTCTTACAGTTTCATTTTACTTTACGTGGAAACAACCAAAAGTACATTAGAGGTTTTTTTTTTAAGTTGAGATCGAGAACAATGAGTATACAGACCAATGAAAATGAATGTTATAGTTTTTTTTTGTTTGTTTGTTTGTTTGTTTTTAATGGCTATTCAAGCTGAAACACAAATAATAAAATCCCAGAGAGTGTTAGTATACTGTATCCAAGTTACAAGTCTGCATTTTTAAAGGCAAGGGTCTAAAGTTGCCTATTTTCCAATGACCCCTAAATTAGATTCTCTGAAGGATAAGTGCCTGTATCTACTTGCTATGATCTTGATTATATCTAATATCATGTGCCAATATAGTGAGTACTGAAATTGTGTTATGGAAATGTGCTGTTTAAATTTCTCATTTTCTTCCTATGGGATTGAATCTTCTTTCGATAATTCAATTAGATAGCATTTTATTTATTTTCCAATCCCATGCCTTCTGATATTTTAATAAGAAAGTATTATATGCATTAATGTTTCTGAAGGATTTTCCTGTATGGTTGACAACTTTTTGGGGGGAAAACCAATAAATGTATAAAGAATAACTTGGTAGATTAGGATAGCTGTACTGATTTTAGCTGCACAACTCTGTGATGGCCATAGATCATCATATAAATTTGTCTAGGAAATTGAGAAATTTTTAGTTATGAAAGCTAGGGTAATAACCTATTAAGATAATAGATGTCTTTCTTGATTTTATTAATACTTGAGAGATATTAAATTGAGAGATTAATGATATACATAAGAATTGAAAGTTTGAATGTGATCTCAAGATGGTGATATTTGTGATCTCACAGAAAGAAAAGAGAAATCAAAATAGAGAAGCAAGCTTTAAGCCAAGCAGATCTTAACAGCTAACAGCTAACATCAGTTGGTACGTACACCTCCTATGCTGATATTTTTCTAAGAGGATTATATAATTTAAAATATTTTAATCCTCATTACTATCTTTTGAGGTAGGTACTATTATGCACATTTTATAGATAAGGAAATTGATAAGAGAGGTTAAATAATTTGCTAGAAGTCATATAGCTAAGTGGCAGAACCACAATTCAAACCCTGCAGTCTGGCCTCAAAAGCCATCCATACACTCTGGTTCTGTTTGGCAGGTCTAAACACACCACGGTTTTCTTTGGAAGTTGTAAAATAGTTTCTCTTGTATACGTCATTAGGTCATGTGGCAGAAGATTCTGATGTTTTTCTTTTATCTATGAGAGGAAGAACACATTAAATTTATCTATGTGGAAAACTAACCCTTTCTCTGACAAAAGAAGGAAATAAGTAGTAGGAAATAAATAGCATTTATACCCATATACACGCAGAGAGAGAGAGAGAGAGAAAAGAGAGCGAGAGAGGGAGAGAACCTACATTTAACTTACTTAAGGAGTTGGTAGAAGTCATTTAGAGTCACTAATTGATGTTGTTCTTATTATTATGAAACTAACGTTCATAAAAAAAATCCTTAACCATTGAAAAAGGAAAACATCTTTTGTTTAAAACGTGGAACTACTTGAGTAATTTACACTTTTTAATAGCAAAAAGCATGTTATGTCATTTCGACATCAGATATAATGTGACAGACATTATAGAAAGGAAGGACCTGATAAACATGAGGCTTTAGCTTTTTTTAATTTTATAAAATAGATGCAAAGCTATAAATGATGAAAAATTTAAAGAAGTGACGACCAGTCATGTTAGCAAGTGTGGGAGACATTAATGCATTGCCTCCATTATAATTCACTTTAGATATAAATACTCTGAAATAGCACCTGCATCTTAAGACACAAGAGATCCATTTATGTGAATGTACTTGCCTATAGTACTTCTATCCCCCTTTCCTTTTCTATCCCTGACCTCTCAGGTAGCTGGGATGTTGCTATTCTGAGTAGCCCCTGTAGGATCCCTAGAGACAATTCTAGCTCAGCCACTCTGAAGAAACAGCTCTGTCAACAGTGTTGAACCCCCAGGGGACCATCAAATCCATTTACACAGATACCAGTTGTCACAAACTATTTACAAAGCCCAGCAGAACAGAATTTCCCAGCTTCTAAGAATCTCTATTTGATTCTAGCCACCTCCTCACTTCTGTATAGTAATTGAGAAAGGAAATGGCAGTCATTTTTGGGCTAGGGTCAGATTTCTTGGGGATCATCAATTTAACTCAGTATATTATACATTAATACATAATTGTCTGGAGAATTGAACTCAAAGAGCATCCCAAAGCTTTCTTTCCTGGGAAGGGACATGGTATCTCAATACTGTTAACTTTGTAGACCATGGAATTGAGAGTGTAACAACAAAGCTGGCATTGAGGTAGCAGACAATACTGACGCCTCCAGAAGTAAAGAGAATTCATTAGATCATTGGAAATAGCCTGAAGGTCACAGAGAGATACAGGGTTTTCAAAACATATAATGCAGCTGGCCTAGGAACATGTATTAAGATTCTAAAAATTATTTTACTAAGTCCACCTGGTTTGCCTAGAGGCAAACTGTCTCTAGTAGTAGTGGTAGATAGCATTTTAGAAGAATACCTGGTAGTAAGCCTTCTACATTGTCATTTTCAAATGGTCGCAGGATAAGTTTACATGGCAGTGATAGCATGATAGCATTAGATTGTAATAGCAAAATTTGGAAAATCATATTTTTGGTTTGAAGTGGTTAAATTTTTATGTCCAAATGAAAGTGTCCACAGAAGAGCAAATATAGTAAATAAAGGGCTTTGATAATCATCATAAACAATTTCTTGTTTAACTTTGTGAAAAGGTTAGACTTCTTAGACTTATGAATGATAAAGAAGAGACTGATAATTTATTCTGTAAGTCCACATGGAGAAATGAATTTAAATAGTATTGAGAGAATTTGGTTTGCCATTTACTAGAACATTGTATAAACCCTGAAGCAGATTACTAAGAAGAGTTGAGTTTCCATTTCAAACCATATTGAAGGGAGGAGGGAAATGAATAGAATGGTTTTAAGCTTTCATCTGCCTAGAGGTAAGAATTTGAATCAAAAATGAATATCTTTCTGTTTAACATTGATCGTATTTTTTTGTTGTTTGTTTTTTTAATTGACTAGTGTACTACACAAACTAATAACTTTTTGGGCATTTTATTGGCTTATATGTTTATATTTCTATGTGCAGTTTTTTCAAGTGATGGGACAATACAAACAATTCAAGTAATGCTTTTAGTACCTTCATCCCGTATCACTTCATAAAGATCTTTCTCCTTGGCTGCAGTTAGATAGATGAGCTAGCTAAGGAGGGAGGGAGGGAGGGAGAGAGGGAGATAGGTAAGTGGGTGAGTGGATGCATGGATGGATGGGTAGATGGATAGTTGAGCGAGTGGATGGATAGGTATAGAGAGAATAACTAATAAAGCATGTTGATAAAATGTTAACATTTAGAGAATCTGGGTGAAGGATATACAGGAATTCTTTGTTTTATTTTTGCAACGTCTTTGTAAGACTGAAATTATTTCAAAATAAAAAGTTAAGAAGAAATCACTCTATTATCTGCCATCAGTTCTTGTCAGCTTCATTATCTCTGTCTCCTTTAGTCATTGATGTCTTTTTCATTTGGCTCTTATTTTCTCTGTTTCCTGCCATTTTTCTGAATGATTTCAGTGTCTTGAAGGATAAATTTTTCAGCACCCTAATTCCTTGATTTTTTCCTTCTCCATCAATCTGTTTCATCAACCCATTCCCAGATGACCACATCTTGGACTTTGACTTTACCTGTTGCTCATTTTAGAAATTTTCTCTCCCTGACTCTAACATATTGTTATTTCAGTACCAGAAATGTCTCTTTATTCTTCCTGAATCTTTTCCTTCTCCTCTGTACCTATTCCTGTTCTTCCTATTCTCTTCTTGTTCTTACAGTTTGTCAGCATTTTCTTTACATCACCTAACTAGAAGAACCATTTGGCAATTCATTACTTTGCATATTCCTAGTTGTCCTTTTCTGGGGAGAAATGCCTTTGTGAAGTCCTTCCAGAATCTTCCAGTTTTGCATCCAGCCTAGCATATTATGTATTTGGTCTCTATAGCCATAGTATAGTCCTTATTACATTAATTTCAAATCAGACCCATTTGCCGTCCACGCTGTACTATGGAGTCCTTGAGGGGGAGTCTGTTTCTTACTCATCTTTGTTTCCCCACTGCCTATCACAGAGTGCATCACACTCTAGGTTCTCCATGAAGGATTATTAAAATAAAATATTTAATTACAGGGGTCAAACTTTCTTACAAATGATTGAATTCTGATATAGGACAATGCAGTGGCAGAGTGGAAAGCACATTGAGGGCATTCAGAGGATTTAAACAGTAATTTGCAGAAATCATATCTGCCAAATAGTTTAATTCCGATAAAGATTAGCATTTAAGGCAGGCAGGTAGGAAATTTTCATATATTAGCCTTGTTTAGAGTAAAATTAATTCTCAGTAGAAGAATACAGATAATCTGATCTGCAGAGCAAGCTCCAAATGTCTTATGAATAGTTTTAATTAGGAATCTAGAAGCTCGTACTACAGAGCAAACTTAAAAATATCCAGAAATAATCAGAGCCAAATCACACAGACTATGAGGTTCTTGAAAATATTAAACATGGTGAATTTAGAAGTGTGTCAGAACTCAATGGGTTTATTTTAGTAATACTTCACTGTATTATAATTACTCAGATTCAGGAGGAATCAGCAGAGAGGTCTCTTACTGGGAAGTTCCTACATCTGCTCTAGGATTTTGGAGAAGATAGCAGAGTCGTATGTAGGTGAAGTGGCAGATTTACCAGGAGTTCAAAAGTTAACAAAATTTGATCTCAGGTTAAAACTGAAGTAAGAAAGAGAGCTATAAAACCTTTATAGTAAACAAATAGCAAGTGTAGATATTAGGGATGGGGTAAAGTAAACACAGGAGGTTAGGAATAAAAAATTGAAAGGAGAATGATGCTAAACTGATGCAGAAATACAGAAGTATACAGGTTTGTATATATTATGTCCCCCAGAAAAAGCCATGTTTTTTTTAATGTAATCTTGTGTGGGCAGACATATCAGTCTTAATTAGATTGTGATTCTTTGAGGGTTTCCATGGAGTTGCACCCCACCCAGCTGTGGGTGATGACTCTGACTGGATAATTTCCAAGGAGGTGTTACCCCATCCATTCAGGGTGGGTCTAAATTTAATCACTGGAGCCATATAAATGACCTGCAAACAGAAGGAACTTAGTGCAGCTGAGAGTGACATTTTGAAGGGGAGCTACAGCCAAGAGGGACACTTTGAAGAATGCACAGGAGCTGACAGAGTAGCTGCAGATGAGAGACAGTTTGAAGATGGCCTTTGAAAGCGGACTTTTGCTCCAGAGAGGACTTTTGCTCCAAGAGCAACTGAGAGTGACACTTTTGAGGAACTACAGCCTAGAGAGGAACATCCTGGGAGAAAGCTATTTTGAAACCAGAACTTTGGAGCAGATGCCAGCCACGTGCCTTCCCAGCTAACAGAGGTTTTCCAAACACCATTGGCCATCCTCCAGTGAAGTTACCTGATCGCTGATGTGTTACCTTGGACACTTTATGGCCTTAAGACTGTAACTGGATAACCAAATAAACCCCCATTTATAAAAGCCAATCCATTTCTGGTGTTTTGCATTCCAGCAGCATTAGCAAACTAGAACAAGAGTTAAAGACAAGGGCCAAGTGGTACATAATGCACATGTAGTCTCAGAAGCAGGTCAGAGTCCAGACTTCAGAGACAGAAGCAGTTGGTGTGGTGTTATGGGGGCTTGGGAGCTTTTATAGCTGGCAGTGCTCCATGGCTCATCCTTTCTTCTTTTGAAGAATCTTTGTATTTCATAAATTAGAGAAAAGGATGGGCCCTAATAGTTACTTTTCAGTATGTTTATAGGGACATTTTTTTTTATATTACTTTCACTAACTATAATTTTCTTTCATTCAGATTACTTATAAAGTTACACTTCAGTGTTAGAAAGCAAGGTCTATTAATGATAAGAGGTATTACTTAGTGTCAATTTATAAAATTCCCTCATTCAGATTTTGGGTGTCCTGTTGTACTGATAACCAGCCTATTCCAGAAAACTAGCATGGTGAACATCTAAGCAAACCAAGTGAGTGAAATGTCTGAAACCAACAAATAATCTTCAGATACAAGATTTCTGTCCCAATAATTGTTAAAATTTAATTCAAGCAGAGTATAATGTTGAAAGTTCATATATATCTCATAGTATGCAATTATGAGAGCACATTTTCTCTTCCAACTCTTCCCTCAAACAAAGTGAAATCAAGAGTTATGTATCCAAAACAAATGATTTCTGATTTCACTTCCGGCCATCAATAAGATTGAGTACTTGGTGTTTATAACTACCTAATTTCAGCCTATATGCCATCAAAATAATTTCTTATTGAAGAATGAGTACTTTGTGAGAGGTAACTTATTTAAAAGTGCTGCTCCATTCCTTTTATTCTATAACAGCTTTCTTTATTCTGCCTCAAAAGCATCAAGTTTAGCAAGTTGGAGAAAGTATCACCAACAAGAAGGTGAAGTTCGTCTACTTTTTAAGCTCAAGAATTATTTGTTAATAATAAAGCAGTGATTAAAATCAGTATTTCTAAGTTCTTGCATGAACCTAGTACAAACGTATGGCACTGGTACCAAAGAGTTAATAGAGTGGTATTTGGGGAAAAATACATATTACAAGCTGTGGACTATAGTTAACAGTAATACCTTAATATTCTTTCATCAACAGTAACTAGTGTATCACACGAATACTAGGGGTCAGTAATAGGGGGCGAGAAGGGATATGGGGTTTTTTGGGGTTTTGTTTTTTGTGTGTCTATCTGATAATTTTCTTTTTGGAGCAGTGAAAATGTTCTAAAATTGAGTGTCATGATGATTGCATGACTAAGTGATGATACTGTGAGATATTGATTGTATACTTTGGAGGGAATATATTATAAGTGAGTATATCTCATTAAAATCTGCAAAAAAAAAAAAAAAGTCAGTATTTGTGCCTGTTGATGATTTACCATTGCGTTTGTTTTGTGTGTGTGTGAGAGATTTTCTCCCCCAAACTTCACCATAGTATTAAATATACTCTATTCCTTTGAAATAGTTACTATTTGCTAGTTATAGTTAAAAATAATTTTTATGAGATAGCCAGGATTTTGAAATAGATTCTCTGTGTAATAAATGTTTGATAAAATGGAGTATAGAAATAATTCTCCCTCTAATGTATCATAATATGATGGTGTTGATTACAAAAATAATAGCTAACATTTATTGATGTGTCAACAACACCTCAATGAGGTAAGTGCTATTATGTTGCTATTTACAAATGAGAAACTGCAGGGTAGATAGGTTAAGTAATTTGCCAAAGGTTAGGCAGCTTGGCAAAGACGGAATTCTAACCTAGGCAGTCTGGTACCAGAGTCTCATGCACATTTTTAACTTATTTTATTTTTCTGAGAAATCTAGAAAAGAGAAGTAATCTAGAAAAAAAATACCTCTAAATGAATGGTTCCCAATCTTAGTTATACACTGGAATTATGTGGGGAGCTTCAAAATAGTGACTGGGTCCGGCTCCCACCGATTTTGATTTAATTAATGTAGGATGTGGTCTGTACATTAGGATTTTTAAAACTCACTAGGTTTTTCCAGCAAGCAGCCAACGTTGTGAATCACTGTGCTAAACGTCTAATGACTGTGGAATTGGAATATTAATGGCAAAAACCACAACAGTGCATGCTTATTTGGTTACAGTAGTCGCAAAGTTAAGTATGTGTTTAAAGCTATGAGAGCATTTACTTTCACAAAAATATTGATTTGATTGAATGGTTTATTATGTAGCTATGGTGTTTCACATATATATTTTTTTATACAGATACAACCCATAGTGATCTTGAACCAGAGACTGCAGGGAAAAATAGAAGTATGCAACCGCATGAGCTACTGACTGTGAATTCTGCTGGTAGCATGCATCAGATATCCAGTGAATTAGTTAATAAAGCCACATATGAGGATGCAGAACTGCCAGGGCAGAGATCAAGGAATTCTCAGGTCATCAGTCCTTATCCAAATGATGAGACAGCTTATTGCACTACTGAAAAGCCCAAGTGAGTACTAGCAGCCTTAGCTTTAGAATGTAAGAATCGGGAGAACTTTTTCTTTTTTTTCTTTTCTTTTCCTTTTTCTGTGTGGGCTAAATTTGACATTTCATTAACTTAGAATTTGGGAAATCTGCCAGAGTTTTCTGTTGTTTCCATTATTTTGCTAATAATGAGTCTAGATAGCTGAGTGAGAAAGCAGAAGGTGAGTTTGAATGAAGGCCATGAGGTTTTATTTGCTTCTGTTGAAATTACTAAATTGTTATAAATGTGGTATTATTCATCCAAGTTTAAAAACTGGCAGCCCTTGGATAGATTAAGCCCAAAGATGTGTTTTGGTTAATATAGTTTTTATTTTAAATGATTTTGAATACTTTTAGAGGAAACTTGTACTCTCCCATTTGTCTTCCTCTATTTTGCATTCTGCAGCTTTTACCCCATTCACTTTACCCCCATGATGGGATTTGAATTCATGACATCTGTGACTTTTACCTATGGAATTAAAGTACTTTGATAATTAGTCATGTGCAATGGAGACACTGTTAGATTAAAAATTTTCAGTGACCAATTAATTTGGTCCAGCCAAAAATCAAATTTATAAAATACTGTTTAACTGAGTTTCACATAGAAACAACTATTTCTGTTTACTTAAAAATTGATTAGTCATTTGGTTTTAATTAGTTTAATATAAAAATGTTGAAGTAGATATATTAATATGTTCCTACTTCTTAGCAGTTGGAGTCAGTAATGTTGCTCCTACTGAGCTGCATGTTAGAGTACATTTAGAATGGTAAGGGAAGGGATGAATGAATGTGGGATGAATATTTTGTAACCAGATGGGAAAAATAAATAGTAGAGATAGGTCTAAAGCCAGGGTATGAGAGATCTACTATAATTGCAACAGAAGATATGCATGGTAGGTAGGGCTGCACTGACTTTCCCAGACCTCACTGCTTAATTTATTCTTGGTGACTCTGAGATTTACCTATACTTACAAATTTAATGTAATGCCTTCACAGAACAACACATCTCTGCTCCCTTTCCTTCCCTTAAACTACCTGCTAACAAGCTGATACTCTTCTCAAATATCATCAAATATCATATAAAATATTAAAAAAAATATTTTCATTTTAATTTACCCTTAGATGTTACAGAAATATGTTTTGGTTTTTAATATGTTTTGAATTTAATAATGAAAATATGGTATTCTGTCAACCAAACTGAAAAAAAAAAAATTATCTGATTTTTGTTTCCAGTTTCAGAAAAGTAAGAAATCTATCTAGAGTCCTGACCAGAAGCAGAAATTGAATTAATATCCACAACCCCTGAAATCTGAACTCTTTGTTTAGTATATAGAACCATGACTCTCTCTATAGACATCACCACATGCTTTCCACAGATGTAGCTTTCTCAGTTGATAGATTAGCACATTTCTGAGAAATTGATAGATTTATTCTTTTTCATCCATATTATTTGCTTATAGGGCGTAACAAGAGAAATGTAAAATTAGGCAACTTTATGTATTATTGTTAAAATTAAATTTGTCTCCTCTATTTGAAGGACATAATTGTTAGATCCTGTATAGTAAAAATCATATTTGTATATTATTTAATAGTTTTTTTTATTACAGCATTATGGAACATAGAAATAATGATTTGCATTATGAATTCATGATTCCTTGTCAAGTTACTTCGGACTTAAATAACGAGAAGATAGTAGCATTTCTTCTAAAAGAATTGGACATTCTCAGAACAAACAATAAAAAGGTACTATATAGGACGTCTGATAATTTGCACAGTATGGTTGTGGCTGTTGACCTACTAAGTGCTTTGTTGTCCATCATAATCCAGTTTTATTGTGCACTTTAATATTTTTAACAGTAGCTTTGTGTCGTTGCGAATTGGTCCATCAGGGTATGGTTGAATTGAAGGATTTAACTATAGAAAATAGCAGTCTTTTTTTTTTCTTTCCTGCCTTGCTGGTTTGCAGTATCACTCCCTTCTTCATAAATCTATGGTATCTTGGGTAGGTACCTTAAAAAAAAAGATACATTCAAGTTTTATTGTTGTTTCTTCAGGATTATGGAGAATGAGGAGAATGAGAAATATGCATTAGTTTTGTGTTACTTTATTAACATTAAAAAAATTAGTATCTGTACCCTATGTTTCATCTCAGTAATATGTGTAATTAAAATTTAAAGTGGCAACCATTGACAATATTGTCCTTTACCTTGTGTTCTGTTATAAATTTCATTTTTCTGATCCAATGTCGTTTTTTTTTTTCTTTTCTGACTCTTTTTCTATTTACAGTCTTTTAGCATAACTACCTTTAATGTTCATATTCTGTGCCTTTTTTTAAAACCTTTACATACTCTGTGATTTTAATATTCTGGTTGTTTGACCTAATCAAACTGAAGCATGATATTAGGCATGTTGATCTTTCTGAAGGAAAGCAACCAAATGACAAAAGCTTAGGGAGGAATTAAGAAAACATTTGGAGAGATTCTGTATGAGAGTATGAGATATTTTTCTTTCATTTAGCGTTTATTACATGCTTATTATGAGCCAGGTGCCAGTGTAAATTTAAATGGAATATGATGGATAGCATTCTTAAAGAGAGATTTGTATCAGATACTAAGATTATTATCTTAATTAAAATTGTTTCAAAAGATTGGAAATACTAAATGAATTTCTAAACCTGTGCTGTTCATTATTTTATTAGGATAGCCTCTTCTAAATCTTTTAAGACAAAAGAATGGATAATTGCTTTCTGTGGTAGTTATTTTTAATAATGTTCCTCTTAACTTCATTTGCCTATGTTTATACACCCACGCCCACACACGTGTAAATTAAATCTATATTAAAATATTTTTGCAATTTCTGTATCAATACAGGTAATTTTTATGAAATACCTTAGAACCTTTAAATACTTTTTTGTTGTTGAGTTATGTATTCAGGCACTGAAATGTGATATTATATAAGGGCTTAGGAAAAAAACAAAGTTTTACTTTGGGTTTCATTATCTTTGTGCAGGAAGGTTGTTCGAAAAAAAATTTTTTTTCCATGTGTTTCAGCTTCAAGAAAAATTGACTGAAGAAGATAAAGAACAGAGAAAACTAAAGCTTGAGCTGGAACTCCAAGAGAAAGCAACAGAAGCTAAAATTGCTGAAAAGACAGCAGGTGTAGTAGATGATCTTAAGAATCATACACAAGGTTATTATATGATGTGACTTGGTTTATTTGCTAAAGGAGGGGAGAGCTGTCTTTTTTTTTTTGGCTGCTTAGAAAATAGGTGGCTTTAACATCCTGGTACTGGTATTAGTGAGAGCTTTACCTGTATTCATACTGATTTGGGCATTAAATGCATTGTTAACACCATGTCAATCCAATCACAAAAAGGTTGTTTGTTTTGTTGGAAGGGCCTGAACAAACAAGGGGAAATAATGATTACCAGTGCCTCTACCTTTCAACCAGCAGTTCAAATACCACTGATTGTTTTAGCTAGTTGAGAGGAAATACTTCTCCTTTGTATGGAGATAGTCATATATTCATTGCCAGTGGAAACCTGCATTTAATTCAAAAATCTGTTGTGTGCAGTTAGTAAGTTTTCATCTGATGGTGTATAAGATGACAGAGATAATGTTCTTCCTGAGAAGATTAAAATGTTAGATTGCCAAAGTTTAAAATTATAAATGACTGTCTTAAATGCATATTGGAATCTATCTTTACTCACAGGCCTTGGCGAGGAGAAATTATTTTAACATATCTGAGATATATTACAGATGTGATCATATCACTTTCAGTAGTCTGTGATCTCCATTACACTGTTTTTAGTGTGTTAGAGAAATTTCACAGAATAATAGCTATTAGGATTCTGAAGCATTTTAGAGATCACAGCATTTTTATATCAATTTGAATAATTTTAAGAAACAACTGTATTTTGTGATTAGTCTGAGATTATAATCATACCTTAATCCACTTAAACTGATTTCACATATGAAAGAATTCTGATAGTCTCGGTCAGAGATCTGATTAAGCAGTCTAGCCTTCAAAATATTACTATAGAAAATAGAACTAAACATAACACTGAAAATATAACTAAGATAATCGTAAATAAATACTCCAGCTGAGCCACTGGCTGGTTGCTTTTCTGATAGTATTAAACTACCATGAAGTTCATATTTCTTTTAGTGGGGAAATAGTAGAATAAAATATTTTAAAGGAAATTAACAATATGTTGAAAACGAGTAATTTAAATATAAATTTAGAACAATTTGGAAGTTTCTTGAATTTTTATAGACAGGATATATTGATTGCTAGGGTGGTATTAAAAGAAGTATTTTATGTGTTGGAATAATAATTTAATTTGGAGTGTCTCTTACAGAATTTAATAAAATTTGACCTACTGAAAATCAGGAACTAATGTGTTTGCATAGACCACCTAGTTCTTGGAGGGGGAAACTCATTAAGTAATAATATTTTTCCTCAAAGTTTTATATAAAATAGCTAAGTATGCACTTCAAATAGTTATAGCTTCATAAATTGATGAAAATAATAGTGCTATACGATTTCCCTGGAACAAAGCAATATAATTAAATGAGGTATGTCCGTCCACTTCGTTACAAACATGACATAAAGTAAAATTTCCCCCAATTTTTAAGATGTATGCATTTTCAAAATGTATCTTTACTTTTTAATATTTCAGTTCTATCTTATTAAAAAAGGGATTTAAGATGTTTTATTTGTAATATTAGAGAGAGTTATTGTACTATGTCAAAATAAAAAATATGCTGAATTGCTTAAGAAATCCATTGCTTTGAAACTACAAGAAATTCAGTAACTGACTTTTGCAGGATTGACTGAAACTTTTTGTATTTTCTCAAATATGTTCTTTTTTTAAAAAACAGTTTTATTCACATACTATACCATCCATCCAAAGTGTATAATCAGTGGCTCTCAGTATAATCACAGAGTTGTGCATTCACCACCAGTCAATTTGAGAACATTCTCAGTGCTCTGAAAACAAACAGAAAAGCAAAAAACAGCAGCAAAAATCCCATACCCATTTCCCCACGCCCCCCTATTATTGACACTTAGCATTGGTATAGTACCTTTGTTATACTTAATGAAAGAATATTACAATGTAACTGTTAACTATAGTCCATAGTTTGCATTAGTTGTATTTTTATCCATATATCACCATATTATCAAACCCTTGTTTATTTGTTCTAGTTAATGTAAGATGTTTCTTATATTTGTATAATTAAACACAGTCATCATCCACATGTTATACAGTGCCTGACTTCCCCTTTCAACCACAATCACACCCATAATTCAGCACTGTTAATTACACTTTAAGTATTGTGCTACCAACACCTCTATGCACTTCCAGCATTTACAATCAGCCTTATTAGAAATTCTGTACACCTTAAACATCATCTCCCCATTCTCTTCTTTCTTTCTAATTCCTCAACCCCATTCTTGCTTGAGTTTCCAGCCTTCCAAACTGCCCTGTGAATTTCGAACTTGCCAGGCATGTGGGCTAATTGCTTAAAATAAATTTTTTTATGTGACACACAGACATATACACACATATACACACATATTTATTTGTTCCTGTTCTCTGGAGTACCCTGACTGGTACACCACTCAGTCCTGCTTGAAGAATTATTTATTTCTTGACCCTTGGACAGAATCACTGACCACTCTGTGACTTTTTTTTTAAATTCAATTTTGTTGAGATATATCCACAAACCATACAGTCATCCATGGTGTACAATCAGTTGTTCACAGGACGATTGTATAGTTGTTCATTCATCAGCACAATCAGTTTTTAAACATTTTCATTACCACACAAAAAAAGAATAAGAATGAGAATAAAAGTAAAAAGAACACCCAAAACATCCCATATACCCCATCCCTCCTCACTATTCATTTACTTTTTGTCCTCATTTTCCCACTCCTCTGTCTGTACACTGGTAAAAGGTAGTGGGAGCCACAAGGTTTTCACGATCACACGATCACACAGTGTAAGCCATTTAGTTATACAATGATCTTCAAGAATCAAGGATACAATTCAGCAGTTTCAGGTATTTCCTTCTAACCATTCCAATACACTAAGAACTAAAAAGGAATATCTAAACACCTCTTAGGTTTTAATGTATTGGAATAGCTAGAAGTAAATACCTGAATCTACAAAACTCCAACCCAGCAGTCTGGACTCCTGAAGATGATTATATAATAATGTAGATTACAAGGGGTGACAGTGTGATTGTGAAAACCTTGTATATCACACCCCCTTTATCTAGTGTATGGATGGATGAGTAGAAAAATGAGGATAAAAACTAAATGACAAATAGGGTGGGATGGGGGGGGATGGTTTGGGTGTTCTTTTTTCACTTTTATTTTTTATTCTTATTCTGATTCTTTCTGATGTAAGGAAAATGTTCAGAAATAGATTGTGGTGATGAATGCATAACTATATGATCATACTGTAAACGGTTGTATACCATGGATGATTGTATGGTATGTGAATATATTTCAATAAAACTGAACTTAAAAAAAAAAAAAAAGGAATATCTATATAATGCATAAGATTAACCTCCAGAATGACCTCTCAACTCCTTTGAAGTCCCTCAGCCACTGAAACTTTGTTTTATTTCTCTTGCCCCTCTTGGTCCAAGAAGGCTCTCTCAATCCCAAGATGCCAGAGCCAAGGTCATCCCTGAGAGTCATGTCCCACGTTGCCAGGGAGCCTTACACCTCTGGGAGTCGTGTCCCACATAGGAGGGCAATGAGCTTACACTCAGAGAGTGCACATCTGAGCAACAAAATAGGCTCTCTGGGGGTGACTCCTGGGCACAATCACAAATAGGCTCAGCCTCTCCTTTGCAGTAACAAACCCCATAAGGGCAAGCCCCAAGATTAAGGGCTTGGCCCTCCAAATTGGTAGTCTCAAATGCTTGAGAGAATATCAATAATTCCTCAGGTGGGGAAGTTCAACACTTCCACATTTTCCCCCCTTAGGCCACCTTTGTCCACCACAAATCGTGAATACTGCCACCATAAACCCCACTGTGCAAATGTCCATTCATGTCCTTCTTTCTAGTTCCTTCAAGTACATGCCCATTAACAAAGTTGCAGGACCATATGGCAGCCCTATGCCTAGCCTCCTTTGGAACCACCACACTGTCCTCCAGATGGGCTGCACCATTCTACTTCCCCACTGATGGTGATTAGGTACATCCCTCTCCATATTTTCTCTAGTAGTTGTATCCCTCTGTTTATTTTTTAGACAATTTTATTCACACACTGTATATTCCCTCCTACATAAACAATGAATGGTTCCCTTTATAATCACATAATTATGCTTTCACCACCACTATCCATATGAGGACATATCCATTTCTTCCATAAAGAAAGAGGAAGAGGTGAGAAAAGAAAAAAAAGAAAATGAAAAAAAAAAAGACAACTAAAAAAAAACAAAAATAAAATTAAAATAAAATACAATGGAAAGGTGAGATAACACCACCAATGCCAAAAATCCCACAAAACTCCCCAAATCCACCTCCTGTAGACATTTAGCTTTGGTACACTGCTCTTGTTAAAATTAATGGGAGCATATTAAAATGTTACTGTTAACTGTAGACTCTAGTTTGCATTGATTGTATTTTTTCCCCAGTACTGTCCCATTTTCAATACCTTGCAAAGTTGACATTCATTTGTTCTCCCTCATGTAAAAAATTCTTGTATTTGTACATTTAATCACAGTCGTTGACCACTCTAGGTTTCACTGAGTTACACTGTATCATTCTTTATTCTCTCTTTTCTTCTGGTGCTCTGCATGCCACTGAACTTCCTCTTTCAACTGTGCTCACAGTAATCTTTGTTCAGTATGCTTACAGTATTGTGCTACCATCACCCAGCATTGTGCTATCCATTTCTGGATCTGTACAATCAATCCTGTTGAATATTCTGTGCTCCTACAGCATACAATGCCTGATCTTTACCTTCTATCTTCTGGTCTCTTCATTTCTACACTCTTCTCCAAACCTCTCTCTCCTGTCTTTTCCTATTTGTCTGTAGCACTCCCTTTAGAATTTCTTGTAATGGAGTCTCCTGTTCACAAACTCTCTCAGTGTCTGTTTATCTGTAAATATTTTAAACTCTCCCTCATTTGTGAAGGACAGATTTGCTGGATATAGGATTCTTGGTTGGCACTTTCTCCCTGTCAGTATCTTGAATATATCACCCCACTGCCTTCTCACCTCCATGGTTTCTGCTGAGAGATCCACACTTAGTCTTATTGAGCTTCCCTTGTATATGATGGATTGCTTTTCTCTTGCTGCTTTCAGAATTCTCTCTTTGTCTTTGACATGAAAATTGGATTAGTAAATGTCTTGGAGTTGGTGTATTTGGATCAGTTCTGTTTGGGTTAAGCTATGCTTCTTGGACCTGTAATTTTATGTCTTTCATAAGAGTTGGGAAATTTTCATTGATTATTTCCTCTATTATTCTTTCTGCCCCTTTTCCTTTCTCTTCTCCTTCTGGGACATCTATAACACATATATTTGTGCATTTCATGTTGTCCTTCAGTTCCCTGAGCCCTTGCTCGTATTTTTTCATTCTTTTCCCTAGCTGTTCTTTTGTTTGTAAGATTTTAGATGATCTGTCCTCTAGTTCAGTAATCCTTCTTTCTGCCTCTCCAAGTCTGCTGTTGTATGTCTCCATTGTGTTTCTGATCTTTTCTATTATGCCTTTCATTCCTGTAAGTTCTGCCATTTATATTTTTCAAGCCTGCAAATTCTTCCTTATGGTCACCCAGTATCTTCTTTATATCCTTCATCTCTTTTGTCACATTTTCTTTTAACTTCTTGATTTGATTTAGAAGATTTGTTTGAGTATCTTTAATAGTTGTTTCATCTCTTGAATCTCAGTTGAGGTGTTGGTTTGTTCCTTTGACTAGGCCATATTTTTGTGTTTCCTGGTGTGGCTCATGATTTTTTGTTGTCTAGGCAACTGATTTTCTTGATTAGTTTACTCTGGAGGTTGTTTTCTCTCTTTTGCCTTGGGGTTTTTTGGTTGGTTTTCTTTGATCTCTATATTTCTTTGTTTCTCTTGGTGGCCAGTTGTCACATTGGCTCTACCCTGAGTTTTCTCCCCAAATCAGGTACCCATCGTGACCTGCCACATGGATGGGAGGTAGGCACTGGGCACTCCAGCATGTTCACTGTGTGTGGTAATATAGATCTGCTGGCTTCCAGTGGTCCTCTGTTTTCCACCAGGCAGCAAGATCTGGGTTTGTTTTAGAACCCAGCTTTAATAGTTGGGCTGTCCATATTTCTCAGCCAAAACAGGGCTGGGTTTCTATGCAGGGCGTGTAGACGAGCTCCTGTGGTCCTAATAAATGGTATGAGCATCTTTTGAAAGTGTTTCTATTCCCTTGCACTTTCCGGACTGCGCAGCACATGACGTTGTTCGATAACTTAATTGTCCACAGAAGCTGCTTTGCCTCTGAGTACAGGTTGCGTCTACACAGGTGAGCTGAAACTGTGGGATTCCTATGCCCTCAGTTTACTGGCCAAAATCTGGCTTGATGTGCTGCTATACCTGTGGCAGAGTACTCCCCCAGCTGACCCAGTACTCCAGCTTTCTGCAAGGCAAGGAAATGGCTGCTGGCTGCTGCTTCCTTCATGGGTGGGGGAAGGTTTTGCAGACCCATAGCTGGAACTGCCATCTCTGTCTACATTTTCTTCATCTCTTTGTCTGTCACTGACCTGGGCCTTGAAATATCTTTCCGTGTCCCCTGGGTCTTCAAACAGTGGGGGTATGACTCACTGCTGTGAGAGATTATTAAATTTGTTTTCCTCGTGGGAGGGGTCCCATCTGCTGATTCTTTGCCTTTCCCACAGAGACCAAGTGGTGGGGAGAGAAGAGGACCTGCTGGTCTGGGACAGGAGATTCCTACCTGGTATTTCTTCTCTTTCTTCAATTCAGCACCTGCAGAGTCCTTCTCCAGTCTATATCCTCCTCCAGTGTTTCAAACAATTCAGAATTGTCCTTTTTTTGTTGAATCTTTGGAGAGTTTTCAGTAGCTGTTTATGTTGCCATGTTGATGATATCCGATCCATTCAAATACGTTCTTAAATAGACTTATCTTCTACCTGATCAATGCCAATTGCAGTTAAAAAGCAAAGCAATAACAACAGCTATGTCAGTACCTTAAAAGAAAGAGGAACATTGTAGGACTGTAATTGCATGTAGTAATGTAATGTTCTATTCAGTGTCATGTGAAAGAACAAATAACCACATAAGCATAATTGTTTGTTTCTACTCTGCTTATTTTTATATCAAGAATAAAAATTGTTTTTGCTGAGGTATCCTGTAAAGGCATGCACTTGAATATGTGTTATCAAGTACTTAAGCCAAATGTAAATGTTTGAAAAATCTGACTACCCCATATTAAGAGAAATATTTGTAAAAACATCTGGAAATAGCAAACAGGATACAAATATGTATGTCTATAGAATTTAAAAAATAAAATATTAATTAAAATAAGAGGTACTCTAAGGAAGTAGTAACCAAAGATTTTTATACAAGGATATGCATCTCAGTATTAGTTATGCTAGTTAGATGAATCTAATAAGAAGGAATTATTTGGTACATTTATACTGTGAGACATTGTGCAATAATTTAAAACCACTTATGAAGAATATTTGATAATATAAAAAAACTTCATGATTCAATATTAAGTGAAAAAAGTAGGTTGAAAAACTGTATTTATGATGTAATTTTGTTTAGAAAGATATATACATGTGTATATATATATAATAAGCAAAATTTAGTGGTCTTTAAGTGGAGGTATTAATGTCTTAACAATTTTCTGCATTTTTCATGATTTCTATAATAAGCATGGATTAGATTTGGAATTAGGAAGAGTCAACATTACTTTTAAAAGGTATGGTATTGTTTTTTAAAATTACATGTTCTCTAATTTTGGAAGAATTCCTGGACTAGGTTTCAGACATAAAGACTATGTAAACCAAAGTTTCATGAAATTTGTATGATGGCTATGACCAAGTTTTACCAATTTACCAATGCCATTTTTCTTATTTTTCATATTTCTCCCTTATTTATTTTTATATATTTTTGTGCATTATTGTAATGTGCATTATGAATAGACTAGTCCATCTTGTCTTCCCAGCTTATTGTATAATTTATAAGACTAAGAATCTGTTATAGTCAAAACTACATAAAACAAAAGACATGCATTACTCTGAGAACCAATTTGAAACAATGGAAAGACCAAAAGCCATTGGAGTGAGATTGCCTCTGGTTTACATCACAGCTTTGACTCTTAATACTGACAGTGTGCATTTGGGCAAGTTACTTAAAATTTAGTGAGTCATTATTAGATTTTAAAAAGAGAATAAACTGAAATACGAAAAAAATTTTGGAAATAAAAGATTCATTGATGAGGAAAATTGCTGTTGAGATATGTAACATTTATTAGGACTGATACATTTTGCTAAAATGTGAACCTGAAATGGGAAATTGGATACAAAGTTTGGTCTTTAATCCATTGAGTATCTATATTAAATCTTCAAGCCTGTTCCCTTTGCTTTCCACATAATATGACTGTGCCAGTTTGGATGTATTATGTCCCCCAAAATGCCATTATTTTTGATGCAGTCTTGTGGGGGCAGATGTATTAGTGTTGATTAGATTGGAATCCTTTGAATTTCCATGGAGATGTGACTTAATCAACTGTGAGTGAACCGTTTGATTGGATAATTTCCATGGAGGTGTTACTCTGCCCATTCAGGGGGGGTGTTAATTGGATCACTGGAGTCATAGAAAGGAGTTCACAGACAGAAGGATCAGAGAGCAACTGAGAGTGACATTTTGAAGACAAGCTGCAGCTAAGAAAGGACAAACTCTCCAAGAGCAATGTTTTTGAGAGCGTCATTTTAAAACGCAACCTGGGAGCAAGTGGATGCCAGCCACAAGCCTTCCCAGCTAACAGAGGTTTTCCAGAAGCCAGTGGCCCTTCTCCAATGAAGGTACCCTATTGTTGATGCCTTACCCTGGACAGTGGATGGCCTTAAGACTGTAACTTTGTAACCAGATAAACCCCTTTTATAAAAGCCAGTCCATTTCTAGTGTTTTGCAGAACGGCCACATTACCAAACCGGAACAGTGACTACTGTCATTCTAATGTGATCTTCAGAGAATTTGAAACTCAGCTGTGTCCTCCATTATGGTAAAATCTCAGGGTGGTTGGCCCTTTTACCTTCCCCACCTTTTCTTACATCACCATCTTTGTCCTCATCATCATCAGCATCAATACTGGTTTTTAATCACTTAATGTTTTATAGGAATTATGCTAACTTCTGTAAAAATCAAATAAGTGCTATTTTTTGAGTGTCTGTTAGGTACCAGGCACTGGGTTGGACACTGAATATACCTCAGTGATTAAGACAGTGATATTTCAAGTGTTTGACTGCAGTTACTTCTTAATCTTAATAACCATTGTACTAGGTAGTGGTTAGAAGTTAAACTTGGGATTCAAACCTTTCTTCTACTGTGTTCATTACTTGTCATGTGCAAATGACAGCCTCACTAAGCCTTGTTTAAAACCTGCATTGTAGATTGCTGTACCATTTAAGTGAGATGAAGTGCTTAACCCAAAGAGGACACTCAATACATGGTAATTATGATGGTAAAATGTTAATGATGATTAACATCTTATTTTCTCAGACCTCTTGATCTAAAGGAGGACATATTCAGTGTGTTCATAATACTTGCTTAGTTATTCATATTGTTTTTTTTCCACAAAGAATTGACCACTATATCTTTTTTAAAATAGCTTACAAAATATTTTAAAAAGTTATTTGGTCCTTAATGGTTGTTTTTTCCCCTTGGTTTTCAAATTTAATTTTTTAAAAGTATGA
Organism: Choloepus didactylus; assembly: GCF_015220235.1. Lineage (NCBI taxonomy): Eukaryota > Metazoa > Chordata > Mammalia > Pilosa > Megalonychidae > Choloepus > Choloepus didactylus. The sequence goes on from NC_051310.1 coordinate 172,780,112, forward strand.
AGACAAGAAAATTATTTTTAAAAATATATATAAAAAAGAAAATGAAGGAAAAAAGCATATGCAGGTTTTATTTAGTCTTAGGAAAAGCTTTAATTGTCCAGCTGATTGTATTAACATTGGGGAGATTTTTTTATCTCAACATAGCTGTTTGGGACTTTTTGCTGTGTTTTGACTCATGAAATTATACTTGTGGATAATATTTGATAATTTTTAGCATGTATGACCTTTAAATATTGTGGGATATTTGAGAGATGTGCAGCAAAACATTGTCTCTTTGTCATAGGTATCTCTTCTCACTTAAATAAAGTTATTAAACCACTAACATTTATGTGTAGTATATCATTTTGTTTTAATTAAATTGACTGTAAAAATAAGAAATAATATTGGATGGTCCAATCTGTATCCATTAATTTACTCTTACATTAGTGATATGGTTGTAACTTTTAAAAAGAACTTGTTCACTTAAACCTTTCATTTTTCTTAAACAGTCTCAGTGAAAATTCTCTAATGTAAATGGTAACTCTCTGTAATTTTTATTTTTCTATTGCATTTTCAGTATAAGATGATGTTTACATTTCACAAGAAAGTGTATTTATTTAAATGGTTTTTCTTATGTTACTTTTGTGATATTTAAAATATTGATGTTTCTTTAAAAGCCATACTCATCTATTTCTTAAAAACTCACATTATTGTCTCTGCTTTAGATGTTATTTTCCTTTCTTGCATGTCATCCATTAAAGATTAGCTGTGGAAGGTTGGAACATGGAGAGATTATGAATGACAGAACAACTCCTGTAGAATAATAATCAGTTTTTGGTATTTAATGCTGTTTGACTTTTGCAGACACATTTCTTATTAACCTTTGGTACAAAGAGAAATCCATGTTCCTGATATCTCATGGAGAAGATGAATTTGAGATCCTCTTCCAATTAAACTGAAATAAGGCCAATATTGGGTTTTAGCCAAAAGAACTCCTTAGTTCCTAAGTATTATATTTATAAATCAATCACTCAGTCTCTCCCTACCTCCCTACCTGCTTACCTATTATCTATCTATCCATCCAGCCATTTTAACATAATTCAGTGTTTACATGATTAGTTTGCTTCACTTGTACTGATAGTACAAGCATTTAATCTGCTTTTTCTCTTTAAACATAGATTCTTTTCCGTACATCCAAATTTAGACTAATATTTTGCAGATAAAATATTGTCAAGCCCTTATGATTACAGATTATGTTTATTTGTTTTGGATGGGGAGGAGAGGGATTTAATTGTGATTGTCCAACTGATCAGTACATAGATGCCCTGAAACTTACAACTTTAGTTTATCTATTCAGGTTAAAATATTTAAGTATTAAAAGACTAGACATGTATTTTACCATTAGAACATATATATTAAGACACCTAAATGAATAAACATGGAAAAAATCAAAGATGTTGTATAGTAGGAAATGTTTATATTGTTCTCTTATAAAAAGATTCTTCATTACTGTGTACCATCTTACATTCTGTAATCATGAGCCAGAGTCAGTTAGTTTATATACTGGAAGAATAGAAAATAATATAATACTTGCCTTTAAGAAATAATATATATTGTAATGCCACTTTTCTGTGTATGTAATGGGCATTAATAAAATGTGATAACCTTTACTTTAACCCCTGAATGTCTTAAATTACATTTAATGATTATATGTAGTATATAATATGTTTTTATATAAATATAATTTATATATATTAAATATGTGTTAATTTGGAAGGAAAAAAGCATTCAAGAATATGACTAGCAATTTCAGATAAAAATAAAAAGGCCCGTCTCTGGGAAATACAGCAGGTAGTAATATTGATAGGTAGAATTGATTATATTACCAATCTGGCTATAGAATCCCATGGATATGAATCAGTATTAATTAGGTGAAGTGTAGGTGAGATAATGCCTGAGGGTAGAGTATGGCCAATTTTGTTTCCTTCCTCCAAAGGAAAATGTTTATTACATTTTTTTCCTCCTGGAAAAACAAAACAAAACCTGAAAAGTCAGAGAAACCATTATGCATCAAAATAATCAACAGTTAGAAACTATTTTTTTAGATATGGTTTACTATGAAATTTAGCATGATGTATCAATTATTTGAGAGCATGTAATGTAATTATATTTAAAGCATAAATACAAATGTAAAATAGGGCAGAAATGATTTTAATTGTTTTTCCAGTGTTTGATTAATGATTCTAGAGAGGAAACGTCACGGAAAAAGTTCAGGTAGAAGTTTTACTTCACAATATTTTCATATTGGTAGCAATTAAATTTAATGTAAGTTTTCTGTGCCATAAATAAATCATATCCTTTTAAGATTGTATTTCAAAAGTACATAAAATATTTGATACTGATTTTAATATATCAGAGATTAGTGTCTATTTCGTATTAAAAATTGTAGCTCTAATATCAACTATGTTAAAAGTTTGAATGTCAATATAGAGCGATTTTTTAAAGTGTTCTTAATATGGTTTTAGACTTCTCTTTATTGAATATATATTGAGAGTTGTAGAGAGAGTTCCTGTTTCATAGTTTTGAATCAAGCTTATATTTTGTATAATTTCTTAATTTTTGATAAGTTTTATAGTGTCAGTGAGGGTAAATTTATAGCAGCGTTACAGAACAAAGTTTGACATCATAATAATTGTTTAAAAAGCTGACTTTTAATCTTGTAATCATACTTCTAGGAATTTTCTGAAGTAATTCCCTATGTATGCACATCAAGATTTGTGTACGTGGATGATCATTACAGGGTTATTCATATGGCAAAAAAAAATCTAAAATTAGGAGCATCTTAGTTGCATAAAATTTCATGTAATATTTTATGTTTTATGAAGAATTCTGCAAATATGAGAACATACTGTGTGAATTTTTTTAAGAAAGAAAACAATTTTTTTATTGCTAAAAAAATTAAACCAGAATATGATGCAAAGGCAAATCTGCTAAAGAGATTGCAAAAAAAGAAAGAAATGTAACCTTTTAATATAGCCAAGCAGATAGAACCCATTACATACATGTTCTCAAGATAAACAATGACTAGGCCTCAAGTAAGAGGACTTGACAAAAACATTTGTCACACATACTCTTAAATTCACCTGGTAATTGGGGTGGTCTTCGTGTCTGCTAATTGTTTGTATCCAAAGGAATAACACAAACTTCTCATTATTGTAAATTTTAAATATCCACAAAAAGTTACCAAACTATGTAAACTAATAGCTGTCTTCTCCAAATTTTTAATTTTTACATTGTATTAATTCATTACATTTGTATTGCTTTTTGATCAGAAAAAAATATTTATAAAATAATTGGGTGCAATGCTGAAAATTCAAATCCAAATTTAGAAAAACATAATAGTATGGTCTGTAAAAGGAATTCTGGAAAAATAAATTGAATCCAGTAGTGTGATGCTGAAATAGAAGTATCACTTTATTTGGAGGAAGGTTTGATTAATTTTCTACTGGTCTGGAGCATTTAACATCTAAGTTAAAATTTCCAGTTCATACAAAGAAAGAGAAATTACAATTTTTCAAGAAATTTTTAAAAAGACAGTGTATGCCGCAGCTAAATATCAATAGTAAGGGGATATAAAGGGTATGGGATTTTTTTCTTTGAAAGAAATGAGAATGTTCTCATATTGACTGTAGTGTTGGGTGCATAACTATGTGATTATACCAGGAGCCTTTGATTCTACACTTAGGATGGAATCGTATGAATAAAACTGTTAAAAAAATAAACAAAGAAAAGAGAAAAAAGGGAAATGGTTAAGTTAAAATACATCCACTTGATAGGCTATTATGGAATCCTGATAAATTGTGGCTATGAACATTCTTAAGAAATATGGAAAATGTTTATGATGAAGTAGTCAATGCAGGGTATAGAACTGTATGTACACTCTGATTATAACTATGTAAAGGAAAAATACGTTCAAAAAAAAGACTGGAGGAAATATATCAAATGTAAGAAACTTTACCCATTTAAAATCTTCCATATTGTTTGGTAAGCCCATCCAGTCCAGGCTCAGAAGAAATCAGCATAGTTGTACTAGGGTAATATTATTTTTTTTCTTTTGTATTTGTGAAGTTTCCTATGATATTTAGGTATTAAGTTTGTAATTTAAAAATAAATATAAAATTAACTTATTAAAAAAGGCAGTATAATGTTTTTGATTTTAGAATATATGTGGTGATTTCATAAAACACTAGTTATCATATTTCATATTTGCAAAGAATCCATTTAGTATCATTATAAATACCCTCAAATGGTTAATGCTCATGTAAAGCAGTAAGTGTAGGTATTCATAGAATCAGAGATTCTTTTATATATAGAAAAGGCCTGTCTTTTCCAAAACTATTGTCTGTATTATATTTGTTGCCTCGAATTTTGGAACATGAGTTGTATTCAGTGATTATTTGATGTGTTTCAAATCCTAATGATTTCTTCAGTCTTTTATATTTGCATAATGACCTTGAGGATGTTAACACATAGATGCTTTTTCCTGGGAACTGTCTATCCAAATTTTGTTATTTAGAGAATCATGACCCACTGTTAACTAGAGTGGTTTTCAATATGCTGTCTCCTACTATATTTTTAAACTAGTATGAAAAGTGTGGAATATGGGTTTGTCAATGGACTTGGGTTCTGTTAAGAAAATATGTACTTTGCCTTGACTCAATGAACTCATACTTGATATGGTTCAGCTTCTTCATATTTAGTCTTGCCCATATTAGAAAACAATTAGCTTACTAAACAAATTTGAGTATTTGGTGGAGGATGGGAGTGATCCTCTCTGAATCTTTCTCATTTGACTAAGAATTATAGGATGTTTGATAACCATGTTTAAAAATGGAGATATCCAAATATTATTGTAAACACCCAATGATTTGTTTTACCTACAATATAAGTATTTTACTTGGTTGGCTTACATAGTAGCTAATAATATTTGTTAATGTAATTTAACTGCTGTGAACCTTTACTGAACAAATATTGAAATTTATTCAAGTCAAAGAAGGAGAATCTCTAATGACTTTTGTTAAAGCTTCTATTTAATAGTTAAGGATAAAAGTTTGTATGACATACGAGATGCAATTAACAGTAGATTTTACATTTAATAAAAAGAAAGAAGCATGCGTATTTGCTTTATTCATTCCATCATAATTTGCATTAGAGCCGTGGGTGTTTAATGAGCAAATTCCAACTAAAATGCTATATTGATTTTCTAGTGAACTTTGTAATAGTCATCTACCGTGGAAAAGCTCAATGTTTACAATTAAGTTTTCTTTACTAAAAATGTTTGAGAGTTGCATATTGATCCTTTAAAAGTACTAAATTTTAGGAAGAATCAGATTTTTCATAACCAACAAATTTCACATATAAGATGTTAAAAATTGTCATTCAATAAAACTTTAATTTTGTAAAACTTTTCCCATTATTTCCAAACATATAACCAGGTTGTATATATATGTATTTTCTGGCATTTAAAAATTTAATCTTAGAATACTCAGAAGGTAATCTCCTTTAAATACACATAATATATACATCTTTGGATTTGAAATACCACGGGAGTGGGGGGATGTTTTCTCTTGATCACACAAGACCAAGTAAGCCCTCTTTGTAAATCACTTATATTTAAGCTAGAGATAACTAGATTTATAATGAAGCCCTTGATATTGCTACTCTTCACTTTTTCATCAGGTGAAATTTCATATGAAGTGGAACACAGTTTATATTACATGTCACTTTATGAAGATCTCATCAGTCTACAGAAGTCATTGAAAACCTACTTGCATTTAAGGTTTAGTAATTAATATTTTAGCCTTTCAGTACACCAGAATATTTCAAGGTAATATGTTATACATGTTAGTCTCTACTGAAACCACTATTTAACTTCATTTTGTCATTCCTATGTGGCCCAAAAATGAGGTATTTTATAATGTAAAAATTTTAGAACCTCTTAGAATATCACGATATTTATAAACTACTAGGTCATTATTCTAAGTGCATATATGTATAGAATGGATTCTGAGGAAGATTTTCTTTCAGTTACTATTTGTAATTTTTACATGCCAATAAAAATGCAAAAAGGAATTTTGAATGAATTTTTAATAAATGGTCCAAATTAATGAAAATTAATTTTTAATGTGACTAGAAATGAAGTTAAATTGTACGTCTGTGGGTTGATGTTAGTGGTGGAATGGAGCTAATATTTTTTTGACAAGCTGCTTATCTGGCTGAGGTCTTTACATATATTATCTAATGTAATTTTCCCTTACAACTGTAAATGCTGGTTTTATATATTTTACACACTTGAACTGTGACTAGAATAATTTAAGAAATCATGATTACCTGACTTTAATATGTTAATATCTTAGATCTGAATCAAAGCCCATATTCTTCCCAATGCACTATCTTGTTTTCTCTAAGCTGTTATTAGTGTCCTTCCTGGGAAGTGATGTTTAGAAATAGAAGGGAAAAATAAAATTCATTGTTGTTTTCTTCACTTTGGGCAGAAGTTTCTTTCAAACTAGCAGGATGAATTGATTTATGATAGCAGAATAGTACAGTCACAGTGATAATGACACTACCTTAAAAAAAAAAGAAACAATGAAAATTGTGCCGAGAAGTTCTGGTTCTTCCAAAAAATGTGTTCATACAAGAAACACTTTCTTAATTAAACTAATCTAGCCTGTCAACTAAAAACATTCTCTTTTATGCTTACCCAGTTGTTTCAGCACAATTTGTCCTGTAGTTTGTTTTTCCATTCCCCTGTTGATGGAATTTGAGTTGTTTCCAGTTTGGCCGTGATAAATATAGATGCTACAAATATTTGTGGTCAAGTCTTTGTATGGACACATGCTTTAATTTCTCTTGGAGAAATACCTATGCGTGAAATAGCTAAATCATATAGTAGTTATATGTTTAACTTTTGAAGAAACTGCCAAACTGGTTTCCAGTGTGGTTGTAGTATCGCACATTTCCACTGGCAGTGTATGAGACTTGAGTCGCTTTGCATTTTGACAATAATTGGTATAGTCAGTCTTCTTAATTTTAGCCAGTTTAATAGGTATGTGATGGTTTTGTCATTGTGGTTTTAATTTGCTTAATGACTGAAAGTGTTGAGCACCTGTTAATGTGCTCATTTTTATAACTGCTTTGATAAAGATTCTGTTTAAATCTTTTGCCCATATTTTAATTGGGTTGTTTGTTTCCTTGTTAATGAGTTTTGAGAGATTTTTTATATATTCCGGATGCAGGTCTTTTATCAGATGTATGCTTCACATTTATTTTCTTCTGATCTGTGGCTTGTCCTTTCATTCTCTTATAATGTCTTTTTGAAAAGCAGAAAACATTGATTGAATTAAATTTCAGTCCAATTTATCAATTTTGTTAAAAGAATTATACTTTTGGTGTCTTACTTAAGAAATCTTTGTCTAACCCAAAAACATAGAGGTTTTCTCATTTTTTCTTCCGGAAGTTTTATGGTCTTAGGTTGTACGTTTTGGCCTTTGATTCATTTTCTGAAATGCAAGGTTGATTTACCAATCAATGTCATTTAATAAATTAACAAACCAAGAAAATAAAAATCATATAATTATCTGAGTAGGCTCAAAAAAAAGCATATGATAAAATCTGATATCTTGAGTGAGCTTTGAAAATTAGCAACTTTCAAGGAAATTTGTCCATTTCATATAAGTTGACAAATTTATTGGTATAGCATTGTTTATAATATTCCCTTATTGTTCTTTTAATAGCTGTAAAATATGTAGTAATGTCACTTCATTCACTATTGATGTGTATAATTTTGTGTTTTTTGACTTTTTTCCTGTTCAGTCTGGCTAGAAATTTATTAAATGCCTTGATATTCTCAAAGGACCTGCTTTAGGTATCATGAATTTTCTCTATTGTATTTCTAGTTTTCAATTTTATTGATTTCTGTTCTTTATTATTTTCTTCTGTCTGCTTGATTTGAATTTATTTTTTCTTTCTTTTCTAGCCTTCCACATGTGTAAACTTAAAGCCTTTAATGCTATAAATTTCCCTTTAAAGACTGCTTTATATGCATCACACAAAATTGATGTGTTATATATTCATTTTCTCTAGTACAAAATATTTTCTAATTTCTCTGGAGACTTCCTACTTTATCCGTGGATTATTTAGAAGTGTTTAAAGATTTATCTGTTATCCTTTGTTTTTGTTGTCTACTTTAATTCTTTTTTGGTCAGAAAACACACTTTGTACTAGTTCAGTTCTTTTTAAAATTTTCAGGTTTGATTTATGACCCAGGATTTGGTATTTCTTGCTTGATTGTTCCATATGCACTTGAAAAGAATGTGTATTCTGTCATCAGGGGGTGAAGTATTTTATAAATGCCAATTAGATCCTCCTGCTTGATAGTACTCTTTAGTTTTTCCATATTCTTGCTCATTTTCTGTCTACTATTTCTAACTGCTAGAGAGTGTTGAAGTCTCCAAATATAACTATGCATTTGTTTTATTTCTCCCATTAGTTCTTCAGTTTTTTCTTCAGGTAGGTACACATTTAGAGTTATTGTTTTCTTGGTGACATGACCCTTTTATAAATAATTAATGTCATTTTTATCCTTGGTAATTTTCTTTGCTCTGAAGTCTGCTTTATCTGAATTAGTTTAGCCATGACAACTTTTTTAAAATTTGTGTTTGTATGGTATATCTTTTTCCCTCTTTTTATTTTTAACCTGTCTGTATCATTATATTTGAAGTGAGTTTTCATAAACATATAGTTGGTTCACTTCTAAAAATCAAATCTGATAATCTCTGTCTTTTAATTTGTGTGCTTGAGTGATGTGTTTAGATTTAGTGCTACCATTTTGCTATTTATTTACCTTTTTGTTGCTCTGTTTTCTGCCTTATTTTGGATTATTTTAAACTTTATTATGGTTCCATTTTAATTTATTAATTGTGAAGTTTTACTACATCTCTTAGAATATATTTTTAGTAGTTCTCTAGAGATTACAAAATGTGTTTAACTCTTCACAGTTTCTTTAGAATCAATATTTTACCGCTTCAATTGGAATGTAGACATGTTACTATAATATAGGATACCTTTCTCTTTCCTTTATGTCTAGTTATATTATATATTACATGTACATATGTTGAAAACCCCACCAGACCATGTTTTACTTTTTTGCTTTCAGCCACCAAACATATTTTAAAGATACCAAGAATAGTCTATCATATTCATTTCTGTTGCTTTTCCTTCATTCTTGATGTTCATTGTTTCTCTTCTCTCCGAAGAACTTTGTTTACCAGTACTTTAAGAACAGGTCTCCTGGCTTTGAATTCTCTTAGTTTTCTTTAATCTGAGAATATCTTTATTTTACCTTCATCCCTGGAGGATATTTTTACAGGATATAGAGTTCTGAGTTGATGACTCTTTTCTTTCAAAACCTTCATAATACTTTGCCACTTCTTTCTGGCTTCCATGGTTTCTGATAAGAAATCTGTGGTCATTTGAATCTCTGTTTTTTCGTAGGCAATGCATTGTTTTTCTGTAACTTGGTGTTCTAGTTTGCTAATGCTGCCGGAATGCAAAACACCAGGATGGGTTGGCTTTTTAAAGGGGGTTTATTTGGTTACACAGTTACAGTCTTAAGGCCATTAAGTGTCCAAGGTAAGTCATCAGCAATTGGGTACCTTCACTGGAGGATGGCCAGTGGTGTCTGGAAAACCTGTTAGCTGGGAAGGCACACGGCTGGCATCTGCTCCGGAGTTCTGGTTTCAAAATGGCTTTCTCCCAGGACGTTCCTCTCTAGGCTTCAGCTTCTCTCCAAAATGTCACTCTCAGTTGCTCTTGGGACATCTGTCCTCTCTTAGCTTCTCCAGAGCAAAAGTTTGCTTTCAATGGCTGTCTTCAAAATGTCTCTCTCAGCTTTTCTCTCTCAGCTCCTGTGCATTCTTCAAAGTGTCCCTCTTGGCTGTAGCAAGTTTGCTCCTTCTGTCTGAGTTTATATAGTGCTCTAGTAAACTACTCAAGGCCCATGCTGAGTGGGTGGGGCCACAGCTCCATGGAAACTATCCAATCAGAGTCATCACCCACAGCTGGGTGGGTCACATCTCCATGGAAACAACCTAATCTAAAAGTTCCAACTTAATCCCCACTAATATGTCTGCCTCACACGATTACATCAAAGAATATGGCTTTTTCTGGGGGACATAATACATTCAAACTGGCACACTAGTATAATGCTATGACATCTCTGGGTTCTTTGGATTTATCCTGTTTTGAATTTGTTTGGCTTACGTCATCTGTAGGTTAATGTCTTTTATAAACTTGGGAGTTCTGCAGCTCTTATTTCTTCAAATATTTTTTAACAATCACTCTCTTCACCTTCAGGAACTTATTACTTCTTGTTTTTGTCCTACAAGTCTTTTTTTTTTTTGTCTCTCTCTCTCTGATTCAGACTGTATAATTTCTATTGATCTATCTTTAAGTTCACTCACTCCTTCTGTCATCTCTACTCTGCTTTTGAGGCTATTCAGTAAGTTTTTAAATTCAGTTTTATTTTTTAGTTAAAAAATTTCCATTTGGGTCTCTTGTAGCTTTTATTTCTTTGTAGATTTTTTTATTTTGGCTTTTGTTTCAAGAATGTTCATAAGTGTTCTGCTTATTTGTTGTATTTTTATAATAACTGCATGAAAGTCTTTGTCAGACAATTCCAAAATCTGTGTCATCTTGGTTTTGGTTACTCTTTTCTTTTCTCATGTGAGATTTTCGTGGTTTTTTATATTTCAGATAATTTTGGATTCTATCCTGAACAAGTTGAATATTACATTATGAGATTCTGGGTCTTGTTTATACCATATTGATAATATTTTAGCACCCAATCAACCTCATTAGGTTCAGGTACCAAGTTGTGACCTATTTTCTGTGGACTGTGGTTCCAATGTCACTTCAGTTTTCAAAGCCTCTGTGTTAGAGATTTTGGGGTGCAGTCATAGAAGGCATGGAGACCAATTGGCTTTCAGGCAAGAAAGTTTTATTGGAGCAGCAGGGGGCGGGGTGTCGGAAAGAAAAGCCCCATTAGCATGGCAGGGATCTGAAGTAAAGCTGCAGCTCACTTGAGACAAAGGGAGAACTGTATTTCTGCTTTTTCTTTGGGGTTGGTCAGTTGGTAGAGATGGATGGAGATTTAGCTGCTGGGCCAAGAGGTGATTGGACCCAGGGGTCTGCCAGGGTGGGAATTGAGAAGCAAAGGCATGGAACCAATGAAGTGAGTAGTGGGCTGTATGCCCTTTTAAGGATTGGAATGTATATAGATGGGGAAAGGGGGGCTTTGGGCAGGATGCAGTGACTGCATCGTGTTATTCTGGCCACCAGGAAGTTTTGCACAAAAGGCTTGTCTGATGTGCCGTTTGTGAAAGCCTACGTTTGGAGTGTAATTTTCCAACCCTCTGCAATGCTATTCAAATCTGTCTTGTATGTATGGTTACCAGTGGTCAGTCTGGGACTGTGGCAACATTTTATTTATGAACTCATTTCTCACTGTTTTTGGTATGCTAATTAGGATCAGATCCAGGCATGTGCAGGGCAAGTCTGAATACAGGTGATCATAAATAACTTTATGGTATTGTTTTCCTGGGCTCCTCCTCCTCTATTCTCTCTGTATTTTCTGGATCTTTGGGGCTCCCCTTTTTTGTACTTTGACCATTGACTTCTGACTTCTGTGGCTGTGTCATAGTGGCGGGAGGACAAAGAAAAGAAAACAGGGTTTGATACCCTTCCTGGAACTGTAGCTCCATCAAATTAGAGGAAGGTTAGGTTCTCTTCCCTCATACTTTTGACTCCTTTACTTCCCCAGTGCTAGCTGGATTTCACAGTTGAGCTTTTGCGCTCTTCCTGTGAGATTGCCTGGAGGCTGATACATGAGGAAATAGAGAAAAGAAAACAATAGGCTATTTCCCCCCACTGTTTCTGAGTTTCAGGAATTTCCTTTTCCCCTTCTGCCAGCACTAGAGTTTCTCCTCTCTGTATCACAGTGCTCACTTCCAGGTTTTAGACTGCACTGAGTCCAAGCTGGGGAATACCAGAGAAAAATAAAATGTAAACTCATGACCATTTCAGTGCTAGTTTGAATTCTGATAATCTTCTTTGGTTTGTCTACTAATATTACTTTTCAGAGACCTCAATTAGCTGTGCTGTGTATTCTGGCCAGGTTTTAGTTGCATTCATTTGGAGAGAAAGTTTGGCATGTGTTTGTTTACTCCAACTTATCCTGAACTATAATTTTCACTCCACTGGTTTTGTTTCCTTTTTCCTCTTATTTTGAATTAGCTGAATATTTTAAATGATTTTATTTGATGACTTTTATTGGCTTATTAGCTGTAACTCCTTGTTTTGTTGTTTTGGTGGTTGCTTTAGGTTTCATATTAAGCATCTGTAACTTACTACACTTACCTTCCAGTAATGTACCATTTCTCATGTAGTATAAAAACTTTTGAATCATATGCTTTCATTTTTCTTATCCTACCTTTGTGCTATTGTTCTCATACATTTTACATGTTATAAACCTTATACTACATTGTTGTGATTTTTGTTTGTATTTTAAGATTTAATTACTATGATGAATATCTCATATTTACCCATGTAGGTGCCATCTAAAATGTTCTTTATTGCTGTGTGTACATGCATGTTTCCAGTGGTATTATTTTCTGTCTGCTTGAAGGATTTTCTTTAATATTTCTTTAATCAGATCTTCTGATAAATTCTTTCAGCTTTTTCTATATTTAAAAAAAGTCTTTATTTCACCTCATTTTTGAAAGTTTTTTTCCCTTGTTTATAGAACTCTGGGTTGACTTTTTTGTTTTAGTTCTTTAAAGACACTGTTTCACTCTCTTCTCACTTGCATTATTTCCAACAAGAAATCTGCTGTTGTCCTTACCTTTGTTCCTCTGGATATAATGTGTGTTTTTCACTATTGTTGCTTTTAAGATTTTGACTTAAGTATTAGTATTGTATACTGATTATGGTATGCCTTAGTCTGTTGGCCTCCATATTTCTTGTGCTTGGGGTTTGTAGAGCTTCTTGGAACTATCAGATAATAGTTTTCATCAAATTTGGTAAATTTTTCAACCATTATTTCTTCATATATATATATATATATATATATATATATATATAATCCCTGGCCTCCTCCTCCTCATTCAGAAACTCCAATTATATGTGTTTTAGGCTGTTTGGAGTTGTCCTACACTTCATTGATATTCTCTTACATTTAAAAAAAAATTCTCTTCCTTCTATTTTAGATAGCTTCTATAGAATTATCCTTAAGATCATTTTTTTTTTCTGCAATACCTAATCTGCTGTTAATCTTATTCAGTGTATTTTTCATCACACACATTGTACTTTTCATCTCTAGAAATTCATTTTGCTTCATTTTCTATCTTCCTTATCTCTATTTAACTTTTTTTTTTTTAATGGAATACAATTTTAATAACTTTTTAGTGTCTTCGGCTAATTCTAACATCTTTATCAGTTTTTGGTCAGTTTCAATTGATTGATTTTTCTCTTTATTATGGGTTCTTCTTTGCTTGACTGGTGATTTGTTGCTGGATGGAAGCTTTATGAATTTTCCCATTTTAGGTGCTAGATATTTTTGTATTCTTCATTGTAGTTAAGTTTCTTGGAAATAAGTCATTCCTTTTCAGATCTTGCTTTTAATATTTGTTAGGTGGCAGTAGAGCAGTTTGTAAAATACAAATCTGATTGTTTCTAGTCTGGAAGACCTTCAGTGTAATATCCAAACCATAGGAGGACATGTCTGTTTATTTCTAGGTAGTTAAAAGTTCCAGGGAATGGGTCATTTCTGAAAGTTGTTGATGAGAATTCTTGCTATGACTATTACTGTAGCTTTCTAATTGGTCTCATTGCTTCCAGTCTTGCCCACCTGTAGACTATTTCTCATCCAGAAGTCAGAATATTCCTTTTCAGACATAAATGTGTTCCTGCCTTTTCCTTGCCCCAAATTGTCTAATGGCTACCGTCACACTTAAATGATATCTAAAATGATATTTAAAATCCCTAATATATCGTTCAAAACCCAGCATGATCTCCTAAATCTCTTACCCTCGCTCATGGAGCTCTGGTCACATTGGTCTTGCTGTTCCTTTGCACTGTTATTTCTTCTGCTTTGTCTACCTTCATATATTCATAAGATATGATGGCTTCTTTCCCTTTATTGGAATAGTGCTCAAATTTTACTTATTTAAAAAGGTCTTTTATACCACTCCTTCTAGAATAGTAGTTTGCTCTTTTCCCCACCTGCCAAATCTCTCTGTTCTCATCCATCCTTATTTTTCTTCAAAGCCTTTACTACCTGTTAACTATCAGACTACCATTCATACATTCACCCATCCATCTATCCATTTATCTATATCCATATATCCATCTGTTGTCTATCTGATTTTCTGTTTTTCTCACCACTGTCTGTTTTCTTGTAATAAAATGTATCTCCAAGATGATAAGGACATTGTTTAGGCCACTGTATTCATAGTCCTTAAAATTTCATGTGTGACTGAAACATGAGCTTGATAAATATTTGGTAAATGAATGCATGAATGAATATGAATGAATATGTTGCTATTTCCTTGGACTCAGCGTCTTGGAAGCAGTTTTGGCTTTTGCTTCTCCACTGCAGTATTACATTTTATATTGTCTTATATAAAGGATATTATGTAAAGGATTGTTCTCAGAATTTGTAACTACAGTGATAAATATCTTAATTGACTTTATTAATCTTTGACACATGTTAGTAGGAAACCAGTATTTAATAAACTAAAAGACTGTTTCAAATATTTGTACAAAATTTGTTTTGTGATAAACTTTTGCTTGTGATTTGGCAGCATAAATAAAATTTGGTTCAGTGATCGAGATATTGAGTCTGTCTTTGTGTAGCATTGCAGTGATATTTTTAAAGTTATGTGAAGGATTTCAGACGTACAAAAAGTAGAGATTATGCTTAAGAAATTACGATTTCAGATACCATCAAATCCCCTTGTCCAGCACTGCACAGATCTGGAAGAAGCTACTCATATTGTAACATGTGTAAACATCTCCACATGCCTCCTGGAGATGTGCAGTGCAAAACTGGCACAGCTCTGCCTTTGAGTTCTCTTCCTTGATCCCATTTCTTTCCCTCCCATCCTACTGAGGTAATTACCATCCTGAATTTGGTGTTTAACATTTCTATGCATTTTTAAAAAATGTATTTTTACTAATTGTGTCTATCCGTAAGTAATACGTAGAATTGTTTTGCTTTGCAACTTGCTATTTTGTCAACATTTTGTTTTTGACATTTTTCCAAAAGCATGTACCTCTGTTTCATTCATTTTTAACAGTTGGGTTTATTCCTGTTCACGTTGATGGACATTTGGGTCATTTCTTATTTTTTGCTGTTAAAAACATTGTTGTTGTAAGAATTTTTATACTTGTTTTCTTGTACACATCTGCATCTGCAAGAATATCTCTGGATTACGTATCAAAGAGGAAAATTGCTAGGTTGTAAGTTAGGCTTAACTTCAACTTTACTAAATGTTGTCAAATTACTCTTAATGGTTGTAAAAATATATACCCCTAGCAGCAGTATATCTGAGAGTTTCCTTTATTTCACAGCCTCACGTTTTTTATTAGGATTTTTAATTTTTGCTATTTTATGGTGTGAAATGGTGCCAATTTTGCAGTAGCTTTTAAAAATAATGTTTTTTCAAGCTATTAATTGCTCTTTACTTAAAGTAATAACTGAATTATTTTTGCTTTTTATTTTTGCTAAAAGTATTCATTTCTCATTTTCTCTAATTAATTATGGTTTATATATTTTTGTAGCTCTGGTTGAAGAAGTATATTTTGCACAGAGGGAACGTGATGAAGCTATTATGTCTAGACTGCGATTAGCCTATGAGGAGAGAGATGATGCTATTGCAAGAGTCAAGCATATGGAAATGTCTCTAAAAGCGTATGTATAAATTTAAAACTATATATGATGTTATGAGCATTTATAAAGTGTAGGCATTACGTGGTGGTAACATATTCGAAAGTGTTATTAATTCTTTTATATTACATTAGGAAATTCCTAGTGTTATTAAATCTTACATATTACACTAGGAAATTCCTACCCCTATAGTCTTTTCTAAAACCTTTGGCATCATTCTAGTAGTTTACATGCTAGGGATAACAGCCACTAAAAAAAAAAAGAAAAGAAAAAAAGCATCTCTCGGTACAGTTACATTCCTCACCTCATAATTCTGTTGTGGATGCCCTTACCCTCTCTTCCTTTGAGATTCTTCTTCCTTCTTATTGTCAATTTCTTGATTTATTTCAGCAGTCTGGGTACTTATACTGCTCTCTGCTTAATATCTCCACTGCTGTTCTTCACTTTTTTTTTTTTAAATGCATTTAGTTGAGATATATTCACACAGCCTAGAAACCATCCAAAGTATACAATCACTGGTTCATAGTATCATCACATAGTTGTGTATACAGCCCAATTGTTCTTCACTACTTTTTATCCCTGGGTTATTGAGTGTGGCTCTTAAATATTAATGACACCTAGAATAAGGTGGAGCCTAAGAGTATTTTAGCAAGCAACCCAGTTGATTCTGATATAGGTATATAATGGACCACATTTAGAGAAACAATGCCTTAGAAATAAGCACCTCTCAAATTTTAATGTGCAGATGAATCACCTGGGGATTTCATGAAAATGTTGATTCTGTTTTAGTAGGTCTGGGATAGGGCCTGAGATTGTGGATTTCTCACAAGCTCCCAGATTATGCAAATACTGCTCTAAAGAACATTCTCTGGTTAGAAAGATTCGAGACCATCTAGAAATAGGTTACCTGTAAAGATCGAATATAGTAATCTAATATTTCATAATGATCAATTAATATACTCATTGCATGTTTGTTATGCTCAATATTGTGCTTGACTCTTTGGAGGGTCAGAGTAAAGTACTAAGTAAAACATGGTTGATTAGAGAACCAAAACTAAAAGTCATTAAATAACTTAACAATGGCAATGTTCAAGATGTGATTAGATAATATGATTCATTTTTTGTTTTAATTAATGGTTCTTTTCTTCCCCAAGACTCTTTTTCAACTAATTGTAAGATAGAAACAAAATTTCACATAAATTCTACATACCCGGCTCCCAAATAACCATCTTTATCATTAGGGGAACATTATTCCAAATATTTCTCTTTGCTTATTATCTATAAGGAAGGTTGGAGTTGAATGGATGCATAGATAGAATTAATTTCATAAAAACCAAGTCATTCTCTACATACTGCTTTATTCAAGAGATATTATAGTATAGAGGTTAAGAGGACAGAATCTGGAGCCCAGTCACCTGTGTTCAAATCCTGCTTTGCTGTTGCTTAGCTGTGCAGTCATTCCTTGAGACTCAGTGTTTTGGTCTACAAAATGGGTATAATAGTACCTACCGTATAGGTTGTGATGAGAAGTAAATGATACAATAAACATTGAAAAGTGCCTGCTTATAGCAAATGCTGTACATGTATTACTTGAATTTAAGAGTAATGGTAAACTGAGGTGACACTGAAGAAATTTTGAACTTCAAGCAATGTTTTCTCTAAATAAGATAAGTTAATTCCCTAAGGATCCCTCTAAATTTAAGAAAAGAGACTGAAAAATGTTAAAGAATTTTCATGCATGTTTCAGTTAAGCATTATCATTTGATATTTGGCTATGAAATAAAGAAGTACTTTTCAATTTCCTCCTTTTTTCATTTCTTTTATTATTTTTACTTTTAAAATATCTGTAAAAGTTGTATTAGGTTCTGTACCAAGTACCCTCTATTGTTTAATCTTAATTTTATATTTAAAAGACTTGACTAATAATTACTAGAACTTTTGTCATACATAGCATTTTTTGTAAACTGAGTTCTTTATTGTGGAGAATCCTTGGTGATGGAATTTCATTTTCAAACAGTTTTTTGAAGAAGGACCCATAAATGCTTTATTCTCTGGTTTAACATGCTTAAGACTGCCTGTGTTTTTTACTCCTACAATTAAATTGGTTATGTATTAAATCCTTGGTCAAATATTCTTTCCTTCTAAACATTGTGAAACTGTTTATCTCTTGTCTTCTGAAATTGAGTTTTCTTAAAAGAAGTCTGAGATCACTCTGTTTTTTTTCTGCCTGGACCTGAAGGAATCTTTCTTTATTCTTGAAGTAGAACTTAATCAAGATGTTTGTGTTGATCATTCTGTAACAATATTTTCGGGACCACAGCATGGCCTTTAAAGAACTATTTAATACTTCTTTCATTTCAGGGAAATTTTTATTTGTGAATTTTCTATACTGTTAGGTTTTCTATTTTAGGGGTTCCAGATATCCTTATATTGGAGTACTTTTGTCCTCATCTGTTATCTGCTCCATAATTATTTTAAATTCTCTGCATTCACTGTGATTATCTAAAACCTGTATGTTAATAATTCTGATTGCTGCTTTCCCTGTTCTTTCCAGTTAATTTATTAAATGTTTACAATATTTATTCATTTTTGGTCCTCAGTTTGTTTCCTTAAGTCTTCAATTTCCCTTTTCATTATATTCAGTTGTTTTAATATCTTCTCTTTGAACTTTGTATTATTGAATTCATGTTCTTACGTTCTTCTGAAATTGTCAATCACTGGTAGGAAAATTTTCTTCTTTCCCTTCGTTTGTGTTTTACATTATGATTTTTGCCTCTTGTGTGATATGATTTGTGATGTATTTGTGGTATGTTCGCAGTTGCCATGTCATGTAATTTCAACTTGCTCATGCTTAAAATAGGCAATCCTGCCATTTTATTTGACACCTACTTACCTTCTCCTCTGAGCAGCTATCTCTTGGTTAAGTATTGCTTCCTTGTCACCTTTCTTTTTAGCCTTCAGGCAATATAGTGTGGCTGAAGGTCTGGAAAATCTCCCTGAGGCTGTGTACACCTTTTGTTGGAGGATCTAGCCTCTACTTTCTTTTACAGGATTTTGTTGAGTATCTTTCAGGAGGGTTTACACTACCTGGTCTTGTGTGCATCCTGATTCCAGTATCACCTTTAGGCTTTCCCTTGTCCCATCATTATAGTGGAAAATGGCCAATCTTGATGTTTCTTGCCTCCTATGTACAGATCTTCAATAATGCTGGCCTCTCCTCTAGGTTGTTTATTCAACTCATTGGTCTCTCAGATTATTTCCAAACCAGATGGTATTTGTGGAAGATTCTCAGGATTTGGTTAACTCTCTGTCTTTTCCTAATAACTCTTTTCATGGGTAAAAATTAAGAGTTAGGTTAACTTCCTCCATCATCTTTCCACCTCCTGCCCCATCCCTACTTTAAAAAATTACCACATGAGGTTCTACTTACTTTACTGTTTGATTAGTTTTTATTTCATGTTCATGTGGTTTTATGGTGGGGGAAATAGACTTCTATGTTCAGACTCCATCCTACCATGTCTGCTTAGATGTCCAAATTTTTTTTTAAATAAACTTTTTAATTTTAGAATAGTTTTACATTTGCAGAAAAGTTTTACGAAGATAGTACAGAGAGTTCCTGTATACCTCTTATCTGGTTCCCTTTATTATTAACATCTTACATGACTACGAACATTTGTTGCAAGGGAAAGAATAATATTAATGCACAACTATTAAGTAAACTCCACATTTCATTCAGATTTCATTAGTTTTTCCCTGATGTTCTTTTAATGTTCTGGGATCCTATCCAGGATATCACATTACATTTAGATGTCACATCTCCTTAGTATCCTCTGGTCTGTGACATTTTTCATACTTGTTTTTAATGGTTTTGACAGTTTGGGGGAGTATTGACAAGTATTTTATAGAATGTCCCTCAATTTGGGTTTGTCTGAAATATTTCTCTTGGTTAGACTGGGGCTATGGGTGGTTTTAAATTCCTGGCTGCCAAAGCAAATACTATAGGAAGGATGGGCTTAAACAGTGGGAATTTATTGACTCACCGTTTTGAAGCTAGGAGAAGTACAAAATCAAGGCATCATCAAGGTAACGCTTTTTCCGAGAAGACTGTGGTGTTCTTGGGGGCTGTCTGCTGGTGATCCTTGGTCCCTGACTTTTCTGTCACATGGCAGTGCATGGGGTCACCACTTCTGACCTCTTGGTTCTGTTGACTTCTAGCTTTCCTGTGGCTTTTTTCTGTTGGACATTTACTCTGTTTATAAAGGACTCCAGTAATCCAGATTAAAGCCCAAACTGAATCATTTGGGCCACACTTTAACTGAAGTAACATCTTGAAGAGAGAGATCTTATTTACAATGGGTCCATAACCACAGGAATGGATTAAGTTTAAAGACATGTTTTTCTGGGATACATAGCTCCAAACTACCACATGGGTTTTGGAGAAGCAGAAAACGGAAGTGAAATGCCATTCTCAAACATCATTTCAATAGTTCATGCTATCAACATGACTTATCACCAATGATATAACCTTCAGTAATGGATGGCAGTAATTTATTTTAATGTGGTTAAAAGGGGAAGTTTTAGGTTGTACATATGTTACTAGAACATTTTTTTTAAAAGCTGTATTAATTGAGGCAGTATATATTGGTATAAGGATAGACACAAGTATCAATGGAACAGATTAGAGAACCCAGAAATTAGAACTACACATTTATGCTCAACTAATTTTGACAAAATACCAAGTATATCCAATTATGGAAAAAAATAATCTTTTCATCTAATGGATCTGGAACAACTAGATATCCTTGTGGCCCCCCCAAAAAAGAACTTTGATCCTTGTCTCAGACCATATACAAAAGTTAGCTTGAAATGGATTGTAAGCTTAAATGTAAAATCTAAAACTATGAAACTTAAAAATAACATAAGAGAATATCTTCAATATCGTGGGATAGGCACAAATTTCTTAAAGAAATTCAAAAGCATGAATCACGAATGATAGCATTATAAATTGGACTTCATCAAAATTAAAAATTTGTGCTCTTTGAAAAACAAAATAAGCAAAATGAAAAGGGAAACCACAGACTGAAAGAAAATATTTGTAAGACATATATCTGATAAAGAACTTGAATCCAAAAAAAAAAAAAATGTAAAGAACCTTAGAACTCAAGAAGACAGACAAGCCAATAAAAAAAAAAAAGGATAAAATTTTTCAGCAGGTGAATGGCCAATAGCACATGAAAAGATGCTCAACATCATTAGTTATAAGGGAAGTGCAAATCAAACATCTAACGATAAATCTAACCAAGGCTGTAAAGGACTTGTACACAGAAAACTATAGGACATCACTAAAAGTTATCAAAGGAAATCGAAATAAATGGAAAGACATTCTGTGTTCATGGATTGGAAGACTAAATATTGTTGATATCATTCCTACTCAAAGTGATTTATAGATTCAGTGCAATCCCACTTATTTGTAGAAATGGAAACCAATCATCAAATTTATATGGGAGGGTAAAGGGCACCGGATAGCTAAAACAATCTTGAAAAAGAAGAATGAAGTTGGAAGACTCACACTTGAAGATCTTAAAACTTATTATAAAACGATAGTAATCAAAACAGCATGGTACTGGCACAATGAGAGACATATAGACCAATGGAGTCGAATTGAGACCTCAGAAATCAACCCTCACAATTTATGGCCAACTGGTTTTTGACAAACTTCCAGGTTCACTCAATTGGGAAAGAATAGTCTCTTCAACAGATGGTGCTGGGAAAACTGGATCTCCATTTGCAGAAAAACAAGGAAGACACCTACCTCACACCATACACAAAAATCAACTCAAAATAGATCAAAGACCTCAATATAAAACCACAACTAACAGACTTCTAGACGAAAATGTAGGGAAGCATCTTCAGAATCTTGTGTTAGGCAATAGTTTCTTAGACTTTACACCCAAAGCACAAACAACAAAAGAAAAAGTAGATAAATAGGACCTCATCAAAATTTAAAAACTTTGTGCCATGAAGGACTTTATCCTGAAAGTAAAATGACAGCCTACACAATGGGGGAAAATATGTGGAAACCAGATATCTGATAGAAGTTTAATATCCAGAATATATAAAGAAATCCTTTAAGTTAACAACAAAAAGACAACTCAAAAAATGGACAAAAGACTTGCATACACATCTCTCCAAAGGAGATATACAAATGATCAGAAGGCACATGGAAAAATGCACTGAACATCACTAACTGTCAAGGAAATGCAAATCAAAACCACAACGAGATGCCATTTGATACCATTAGAATGGCTGCTATTAAAAAAATGGAAAATTATAAGTGTTGGCAAGGATGCAGAGAAATGAACACTCATTCATTGCTGTGGCATTGTAAAATGATGCAGCGACTGTGGACAGTTTGACAGTTCCTCAGAAAGCTAAGTATAGAACTACTGTATGACTCTGCCATTCTGCTACTAGGTGTATACCCTAATGAATTGAAAGCAGGGACTCGAACAGATATTCGCACACTGATGTCCATGTCTCAATTGCCAAAAGATGGAAGCAACCCAAGTGTCCATCAACCAGTGAATGGATAAACAAAATGTTGAATGAAGTTCTGATACATGCGACAACATGGGTGAACCTTACATCATGCTGAGTGAAATAAACCAGACAGAAAAGGACAAATACTGTTTGATCTCACTGATTTGAAATAATTAGAATAAGCAAACTCGGCGAGTCAGAATATAAATGTAGGTTACCAGGGGATGGGTTACGGATAGGAAATGGGTACTTAAAGCTTAAAATGTACAGGGTTCCTATCAGGAATGATGGAAATATTTTGGTGATGGATGGTGGTGATGGTAGCACAACATTGTAAGCATAACTATCAGCATTGAAATATATATCTGAATATGACTAAAAGAGGAAATGTTAAGTTGTATGTATGGTAACAGAATAAAAAATAAAACAAAGACATCCATGGAACTATACCACTCAGTGAATTCTAAGTTAACCATGTACTATAGTTAATAGAACAATGATAAAAATGTTCTTTCCTCAATTGTAACAAATGATCCACACCAATGCAAGCTGTTAATAAGAGGGTGGCGTATGGGAATCCTGTATTTTATACATGATTGTGCAGTAAACCACAAGTTCTCTAATAAAGAAAAAAAACTTTAATGAGATACTACTTCATGCTTAATAGTGTCCCTAAAATTAGAAAGACTCACAATCCCCAGTGTTAGTAAGGATGTGGAGCAACTGGTACCCTCATACAATTACTTTGTAAACAGTTTAGCAGTTTCTTGTAAAATTAAACAAATACTTATACAGCCCAGCAATTCCACCCAAAAGGAGTGAAAACATGTCCATATCACATCTTGTATACGGATGTATAAACTGGCTTCTTTCATAGTGTTATAAACTAGAAAGAACCCAAATATCCGTCAACAGGTGAATGTTTAAACAAATTTTGATATATCCGTACAATGGACTACTCAGCAATGAAAGGGAATAAACTTCTGATACATGCAGCAACATGGATGAATCTTAAAAACGTGTTGAGGGAAATAAACCATACACAAAAGAGTACTTATGCTATCAATTCCATTTGTGTGGAGTTCTGGTAATGAGAAAATCAAGCTGATGTGACGGAAAGCAGCAAGCAGTGACTGTCTGGGGCCAGGAGTTTGGATGTGCAGGGGATTGACCACAGAGGGGCATGGGTACCTTCTAGTTTGATGGAATTGTTCTGTGTATCTTGATTATGTTGGTAATTATATGGGTGAATAAAAGTCATTGAATTATGTAATGAAAACAGTCATTTTATTGTGTATAAATTCTTCAGTAAACTTGATTTTCTATTAAAATAAAAAAGAATACACACTGTACACATGACTTACCACAAATGATTTTAACCTTGCTTGCCTGCAAAGGTAGTGTTTGCCAGGTTTCTTCATTGCAAAGTTATTCCCCCCATCTACCTTTTCATACTCTACTCTTTGGAAGCTAAGAGCACCCCATACTCAAGGGTATTGGGAGGGTCAAGTTAAGTTCTGTCTTCTGGAGGGGAAGATATCTACTTAAATTCTTTGCCATTTTTCTGTCCACAAGATTTATCTCTTCTGCCCCATTTATTTATTCAATAATTTATTTCAGTGTATACTCATATTTATTTAATACTTTGGATTAATACCATGTTATTTCTTTTGTTGCTCCAATTATTCCAGCTTTAGCCATTGAGTGCTCTTGCAAGTTGGCTCCTATATCTCTTTGACATGTCCCCATCTTTATTATTTTTGAGCGCTTTCTTACTGTGTAGCATTACAAGATACTTCAGGGTCATCTTGTATTTTTTATGCTGTACCCCTAGAATCAGCCATTTCTACAAAGAGCCCTGTTTCTTTTTATTAGAGAATGGTGTTATAAACGAAATCTGCTCATTTTAGTCAGGAGATGACTAATTCTAGGTCCTCTCAGCAGACAGAGTTAGGAAATATATGTATATGTACTAGCTGAAATATACACATATATCTATAATTATTTAAATGCCTACCCATCTGTGTTCTAGTCTGCTATGCTGCCGAAATGCAGATACCATAAAATGGGTTGGCTTTCACAATGGGAATTTATTAATTTACAAGCTTACAGTTCTGAGGCTGGGAAAATGTCCAAATCAAGGCACCATCATGGTGATGCTTTCTTCTCAAAGTCTGGCTCTGGCAATTCTGCACTCCTCTGTCACATGGTAAGGCACATGACAGCATCTGCTGGTCTTTTTCTTTGGGTTTCATTGCCTCCAGCCTTCTGGTTCCATAGCTTTCTTAGCTTCTGTGGCTTTCTTTCTGTTTCTGTTTCTGTATTCATCCCATTTATAAAGGACTCCAGTAAAAGGATTAAGACCTCCCCTGGGCCACACCCAAGTTGGAGTAACCTAATCAAAAAGTCCCTTCTACAGTAGGTTCGTACCCAGAGGAATGGATCAGCGCTTAGGAACATAATCTTCTGGAGTCCATAAACCCTCCAAATCATCAAAATCTGTTTCTGTATTAAGCCAAACATGAGTTCATAGTGATGTCTCTAACCTGGACACATCATTCATTTTAGAATTTCCCTCTTGCATATCTGTAATTTTCCTTTCACAACCCAGCTTAGCCCTAGGACCAAGAACACATCAGGCACAGAGTTAAACATGAGTTTAATATGACTTACAGGAGATGATTTGTTCCATAGTGGCAGCAGGCTGGGAAAGATGGAAGTTAGTGTGCGGGTGACTGAGCTTGTACCTCGGCTTGCCAGGCCTGGGCCAGGGGACCTGATCACCCCCTGGGGAGGGTAGTAGGTACGGGCGTTAGTGCCCTCTGCAGCCCCCCCGAGCCTGGGGAGCGAGGTCAAGGCAGCTCCCTTTTCCTCACCCAAAATGCCACTGGCAGGGGAGGCTTGCCGGAGGAAACCGCCTTTCTCCCAACTGCCCTTTCCCCACTTCCTTATCTTACCCACACACTCCCTTGTGCCAAGGCCACTCCTGCCACCGCCAGCGCGCATGCACCGTGGCCAGAACAACCCCCGCCCCGCTGCAACGGCTCCTGCGTTCTCTCAGAACCAATCCTAGCCCCTCTCCCTTCAGTATTGCCATTTAAGGCTGCTTCACCTCCTTTCCAGCCCTGCCCTTCTTACCAGCCTATATAACCTGTAATCACCCCTGAATAAATCTCTTTGGCGCATACTCCTACTGGATGAAGAGTGTCTTGTCCTTATCGCCGCCCTCCTCACCTTGCACGCCTCCCGCCGAGGACCCGGCCAAGTCCTCCGCCTCGCCCTCGCCTCCGGGAAAGAGCCCCCGCCGCCGGTACCCTTTAAGCAGCCCCGAGAGCTGAGGGCTCAGCTACCGGCCGCCCCTCCCCCTAGAAGCAGTAACCGCGACCGCAACTGGTGCCCCGTGTGAGGAACGTCTCCACACAACAGTTTGGCAGGTCGCCCGCTCGCCCGGACGCCTCTCCAGCTTCCCGTTTCCTCGCCTGCAAGGTAAGGGCCGCCTCTCCTTCGCCGCTTCCGGAGCCGTGGGAGGTTCACTGCTCCGAAGCCGCTCCTCCCTTCCCCCACGCTCTCTTCGTCCTCTTGTATGCGCACTTCTATGACCCCCGTTCCTCCTAACACTCTCCCTCTTCCCCTCCATTACTTTGCTGTAGTTCTTTGTATCTTTGTTTCCTCATTTGGCGCCGTGTGCCTCTTTGCAACCGCCCCCCCCCCAACTACTCCCGTTGCCAAAGGGCACTGCTTTCCGCTCTCGCCGTCTCCTTCGGCCTCAAGGCCAGGGTTTATCTCATTCTCTCTGCTCGGTAAACAACCCCCCCTCCTCCCCCCTCAGCTATGGGTAATCGTCTGTCTACGTGCCAGGCACCTCAAGTTCGTGCTCTAGCGGGTCTCCTAGACACTCATCGCTACAAAGTGTCTGTTCGGCAGCTGCAAGTGTACTGGGACCTCCTGCTGCCCTTTAACCCATGGCTCACCACTTGCCATCTCTGGGACCCTGTTACTTATGATCGCCTTATTGATCGGGTCACCAACGCCATGGAACATGAGAGCAAGCGCTTCCCTCCCGGCTTGCTCCCCACTTTGATAACCATCCGCTCCTGCCTTCAAGGCTCCCTCCCCCCTGATCGAGGCCCCGTTAAATCCAAGGAGGCCCTATCAACCCAGCCAACAGATTCAGATAGCGATACTAATTCAAATCATGACTCGGACACGGAGTCCTTAGTCGAGCAGATTAACAACGCGCTCGAGGTGACTCCCAAAAAGCAAAATAACACTGCGCCACGCCAAGATGGCGAACTTCCTCCTTCTTTTTCCATCGAGGGGAGGAAATGCTCCGGCGATGACATCAGCCCTAAGCTGGGCCGGAAACCGCATACGCTTTACCCCGCCCTTCCACAGGGCGGAGTTAGTCCACCATCTTATGCCTTGAACCCCGCCCTTTCACAGGGCGGGGCTGATCCACCATCTTGTGTCTTAGCCACGCCCACCACGCCGCCATCTTGCGACGCTTGGGGCCTCCCACTCCCACCTCCCCCTTCGGCGAGCTCCCCCTCGGAGCCGCTACCGGCAGCTGCCGCCGCTCCTTCCACCCTGCCGACTAACAACCCCTGGCTGCCTTCTACACCTCAAGGCAACCCTTGGGGCAACGCTCCCCCTACCCCCACTCCCGTGCCAGGCCCTCTGCAAGCGCGTCCTCCTTTCTCTCGTGCTTTTCGCTGCTTTCCTCTTAACCTTGCCCCCACCCCACAGAAACCGTATGACTGGTATCCCATTGACTCAGATACTATCAAGCAGCTTCGCAGGGCCGTCAGGGAGGACGGGTTAGGTAGCCCATACGCTTCCCAAATACTGTAGGATCTCGGCATGGACTATTGCATCCCCCAAGACTGGGCCTCACTTGCCCGTTCCATTCTTAACCCCGGTCAGTTTGTTGACTGGCGTGCTCACTTCCAGGCAGAAGCAGCTCAGCAAAGTGAGCAAGACGCAGCCCTTGGAGTCTATCATCCCCCTGAAGCCTATTTGGGCACTGGAGCATTTCTAAATGCGTCTGCTTATATTAATGTCCCTGCCACCTTCTGGACTGTCCTCAGAGGCATCGCCTTACGCGCGTTTGCCAATTGCTCTGCCTGTCGGCCTAATAAATTCACCAAGTTCTTCCAGGAGCCGAGTAAGCCTTTCGCCACCTTTGTCTCCAGAGTCGAAGAAACCTGCGCTCGAAAGGTAAGTAACCCCCAGGCCCAATATTACATGTGCCCATCCTCAAATCCTGAAAAATCGTACTGTAATTCCCCCAACGAGTACTACTGTGCATACTGGGGGTGTGAAACATTAGCCACTAATTGGAAGCCTCCTGTTCCTGATCATTACCTTACCCTAAAGTGGGCCCCTACAGGGTGCAAACTCCCTACTGTTAACTGGCTCGGCCAAGAAAGTGAGAAATCCTGCACACATCTTAATCTTACAGTGCAGCTCCCCACTGATCCCTCCTGGTTACTCGGTCAAACTTGGGGCTTCAGAATCTATGAGAAAGAAACCAACCGAAAATCACTTATTTTAATAAAAAAGGAGGCTGTACTAAAAAACCCCTCTGCCATTGGTCCCAATAAAGTCATTAACCCTCTTTTTCCACAGCTCTCCAGCCGCACCTCAGCTCCAACCAGCCGCACCTCAGCTACAAACAACGCATCGCCAACCCCACCACCCCAGCTTCCTCTGCCCCCTTCTCGTTATTCCTCTCCCCTCCTCAGCCTCATCCAAGCCGCCTTTACCTCAGTAAACTCCTCCAACCCCAATTTTACCTCATCCTGCTGGCTCTGCCTCTCCACCTCTTCCTCACTATACGAGCCAGTTGCCTCCAACCTCTCCTTTTCAGAAAACACAGAAAACAGCCCCTTGGAATGCAATTGGAATATCTCTGCCGTCCCCCTAACCTTTCATTCAGTCTCCTATACGGGAAAGTGCGTCCGCCCTCGCTCCAGTAACTCTCCCGACCTCACTGCCTGTGCCAGCTACTCATCTCCCAGCAGCTCGGCAAAATTTCTCATTCCTCATAACTCCTCCCAATGGCTCTGTTCCTCTACAGGACTTACCCCCTGTCTCAGCACGAATGTCATCAGTGAATATAAAGAAACTTGCCTCCTAATTGTCCTTATCCCTAGGGTCTTATACCACAGCGAAGAAGACTTCTTCCTCCGTCTGGAAAAAACTGCAGCTCCTGCCCCACTGCAAAAGCGAGAGCCCATCACCGCCCTCGCAATTGCCTCCCTCCTAGGTCTTGCCGGCACTGGCACCGGAATCGCTGCACTAGCCAGTCAAGACTCCGCCCTAACTCACCTCAGGGCGGCTGTTGACGAAGACATTCATCACTTACAAAACGCTATTTACCATCTAAAAAATTCTGTCAATTCCCTCTCTGAGGTAGTGCTCCAAAACCGCCGAGGTCTTGACCTTCTCCTCCTCAAAGAAGGAGGCCTCTGCGCCGCCCTAGGAGAAGAGTGCTATGTTTATGCCAATTCCACAGGTCTCGTCGAGGACAGCCTGAAAAGGGTCCGAGAAGGACTAGAAAAGCGTAAAAGAGATCGTGAAGCCACCAGTTATTGGTCCAGTTTTTTCACTCCCATTCTCCCATACATCCTTCCTTTTCTTGGCCCCTTATTAATAATTATTCTAGCTCTCATCTTAGGACCCTGCCTCATCCGCAAAATTGTCCAGCTTGTAAGGAAACAAACGGATGCCATTTTTTCCTCGTTCGTGCAAATCCAGTATCAGCGACTCGCCACCTCTGACGCCCCCCCACTCCAAGATGACAGCCAACCCTCTGCGACCTCAACGCCACCGGTCGACTCGCCAACCACGAGGCCCTTCTCAATCACCTGAACATCGTTCTCGCCTCGAGTTCCAGCTTCTCTGAACCCCTGAACTTTAAACCCCTCACCTTCACCCAGCCCGCTGCAGCAAAGCCATTCTCAAGCGCCCGGGCACCACACCAACATTGAGCTCCAGCCTCGCTGAGCCACCGTCAACCCCTTTTTCCCTTCCCTAACCTCCCCCTTCCCTCACCCTTAGCGGGCCTCTCCGATAAAGCCTCTTCCTCTAATTAGAAAAGAAAGGGGAATTGCGGGTGACTGAGCTTGTACCTCGGCTTGCCAGGCCTGGGCCAGGGGACCTGATCACCCCCTGGGGAGGGTAGTAGGTACGGGCGTTAGTGCCCTCTGCAGCCCCCCCGAGCCTGGGGAGCGAGGTCAAGGCAGCTCCCTTTTCCTCACCCAAAATGCCACTGGCAGGGGAGGCTTGCCGGAGGAAACCGCCTTTCTCCCAACTGCCCTTTCCCCACTTCCTTATCTTACCCACACACTCCCTTGTGCCAAGGCCACTCCTGCCACCGCCAGCGCGCATGCACCGTGGCCAGAACAACCCCCGCCCCGCTGCAACGGCTCCTGCGTTCTCTCAGAACCAATCCTAGCCCCTCTCCCTTCAGTATTGCCATTTAAGGCTGCTTCACCTCCTTTCCAGCCCTGCCCTTCTTACCAGCCTATATAACCTGTAATCACCCCTGAATAAATCTCTTTGGCGCATACTCCTACTGGATGAAGAGTGTCTTGTCCTTATCGCCGCCCTCCACACCTTGCACGCCTCTCGCCGAGGACCCGGCCAAGTCCTCCGCCTCGCCCTCGCCTCCGGGAAAGAGCCCCCGCCGCCGGTACCCTTTAAGCAGCCCCGAGAGCTGAGGGCTCAGCTACCGGCCGCCCCTCCCCCTAGAAGCAGTAACCACGACCGCATTAGTGCTCCGCAAAAACGGGTTGCCAGGGGGTGGTTTATAAGGGTTAGGACAAGGTTAGGACAAGGAGGGTGTGAGAACAGAATTTCGGCAGGGTCTTTTGACATGAGAGTGTGGAGATTGTTATCAGCAGTGTTAACAATACATTTCCTCCCCTGGGGAGATCTGATGACTTTTAAGGTCTGTCCGGGTCAAGTAGGAGGTTAAGGTTACAGAGTTGCGTGAAATCACTGTGGAGGAGAGGGTCCTGGAGTGTTGGGCCCCCACATCCCTTTCCAAAAGTGAGAAAGCTGACTCCCATCAGCCATAACCTATTTACTTATTTATTCTACCTCAGTGAGTCAACTCCTTCAGAATCATTAACCCTTTGAACAACTTTATGAAGTTGAGTATGCTGTTTATATAAAGTCCCTCTAGTCTTTAGTCTTATAGTTTCCATTCAAAACTCCATTTCTAAATTTACTTAGGTCGATTCCTTTTTACCCTAAATATTTTTAATACAGTTAGGCTCTTTTTGTCATAATCTGCATTCCATCCTTGTATCCTCTGACCTCATGGTTAACTTTTTTTTATTTGCATACATTAAGGTTCACTATACTGTAAAATTCTGTGGGTTTTGACAAATGCATGGTGTTACATATGCAGAGTATTTCCAGCACTTTCAAAACTCCCCTTTGCTTCCTCAAGTTAAATACTTGAGGTTCCTTGGCAACCACTGATACGTTTTCTGTCCTGATAGTTTTGCCTTTTCTAGAATGTCATATAAATGAAATCATGTAATATATAACCATTTGGATCTGACTTCTTTCAGTTAGCAAAATGCATCCATGTTGTGTGAATTAATAGCCTGTTCATTTTTATCACTGAAAAGTATTCCATTATATGAATGTATCACAGTTTATCCATTAACCTGTACAAAGGATATCTTGTTTGCTTGCAGTTTGAGTCCATTATGAATAAAGTTGCTGTAAGCATTTTTATGCAGATTTTTGCATAAACATGTTTTCAAATCATTTGGGTGAACATAGTAGTATGATTGCTGGGTTTTACATTAACTTTATAACTAAATGCCAAACTCTCTTCCAAAGTGGCTGTGTCATTTTGCATTCCTACTTTAAATGATTCAAAGGTTCTGTTGCTCTGCATTGTTGCCAGCATTTGGAATTATCTTTGTTTGTGTGTGTATGTGTGTGTCTGTATTTTTGCCATTCTAATAGACTTTAGAAGTGCCCACATTATCGTACTTTACCTTTCCCTCATAACATATGATGTTGAGCAACTTTTTGTATGTTTATTTACCATTTCTATAATTTTTTTGATATTTGGCCAGTTTTTCAATTTGGGTTGTCTGTTTTCTTATTGTTGAGTTTTAAGGGTTTTTATGTCATCTGAATACAAGTCCTTTATCAGAAATGTGGTTTGCAGATATTTTCTTCGAGTCCATGTCTTGTTTTTCATTATCCTAGTGTGTTTGGCAGAACAAAAGTTTTTGATTTTGGTAAAGTCCAATTATCAATTTTTCCTTCATGGATTGTGTTTTTGGTAGTGAATTTAAAAACTCATTGTCAAATCCAAGGTAACACAGGTTTTTCTCTCCTACATTTTCTTCTAGAATTTATATAAGTTTTGTATTTTATTTTTAGTTCTGTGATCCATTTTGTTTTAAATTTTGTGTAGGATGTAAGGTGTGTGTGGGAATTCATTTTTTTTTCCTTATGAATGTTCAGTTCTAACACCATTTATTGAAAAGGATAGGATATGATATCATTTTTCCATTGAATTACTTTTGTAGCTTTGTCAAAAATTAGTTGGCTATATTTGTGTGGTCAGTTTCTGGGCTCTCTTTATTGTTCCATTGATTTATATGTCTTTCCCTCCAACAATACCGTACAGTCCTGGTACTGAAGCTTTGTTGTAGGTCAGCCTTGAAATCAGATCATGTCAGTCCTCCAACTTTGTTCTTTTACAGAATTATTTTTGCTATTCTAGTACCTTTGCCTTTCCATATACATTTTAGAATCTGTTTTTTGTATCTACAGAATGCTTGCTGGGACCAAATGTTTTTTATTTATTTTTCTTCAAAGTACATACCTTGTTACTTATTTCAGCAATCCAGTAATCCAATCATTATAATTTTAGAGCTCTTCTTTGAAAATTTGCAAGTCCTGTTATATTCAGTTTATCAGCTGCTGAACAGTGTGTATTATTTTTACATGTAATTTATGGCCATAAATTCTGTTACCTAGATTTCACCAATTTTATTCATGACATTTGTTTCTGAATGATTTTTGACTGTTCAGAAATCAAAATCACCATCAAATAATAAATCGTTTTTTCATACTATGTAGCAGTATTTTGATGTAGGTGATATTAATGCTTTATAAGTGAGAAAAGTTAGAGCAGTTGACTACTTGCCCAAAGACTCATAAAGTCAGTCAGTTGCCTCTTGTAAGATTTGTCTACTTAAGATTTACACGGGCAATTCAAACTTAACATATCCAAAAATGGAAGTTTATTTAATCATTCTTAACACCTGATCCTCCTTAATCCCCTGTCCTGATCAGTGGTACAATATGCCCACATATCCAAGCCAAAACTTCTTCCTCAGGACCCATATTAAGTTGGTCTCTTAGTTTTGTTCATTCTGTCTCTTTAACTGAGAGATCTAAGTTGAGTCTATCCTTCTTTAACTTTTGTCAGAGTTTTTTCGTTTTATTCTTTGTAGCATTGATATTAAGGGAGGAATGGGAAAGGAAGAAAAGGAAAACTTACTCCCAAGCCTGCTTTTTTAACTAATTAATCCATTCAACAAATAATAAATATATACTCAATGCTAAATGCTGGGGACATCACATTGTGATCCCAATTTAGTTAGGAAGATAGACATTGAGTAAATAATTACATAAATATTTAAAAGATAAATTGATATGAAAATTATTGGTTCCTAGGAACAATTTATAAAAGGATCACCTAATGTATCATATTTTTGGGATTCAGGAAATATTCTGCATACAAAGCAAAAACAAAAAAAGAAAAGAATAGCATGTTAGAATAGTTTTAGGTAGTATGGTGGAAAGTCCTTTCTCTTCACCTGAGTTTGTAGGTTCTGAACCTTCAAGAGTGCATTTAGGATAAATTCTTCTTAAGATAGAACCAGTTAATCACAAAGTTTGCATGATTGAAAGGCATATTTGGAAGCATTCAGGGTAGAATGAAATTATCTAGTTTCATATCTCTTTTTGTCTTAATTCCCTGTTTCTTGCTTCCTGTAATCTTCAAATTCCTTTTTATTATTTTATGTCATCTTTGCTGTCTTTGATCTACTTTGTGTCTCACTGTTACTGTCTATTATCTGCCTTCCCTCAGTCCCCTTTAATCTTTACTGTACTTTTTCTTTCTTTCTTTTTTTTTTTTTGTCCTCTATCCACAATCAGGAAAAAAGAAAAAAGAATTCAAGTGAAAATTACTTACACATACTAATATACACATTTGCATTGCATATTACAGATTTTGAGTTCATAATAATCTTCTTTCATCCTCTTTGTTGTTATTTTTCTTTTAACATAAAGGTTGACAGATGAGACTCAGAGAAGAAAAGCAAACGATATGGAATTTTCTGATTAGCAGATCACTAGTTCTTTTTATTATTCCAGGTCAATGATTCTCTTCCTACTTCTGAACAACGTAAATGACTATAGGTTCAAAAAGGGAAGAGCTGGTATTGACTGATTTAGGGATAAATCAAGAAATGTGACATTTCATGCTTGGCTCTTTTCACTTAGAGTGCAAGGTTGTCAGTCAGAATTTGCACAGTATAGGAAATCAATTGAAACTTGAGTCCATGGACATTTACTTCAGCAAAATTCTTACTAATTATCGTGACTATGTCAAGTTAGAATGCGGTAGGCATAATTTAGAGTTGAAGAAAGGTTTAGAGTCTTTTGTATAATGTACACTTCATATTAATGAGGTATAATTTATAATTTTGTCAGCTACATTTCATATAGTTAACTATTTTAAGTCTTTCTTTAAACCAACATAAAGTTTTATATGTTGTAAATGCTTAGCAAAACTTAGTACCTCCTTCAAGTCATTTCATGTATAAAATTGATGTCTCATATACTGTTTTAAATTGTATTCTTTTGTTTCAAGAAGGTTTTTGTTTAATTTTGGGTTCTCTTATGTGATAGGATTGTTGTAGGACTGAATTTAATTTTCTGGAAACCACTTTCTTTGAGTCTTAATCTTTAGATATCTTAATGATCTAGCTCAGAAAAATAAATCAAATATACTGAATTAGTACTTCCAGTATATTTTTTAAATTCAATTTTATTGAGGTATATTCACATACTATGCAGTCATACAAAGTATACATTCAGTTGTTCACAGTACCATTATATAGTTGTGCATTCATCAACAAAATTAATTTTTGAACATTTTCATTACCACACACACAAAAATAATAAGAATAAAAACTAAAGTGAAAAAGAACAATTAAAGTATAAAAGAACACTGGGTGCCTTTTTTTTTTTTTTGGCCCCCATTTTTCTACTCATCCATCCATACACTGGACAAAGGAGAGTGTGATCCACATGGCTTTCCCAATCACATTGTCACCCCTCATAAGCTACATTTTTATACAGTTGTCCTCAATATTCAGGGGTTCTGGGTTGTAGTTTGATAGTTTCAGGTATTTACTGCTAGCTATTCCAATTCATTAGAACCTAAAAAGGGTTGTCTATATTGTGCGTACGAGTGCCCACCAGAGTGACCTCTCAGCTCCTTTTGGAATCTCTCTGCCACTGAAGCTTGTTTCATTTCCTTTCACATCCCCCTTTTGGCCAAAAAGATGTTCTCCATCCTATGATGCCAGGTCTAGATTCCTCCCTGGGAGTCATATTCCATGTTGCCAGGGAGATTTACTCCCTTGGGTGTCAGATCCCACGTAGGGAGGAGGGCAGTGATTTTACCTTCCAATTTGGCTTAGCTAGAGAGAGAGGGCCACATCTGAGCAACAGAGGCATTTAGGAGGAGACTCTTAGGCACAATTATGGGCAGGACTAGCCTCTTCTTTGCAGCAACAGTCTTCCCAAGGGGAAGTCCCGTGGTAGAGGGCTCAGCCCATCAAACCCCCAGCCCCTATGTCTGTGAGCACATCAGCAACCACTGAGGTGGGGAAGCCCAACACCCCTGCATTCTCCACCAGCTCCTCAGGGGGGCTCTGCATATTTTTTCCATTTTTTTTTAAATTAACTTTTTTTAAAATTAACTATTAACTATATAAAAAAATTTTTTTAAATACAATAAAAAAAACGTTTCAAAGAAACTGTAACAAGGGAGTAAGAAAAAGACAACTAACCTAAAGTAACTACTTTATTTCATATTTTTCGATTTTCCAAAACTATTATCAGGGATTGGCAACCTAAGCACCTGTGGTGCAGATCTAGCTGCCACCTGTTTTTGTAAATAAAGTTTATTGAAACACAGCCACACCCAATCATTTATAAATTATTGATGGGTGCTTTTGCCCTACAAGGGCAGAGTTGAATAGCTGTGACAGAGAACATATGGCAAAGCTTAAAATATTTGCTATCTGACCCTTTACGGAAAATGTTCTGACCTCTGCTCTGTATAATCTAGTTGAGACTAAATTAGCCAATAATTGATCTTTGATATCTGTGACAAATACTTCCTGAGACTTTTTAAGAAATACAAGTAGAGAAATATATCAGCTTTTTCTCTATCCAGGTTTATCTTTCTCTTGAAAGTTACTTGTTTCCTATGTAAATTTTCAAATTCCAAATTACCCATTTTTTTTTCAATTTCAGTAAATTTTTCCCTTATGGCCATTTATCACTGTATTTACATCAATTATACCGAATATTAATAAAACTAGGCTGGGATTCAAATGCTAAGTGGTTGACTTGGCTCACTTGTGGCCTTCATGCTAGACCTAGCACACTAACCTGACAAAATATGATTCAAATTCATGCATCAGGGAAAGATAAATTACCATACAATATGGATCTTTAGGAGCAATCACATAAAGTCTGAATGCTAAACTCATATGCCAAGGATCTACTCTATTTCTTTCATTAACTTAGCTACAGTATGAGTGGCTCTTAATAAGAAAATTCAATTTTGATTTTTTAAAAAATTTTAGTTGCTAGCAGGCAATTTTAGCATTCAATTAAGTATCCTACCGAAAGGTGTTAATTTAAAGCGCTTAAACTTTTCATATGCCTCCCTTTAAAGTAGTAATTCTTCACACTGCAGTTCCTGAAGATAGCTTATGAATATTCCTTAGAGATTCCATATGCTTTTTGCTGTTTTCATTATTTTGATACAAATTAGGTAACCTACACATACTCTTATTTTCCTTGTGGTCATATGTAATTCTTCGAAACTAAAAATAGAAATCTATAACCTTGAGAACTAAATATCATTTCTTTTGCAAGGATTCCCAGGAATCTATCAGTCTTAATGTTTAATTAGCATATATTTCATCACGTTTTAAATAATGAAGTTTAATGAAATAATTGTGAAATTTATAAAAATTTAAATTGAATTTTATTTCAAAATTGCCTTAACTAGTTCTTAGTCTAATTTCACCTAAAACAAACAACATTAAGATAAATATTCCATACTACCTATGGCTTCCTTAAAAATTGTATTTAACCAACCGATAACTGATGGTAAAATGTTACTGGTGTCCTTTAAATACTTTCACTCTGACCCTAAAAAAGTTTAAGAATTTCATTGTCTGATGCGTATCTCCTGTGCTCTTTAATTGAGTAAAATGAAAGTGGTTATCTTCACAGTTCTTGTGGTACAAGATTTTATGAAGCAGAACCTTTGAATACCGTTGATTTATTTTGGGAGAAAAATGGTTAAAGATGAAGGTTTTTGCCCTCACTGAAGTGTCAATCCAAGGGGACAATAGTAGTTTGATATATATTACACATATATATGATTAAAAAGTTCTACACCTTGCTGTTAACTTATACCATTTAAGATGTGTAGAAATAGTTTTTGATTTTTGTTTTCTGTTAAAACACTATGTTCTAAAATTTATACTTTTTCTCCATGAATGTAGAGTGTAGAGATGTCATTGAATTATATAGTTTGGAATAGTTTTGTATTATATTGAAGGTCTTCTATCATCTCTTCCCAGTATTGATTTTTGCTGATGTTAAATCATAGGAGCACTGAAATGTAAAAAAAGAAAGAAAGAAAAAATGTGGAGAAAACAGGAATGTAGCTATCCATAATTTCTAATATAATTTTAAAATTGTTCAGACTATTTCTAGAACTTACATCATTCCATTAATACCCATACAGATTTTCTGTTAATTTATCCAATTTAATGGTTGCTTAAATTATATTAAATTAAATATTAGAGCTATTTTCTAAGAAATATTTCAGGATACTTATCATTTATACCTTTGGTGTATTTCTTCAGTTCATCAACATCAATAAACACTTCAGCAAGCACTGTGACTCTTCTGAGACAAAATGCACTCATTAGGGAATCAATTTACTTCATCTTTAAATTGAATAATTATACATATGTTATGAAAAAGAGAAAATATGATATTAGTCATTCAACATCATAGTCTAATTTTGGTCAGCCTTTCTATATAGTGTATTTATTTTACAAATAGCTGACAGAAAGAGATTGTCTGATCAAATTTAGTGTAATTATTTGTCATTGCTTTTGAGAGAACATAGTTAAACTTTGTGATAAAAATACTTGTCTTGTGTTATTTGCAACAATGTCCAAAAAAAAAGAGAAAATACATTTTCTGATAAGAATTGAAAGTCCAGGAATAAATATAGTGATGAGAATGAGTGCGTCTATCACTGGGGAACTTTCTTCATCTAAGCACATATGAACAGTTGATCCTTGTAGTCATATATAGCAGTAAACATTAATAACTTAACAGTCTGAAGTCAGTGCAGAAGATATGGAGCGTTATTGAAAGATGAAGTCGAGCAGGTGGCACTTTAATATGTTCAGTGTTATGGTTGACTCTAAAGACTAGTCGAATGAAATTACTTGAGGTTCTAAAGATTTAAAAAGCGAACTCATTTTGCTGCACTGAGGAAATGCTACTGATCAGGCTTTCTGTGTCCCTTTTTTCTAGGCTAGAAAATATTAACCCTGAAGAAAATGACATGGTAAGCCATTCTCTGAGGAGATTTCTTGATGTCATTCTTATATCTTAGAGGCTTAAGTTCAATTGAGTGGGTTTCAAGAACTAAGATGTGGGAAAAAGAAGAATTGACACACTAATAATGTACATCTTTGCTGCAGTATGAAAATTCAATAACTTTACTCAGTCAATTTACAATTCACATGTGCCTATTAATTAAAACCCTATATTAAATAAAATATATTAAAACTTCATGTCTGACTAACATATGACGGTGTTGGTAGACATTACAGGAATTACTGAACAGAATAAACAATGCAGACACAGGGATAGCTATTCAGCAGAATGGAGCTATAGTTGTGGATAAAATCTACAAGACCAAAGAATGTAAAAAGAGAATAACTGCAGAAGAAATGAAGGCAGTGATAGAAGAACGGAATGCTGCTTTGTCTCAGGTAACTTTTCATGTATCTGTAAAAGTATATACTTAGACTACTTCTCCCTCTTTTCCTACCATGAAAAAAATGACTTTTCCTCAGAAATTCTTAATTCACACTCCTTTTTAACTTGGAATTAATATGAAAATGATTAGATATATTAAAGCAATTGCGTATTTTGTTATATGCTATTCAAATATATTCACCCTCATTTCTTAATAAAACTCTTGACTTGTTATAAATATTTAGTTGATTCTGTAATCACTTTTATATGAGACTCCTTACTAGTCTTGGTTTTGTGATGCCTGAGACTCTGCCTTTAGTACTGCTTCCCAGTGCCTATTTTTAATGCCTTTTAGTGAACATTGACAATAAATCAAATTATTAGTGAATTTTTTTCTGAACATTATCTTAACTTTCTTGCTCTAAGTGAAACCTCACTACCTCCCTGAGCGTAGTGCTCCCAGTGCAGTCCTCTGAAGTAGTGACTGTATTCTCTCCATTAAGCTTGTTTCTCATTAGAGTGTTTAGACTAGTGTTTCTTTTTCCTCCCTAAACATGTAGTTATGACGCTCATGCATCCAGCTGTATCAGTGAGTATATACTCTGATAGCAGTCATCTATACACTTCTATGTCACTTTCCCTCCTAAAGATTTTAGTGTCTATTTTTGTCTCATCCTTCTCGCTACTCCTGTCATAATTCTTGGTGAATTGAATATCTATTTAGATGATCCTTCAAATATCCCCTGCCTCTCTTTCCCTTGAGTTTCTCTTCCTAGTAATCATGTGTTCCCGGCTACCTCAGCCATCCACTCCATGGTCATATCCTATTTTTCATTGTTATCAATCTTAATTTCAAGCATCTCACTTTCAGACCACCACTTATCTTTCTACTCACTTACTTTAGATCTGTTACTCCAGCAATTTTTCAACTCCACTGGAGCCTATAGAATATTTTCTACTTCTACCTTTTTTCTATCCCTCAAGCCCCATGTGTCCTTACTACCCTCTTTACCTAGCTTAGATTTCATGGCCCCTCCTTGCTATCGTGAGTTTGCATATAATATAATCTCAGTTCCCTTGTCCCTCTCTTCTTTTGTCCTACTAACCAGGCAAAACTTAAGCCTAGTTTTATTCATCTCTGCTTTGGAATGGAGAATATCACTCAAATTTGTTGACTGAACTTAAATTCATGATCACTGTCTTCAAGGAGGCCCTTATTATACTGCCTGGTAATTTTCTTGCCTTATAGTTCATTTACTCTCCAATCCAAAAGAGAACATGTACTCACCATTTTATCTACCAGCCTACCAGCATTTGCACCCATATACTCTTTTCTACTTTACTGTGGATGAATGTCTCATGCTTTTATTTTAGCACATTCTCTCTACTTCTTCACTAGTTCACGTTTTCTTGCCTGCGCAAGATTATCCCTTAACCAACTGCCTCTTCTCTCTCTTGCTTCATGAACTGTTTCCTATTAGTTCATTTCTGTCACTATCCAGAATGCTTTACTATCTCCCTTGGAGGCTAGGTGGAAGTTTTGGTAAGTTTTGGTCTACTTCTGGTTCACTCATGTATTTTAGATAAGACTTCTGGGCTGCCAAACTAAAAACCAAGTATTCACTAGGGCCCTTACTCTTGGCAGATCCTGTAATCTGTGTCTCCTCAGCATTTTAAGACTGTGGAAAACCCCACTATTCTTTTCAGAGGACTTAGCTTTTTAACTTCCTGCCCTGCACAGGTATGGAATTTGGCAAATGATTTGAGGGTGTAACCAGTCTCACATCTCTAATTTTGTGACTTAATCACAGCGTAACTGCCAAAAGCTAGGCTGGTTTCTGTCTCCTCCAAGAAGGGCCCTCTGCCTAGTCAAACTCTGATTTCTCAGCCCCTTGCCCATGTATAGAATCTGCAAAACTCCCAGAGGAAAAAAAGTAGACTGTAAATTCTCAAATCTCCTCTTCATTTAACTCCCTTTCAGAATCTTAGGCACTCAAGTAATTGTTGTATCAACAGCCCTCTGATGCCTTTAAACCAATGATTTTTGTATTTAATCTGGCTATTCTTATTCTTGGCTGTAGTGTTGGTCTGTGTGCTGGTTTGCCATGTTCTTTTAATCCAGTCTTGTGGGTGCAGGCTTTCTGTGGGTGGGATCTTTTAATTAGTTGTTTCCTTGGAGATGTGACCCCACCCGTTCAAGGTGGGTCTTAATTAGTTTACTGGCATCCTCTACTAGAGGATAAAAGGTAAAGACAGTTTGAAGAGAGCTCAGAGATGCTTAGAGAGAAAATGCCCAGAGACATTTTGGAGATAGCCTTTGAAACTACAACCAGGAGAGAAGCTAAGAGATGAAATCTAGAGTTTACCCTGGAAAAGCTAAGGACCCCCCCACCCACCCCAGAAACTTAGAGGGAAGCACCCTGGGAGAAACAAGCAAGGATACACAGGGGCTGAGAGAGAGAAACTAAGACAGAAATCCAGAGACATTTTGGAGAAAGCAGTGGAAACCAGAAGCTAACCCTGGGAGAGGCCATGTGCCTTTCCATGTGATAGAGGAACCCCAGATGCCATCTACCTTTCTTTAGAGAAGGTATTGTCCTATTGATGCCTTAACTGGCACATTTTCATGGCCTTAGAACAGAAAATTTGTGAACTAATCAACCC
Source organism: Choloepus didactylus (assembly GCF_015220235.1). Lineage (NCBI taxonomy): Eukaryota > Metazoa > Chordata > Mammalia > Pilosa > Megalonychidae > Choloepus > Choloepus didactylus. Next base: position 172,821,672 of record NC_051310.1, read on the forward strand.
TATTTGTAAAAGCCAGTCCATTTCTGGTATTTTGCATTTTGGCAGCTTTAGCAATCCAGAACTGTCTGCCACAAGTGATTGCTTCCTACCTAGAAGTGGAAGCCTGACATTTATCTTCAGACTAGAATTGAAAAAAGTCCTTAAACTTTTTAAATAGTCAATTGTTTTATCATATTGTGCCCTACTAAGTATATTCAATATTAGATCATGCTTTAGATTGTTGAAGAAACAGCCAAAGCTATTTTGTATGCTTGGAAACAAATATTATAGTATAAATTTAAATATTTGATTTGTTTTACCATTTATTTTCTTAAGTTAACTAAAAATAAAACATGGAGCATAATTAAATATTAACCAACATTCAGTCCCTCTTCTTCTCTTTCCTTTGCCCACTGCCTTTTGTGGTATAAAAAGTTACATAAATAAAAGAAATCAACATTTGATAATATTTGTCAGCATGTCTTTATTTATAAATAGATATTATCTACCACTGTGTTATGTTTTATGGGAAAGCGGAAGTAGTTATTTATTTTGATTGTTTATATTATATATAATATATATTATATGTACTTTTTTTTATATTTATAAACTTCAAGTCTCTTGATCCAAGTAGTATCCATTTTGATTTTCATGTTATAATCATTGTATATTTAAACTTTTGCTGATTCTGAATACTATTTTAATTTTAATTTTTTTAAAACCTTTTTATTTTTAGTTTTAGATTTAAAAAAATGTTTCAAAGATAGTACAGTACAGAGGGTTCCTCTATACCCTTCACTTGTTTCAGTTTTCCATAACTTTATTGTTTTATATTACTGTGGTAAGTTTGTTAAAAGTAAGAAACCAACACTGGTACATTACTATTAACTCCAGATTTTATTCACATTTCACCAGTTGTTCATTAATATCCTTATGTTTCAGGGTCCAGTGCAGGTTACCTCATTGTATTTAGTTGTCATATTTCTCAGTCTTCTCTGGTCTTATGTACACTTACTCAGTCTTTCCTTTTTTCCCCATGACCTTAATGGTTTCAAGGAGTGCTGTATTTTGCAGAATATCTTTCAATTTGGAGTTGTCTGATTTTTTTTTTTCATGATTAGACTGAGATTATGAGTTTTGGGAAAGAGTGCTACAGTTTTAAAGGTACTGTTTAGCATCAGATATTTTCTAATTATACTGTGTCTTCTGTAGAATGCCAGATGCTATTGAAAATATTCAGATTCAGTGAGAATTTCTTGATTTTGATATTGTTAACTTACCTTATTTTTTAAATCAAGTTAAAATCATTTATTTACTTGAACTGACCTAGCTAAAACCTTATAATCCTTATTTATTCTAAATATTTCTTTCATATCTCTTCTGTCCCAAACTAAGAGCTGAAAGCATTCAAGTTTTTCATAGGATGAATTTAAAATGTTGTAATTAGTATTTGTTTGATCAAAGACCAATGCTTCATTCTTTCTTCTTTGTCATTTTTTTGGTCCATTCATGCTCACATGTTTTATTGAGATTATAGAAATACTTCAAAGTAAAGGGTAACGCTAGAAAGCTGTATTTTATACTGTCTTCTTTTTCTAGGATCTTTCAGTTTATCATTCTACACAAACACATAATTTAGAATTTTATATGGAAGCATTTTCATAAAGTCATGGAATTTTATGTTTTGTAGGATGTTATAGGCCATCAGCCTAAATTTTCTACTAAATTGAGGACTCTTATCTATGGTAAGTTTTCAATTTAGCCAGACATCTATTTTTCTTAATATCTAGCCATTTGTATCAGAGCATTTGGCTGATAAATTATATTGCAGCAAGTTGAAATACCTGTGTTCCCAGTAATATCCTACCTAAGTCACAGAGGCTAGGCTTAGAGCTGTGTTTGGCTTTAAGTCACATACCAAAAAGTGAAACAAGAATCATAGAACTAGCCAGGATTGGTGAAATTAGCTTTGCCGGTTGACTTTATTGGGAGCTGCAGGAATTCAGATAACCATTACTTGGGGTTCTTGCAAAATTCGGATAGCTTTAGACTGTTTTTGATGTCCGAGGACCTGTATGGATTTGAGTAGGGCCTGACGGAAGGAGGCTTTGGGCCTTGTTGATACTTGTAGTTGATAACATTGTAGAGATTTTCTTTGTTAGGATCCCAGTTGGATCCTAGAGTACTAGTTGAGGGGTTCAGCCCCTGAAAGCTGGAATTAACAAAAGCTAGGCATGAACATGGAGGTTGGGATATGGGCTTTAGCCAAATGGGCTGGGGTGGGGAGGGTGGGTAAAATAAAATATTTTCAAAACACCAAGGGAGAAGCTTGTCACAAAGACTTGAGATACAGCAGGAATGAGGGAAGAAAATGGTAAAGTCTGAATGCACATGGGTGTTTGGAATCTACCCCACACTCAAGGGATAATATGCTTATGACTCTTGAATGAATTTCTTCCCTGTCTACTAATAAGAATGGGGCTTTGATTATATTGCCAGGCTTGATCCAGGAGCTATGCAAAAAAGGAATTTGCTGGCTAAAAACTTTTAGGATTGTAGTACAGCAAGGTAAGAGCAGAAACTAGCACTATTTTCTCTTTTTTGGTTAAACGTCTCAGCATCCTTCAGTCTTTTCCTGGTTTCCTCAAAGCTTTTTACTTTTGTGTCTCTTAGATATTTGTTTCCTCTTGTTGGAAAGAAGCTGGATGGGTATAAGGGGATCATAAATTTCTATCTGAATACCACAGAGAATCTTAACTCTCCTTTAATCTCAGAAATGAGTCATTCCAGATACCTAAAGTTTCTGGGTAACCTAATATCAACCCTTTTAATGTGCACTTTCATTTTTTTGGTTGTTGAAAATACTTTTAAAACATTATGCTCCTTTTTTAAACAAAATATAAAGTGCACAGTGTTTTTGATAATTTAGTGACTTCATTTTTGTCAAATGTCATAATAATAGCTATAGATCCAGAGGTCCTCTAAGTCCAGATTTAACAAAACAAAAAACATTGGAGGACCAAAGGGTAATTATAAGGATAATTAAATAAATTCAGCTAAACATTTCAGTAGTCAGGTTACTCCTTCTCTGTAGGCTGTATCCGTCACTATACTACACTGAAGCTCCAGTAAAACAAAGAAATAAACTAAATAAGAGGAAGATATGAATGCAGTCTAGTAATATAATGAAAAAAGTTGTAGGAAGGCAGCTGAGCAGTGTATGGAGAGTATAATCAGTCTGTTGATTAATGACTTTCTGCCGTTAAACATATTCTTCCCTCTCGCTGGAACATGTTCTTTCTCTACTTCTCTTCCCTTGTTGCTCCCTTGTCTCCCTGCTACTTCAAGGCTAGTTTAAATAGCATCTCTTCCATGAAGCTCTCTCATATAGAACAATACTGATAAATATTTCCTTAATGCCCACATTTTACTTTGTGTACTATTATAGTACTTGTCACATTATTTTACACTTAATTGATTTTATGCCTATCTTCCTTACTAGCATGAACTAGCTTGAAGATCAGGAGTGTTCTTATTTATCTGCGTCTATCACAATCCCAAGGTCATTGTAGGTACTTAATATATTTTTGTTGAATGAATGAACTGAGGAGCTTAACTATTTTAGATCTATTCCAGGGTACACTGAAAAGAAGTCAATGAAATATTATTTGTTAATTCATCTCTCATTTTATTGAGTACCTATTGTGTGCCATTTGTTGTGAACTCAGCATAATCCAAATATAAAAGGTTTCTACTTCCACAGAACTTATATTTAGTATGGAAATGTTGACAGTTAACAGGTAAATGCAGTGTTGTCAAGTAGTGATGTGAGAAAATTGAAAAAGGTAATGGAGAGCAACTGTAGTTGGTGGTAGGGTTGTCATTTGCATAGGGTAATCAAAGCAGACCTCTTTGACATGGTGAATAGTTGAACTAAGCCAGAAAAAAGAGGAGGATCCAGCCATGCAAAGAGTTAGGGAAAGAGCATTCCAGCAGAAAAGAAGAGATCAAAAATGCCGAGAGGGATAACATGCTTCGTGTGTTTAAGGCGCTGATGCAAACACAATGAGCTTAAATGTAATTGAAATGCTGTGAGCAGGAAGATATCAGCAAGTAATGAGTTAGAAGATACAGGCAGGAGACAAATCTGTAGGGTCTTGCGGTTCATGGTAAGGAGTACAAATTGTGTTTAAATGTACAAATTATTAAAACAAAGTTACAGTAGTCTAAGCAAAAGATGAAACTGATGGTGACTCAGAGGAGCAAGGGTAGATCTAGAGAAGTGAAAAGATTTAGAAAATATTTTGAAAATACAAGCCTTGAAGATGGATTGAATTGAGGGTAAAGCGAGAGGGAAGAATTAAGGCCAACTCCTCTATTGTAGACTTGAACACTGTGTAGAGTTTTGCTCCATTTATCATGATAAGGAAGTTTGAGGGAGTAATCATTATATTTTGGTAGGGAAATTAAATTCTCTTTTGGATATATGGCTTATTTGAGAGGCTTCTTAAAAGTTCAGGTGGAAATATTATGTAGGCCCCTGGCTATTGCATATAAATATTTAAAGCTGTAGGACTAGATGAAACTGTGTAGGGAAATATTGAGAAATAGAAGAGGTCTCAGGACCAAGAATTGTGGTATGCTAACATTTAACAGTTGGGCAAAGCAGGAGTCCAGAGAGGAGACTGGAAAGGAGTATTGAATGACATAGAAATAAACCGAAGACAGTAAGGTGTCAGAGAAGGCAGGAGAGGAGTTTCCAAAAGATGAGAGTGGTCAGTTCCCTCTAATGATATTTAGTGGTCAAGCAAGGTGAAGATAGAATAGTTACTTTTATGGTCTTGTAGAATATGTTGTGGACCTTGATACAAGTTTCATTCAGGACAGAGGCCACATTGGAGTGGGTTGAAGAGAGAATGGTAAATGAAGAAGTGAAGACAGTGAATATATACTATCTTTCCCACCTCTCCACCTCCCACCCCTAAGTAATAGAGATAAGAGGAAGCTCAAACCATATGATGGAATGGGAGGGTTTTTCTTTCTTTTGTTTTAAATGGATGTTCTAGGGCATGTGGTTGGTATATTAATGTAAATGAACCAGGAAAGACTGAAAAGATGATGTTTTAAGGGAGATAAAAAGTAATTTTAATTACAAAAGTCTGGAGTGGATGACTAGATTGGGAGGGGATAGGATTCAGAACATAAGTGGAGGAGTTGGACTTTGCAGGAAACAGAGAAACTACTCTTTTTTTCTTCATTGTAACAGAGGAATACAATGAACTTGATGGATTCAGGTGCTGGCAAGCTAATAAACTTAGTGGTTCGAATATTGGGGTGGGGGCAACCATCCTTTTCTCAACAAAAAAAGTTTAAGTTAGTTTTGGTTCTTGGTGTTTTGGTTAGTGATTAGTGCTGGACATTTTTAAAAGGAGACAGTTTTAAATAGTTTTCTTGGTGATTGGGTAAATGAACATAACTGGAGAAATGTGGGATTGGCAGGCAGATCTGACTGCCCGTTTGACAAATGAGGGTAATGAATTTCAAGTGAAACCTGTCAGTAAAGTTGTATGATTTCTTCCAGCAGCCTTCAGATCTTTAGTATAGTATGATATGGTAGATATTTGACTTTAACTAGGGTTGGGCTTTCGATGGGTGAGGAATCATTATGTTGATGTACATAATCTCTTTTGGGTACAGAGAAAGAGGACTGATGAATGAGGCAGAAGGAAGCTGAGGAGAGTGTGGTGTCACAGAGGCAAAATGCTAGATAGTGAAAAACCAGTAAATCCATAATATACCTTATATATTGTCCCCCAGAAAAAGCCATGTTCTTTGATGCAATCTTGTGGGGGCAGACATATTAGTGAGGATTAAGTTGGAATGTTTGGATTAGGTTGTTTCCATGGAAATGCACCCCACCCAACTGTGGGTGGTGACTCTGATTGGATAATTTCCATGGAGGTGTGGCCCTGCCCATTCAGAATGGGCCTTGATTAGTTTACTGGAGCACTATATAAGCTCAGACAGAAGGAGTGGGCTTGCAACAACCAAGAGGGACACTGAAGAATGCACAGAACCTGAGAGAGTAGCTGCAGATGAGAGACAGTTTGAAGATGGCTGTTGAAAGCAGACTCTTGCTCCAGAGAAGCTAAGAGAGGACAAACACCTCAAGAGCAATGAAGAGTGACATTTTTGAGTAACTGCAGCCTAGAGAGGAATGTCCTGGGAGAAAGCCTTTTTGAAACCAGAACTCGGGAGCAGACGCTAGCCACGTGCCTTCCCAACTAACGGGTTTTCCGGACACCATTGGCCATCCTCCAGTGAAGGTACCTGATTGCTGATGTGTTGTTACCTTATACACTTTATGGTCTTAAGACTGTAACTGTGTAACCATATAAATCCCCTTTTATAAAAGCCAGTGCATTTCTGGTGTTTTGCATTCTGGCAGCATTAGCAAGCTAGAACACCATGGATTGGATGTCTTTGTGTGTCAATTCTAATGATTTGTACTAAAGGGAAAAGAAAGACACTTGAAATAAAGAACTTGAAGGTAATATAATTATTAGGGTCAACATATTCCAAATGTTTTTCTATGTAATTTTAAATATGTATTTAGTGGAAAAAACTAAACGGTGGCTATTTTATAACACAGCAAGCAAGCCACACCCAGAAGTGATGAAAGAGAGGGAACACATCTGAGGAAAAGTTATTGAATAATTTAAAAATTGGAGAGAATTTTCTTTCTTTACCTCTCTTTATTGTACCCAGTGTAGAAATTAAGGTCTGATAAGATAAATATAATGGCACTTAGGTTTCAAGATCCTGAAGTCTGTGCTAGAACTTTTATTGCGCTGGTTATGAACTGCTCATTTGGTATTCCAAATGACCAAAAGTCATCGTGGGATTGAGACTAGGGAATGTTGTGTAAGTTAATAAACCCACTTGAAGAGCAAACCCAGAATCTAGGCCAATGACTTAGCCATCAAAGTTAACCATTCACTTTTGCAGAGGAAATGATCTAGTAATCTAGTTTCTCAACCTCTCCTTTTTAAATGTTGCCTTCACTCTGTCTCCCTCATAATTAAAATAGTGCCTATCATGTAATAGATGCAACATAATGGTTTGTTATTAGAAGTTTGACAAAAAGTTCATACTTGAAAACAAAATAAATCATAACATTTCAAGTTTCATTTTTCAGGAAAAGTAGGAAACATGTTTAACATTCTGTATTATAGTGACTGTAAAATTTTATTAATTTTTTCCCCTGTCAATTTGTTAATCTACTTTCCTGTCATGCAGTTATTTGCATATGTGCTTTTTTCCAGTCCATCTTGCTAAAATATATTGTTCATATTTCATCTAGTCTAATAATGCTTATTTTTTCTTATTACAAGAGTTTTACAACTTTTTGGAAGTAAAGATAACTTTGGGAAGATAAACAAAAAGAAGAAAAAGCTCTTCCCATAAGCTCATTCCCTGGAAGTAATCATGTATACATTCTTTATCCTTTCTTCAATGCATATTAAATCCTAAATACTACTTTCTAATCTGACTTTTCACTAAATGATTTTACATTTGGTCAGAAACTCTTGTAATGTTATGATGTGGATGTGTTAAGATTTGTTGAACTCATATGCTATTTTGGGGATGTTTGTATTTTTTTCTACTTTTTGAAAGTGTGAACATTTTTTGAAGCTATGTTTTTATGTACATCCGTGCTAATTTCCTTAAGGAAGATTCCTGGAAATGAAAATGCTGCATCAAAAGATATAAACATTTTAAAATAAACGTATATTTCCAAATTGCTTTTTTAGAAGTTTTACCTAGAAATCTTATTTGAGACTTCATTCAAGGAGGCTTTAAATAAAATGCTAATGAATTTGTACTTCATTCTTCATTCACTGTGAAACTCCTGATGGTTTTGAGTTTTCTAATGATTCACAAAGTGCTTTTCTTCAGGAGAATTTCTGGACAACACTCCATAAAGTGGATTGAAAAGTATAAGGCTAGGATTGAAGAGACCAATGGGAACCTATTAGTAATATTTCAGAAAAGAGGTGATGAGAGTCTAAATGAGAAATACAGAGAGCAAAATAGGTATGAACACTGTGAAAATAAAAGAATACATTGTGGTATTTTTAGTGGAGGTACAATTTACAGTAAAGTGTGCAAACCTTAAGTGAAGTGCTTGATGAATTATTACATATGTATATACCTATCTAAGCAGCACTCAGATCAATATATAGGACATGTCCAGCATCCTTGAGGTTCCTTCATGTCTCTTCCCTATCTAATTCCTCTTAAGGGGGTAATCACTATTCTTACTTCTATTGCCATAGTTCATTTGCCTGTTTTTAAACTTCATATGAAAGGAATCATATGTTTTGTTATATTTTTGTTTCTGACTTGTTTCACCCAAGGTAATATCTGTGAGATTGATCTATATTGTTGTATCAGTAGTTTATCTTTTTCATTGTTATATGACATTCTCTTGCAGAATGTACCATAATTTATTTACATATTCAACAGGTGATAAATTTATATGTTTCCAGTTTGGGGTTATTGTGAATGAAATATTTTGGATGTACTTGTCTTTTGGGCATAGCATTCATTTATTTGGGTATATACCTAGGAGAAGAATAACTGAGTCATAGGTTTAGTTTTAATAGGCACTGACAAACATTTTTTCAGAGTTGTGCCAATTTATACTCACAAAGGTAATGTAAGAGAGCTGCTACAATGGTGAATGTCACCATTTGATGTCATTGCTCATTTTTTATTTCTGCCATTCTAATGGGGGTGCAGTATTATCTCATTGTGGTTTTAATTTTTTTTTCCATAATGACTACTGATTTCTAGCACCTTTTCATGTGTCTGCTAACCTAAATTATGATTTCCTCTTTTGTGAAGTGTCTGTTCAAGGCTTTTGCCCATTTTAAAATTGGGTTGTCTTGCCTTTTTCTTATTGATTTATGTAATTTAGATACAAATACATGTATAGTCTATGCCTTGCGTTTTTACAATTTTAATGGTATCTTTTCATAACAATAGTTCTTAATTTTAATAAGTCCAGTTTATCACTGTTTCCCTTTATGGTTAATACATTTTGTATCCTGTTTAAGAAACTCTAACCATTCCTACAGTAAAGAAAAGATGCTGTTATGTTTTCTTCTAGAAACTTTATTATTTTCGCTTTCACATTTAGGTCTATGATCTGTTTCAAATTAATTTTTGTATGGTCAAGGTACATTTTCTTCCCATGGAGTCCAGTTGGTTTGATCCAGCATTACCAGCATGATGCATTACAGAGATCATCTACCTTACCTCTTTTATCCTCCTGATAAATTGCAGTGGAACCCTGGTAGTAAATCAGGAAGCTGTATATGTGTGGGTCTGTTTCTGGACTCTTGTATTCTTTGGTGTAATTTCTATCCCTGCACTATTACCACACTATATCTTAATTACTGTAGATTTATAGTAGGTCTTGATTTGTGGTAGTGTAAAGATCCAGGTTTGTTGCTATTTTTCAGAATTTCCTTAGCTGTTCCAGGTTCTTTTTCATTTACATATAAATTTGAGAATCAGCTTTTCATTCTGCATCAAAAGTCTGCTAGTATTTTGATGGTGACGGCATGGAATCTAAAGAGCAAATAAAGGAACACTGACAACTTACCAATATTGAATCTTCCAAATCATGAATATGGTATACCTCTCCATGTATTTGGTCTTTATGCCTTTATTCATGGGAAATTTTGACTTAAACAATTTTCCTTTATTTATTTAACTGTCCTTGTCATATTTTGGTAAAAAGTTATACTGACCTCATGAAATGAGTTGGAAAGTGTTCCCTCTTTTTCTATTCTTGATGAAAGTTTGTGTAAAATTGGCATTGTTTCTTTGTTATCCCTTTGGAAAAGTTCAGTGAAGTCATGCAGGCCTGTAGCAATGGTTCTCAATAGAGTTGGGAGATGGGAGATAGGATGTGGGAATTGGGGAACATTTTGCACACCCCCACCCCCACCCCTTCTTCAGACATTTTCCAATATCTGGAGACGTTTTTGGTTGTTACAACTGGGGCCTGTTGCTGTCATCTACTGGGTAGAAGCCAGAGATACGGTACTAAACATCCTAGAATGCACAATACAGCCACCTACAACAAAGAATTACCTAGCCCACATTACAGCAGTGCTGAGGTTAAGAAACCCTGGCCTAGAGGTTTTTTGATTGATTGATTGATTGATTGGAAAGCCTTTTAATTATAGATTTAATTTCTTATAAAGAAAAAAAAACTCAGACTTATTATGTCTTCAATTTTATTAATATTTTCGTGTCTGTTTTCCTTTCTTTAGGTTTTATTTGCTATTCTTTTTCTGTCTTCTTCAGTCAGAACCCTAGATTGTTGATTTTTCAAACTTTCTTCCATCTATATCGATATCAATATTGATATGGATGTGTATTTAAAACTAATAATTTTTCTTTACGCACTGCTTTAGATGCATCACACAGGTTTTGATATGTTGCGTTTCATTATTATATACCTCAAAATTTTTTTTAGTTTCTGTTGTGGTTTTTTCTTTGACCCAGGAGTCATTTAGAAATGTGTTGCTTAATATTTAAATATTTGGCAGTTTTTCTACTTATCTCTCTGTCATTGATTGGAATTTAATTGGATGGTGGTGAGAGAACATAAATGACGTGATTTTAATCCTTAGAAATTTATTAAATATCCTTGCCTTATGACCCAGGAATATTCTCTATTCTGTTAGATGATTGAACCACATACCCTTTTAAAGATTGTATATTCTGCAGCTCTAGTATTCTCTATATGTCATTTAGGTCAAGTAGGTTAATCATCTTTTTAAATTCTTCTGTATTCATAGATTGTCTGTTTATTTATCGAGAGGTATTTATAAAATAGCCAGTGATTCTTACGGATTTCCTTTCCTTTTAATTCTGTCAATTTTTGTTTTACTTATTTTGAAGCTGTGTTATTAGGTGCATAGATCTTTAGGATTGCTATATCCTCCCATTCAGTAGACTTTTATCATTTTGAAATGCCGGTGTTTATCTTTTATAATCTTAAAGTCTACTTAAGTGTTTGAGTGTCATATCCTTTTCCATCCATACTCTCAACCTTTTTCCCAACTATTTTTTATGAGATCTTTCAAACATACAACCAAGTGGAAAGATTTTTGCAGTCAACATCTGTATACACACCACCTAGATTCTACTATTAATGTTTTTCTAAACATGGATTATTGTGTATCTACCCATTTATCCATCTTCCTTCTATTCATCAATCTATCTCACTTATTTGATGCATTTCAGGTAAATGCAGGCATCAGTACATTGGCTTCTGAATACTTCAGCACACCATATCATTAGCTAGAGTTCAACAGTTTTTTCTTTTAATTTAAAATTTACATGCACTAAAATGTACAAATGCATAACCACCACCACAAGTAGGATATGAAACATTATCATCACCTTGGAAAGTTTCCTCATGCCCTTTCCTGTCAATCCATGCCCTCACCAACCAGTAATAATCACTGATCAGATTTTTTTCTACACCATAAATTAGTTTTACCTTTTCTAGAAAGTTATATATTTGAGATCACTATCTATTGAGGGTGATCATATTTTTTATGTGTTCTATTCTATTCTTGTGCATGTAAAAAATGCATCTTTTCTAAACTTGCACCTGTTGAGCAATCAGGAGTTAATGTGGTCAATTAGAGCAATAAGCCAAACTGAAAGTAACAAGCAAGGCTTTATTCACTTGTACTGTGCAAGCAAGAGACAAAAAAGAATCACCAGCTCCCCAGAGTTCCATTTTCCCCCATGAAATGGCAAAATGTGAAGGTCAGACAGATGCAGTGCAGATGGGGAAATCATCTCAGTGCCAAGGAGCACTGAACAAAAGACTCCTGCCTCTTTATGGACCTCTTTATGGAAGAGGAGGGGGAAAGTTGGGATTGGAAAAGTACTGGGACAGACTTAAGGAAAGTGCCTCAGTCAAGGCCTCCAATAAGGAACTTTCAGTGGAGGCACTTGGGAAGTGCCTCAGTAGAAGTTCCCCTTAAATAAGGAGGCCTCCTAATGGAAGCACCTGTGTAAGACTGTGGGGGAGGAGTGGGAAATGGGTAGTTGATTGCAGTTCCTTTCAGAAAACTGCTCTGCAACAAGTCTGGGAGGTGGGGGGGTGCAGTTTCCCCTAATGATGCCTGCCAGGCAAAGACTTGTAATTGCCTAAGGTCGGTCCTAAAAGAGCACACATAGGATTTTGGCATAGAGCCAGATGGTTCTGTTGAGGACTGGATTTGTTGTTTTAAAGATTCTCTTCATTTAATGACATAGGGCTAGGTTTTCTGTTGTTCTTTCTTTATTAATTCCTATAGTACATAATGCTTTTCAGTTTATCACTTCTAAAGGCTTACATACAGGTTTGCCATCTCAAGATGTTTTAGATATCAAAAGCTCAAATTTCCCTTAAAAATTAGTTTTTACCGGCATTACAAATAGCACTATTTTTGGGGATAATAGAGTATATTAAGTACATAATACCATTCTCTTTTGAGTATATTGTTGGTGTAATAATAAACCCACCCATGCCTTTGAAGAAGAGGCAACATTCTTCTAGATAAATTCTTGGATAAGATTGCAAGAAGAGTTAATTTGAGCCATGAACTCATTAAAGCATCTTTACTGTGAAGATTGGACTTTATAAAGGTAATTAGAATTTTGTATTAGTATCCTTAGAAAATTAATTGATAGTTCACTTCAAAATTGTCATTTATATAAAGATATTCAAGTCTCTGGTTTTGTTTCTTCAATTTCACAGGAAATTTTTCTATTAACATTTTAGTGGATTAAATTTACACTATTGTATTCAAGATCACAATTATATGCTACCAAATAGCTAGTAAAATTACCTTCTGTGATTACACTAATAAGTCAGGTGGAATATAAAGATACATCTGAATATATAATTTGTATTGAAGTGCTTGTCTTTAGTCCACACTCTCAGGATATTTTAAAATAAATTCTTTCTCAATGCAGTATATCAAGGCCTCCACTCTTCTTTTGAAAACCATTCTGTGACTATACTTGTATATTTGCATACAGGTTTGTTTGATTAATTGCTACTTGACTCATCTGTCATAATACTAAGCTGTAGGGCCACAAAAGATCAGACTCCCAAACCACTTCCTAGAATTAATTTAAATATTGAATGTCAAAACCTTGAAAAGATTTAGGGGAAAAATGATTTTTATTGTTACTAGTAGCCTGTTTCCTTACTGTAATCCCTTGAGAAAGGTATATATTAATTAATATTACATAGCTCATTGTGGTAAAAATGTATAATAATCTTATAGGTAGGTTAAAATATATAATAAAATTTACTTTTGAATTGTAATTTCCTTAGAAACCCTTTCTGTAAATATACCTATAAATCATAAGTGTATTATAGATTTTGAGTTTGTAATTTTTATTTTAGTAATCACTGAAAATCAAAAGAAATTTCTTTAATATGTTATTTTTCTTTTATTTGTTCACAATTTTGATTTGATAAGATTTACATGCACAGATGAAATGCCAAAATATTAAATGTTCAATCTGGTGAGTTTGACAAATGCATATACCCATGTAATCACATCACTATAAGGATACGGAACATATCTATCACCCCAGAAGGTTCCTTTCTTCATGTTCCTTCTCTGTCAATCCTCCTGACCCACCCAAACAAATTTTCTGATTTTTTTTAACCAGAGATGGCTCTGCTATTCTAGAACTTCATATAAGTAGATCATATACTATCTTCCTTTTTTGCTCAGCAAAATATTTGATTCATCATCATTGCTCTTTGAGTCAGTAGTTTGTTCCTTTTTATTGCTAAGTAATATTCCATTGTATGATAATGCATTTATTATCCCCTTGTTGATAGACATTTGGATTTTTTCAGTTTTTGTCTATTATGAATAGGACTTATATGAGTATGTTCTAAGAGTCTTTATGTGGACATACATAATGATATATGTCTTTATGTGAACATATGCTGGATCCCAGAGTAGGGACATATTTATTTATTTTTAGAAATTACCTAGTTTTCTCAAAAGTGATTGTATAATTTTACATACTAAGCAGCAATTTATGTGAGTTCTGGTTGCTCTGCATTTTCTTCAATATTTGGTGTTGTCAGTGTTTTTAATTTTAAATATTTTAGTAAGTATGCAGTGATATTTCATTGTGGCTTTAACTTACATCTCTTAATGAATATTGATGTTGGGCACTTTTTTCATGTACTTATTGGCCATTCTTATGTCTTCCATCTTAAAACATCTGTTTAAGTCTTTTCCCTTTTTTATTTTTAACTGGATGATTTTTCCTTTTATTATTGATTTTTGGGGGTTCTTTATATATTCTGGATAAAGTCTATTGAGATACATGTACTACAGATAATTTCTCCCAGTCTGTGGCTTATTCATTTTCTTAATTATATCTTTTGACAGGTAGAAGTTTTAAATTTTAATAAAGTCTTAATTTATTAATTTTTAGGTGTTCTGTGTAAGGAATCTTTCCCTACCCTAAGATTGCAAAGATATTGTCCTATGTTTTGTTCTTTAAGTGTTACTATTTTAATTTTTACTTTTAGTCTGTGATTTACTTTGACTTAATTTTTGTATATGGTGTCAGGTAAGGATTGAGGTTCTTTTTTTTTTTTTTTCCTTTTTTAAGAAGAATACCCAGTTGTTGCTGCAGTATTTGTTGAAACAATCACTTTTTCCCGGCTGAATGGCTTTAGTGCCATTTTTTGAAAATTGATCATGTCTGTTTCTGGAAATGCTGTTTTATTCTAATGTTCTATTTATCCTGCCTAAATTGGATTGCTGTAGTTTTCCATTTACTTTAATTATAAGACATGGGAGACTAAGAGATGTCCTAGAGGATCTCCTGTATTCCAGACTTACTCCTCCATATCCACATGTTATAGTTGCAATCCAGTTTCTCCTTGGTAGTCATGATGAATCACCACAGCCAATACTATAGCCTTCTTCCTTGCCTGTTGCTCAAAGGCATGAAGAGCCCTTCATGGCCAGATGGAAGTCTTGCCTTCTAATTAAATTGAATCATTGTTAGGTTCTAAGGTGGAAGCATATCTCCCTTTGGAACTGAGCCTTCAAGACAGCAGAACCTAAGGCTACAGGGATGGGAAGCAAAATTTTGCTATGTATTACTAGGGGTAATAGTGGTGTCACTCTCATTTCCACCCCTTGATTCCTGTACCCATGAATTCTGGCTATGGAAGAAACAGCCCCATATATTGGGTGCTGATTTAGAGCATATATATAGCATTTTGAAGCACACTGCCCTGCCCCATAAGATGTTAGCATTTAGCTGGCACTGTAACTGAGTCTTCAAAAGACCATTCCACTGTTCTGTCAAGTCAGCTGCTTAATTAAGATTAATCGGGAACGTGGTAAGACTAGTGAATTCCATGAGCATGGTCACATGGCTGCACTTCATTTGCTGTTAAGTGAGTTCCTTGATCAGAAGCAGTGGTGTGTGGAATATTATGGCAGTGGTTCAGCCATTCTGTAAATTCACTGATGATACTTTTGGCAGAAGCATTGCATGCAGGAAAGACAAATCCAAACCCAAAGGATGTGTTTATTCCAGTAAAGATGGAGTACTTCCTCTTCTGTAGTGTGTTGAATTTTGCATCCCCACCACCCAGAAAGTATACCTGCATCTTAATTTCCAGAATCCCTCAATATGACCTTAATTGGAAAAATGTTGCAGATATAATTAAATTAAAGGTCTTGAGATGTGATCATCCTAGATTTTTGGGGTACACCCTATATCCAGTGACAAGTGTCCTCATAAGAGAAAGGCAGAGAGACATTTGAGACAGAAAAGAGAAGAAGGTCATGTAAAGACAGGGGCATATAATAAAATTATACAGACTCAAGCCAAAGAATCCCTGGGACAGCTAGAAGTGGCAAGGAAGAGTTGTCCCCTGGAGGCCTTGGAGGAATTGTGGCCCTGCTGACATCTTGATTTCAGACTTCTGCCCTCCAGAAATGTAAGAATCAGTTTCTATTGCTTTAAGCCACACTGTGTGGTAATTTGTTATGGTAGCCCTAGGAAACTAATACGTGTTCCAAGAAGGAAAAATTCCAGTGTAATCAACCTACTGTCATTCTCTTGAGTTGTTTACCACGGGCTTTGGTGCCATATTTGTGGTTTAGTGTTGATCTCTGCTGCAGGCAGAATGGACACTCAGTAGTGGCAGTATTCATAGTAGCCTTGGTGAGTAGAAGCCCATGTTGCTGAGTCCAAGTATAATCCCCATGCCTGCCACCATGTCCAGGTTTTTATCATGAGCCCATTGAGCAGAGTCAGGGGAATGGCTGGGGAAAGGCGTGGATTGGTATCCACAGAATGGGTCATCCTATTAACTTGGTTGTTAAACTCCTCCTTTTCTGAGGCCACCTTTGGTGAGCATTCACATGTGAATGTTTTACCTTAAAATGTAAATTATCTTTCAAATAATTTTTGCAATTGAGGTAAAGAACTAAAGAGATAGTATCTTATAGTGGAAGTTGAAAAAGGCCCCCACTCCCAACCCCTTTGGGCAAGTGAGTCTTGAGTATTTATTTATATCTGAGGAGGAGGTGGAAATCCTTAATTTAGCGAAGACTTTGGAGAAGGCAGGAAGACATGGACTCAGACAACAGAGTGATGATCAGTAAATACATAGATCATTTTAGAAGTTGATGGAAATGGCAATCAGAATTTTATGCTTAATGGCCTTCATATCTCATTCAATGTACATTATTTGTTGGGATTAGGAGATAGAGGGTAGGATTTAGGATCTTGAGATGAGTAAAACTTCTCTTCAGAATGGGGGAAAATCAAAGTAAGAATAAGTGAAAGGATTAGCTTGCAACATTTCAGGTAAGGGTGGAAATAATTGAAATGGTTTCTTTAGCTGAACAAAAAGTTGAGAAAATAGATGTTTGTTCAGTCCTAATAGAAGCCATTCTAACTTCTAAGATTATGAGATGTTTATCCTCAATTGAAGATTGCAAGGTTTCTAGAATAAGAAATTGAGGATGCCTATGAAAATGCCTGAAACTGTGAACCAGGTAGTCTAGCAAAGACCAAAGGGAATATTGAAAGCAACTAATAAATATTGTGCTCCTGTTAAAAAAAGCAGTTTTAGTAGGATAGTAAAAGAATAAAAATTAGGGATCCAAGAGTAGATTTTCAGAGTTAAGGATTAAAGAGACCCAGGAACAAGGTACTGATTATGGGCATCATCTAAAGGCAAATTTATTAGAATAAAGGGATCAAGAAATTATGAAATTAGTGTCTTGTTGCTTTTGTCTAAAATAGGGGATTTTTTTCTTTTCTTTTTTTTTTTTTTTTTACTGTGGTAAAGTATCCCTTGTTGTCAGTAGATCATAGTGGCACAAATGAAAGAGCAAGTCATCCAAATCAGTGCTTCTCATATTATCTCTGGTGAAGGATCCCCTTCCCCCTTTAAAATTTCTAATGGGTAATGGACCACTATTTTTATAACATAGGAATACAAATGAATAACTAGAGAAATGAAATTAAAGATATGAACATAGAATATCCAAACATATTTTATTATTGGGTTCAACCGACAAAGTAAATCTGTCACATTCCTATAAAATTTCTAACTGCTTACTATCAATTTTTGTACTAGCTTCATGGCAGTAATACTCACGCTACTCCTAGGACCACACTGAGTAGCACTGCTATAAATGAATAGCAGAAACTTCAGAAGTAGAAGGGTCATTTAATGAAGGATCAGTGGACTGGAATGGCAGTTGTAAACCAGGAAAATGCAAATCCTTTTTTCTTTCTCTGAGGTAAGTATGAAGAAGAATGTACAAGAAGGAACATGCTTTACTAGAGAGGATTCAAAGGGAAGTGTCACAGGTTTTCTGTTGAGTTGAAGAGATAAAGGAGTTAAGCTTAAGGATATATGGAAATGTGGTAGCAATGAAAACGTGAGTGCAAAAACCACAGATGTCAGAACTACAAGGAGGGGAAGGGGAAGGGCTAAGCGAGAAGAAAATTGCAGTTTTAAGGTGGTAGTTGACTTTAAGGGGTTGAATATAATGTAGACTATTTTTCATTGATTTGCAGGTTGCTCTTAAGGTAATGACTGCTGGATGGTTTCATTGTGTTCCTACTTTTGCATATATGCATCAGTCAAACAATTTCACAAACATTTAAAAATAAAAGAAGATACAGGTAAATGATTGACTTCAATGAAAAATGAGGAAGTATCCTGAGAACTGTCCCAAGTTCCCAAAGCTTTTTTTAATAGTAGTCAGTAAATCGGTCCGCAAGTATTTACTGGTTTCTTCAAAAATAACTGGTGTATAATCTTTCAGGGAATGACTTGTATAATATTTAACCTGTTGAACCTTTGATTGCCATACAGTTTTTTCAGTTTTTCTCTTGTAAGCTTAGAAGCTTGAATGGCTTCTGTTAGGATTTAACAGTGTCTGGGAACACATATTATACATCAAGAAAATTAAGAAGGAGCACTTAAATAATTGACAGTTCTATTGAGATTGCAACATTTATAATGGTAAACATATAAAGTTTGCAAACCAGGAGGAAGCATCTGTGATTCCAGGAATGCAATAACTGAACAAGAGCTTAATAAACTATTAAACCGTGGCTATCATCCAGTGAGTACCAATACTATTTCCTGAACTCTGCTTTGTGTTTTAAAATAGTATAAGAAACATCTCTGTCCTTCTGTGCAATAACTGCCAACTTAACATTTAGGTTATACTGTTGTTTGTTTATGGATTCTGAGAAAATCCATTGAAGTTTACTTAAGAACCAACTCATTACAATGGTATTATTTACTGAATTTTGTTTTCCTGACCATCAGCTAACTGCAGGGTTCAGCATTACAAGGTTATAACTGTTCAAAAAAGATTGAAATACCACGTCCTAGTAGTTGCATGAACCAGAAAATTAAGTCATCATCTTAAAAATAAATATGTTTGCAGCATTGAAGAGATTACAGAAATGAATAAGCTAGATCAGTCTCCTTTTATGTGACCATTTTATAATCTTTATTTTAATCATTTGTTAGAAAATATTCTACATTTTTATTTCCTTCTGGTGACTCATAATAAGCTACAGAGATGCAATACTTTCTGAATTCATATCAAAACAAAAAATTCAGGAAAGTTTTAAAATGTTCACTTCTATTAAATTTGAAGAGACAGCATTGTTAATGAACTGTAAATCTAATGAACTCTAAAATTGTAATGTGAAATCACTTTGATCTCACAAGAGATTTTAGATGACCATCTTATACAATGACATCTGGAAACTAGAAAAATACAAACGCAGTATTAATACAAAGATATTTCTCACAACTTTTAATGAATTAAGTATAATTATGAATCCATATAATTAATAATTATTAGTATAATTAACAAGTCATAAATTAGATGTGAGGTATACTACTTGGTGTTTGGATTGCCTTTTGTACTTGTTAGGCTTATGAACTATTCCTGATTGATAAGCTGTGGTGGCTAGAGTGTTTCTTTGTAGAGCAGCATATACTACTGAAATCAAAAGACCATGTAGCTTCTGCTTTTGGCCCTCCTCCATTTTTTTTGGCAACCTGTTGAGCTTACCTCCTTGGGCTTACTGTCCTCCCTTTCCCTTCATTATTCCTAAACAAAGTGGCAGAGTACACAGCTGGTAGGATGCACAGCCAGAGAATTAAGATGCTAGGAGAAGAGATCAGAGAGGGATGGGTCGCACAGATAGTTGATAAGTTAGTTTTATCTGGCTTTTGTGTTCAGGGAAAGGTTAGTTGCATTTAAAGGACTAAAATGGAGCAGACGTTTGGGATGTACTGAATTTTTCTCTCTTTTAGTCCCTTACACTATTACCAGTTCAAATGTTAGGGATCATTTGTAAATATGTTCAAATTAAAATCCAGAAAAGGTGATATTTCATAGCTCATCACTTTGTTAGACTCAGTAAACACATTTGTCAGTCAGCAGTTTCTAGTTATTAGGTGCTAATTAAAGACCATTAATAGAGGCCCTACACTTTAATTTACTAATGAATATCAGTTTTCCTAGTGTGCAAATCCTGGGGGAGAAAGTTCCATTGCTGTGGAAGTGTGCAGGAATTTCTGTACATAATGTCATTTCCTCTTAAATATTATTCAGAGAAATCATCAAGAATACAGATATTAGAAGATATGTTGAACAATTTATAGGAAATTGGGAGGGAAAAAAAATTTGCTTTGGGTGTTAAGCCAGTTTGGAGCAAATGAAAATTTATCTTGACCAGTCAGTTAATCAGTTTCTGTACTGCAGGAACCTTTTCCATGTAGGAAAAAAAATTCTTTTGGTCCCTTGAAAAACGAGAGTCTTCTCACCATGGTGGAATAACTATACCAGACTTTCCATCCTGCTAAAAACAACTAAAAAACTTGGCAAAATATATGAAAAACAGGCTGCATAGGAATGTACAGAAGTAAGCCTGACAATTGCTGAGGTTATACATGTAGGCAGTCTTGCTGACTCAGGGAGGTGCAGCCCAGGCAGGAGAAATTTAAGTTTGCTTTAAGGAAGGAGAAACTTAAGTTTGGATATTTGAAGCAGCTGGCATTTGCAAGAGATACTAAATGAGAGGAAGCTATGTGTGTGGGGTGGGGACAGGCAGCAGAAATCTGCATGTTAATTCACTTTCAGTGCTTGGCCAAGGACTGTGCTATTTATGTACAGGGTTTGATAGCACATGGTTTAGAAGAAATTCTCTACTGCAGGGCTGAGAGCTAAATGGAAACATTGCACTTCTGATCTAACCAGAGCAGAGAGTAGAGAAACCTTGCTGAGCACCTGAGACATTCATAACTCTTTTCAGCCCTTTGTTATTTGTTCCTAGTATTTGTGTGGTATTCCTATTAATTATAGTCCCTAATATGCAATAGGTAGATTTTTTCCCATATACCTTTCTGTTGTCAACTCTCTGTACTACTGTCGTACCACAGAAGTATATCATGCAAGCACCTATGTAAATTTGTAGTTCTGATCTGTGTGATACATGCCTTTAACCAATCCCTTTCAATCCTATTCACTTCACAGCACTAATACTTATAATCCCATTAGCAAACAGCATCACCTGTACCCATTCCCATACCTTTGAATTCACCATCATTAACATACCTGGACATATTAGATTATCATTCCTCCTCACTAGCTTCTATCACTAGGTCCCCAATATTCTACATTATAAGACATTGATTTTACATTGTTCAGGGAGTTCAGAGAAGTGGTAACATATACTGTCTCTTCTTTTGTGTCTGTCTGATTTCACTCAGCTTTGTATCTTCAAGGTTCATCCATGTTGCATATGTTTCAGGACCTTGTTCCTTCTTACTGCTGCATGGTATTCCATCATATATATATACCACATTTTGTTTATCCACTTATCTGTTGAAGGACACTTGGACTGTTTCTATCTCTTGGCAATTGTGAACAGTGCTGCTGTGAACATTGGTGTACAAATGTCTGTTCATGTCAGTGCTTTCAAATCTTCTGGGTATGTATCCAGAAGTGGCATTGCCAGATTTTCTGAGAAACCACCAAACTGTCTTCCACAGTGGCTGTACCATTATACATTCCCACCAGCAATGAATAAGAGTTCCAATTTCTCCACATCCTCTCCAGCATTTATTGTTTTCCTATTTGTTTAGTGGCAGCCATTCTTATTGGTGTGAGATGATATCTCATTGTGGTTTTGATTTGCATTTCCTTAATAGGTAGTGAAGATGAATTTTTTTTCATGTGTTTTTAGCCATTTGTATTTCCTCTTTGGAAAAATATGTTTTCATATTTTTTGCCCATTTTATAATCAGGATTCCTCCCTTTGTTTTTCAAAAGGATGGAGGAAGAATGCTGATTGAGCATTCTTTTGGCATTAACCTGCTGGGGGAAGTAGAGGCCTCATTCCCCAAGTTGTTTGTGGCTCTGTTTTTCTGGGGAGGGGGATTTGTGCAGCGCAAACCCCTATGCAAATGAGGCATACTTCTCAAGGAGCTCGAAAATGGCCTTTAATTGTTTTGGCCCTCCTTTGCAGTGCTTTGCCTTGCACCCAGCGGTACCAATCAGGGCACACGCTTGAAGCATATTTTCGAGTTATATGCTGCTCCCGTAGGAGGGGGCCTTTCACCCGTAAGGGTGGGTAGCAGTTAGTTACTCTGGATTTATACCTTGGTCAGCGAAGTGAAGCTGGTGATAGTGCACTTGAATAGGTTTGCCTAGGGCAGAATCAATTTGGTCCTTTACTAGCTGTATTATTCTTTTGATGGCCCAAGGTGCAAAGGATATTATAAGGAGTATGGTTATTAAGGGGCCTAGTATAGGGAGGAGGTAAGGAAGGATTCCGTCGAACCCCCAGGAGGCACCTCCTTGGGTTTCCCGTTCACGTTTGCAGTTTGCAATTCCTTCCCTAAGTTTGGTCATGGAATCTCTAACTACGCCAGAATGGTCAGCGTAAAAGCAACATTCCTCACCTAGTGCAGCACAAAGCCCTCCTTGCTTAAGGAAAAGTAGATCTAAGCCTCTCCTGTTTTGGAGAACAACCTCCGATAAAGATGTAAGGGATTCCTCAAGATGGGTGATGGAGGTTTCAATGCGGGCCAAATCTTCGTCTATAGCAGCTCTTAGGTGGGAGAAGCCTTGGCGTTGGAGAATGATAGAGGCAGTTCCGGTGCCTAGGCCAGCAATACCTAAAAGAGAGGCAATAGTGACAGCCGTGACAAGTTCTCTTTTGTTTCTTAGCATGGTTGGAGGCTGCGCGTCCCAGTGTTGATAAAGGTCATTTTCTTCATGGTAGAGGACACGGGGCAGCACAGCCACTAAGAGGCACATTTCCTTTGTTTCATTGAGGGCTCTTGCTGAAATGCAAGGAGTAAGTCCCGTGGAAGAGCACAGCCATTTTGCCCCTGTTGGGGGAATATAGAATTTACCTTGAGATGGAAAGGACGGCTGTGCACAGACCTTTTTTAAGGAGGGGGAAACGTTACCAATACAATGCCCAGAGTGGATAACGGATTGCATGGTGAGGCCGATTTTTGTTGTATTCCAAGGACATTGGGGAGGATTGTCTTCGTTAGAAATATTAAATGAGGTATTAAGGGCTACAGCGTCATAAAAAGGGGGGTTGACAGAGAAACATAGCCAACAACTGCGAGTAAGGTCAGGCTGGGAGGAGTTTAGGGAGAGAAAGGTGGCTTGGAGCACTGTCCAAAGTGAGTTATAGATTGGCTTAAGCTCTATGGAAGAGCTTGAGGGTGACAATGTTGGGTTGGTAGTAGAGGAAGAAGCAGCTAAGATGGTAGTAGAGGAATAATTGGCGGGTTTGCGAGGAGGGGTAGTTGGGGGCAGGGGAGCGAGCACTACATTTGGCCCAATGGCGAATGGTTTTTGCTGTACCGCTTCCTTTTTTATTATGATAAGACTCCCTGGGTCGACTCCTTCCAAATAGACTCTGAAGCCCCAGGTTCGACCGATTAGCCAGGAGGGATCAGTAGGGAGCTGTACGGTGAGATTTAGTTTTTGACAATTATATTTATCGTAATAAGGATTGATGGAATGGTCACGGGGCTTGCAGCCAAAAGGGGCCCATTTTAAAGTTAGGTAATGATCAGGGGCGTAAGGCTTCCAAGTAGTGGCTAATGTTTCACACCCCCAGTATGCACAGTAGTATTGGTTGGGAGCATTGCAGTACTGTTTCCCGGGGTTTGAGGATGGGCACATGTAATATTGGGCCTGGTTAAGGCAAGGTGTGCCCTCCGGGAACAGGATTAGGTCACAGGCGTAAACAACGAAGGAAGAACGTCCTGCGGTAACGTGGGTTTGCACAATCTTGGAATCTTCCCATCGTGCCAAGGTCCATTTCCAAGGCTGGTGGGGATTGGGACTGTGGATAGCGGTACCTGGGTCATTAAGCACACCCTGCAGGAGAAAATGTAAGGTGGCAACCTTAAATGGCAGTAGGCTTAACAAGGCCATACTAATAGGGGTTATAGGTTTCTTCTGTTAAGGAAAGCAAGCTAGCAGAGTGATGCACCCTACAACGCACAAGTACGTTATAGCAAGCAGGATTTTTTCTAACGGGTTCCAATATTTTGGGGCAACGGCTGCCAATCCGGCTGCAAACAGCAAGGCCAGAGAGCCAATTAGTAAGAGCCAGTAGTTCATGTGGCCTTAGTGATGGGGCAAACCTGTAAGTTGGGCTTCTCTTGGTTGCCGGCTGCACGTAGGTTGGGCGTGTTCTGGGCAGGCTACAGCAAAGTTGGCGACGTGCTGGAAGAGAGAAAGAAAAATTTTTTCTCAGGGAGGGGTTTGTTCCCTGGAAAGGTTATTGTTAAAGGGAAGGGGGGATTTTGGGGCTTGTTCTGACAGTGGAGGACTAACATGTCTAATTAGTCTTTCTGGAAGCCAGCGAGGACCCTCTTTTTCTTGGTCATATATGCAAGCAGAGCCTAGTCCCCAGATGATAACGGGGTCGGGCCCGTTCCATTTTGATGTTGAGGGGTCGCGCCACATAACGGTGGCTTGCTGCGTTTGTGTTTTGGGATGCCAGTGTCTATCAGCTGCAGAGTGTCCTTCATTATCCAGAGTTAGGAAGTTAAGAACAAAAAGAGCATGATGTAAAAGATCTCGGGGGCGTTGTTTTGTGAGATTGAGAGTGCTGTCAGCTAGACGGCACAGGGCATTTTTTAGGGTGCGATGTGCTCGTTCTACTACTCCTTGGCCCTGGGGGTTATATGGTATTCCTGTAGTATGCTTGATTTGTAATTGTTGACAGAAGGTTTGAAAATTTTTGCCAGTGTATCCAGGTCCATTGTCTGTTTTAATGAGCTTAGGGTGGCCTAAGATGGTGAAACAATGTAGTAAATGAGAGATAACGTGTTTTGAAGCTTCTCCTGATTGTAGGCTAGCTTGAATGAATCCACTATATGTGTCAACACAAACATGAATATATTTGAGTTGCCCAAAACTGGCAAAGTGGGTGACATCCATTTGCCAGATTTCATTTGGGATGAGTCCTTTTGGATTGACTCCCAAGTGAGGGACTGGCAATTGGGTTACACAATTTTTGCAGGTTTTAACAATTTCCCTTGCTTATTCTCTTGTAATATTGAATTTTAGGCGGAGAGTGTTTGCATTTAGGTGGTGTTGAGCGTGGGCTTGGGAAGCTAAGGTTAGAGAATCGCAGAGATTGGGGCATATTAACTGAGTGGCAGCGTCTGCTAGCGCATTGCCTTCTGCAAGAGGACCCGGTAGATTTTGATGGGCACGGAGGTACCCCACGAAGAAGGGGTGCTGTCGTTTGAGAATTAGTTTTTGTAGCTGTGAGAATAAGGGGACTGCATTGGAGGAAGGTTTGATAAATGGAGTTGTCTCTAATAGCGGTATAGACTGGGCTATGTATGCGCTATCAGTGTATAAATTAAAAGGTTGGTTTTGAAGGTGGGAAAAAACCTGCAGGACTGCATAGAGCTCGACAAGTTGAGCTGAAGTATAGGGAGAGCGCATGGAAAATGCTTGACCCTGGATGACGTATGCTGCTGTCCCATTTGCTGAACCATCAGTAAAGACTAAGGTAGCAGAGTCTATGGGTTTTGCTTTAGTGACCTTTGGGAAGGTGAATTGATGGATTTTGGCGAACTGAATTAATGGATCGCCGGGGTAATGGTTATCAATATTGCCTGGAAACGAAGAGCATGCAATAGCCCACTCGTCATCGGTTTGGGAGAGCCAATGGATTTGATCTTGAGTGTACGGGACGATAAGGGAATCGGGGTCTTTTCCAAACAATTGGCGACTAGTTTGTCGGCCTTTAATTATGAGGGCAGCTATAAGAGAAATGTATGGCGAGAGCACTTTTGATGGAGTAGCGGGGAGGTGAACCCAGAGCAATGGGTGGCCTCGCCCATTTGGCTGTTTTAAATTGGATTGCCAGAAAACTCCTGTAGGTGTGTGAGTTGTAGCAAGAATTATAAAGATTAAAGGTTGGTGGTAATTTATTTGATAGCAAGTTTGACTTTGGATAGCTTGATTTATGATGGTAAGCGCTTGCATTGCCTCTGGAGTTACGCTTCAGGGAGAGGAGGGGTTTGCATCTCCCTTTAAGATATTATTGAGCGGCAGAAGAGTTTCAGTGGGCAGTTTTAGGTAGGGGCGAAGCCATTGAATGTCCCCTAAAAGTTTTTGGAAGTCATTTAGTGTTAATAGATGGGAGGTTCGCAGTTGAATGCGGGGTGTTAAAACTTGCTGGTGCCAAAGCTCGAACCCCAGATAGGAAAAGGGGTCCGAAGTTTGTACCTTGTCAGGAGCTATTTGAAGACCTCTTGCTGTTAAATTTTTTAGAAGGTCTTGAAAACAAGAGTGTAAGTTGGACATGTTTGGTCCTGCTAATAGGATATCATCCATGTAATGAAGGATGTAGATTTGTGGCCATAGGTGCCTGATGGGGTTAACAGCGTCTGCAACAAACTTTTGGCATAAAGTTGGACTATTGGCCATACCTTGTGGCAGGACCTTCCATTGAAATCGGGGCATAGGGCCTTGAAAGTTGATTTGAGGAACACTAAAGGCGAAATGTTGCCTGTCTTCCGGGTGAAGCGGTATGGAAAAAAAAACAATCCTTTAAATCTATAACTATTTTGTGAAAACCGATAGGGATAGCAACTGGTGAAGGGAGACCAGGTTGTAGCACCCCCATGGGCACCATTGCTTTGTTCACAGCTCATAAATCCTGTAACAGTCTCCACTTGCCTGACCTTTTTTTTATTACAAAAATGGGAGTGTTCCAAGGGGACTGAGTAGGCTCAATATGTCTGGCGTTAAGTTGTTTGTGTACTAACTCTATCGCCGCTAGGGTTTTTTCCTGAGTCAGGGGCCATTGATCAACCCATACTGGTTCTATGGATTTCCAGGAGATTTTTTCAGCATGGGATACAGGGATGTCAACGGCCATCAGGCTAAATTTTGGGAGAGCCCGAGTCCTGTTCTAGCTGTATTAGGTGTTATAGAGATGGGCTGTCTTATTCCTTGATTAGCTTTGCCAGGGAGAAAGTTCATTTTGAGCATTTGAGCAGTAACTGTATCACTAGGGCTGCACATAAAAACTTTCATTTGGGCTAAGACATCTCTACCCCAGAGATTAACGGGGAGATGGGGAATTATATATGGTATAACTGTACCAGTGTTGCCTTCTTCATCTTCCCAAGTTAGGGTTTGTGAGCTTTGTAGGGGATTTGTAGCTTGTCCTATTCCCTGTAAGTGGGTGGCAGCGGCCGTGAGAGGCCAGGATTTTGGCCAGTGGTTTGAGGATATAACTGTGGAATCGGCCCCTGTGTCTAAGATTCCTTCAAATAGCTTGCCATTAAGTTTTAGTTTTAAGGTGGGCCGATTATGGGATATTGGTTGCGCCCAAAAGATGTCGGAGGATCCAGGGCCCTCTGTGGGGCGCTGGAGTTTTTTGAAGTTGGAGTTGACATGCTGAATGGGGAGTATTACAAGTTGTGCTATTCGAGTGCCAGAGGGAATAGGGATAATATTGTTCACTGAAGAGGGCCTCCTCCTGTTCTGCCTGATAAAGCTTGACTGTGATGTTCCTCTGGAAACCCACATCATTGGCATCATAGAACACTCCAAGACTAGTAACAACGATAGGATAGAGAACTCGGAAGCTCACACTGACAACTTGGTCCTCAGAGAGCCCTGATGAAGCGTCTTCAGAAAGACTGAATGCCTCGATTTCCTGATTCAAAACTGGATTTGTGATGTTGAGTAGTTTGCAGGAATAAGGGTCTTCCCTATCTTCCACAGGCACTTCACAGCCATGAGCACCTATTATGAACTTCACAAGCACACGTTGATTTAATGCTGGATGTTGTATCAAACGCTTTAACCAGGTGCTTCTTATCACATTTCGAAGTTCATGGTTATTGCGAGCTGATAACACACCAACTACCAAATCATAGTGATGAGATTTCCACTGAGGAAATAAGGCCAATTGATCTGCCGGGCCGGCCCCAGAGACGCGGACGGGCGGCGGGGAGCGCAGCCGCAGCCAGAGGTGCAGCGCAGCCCCGAGCACACACGGGCACAGCAGCACCAGCCAGTTTCGCATTGGCCGCCAGCGCGGGCTCCACCTCGCTCTCCCACCGTGCGCCGGGCTCTCCCGCGTCCCGACGGAGAGGGAGGGGTCTTGGAAGTGAGAAGGAGGACGCCCGAAGACTGAGGGGTGGCGGCCTAAGTCCGCGCTATCACCGTGGCGACGCCCGCTTCGCAGACGGTGCGATGAAGGGTCCGCGAGCTCCCAGCCGGGCGCTTCAGGTTTCTCACCGCGGGCGGTAGCGCCTTAATCATTCACTGCCTTTTTTAATTTTTCTAAATATTTTAAACTGAGTTTTTTATATTTAGCTGTTGGGGTAGTACTAGCTTCCTCTTGCTCCTCTTCATCAGAACTGGGGGGGTTTGATTGTTCCTCTTCCTCGCTTTCGCTACTAGAAGCGCCATTTTGGGAGCTAGCGGCGCCATTTTGGGTGTCAGCGGAAGAGTTTTGGGTCTGACTACGTGTAACTGGAAAGGCGTAGGTGTGGTGAGTGTAATGGGGACATGGTGAGTGGGCATTTTCCGGGAGTGCAAGGGCAGCAATGCTTTGAGTTGCCAACCGGAGGTCGGCGAGCAAATTGGCGGCTCGCAGCCGCTCTTGATTAAAGGTTTCTTTAAAATTATCGGCGTGTAGCTGGAGATTTTCTGCGGCCTCTTCTAGCGCATGGAACTGAGGCAGGGACGTAACTGGATAAAAATGAGGATGTGGTTTTGGAAGACTGGGTGCGGTTGGAAAATCTGGTGTATAAGGGGGAGGCCGAAATGCAGGAAGGACAGTCTCCTCCGAAGGGGGAGGGGTTTTTACTTCTGTTTCGATTAGGTGGGGCGATAATCTGGCTTGATTAACTGGGGTGCCTGGTCTATTTTCATCTTGGAGCTGTTCAGGCATATCAATAGTAATCGAACCGCAGACTGAGGCGGGGCAAGAGTGCTGTCTCAAAGCTACCTCTCCCTTTTTGCAGAGGTCTTGAATGTCTGGGGCTGAAGAATGGACTTTTAAAATTTCATGAATTAGACTCCAATAAGTGAAAGCAGTGACCGGGACCCTTTCAGGACCGAAGGTTTGGTAGTAGTCTTTTAAGCAATCACCGACCCTTTGCCAGCATCGCTGGTCTATGGTACCCTCCTGGGGGAACCAAGGGCAGGTTTTTAGTAGGAAATCAAAGAAGCGTGTGAGATCTTTTTTCTTAACTCTAGTTCCCCGTGTCTTGAGCGATTGTTTGACCTGACTAACCTGTAATTCGTGTTGGGAAGTTGCTTGTCCCATGGTGGGGACGGGGGCCTACCTTTTTCTTTTCCTTTTCGCCGGCGCTGGTTGACTGCTGAACGGATCTGTCTCACTAGCGAGTTTCTTCGTGGCGATCCCGGGTGCAGTGAGTGTGAGAGCTCTCTTCTTTAGCGCGGCGTTCTATCCTTCACAAGGCTCGAGCCCCACGTTGGGCGCCAGTTGTCCCGGCCCGCGGGACGATCAACGGAAGCTCCAAGTCCTGTGAAGGAAGAATGGTATGGGACAAGAGACACGAGGAATGACAGCAAGACAGGTTTCTGATCAAGCTGCAAAATTTTATTGAGGAGGCTGAGCATATATACTCTAGGGTAGGATGGGGGTGGCTAGTAAGGACGGGTGGCGATCTAGGATTGGCTGCTGCTGTTGCTAGGGTGGAAGGCAGATGTAGGGGGATTGGCGGTTGCTGTTGCTGGGGTGGAAGGCAGATGTATGGTTAGTGCTTTTGGCGCCAACCGCTTCCGTAAAGAAGGCGGAGGGCAACCCAAGCTGTTGTTGCATCAGCCCTGGCGGCCATGTTTCTGGCATTGCTGAAAAGTGGACTTCATGCATGCTACCTTAATCGCCCACAACACAGGATGTTTGTACTACTGTTGAGTTGTAGGATTTCTTTATATATGCAGGTATCAGTCTCTTATCAGATATATGGTTTCTAAATACTTTCTCCCGTTGAATTGGCTGCCTCTTCACTTCTTTGACAAAGTTTTTTGAGGAACAGAAGCTTTTGATTTTGAGGAGTTCCCATTTATCTGTTTTTTTCCTTTGTTGCTTGTGTTTTGGATGTAAGGTCTAAGAAGCTACCTCCTGTTACTAGGTCCTGAAGATATTTCCCTACATTATTTTCTAAGAGTTTTCTTGTGCTGTCTCTTATATTGAGGTCTTTGATCCACTTTGAGTTAATTTTTGTATTGGGTGTGAGGTAGGGTCATCTTTCATTGTTTTGGTTATGGCTATCCAGTTCTCCCAGCCCCGTTTGTTGAAGAGACTGTTCTGTCCCAGTTCTTTAGATTTGTGGGCCTTATCAAAAATCATTGACCATAGATCTGGGGGTCTATTTCCGAATTCTCAATTTGATTCCATTGATAAGTGTGTCCATCTTTGTGCCAATACCATGCTGTTTTGACAACTGTGGCTTCATGGTAGGCTTCAAAGTCTGGAAGCCTTCTCCCACTTCATTCTTCTTTTTTAGGATGTTTTTGGCAATTCGAGGCCCTTTTCCCTTCTAAATAAATTTGGTAACTAACTTTTCCAAGTCTGCAAAGTAGGTTGTTGGAAGTTTGATTGGAATTGTGTTGAATCTGTAAATCAGTTTGGGTAAAATTGACACCTTCACAACATTTAGTCTTCCTGTCCATGAATGTGGAATATTTTTCCACCTATTTTGTTCCTTTTTTATTTCTTTTAGTAATGTTTTGTAATTTTCTGTGTATAGGTCTTAATGTCCTAGGTTAAGTTTATTCCTAGGTACTTGATTTTTTTAGTTGCTGTTAAATGGAATTTTTAGATTTAATTCCAATTAGATCATTACTAGTGTATAGGAACATTCTGACTTATGTGCATTAATCTATATCCCACCACTCTGCTGAATTTGTTTATTAGCTCAAGTAGCTTTGTGCTTGAATTTTCAGGATTTTCTAAATAAAATGTATTATCACCTGCAAATAATGACAGTTTTACTTCTTCCTTTCCAGTTTGGATACCTTTTATTTGCTTGTCTTGGCAGATTGCCCTGGCTAAAACAATGTTGAATAATAGTGGTGACAGTGCTCATTCTTTTCTCATTCCTGATCTTAGAGGGAACGGTTTCAGCCTCTCACTGTTTAGTACTATGCTGGTTGTGGGTTTTTCATATATGCCCTTTGTAAATTGAAGAAGGTTCCCTCAATTCCTACCTTTTGAAGTGTTTTTATAAAAAGGGTTGTTGAATTTTGTCAAATGCTTTTTCAGCATCTCTCAAGATGATCATTTGATTTCTCCCTTTTAATTTTTTAATGTATTGAATTACATTAATTGATTTTCTTATGTTGGACCATCCTTGCATGCCAGGAATGAATCCCACTTGGTCCTGGTGTATATTTCTTTTAATGTGCCTTTGGATTCAATTTGGAAGTATTTTGTTTATGATTTTTGCATCTGTATTCATTAGGGAGATTGGCTTATTATTTTCCTTTTTTTGTAGTATCTTTATCTGGTTTTGATATCACAGTGATACTCACTTCATAAAATGAGTTTGGTAGTGTCCCTTTTTCTTCGGTTTTTTGAAACAATTTGAGCAGGAATGGTGGCAATTCCTTTTTGATAAGTTTGGTAAAATTCCCTTGTGAAGCCATCTGGCCCTGGGCTTTTATTTATAGGTAGATTTTTGATGACTGATTGAATTTCTTTCCTTGTGATTGGTTTGTTGAGGCTTCTGTTTCTTCTTGGCTCAGCCTAGATTGTTCATCTGTTTCCAGGAAATTGTTCATTTCCTTTAAATTGTCAAGCTTGTCAGCAAACAATTGTTCATACCATCCTCTTGTTTTTTCTCCCCCCCTTCGAGATCCATAGTAGTTATCCCCTTCCTATTTCTGATTCTGCTTATTTGGGTCCTCTCTCTTTTTGACTTTGTCATTTAGCTAAGGGTTTGTTAATCTTGTTGATCTTCTCAAAGAACCAACTTTTGGTTTTATATTCTCTCTCTCTCTCTTTTTTTTTTTGTTCACGTCATTTATTTCTGCTTTAATCTTTGTTGTTTCTTTTCTTCTACCTGCTTTGGGGTTAGTTTGGTGATCATTCTCTAGCTTCTTCAGTTGTTTGGTTAGGTCTTTGGCTTTGACTCTTTCTTGCTTTTTTGATATATGCATTTAGAGCTATAAATTTCCCTCTCAGCACCGCTTTTGCTGCATCCCACAGGTTTTGTTATGTTATGTTCTAATTTCATTCGTCTCTAGATATTTACCAATTTCTCTTGCAATTTCTTCTTTCACACATTAGTTGATTCGGAGTGTGTAGTTTATCCTCCATATATTTGTGACAGATCTGGTTCTTTGGTTGTTACTGATTTCTAGTTGCATTCCATTATGGTCAGGGAATCTGCTTTGAATTATTTCAATATTTTAAATTTGTTAAGTCTTCTTTTGTTTCACAGCATATGATCTATCCTTGAGAATGTTCCATGGGTACTAGAGAAGGATGTTTATCCTGGTACTTTGGGATGTAATGATCTATATATGTCTGTTAAGTCTAATTCTTTTGTCATATTATTTAGGTTCTCAGTTTCCTTATTGGTCCTCTGTCTTGTTGTTCTGTCTATAGAAGACAGTGGTGTATTGAAGTCTCCCACTATTATTGTAGATATATCTATTACTCCCTTCAGTTTAGCCAGTGTTTGTTTCGTGTATTTTGGGGCTCCTTGATAAGGTACATAAACATTTATAATTGTTATTTCTTCTTGATGAATTGTCCCTTTTATTAATATATAGTGCCCTTCTTTGTCTTTTATGACACCTTTGCATTTAAAGTCTGTTTTCTCTGATATTAGTATAACTACCCCAGCTTTCTTTTGGTTGCAGCTTACATACAATATTTTTTTTCCATCTTTTCACTTTCAGTCACTTTGTGTTGCAGAGTCTAAGATGAGTCTCTTGTAAACAGTATATCAATGAGTCATACTTTTTAATTCATTCTACCAGTCTGTATCTTTTAATTGGAGAATTTAGTGCATTCACATCCAAAGTTATTGCTGTGAAGAGACTTCTTGAACCAGCCATCTTTTCCTTTGGTTTTTAGTTGTTAGATCTTTTTTTGCCTGTGTTTTTTTTTTTTTTTTTTCCTTCAAATTCCCCTTACTAATACTTTTCAGTTCTGTGCCCTTCTCCAGATCTCCCTTTCCTTTCTTTTCCTCTCAGCTGGCAGAGCTCCCTTTAGTATCTTTTTCAGGGCACGTCTCTTGATAAGAAATTTTCTCAGCATTCATTTTTCTGTGAAAATTTTAAGCTTTCCCGCGATTTTGAAGGAGAGCTTTGCTGGATACAGAATTCTTGGGTGGCAATTTTTCTCTTTCAGAATCTTAAGTATGTCATACCACTGCCTTCTTGCCTCCATGGTGCCCACTGCATAGTCATAACTTAATCTTATGTTGTTTTCCTTGTATGTGGTGAATGACTTCTCTCTTGCTGCTTCAGAACTTTCTCCTTCTCTTCAGCATTTGACAATCTAATCAGTATATTATCTCGGGGGAGATTTATTTGGATTTATTCTATTTAGTGTTTGTTGGGCATCTTTGATTTGCATATTTATATCATTTAGAAGTGTTGGGAAGTTTTCCCCAACTATGTCTTGAAACACTATTCCTAGCATTTTACCCTTCTCTTCTCTTTCTGGGACACCAATGATTCTTATATTTGTTCTCTTCATGTTGTCCATCATTTTCTCTGAGATCCATTTCAAATTTTTTGATTTTTTTCACCTTTTGTCCTTTTGTGCATTCACATTTGATTGCCTTGTCTTCTAGTTCACCTGTTGTTTCTTCTGCCTCTTCAAATCTGCTATTGTGTGTCTCTAGTATGTTTTAAATTTGATCCACAGTGTCTTTTATTTCCATAAGGTCTGTTATTTTTTTAATTTACTCTTTGAAATTCTTCTTTATGCTCTTGTAGCAAATTCTTGATTTCTTTTGTCTTTAGCCATCTCATTGAAGCTGTTTTAGAGATTTATTTGTACTTCTTTAATTGCTCTAAATTTTAGGCCTCTTCTGGCTTTTTAATTTGTTCATTTGGCTTGTCCATATGTTCTGTATTCTTCATGTGCTTTGTTATTTTCTGTTTGCTTTGGCACATTTGCTTGTCTTGATAAGGTTGTTTGGGAAAATTCAGGATTATTTGAGCATTATATTTAATTTGGGAGAGCTACAGCTTGCTGGAGTGCAGTTTCCCAATCCTGTCATCAGGTGGCACTCTTGAGCTACAGCTTTCTGGGGTACAGTTTCCCTATCCTACTTGCAGGTGGCACTTTCAAGTCTGTCTGCCTTGAACTTCTCCTCTGGGGTAGGCAGAGTCCAAACCGGGTGGGGATCAAACAGTGCACCAGTTTTCCGTGTGTGCTGAGGACTGCCTGCCCTGGGGCTGTGACGTGGGCTTTCGGAAGTTCAGCAGGGAGTCCACTGAAGGGCGCCCTGCAGATCAAATGTGCCCAGCTCCCTGCCTGCTGTGCGCTTGCAAGTCCCTGGGGTGTGGGAGGGACTCCTGATGAGCTGGTATGGTGTCCTCTCCTATCCCTACCTCTCGCTGTTTCACCCCCTGGACTTCTATTTGGGGAGAGCCAGCACTGCCTCCTGGGTTCTCTCTTGGGAAGTTCCGGCCATCTAGCTATGGGAAATCACCTCCCCATCTAACCGCCAAGGTAGGTTCATAGGGGTGGCGAGCCACTGCTCACTCCCTTGCCTGGCATCCATCTCACTGCTGCCCAGCCGGGAAGCAGTCCCAGCCAAAACAATAACAACAACAGCAATAAAAAACCACTCACCTGTCCCTCCAGTCACTTTCTCGCTTTTTGTCCATGTCCACTGTGGTCCCAGGCATCCTCTGGCTCCTCTCTAGTTTCTTTCATGGAGGAGAAGCCCATTCCACCTCACCTACTTTATCATCTTCTCAGAAGTTCTCCTGTAGAGTTCTCACATTTGGTATTTATATTTTATATAAAGAGGTAAAACATTAACCCTAGGAAGACTGTAATAAATTAGGATTGTGTAATTTAATTCCTGGAGCAACCACCAAAAATTAATACAAAATGACATAGCTGAAAAGGCGATGATGTAAGAATTAAAATGGAATACTAAACTATATTCAGTTAACTTAAACAATATAGGAAAAGAAAAACAAAGCAACAACAACATTAGATGGGGCATTTTAATAAGATGGTAGATCTAAGCCCAATTGTATCAATAATTACATTAAATGTAAATCAACTAAATACTCCAATTAAAAGCAGATAAGAAGCATACTTCATACAACAAGAAGCAGAGAAGCTGAAATTAAAAGGATGGAAAAGATGTAATATGGAAATAATAAAGCTGCTATGGCTATATTAATATCAGACAAATTTGGTTTTATGGTGAGGAGTAGTACCACAGATAAAAGGGGACATTTCATTAGGAAGACATAAAAATCCCAAATTTTTATATTCATAAGAACAGATCTGAAGCAAAAATTGACAGAATTAAGGGGAGAAATATACAGTTTAACAATCTTAGTTGGAGATGTCAGTCTGGTCTCTGAAATTAATAGAATATTTAGACAAAATTCAATAAGGTTATAGAAGTCTCAATAACTACAGAATCACATTCTTTGCAAGTTCACATGAAAATTTAAAAAGAGTGTATGCTGAGTCATGAAATGAGTCACAGAGTATTTCAAAAGATTGGAATCATGAGGAGTATATTTCTGTTCAGATGGGAAATTAACAAGCATAAGATATCTAGACAATCCCTGAATATTTGGGAATTAGTGCCCTTTTATCTCTGTTTAAAGAATTCAAGTGCCAATGAAAATAAGAAGGAAAATTACAAAAATATTACAAACTTACAAAATGCAATGTATCAAAATTATGGGATCCAGCTAAAACAGTGTTTCTAGGGAAATTTATATAGCTTTAAATGCTTACTTCTGAAAACTATTCAAAATCAGTGTCGTAAGCATCCATCTTAAGAAAGGAAATCATGAGCAAACTAAACCCAAAATAATTTGAACAAGGAAATATGAAGAGAAGAGCATAAATAAATGAAATAGTAACCAAAACATTAGAGAAATATAGTAGGCCAACCCTTTTCAAGGGTTCCTTGAAAAGATTAATAAAATTGATATAGTAAAACTGATTAAGAAAAAAGAGAAAATAGAAATACCAATATTAGGAATCAAAGAGACTATAATTACAAATTCTGTAGATATTATAAGGATAATGGAATAAAATGAAAAACTTAATGATAATTAATTTGATAATCTAGTTGGACAAATTCCTTAAAACACAACTTAACAAAACTATTCAGATTTTCTATTTCGTTTTGTGTCAGTTTGGTAAGTTTTGCTTTTCAAGGCATTTGACCTTTCTCTTAGGTTTTGAGGCTTTTTGTAAACTATAAAAATTTACAACCAGTTTAAAAATTTATATGAAAATATAGAAGACATAGAAAAGCTAAAACAATCTTCTAAAAGATAAAGTTGGAGGACTCATATTACCTTATTTTAAGACTTACTCTAAAACTACCATAATCAAGATAGTGTGACTTATGCATACACAAATCAATGGAACAGTATAGAGTCCAGAAATAGATCCACTCATGTACAGTTAATTTTTTTGTTTGCAACAACTTTATTGAAATTAATTCACATACCATACCATTCACCTGTTTGAAGTGTACAATTGAATAGTGTTTACTGTTTCCACAGAATTGTTCAACTGTCACTATGATCAATTTTAGAACAGTTTTATCACCCGCATTGTATTCATTAGTAGTCATTCCTCATATCCCTCAACATCCCACCCCACTCACCCACCCCCTGCTCCATACATCCCAGATTTAGGCCACCACTGAAATGCTGTCTTTCTGCATTGATTTGCCTATTCTGGACAATTCACATAAATGGAATCATACAATATGTAGTCTGTTGCGACAGGCTTCTTTCACGTAACAATGTTTTCAAGATTCGTCCATGTTGTAGCATGTATCAGGAGTTTAATCCTTTTTATTGATGAATAATAGTTGTACAGATGTAACACATTTTGTTTATTCACTCATCAGTTGATGGACTTTGCGGTTTCCACTTTTTGACTTTTATGAATTATGCTCTTATGAGCATTTGTGTTCAAGTTTTTGCATGGACAAAAACCTCAGCTGCTACAGTAGCTTCCTATCTGGCGTTGATGTTTCTGTTCTTGACCCCAGTAACCTGTATCTCCACATAATAGCCAAAGTGACCTCTGAAATCAAATCATATCTGCTCAAAACCTCCCATGAGTAAAATCTCAGTTTTTTACAATAACCTGTAAGGTTCTGTGTGTTCTGACTGTACCTAACTGGTCTCTTCTACCACTTTCCCACTCATTTCATTTCTCTTGGGAATATATATATACATATATATATACACACACACCTATGAGTGGAATTGCTGGGTCATATGGTACCTTTATGTTGAGCATTTTTAGGTACTGCTAAACTATTTTCAAAATGACTTTGCCATTTTATATTTCCACTAACGTTATATGGAGGTTCCAATTCCACATCCTTGCCAACGCTTGTTGTTAGATGTCTTTTTAATTATAGCCATCATAGTGAATATGAAGTGGTATCTCATTGTCATAGATGCAGTCCTGGTTCACAGTGTAAATTTTATCTAGTATTAGCAATTTTGGTTATGGCATACTGTTTAGGGGCTTGTTGATAAACTGAATTATAGTGCCTAGAATTTGAACCCTATTTCTTATTAATCACGTATTGAAGTTATTTATTACTCTCTACTTCCATTTCCTTCTCTGTAAAGTGGGATAATAGTATCTAGTTCATACAGTTCATGAGAATATTACTGATTTAATACATGTAAAGTGCTTAGAACAGAACCTGGCACATACTAACTTCTCACTAAGAGTTGAGATAATACGTTAACCATATATATGTTATTCTTATTAAAAAATATGTTAATTTAAATGTTAATATCATTAGCAATCTGCGTGTTACCCTTTCTTCTGCGAGAGACCAAAACCAGGATTTTTCAAATGAATACCTCTTATGAATACAGCTAACATAATAATCTTAAACAGAATAATATTGATAATAACATAGCAAGAAAAATAAATACCTGTTATACATCTTGGTTCCTTTTATAATTAAATGTTCACTGTCATATTTACTTTGTGATTAAAATATCTCTTTAAATGATTTTTCCTGATTAATATTTTAAAATATAAATGTAAATTACTATATTTGTTATTGCATCCCTAGTTATTTAATTCCATATGTTATTTTAGGTATGAACATAGTTAAAATATGAATACATATATAGAAACATCATTGCTTGGCATGTAGCCTGGTGGGTATGGGTACATTGTCTAGTGGTGCTCATTGAATAGTTATTGAACAGTTTAGTTATATATATATGTATTTTATATATATATATATATATATATACATATACACATACAGATACACATGTATATATAAATATAGATATGTATCAGTTATATCGTGTGGTTTCAGGTATGCATTCATGTAATTTTTTTCTTTTTTAATTCTTGGTATTTTTAAAACCTCTATTGTATAAATACTTATTTAAACCAAGTTGTTTATGTTTTTTCCAGGCTTTGAAGAAATAAGTTACCTTTTAGAATTTAAAAACCCTTATTATATGTTCTTCTAATGTGAGAAAAGCATTCTAATTATTGTTTTTTAAACAAAAATTAAGTGATTTATTTTAGTTCTTCTAAGTGAAAAGGAATAAAAACTTATTTATATAATCCTAAGTGCTTCTCAATGCCCATAGCTCAAAGTACATAATTCACATGGACACCAAAGTTGAATTTCTGTTTTGACTGGAAGAGTCTGGTATTGTTTTTGTTTGCAAAAGAAAAACAATACTGGGTCAATTTTCAGGTAGAATTTTCCAGTTTTGTTGATTGCATCATAGGTATCATTTAACTTGTTCCTCTATTCTCTCTTTTTTATAAATATGGCGATTAGATCTAGAAGTTTGATCAGATTAGATTAGTTTTTATTGGCAAGACTACTTTATAGGTGATCTAGTGTTCTTACATCAGGAAATATGTCACGTATTACTTCTTTTTTAGTTTTTAGCAGATCTCATTGTTTAGATCTGTTAACTTATTAACAATTCCAAAATTCCCTTTTTTGTTTATTAGCTGGGATACTTCTGTTAAAGAGAAGTTTTCTCACCTATACATTGATTATCCAGTGGTAAAGTTTATGTACGAAAGAATGGATAAATGCTTAGTTCACTATTACTCTCCAACAATGATAATTAGTTTTTTAAATTTTTATTGTCATTTTAAACTCATTAAACCCAAAATGTATGTTTTAATGCATTGCAGTTATTATCCTTATTGAAACTTAAACTGTTATTTCTAGCAACTAGGGAGCTTTTCAAGTTGGTTTATGAGTCTTTTCTGATTGTCTTTGATACTTCCTAGCTATGTGGTATGACCAAATGTTCCAGGATCATCTTGTTTATTTCTTGTCCCAGACCTGAAGCCTATAAATTCAAGGAATCCTGATTCCTTTTAGTAGGAGACAGTACTTGGAGAAAACAGACTAGGTTCTCATTAATACTGGGTTTCCTATTATTTCTAGCTTTTTTCAGTGGGCAGAACTGCGAGATATATACACACACATCTTTTAAAGATAAAATTCTTCATGTCTTAATATCAATATTCCATTTCAAATTCTGAACTAAAGAGTTTTTATTTAACTTCTTTTATCGTGTATCCATATCTTTTGTCTCTCATGGTCAGAATCCCTGTACTCAAGGACACTGTGAATGATATAAGTTTTATCAACTGTACACATGCAGCAATGCCAGAATAACAGTAAGAGCACTTCCACTAACCACTGATTCCTGTAAACAGTTAAAAAAATTTTTTGCCATTTGCTGTGTTTTAAAGTCAATTGGAATAGTTCTCTCTGTTTAATTACATTACTAAGTCAATACACAGGGTTCATAAACTTTTTTTTTTTTTAAAGATTTCCATTTATCTAGGATATAGGTCTTGGATATTATTCATTAAGGTTTTTTCATTTATTTTATACTGAAATATACAGTTTTCTTTATACTGTTCAGACTTTCTCATTATATACATATATTTTGTATATAGTAACAGTTTTATTCACACACCATACACACTATCCAAAGTGTACAATCAGTGATTCTTGGTATAATCACATAGTTATGCATTCACCACCACAATCAATATGGGAACATTCTCATTTCTCAAAAAAAAAAAAAAAAATCCGATACCCTTATACCCCCCTATTATTGATGCTTTGCTTTGGTATAGTGCCTTTGTTACAACTGATGAAAATCTATTACAAAGTTACTGCTAACTATAGTCCTTAGTTTGCATTAATTGTATTTTCCCCATTTACCACCCTATTATTTACACCTTGTAATAGTGATATATATTTGTTCTAGTTCATGTGAGAACTCTCTTACATTTGTACAATTAACTGCAGTCACCTCCACTATAGGGTTTCACTATGTTATACAGTCCCGTGTCTTATCTTCTAGCTTTCCTTCTAGTGACATACATGACCCTAGCCTTTCCCTTTCAACCATAGTCACACTCAGGATTGTTAATTACTCTTACAGTATTGTTCTATCATCACATAATATTTTTCTGTCCACTGCCAAACATTTGCAATCAACCTTATTAAACATTCTCTACGTCTTAAGTATTATCTGCCCATTCTTTACCCTCTGTCTATCTCCTGGTAACTTATACTCTAGCTTTTAACTCCTAGAGTTTGCTCATTATAATTAGTTCATATTAGTGAGACCATACAATATTTGTCCTTTTGTGTCTCACTTATTTCACTCAACCTAATGTCCTCAAGGTTCATTGTTGGATGCATCAGGACTTCATTCCTTCTTACAGGGGCATAATATTCCATTGTATGTATATATTACAGTTTGTTTATCCATTCATCAGTTGATGGACACTTGGGCTGTTTCCCTCTATTGGCAATCATGAGTAATGCTGCCATAAACATTGGTGTGTACATGTGTATTCGCATCCCTGCTTTCAGTTTTCGGAGTATATACCTAGTAACGGGATTGCTGGTCATTCATTTTTGAACTTTAGGGATTGTTTTTCTTAAATTTAATTGTGTTTTATGATTATTTAAAATTTTCATTGTCTAAAGACAAATTTATGAAACATGTATGCATTTAAATATTTATCTTTGATTCCTGTTTCTTTTTTTTTTTAATTTTAGGATTTATGCTTCCATTATTTGTGTTTTAAATATATGCAGGCATACATTCACACTATGTACACATGCACATTTCTGAATCCTCCATCTTTGATAAATGTTAGCACATACACATTTTTCCCCACTCTAGTTTTTTACTTGAACAATATATTTTGGAGATCTCTCCATAGTAGTATGGTTAAGCTATTTACATTTACTAATTAACTGATATGTTTGAACATAGTTCTGTCATATTGTTTTATGTTATATTTATAATGTATAAGTCTTAATTAAATAACCTTAATAATGTAGTCTTTTATTTACTTTCCTTTGTAATATTTGGGAAAGTTTGCATTTTATTCTAGTGATTACTTTCCTGCCACTACCTTTAATATACAGTTTTTAAATTCTGGTATTATCTGTTAGATTCCTACTATAAGGAATATTATAATTAGCTAGGAAACTTTCTTTCCACTTCCTCCCCTGCTGCGTATCTGATTTAAAGGAATATTCTGTTACTTTCAGTTAATAAATACTAAATAGTGGGCAAGTTAATTTTAGTTTTCATTTGCTCTTTCCATTCCCTTCCTCCACCCTCCCCATTTTTATTAGTTGTAGGGTATGTATATTGTCAGAGTATGTAGCCATTAACTATTAAATTCTACTCCTAATAGATATCATTTAGTCTTAGTGTATGGGTAAAAATCTATTTAGTGCTCACCAACAGTCCTTATATTAATGTGTCTCCACTCATTTTGATTGCTTGAAGTTTGTCTTATAGTAGATTGCTCTGGAAGGTTTCATGGAAACAGTAATCTGTCTTGCATATTCATTACAGACGTAGCCTTTGTACTTGAAAGTCAGTTTGTCTATTTCATTAACATCATTACATAATTTAAGTCAATATAAGGAGTCTGGTAACATTTTTTCTTTGGAAAGGATTTGTAGATTACTCAACATTTAGAGATACTGATATAGACAGTGTAATATTATAGAGATCAGAGGCAGAAGAGAACAGTGTTAAAGTAGTAAAAATACCAATTTGGATTATGGCTACATCTTGATTATATCATAATAAGGAATTTTTTTTGATTCAATACAACTAGTCATCCATAAAACAATCTACAAAGATCTTTCTCCAGATCTTGAATCAGTGTGTACTTATTGCTTGTTATTTAATTATTCCCATTTAAAAATAAATAAAAGAATGGTTTCTTTTAATTTTTCTCATTATAAAGAGTGATTTTTAACATTTTCTGAAAGACGAGTTTAGTACTTTATTCCTTTAGCCAGTCCTTGATGTGTCTTCCTATTGTCTTGATTTGCAACATTATCAGTTTATATTTGGTACTACTGTTGCATAAAATGTTTGATATAGCAAAGTTTTTATATTAATATTGAGGTCTTGTATTCAAATGGTATGATATGTCAATAATCTTTTGAAGACAGGATTATTTTTTAGCCCATATGTGCCTTTATTTATAATTTCTTTTACTGATATTTTCATATATTCCAAGTAGGTCAGAATGTTATTTCACATGTTTATCACTTGTTTTATTTAAAAATAATATTTATTCAAAACAGGAGAAATTAAAATCATTTATTTCCCTCTTTGTTTCTACATCTTTTAGCACTTGTTGGCTATTGCTCTTTCTCCTATAAAATTGTTTTTTCCTAAAAATCTGAAAAACACCTTAATATACTTGCGTGATAATTATTTTTTGTAAAAAATTAATAAAAATTTATCCCAGAATGTCATGTTGTAGTTTATTTAGATCCCAGTGTATGTTTTAGAAAGTATGACTAGATGAATGCTTTTATTGAAGCAATAGAAATGCAATGAAAACCATTTGAATAATGAAAAAAATTATCTTAAATATATATTTACCTTAATTTTATAAAAAGAAGTATTTTTTGATTTATATAGTAATATTTAGATTAATGAAAGACCAACTGAAAATCACAATTGAATTACTGAAGTACTATAAATATTATTTCGTTTGTTTTCAACATTACTTTTAACTTAATATCTTGTTGCAAAAAATACATTATCTTTTAGAGAATACAGTATTATTTACATTAATTCATGTGGCTTGGTGGAGAAAAAATGCTATAACTCCTTTACTTAATGGGATTCTTCCCCTGTGACAGTGCAAATGCCTAGAGCAGGAGCTTCATCATCTGAAAGAGCAAAACCAGACTTCAGCAAACAACACGAGACATCTGACTGCTGAAAACAATCAAGAACGTGCTCTGAAGGTAAATCTCTGTTCCTTCTTGCAGACAAATTAAGGTTGTAAGCCCTTGGTGCCAGCTTTCTGTGCTGCATATATCAGTTGTGTACATTTCAGTAGAAGTGAGCTGTGGTGTTTGCCAACAACTCCTCTTTAAACACAGATACAGCACCCTTCTGTTATGGTATTATTTTATTTTGTGTATGTATACATGAAAACAACATTTTCTGAATTTTGAGTGGTGGTATAGAAATAACTTTAAGTAAATGTACATTCTGTTTCTGTTTTTATACCATATTATTACCTTTTTAAGTTAATTAAAAGTGTCTGCAGTTAAAAAATTTTAATTAGGGGTCTTTTCATTGCATCAGTATTTATTTTGGTAATTTTTAAATGACTGGTAATGTTTGTAACCCACAGAACTGATACCCCTTGAAAAGGGCATATGTATATGTTTGAGAATCAGGGAAGTACTTTGAATGTTACTTACAAAAAAAGAGTATATGAAAGATAATATACGCTCCTAAAACTTGGAAAAAAAAAATAAAGTTTACATTTCATGACAAGAAATTCTATCTCATTGTCATATAAATCCACTAACCATGGAAAATTAATTTAATTCTACTAATTATGTTTTATCTTAAGATGCTTACATAGTGCCTGGGACATAGTAGGTACTCACAGAATGCTATTTGGATGATAAATGCATGTATGAGTGAATGGCAGCATAGCATCTTATACTCTTGTTTGCTCTTTTTCTTTGTTTTTTTTTCTTTGTTTCTTTCTTTCTAATTATTCTTTTTTATTTAAGTTGTTTTGATCCTTTAAATGTTCGTGAAGAGGAAGATAGAGGTATAAGTTTCCCTGTTATACAAAAAATAACTTCGTCTATAAAGGTCTGTTTTCCTCTTTGAGATAGCCTCCTACTCTGAAGACAATGAAGTCTTTAGCTTATTTAGTAAATATGAATGTAAAACTGTTCATCTAAGTGATACAGCCTGAGATATGTCTTGGTTT
The DNA here is from genome assembly GCF_015220235.1 of Choloepus didactylus. Classification (NCBI taxonomy): domain Eukaryota; kingdom Metazoa; phylum Chordata; class Mammalia; order Pilosa; family Megalonychidae; genus Choloepus; species Choloepus didactylus. The sequence goes on from NC_051310.1 coordinate 172,866,357, forward strand.
TTGTTTTTCATAGGATAAACAATGACATAATTAAATTGAAATTCTTTGTAAACTAGAATCTTTGGTTATCTATGTACATCGGTCTTTGAAGGCGAAGTTCATTTCTTCTACTTTAATTATTTGAAGAATACTTCAGAAAGTATAGTTTGATAGCAAAATATGATGAACTGCTTATTGGACCATCTAATAAATTGTTATGATTTATATTGTAATATAATTTCAGTACTAAAAAAACAGTTGCGCTGAGTCAAAATTATATTACTTAAAAGTGCAATTAGAAGTTTCATGGTTATTGTTTATATTTTCCAGCTCTTGATTTTTTACAAGTCATTTATCCTAAGAACTTTGTCATTCTCAAACTTGCCAATATGTTAATTTTCAAAAGAAAGATTTGTTTGTTTGAATCATATTTCTCTTTAGAGTCTCATTATTCACATCACAAGCTAACTAGCTTTTCTACTTTCATTAAAGTTCTCTCTCTTACTCAATGTACATTTTTCGTTAATAATTTCCTCATGCAAGTCATGGTGTGCAGAAAACAACAGATCCATGGTGTGATGCCAATATTGCTGGTTGACAAGGCTCATTCACCAGCTAAATGCCCCAGGAAAATCACAAATTTGATTTATCTCCATAGACTTCAGAATCAGTTTTAAATGTTAAATAATTCACAATATTTTTTAACTGTATTATGAAATTTGGAACTCCAAAGGGAAGAACTGGTATAGTTTATTGCAATATAAACTTTTTTATCTCAACTTCCATTTTTCCCTAAAATCTGATAACTTAAAATTTATGATTAATTCATTATTTCATTTTATATAATATAATTTATATAATCTAAATATAGAATAGCTAATATAAAATAGACAATAGATACAATAGATATTATATACAATAGATATTTTCCTGACAGATATCCCTGGGAAAATATAGTTTTTATTAGTAATAAAAATGATAGAGTTTTTCTTAATATATAGCTAACATTTTTTTTAACAGAAACAATAAAGAAGGACTCAAAACCCTACCTTTTAATTTCCCTACCTACATTCACTTTCTAGGTGATTTCATGCAATCTTATGGCACTAAATACTTTATGCTGATGGCTCTCAAATTAAAATTTCTAGTCCTAGTCATTCCCCTGAGCTTCAGATTTGATTATACAATTGACTGTCTGTCATCTCTGCTCAAGTATTAAAAAGATACCTCACACCTAACAGGTCTAAACAGAACTCTTGATTTCTTATTTCTTTTAATTCTTGCCCCCAACTTTGTTTCTCACCCAGTCTTTTTCAGTTTAGAAAATCTATTACCCTTCATCTTTTTATCCCTCCTACTACTCACATCATCTAGTCCTGGTCACTCTACCTTTAAAACATATGTGGTTCAAATCACATTTCACTTCTTGTATTGCTGCCTCCCTAACCCAGGCCACCAATGTTTCCCACCAAGGCTACTACAGTAGCTTCTCACCTGGCTTTGATATTTCTACACTTGACCCCAGTAGTCTGTATCTTCACATAATAGCCAGTGATCTTTGAAAATCAAATCATATCTGTTCAAAATCTCCTACAACTTTTCATCACACAGACTAAAATCTAATTTTTTTTTTACAATAGTCTTGAAAGTTCTAGGTGATCTAACCCTGCCTAACTCTCTGATCTCTTCTGCCACTTTCCCTCTGATTTCTTTGCCCTAAAGCCTAGTCATGCTGGTGTTTTTTGTATTTTCTGTAACATACACTTTCATTCCTTTTCAGTTTTCAAAATCTATGCCCTGTGCAATTGTGATCTATATTGCTGTCAATAAATCCAGAATTTTGCATGGTAATTTAGCTTTAATTTGACAAGGATTTTATTTTTGGTACTAATCACTGAGAGAGAAAACAAAAGAAATTTTAGAAGTGGTCTCTGCCATCAAGAAGGTTACATTCTTATTAGCTGGTTAAAAAAAAAAAAGATATCCATAGGAAACAGAAAAGATTCATCATTGTTGTTATTGTGTAGTCACAAAAGATGCGCTGCCAAGAGGATATTGGATTTTACTTTGTCATTTTTATGTAGTGTATTACAGAGGAATATCATGAATTGGCATTATAACTCACTAAGCTGGAATCATCTACCAAAATTTAGAAAAATGGTGACAGATGTGGAAAATCTTTCTTAATATATCCAAAAAAGTGTGAGATCTGGTAGAAGTCAAATTTTTCTATAAAGTGTGTTTAATACTTCAGTTTGAAATTCTCTGTTAGCAGTAGACTTACAATAACTTTGTTTATTGCTTAATATACTTCTGTTTATTTCTCTTGAATTTATAGGTAGCTCAAAACTATCAATGAGAAAGGAAACAATTATAGGTTGTTGTGATTTTTTTTTTTTTTTTTAATTAACCCCAAGTACCTTACTATTTTAGGAACAAAATTAAGTATAAGAATTTTATTTTAAAAATGTATACTTGCAAAATTGTAGGGGATGTTTTAAAGGCAGTTTCTGTAAGGTGTGTTGTTATTGTCTTTAGGGGTCACTTTTCATGTGTGCTATGTAATATGGCTATTTTCATTTTAAAAGTGACTTAAAATCAAAATTCCAACAAAAATTCAAATTTTTAAAGTATGTATTCAAATAATTGCATAATCTTCATTCTGGCATTTTTGGTAGTGTGTTTATATGAAATTTAATTAAATGGCAGTTGTTGCTAAGGGGTTGTTAAATTAGAAGAAAAAATGTAGACCAAAAGATACTTTAAAGTTGAAAATAAAACAAAACAAAAACCCAAACTCCATGAAATAGAAATCTTTGTAAACTGTGTGCTGAATAATTTAAAGTGTAATGTAGAGTTTGCTCCTGCCGGGTTAGTGAGAAATGGAGCCGGTGGGTGTCTGCGGTATCCGCCGCGGCCCATCCTCCGCAGACCCGTTAAGTACCTTCGTGTTGAGTAACCTAGTGGAGGTGGCGGAGCGCGTGCTCACCTTTCTGCCCGCTAAGGCCCGCTAAGGCGTTACTGTGGTCGGTCAGCGTGTGCCGCTTATGGAGGGAGTGTGTGCGGAGGGTGTTGCAGACCCAAGGGAGTGTAACCTGGATCTCCACGGGACCGGGGGAAGGCAGCCATCTGGAGGGGCATTGCTTGGTCTGTGTGGTAGCAGAGGAACTTGAGAATGTTCACATTTTACCAAGGACAGTTCTCTACATGGCTGATTCACAAAGTTTCATTAGCCTGGAAGAGTGTCGTGGCCACAAGAGAGCAAGGAAAAGAACTAGTGTGGAAACAGCATTTGCCTTTGAGAAACTATTTCCAAAACGATGCCAGGTCCTTGGAATTGTGACCCCAGGAACTGTAGTGACTCCAATGGGATCAGGCAACAATCGACCTCAGGAAATAGAGACTGGAGAATCTGGTTTTGCTCTTATTATTTCCTCAGATTGAAGGAATAAAAATACAGCCCTTTGATTTTATTAAGAATCCAAAGAATATAACTCTAGAAAGGCATCAACTCACTGAACTGGGTCTTTTAGATAACCCTCAACTTCATGTAGTCCTTATATTTGGCTATAACTGCTGTAAATTGGGAGCCTGTTAATTACCTGTATTATGTAGTCAGCACTTTCAGTGGTATGCATATCATCTTGGCTGGAAGTCAGGTGGACATCCTTTTATCACTGACTTCAAGAAAGAACTCTTTGGATATTGATGCCACTGGTGTGGTTGGACTGTCATTTATTGAACACTGAATGCAGAGTGCTACAGTGCTCCTCAACGAGGATGGCAATGATAAGAAGACTGCTGAGGCTGCAATGCAGTGCCTCAAAGCAGCTAACATTCCAGAACAGAGTACCATTGGCTTCATGTTTGCATGCGTTGGCAGGGGCTATCACTATTATAGAGCGAAGGGGAATGTTGAGGCTGATGCATTTAGAAAGTTCTTTCCTAGTGTTCCCTTATTTGGCTTCTTTGGAAATGGAAAAAATTGGATGTGTTCGGATCGTCACTGGGGACTTGATATTGAGGAAATGTAATGAGGTAAAGGATGATGATCTGTTTCATAGCTACACAACAATAATGGCACTTATTCCTCTTGGGTCGACTAAGTGAAGCCACTTTAAAGTTGACTTTTGCAACATATACCTTTTGGGCTCTGCTTTGTCCAGATAATGAACACTTGGGATAATATGTGTATTTCAAACAAAAATAACTTTAGATATGTCTGTTCTGTAGCTTTGATTAATGCGCTAATGATCATATTGGGGTAGTTTTAATAAATTAGGTGGACAACTTTGTTACAAAATGCTGACCAAAAGTTGAGGGCTTTTGTGTCGGACACTAGCAAGCTGATTATGGTTATATTGCTCTTAGACTATGTAACTGCTGTGTAATGTAACTTTAAAAGGCTTCCTGCATAGGAAGATCAAAAGGAGACTCATCAATAGGATAGAGATTTAGGACATTCCACTACTACCTTTCTGCATTGTTAGGTGATCTTTAGCAGAATCATGGGGACTTTTTTTCTCCCTTAACATAAGAGAAAAATACACAGATGGTTTTCTTGAGAAATTTTTCTCTGCTTTCCAATTTTACCAGTTTTCTCAGAAGTTGTAACAAAATTATTACTGACTTGTACTTATTTGATAAAAATTAAAGAACTATTTTTGTTTTAGTACCCTAAAGTTGCTCAGTCAGATAAACTGCCAAGACTAATCAGGATTTTATTACTTTATAAGTAAAAAAAAATTTTTTTTTCACTGGTATAAAGAAATTGTAAGAGGAAATCCTTTTTTCACTTAGTTCTGTATAGCTAATTGGCAGACCAGAGAATTATGTCTGATTTTGGTTTTATACCAATAAAATACACCTTGGAAATTCATTCAGATAGCATTTTGTATTTCATTGCTTTTGGTGGGTAAATGAGGAAAGTAAACCAATCTTTTATAAAAGAAAATCCAGAATGCTAACTATTTGTCAACTAAGCAGTCCTGACATATTCCCAGTTGAGTTCAAGTTTGAATTTCTAGTTATGCAAATATATAAATGAGCTATAGTGATGTTCCGCCAATATTCATCCTTTCCTTTTCACATAAATGATAGAACCCTTGATTTTTGGCTGGGCATGTGCCTCCCAGAACAAAGACTACATTTTCCGTTCTCCTTCGTAGTAGGTATGATTGTGTTCTGGCCAATGGAATGGGAGGGGAAATGATATGTGTCCTTCAAAATGATATGTCTGTTTTTTGTGTCTTTCTCCATCCTGTTATTTGGAATGTGGATCTGGTAGTGAGCGATTTTGGACTCTGCAGAGGAGGAAACACTCCATTGTGGAAAAGTAACCAAATAGAATGATCTTGGGTCCCTATACAACCCCGTACAACTTCGTGGAAAGTTGCTACCATAATGCCCTGGACTGCCTGTGTCTCGACTATTACAAGACAGAAAATAACATCAATATGGTTTAAGCCACTGTTTTTTTTTTTCAGGTCTTTGTTATAGAATAGAGTAGCTAGCATACTCTACCTAATAGAGCCTGATGAAACTAGTGTGTGGCACTTTTGAAATGGTCAGTGCTTTGTTCCAACAGGACAGTAGACAGCTTGCAAGATTAGTAAAATCAAGTGTATTAATGTATTATTATTCCTGCTTGTTCTAGTTTGCTAATGCTGCTGGAATGCAAAACACCAGAGATGGATTGGCTTTTATAAAAGAGGGTTTATTTGGTTACACAGTTATAGTCTTAAGGCCATAAAGTGTCCAAGGTAACACATCAGCAATTGGGTACCTTCACTGGAGGATGGCCAACGGTGTCCGGAAAACCTCTGTTAGCTGGGAAGGCACATGGCTGGCATCTGCTCCAAAGTTCTGGTTTCAAGATGGCTTTCTCCCAGGATGTTCCTCTCTAGGCTGCAGTTCCTCAAAAATCTCACTCTTAGTTGCACTTGGGATATTTATCCTCTTTCAGCTTCTCCGGAGCAAGAGTCTGCTTTCAACAACTATCTTCAAACTGTCTCTCATCTGCAGCTCCTGTGCTTTCTTCAAAATGTCCCTCTTGGCTGTGGCAAGCTCACTCCTTCTGTCTGATCTTATATAGTGCACCAGTAATTTAGTTCAGACCCACCCAATGGGTGGGCCAGCACCTCCATGGAAATTATCCAATCAGAGTCATCACCCACAGTTGGGTGGGGCACATCTCCATGGATACACTCAAAGAATTACAGTCTAATTAACATTGGTAGGTCTGCCCACACAAGAATACATCAAAGATAATGGTGTCTGGGGAGACATAATACATTCAAACTGGCACACTGCTTTTCTCTTGTTATCAGTTTTCTCCAAATTTTTATCTCCAAAGGTGTTTTTTTTTTCCCTTTGCTGTTTATGAATGTGATAAAAATACTTAAAGGGAAAAAAAAATAGTATAATGTAAACAAAACCAATTTTATCTTGAAAAATACACTACATTAAAGTCTTTTCTAGTTTCTCATCTTTTTTGCAACAGTCTCAGGTGTTTTTTTTTTTGTCTTTTGAATCCTTTATTACTTCATCTATTAGTTAAGACAGATTAGCCTGTTTGTAAAGTAAGGATTGGAGGAAGAATTAACTTTTAAAAACTTTCTCATTAAATCAGTCTTTCTTAAACCTTTGTATTCATTTTAATTATTTAAATTCTGTCTTGCCTAACACTGACTTTGAATCATTTTTAAGTTATTTATACCATATTTCATCACGAGAAACCTTAAATTTATTATGAAAATTAGGTGATAAGATATACCTATTTGATTCTGAATCTTTTTTTAAATCTTTTTTTAAAATTAATCTTATGTTTCTTGGGCTTTGTTCATTTGATGCTTTTATTATAACATTCTGTATCTTTAAGTTGCCATATAGATTATGTATAATAATAAGTTTATTGCCAAGCTATCTGGCAAATAAACTCTTTTCTGAGCACTATGATTATATTTTATAATTCATTTACAAATGTCATTTTTTGTTTGTTAGCTGATTTAACATTTAGTTAGTATCAAAGCTTTAGGAACTATTGAAAAAAATATAGTCTATAGAAGCGTTCAGTCAATAATATTTCTAATATTTCATCGTAAATAGTAATGCTATTAATATCACTAGTAAAGAAGAGTTTGAGCAAGGTAAAACCTGAAAAATTCATCGTTTATTTCATTGCATTGTAGTGAAATTCCTAGGCGAAACAATCCTAGAGATGTGTTTGGAAATAATCAAGTTCATGGTGATGCATATATATGTATAAAACATAGAACTTTCAACAATAAAATTTTTGAAATTTCATACAAATTACCATATAAAATCCATACAGTTACCACATGTGCTGGTTTGGATATATTATGTCCCCCAGAAAAAGCCTTATTCTTTAAATGCAGTCTTATGGGGGCAGAATGATTAATCTTTCTGATTAGGGTGTGACCTTTTGATTGAGTGTTTCCATGGAGATGTGACTCAATCAACTGTGGGCTAGACCTTTGATTAAATCATCTTCATGGCAATATGGGCCCCACCCATTCAGCATGGGGCTTAATGAAGTCACTGGAATCCTATAAGAGAGGGACATTTTGGAGAGCAGCTAAGAGAGACATTTTGGAGAAGGCTGTTGAAAGCTGATGCTTGGAGATGCAGACAGAAGGACATTTGGAGATGCTAAGCTAAGAGATGCTAGCCCAGAGTTTGCTCTGGAGAAACTAAGAGAGGACCCCAAGACAGTTAGATGCACAAGAGCTGAAGAAGCTAAGAGAGACAAGCCTAGAGACATTTTGAAGAATGCCATTTTGAAAAGCAACCTAGGAACAGCAGACACCAGCCATGTGCCTTCCCAGCTGACAGAGGTGTTCTGGACACCATCGGCCATTCTTCAGTGAAGGTATCTTCTTGTTGATGCCTTAGTTTGGACACTTTTATGGCCTTAAAACTGTAAATTTGTAACCAAATAAGCCCCCTTTATAAAAGCCAAAACATTTCTGGTGGTATTTTGCATAATGGCAGCGTTAGCAAACTGGAACACCACACAAAGAAATATGTTTTCAAATCAAGTATCATTCATAATATTGTTTTTGCTTATTCTGATAGTCACCAAATTTTCAGTTATTTTTATAGTGGAGCATAACATTAGATTACTTGATGATCATTTCTTATTTTTTAAAGTAACATTGTATTATTCTAGTTGAATTTGCTAAATGCGACACTGCTTTCTCTAGTTTCATAAATGTTTGCAATGTTAACAACACAAATATTTATTTAGTATCCACTGTGTTTAACTTACAGAGGACATGGAATTATTCTGGTATAATATTGTTTTTATAATCAATACCTATGCCCAATTAAAACTTTCTGGAAGGATTCCCATTCTGTGTTAAAGTTTGTTGGCTCTGTATTTCAACAGGACAGTATCAGGCATTCTAGTTTTCCACTATTGGCTTGAAAATATTGATAGAAAAGATTTTTGTTTCTTCATTTCATCATTTGCTGTTTAGAGGTCACTGTAAAGACTGAATACATACCAAGCACTCTGCATTGTGGTTAAATAATAAATAGTAATTTTTATAATAAAATCATATGTTGAGATGAATTACTAGTCTTTTTTCTATGGGAGCCATGTTAATGTACTGTCTTTGATTTGCCCAGAAATACCACCTTTCTATTGTCAGTGGGGTCTGGCTTTGGATTATTTTCTAGTTAGCTAACTCTATTAATAGATTTTGAATTAAAAATTTTTACTTTTCCATTTATTCACTGTGCAGCATGGGGAAAGTCACTTAACTTTTCTGAATATTGTTTTCCATACTTGTAAGTTAATAGAGCAGGAATATTGTTAGATCAAAGTGGTAAAATGTATGTGCAATCTATTTGTAACCTGTAACATATTATGCGAATGTTACACGGGTATTGTGTGACACTACCGGTGTATGTTTCAGAGACCTGTATTCTGGTCTTGGCTATCATGAACAAACAGTATGATCTCCATCATATTATTTTATATCTTCAAATGAAGGAGCTGAATAACATTCAATGTCATTAAATACAGGAGAGACTGTGATTTTTTGAATATATAGTGATAGACCATAGTTTTATTCATTTATGCAATAACTATATATTTGTAAATTGGTCTGAATTCAGTCAGGCCCATGTCGCAAATGAATTTAGGGAAGAACAGTCACTTTCAAGCTAATAGTCATAGGATAATCATGTAATTACTATTTAAATTAAGATACTCCTGAGAACAGATGGGATATTATTAATAATTATTAATAATTATTCCAGGACAACAAGTTAGTGGCTATTAAGGGATGATGCCAGTGACCCTTGTTGGGATAAAACAGTTCTGTATCTTGATTGTGGTGGTAGTTAAAATTGCATTGAATTACGCACAAACACATACACACACATACACAAAAGTGCACGTAAGCCTGGTAAAGTCTGAATAAGCTGTATGGATTGTGCCATAGTGCAGTGTGATGGTTTGAAGCTGTATGTTCCCCAGAAAAGATCATGTTCTTAAATTTCTGTGTGTGTGGACCGATTGTGAGTAGGATCTTTTGGTAAGTAGGATCTTAAGTTAAGATGCAAACCCCCTCATTCAAGGTGGGTCTTAATCCTCTTACTGGAGTCCTTTAGAAGAGGATAAAACACAGGGAGAAGACACAGAAAAAGGCCCCACAGAAGCTAAGAGAGACAAAAGCGAAAAAAGAGAAACATGCAGAAGCTCGGAGAGGAAGCCTCTGAAGCCAGAAGCTGGAAGCATCAGAACCCAGGAGAGAAGGGAGAGACGGCAGGTATTGCCTTGTGCCCTCCCACGTGGCAGAGTCGTCACAGATTTTCAGCATTGATCCTGCTGAAGCCTTGATTTGGACATCTTCATTGACCTCAGAATTGTAAACTTGTAAGTTAATAAATCCCTTTTGTAAAAGCCAACCCATTTCTGGTATATTGTATCTTGTCAGTTTTAGCTATCTAAAACAGTTGGTTTCCTGATTTAGATACTATACTGTGGTTGTATATTAACCATTGAGGGAGGCAGGGTGGAGGGTACACAGGACTTCTCTGCCTTTTTTTGCAACTTCCTGTGAAGTTAAAATTATTTCAGAATAGAAAGTTAAATTTAAAACAAGGGAGCCACTAAATCCAATCCACATGCAAGGGGAATGATTCTGAAGGGCATGAATACGAAGGGGCAGACATCATTGGGAGCCATGTTAGAGGCTGTTTAACACAACTTTGATGTATATAAACACCTCAGACTTAACATTTCAAAACTTAAACTCCTGATCTCACCCTTTGTGTTAGGGTCCTCCGAAGAAATGGAACCAACAGGAGATGTGTGTGTATTTCTTTTAAGGAATTGTGTGAACCAATTGTAAGGAATTGGTTCACACAATTGAGGAACCTGGCAAGTCAAAAATCCATAATTGAGGTCTGTTAGTTGGAAACTCAGGGAGGAGTAGATGGTGTAGTCTAGAGGCAAAATTTCTTCTTCCTTCTGGAGCCCTCAGTTTTTTGTTTTTAAGGCCTCCAACTGATTGGATGAGACTTAACTCACTTTATTGAGGATACTTTCCTTTACTTCAAGTCAATGGACCGTAGATGCTAATCACATCTACCAGGTACCTCCACAATAACATGTAAGCTAGTGTTTGACTAAATAGCTGGACATCATAACCTAGCTAGGTTGACATGTAAAATTACCATCACACCCACTAAAACTGTTCAGTCCACAGACTCTATCTGAAAAGAACATCCTCATCCTTCCAGTTGCTCAGGCCAATATCCTTGGCATTATCCTTGACACCTCTCTTTCTCTCATGTGCCATATCCTATATCTAAACATATTTTCTTGGCTCTACTTTTAGTACATATCAAGAATCCAGCCACCAATTCCACTGCAACTACTATCTTTCAAGCTTCCATAATCTCTTGCCTGAATTATTGCAAAACCCTGGTAATTGTTATCTATTTCTGTCTTTCCTCATCTGTTTCAAACATACCATCCAGAATGATCCTATTAAATGTAAATTAGGTTTGTTAATCCTCTACTAAGAACTTTCCATTAGCTTGATATTTCATTCAGAGGAAAACCCTGCAAGATCTCATCATCTGGCCCTCAGTTACCTTCCTGACATAATACTTCATTTCAGCCACTCTAGCCTCTTGGTGTTCCTAAAACATGCCAGGCATGCTTGTATCCCTGGGCCTTTGTATTTGCTCTTCCTAATTCCAAAGAGCATTCTTCCTCAAATATTCATATAGCTCACTTTCTTACCTCCTTCGTCTATTCAAATACCACCTTCTTAGTGAGGCCTTCCCTGACCACCCGATTTTAAATCTCAACCCACACCCCATATCAGCATTTCCTCTCTCTCCTTCCCTGCTTTTTTTCCAAAGCTTTTAATTATCACCTACAAAGTATATATATTTTACTTATTTATTATATTTATTATATATTTTCCTGATAGGAATGTGTGCTCCATGAAGTCAGGGATTTTTGTTTCAATCAGAATAGATATCAGCTGTTTACAACTTGTATGGCTGTACTTTTGCATACCAGCTGAAAACCTGCACATGGCTATATTTCCTCCAAGAGTGCTTGGTACACAGTAGATTAAATATATAGCATATATTTATTCAATATATAGCATAAATAATTGTTGAATGAATGAATATCACACATGCAATTTAGTATCCTGCTTTCAAGCTTAATACTTCATAAGCATTTTGTGGTAGTTAAATATTCTTTATAAATATTACCTTAAAATGCTAGATAATTTGCAATGCACAGATATACCAAAATTTTTTAACTCTTCTCCCTAATGTTGAATATTTAGGATTCTTGCAATTTTGCACTCTTTTGAGTAGTGCTGTGAAAAATATTTTGTGCATAAATAACCATATTTAGCAAACAAAAATTTTGGCAATTTTTCAAAATTTTATTTTTAATAAAGAATATAGTTTAAAAATGCAAATAGTTCTGTAATGGTTGTAATGAACAATAGCATATTCGTCCTTCATCTCACCCCTGTCCAATTCCTGCTCCACAGAGGAAATCACTTTCATCTTTTAGCTCTTTATTCTGTATCTGCTCTATTTGTCTAAATGTAAAGCTTATGCTATTTCTCGATATTTCATTTTTTCCTATTATTAATTGATTTCCTAGTGTAGAAGATGAGGATTTAGCTTTCACACCTTTTTTTAGTTCATTATTCAATATTTACATTGTTACATTTAAATATTCACAGCTGAGCCATAATCATAAACTATTTTTCAGACTCTGCAAGAATTATTTTATGTCATGATGCAGTTAATATACAAAGATAGAAAACTAGAGCAAAATTATAAGGAAATACTGCATACTCTGATGACATGTATATTCTCAGTTACTTTTTATTCTATTCTATTGTTAAATAATGCTGGTTGTGACCCTCTAAAGTAACCATGTTGGAAGACAATTCTCTCTTGGTTCTCACGTTTCTACATGTCTTACCAGCAGAGGTGCTAATGGCATTTGTTTCAGACCATGTTTTAAAGAATATTTGTATGGCAGATAGCCTTGGAAGTTATAGATAGTATCTCCCTCTGGAACAGAGGGCAGATTTGTTTACTGTCCAAAATAATAAAGATAATGTCTCCCTGTGAAGCAAAGGTCAAGCAGGTTTGCTCATGCATATTATAAAAAAGTGAAGGTTCCATAAACTTGGGGTTCTTCAGTTATGGTGCAGACTCACTTTATATGATATAGTATCCACCTGGGTCCCTCCACATTACCCCCATTGGACTTGGGGAGCAAAAGGATCCAATGCAAGCATGAAGCTCATGCTGTTTGCTGTGCCATGAGTAATAAAGCCCTTTGTCTGTGACCTGGGATTCTTGTGTCTTCTGCCAGTGTCCATGAAAACGCTGGCAAGCTAATTTGTTAGTTTGCAAGTAGGATAAACCTCAAACCCTTCACAGTTCCTGAAAAACCACATTTCCTTTCTTTTTCAATACTGTGTCTTCCCCCAGAATTATTGTCTAAATATTTAATTTGTTTTATATGCTATGTATATCCTACTAGTTCATCCACGTAATCGCCACTGGACGTGTAAATCTCCTGTTAACACATCCATCATGTGACTTAAAAATATTACCTTTCTTTTCTTTTCTTTTTTTCCCCTTGAAGGATTGGGACTGATTGCTTTATAGGACTGCTACACATCACTGGTCCTGGAATGTACCTTCACTGTCATTCACTGGATTCCTTTGGTTTCTCTGATGTTGACTCTCCTGTTTCCTGAATCCCATTTTTCTCCTTGATTTGCTCTTTCATTTTGATGAAACACATTCTGTAGAAGTTTCTTGAGAAAGGATGTATGAGAATAAATTTTTAAAGACCTAACATTATTTCTTCAAGACAGATTGTCCAGAAGAAGAGTATTTAAATAATAATATGAACATTTAAATGCCAGTTCCTAGACCTGATTCCAGAATCAGAATATTTGAGAAAAGGACCCAGAAAGCTAACCCTTTAATATTATTAGTTAAAATATTTTAAAATGAAATTTCTCTTTAAAAATTATATGTGTTCATTAAAACCACAATGTGATATCACTCACACTTATTGGAATGACTAAAATTAAAAATTACTGACAATACTAAATGTTGCTAGCATGTGGAAAAACTAAATCTCTCATACATTGCTGATGGAAATGTAAAATGGTACAACTACTCTGGACAACATTTGGCAGTTTCTTATAAACTTAAACATACATTTACAATGCAACCCAGTTATTGAACTCCTGGGTCTTTTCCCCCAAGAAATTACATTTCATATCCACGCAAAAACCTGCACAAAATATTCATAGCAGTTTTATTTATAATCACCCCAAACTAGAAACAAGCCAGTATCCTTCAGCAGGTGAATGGATAAACATCCACACAATGAAATATTACTCAGCAATGAAAAGGAACAACCCATTGATATATGTAATAACTTGTACGGATCTTAAGGACATTATATTGAATGGGAAAAAAAGCTAATTTCAAAGAGTTTCATCAGTTTGATTTCATTTATATAGCATTCCTGAAGTGATGAGATTATAGTGATAGAGGATAGATAAGTGGTTGCTAGGGGTTAGTTTTTGGGGAAGAGTACAACTATTAAAGGTTAACAGAAGGGAGTTTCTTTGTGGGGATGGAACAGCTCTGTATTCCAATTCTGGTGATACTAATACATCATAGAACTATACACAAAGAAAGAAATAAAAGAAGGAAGGAGAAAAGAACAGTGTATTAAAATGGGCAAAAATCAAAAAGGTCTATACCTGAGTTAAGAGTATTGTACCAATGTCAATTTCCTGGGTTTGATGATGTTCTATGGTATATAATATGATATTATCTTTGGGAGAAGCTGGATGAAGGCTACATAGGAACTATCTGTGCTCTTTTTGCAGGTTCTTGTGAGTCTTGAATTGTTTCAAAATAAAAAGCTATTTAAAAAGCAAACATGTTCACCACAGCCAGTGAAAAATTGCTAATACTTAAAGAAGACTTTATTACCCTCCTTTCCCCCTCTCTACTCCTAGATGTGTCAAATTAATCTTGAGTAGGAATTACAATAGTAGGTATCCTTGTCTTTTACCTAATTTTACTGGGAATGTTTTCAACATTTCACCAATTAGTTTGGCATTTACCCTGGGAATTTATGTATACCTTCATATTTTAAAGTCTCAGTTTCATAGTTCCAATATATGGGTCATCTCTGAGTCCGGTTTCATGACTGCTTGGTCTTTTGACAATGTTTATTTGGTTTGGCTTTGTTTTCTTACTTGTATGTCTCATAATTTTTGTATTGAATGCTGAACATTGTGAATAATGTGATGGTTCTTAGTGTGAGCATTGAATTGATCGATTAAAGAGTAGAGCTGGATTTAGGTTTTGTAGTTGTTATGGTTAGTGTCCATGCATCATACATTTCAAATTGCTCAAGTAAGCGATTGCTGTTGCTTTATGATTAGGGTGGAAGATGGCCTTGGAAGATGTTTCTCAGTGTTCAGGTTCCATCCTTCACTTTCAGTTGACTTATATGCTTATATGTTCTATAATCTTCCACTTCTCCCAACGGGAGAGTGCTATTTTATAAGCTGGCCTTGTGGGACAGAGAGTTCTCTGTTTTAGTCTCAGATGGTCCTTATATGCCTGGGGTGGGGCTTTCTCAGCATTCCTTCCCATGACAGACAAACCCCCTTGGATCTGTTAGAGATCTTGTGCAGGAAGACTTTCCTGCCCCTTCTGTAGTAGAAGGAGATATCTAATGGGTATTAGTATATGACCTTGGGCACAGATCTGTCTCCTGCCACTCAAAATGGGATAGAGAGTCAGGGGGCAAGATGGCAGGATAGAGAAGAGTGGAATTTAGTTAGTTCCCTGGACCCAATAATAAATAACCAGGAACAACTAGTAAATAATCTGAAATTACTGCTGGGGGACAACTGTGACTTCTACACATCATACACCAACCTGGATTGGGAGGAATGCCTGAGATCGCAGCATAAAATCTGTAAGTAAAAACTGCGGAACTGTGCTGGGAGCCCCCTTCCCCCATGGCAGGCTGAACTGCAAAACCTCACTGTGGTAGAAAGCAGCACTCTCTGAGCAAGCAAATACAGCTCAACCCAGCTCCAACTGGGGTTTTAATTAACAAATCTGGACAGCTGAATACAAGCAACAAACCCCTAACAAGCAGTCGGAGGCTTTTAGTGATGACTGCCCTTAAAGGGCCAGAAGACTACTCTGTCCCAGGAGGGGGAACCCAGAAAACCAGGTGTTACCTTTGGCCAATGGGTGAAAGGGGCGGGGGGAAGGGGGCATGTAGACTGACTCTGGAAGGGGGCTTTCTGTCCCTTTTTCTCTCTCTCAACCTGAGCACCTCAGTGGAGAAAGCCTCAGCCATTTTCAGTTTGCAGCACTCTGACCCAGACAGGGGTAGAGATAGCAGAGTCAGAGAGACAAAGGAACTATTCCAATACAGATTATAACTCCCTAGGGGGTGTATCTTCCCTGAGAGAAAGGGAGTGGGGCCCAGCTCTGCTACCCACCTTCCCTTCAGAACCAGACCCCAGAGCCTAGGGGAAAACAGCCAAAACAGAAACTAAAGGGGCCACACCTCCTTAAACCAGTTGGGAGCAACAGGCTGACAGTTGCCACCTGCTGGGCAGGTTAGGAAAAGCACAGAGGCTAGATGCTTCAGATGAAAGACTGTCAATCTCTAAGACACACCCACAGGGAGACTTGAAACTGAAGATAACCCCATTCTGAGATCTGAACCCGTTCTGGTCTGGGTAAATCTGATTGGGGTAACCAAGGAAACCAGATGCCTAGACAATGGAAAACTACAATCTACACTAGGAAAAATGAAGATATGGCCCAGTCAAAGGAAAAAACTTACACCTCAGTAAAGTTACAGTTGAGATATTGTTTCACTTTAATGAAACAATCTCTTAAAGACTTTCAAAGAAATATGCTAAATCAAATCAATCAAATCATCGAGTTCAGGGAAGATATGGCAAAAGAGATGAAGGCTATAATGAAAACACCAGGCAAGCATAAAGTAGAAATCGAAAGTTTGAAAAAACAACTGGCAGAATCTATGGAAATGAAAGGAAAAACACAAGAGATGAAACACGCAATGGAGACATACAACAGCAGGTCTCAAGAGGCAGAAGAAAACACTCAGGAACTGGAGAAGAAGACACCTGAAATTCTACATACAAAAGAACAGATAGGGAAAAGAATGAAAAAATATGAGCAACATCTCAGGGAATTGAATGACAACATGAAATGCATGAATGTATGTGTTCTGGGTGTCCCAGAAGGAGAAGAGAAGAGAAGAGGGGCAGAAGCAAGAATAGAGGGAATAGTCAATGAAAATTTCCCATCTCTTATGAAAGATATAAAATTACAGATCAAAGAAGCGCAGCATACCCAGAACAGAATAGATCTGAATAGACCTGTGCCAAGACACTTAACCAGATTTTCAAACATCAAAGACAGAGAATCCTGAAAGCAGCAAGAGAAAAGCGATTCATCATATACAAAGGAAGCTTGATAAGACTATGTGTGGATTTCTCAGTAGAAACCATGGAGGCAAGAAGGAAGTGGTGTGATATATTTAAGATACTGAAAGAGAAAACCCGCCAACGGTGAATCCTATATCTGGCAAAAGTGTCCTTCAAACTTGAGGGCCAGTTTAAAATATTCTCTGACAAGTAGACAATGACAGAGTTTGTGAACTAGATGCCTGCACTACGGGAAACACTAAAGGGAGCGCTACAGACAGATATGAAAAGACAGGAGTGAGAGGTTTGGAACACAACTTGGGGTGATGGTAGCACAGCAACGTAAGTACACTGAACAAAGATGACTGAATATGGTTGAAAGAGGAAGGTTAGGAGCATGCGGGACAACAGAAGAAAAGAAGAAAGATAAGGACTGGGACTGTATAACTCAGTGAAACCTAGAGTGCTCAACAGTTGTGCTAAAATGTACAAATATGTTTTTACATGAGGGAGAGCAAATGAATGTCAGACTTGCAAGGTGTTAAAAATAGGATGGTATTGGGGAAAAAATAGAATCAATGCAAACTAGAGACTATAATTAACAGAAACATTGTATTATGCTTCCTATAATGTAACAAAGGCAATATACCAAGGCCAAATGTCTATAAGGGGGAGACATATGGGAAGGATATGGGACTCTTGGCATTAGTGATGTTATCTGACTCTTTTATTCTACTTTAGTTTAATTCTGTCTTTCTTTTTGTTGCTTTTTAGCTGCTATTTTTTTTTTTGCTTTCTTTTTCTTTTTCTTTTGTCTCTCTCCTTTCTTTGACTCTTTCCCCTTCTTTATGGAAGAAATGGAAATGTCCTTATATAGATAGTGGTGATGGTGGTGAATACATAAATACGTGACTATACAGGGAACCATTGATTGTTCACTTAGGATAGAATGTATGGTGGGTGAACAAAACCGTCTTTAAAAAAAACGGGTTGATGAAGAAACCTCTTTCATGAACTAGAACACATGTATGACACTATAAACAGAAGTTAATAATAGAGGAGTATATAGGAAAAAAATACACCTATTGCAAACTGTGTACTACAGTTAGTAGTGTTTTAGCATTCCCCACGAACAGTAGCAAATGTATATACCAATACTATGAGTCAATAAAGGAGGGGGGTTGGCTAGGGGTATGGGAGGAGCTGAGTTTTCTTTTTTTGTCTTTATTTTTTTTCTGGAGTCATGAAAATGTTCTAAAAATTGAAAAAAATAAATTGTGATGGATGCACCACTGTATGATGGTACCGTGGACAACTGATTGTGCACTTTGATCTTTGGATAATTGTATGGTATGTGAACAATCTCAATAAAATTAAATTAAAAAAAAAAGGGGGTAGAGGATTTTTTTTTCTTTTACCAGTCACCAGCTGCAGTGGGATCTTCCCTGAGCCCTGGGGATTTTGCTGCCCATCTCTCAGCCACATAAGTCTTTTGCTTCCATTTACAGAAGGGTCTCAGCAGGGGTGGGGGAGATTTTTTTCCTTTTCCAAGCAGCAGCCAATGTCCACCCCCACCCGTGCCTGCCTGAACCCCTGAGGGAAGCTGTCTCTGATCTCTTACTAGGCCCTTGAAATTTCTCAGGAGAACACAGTAGAGATCTGTGGAAAGCAGCCTACAAGTGACTTTTAGCTCCCCTTGTGTCTAGAGGTTCCTAAGGGCTCTGTTCTGTCACAGTAGCACACATTCAGCAGTTTCTTAAAATCTTAGCTGATTTCTAATAGGATATGTGATAGCTAGCCCTTCTTCCTCCAATGCTCTACGTTAGGTGTGCTAGTCCGTGCATCCTGTTTCTCCCTAGAGGGGTGTGTTCCTCCTAGAAATTCAGAATGCTTGGTTGCCTTGTGACTTTGATTCTCTAATGCTTGAGAAAAAATAAGACTTTGTACTATATTCAGTTTTTCTTGCTGTTAGAAGCAGAACGTCTACTGTTGGTTTAGTTAAATATCTTTTATCATACTTAAGTAGTTTCCTTCTAGAACTATTTTCTAAAAGTTTTTGTTAGTGGACGTAAAATGTTACATTGAGTTCATGGTGTAGAACAATTCATTAAATATGTTCAGATATATTAATTTTTTTTACTAATGTTGGATTTTATTTGTCTTTCTTTTCTTGTGAATTTTTGTGTTATGGTTATAATAGTCTGTCCTTGTATGACACTTACTGAGTACCGGGCACTGTTTTATTTGTCCTTTCAGCTTTCTAAATTTTCTATTTCTTTTTACCTTTTGACTTTATCTTTATTCTCTCTTCTTACTTTCATTTGGTTTACTTTGTTGCTTTTCTTTTTTTTCACATTAATTAGCTTACTTCAGCCTTTTTTTAAGATAATAAAATTATAATACTGCACATTTTACTCTGATATAGTTCCAACTTTGTCTCTTAGTTTTGGGGGATCAAGTATTCATTTTTTAAAAAATTATATTCCTAAATAATTTTTTTTGTTTTGATATTTGGTTTGATCCAGGATAATTTAGAGAATAGAATTTAATTTGCTACATTTTAAAATGTTTTAATGTTTTATTTCTTGCCAGGTACATAATCCATTTTTTAAAATTTCAGCAACTTAGGAAAACAAACTTTATTCCATGTTCACAGGACATGAGGTTCAGTATATATTCAGTTGAAGTCACATTATTCAAGTACCCTATATAGTTTTTTTAATTGACTCAATCTGTCAAATTCTGAAAGAAGAATATTAATTAATTTCTCCCACTCTAATTGTGTTTTTATCACTTTCCCGTGTTTCTAAGATCTTTTTACTTTCTACATGTGGCTGCTCTATTGTTTGCCACATAAATTTTCATGACTATTATATCTTCTTGGGCTGTACATATGCATTCTGTCATTACATAATATTCCTCTTTGGAATGCTTAAAGCTTTAGACCTTGAATTCTACTTTTTCTGATCTGTGCGTCATCGTTACTTCCTTTCTTTTTTTTTTCCCCTCCGTTTACCTAGTGTAGTTGTGCTCCTTCGCAGTAATTATACTGCTCAAAGTTTATTTGCTCATCACCGGACTTGTATAACCCTGGTTTTCCTGTAAGAAACAAACCATCCTCCATCTTCAGATATGCTTTCGCTTGAGGTGATGCCACTCTGGTACCATGCCTGACCAATCAGAACATCCAGTTTTATTGACCACAATGATCGTTTCAGACATGGGTACATATACCATTCAAAGCCGATGATTCCAGGCCTTTTTCCCTATATGGTTATGAAAACATTGGAGTAACTTATCCGTATGTCATATATATATGTATTTTTCTGTAACTGTAAGTAAGGATCTACATCATCCTTTTATTGGGTACATAGGATCCCCATTGGCTCGATATACAATAGTTAAATTATACAACAGTTCATTATTTTAGGACATTTTGATCATCTCCAGTTTTCCAATAATATAAGCAAAAATTTGATAAGTACATCTTTCAATTAGTGCTTAAGTGACTATACAGTGGGAAGTATGGGGCAGGAAATTAGTTTGGGAACAGAGAGAGGATATCAGGTCTTGTAGTTCAAACCATGGACATGTATGGAAACATTCGGCAGAGAGATTTGAAAGAAGAAGAAATAAGAGAAAGATGGAATAATAGTGAATCAAACATTTAAGTGGTGCATATATACAAAATATAATTCACAAAGGAGAATGAGAGAATAATCAGAAAGACAGAAGAATGGCCAAGAGTTTGTGTTATCATAGACTCTAGAATAGGAGAAAATTTCATGAGGGGAGAGGTTAACTGTGTCAAACACTGCAGAAACATCAGATAAAATCAAATGTGTGCGTTTGAGTTGGCCATTATTAGGGCAAGTGATAATTTTGACATTGTGGTTTCAATGCAGGGCTCATGGTGGAAACCTTGACTCTAGGGAGCTGTAGAAAATAAAAGGGAAGTTTAACAGAAAAAAAAGAAAAAAATGTAGATTATTTTTTGAGGAGCTAGGTTATGAAGAAAAAGTATGAAAGTTAGAATGTAATATAGATTTAACGTAGAAGAAAATTTGTTTAAAGAATGGGAGTTTAGCGGACTTTTTCTTTGTTTATTCAAATGTATTTACCCATTTCCCAATCATTCTCCTTCGGTAAGAAATCTAATGCATCCAAAGCTAGCTAGTGATCTTGACCTGTGTGCCTGGTTCAAAAAGATTGGTAGAGCAGATTCTTCTTTCAGTAACTTGCAATTGGGAAACAGAATAGGCCAGTCAGCTTTGAATGCTGAGCTAAGCAATCATGAGGTGGGCTTAGAGGCAGATTGGCTGTAATGGACCATGTGCAATTAGAAGTTATGAAGCAGCTTTATGAAAGAAAGAAGAGAAAGGAGTCGACACATAAAGAAAACACATGCTTAGTAACTCTTGAGTAACGGAGGTCGAGAGAGATTCTGCTCTGGTTACTAACCATGTTCTGTTACCATACCAGGCTTTCATTTCCCCTTAATAAGTTTTTTCTTGAGAGCTTATCTTCCTTTACAAGGAAGAGTCTCACCTACACCTGATTTACAGCCTTTGCATACCAGATGGGGAACTGCTATAACAATGTTCATTAAAGGCTTTCTGAAATGAACAATTACACCAAAAGGTGCTCTGTAGATTACAGCCACAGATAGCAAAATCATTAAAGCCTGTGGAAGTTCATGAAGTCCATCAGCACATGATAAAAACTGAATGACGTTCAGATGGAACAACTGTGAACTATAACCTATACTTGGGAAGGTATACAAAATTAATGTGGGAAACTTGTGCAAATGACAAATGTAAGACTTGGGAATACTTGAATTTAATTGTCCTTAATGCTGATTGCTAATAAAGTTTTTCTAATCTTGAGTTTCACAGTTTTATTTTAGGAATTTGAGATTTAATTTGATAAAATAATGATAGAAATATAAAATTGCATTGTAAGTTCCCTACAGGAACTGTTTTGCACATTTTGTAAAGTGCCAAAAAATTAATCAAAATGAGTACTTGAATAAAGGCATAAATTTTTAATAGAATTCTGAATTTTAGGCACCCCTGGCAAATTTCTTATTATATGCACTGGTTTTAGATATATCTTGGAACCCTTTTACCGGTCTTTGTAACACCTGGCATTTGGACCTGATATTTCCTCTTACTAAATGCTTTATATTGCCTACTCCCCTACTTCCTTTGCATAGCTAATGACTGCTCATCCTTTGTCTTCAGTTTAGCCATGGTGCTCTTCTCTGTGGTCAAACTGGAGAGGGATTAAGGTGATAGAATGGAATTGTTTTAATAACAAAGTAATCACTGACCTGAGAAGAAATGGAATATTAGGAAAATTGTCAGTACTCCCAGGCCTTTCTCTCAGGCCTTTCCTGATCTGCCCGCGACAGTATTTACCTTCAGTCCTACCTCCCTCCTTACCTTTTACTCTCACATCATCATCTTCCTCACCCCTTTTCCTGCCTTGTTGGTTTCTGGTATTACAATGGCCAAGAAGATGTAGAAGAACAGACGTCCATGATATATTGTTAGCAACAAATACCCCAGGTACCTTTAAAAGCAAATCCGATAGAGGCCTGGTTAATTGATTGTTAGGTTGTGGATATAGACTAAAGGTTAACAGAGCCATGTATCAGAATCATTCAAAGGAATGATTTCAAAATAATAAATCTTCTCCAAAATGTCTCTCTTAGCTGCAGCACCAAGCTCCTTCTATCTGAGCTCTTATAGGGCTCCAGGAAACTACTCAAGACCCATACTGAATGGGCAGGGCCCCACCTCCATGGAAATAGTCTACTCAAAATATCACCTGCAGTTGGGTGAGTCACATCTCCATGGAAACAACCGAATCCAAATATCCCACAAAACTGGATTAAAAGATTATGGCTTTCAACTTGGCAGTTGAACTCACTGCCCTCCACTCTACTGGGGACCTGACTCCCAGGGGTGTAAATCTCCCTGGTATTGCAGGATATGCCTCCCGGGGATGAATCTGGACCCAGCATCATGGGATTGAGAACATCTTGACCAAAAGGGGGATATGAAATGAAACAAAATAAGTTTCAATGGCTGAGAGATTTCAAATGGAGTCGAGAGGTCACTCTGATGGGCATTCTTATGTACTATATAGATAACCCTTTTTAGGTTTTAATGTATTGGAATAGCTAGAAGGAAGCTATCAAATTCCAACCCAGTAGCCTTGACTCTTGAAGACGATTATATAACAATGTAGCTTACAAGGGGTGAGAGTTTGTGAAAACCTTGTGGATCACACTCCCTTTATCCAGTGTATGGATGGATGAATAGAAAAATGGGGACAAAAACTAAATGAAGAATAGGGTGGGATGGGGGGATGGTTTGGGTGTTCTTTTTTACTTTAATTTTTTATTCTTAATTTTATTCTTTCTGGTGTAAGGAAAATGTTCAAAATTAGACTGGGGTGATGAATGCGCAATTATATTATGGTACTGTGAACTGTTGATTGTACACCATGGATGAATTAAAAAAAAAAAATCATATCCATAATATATCCAAACTGGCACACTGGTTAAATGAAAATTTTCTCTCTCTGTTTTAGCCGTTTCCAGTGACCAAATTCTACATAAGTTTGCACTAAAGTGCTTTGGGATAAGTGATTTATTAAATTAAATTTTTTTATGAATTGCAGCATAGTAATGTTAATGTTCTGAAAAGATTGGTGAGTCCAGATGGTACTTAAAATATTATGAAATTTAATTTGATGGATTTTTAAAAATTACATGTCCTCTCCAAACAAAAAGTATATATATTTTAAAAAACAAACTTTATTCTGTCACATACAATTAACTTACTTTAACCACTAAATAAAATATTTCTGATTTGATACATGATCATGGAGGAGAAAGCAGTTGAGTCCTTCATTAGAGATTATATAAAATTCTCATTAAATGTAACTAAATTTACCAGTGTAGTTTTGTCTACTAAACAAATCCTTATTCTGGTAGCCTTTTTGACATGAGTGTTGACTTTCAGAGAGTTTTTAGCAATGTATCTATCAGAACTTTAATATATACATTTATTGAAAAGTAAAATTCACAAATTGACATAATTCCAGTATGCCCTTTATACCAAAATAAGTTTATTGTATTTTTTGGTGTTGGTTACTTTTTCTGTTATGTTTATGCATTCAAGCAGATATTAAATTTTATCATTAATTCAGCGCCTGTTCTCTCATCAAATCCCCTTAATTACAAATTGACTCCAAGGATTACACAGCATGGATTTTAATTTTAACTGAAACAAAAAGGCAGCTTGAAAAATCATTCTTGCCTAGTAACTCATAGACATATTTTTAAATTCCTGTAATTTATTGCTTAGTATTTAAAGTTAATACAAAATCATAATGCCAATATTTTTATTCATTTATATTTATATTAAATATATATCCTAGAATGTTTTTATAGTCTTGGAAAAAAATTGTATTTTGGGGTGAACAGCTGCTTCTGGGAGTTTTTATAACTTGTATACAAGTCCTTTCTTTAGAAAATGTTGTTTGAATCTTGTACAACCACAGTTACGTATGAATTATATTTATACTATCTTGTATTTCTGCTTCCCTAACAATTTCACAAAATCATACAATATAGTTTTATATATTCTGTGGAAGTATTTCCAATATAATCCAGTATCCAGTTTCCAGTATCATTTGTGGTTTATGACTAGGTAAATCTTCACTTTTGATACTTGCTATTTTACATTGAATTCCAGAATCACTTTTTTGTACTTTACTCTCAAGATATATCAGCATTGCTTTTCTTCTTCCTAAAAGTGCTAAATTTTTTTAAATTTAGTTTTTATTTCATGAGTTATCCACTTTAAATACTGGGATGACTATTCATTTCTACTAAAACCAGAGGGTAATGAAATGGTCATGATTACATTGATCAAAAGGTACATTTGTTCATTTCACTTTTGCCCTAGTACATGATGTCAGCTTTTAACTCTGAGGTTGCTCTTCAAAAATTCACTTACTTATTCTGATTATTTTCTTGACTCTAATTTGTGTCAGTCACTTATGCCAATAGGTTTCAAGATCCGTAAGTTTTCACATAATCACTGTATTTTTAGAAGGAACAAGGAAGATTACTAAAAAGACCCAAGTATTCAAAGATAAATCATTTGTTTTTATTAAATTCTATCCCTTTAATTACCTTCAACTTTTGAGAGATCCTAAAAGAAAAAAATGAGTGTTCTTTCCAATTAAGCAGGTGTTGTATATCATATATTTTTGTAAATTTGTTTTTAAATGGTATTCCTTTATGAGTTGTTAAACTGGATTTTTATATACTGAACAATATTTAGTGTACAAATGAGCTCAGTTCATCATGGCAGAGGAAAAAATAAATTGCCTAGAAACGGATTGTTTATGTAATATTAGATGGTAATATAAACCAACAAAAGCAAGGAAATTAACTTCTAAGGCTGACACACTGCCCTTTCCTTATTTCTTTGTGCCTGTTGGTATCATGTGTGTGTTGTAATACCAAAGTACAGTGGACTTAGTAAAGAACTGTCAAACTTAATTCTAAATTTCTTAACTTTATTGGTTTATGTCACAACTTAACTTTATTATTTTGCTTCTTAATGCTATATAATGTCCTGTACGAGACAAGGCAATGCTTGGGTGGATTTGAACAAAATGGTCAAAGTTTATTTGCTTTTCGCTTATTTACAATTGATTCCCTCTGATTAGCCAAATATAATGTAGCTCTGATATTAGTTCTTTGCATTTTGAACAATATATAGTGATATAAAAATGTTATTGTCTGTCTTTACATTAATTTTTACTCATTAATTTTGTTTTATCAATTCTTATCATTTTGAAAGGGAAACATATCTTTTTATAAAAACATTTGCAGCAATAAGAAGCTACTGGTGCTTTACTAGAAATATTTAAATACACACGTATGATTTCACAAAGTAGTTCTTATATTAATTGCAAAAAGGAATTATTTGTGTAATCTTGAGGATGGCCTAAACCTCCCAAAATAACTTCCAAGATAAGTTTTTTGGGATTTGATAAATACTTGACTGTTTTCTTGACAGCATCTCTTTCTTGACAGTTATGTTAAATTCATTCTACTTTGTTTTTTTTATATTCATTAGTTAAGTAGTAGCTCATTGATTCTTAAATTCTATCTCTGCTTCTTAGGGCTGTTTCATACAGTTACAGGGACTAGATTGTTATTTCAGTATTAGAATGCTTGTTCCACTTATGACTGTAAATACATGTTTTGTAGGAGTGTGGAAATTATTTTGCTTTCTGTTTTTTGTTTTCCTCTTTAAAAGATGATTTCTACCCCTGTTTAGGGTATCCATTAGGATACACAGTTTTCTTAAAGAGAATTACATGCTGTAAAGCTTTGAAATTTTCTAAGTCTAAATCTCTCATTACATGGTAACCAAAGGAACTTAACTACTTTTTAAAGATTCATATTCATTTCTGACTTAGTAAAGTCCTGTGCTAAAACGCTACAGGAACAAAGCAGATACTTTCTGTAAAAATAATGTAATTGAGTAAATGATCTAAATATGGTCAGAAAGAAAGATTTTACTCTTAAAATCTAAAGAAAATTGTATAAAATATGGTGGAGAGGAGTGTAAGCTTGAGGGAGGTAGTAATTCTTTAAAAAGTTCTGCAGTTCTGCTTTTGTTTTATGCATTAAATATTTAATTGGCTACATATGAAAGTAGTGAAAAAGTGATCTTTTTGCTGGAGATTTGAGAACAATACTTTAAGCTCTTACTTATTTTGAGGTGTTGAAAGGTGAAACATTTGACATTTTCTTTTTGGGCAGTGCTTTAAAAAACAGAGGGCGGGAAAGAGGCGTTGCCACATCAGAGTTAAGGGTGTTTGTGGTTGTCCATGGCAGCAGCTTGAGTTTAAAAACACCTGTGTTTACTTTCCAGCTTTTCAGAATCTGCCTGAAAGTGGCCTAAGTAAGAATGGCACAGGCCTGCATGATGGCCGTGTTTTTTTATAATTCAGAAAAAGAAATAAAGTTTATAATTTTTTTCTCTGTTTCAAGCATTTAGTTCCCATCTCTCATTTTATACCTTTGCCCATATATATAGTTACATGTGTGCATAAAGTAATGCATGATTTATGTACTCTATAATATAGTCTATACATTAAAAAGACATTTTTTAGATATCTTTTTTTCATTAATCTTTTACTTTTGTTCACTGACTAGAAAAGCCGGTAGAAAATTGTACAAATGTATTTTTATTTATAATTTAAAGAAGTTTGTGAGAAAAATGAACAGAAAAATTCATAAGCCTTTTGGGGGAGAAGTGAAACAAAAATTCAGTAACCAAACAGTGACTAATGTGCTTTAAATTATTTTATTAATTTATTATCCTTCAGTAGGAATTTTGCAGTCCTTTTTATATTTGTATTTTTTCTTTGTAGGGATTATTTGTAAACATTTTTCTAAATCTACAAATACAATTTTCCCTTTGATAATTTATGTCCTTTAGTGATTTATCTAACTAAGGATATGGATTGATGATTCAATTTACATATCATTGCATAGCAGGTCATTGTTTCAGATTCATAGACATGCTTTTTAAAAATAATTATTTTATGTGCCTCTTATTGTTTTATGACATGCAAATGATGTCTACATATTATATGAAGTTTATTATTCTCAAACTTCGTTTAATAACATTGAGGTTTCACTAATTTCGTAATTTTTCATTTTCAAACCTCTATTTCTTTATTACAATAGACACAAGCTAAATGGCATGTATGCTGTAATGCAGAACATACTTCTACATTCAAATTCTTGCTTATAGAAGCAAGATATTTCCATGAGTTTGCAGTTAATGTCAAGCCTGGTTGACATGCAAAAGGAATAATTCTGTCTTTTGACAAGAGGTTGATATTCTTTATTTGCCCACATATCTGGTTTTTAACATTTGGGGTATTAGAAACCCTTTTGAGAAGTCACTGCAAACTTTGAGTCTTCTCTCTAGAAATATGATGTACAGAGAAATTTTGCATATAATTTTAAGGAATTTATTCCCGTACCAAGCCCATCTGTGAGCCTTACATTAAGAACTCCTATCCTAGGTCTTATTTTCTTTAGATAGTTGTAAACTTTTAGATTGTTTTCTTTAAAGTAGTTATTTAGGTAATTGTTAGCATAGTAAATCACAGAGAAGCACTGAGTCAAATATAGAATATTGATGAAGTGTTTAGCTGATACAAGTCACCATGATAGTTATTAAGGAACATAAAGCAGTCATTGTTTTTACTAGGCTTAAATATAAATAGTATTCTAATCATATAGTTCACATCCCATGATGTGATTATAATGAGAAAATTATAATTTGTATTTCAAATTCACTGAGGTGCTGAGATTAGGACTGAGATATCTGTGTAGACTGAGTCCTAATCTCAGCACCTCAGTGAATTCGAAATACAAATTATGATTTTCTCATTTTTTCAGAGACCTGTGGCAGTATACCTATATTATCTAAAAATAAATTCAAATAGTATTGCATAAAAGCTGCAAAAATTGAATTTGACTTCAAAACATGAATCGTTTTGGTGTAGGTAACCATCTAAGTAGAGAATGCTCAACTGCAGACAACATGTAAAGGAATTTTAGGATAACAGTAATGCTTATCACCTGAAAATAATGAAACCTTGAAGCAAGTAGCTGTAACAATCAAGGTCTGAAAATATTAAATCACTTATAAAAAAACAATACAAACAATACAAATAGTTTTTAAACTATTTTACAGGAAAAACAGTAAAATTTTAAGTGACATAAGTTATATAATAACTGAAATATGTTAACAAGGATTTCCAATGATACAATATTGTAAATAGTTTAACGTAGATTGGAAGATCTCTGAGTCAGATGAAACTGCTGAGAAAAAGGGTAATTTTATTTAAAGTTTTCCATTTTTTCATTCTTTTCTGAACTGATGAGGAAGTAAAAGGGAGAAAAGATTCTCTTATTGCTGTTAGTATATTTGCTTCCAGAAACTCTCAAATTGCTTAAGTCATGAAACCTGATACAGTATTTCTACTGGGTGTGTCATTTTTGTCTCTGTGGTAGTTCCTATCAGTTACTGAGTATATATTTGTGACCTGTGTTTCAGCCTAATTCATGTATATTCACTTTATTGCATGATGTAAGATTTATAATTCTTTAAGGAAAATTGAACATAATAATCAGTCTCAAGCACATTTTCATGTTCGCTAGGTTTAAGCCCATAACTCTGTATGCGATTACAGCAGGTTTTCTCAATCTTAAACATACCAGTTCTTTTTTGGGGATGTATTCATTATAAAGTATTGGGTGTTTTAAAATTTATACTTCCTTTAAACTAATATTTTTCCATTTAAGTCTAAAGGTGAAATGGGAAAACCTTAAGATACAGAAGATAGTAAAACATAAAATAACACTTGATATAGAAATTAGGATGACTAAACCAAGAGGAGAGAAAACCAAATATGTAACTTTTAATAATGAAAATATTTGATGATGATTATTTGAAAAATATATATTTTCTTGTCCAAAAAGAAGTGTGAAGAGAACAAAAGAATAAATCAGACCCCAGGAAGAACATTTTAAGAATTCGTAAACAATGTAACAGTTAAGAAACATTGTTGGACTCTCAGAACGGATTAGAAATACAACTTAAATTGTTCAGCATTCTTGAAGAAGCTTTATTTTGTTTAAAAGAAGACTAAGTCATAAATCACCTTTATTTTTTTTTTGTTTCAACTGATACGGCCTTTCAAGAATGTTTTAATACATTTTCTTACTGTAGTAAATTTTGTAAAGTGAATGTAATTTGTATCAAATAGGATTTACCAATTGAAAGGGTCAGAAAGCCACACACAAAATTGCTTGAAGAAAATGAAACCTATTCACGTAACTGAAAAGACCAGAATAGGGATGACTTCCAAAGACTGTTTTTTGTTTGTTTTATTTTTGTTTCAGTAACTTTATTGTGTATAATTCACATACAATAAAATGCATCTATTTAATGTGTACAGTCCAATGCATTTTGACAGATATGTGCATCTGTAAAGCCACTGCCATAATTAAGATGTGAAACCTTATCACCCACCAAAAGTTTGTACCACCCTCCAGCCTTACCTCTTTCCATCTCCAATCTCAAGCAACAACCACTTTACATGCATTTTGTCATTATAGACTAGTTTGCATTTTCTAGGATATTATATAAGTGGAGTCATGCCATATGTACTTTTGTGTCCGTCTGCTTTCAGCATGATGATTTTAAGATTCATCCATGTTGCATGTATCAATAGTTGATTCGTTTGTTAACTTCAGGAGAATCTTGCTCAAGACCTGAAAGGTTTTGTTCTACGTTGGGTTTTGTTTGCTCTGCTCTGAGTATTGGCTTTATTTTCAGGTTATGTGGAGATAGAATTTATGGCCAGCATGCTTTCCAGTTGAAGTCCAGAAGAAAAGAAAAAGTTATTGCTGAGAAATACAAACAGATATCCTGGAATTGGGACTTATTAACTTGAATTGGGTCATGTGCTTATTCAGTTATTTCTTAACTAATTGCTATGACCAAAGAATATAATATACTGACTGCCTTAGGACCGTCAAGGCCTACCCCTAAAGTTTGGTTCAAAGTGAAGGAAGAATGGTTTTCTAAAAGAAATTTGAGAAATTGTTTTACCAGAAGAACTATGAAGGAAAGAAGGGTGGCAAAAACAAACAAACCAAAACACTGTAAATAATACATTATAATAATAGGTCTACTTTTTTATGGCCAAAAAAAAAATCTATTCTGACATGTAGTAAAACTGGATTTACTTTTTCAGTTCTTAACAATTTTAACATATACATAATATATACATATATATTTACATTCTTGTTTTTATATTTACATAGATATATTATGAATAAAGACATGGTTTACATAAGGTAGATTTATGGTTTTCAAACTAGATTCCTTTGCTCTCTGGCAATCTGGATCTTTACTTATTCTCTTTCCTCTCTTTTTATGGCATATATTCTACATCCTGCTGTCTTCTGAGAATTGCTTTTTGATTCTTGAGAATCCTTTATCCACAATGAAAATCTATCTTTTTTAATGGCTTTTAGTTCTGCTTTTGGATGGAATGGAGTGATTTACACCCGTCCAGCACATCTGTCGAGAATAACTAAAACAATCATTTGTTTGAAGACATCAAGGAGCTGTTGCAGCAATGAGAACTGAAGAGGCTAAAACAGTAGAAGTACAGAACCTGGAAGTTGAGCTTATTTCTATAGCCACTTTTGCCCTGTAGGTATTTGCTAATTATCTGCTGGCAGGAATCTAAAAATTCCAGCTTTATACTTATGCTGGACCACTGCCAACGTATAGAAAATCCAGCAGATTTTTGGTAGAGATATTTACCTCAAGCACACATTCTGTATTCCCTTCTGGACATCCAGGGCTGCACAGGTTAGGTTAAAAACATTTTTAAAAAAAAAGTTTATGCAAAGCAGAATAGACTTTACAGCAGTTTTATGGGAAACAGAGGCTATAAATTGGCATCTGCCATAGTAGTTCTTCATTATATTAGGTGATCAACCTCCACTTCATCTGCCTAGCAGAGGTAAGACTGAACCCTCCAAAGAAAATAGTGTCTGGAATCTACAATTTTTTTTGTATGCAAAAGTCAGGCATTCCATTTGAAAATTACTTGTAACACACAAAAAGATGAGAACACTTGAGCAAAATCAAGAGAAATGTATACCATATAAACTAATTCAAAGTTGATACAAACATTGGAGTTAGCTGACTAGGACGTTGTAATAGCTATGATTAAAATATTTGAAAAGGTAGGGAAAAGGAAGGAGAAAATAGCTGAAAAGATGAATCATTTTACCAGAAAATTGGAATCTTTATGAAAGAATCAAATAGAAATTCTAGAATTGTAGCACACAGTATTTGAAATTACAGATGTTAAATGTGTTTAGCAGCAGAAGACAAGATTAGTAAACTAGATAACAGGTCAACAGTAGAATTTCAAAGTGAAGCACAGTGAGAAAAAAGGAGTTAGGGAAAAAATAGCTATAAAACAGGTGGGATCAGTTAAACAGTCTAACACATGTATAATTGGAGTCCCTGAAGGCGAAGAGAAAGACAGTGGGATAGAAGCAATATTTGAAGAGATACTAGCCAAAATTTTTCCCAAACTGATGGAAGACTTTCAACCCACAAATTCTTGACATTCTAAGAATTCCCAGCAGAATAAATTAAACATACATACACACATACACACACACAAACACAAATGTAAGCACAACATAGTAAAATGCTATAATACTAATAATGTCTTCTGGAGTTTGAAATGCATGTAGAATTCAAATGCATGATAACTGTATCCCAAAGGTGCGAGGTGGGTAATGGAATCATTTGTTATAAGGTTCTGTCATTACTAGGGAAGTGATAGATGTAACAATTCATATTCGACTCTTATACATAGGAGAAACAAGTTGGAATCTCTAGGGTAGCAATGAGAAATATGCTTAAGAATGTATAATTAATAAGTAATAGAAGGAATAAGTGTTATAACAAAATGGACTTGAATAACCTAAAGAAGATAATAAGAGAAAAAGAAAAAACAAGAGAGAAAGAAACCAAAATTGATATTGTAAATATAATCCGAGAGATAGGAGAAATTTGCTAAATTAAATGGACTGAATACTCCAATTAAAAGCAAGGACTGTCAGACCACATAATGAAACAAAACCCAACTGTGTACCACTTACAATAAATACACCTTGAACTATAAAGACACAAAAGGTTGAAAGTCAAAGGATGGAAAAAGATACACCATGCAAATGTTAAAAGAAAGCTGATATAAAAACAAAGTAGACTTTAAGTTAAGAATCATTATTAGAAATAAAAAAGGACATCTAGTAATGATAAAAACCAGGAAGTCCTTATTGGACTCTTGGAATGTTTTATTTGAATATCTTGAATCAAATAGACCAAAATTATGTGGTAAGTAGTTATTTTGTTTTTTAGTTCCCAAAACTGGGAATACTATGATAAGAGAATGTTAATAGGTGTTTTGAAAAATATTCTTCCCCTATAAATAAGTTTGTGTAATTATTAAAAATTAAACAAGTTTCTTTTTATCTGTGAGATTTCTCAAAGATTTGTAAGTCTGTGAAAGGAAGATTTAGTATACAGCAGGGACACTTCTGTGACCAAGGGGCCCTTTGCTCCCGTAGCACCAGTTATTATCTCCTATTGCTAGAATTTCTTGTAACCCAGTTTGGGAAATGATGGCATAAGGGAGTTTCCAATGTGGTCTGAACTATAGATCCATTACAAATTTATCACTATTATGTGATTGGGGTAGGAGGAAGACCACCAGGTACATGCAGTCCAACTATCTCTTATCCACTGTTAAGCCTAAGCTGCTATAAAAATAATAATATGTATTAATATACAAAAACCATATGAAACAACCACACAATTGAGCCAATTGACTCTAGATTTTTCTTCAATTTCCATTTTTTCCTCAGGGTACCTCAAGAATACTTGCACTATTATCTCTACTACAGCCATTTCTAACTTCTGTTATTCTTTTGTAACCCTTACCCTACTGCTATTCATCTCTTTCCCTTTCTCTCTCTCTCTCTCTCTCTCTCAGATAAACTTGCTTCTTAAGCTTCAGAGAGATAGGATCTAGTAAGTATGAACTCTCAACCTCTCGTCTTCATTTCCTTTACTCCAATCTGAGAAGAGATGATATCCCTACTTCTATTCAGGGGTGTTCTATTGCTAGTCTGTGGATCAGTTGTGTACAAAATCATCTGGAGAGCCTTTTGAAAATACAGATTTTGAGTCTTCATCCTCAAACTGGCTGGTTCAGTAGGTCTCTGATAGGGCCTGGGGATCTGTGGGATTTTGATGTATTATTATTTTGATGGCAGTTTAGGTAAGGCAACTATTTTGGGGTTTGAAGAAGTACAATGTATCAAATTTTTAATGGATTATGCTTTTTGGTGTCATGCCTATGAACTCTGCTTAAGTCTAGAATATCTATGAAGATATTCTTCTATATTTTTTTCTAAAACTTTTGTAGTTTTACATTTTACATTTAGATCTATGATCCTTTTTGAGTTAATATTTATATAAGTTATAAGACTTTGGTTGAGGGTTTTTGTTATTCATATGGATGTCCAGTTGTTTCAACACCATTTGTTGCAGAGACTTTACTTTCTCCATTGAATTGGTTTTGCACCTTTGTTAAAAAACAGTGGGCCATGTTTGTGTGGGTCAATTTCTGGACTAGTTAATCTGTTCTGTCAATCTATGTATCTGTCCTTTCACCAATACCACACTATCTTGATCACTCTGGCTTTATAGTAAGTCTTAAAATTAGGCAATGTTGTTACTCTAACTTTATTCTTTTTAAAATTGTTTTAACTATTCAAGTTTCTTTGCCTTTCCATATAAAATTTAAAATCAGCTTGTCTATATCTGCAAAAATTCCTACTGGGAGTTTGATAGGAATCGATCTAGAGATAAGCTCAGGAAGAACACATCTTTCCTGTGTCACGTCTTCCACTCATGAACATGTTATGTTTCCATTTATTATGTCTTCTTTGATTTCTTTAATCAGTGTAGTTTTAAACATACATAACTTGTACTTGTTTTGTTAAATTTACATCTCAGTATTTAATACTTTGGAGGTGTTACAAGTGGTATTGTTTTTAAATTTTTGTTTCCAACTGTATATAGCTAGAAATAGAAATGCAATTGAATTGTGTATGTTTATCTTGTATCCCATAGTGTTGATGAACTCAATTATTAGTTGTAGGGTTTTTGGAGTTTTTTCCATCGAGTCCTTGGAATTTTGTATGTAGACAATTGTGTCATCTGAAAATAGGGGCATTTTATTTCTTCTTATCCAATATCTGTGTTATCTTCCTTTTCTTGCCTTAATGTGTTGGATACAGCTCACAGTACTATATGGCACTATATTGAATAATAGTGGTGAAAATGTACATCCTTGCCTTGTTCCCAGTCTTAGGGGGAAAGCTTTCAGTCTTTCACCATTAAGTATGACGTTAGCTATAGGTTTGTTGTTGATATCTTTTATGAGAATGAGGACGTTCAATGCTCTGACTAGTTTGCTGAGAGTTTTTATTGTGAATGGATGTTGACTTTTGTCACGTTCTTTTTCTGCATCCATTGATATGATCAAGTGAAGTTATATTTAGACTGTTAATAACAAACCAGCCTTGCATTCCCGGGCTAAACCCACTTGGTCTTTTTCTATATTGCTGGATTTGATTTGCTGATATTTTTTTAGAGTTTTTGCATTTGTATTAAAAGTCTTTGTTAGATAATTCCAATGTTTGTGTCACCTTGGTATCAGCTTCTGTTGATTGTATTTCCCCAAGCAAATTGAGATTTTCATGGTTTTTCATATACTAAGTAATTTGGGATTCTGTCTTGGACATTTTGATTATGATGTTGTAAGACTGTGGGTCTTTAAATAGTATGGAGAATACTGATATTTTCGTTTTTGCATGCAATCAACATATTTAAGCTCAGGCCACAAGTTAATGGTCTGCCATTTGTGAGCTGTGTGAAATTGTGTTTGCCACCCAGCTGTTACTCTGGGACCTACACAATGGACTATCTGTTAGTTCAGTTCTCAAAGTCTTTGGTATGCTGTTTAGGATTAGATCCATGCATGCATAATTTGGGTGTGAGCCTAGGAGTTTCTAAACAACTTGATGGGGTCACCTTCCCAAACTTCTTTCTCTCTGTGGTCCTCAGTACCTTCCAGTTCCCTGCAGCTCCCTTTTTGGTCCTCCAGCCAAAAATCAAAAAGCTGAGGTTTTATATACCACAGTCTTCCTTGTACTTCCAA
The DNA here is from genome assembly GCF_015220235.1 of Choloepus didactylus. Lineage (NCBI taxonomy): Eukaryota > Metazoa > Chordata > Mammalia > Pilosa > Megalonychidae > Choloepus > Choloepus didactylus. The sequence goes on from NC_051310.1 coordinate 172,902,335, forward strand.
TTACTATGTTCACATCTGGGACCAAGTGGCAGAGGACCAGAGGAAGAAAAATGATAAACTCAGTGCTGGTCTGGTTATACTCCAAATTCTGATCTTCTTCCCCATATGCCACTATTTACCTTTCACAATCCTCAAGTAGTTGCTCCATGCATTCCACTCAGGTTTTATACCCATATTCAGTGGGAAAGAGAGGATGGAGTATACTTACTCTTACTATGAACTAGAACCCTGATTCTTCAGTTATAATTCCATTTCTCATGTTTTAGCCTCTTACTCTTTTCTAGCTTTTCCAGTGCCTATAAGATGAATTTCATGTGTGTCTCCCATAATAAATTAAAAAAATGAAAACGCAAAAAACCTTCCTGGCTACCACCCTCTTTCTCCTTCTTGACCATCCTTTTTGACAGAATAGGCAATGTTTACAGTCACCTTGAATTTGCCATTTCCTCTTTGGTTCATTATAATCAGTCACCTGCCCTCGCTACTCCACTGGAACTTCTCTGGCAAAGATCACAACATTATGAATGCAATTAACAGCACACAATGTATATATGAATATGATTAAAAGGAGGAAATTAGATTAGATTATGTGTATGGTAACAGAATAAAAAATTAAAAGAAAAATCCATGTAACTACATATGCCGGTTTGAATATATTATGTCCCCCAGAAAAAGCCATATTCTTTGATGCAATCTTGTGGGGCAGACATATTAGTGGGGATTAAGTTGGAATGTTTGGATTAGGCTGTTTCCATGGAAATGCGCCCCAACTCTGATTGGATAATTTCCATGGAGGTATGGCCCCACCCATTCAGCATGGCCTTGATTAGTTTACTAGAGCACTGTATAAGCTCAGACAGAAGGAGCAAGCTGGCTACAGCCAAGAGGGACATTTTGAAGAATGCACAGGGGCTGAGAGAGGAACCACAATTTACAGGGACATTTTGGAGACGGCCTCTGAAAGCAGACTTTTGCTCTTGAGAAGCTAAGAGAGGACAAACACCCCAAGAGCAACTGAGAATGACATTTTGGAGAGAAGCTGAAGCCTAGAGAGGAACGTCCTGGGAGAAAGCCATTTTGAAACCAGAACTCTGGAACAGATGCCAGCCACGTGCCTTCCCAGCTAACTGAGGTTTTCTGGACACCATTGGCCATCCTTCAGTGAAGGTACCCAATTGTTGATGAATTTCCTTGGACACTTTATGGCCTTAAGACAGTAACTGTGTAACCAAATAAACCCCCTTTATAAAAGCCAATCCATTTCTGGTGTTTTGCATCCCGGCAGCATTAGCAAACTAGAACAGATTTTGGTACCAGGGAAGTGGGATGCTGGTGCTGCTGAGTTTGCAAATACCAAACATGTTGAAATGGCTTTTTAAATGGATAAGGGGAAGATTCTGGAAGAATTGTGAGGAGCTTGATAGAAAAGGCCTATAGTGCTTTGAAGAGACAGTTTGTGGAAATATGGACTCTAAAGATACTTCTGATGAGGTCTTGAGCAGAAATGATGGAAGTGTCATTGCAAACTGGAAGGAAGGTGATCCTTATTTTAAAGTGACAGAGTATTTGGCAAAATTGAGTCCTGGTGTTGGATAGAAGTTAGAATTTGAAAGTGACAACCTGGAATATTTAGCTGATGAGATCTCCAAGCAAAACATAGAAGAAGTAGCCTGGCTTCTACTTGCAGCTTATAGTAAAATGCAACAGAACGGAGATAAACTTAGAACTGAACTCTTGGGTTCAAAGAAACCAGAAGCTGATGGTTTGGAAAATTCCGGGCTTCCAGGAGGTGAAACTCTAGAAGCTACAGCCCAACATGAGGATTTAACCAAACATGTAACCCAACTGCCATTTCAGTACAAGCCAGGATTGGAGATGGAGTTATACAGAAAGGATTTGTGGAAACTCCTGTTGTCTGATGGCTTTGACCCCTGTGTGCTTCATGTGAAGCCAACAGAATTTTTTCGAGATCTTTATAGATGGAGCTGCTGTCGGTCTGGACTGGAGGAGACAGACAAGGAACAAATTGAAGAAAAGATTTCTTCAAAGACAGAGCCATGGAGGTTGAGGTCTGGAGTCAAGAGGTTTTGGGCTGGGAGAGTGGAGTGGCCCACATGCATGGAAAAGGTGAGTTTGCCCCAGAGGTCAAGGGTGGGCCTTCCACCTTGATGTTCAGGAAAGGTGTTGCCACCTCAGGCCTCAAAGAGGGTGGAGCACATTCCCAGGGGACTGGGGAGAACCTGGCCACCACCACACTGTTCTGAAGGGGTTGAGCATGTGCCCCAGAGATGGAAGAGAATCCGGGTGCTGCCCCAGTTTTTGAGGAGGGTGGGGCTGAGAAGGTAGTCTCCCCAGTGTGTGGATATGTTGGAGCATTCACCCCAGTGTTTGGAGAGGAAAGGGCTGCTGCAAAGGCCCTTAGGAAGGGTTAGACTCCCACTCTCTCAAGCCCAAAGGATGCAACTTTGTTCTGTAAATAAGACTTTGAAATCAAATGGAGTTTGCCCTGTAGGTTTTAGGAACTGTTAACCCTGTTTTCCTTATGGCAATGGGAATGTTTACCCTATGACTGTCCCACCTTTGTATTTTGGAAGTATATAACTTGTTCTATGTTTCACAGGTACAGAGCGAAAGGAGACTTTTGCTTTTGGACAGACTATGCTTGTAACTCATTTTGATGGGATCTTGTACTTGCCTATTGTTACTGAAATGATTTAAGTTTCTGTGATATTGTGATGGGATGAATGTATTTTGTATTTAGAAAGAATATGTTTTTCTGGGGTCCAGGAGGTGGAATGTGCTGGTTTGAATGTATTATGTCCCCCTGAAAAAGCCATATTTTTTGATGCAATCTTCTGGGACAGACATATTAGTGGGGATTAAGTTGGAATGTTTGGATTAGGTTGTTTCCATGGAAATGTGCCCAACCCAACTATGGGTGATAACTCTGATTGGATAGTTTCCATGGAGGTTTGGCCCCACCCATTCAGTATGGGCCTTGATTAGTTAGTTTACTAATTAGTTTACTAGAGCACTATATATGCTCAGACAGAAGGAGTGAGCTTGCTACAACCAAGAGGGACACTTTGAAGAATGCACAGGGGCTGAGAGAGGAACCGCAAAGCAGACCTTTGCTCTGGAGAAGCTAAGAGAAGACAAATGCTCCAGGTACAACTGAGAGTGACATTTTGGAGAGAAGCTGAAGCCTAGAGAGGAATGTCCTGGGAGAAAGCCATTCAGAAACCAGAACTCTGGAGCAGATGCCAGCCACGTGCCTTCCCAGCTAACCGAGGTTTTCTGGACACCATTGGCCATCCTCCATTGAAGGTACCCAATTGCTGATGCATTACCTTGGATACTTTATAGCCTTAGGACTGTAACTTTGTAACCAAATAAACCCCCTTTATAAAAGCCAATCTATTTCTGGTATTTTGCATTCCGGCAACATTAGCAAACTAGAACACCTACACTACACAGTAAATCCTAATTTAAACTGTGGACCTTAATTAATGGTACAATTATAAAATGTGCTATCATCAGTTGTAACCAGTGGGGTATATGTGAAAATCCTCTAATTATGCATGATTGTTCTGTAAACTCACAACTTCTCTAATTAAAAAAGGAGGAAGGGAGGTCCAGTAGACTGTTTTACAGTTTTATTTGTTGAGACACTTGACATTGTTACTCACCTTCTTCTGCTAGAAATCTGCATTTCGTAACTTCTATTTTGTCTCCTTTCTCTGTTTCCCTTTTTCTGGTACTTCCATTACGATTATTTAAATTTAGATGGCCCCTAAGTATAATGCCTTTGACCCTCTTCTCATATGTTTTCCTTGGTTTCAGCTACCACCAATATACTGTCAAGTTCCTATTTCTAGTCCTGGTTCACCCTTTAACATTCTCTGTGATTCTTAGTATCCTAGATGACTGTTACATTGATGTACTTGCAGTTTTCTGACTATACTTTGTTTACTTGCAGTTTTCTAGGTAAACTGTGTTTCTTTGTGGATTATGTCTTTACATGTGCTGTTTCTTCTGCCTTGAGCACATTTTTCTCTTTATTCATCTAGCTAACTCATCCTTCAAAATTCTACTGGCATTTTTAATCACTTCTCATCACTTAGTTTGACTTTATTTATTCACCTCTGGGTTCCCATTGTCACGTTTTTCTCATACTTGCAGTATTTTCTGAGTAGACTGTGGCCTTCTGAATGTAGAAACTATGTCTCTTAGTTCTGTCTCTGCATTACATCATATTGTTTAACATAAAACTGTTGTTCAGTATGTATTTTGGATAGAATGGAAACTGGGAGGCCAGTTAAGATGGTATTCCAAGAATCTCCATGATGGAGAATGGGAATAGGAAAGAATAAGTGAGACATTTTGAAATAGGTAGCAAAACTTTCTGATATGGGAAATGGAGAGGTTTAAGCCATCGTCAAGTTTTCAAGACTGGTTAAATGGGGAAATGGTGATGTCACTGATAAAGACAGCGAACTTGAGAAGTCATCTGATTTTGGATACAAATGAGTTAAGATGCTGCTTTTAAAGCATAAGGAAGATATATAGTTGATATTGAAAGATACTGGTAAGTCTCTTCTGATAATGTCTTTATTGAAGGACAGGACAAAATTCAATAAATACTCTGAGAAACCTATAGTAATTCCCTGTAGAATCAATATCATGATCCAAAAGGATAATTTGCCATTTGTACGGAAGCAAAGGAAATACAACTTTAAAAGGTTTGAATGAAGAATAGAAAAATAAGCAATTAAAGAAGATGAAATCAGTCAAAGTGGAACTTTGAGGAGACAGTAGTGGTAGTAACACCAAGTTAAAAATCAGGATGGGGGAGACAGAAGAAGATGGTGGCATAGAGAGGAGTGGAAGTTAGTTAGTCCCCCAGGTGCAACTAATAAATAACCAGGAACAACTAGTAAATGATCTGGAATAACTGCTGGGGGACAAGCATGACTGTCCACATATTGTGCACCAACCTGGATTCGGAGGAATGCCTGAGATCGCAGGGTGGAATCTGTGAGTAGAAACTGCAGATCTGAGCTGGGATCCCCCTCCCCCATGGCAGCCCAAATGGAAAAGCCTCATTGTGATAGAGAGCAGCACTCTCTGAACAAGCGAGTATACCTCAGTCCAGCTCCAACTGGGGTTTTAATTGGCAGACATGGACTGATCAATGCAAGCTGCAAATCCCCAACAAGCAGACACAGGCTTTTCATGGTGACTCACCTTGAAGAGCCAGGGCACTCCTTGTCTTGGGAGGGGGAACCCAGAGGACTGGGTGCTATCTCTGGCTGACAGGTGAAACTGGGAGCTGTGGGCTGACCCTGAAAGGGGTTGACCCTGAAAGGGGGCTTTCTGTCCCTTTTTCTCTCTCTCAACCTGAGCAGCTCAGTGGAGAAAGCCTCAGCCATTTTCATCTTGCAGCGCTCTGACCCCCACAAGGGTGGAGATAGCAGAGTCAGAGAGACAAAGAACCTATGTATATGCAAATAAAAACTCCCTACAGGACATATTTTCCCTAAGAGGAAAGAAGTGGTGCCCAGATCTACTACCTGTCTTCCATTCAGAACCAGACCCCAGAGCCTGGGGCAAAACAGCCATGGGCCACACCTCCTTACTCCAGTCACGATCTACAGGATGACAGGCACCACCTGCTGGGCAGGTTAGGAAAAGTACACTGACTTGAGGCATCACAGAGTGTGTCAGTCCTCTAAGACACACCCTCAGGGAAACCTTGTACTGAATGTTTCTTCCTTCTGGGACCTGAGCCTGTTCTGGTCTGGGAAAACCTGATTGAGATAACCAGGGAAACCAGATGCCTGGACAACAGAAAACTACAACCTACACTAAGAAAAATGAAGTTATGGCCCAATCAAAGGAACAAACTTAAACTTCAGCTGAGATACAGGAATTGAAACAAGTAATGCTAAATCAATGCAAAAAGTTTAGGGAAGATATGGCAAAGACATGAAAGCTATGAAGAAGACATTGGGCATACATAAGGTAGAAATCGAAAGTTCGAATAAACAACTAGCAGAATCTATGGAAATGAAAGGCACAACACAAGAGACAAAAGATACAATGGAAACATACACAGCAGATCTCAAGAGACAGAAGAAAACACCCAGGAACTGGAGAACAAGACACCTGAAATCCTACACACAAAAGACCAGATAGGGAAAAGAATGAAAAAATAGGAGCAAAGTCTCAGAGAATTGCATGACAACATGAAAGACATGAATGTACATGTCATGGGTGTCCCAAAAGGAGAAGAGAAGGGAAAAGGGGCAGAAGCAATAATAGAGGAAATAATCAATGAAAATTCCCCACCTCTTATGAAAGATGTAAAATTACAGATCAAAGAAGGGCAGCATACCCCAAACAGAATAGATCTGAATAGACCTATGCCAAGACACTTAGTAATCAGATTTTCAAATGTCAAAGACAAAGAGAGAATCCTGAAAGCAGCAAAAGAAAAGCAATCCATCACCTACAAAGACAGCTTGATAAGACTATGTGCAGATTTCTCAGCAGAAACCATGGAGGCAAGAAGGAAGTGGTGTGATATATTTAAGATATACTGAAAGAGAAAAACCACCAACCAAGAGTCCTATGTCCAGCAAAAGTGTCCTTCAAATATGAGGGTGAGTTTAGAATATTCTCTGACAAACAGACAATGACAGAGTTTGTGAACAAGATATCTGCGCTACAGGAAATAATAAAGGGAGCACTACAGACAGATAGGAAAAGGCAGGAGTGAGAGGTTTGGAACAATTTTGGGTGATGGTAGCACAGCAATGTTAATTACACTTAACAGAGATACCTGTGAGTATGGTTGAAAGACAAAGGTTAGGAGCATGTGGGACACCAGAAGGAAAGAGGAAAGAAAAAGACTGGGACTGTATAACTCAGTGAAACCTAGAGTGTTCAACAATTGAAATAAAATGTACAAATATGTTTTTTTCACGAGGGAGAACAAATGAATATCAGCCTTGCAAGGTGTTAAAAATAGATAGGTATTGGGGGAAAATACAGTCAGTGTAAACTAGAGACTATAATTAACAGAAACATTGTATTATGCTTCCTTTAATGTAACAAAGGTAATATACCAAGGCTACATGCATGTAAGAGGCATGAGGGTGGGGTATGGGAGTCTTGGCATTGGTAATGTTGTCTGAGTCTTTATTCTACTTTAGTTTAATGTTATCTTTCCTTTTGTTGCTTCCTAGCTGTCATGTTTTTTCTCTCTCTCTTTTCTTTTTCTTTTGTCTCTCTGCCCTCTTTGACTCTTCCTCCTGCTTTGTGGAAGAGATGGAGATGTCCTTATATAGATAGTGGTGAGGGTGGTGAATATGTGACTATACAGGGAATCATCAGTTGTTTACTTAGGATGGACTGTGTGGTGTGTGAACAGACTGTCTTAAAAAAATGGGTTAATGAAGAAACCTTGAGGGCACTATATGAGTGAAATAAGTCAGGCACATAAGGACAAATATTGCAGGGTCTCACTGATATGAACTAATTATAATATGTAAACTCCTAGACATGAAATGTAAGTTACCAGGTATAGAAAGAGGCTCAAGAATGGGGAGCGGTTGCTTAGTATGAGCAAAATGTTCCACTAGAGTGAACTTAAATGTTTGCAGATGAACAGAGGTGATGGTAGCATGTTGTGAGAATAACTAACAATGCTGAATGGTGCGTGAATGGGGTGGAAAGAGGAAGCTCAGGGTCATGTATGTCCCCAGAAGGAAAGTTGGAGGTTAAAAGATGGGAATGTATAAAATGGTGAATCTTGTGGTGGGCAATGTCTGTGATGAACTGTACAAATATTAGAAATCTCTTTCGTGAACCAGAACAAATGTATGACACTATTCCTAGAAGTTAATAATAGAGGGGCATATAGGGAAAAATATACCTATTGCAAACTATATACTACAGTTAGTAGTATTTTAACGTTCTTTCATCAACAGTAACAAATGTACTATACCAATACTGAGTCAACAATGGAGGGGCAGTGTTTAGGGATATGTGAGGATTCCGTTTTTTGTGTTTATTTCTTTTCCGAAGTAATGAAAATGTTCTAAGAATTGAACAAAAAATTAGTTGTGGTGATGGATGCACAGCTGTATGGTGGTACCGGGGCAATTGATTGTACACTTTGGATCTCTGGATAATTGCATGGGTATGTGAACAATCACAGTTTAAAAAAAAATGCAAAAAAATAAAAATAAAAATGACTTGGTTCTATTTGAAAGCAGGAAATAAGGAGTAAGGAATTGAGTAAATCTCGATGGCTTTGTTTATTTTTAGCATGACTGCCTGAGCTCTAATGAATCCTCTCAGATCTTGGAAAGAAGCTACGTCTGTCCAGTTAATGATTGTGCCCTAAGAGAAACTTTCCCATCTTCCTTATGAAGAAACTACTACTCTCTACTGCTCGTCACCACTAATCCAAATATGACAGTTCTGAAATGTGCTGAGGAAACCCGTATCATTTGATTGAATAAGCATGAGAGCCTGTGATTCAGGGAATTTAGTTGCTTCAGGGAAAAAGAACACATTTACACACAGTTGGTTCCAATTGAGATTGTTTTATTGAAAGAAAGAAAAGAAAATTTTAAGAATTGGAATAATACTTCTTAAGAGACTCAAAAAGATTTTGAAGAAATGATTTTTTAATGGCAGAATTTTAAATACAATGATATACAATAATATAATGATCAGGGACAAAAGTCTTATTAGTGGTCTAGAAGAACAAATGGAGGAACACTGAGCAAAAATACAAACAAATGGAGTAAAATGATAAGAAACAAAGAAAGCCTAATATGTAGAAAACAGGAGTAACTATAAGAGAGAAAAAGAGTAGATGTGAGAGAAACTGTATTAAAAGAAATAATGGAAGGAAATTTTCCTGAGCTGAAGAAAGACTTGGCTTATCGGATTTAAAGTATATCGCAAGGAGTGGGTAGAAAAAAAGTTTTTATGACGTATTTACTTAAGTGAATTTGCATACATTTGTTACATATACAGACATACTTTGGTAAAATATCTGTACTCTAATGATAAAAAGAAAATGCTAACACCTATCCAGTATAAAATTGATTTATAAAGGAAAGAACATACTGGCATTAAATTTCTTACCTGCAACACTGGAAAGTAGGACAGTGGAATTATGTTTATAAACCTCAGAGGAAAAAAACTGTACTTTAAACATATCATATCTAGTAAAAAATATCATTTTATATTGGGGGGAGGAGACTTTTCTGGGGGGAATTATTTAAGAAATATTGTAGCCAAAAGAAAATTAAATCAAAACAGAATTTGAAGTTACATACAAATAAGAAAAATCCAAAACATGGCATGGAACTACAGTTTTAAGTTATTCCAAGGAAAGTATAGAAGTGGGGGGTGAGGATGGAAGAGATAAATGGGAAAAATGCTAAAGATCTTATTTCTGCTTTAAAAGTTTTTCCTTTATCAGATCAATCAGTTATGAGATTATATAAAACTGGAATTAGTGTCTTAAATATGATATTTGGTAACAGGAAGTTGATCATTTCAGTTAAGAGAATAAATATTCCTATTCTTTGGGATAAGTATGTGTCTTAATTTCCTAGGGCTGCCATAACATTATAAGTACCATACACTGAATGGCTTGAAACAACAGAGTTTTATTGTCTCATAGTTCTGGAAGCTCTACGTCCAAAATCAAGGTTTTGGCAGGGCCATGCTTTCTCTGAAGTCTGTAGGGAAGAATCTGTTCCATGATTCTCTCCTGGCTACTGGCAGTGGCTTGCTAGCAATCCATGACTTTCTTTGCCTCATTCATCACATCTTTTTCCCTCTGTCTGTGTTTCTCCCCTTATAAGGACACCAGTCATATTGGACCTTATTTCCAAATAAGGTCACATTTACAGGACAGGGGTTTAGTACCTGAACATGTCTTGGGGACACAATTCAACTCATAACAGTATGCTAGATTAAATAAATCATATCTTTATGTTACATGATTTAATTTTTAAAAAATTTACTTTGAGAACTTATTAAACATGTATCTTCCTGATTTTTAATGTGTTTTATTCATTGAAAATGTTTAATGAGAGTTTATTTCATGATACATGCTGGGAATATAAAATGGAAAAGAAATTTGCAGTTATTGGGGAGGTAAATGTACCAAAAAATGGAGATTAAATTAGATGAATGCTATAATAGATACATACAGAAGATGAAGTGAAGCACTGGAAAAGAAACAGCAAGTCTTTTTGAAGGAGATATGAAAAGTATAACTGAGGAAACATAAGTCTGCTGATGAGCAAGATAGAAAAGGCATGCTGAACAGTGGGAACATATGTTATGAATGAGAAAATGCAGGTATTTATCCTGGGTAATTTAGCTATACAGTGAAATTCTTGCATTGAAATTGGTGGGAAAATGAGATGTCTCAGATACTCCCTGTTGAAATCATCTCTGAATTCTTGAGTCCTGTTCTGGGTTAATGCCTGGGTACATTTAAATTTCAAAAAAGGCAGCACTTAGAGGAATTGTGAACAGCAATTACATGTTCACTATATATTGTCAGTTTTTTGCTGGGGAGAGAAGCTATATATCTCCTGGCTTATTTTTAAGCAGCAGTGAGCTTAGAAACATGGCTTCAAACTAGGTTTCACTCTACCTTCCCTCTTTAGGTCATCTATGATATAATGAGGAAAGGATAGCCTTCTTGCTTCAGTAGAAGTCATGTTGCCCTGCATGGTTAATAAGACGTGGTGGGCTTATTAGACAGTAATCCCAACCCATTCTTTTCCATAGAGAAGCGAAACGCATGATAGGCTGCTATATCACTTGCATATTTTTCCAATATTCCTTCCTAGTGCAGAGGGAAAGGAGGGTTACTCTAATGTCAGGGCAGAAGTTATTTACTGTTATTACTACTGTGTTGAGAAATTAGGTCTTAGAATTGAGAAGTCACAGAATAAATTCTATGGCCTATTAAAGATTTTCAAACATAAAATCTAACAGTTTGTTCCTCTATTTACATATTATTAGCTTCCATGTATCGGGATTCCCTATAAATAATAGAATCTTAAATATTACAAATTCTAAGGGAGGTTGGTTTTTGTGTGTTTGTGATGTGCTTATCTCTTTTGTTTTGTTACTATATGAATGTTGAAATCTCTATTTTAGGAAACAGTTGCATAGAATGTGGTGACTGAGTTTGCTAGCTAATTTTTATTTTTCAGTCAGGCATCCATAGAGCCCAAGTGGAAACCTAAATAATACTGCTTTAGAAAGTTTGCTTTTATTAATTTTTATTATAACCTCTCTGGGTTAAATAATTTATTTAAAAGTTGTTTTATGTTTCTGTTTGTGTTAATTGTCCTGATGCCTAACTGAGGCATTCAGAACTGATAATCAGTAGGCTTTTCTATTTAATGCTGGAGGAACAAGCTGCTTATGATGACCCAACAGAGACATGAGGAAGGTTTGTGAAAGGGGTGTATTCATCCAGCTCTAATCCTTGTTTTCAGAAAGGCAGTGTCTTTAAGTGTTCTCTAATTAGTGAATAGATATGGTTGTATATTCTTGTAGACACTTCTTTTGTAGTACACAGATGAATTGCCTGGCTTCTTTAAGTCTTTATTTTATATTTCTTTTTTAAATGAAATTTTAATGTGGACATTTAAATATAGAAAAGAGTAAAAGTAATTTTAAAACATGTAATTATTGCTATTTTATTTGTATGATCCATTGTGATAATTCTTTATTATCATCATGATTAGAGACTTAAATATTTTATATTATAAAATAGTTTCTACAAAATAAATTGTGGTTTTGTGTTTTTTTTTTTTTTTTTTTCTGTTTGCTTCTTTGCTTTGTTGATCTCTTTGTATATATGAAATAATGTTTACTGCTATGAAATAAATTCTTTTTGGGTTTGGTAAAATTGCGTCTATCAGTCACCTAGGAAATGTAAGCTAGGGAACAAGACACTGATATTTAGGCCTACCAAGAGGAAATATATTGCTTCAGTGAACTGAATATAAAACATGATCAGCAAAAACACCTGGAAATAAAAAAAGAACAGATTTTAGTTATGCTTCTCTTTTTCAAAGAACTTAAGTGCTTAGCTATTATTGTTGGTACTAAAGAAGTGAGTTGGCAGTGACATTTGAAATATGATAAATAAAAGCCCACAGAATGTCTGCTTCTACTTTTAGCACTTGTCTGACTCCTCCTCCAGAAATTGCAAAATGGAAACTACCATATAGTTAATGCTGCTGTAATATATCAACCTTACTTCTTACAACAAATGTATCCCCTCTTAATGTATAATGATAAAGCCATGATTATTGAAATGGCCAAAGTTATTGAAACTGAGGGATAGAGCTTTTTTTTTTTTTTTTGCCTTTATCACCTGTATTATTAATTGGAGATAATTACTGCAGAGCAGCTGGCTGTTGGTTTTAGGGAGCATCAATTGTTCTTCTCACCCAGCTGTTGACTAATAAGGATAGTCAACACATCTGTTTCAACAGCTGGTAATTAACAAAAGCCTAATTGCTGCAACTCTTTTAATGTCCAATCTCTGAAAGAGAAGGGATGTAGAGGAATATTATTTACTTTGTACTCTGCACTTTCTGAAACCAGTTTCTCTTTCTTCTTTCTCCCCCAACTTTTTTTTTTTTTTTTTTTTTTTTTTTTCACTTTGAACACCACTGCCTTTGTATGAACATTGAATGGCAGGAGAACACAATATGGTAATCCAGAGCTTAACTTTTTCAGATCTTTGTTGGTGTTTCTTATTGCAACATTTCTTTGCTAACTTGCAAGATAAAATGGATCAAAAGCATTTTGAGTAGTTCCATCCAACAGTTAAAATTCACAGCAGTGTGGCCTAGGCTGTATTGCTGCTGCCTGCAGCATCCAAAACGAAACAGGGAATTCTTTTTTCTTATGTTTTCACATGCTTAGGAAAGACTCCCAAATAATTTCCACATTTAGGAAGAGTTCATATCCAGAATTTTTGTTTAAATTATTACATATGTTAATTAAAATAAATGAAGTCAGACTTAACAAGCCTTCTATTCTTTTGGTTAAAAACTAGTTAAACTCTCAGTTCTTAAAAATTGTAGTTTGCCTGTGTGCCCTTATGTCAGCCTTTTAGTATATTCATAAATCTTGATTGGTCTTTTTTTTTTTTTAACTGTAATTTGGTCTTTGTAAAAATTTGCCTTTAATTCAGATAGCTTCAGTTGTTTCTGTTGAGTTTTAAAATAAATAAAAGTTACTGGTTTGGTCTTAGAGATCTGAATAAAACTGTTACACAAATGAGAGACTTAAAGAAGTTAACACTTCTTTTACTTTAATTCTTTCATTACTCTTATTTAATTATGAACTGTTTCAGTAAAACTATTGTCCATATAGCCTTGGTTATTATAAATGGCTATAAACCTTTATATTTAGGCTTTTTTTTACAATTATAAATTTTGCTAGTTATATATTAATGTGTACATATCAAAAGTCTGTCCGTCTCCTGTTTTATATTTGCCATGTAAAATATAACCTCATAAGCTGTTATTTCCCTTTCATTGAGACTTTTGTTTTCAGTTATCATGGCTGATTTTTCAATAACTATTTTACATTTACTTTTAATATTTTCTTTGTAGCCTCTATCTATAAAAACTTTTTAACAAATGAAAAAATATTTTTATTAATTGGAGATAACATAATCATACTGATTTCCCTTTTAATACATTCATAAAATTTTAGAGTAAAGCTGAGGTTAATTTGATAGACAATGATTATGGTACTTATTTAATATGAGTATCCCCAAAGTTCTTAGTTAAAATATTATGTTAGTCATGTTCACTTGACTGAAATCGCTTCCCTAACTTTTCAGTTGGCAGTACTTCTATGCAGGCAGTCTTTAATTGTCTGTTAGGTGTGTTGAAAGGTATAGGAGAAATTCTACCCAAATGCTTGCTGTGGACTGAATTGCAGATTGCATAATTTCAAAAATTTTTGCTGGCAAGACAGGTTTAGTTCAGCAGGTGTTCAGGTGATGAAGTGTACTATAGGTACAGTGAAAAAACATGCACAATCCTAAACAAATAAACAAAATACTGCTGGCTAAAATTCTAACTAAACAGAAGGGCAATGGCATGTAGAGAAATGTTTACTATGAAATCACAGTGGAGGGGAATATTGTCAATTGGAGAAATGTTTGTTTCTTGAGTTTAAATAAGAATTTAATTTTCTGTGTGTGCTCATGTTCTTAGGTGGTACCGTGCAAAGTAAGCTTATTGAAAGGATTGTATCATGCTTGAGAAAGGAGAATGGACTTTTTGGGGGAACCAGCATTCCAGCTGATGCTCTAAGTGTTTTTGTATATAAAATATTTTTTTCTAAGAAAATGACCTCAGGAATCCAGGTGGTGGTACAACAATATTCAATATCATAATACATATTTTCTGAGCATGGTATTATATGATTAACCTATTTTCTGGGTGTAAAGGAGGCAAATATCATTAAGCATTGGAGGGATTATTTGTGAGGCCAAGGAAATAGTCATTTTTTGTACATATCAGTATGAATGACTTTTGGAGTTGTATTCAGGAAATCTCAGGAGCCAGATACCTGACTTGCATCTAACCAGCCAAAAATTTAAGGGCGTGGTAATATCTTCTAAGACAGAGTTCATTTAACTTAAAGGATATAAGGAAAAGATAAAGCCTCTACATCTGAATTAATGGACAAAGAAATCATTCAAGGCAGATGTTAAATTACTCAGGGCTTGAAATGTGTATGATATCAGACACTAAAAATAAAAAGAGAAGCTTTCAAAGTAATGACAGTGTGTGGGAAAAGGACTAAAAATTTGAGTCAGTAATGTAATCTCTGGAATAATCACAGTAGGCTATAATGACCTATATGGAAGATAGGAAAGAGGTTGGCAGAGTTGCTAATGTAGAGAGTCAGGATTGTATACTGATCTGGTAATCAAGAGTTCTGGGTTCTGATTCTTATTCTGCCACTAACTCGTTTATAACCTTATACACAGAGAGGGTTTTAGTAAATCATTTCCTAACAAGTGATTCTTCAAGCCTGTGGATTTTTTTTCCTAAAGGGTTCATGTTGTTAAAAGCAGTAATGGGAAATGTTTCAGTTTCTTTTTTTAAAAATTTTATCAATCAGATAACTACTTACATATCCCTTCCTCTTTAAAAAAGGAAAAAAGGAAGAATTTGTAAACCTGTGACTTAATGTTAAGTTAGAATATGTGGCAGTTATTGGAAATCAGAGATGCAAGTTTATTACTCAGCTAAACAATGCTACCTAGCTACTGTAATGATTCTAACCATTAAACTTTTAAATAGTTTTAATTCTTATTTAATTTAGTGTTTAATGTAGAACATGAGAGACCATTTGTTTCGGTTTGCTAAAGCTGATGAAATGCAATACACCAGAAATGGATTGGCTTTTACAATGGGGATTTATTAGTTTACAAGTTTACAATTCTAAGGCCATGAAAATGTCCAAATTAAGGCATCATCAGGATGATACCATCCCTGAAGACCAGTTACCAGAGGACTTGGTCTCCTCTTTTGCATAGCAAGGCACATGGTGACATCTCCTGGTCCTTCTGTCCCGGGTTTCGTTGTTGCCAGCTTCTGGCTTCAGTTGCTTCCTCTCTCAGCTTCTGTGGGTATGTCGTTGTCTCTCAGCTTCTCTGGGGGTTTTTCCATAAGCTTCTCTGGGTTTTCTGTGAGTCCTTTACCCTTTTATAAAGGACTCCAGGAAAAGGATTAAGACCCATCTTGATTGAGGTGGGTCACATCATAATTGAAATAACCTAATCAAAAGCTCACACCCACAATAGGTCTACACCTACAGGAATGGATTAAAAGAACATGACCTTTTCTGGGGTACATAACAGCTTCAAACTACCACTCCATTATTTAAAGACAGGAAGTAAAAGAAACACCTTATTATGGAAGTTGATGGAGAGCTTAAAAGTGATGATTTTAGAAATTTACCTCATAATGCTCTTAACCATCTGATCAAAATTCTTATATAGTCCTAGTTCGTGTCTCTCCAGTACTTTCAAAAAAAAAAAAAAAACAATGTTGAAGGAGAAAATTATTGTTAGGCAGATTCTATCCAAAATTTAACTCTACTTTTTTATATATTGGAATTTTAAACTAGATACACCCACATTGACTTATTTTCAGAGAACAGCTTGCAAATATCAATCAGAAACCTTTCTTTATCCTTTTAATGTAAAAGTCCAGAAAATATTAAAATATAGAATAAACCCTGTTAATATTTTAGTGTACCAAATGTAAGAATTTCAAACATCAGGTTATAAAAGTTTTGGTCTATTTTTGATGGCATCATTTGTTAAATTTCAGTATAGACTTTTGCTTCCTGCAGGGTGGCAGGAAGATACTGCAGGTAGCCTCCTGCTGCTAAACTACTAGGTCCTTGATGAAACATGTTTCTTATGCATTTCACTCACAAAAAAATAGAAGAAATCTCAAAGGATTTTACTCCATCAAAACATGGGAGTTGAACCAGAGGCAACTCTCATACTAGTAGTAAGGAAACAGAATGGCCACAGCTGCACTAAGAGCAAACATCTATTGCAGCACTTTGATCTACAATTGGAATCCTAATCCTTGAACCAGCAGCAATGCTAAGGAGCTGAACCAGAAACTCTTGCGTTAATCCAGGCCTCTTGAACTTTCTGATAATTGTCTCTGGTTCACTGCTGAAACAGACACAAGGCCTCCTCAGAAGAAGACATCCTCAATTTAGTCCAATAGGATTCCCACAGATGATTATTAAGAAAATATGAATTCACAATCAAAGGTCAATCAAGCACATGAGGAAGAAAACCATTATATGCAGTCAATAAACACAATAAACCCAAAGGATACAACAAACAAAAAAGTGAAATAAAGAATATAGAATAGCTTTGTATGAAATGTTTTAATGAAAATGTTTAAATATTTAAATGAATATCACAACCACGAGTATACAACAAGAGTCTTCTAGGAAACATAGGCAGATCTGAAAAAGAACCAAATGCAAGTTCTAAAAATAAAAAATAAAAAAATTGAAGTAAAACATTCTAGGACAGCTTAAATATTAGATTATGCACAGCTAAGGAAAGAATTAGTGAGCTGCAAGACCTTAGCATTGAAGTATATATGAAAAATTACTCACAATACAATGCAGAAAGATGAAAGAAAAATTAAGAGGTTAAGATGTAAGATGGTTCAAAAAACATTTAATTGGCTTCCAGAAGGACAGAATAAAGACAATCTAGGAAAAGCAATGTTAGAACTGGTAATGCCTGAGAATTTTATAAAACTGATGGATGATACCCATCTACAGAAAGATTAAAAATAAATCCACACCTAATCACATATTAATGAAACTGAAGCATTCTGACATCAAGGAGACAATCATAAAAGTAGCTAGCCAGAGGAAAAAGACAGATTACTTTCAAATAAGCAACAATTACATTTACAGATGACTTTTCAACAGAAAAATGGGAATTAGGGGACACTGGAATAATGTCTTCAGTGTGCTGAAAGAAAATAACTGCCCTTCTAGAATTATACCACCCAGCATGAATAGTCTTCAAGAATGGATATGAAATAAAGATACTTGCAAACAAAAACTGTTAGTCATCTGAAGCTTTTAGGAAGTGTTGTTGAGGAACATGATCCTATAAAAAAGGTTAGAGACCAAGAAGGAATGGTATATGAAAGTAAAGTGACAAATATAAATGAACATTGACTCAGCAAAATAATATTAATAATTTTCCTTGGGGTTTAAAACTATATAAAAAGGAAGCTTTAGATAACATTTTTTAAAGTAGCATATAAATCAAGAGGGGAGTATATAGAGGTAGAGGGTTTTAAGGTCCCTTCATTGTTCAGGAATACAAGAAGGTATTGGTTAATATATTTTTAATAAGTCAGAGTTGCATCTTGAAATATCTGGGCTAAACTGAAAAGAACAGAAAAGGCATATATAACAAAATTATATAGGTGAAAAATGGCATGATTAAGAGAAGTCAATCCAAAACATAGCAAGAAAAGGCAACTTTTTAAAAAAGGGAGCATGGAACTAGTGAGACAAGTAGAACACATTTAATAAGATGATATATTTAAACCCAAATTTTTTATTATTTAATTACATTAAATGGAACCAAATATTTCAGCTAAAAGATAAGATTGTTAGACTGGGCAGTAATATATTATGTTTACAAGAGTAGCATCTAAACCTAGGCATACAAAAATATTGAAATTAAGATGACAGAAAAAAAGATATGCCATTCAAACACCAGTCAAAAGAAAGTTGTTTAACTGTATTAACATTAGGCAAGGTAACAGTTTAAAGCACAAGGGTTTTGTTTGCTTGTTTGCCTGTTTTTTGAATTGTTTATAGTAGACAATCTTGCCTCCCTTACAAGATGGTTCCCAGCATAATGTGATTACATGGTAGTAATATAACCACTATTAACTCCTTTTTTCATTCCTACCACTCTGTGCCCTATAGAACCTATTCAAGAAACGTATAGATTTCTCGTATTTTGTTTTATTGTCCCCAAAAACACTTTAATTGTTGGCAGCTCAAGAGTGTTAAAAATGTGATCAGCACTTCCATTCCTCATTTTTCCATGTATCTGACAAGGAACCAAAAGCTTATAAACACCAACAAACATTCTGGGCTCTAGGCAAGCTTTTGGCCTGTGACATTCTAGACCTATGTCCAACATACTACAGCATCAGAGCCAAGCAGACTGTTTTTTGTAAAGAAAGTTGATTGGAACGCAGCCATGCCTGATCATTGACATATTGTCTATGGCTGCTTTCACACTAAAACAGCAGTTGAGTAGTTGCAACAGAGCCTACATGGCCCTCAAGCCTAAAATATTGTCTGGCCCTTTAAGAAAATGTTTGCTGCCCCCTGCTCTAGATTACCACTTGTTTGCCCATGTCTTGACTTGAACTTGCTCCTTAAACCTAGTCCCTTCACACCTTATTTATCTGTTTCCTGGTACAACACTATTACCTACTGACATAAGTTACTTCAACAGTAATTTCACATAAAAGGTACAATTGTGTCTATTATGCAGCTTTCCTATTTGTTCACTTTGATGTGGCTACCTTATTTTATCATTGCACAATAATCCTGTGAGGTGAATATTATTACCCCCATTTTAGCAATGAGAAGATTGAGGTTAAGAAGCACTAACTTGCTCAGGGTCAAAGTTGATATTGGGAGAGAAACCCAAGTCTGCCTGACTCCAAAAGCTATGCTCTTAACCACCTCATTGTGTTACCTCCTAACATCTCAAATGAAAGAATGTATGTGAAAGCTTTTGGAATTATCTTGGATAGCTTTCGATATGTGTAATGCTGCATTACTTCAATAAATATTATAAGCACCTAGTATGTGATGATCCCTGTGCCCCTGTCTTAGGCCTAATACATAGTTCCTGCCTTGATATGTATGTGAATAATTGTAGTGTAATATCAGTTTAGATGGTTGTCATAAAAAAATGTTTTTAAAAAAATCACTGAGGGTTTTGCAGGTTGAAAAAATTCCATGTAGTGAAGAGGAGAAGGGCCTTATAAATGAAGACATAGTTAAAATAAGCCTTGAGGGATTGATGGGATTGGAACATGAAAGTTTAGTAGGGTATTGTGTCCAGGTGGTGAGAACATTCTGAATGAGATTAATTCAGGGCAGGTTGTCAGTCCTTGACTAGATTGAAGATGCGGGGAGAAGGGGGACAGGGAGGTCAGAGCCACATTGTGGAAGGCCTTAAATACCAAGATGAATAGTTCATACTTTCTAATTTCAATATTATAAAAATTTATTGTATATCTTTTTTTGTACCACATATGAAGAAAGCATAGTTCCAGCCCTCAATGATCTCATAGTTTAGAAGGGAATATAAATATTAATATATTCTTTTAATATTATTAATTCTTTTAAATTAAATTTAAATATGTTAATATAAATATTAAACCAAATGCATATCAATAACAAAAACAGAATTATGTAAAGTAAATGAAGACCTGTGCCACAGTCTGGGGAAATATATTGGTAGCACATGTAATCAACAAAATATCAGTATCCTGAATATATAAAGAAAATAGACCAATAAGAAAAGATGAACAACCAGAAATTTTTTGGTTTTGTTTTTTAATGGGTAAAAGATATAATAGTCACTTCACAGAGGAAGAAACACAAAAGATAAACAAATAAAGAGTTCAGAGACTTTATCAGAGAAATACAAATTAAGACCAAATTTGCACCCAGTAACTGGGCAAAAATTAAAAATTGGACCATACCAAATGTTGGAGGAAATTTTGATGAACTATCACCTTTAAATACAGCTGGTGGGAGTGCAAATTAGTCCAACAATTTCAGAAAACAATTTGGCATTTTGTTATAGGGTTGAAATTTTGCATATCCTGTTACCCAGCAATTCCCCTCCCTAGGTAAATTCCCTAGAGAAACTCCTGGACTTGTACACCCAGAAACATGAGTAGCAGTGTTTATAATAGGAAAAACTCCATCAATAATAAAAGGGCATAAAGTTTGTTGTATTCACACTGAAGAAAGTGAATGAAAAACCATTTCTAACAACATGAATTAACCAGAAACAGAATGTTGAGAAAAAAATGTGAGTCTTAAAACATTAGAGTATGATATTTTTATGAAATTCACAAGCACAAAAACATGATAAATGATAGAATGTTCAAAAAAGCAAAGGAATGATAAACACAAAATTCAGATTTGTTACCTACAACAATGAGGCAGATGGGTGGGTTAGGGGCACATAGTTAGCGTCACAGATTTTAGAAATATTCTAGTCCATAAGTTGGAGATAGCATCATGTGTATTGATTTTATAATTATTCTCCTATTTATTGTGAGTTATTTATTATGAGAATAGCTAACAGCGCTGAATGGTGTGTGAATGTGGTAGAAAGGGGAAGTTTAGAGTCATGTATGTCACCAGAAGGAACATTGGGGGTTAAAACATGGGAATGTATGACACAGTGAATCTTGTGGTGGACAATGTCCGTGATTAACTGTACAAATATTAGAAATTTCTTTCATGAACTAGAACAAAAGTATGACACTATTACCAGAAGTTAATAATAGAGGGGTATATGGGGGGAAATGTACTTATTACAAACTCTGTAGTACAGTTAGTAATATTTTGAATATTCTTTCATCAACAGTAACAAATGTACTATACCAATACTATGAGTCAGTAATGAAGGGTGGGGGTTAAGGGTATGGCAAGATTTGAGTTTTCTTTTTTTCTTTTTATTTTTTTTCTGGAGTAATGAAAATGTTCTAAAATTGAAAAAAAAATTGTGATGAATACACCACTATATAATGGTACTGTGAGCAATTGATTGTATACTTTGGATGATTGAATGGTATGTGAATAATCTCAATAAAAATGAGTTTATATATATACATATTTAGAGAGAGAGAGAGAGAGAGAGAGGGCTGTAAAGATATTAACCTGAAAACCTGTATAAAATACCTGAGGTAAATTACAGTCAGTGGTCCCCAAAAGGAGTATTTTATAGTGTGTAGTTCTAGCAGTTCTAAGGTAAATATATTTTACTACCTACCATCTAAGCTTTCTTAAATCACCTTAAGAGTTCTTAATTATTAATGTAGTGCACAAGAAATTTCATGGTAGAGTTAATCATTTGGTATTGTTATGTATTTAGGGGCATAGTGTAGTGTTCTAGTTTGCTAATGCTGCCAGAATGCAAAACACCAGAAATGGATCAGTTTTTATAAACGGGGTTTATTTGGTTACACAGTTGCAGTCTTAAGGCCATAAAGTGTTCAAGGTAAGTCATCAACAATCGGGTACCTTCACTGGAGGATGGCCAATGGTGTCTGGAAAACCTCTTGTTAGCTGGGAAGGCACGTGGCTGGCATTTGCTCCAAAGTTCTATTTTCAAAATGGCTTTCTCCCAGGATGTTCCTCTCTAGGCTACAGTTCCTCAAAATGTCACTCTTAGTTGCTCTTTGGGTGTTTTTCCTCTCTTAGCTTCTCTGGAGCAAGAGTATGCTTTCAACGGCCATCTTCAAACTGTCTCTCATCTGCAGCTACTCTCTCCGCTTCTGTGCATTCTTCAAAGTGTCCCTCTTGGCTGTGACAAAGCTTGCTCCTTCTGTCCAGTAAACTAATCAACACCCATGCTGAATGGGCGGGGCCGCACCTCCATGCAAACTATCCAATCAGTCATCACCCACAGTTGGGTGGGTCGCATCTCCATGGAAACACTCAAAGAATTACAATCTAATCAACACTGATACATCTGTCCACACAAGAATACATCAAAGATAATGGCATTTTGGGGGACATAATACATTCAAACTGGCACATTCCACCCCCAGACCCCAAAATGACATGATCTTTCCATATACAAAGTACATTCGTCCCATCACAATATCACAAAAACTTAAATCATTTCAGTAATGATAGTTAAATACAAGACCCCATTTAATCAGTTACAGGCATGGTTTGTCCTAAGGCATAATTCCCCTCTAGCTGTGGACCTGTGAAACTTAGAACAAGTTGTGTGCTTCCAATATACAAGAGAGAGACAGTCACAGGGTAAACATTCCCATTGCCATAAGGAGAAACCGAAAGGAAAACAGGATTAACAGGATCAAAACAGTTCCTAAACAGGGCAAACTCCATTAGATTTCAAAGTCTGCGAGTCATTAACAGAACATTTTATCCTCAGGGCTTGAGAGAGCGGGAGTCTAACCCTTCCTGAGGGCCTTTGCAGCAGCCCTTTCCTCTCCATTTGCTGGGGTGAGTGCTCCAACATATCCACACAATGGGGAGACCATCTTCTCGGCCCCACCTTCCTCCAACATTGGAGTGCCACCCAGACTCTGCCTCTTCGGAGCAAACGCTCTCCCCTCTCCCAACAGTGCGGTGGCAGCCAATTTCCTGGGAATGTGCTCCACCCTCTTTGGGGCCTGGGGTGGCAAAACTTATGAAGCATCAAGGTGGAAGGCCCACCCTTAACCTCCAGGAGAAGCTCACCATTTCCATGTATGTGGGCCACTCCACTCTCCCAGTCCGAGACCTCTTGACTCCAGACCTCAGCCTCCGTAGCTGTCTTTGAAGAAATTTTTCCTTTAGTTTGTTCCTTGTCTGTCCCCTCCAGTCCAGACCAGCAGCTGCTCCACGTATAAAGATCTTGCAAAAATTCTGTTGGCTTCGCATGAAGCACACAGGGGTCAAAGCTGTCAGACAATAGAACTTTCCACAAATCCTTTCTGGATAATTCCATCTCCAATCCCGGCTTGTACTGAAATGGTGGCTGGGTTCCATGTTTGGTTAAATCCTCATGTTGGGCTGCAGCTTCTGGGTTCTCACTTTTGGGAAGCCCAGAATTCTCCTAATTATCAGTTTCTGGTTTCTTTGTACCCAAGAGTTCTGTTCTAAGTTTCTCTCTGTCCTGTCACATTTTACTATAAACTGCAAGTAGAAGCCAGGCTACTTCTATATTTTGCTTGGAGATCTCATCAGCTAAATATTCCAGGTTGTCGCTTTCAAATTCTTTCTTCCATCCAACACCGGGACTCTATTTTGCCAAATTCTCTGCCACTTTAAAACAAGGATCACCTTTCTTCCAGTTCATCAGCACATTCATCATTTCTGCTCAAGCCCTCATCAAAAGTACCTTTAGAGCCCATAACAAAAGTACCTTTAGAGCCCATAACAGTCTCTTCAAAGCAGTCTAGGCCTTTTCCATCGAGTTCCTCACAACTCTTCTAGAATCTTCCCCTTACCCATTTAAAAAGCTGTTCCAACATGTTTGGTATTTGCAAACTCAGCAGCACCAGCACCCCACTTCTGGTACCAATATCTGTTCTAGTTTGCTAATGCTGCCGGAATGCAAAACGCCAGAAATGGATTGGCTGTTATAAAGGGGATTTATTTGGTTACACAGTTACAGTTTTAAGGCCATAAAGTGTTCAAGGTAAGTCATCAACAATCGGGTGCCTTCACTGGAGGATGGCCAATGGTGTCTGGAAAACCTCTGTTAGCTGGGAAGACACATGGCTGGCGTTTGCTCCAAAGTTCTGGTTTCAAAATGGCTTTCTCCCAGGATGTTCCTCTCTAGGCAGCAGTTCCTCAAAAAAATATTATACTTTTTAAAAATGTTTACCTAAAGCTATGACTAAATATATATATATAGATAGATACATACATGCATTTATATTGTTGAAAATGTAATCCAATATGAGAGGAAAAGAGAAGCAAACAAAAAGGATGCTACACATAAAACATGAAATAATATGTAGAAATAAGTACAATAATTTTGTAATCACAAAATGCATCTATAAAGGTAAATATCACATTGGAATACTGGTATCAATATGAATAAGTGTCAAAGTATACTACTGACCAAATAATCAATTTTCTACAAAATATGTATTGTTTATGTAAAATTTTAAGACCTGTAAACAACAAACTATGTTATCTAAAAGCACATAACTCTGTAGTAAAAGTATAAAATATTTTTTTAAAATGATGAACCCAAATTCATGGAAGTGGTTTCCTTTTGGATTGGGAGGGAAAGAAGGGGATGGGAATAGTGAATGTGACATACAGGCTGGAGTCGAGGGTTATTGTGTTCCCTTTTTCCTAATCTGAAGCAAAATTGCAAAACAAGTTAATTTAAAGCAAGGCTTGTAGTAATTTGTATAGAACGCTCTTGATTCTGTAAATAGATGTATTTGCAGATATACATACATGCTTGTATATGCATAGACTATCTCTGGAATAATATACAACAAATGGTAACTTGTTAATCTCAGGAGATCAAATGAGGACTACTGAGGATTGGAGGTAGGATAGAGATTTACTTTTCATTGTATTTTTTGTGATTTTTTTTTGTTTTTTTGTGATTTTTTTTGACTTGTCATTAATCATTTATGTTACCATTTCTATCACAGTTTTTTGTATACTGGAAATTGGCAAAGTTCTTAATTATTGGCATCAAGAAGCAACCACTTGTTATTTTAAATGTTTTTTACTAGTTTTGGGGAATGTTGCATCTTTAATTATGGAATGCAGCATGTTAAAGCAAGCATTCAAGCATTGTTAAATTTAATTATGAAGTAACTTTTTCTTAGAATTTGAATAGCCCAGATAGATGATAAATTAATACTTAGTGCCTAAATTTATGTATCCAAACTGGATATTTTTATAATTCTTCATTATTAAAATAGAAAAGTGGCACTACCTAATATTCACTTATATTAAACTAATTTTCCTGTAATTAAGATATTAAGATTTATACTATGACTGCACTCGTATGCAAGAAAATAATGACAGTGAAATCACTTGAGTTCAGCAAAATTAGTATATTTCTTCCTCCAAACTTGCAATTACGTTTAATTATTGGCATTTATATACTTTGTGAAGTTTGTGCCAACAATTTGCTCTCTGTTATCTGTGGAACACTGTATAAAGGGAAAGGCAACCTTTTCATGCAAAGTTAACATTGGATGCACAAAACTAAAACCTGACTTACCAGTACCAATTTTAAAAGTTATGTTGAAAACTCATTTTGGCGATTCCTAAATTCCGATGTGGTTGAAGAAAAGGGGCAAATTCTTTTTAAGTTACTAGTTTGAACTCTGTTGAAAAAAAACCTGATAGCAGACCTTTAAAATTTGAAAATTATAGTCAGGGGAAACTTCAATGCCCCTTGAAGAAAATATCTTTAGCTCCGTAAGGAGTTTTCTTTCCTGCAGAAAAAGAATTGAAAAGGTTAAATCTTATCTGTAGGAATCAAGTTGTAGTCTTGTGAGTTTTTTTACATGAAGAATCGAAGATGGTCTGGCAACATATTTAGAATTTTCTGAGTTTTATTATTAATAAAGTTAAAAGAAAATCTAGTGTGATTAAGCTGTGGAGCCACATTAAATTCATATGTGAAACACCCATTGTGCTTATCTCTACTCTAGATATTGCTCTGAACCCATGTTCCACATTCTGAATTCTGTGTATAAAGTTAAACATTCCAGAAGGGCATATAAACTTAACTGATGATACAGATAAATAAGGGTGAAGTTTAGTAATGAGCAAAGTTGGTAAATTTAATATGTCTGTCTTTAGTATTTCCATCATTAATACAATTGCATTATTTTGTGGTAACTTATGAGGCCCTGCTAAAAATATTGCTAGATATTCAAACTACTACAAATTTAAGACTCCTGTTCATACTGTAGTACTATATTTTAATATACCAAAACTAATACTAAATTTTCTTACAATATTAATTACTTTCAGGCAAAGTTGTTATCTATGCAACAAGCTAGAGAAACTGCAGTTCAACAATACAAAAAACTGGAAGAAGAAATCCAGACACTTCGAGTTTACTACAGGTAAAATTTTTAGCCTGGAATAAAGTAAATGTAGCTTATTCAGGAAATGTTTCTACCTGGTTTTACAACAGTGACTGAGGAAATACCTCAATGAAATTAAACTTTATGCACTTAAAGCATTTTTGTAATTTTAAAATGATTCAGACGTAAAATATCCAGTTTTCCACCTTCCTATGTTTGGTAAAGTGAAAGTTTGCATTCCCATTAGAATTATAAAATTTATGTAATTCATTACCAGTTGTTTGAAAGGAACAAGGTTAGCTGTTGAGCAGTTTGCCCATCTAAATGCCAACTCTAAAATGATGTGTATTTTTCAAGTAGTTTATATTTAGAAGTAACATCAACCTTTCATGTATTATAATGTCAAGTTTCTAAAGGACTGTCATTAAAAGATTTTTAACAGATTAATTTACTCTTCAAAGTAGTTGTGTAATCACTTCAGTAGGTCACAACTGTCATTTTTAATGAAAAATAAAATAGAAAATGTAAGAGTGCATGACATGTAGTAAGAGGAAATATTGTGTTGTGATAAGTTTCTCAATTTTGTGTTGTGTTTGTGAGAAAGACAAAGAAAAAAGTACGATTATGAATTGAGTTGTATGTAAAATGTATATTCTCACAGTGGATCAGGATAAAAATAAATGTTTGAAAACACTCCCTGATATACAATGCCCTATAGTTAGTTTCTTTCATACCGAAATTCAGTAAACCCCAAGTCTGAAATATAAGAACTCACTAATCAGGACAATAGGTTACTAATACAGTAGAGAAGGTATCCTGGAGGTTTCTCTTATGCAAGCTCCAGCTAATCCCAAATGGCCACAGTATGCCATGCCCTTACCAAAAGTAGTTCCCAAATACTTTGGTCCCTACCTGAGATACTATAAAAGATTCACTCACTAAGTTAAATCCACCAGAGTGTTCCTATGCCAGACAAGTCCTAAAACCCAGAGGCAAAAGCCTCTTTAAGATCAACAGTTAGATACAGCCCCCTTCTCCGTACTGTTGACACCCCCTTTAATATGAACAAGTTAGGGTGCTCACTGCCTAGAAACCCCTGAAGATGAAGAAAGAAATTGAGAGAAAGGGGTAGCAACAAACAAGATTAGATTTAACAAAGGTCTATGAATGCTGAAACTTTATATAATTATATATATATATATATATGTATTTGGATGCTGGGGCGTTGGTAGGGCTGCAAGGAGGTAAATGACATGGTAGAACTGTAGCTTATAGCATCCTTCGGGATTTACTCTATAGCTGCTTACTGAATTGTGCCTTGAAGGTCTTCACCTTTCTGTATATACCTTGTATTGCATAATAGGGAAGGGAGTGAGACTGTGGAACTGTAACCCATAACAGTTAAAATTACCTATATAACTGCTTGTTGAGCTGTACGTCGAGAGTTGACACCCTTCTGTATGTTATATTTCACAATAATGGAAATGATTGAAGGTGTGGGAGTGTGACCCATGACATTCTTTGAAATTTGCTCTTTAACAACTTGTAAAATCGTACTTTGAAAGTTATCACTGTTATGTATATATGTTAAAGTTCACAATTTAAAAAAAAAAAAAAAAAAGCTACTGGGATTCGCAATTAGACAGCCATGCCGTTTATACTTATATAAATGAACCTTAACCAAGCCCATTGCCTTTTTGTAAAATGAGAATAATAGTACCTACCTTATAGGGTTGTTTTAAGTATGTTCCACTCTTAGCACAGTATTTGGCTTATTGTTAGGGATCAGGGAATGTTAAAATAAATTTCTTTTTAAAGAAAGAAGTCAGGTTGGTAAGAGGAGAGTCAAGATGTCCCTGAAGCCAAGGAGGAAGATTTCCAAAAATAAAAATAATATAAAATAAGTGTAGCTAAAGGTTAAGTAAGATAAGGACTAAAAGTATCTTTTGTGTTTGTAATTAGGTGGTCACTAGTGGCATCCACAAGAGTTTCAGTAGAGTCAAATATAGAAGCCAGTTTTTTTGTGTATTGAAGAGAGATTAGGAGGTAAAGAAGCAATTTAGACTATAGAGCGATCCTTGAAGAAACTTGAATAAGAAAAATGGTAGTGATGGTTGAGAAGAGAGGAGAGTAGGTTAGGAGTTATTTTTGTTTTAGGAAAATGGGAATTACTTGAGTGTGTTTATCAGTGAAATGGAAAGAGCCAATATGTAAGGAATTGCTCCATACAAGATTCTGGAGGAGGTAGTAAGAAATGGAATCTAGAGTGCCTGTGGAAGAGTTCGCCTAGAACAAAAATATGGTCTCCTTGTGGTCATAGACAGAGGTTAAAGAGAAAAGAATAGTAATTTTAAATAAATTTGAGTCCAGAATTAATGGTTTCATTTTCTTCCTGTAAGGTAGTCACCGTCTAAGAGTGAGAGGACTTTGAAAGGAGTGACAAAGATTTAGAATAGCTACTGAAGGGAATAGGAAAGGGAGCTGATTAAGGGCAAAGAGAACAAAGTGAAACAATCCTGAGGACTTAGCTGGAGATGGATGCCATTAACTTATACAATTTTAGTTTGTACAGGTGCATAATTTTCTTTAATATACATTCACCTGTTCTTGTGTAGCAGCACAGAAGGCAAAGGATTGAAATGATTCAGTATTATGGATTTTCAGGACTAAAATGACAGAGCGGAGAGGTTGAGGGGAACTAGCAAGAGGGTTGTTGAAATGATGAATGATAGGCAAGACTATTTATGGAGCAGCAAATAAAGTTGAAGGGGCAGATATAGTGAAAGAAAATGGAGGACTCCAGAAACTTATAATCTTGAGAAAATCATCAAATAAATGTAATGGAATAAGAAAATATAAGAGCTGAAAGGGTAGGAGGTTGTAGTCAGAAAGTTGGATATTGTTGATTTAAGGTCTCAGAGGTGAAGCACTCAGTCCTGAGCAATGATAGTGTTTGAGGCATTACCTAAAAGGTTAATGGTTGAAATTGAGAGGAGGTGAGGGTCAGTAGAAATGAATAAGTCAAAGACTTATGAAACTAAAAGTACTGAATATCCGTTTAAATGGTGTCTCTCAAAATGTTGGTATGAGTTGGGGTGCTCACTATGAGTGCCATAATAGAAAATGACCAAAAAATAGATAAAAGCTACATGTTGAAATAGAGTGGCATGTGGCCAAATGCATCAAAAGAAGAAACCTCTATAGTACATAATGCATGGAAGAACATATACTATCTACTCAAGAGAAGTATGAGGAAAGTGGCATCCTTTGGGTAGATCCTTGTTTCTATCAAGATAAAAAGGTACAGAGAAAGTTCTGTGAGACTATATAGAAACTAATTTTAAATAGAACATAGGTAATATCCGTAGGATGTTGTTCAACTCCAGGAAGGGATAAGAAGGCACCAAAAACAAGCTTAAATTTGATTAAATGAAAGTAAACAACATTTCTTATACACCTGAATAGATAAGGGTTACAAATCCATATCCGAGACACAACTAGTTCATAGAAGTATTAAGCTTTTCTGAAAGTTTCCTATGTTACAGATGAGAAAAAAAGCTCTATTTTTATGTGAAGGCACCTGAAAGTAAGTGTATAGTTTCATATAATTCTGGAAAGAACTCAGAGATAATAGATTATGTTCAGCAAACTTTAAGAAAAAATATAATTATTCAAAGATTTCAAAATATACATGTATGTTTTCATATTAAAAGAAATTATTTACCAATAATTAAGAAAAAAACAAGCTAAGAAAAATATAGGAATAGAAGAGCAGGCTGAAGCCAGGAGTGAGTCAGTGTACAGCTTACATGTATATCATGAAGCAGCAAAAAAGCTAAACCTCAAGTCTGGCTCTCAGCTTCCCAGCAGCAAAAGCAGAGGAGGTTGTATGATCATTTATTAGTTTCAGGGATAGATTAAGATATGCTGATGACCTTTCCTTTGCCTTTAATTTTACCAATTTAATTTTATCAGTGAGTGATAATGACCTCATTGTTTTTCTTTCCAGGAACCATTTTCTTTTGCAGGGTTAGACTAAGAACAACTTTTGCTTGTAAGCATTCCACTTCCTTATATGGAACATGTAATTGATTTTTATTTTTCTGAGTTTCTGTATGCTGTCTGTTTCCTCTGAGTTTTAGAATGTTTTGACTGAGTACTAAGAAAAGAAAATGTTGGCCTTTTGTTTCCTTTGAAAGATTTAGGGGCAGGGGCAAGTGAGGAGAGTGGGTAAAGATACTTTTACAACTGACAGATCTTCCACATTAAAGCAGAAGGGATAACAGGAGAGGAATAACAGTACAGAGATTTAAAATAAATTTCATTTATTTCAAAAGTGCTATTAGTAAAAGAATTGGTTCCTCATTGTTGCTATGTCAAATGCTAACTCCATTTGCAACATTACATCCATTGCTTCATTAGTCTAATGAGTCTAAACAGTTTCATCATGGAAGAATCTTAAACTTGTAGACATTAGATTTTATTTAGTAATTTTTTTCCTGTTGTTGTAAACATGTAGTGCTGCATTCCTAAGTTCAAGAGGCATAATAATGACAAACTCTTTTTTAACTGAAGGAATGCCCAAGTTTCAGTGTTTGCTGTTTTATAGTACTTCTTTATATTTCCTTTTGCTTAAAGAAAGTGTAAATTAAAGTGTTTAGACAAGAATTAGATCCTGTTGTTTGTTGACAGTAGAATAGGATTTAATATACATAATTACAATAACAGCAGTTAAATGTTTTAATTTTGTGTTATATTTTGTGTGACAGTATGGGAAGTTGTGATGTCATTCAGACCATAGTAAATTTCACATTTTAGTTAGACCAAAAATCTTGAATAGAATGAACCATATTTTAATGTAGTGTGCTTCCTGTGATTGTACTAGTATTTTTTTTGATAAGTAAATAGAATACATTTTTGACACAGTGAAAACTGGACTAAACATAAACCCTACTTATTGGGTTTGTAATATACATTTCAAAGTCCTAGAAGCCATAAAGACAGAGGCCATGTGAAATATACTCAAAAAGAGTGAAATTCTTAATTTTTTTATACTTTCTTTTTATAAATTTTATTAAATATGGGCCTTTTTCTTCTCACATACAATTTTTGCCTATATGTGTGCTATCCTGTGCAATCAGAACTGTCACTAGGATCTGGCTGTTAATTTTTTTCATGTGGTGATAGTTTTTCATTGAACCATAGACTTTTTCAGTCAGCACTATGGATTGTAACATGCAAATTCCAGCCGCAAAGCAAAAATTTTCTCAGTGCAAATACCCCATCTAAAGTGGAGTCAAACACTTGACCCCCACCTCATTAGTTATATGTTCTCATCACCTATGCTAATTGGCCTACCTGATGGCATAAAAATTTTGTCAATCTATATTTTCTACAGAAGTGAACCAACCCCAGAATTTTTTTAGGGTACCACACTGCAAAAGCAATAGAAAGAACACAAGACCTGAATTCTGCTTCTGTCTTTGCCATCAGTCAGGTTTTTTTTGTTAACATAGACAAGTTCCAACCTTTCTAGATTTCAGTTTAACTTTGACACTTGAGGTTACTTCTAGCACTAACATTTTATGACATTTGTTATCCCTCTATATGAGGTAGATTAAATTTTTGTTTAGTGATTTTAGAATCAAGAACTCTTTTCTTATGCCATAAAATTGTGCCTATTTAGGGAAGTTTAAGGCCTTTTTAATGTACAGCCAGCTTCACCTTTACTATTCAAGTCATTGTATTATATTTACTCATGGCTCTGGAATGCAAAACAGGAGGAAAAAATTTTTTTAAGTTTAAAAAAACTGAGTTTTCTTTTTCTCTAAGTCCAGTGATTTGAAATATGTTTATTAAGGAGTCTTTCCTTCCTCCTCTCAGCTTACAAAATGTAACATTTATTAAGTTTCTTAACTTCCAAATTTCTGTTACTTCTCTGTGAACAAAGATGATACTGTCTGCTTATAAAAATTGGGATGATATATTTGAATTTTTTTAAAAAACTGTAAAACATATATAAAGGAAATTTATTATTATTATTATTGATGAAATTGCTTAACAATTTTCCCTTATATAGATAAGATAATTAAATTAGTAAAGAGGCTATGCTAATGAAACATTTTGTATCTTCTATGACTTTGTATCCAGAAGGATATTTTTGCATTATTGGGTTTCACCATTTTCTGTGCCTTATTCTACACAGTAAATTGTAAGAATAAGACTAAAATTCAATATGAATAATTCCCAACTGCTGTTTGTTATACTATAAAATGGCCTAACTGCCTCTTTTAAGAGCATTTAACAAAATATTTTGTCATTTAAATGTGTGCCTAGCAAAATTACCCCAGAGTTAGTATTAGAATGGGTTTACCAATTATAGATCCCAGTGCTTGCCATTTAGTAGCATCATTTCTATCTGCTTGATAAAAATTTAATTTTATAATTTCTTATATGAAAAAAGTACAGTGTTTCCCTTGGACTCAGCACTCAAAATCACCATTATTATAGATGATGAAGATGCCATATTATAGATGAACAGATGTCAGTTGCTTCCATAAGAAATCTCTGATTTGTCCCTTTTCCCAAATTTAATCACTTCCTAAATTTTACTAGATTTTTCTTTGCAATAGCTGACATGTTTGCTTTGTTATAGTTGCAGACCTATATAATTTTGTGCCTAAGCTTTTTTTGCTACTTCGTCTACTTGTCACCTTCCTTGCATCCTGAAACATTATTTTCAACCTTTCATTCAGCCATCAACAATATTTAATAATACCAAGTTACCTATACAATAAATCCCAAACACTTATCCTAATATTCATTAGCTTCCTTGACATTGCTGCCACCTCTATTTCTGATTTAATATCCCACCAATCACCTTTTTCAGCCACTGATTTCATTCATATTTGTGTCACTGATTCCAGTGTACTGCTTCAGACATCATAGACACTCAGTAAATATTTGTTATACTGAATTGACTATTATTTACAAATAATTATTTCCTGGACACACCCCAAAATTTCCTACTTTAATAGCTTTCTGTATGTCACCCTCTCGCTCTAGTATACTCAATCTTTACACCTATTAGATTCTTCTGAGACTTCAAAACACAGTTTAAAACCAGCTATTCTGTTTATCCTTTACTGATTTTCCCAAACAGAAGTGCCCTTATTCTCCTTAAACCTCCCACCATAGTTATTCACAATGGCACTCTCACAATTTGTGCCTCATGCTTTTCTGTGCAATAGTTTTATGTGTCTTAGTTCCCCTACCAGGGCTTCTGTTCTTTATATATAGCAGGCCTTTGGTGAATACTTGCCAAACAAATGAATAAATATCAAATTTAACACTTTTTAAAAAGTTTCTTCAGGTAAAATGTTTCTTCCACATGGTGGTAGTCTATGTAATGCATGTAATAATAACTCAGTGATAAATGTGTGAATGAATGAAGATGAGTGGTAATATCATCTAAGTTATACATTTACAGGGGGATGGAGTAAAATAGGGTCTCCATGTAATAAAGCAAGTATATCACCTGCCAACAGTTTCTTTTTTTCCAGATTTATAAGGTTTGGATTTGGAAACTATCATCAGAAACATTTGTTTGGATTTTACCTTTCTTGAAATTTGGGATTAGGAGAGTAAAAAACAAAAAACAAAAAGCAAACCAAAAAACATGTAAAAAACAGCAAGATCATTATTCATTACAGCATTCTTTCTTATAAATGAAAAAATTTGGCATCTTTACCATAAATGTTTTGCTTGCTCTACACAGTGTTTAAAAGAATTAAACTAGTTGCCAAAGTAAAAACTGGAAAATCTGCCAACATAGGACCCTTAGGATTATGGCATGGCATGTGCATTTCAACACTTGGCTGGAGCTAAGTAGAAGCTACCTTCTTTATGCAGAATGTGCATTCTACCTTTCATCATGTTTCCCATCCTACCTACTTCATGCATTAAAATCATCTACCTGAACCCTATAAGCATTTAAATATGTGACCCCAGATGTATGTTGTGATCTTATTTATTTATTTATAAAAGGGATATTTGCACACATAGACATATGAATTGACCCCTGGCCACCTCTCTAACTTCATTTAACATGCTTCTCCTCTCTCTTCAATCCAGCCACACTAGCCCCCTTATTATTGATTCTCTTAAACATTTTAAGCATGTTCCCATCTCAGTGCCTTGATAGTTGTTCCCTCTGCCTGGAGTGCTGTACCCCCCAAAAGGTCACGTGAGTCTGCTCCTTCTCTTTATTTAATTTT
Organism: Choloepus didactylus; assembly: GCF_015220235.1. NCBI lineage: Eukaryota > Metazoa > Chordata > Mammalia > Pilosa > Megalonychidae > Choloepus > Choloepus didactylus. Next base: position 172,937,079 of record NC_051310.1, read on the forward strand.
CTGCTTAAATGACCCTTGCCACCCTATTTAAAATAGCCTGACCCCAAACTGCGTCCCTCTCATTTATTTTTCTTCATAATATGCATACCTACTGCATCCTGTATTCATGGATTGTCCTCTAGAATGTATGTTCTGCAAGGACAGGTACTTTGTTTTGTTTACTGCTGCATCTGATACCTAGAGCAGTGGTTGGCACATTTTGATGCCCAATAAAAATTCATTGATTGAGTGAATATACATATGTATTTAAATATTATGACACATCAGAAACTTATCTGGTAAATGGGACTGAGTCTAGCAGTCAGATTTGTGTATGTGTAGTGAGTGAGAGGAGGTTTAACTTTCATTTCTTAAAAAGTATATTTAACTTTCATGTTATATAAAATATTTGAATTTTTTATGTGCATGTATTACTTTTATAATAAAAGTGTCTATAATTCTTAAAAGATGTTTTTCTATAATAACCTCCATAAATTAAATTTGATGCCTAGAAATAAATCGGCATCTATGAAAAATGATTCTGTAAAGTCTACGTGTTTTTGGTGTGTGTGTGTGTGTGTATGTGTGTGTGTGTGTGTGTGTGTGTGTGTATATATTCAGATGACCATGAAGTTCATTTTCTTTAATAGATATTAGTGTTGTGATTTATGGAAGAAAAGAAATACAAGGGAATTAAAATCCAAATGTAGATTCACTACAGTATGAAAATAATACCTATAAATTATAATCCCACTCATATTTTAGGTTAATCAGATATTTGAAACTAATTTTTGAAGTACTTTGCATTGCAGCAATAAAAGCAATTTTTAAAAATGAAAAAAAATGTTAAGGAAAATATTACTGCCTTTAAGAGAAGTATTAACTCTAAAATTCTTCTGTCACTTGGTAGAAGCAGGGGCCCATCGCAAGTTAGTGAGGTAGAGGGCGCTTTTTTAAAATTTAAATTCTATAAACATTAGCTATAATCAGAATGACAATAAGAGGAGAGAATTCCTTCATATTTCAAGAGACCTCACACAGTATAATTAGATTTACTTAGGATATCTGAATTATAAATGTTTTATCCTTCCTTTCTATGCATGACATGTATATGTTATTAAATGCTTTAAAGGCATTATTGAATTTAAACTAGTTTAAAATATTTGGCAAATGGAAATAATAGCTAATAATTGAAGACGTTTGTTCAGAAACATTCTGATTCATTAATTGTAAAAACAATAAAATAACGTTAGCATACAGAACAAGATGTAATAAATTGGGATTTGGGCTGCTCTTAATTTCTATAAACTTTATAATGTCACTGCTGTCATAAAGAGCTTAGTAAATATTGACTGATGATGATAATGATCCAACAATATTTTTAAAAGTGGGAGGCACTGGCAGTACAGGCAGATATCCGGGACTTAACCTTGTTATTTTGCCAACGGGCCCTTCCACTGGGGCCTCTCCTGAAAGAATAAATGTTTACCTACAGTTAGGCATTTAAATGTGTAAATATTCTAGACTCAGTTATATATGAAGTAGCTAGAGTTTTCATTTGTTAAGTCATGACGTAGTTGTTTCCTAAAGTTTAAACTGATATTCTAAAAGATTTCAAAGGTCAAAATAAATGTGATTGAATGTTCTCCCCTTAATTCTAAATAACAACAAAAAAAGTTGTTTTATTAACTCAGATAAATATAAAATGATTGTGCTCCATTGACTACTCCAAACACAATATTTTTAATGGAATTTATGAATTTATTAGGGTTTAATTTACTTTTCTGTTGAGTTTTAAATGTTGTAGACCATGTCTTTTTTCCCTTAGGGCTTATGAGTGTTTTATTACTATTGGTATTCTATTAATGTAGTTCCAGTTCTCCAAATGTTTTATAAAACTTCCTGGTTCTGATTGAATTAGGACTAAACAGAATTCTGTTACTATGTGAAACAATCAAGAAGTTCAAAAGCCTAGGGATTTTTTTTTTTAGTTCAGTTTTATTAGACATTTTTACATCTTATAAAGAATTTATCTTAATCCATGAAAAGTTTAATTGTTCTATCAAACTTGGTTAGCTGCTCTGGACTGTAAATGTAAATGAAAATTTTCTAATACATCAATTTTGTGGGAATAAAAGTGAGAATTGAGATTTCATTCTAGAAAGTTGGACACACTGTTTACTCATAGTTGAGATGTATGTTTTCTGACTCTGTTTTGGTTTGGCTTCCTTTGTTGTTTTTGTTTGTTTTATTTTGTTGTTTTTGCATAGGATTAGAGTTGAAATAACTACTTATTTTGGTCTGTTGCCTGACAACTAAGGAGTCAAGTATTGATCTTTTGAATCCTGACTTTTGATTTTTAACAGATATTTCCTTTTGGTTTATAGTTAGTAACATGATTAACAGTTGACATCAATAAATGTAATTTAAATTGTAATTCATAATAAGGAAAACATAATTTCAAAATCTATTAGACCTGGGTCTTTGATTTTTTATTTGTAAAATTCTTATATTACATTCCTTCTTTTGTTGAGCTATAGTATTTTAATTCAGAACTAATCCTACAGCAAAACAGATGGTACAGATTCTGACTTCCTAGCTGAGTGACCTTTGGCAGGTAATTAAACTCTCTAAGCCTCAATTTCCTGACCTGTAAAATAGGAATTATAATAATATCAGCCTCATATTGTTGTTGAGAAAAATCAAATGAAATAGTGCACATCAGATGCTTTTGACAATGCCTGGGAACAGTGTTATTTATTTAGTAAATGTGAACCATCATTACTAAAATCCCTGTGCTAAATTTATATTAAGTAATCATTAGGTTTTCTTCAAGATTCTATTAATACATTTCTAATTTTTTACTTTTTTGGGCTCAAAATGCAATAATGTAACTGCAGCATGAAATTGTTCAGTTTTTCTTTGGGAACAAGTTGTTCACTAGAGTTAGGAGGTGTTCTGGTTTGCTAATGCTGCCTTTTTGCAAAATACCAGAAATGGATTGGCTTTTATAAAGGGGGGTTTATTTGATTACACAGTTACAGTCTTAAGGCCATAAAGTGTCCATCAGTGAAGGGTACCTTCACTGGAGAAAGGCCATTGGCATCCAGAAAACCTCTGTTAGCTGGGAAGGCACATGGCTGGCGTCTGCTTGCTCCCAGGTTGCAAAACGGCTTCTCCAAAATGTTAGCACCAGCTTCCAACGGCAGTCTTCAAAATGTCTCTCAGCTACCATGCGTTCTTCAAAGTGTCCCTCTTGGCCGTAGCAAGCTCACTCCTTCTGTCTGAGCTTATATAGTGCTCTAGTAAACTAATCAAGGTCCGCGCTGAATGGCTGGCACCACACCTCCATGAAAATTATCTAATCAAAGTTATCATGTACGGTTGGGTGGGTCGCATCTCCATGGAAACACTCAATCAAAAATTACAATCCAATCAACACTAATAAGTCCATCCACACAAGATTGCATCGAAGAATATGGCTTTTTCTGGGGGCATAATATATACAAACCAGCACAGGAGGGTTTATTTTTTTTCTTGTTTTATGGCACTTAAAACAATATTTAGTCAAAATAATGTGCTTAAACTTCAGTTTGGCCCTTTTTGGTCAAAAACTTATTTCCAGAAGTTGTTTGTTCACAAGGAAATATTGTAATTTAGGGAAATCCATTGAGAGCTAGGAATTTAGTAACTTTTCATTATTTTTCTTCTAATGTATTAAAAATACATTTTCCCCATAGAATACCCATTCTAAAGATACCATTTCCCCCAATGTTTTCATTAAAAAATTTATTCCAGAAAATAATAAGAATGTAATTTTAAAGCTAGGTTTCCAATTATTTCTAGTTTATATCCTGGAGATCGGTACATATGCTATCTTCTTTAACACTCTTGCAAGATGTTATCCCTTTTACAAATGAGGAAACTAAAACAGAGAGATGAACTAACTTACCAGTGACCAAAGCATAAATACCACCTAATCCATCTGAAACCTTGGCCTTTTGTTCTATCTAGTGACCAATTCCCCCGTCTCCTCCCCAACCTTGCTCAGAAATACTGCTGAGGCAAAACTGGCACTTCAGCATTATTTTCCTGATTTGGATATGCCTGATATGTTTATTGCACAAAACACACCATTAAGATCATATTAAAGACGTGTTCAAACAGTAAAAGAATCTGACCTGCTTTGAAGTTGAGCAGTCTTTGTCTGTGCTCAACCAAACTATACAAATTACAACTATAGTCAGTGTCTGAATATATAAATAGAATACTTCTGAATAATTTTTTTATTAGAAACTCTAAGATCTTGCAATATGTCAGGCTGCAAAAGGCAAATACTGTGTACAACAGTAATTTCATTCACACAATCATATACTTTTTATTAGTATATTGTAGTATTAATATTGTCTTGTCAGTGCTCTAGTACAGTCGCCTACATAACAATAACCATATTTAAAAGTAGTCATTAAACAAATGGCCATTTTCAGTTCTATATGAATTTAAAAGTCTGCTGTATACTAAGGACTGTGCAATCTCCCATGGAAAATCAAGTAACAAAAGATAAAATGCAATTTCTACCCAAATAATTATAATTAGTGGAGAGAAAAAACATATAAAACAATATGCTGTTAAATGAAATAATTGGCATTGACATAGAAAGTCACAGGAGGGAGAGATTATTGAAAATGGAATAGACAGTTTCATGAAATTCTTGGGAAATGAAGTGTGAATAAATAGGATTCTGATAGAAGAGAGGACAGGGAGAGAAGGGCATGCTAGCCTGGAAGAACAGTATAAGCAAAAGTGAAGAGGTTACAATGAGCATGTTATGTTACATTATGAAACAAAGACAAATTTGCAAGACTTTGGATACTAACATGCAATTTTTTTTTATTCTGTATTCTCTGGGGAGCCTTGGGAATCTAGAACTTACTATTTAAAATATCAACAATCAAATTTATGATCAAAAGAAACACTCTATAATTTGTATAAAATTTAAAGCATTGTTAAAGCTTAAATTAATTTTTAAAAGCTTTTTATTATGGGTAATTTTGAACATATTTTATAGAAATACATTTCATCTATAAATATTTCAGTATATAATCTCTAAAAAATGAGGACTCTCATTTGAGCATAACCAGAATACCATTATCACAATTAAAAACAGTTTAACAATAATTTCTTAATATCATCAAATATCCAGTCCACATTTGTATTAGTTTGCTAGGGCTGCTCTAACAAATTACTACAAAACCAGTGGCTTAAAACAACAGAAATTTATTTTATCACATCTCCAGAGGCCAGACGGCCAAAATCATTCTATTGGCAGGGCTGTGCTCCCTCCAAGTGCTCTAGAAGAGAAAATCTCTTGCCACTTCAAGCTTCTCATGGCTCCAGGTATTCCTTGGTTTGGAATGGAATGGGATCCTTACACATTCACACAGAATTGTCTGACTTTTTTGGAATATGTGTCATTCATTTTCTTTTAATCTTTGCATGCTCCTTTTTACTGGTTAGAATTACATTCAACATTAATATTGTGAAATTAGAAAGCAACATATGAAAGAAAAAAACAATATCACATATATAGTACAAAGAAGGTTTTCTCAATAATATTTTTGTTATTCAAGCAATACTTATTTTTATAATATTTATAATAGAGAATACAAAAAAAGCAAAAATAAAATAAAAATAAGCTTTAGTCCTGCTACTGTTTCCATGATATTTTGGAATCTAGAATTCTAAACTTTTTCCTATGTCTCCCTACATAGTACTTATTATTTTCAAAACTATTATTCCTTGCTACTTTCTTAAATTAAATTTTGTACTATAATTCCCACATTATCTGTTAAAGTTTCTCATAGTTCCTGATCTGTGCATTAATACTAATTCTTAGGTTCTTTCATATTACTTCCAATTGGTGAAAGGTAAAAATTGACATAGTATACTGGAGTCTGTATAAAATTTCACCCTCTAATATAATAAAACTAGATTTCAGAATTCCATTTAAGAGATTTCTTAGACCCCATTCACGAGATTGTCATACAAATTTTGTTGTAGTGTGATCTCACAGCACTGCCATATAACACAGTCCCTGAGATCAACATAAAAGAGAAATATAGTGAATTTTTTTGAAACATCATTCCTGAAATAATGTCAGACATTAAAGTATACTGATAGAAGATCCTCCAAGTTCCTCTGTCACAGAGCCATGAATGCTATTAAAATAACTCAAAATAAATCAAAGTTGGAATTATCATTAAAGTTAACATTTATAAGTTTTTGATGTTTAAAGTTTTCTGTACATTAATATCAGGTTTATTTCTCTATTTTTGATTCAATTACCATCATCAGATCCACTTGAAAGATATTTATTGATTTCTGTCAAACATAGTTTATTTTTTCCTTTTTAATTTTCCATAGTTACTGTATTTCTATATGTATATTATTGACTAGCTTCAAAAACACAAACCTGGATATACCCTAATAGATGTAAATTTGTTTTTTAATTGATGGAAAAATACTGTGAATGTCTTCTATTTTATACTGATCTTGCTTTAAAACTTTATTTGTTTTCCTCCCTTTTCTCTCAGTTCACCCAGTTTTTTTTAAGGTAAGCAGTCATTTTTATAAATTTCAACTACATGTTTATCAATCAAATGGGATATGCAGACTTGATTTAGACCCTAATTCAAATAAAACATATTTTGGAGATAATTGGGAAAATGTGAACAAAGACTGGTATTAGATAATTTTGAAAGATTATTCTGTTGGTGATAATGATCCTGTGGTTATGTTTAGAAGGCCTTATTATTAAGAATTTTTTCCTATATGCCCTCTATTATTAACTTCTAGTTATAGTGTCATACAATTGTTCTAGTTCATGAGAGAGATTTCTAATATTTGTACAGTTAATCACATACATTGTCAACCACAAGATTCACTGTTTTATACATTCCCATCTTTTAACCTCCAAATTTCCTTCTGGTGACATACTTGACTGTGAACTTACCCTTTCCACCACATGCACAGACCATTCAGCACTGTTAAGTTATTCTCACAATGTGCTACCATCACCTCTGTCTATTTCCAAATGTTTAAGTTCATCCTAGTTGAACATTCTGCTTATAATAAGCAGCTGCTCCCCATTCTTTAGCCTCGTTCTATATCCTGGTAATTTATATTTCATGTCTATGAGTTTACATATTATAATTAGTTCATATCAGTGAGACCCTGCAATATTTGTCCTTATGTGTCTGTCTTATTTCACTCAATATAGTGCCCTCAAGGTTTGTTCATCAACCCATTTTTTATTTAAGATGGTTTGCTTCATACACTATACTTTCCATCCTAAGTAAACAATCAATGGTTCCCTGTATAGTCACGTATTTATGAATTGTATACCTAGCTTTCTGAGGAACTGCCAAAGTGTCTTCCATAACAGCTGCACTGTTCTATATTCCCACCAGCAACAAATGAGTGTCCCTATTTCTCCACAACCTCTCCAACCATAATTCTCTGTTTTGTTTAATATTAATTATTCTAGTGGGTGTGAAATAGTATCTCATTGTGGTTTTGATTTGCATTTCCCTAATAGCTAGTGATATTGAGTGTCTTTTCATGAGCTTTTCAGCTATTTGTATATTCTCTTTGGAGAAATGTCTATTTAGTCATGTCTTTTGTCCACTTTTTAATTGGGTTTTTTTGTCTTTTTATTGTTGAGTTGTAGGATTTCTTTATATATTCTGAATACTAAACCCTTATTGCATATATGGTTTCCAAATATTTTCTCCTATTGAGTAGACTGTCTTTTAACTTTCATGATAGATTCCTTTAATGCACAAAATCTTTAATTTTGATGAGGTCTCATTTATATATATATATATTATTTTCTTTTGTAGCTTGTACTCTGGGTGTAAAGTCTAAGAAACCATTGCCAAAAACAAGATCTTGAAGATGCTTCCCTACGTTTTCTTCTATGAGCTTTATAATCCTGGTTCTTGTATTTAAGTCTTTGATCCATTTTCAGTTAATTTTTATATGGTGTGGGATGGGGGGGGGGGTCTCCTTTTTTTTTTTTTTTTTTTTTTTTTGCGTTTAGATATCCAGTTCTCCCTGAACTATTTGTTGAAGAAACTATTCTTTACCAATTGAGTGGACTTGGCAACCTTGTCAAAAATCAATTGGCGATAATGTGAGGATCTTTTTCTGAACTCTCAATTTGATTCTGTTGGTCTATATGTCTATCTCTGAGGCAGGACCATGCTATTTTGACCACTGTAACTTGGTAGTTACCTTAAAGTCAGGAAATGTGAGTCCTCCAACTTCATTCTTCTTTTTCAAGACATTTTTCACTATTCAGGGCCCCTTTCCCTTCCAAAAAATTTTGTTAATTGGCTTTTTCTTTCCTGCAAAGAAGGATGTTGGAAATTTGATTGGTAGTGCATTGAATCCCTATAAATCATTTTGGGTAAAATTGATATGTTGACAATATTTAGTCTTCTAATCTATGAACACTGTATGTCCTTCCATTATTTAGGTCTTTTATTTCTTTCAGCAAAGTTTTGAAGTTTTCTGCATATAAGTCCCTTATATTCTTGGTTAAATTTATTCCTAGATTTTTTATTCTTTCAGTTGTTATTGTCAATGGAATGTTTTTCTTTATTCCTCCTCAGATTGTGTATTATACTATATAGAAACAACACTGATTTTTGCATGTAGATCAGGTACCCCACCACTTTGCTGAATTCATTTATTAGCTCTAGTTGCTTTGTTGTTGATTTTTGAGGAATTTCTCAATATAGGATCTTGTCATCTGCAAATAGTGAAGTTTAACTTCTTCCCTTCCTACTTGGATGCATTTTAATTTTTCTTGACTAATTGCTCTGGCAAGACCTTCCAGTACAATACTGAATAACAGTAATCGCAGTGGGCATCCTTGTCTTGTTTCTGATTTGAGAGGGAAAGCTTTCAATCTTTCCCCATTGAGCATGATGTTAGCTGTGGGTCTTTCATATATGCCTTTTATCATGTTGAGGAAGTTTCCTTCTATTCCTAGTGTTCTAATGTTTTTATCCTGAAGGGGTGCTGGATTTTGTCAGATGCCTTTTCTGCCTCAATTGTGATGTTCATGTGGTTTTTTCCTTTCATTATTTTAATTTTGAAATATTCTGTTTCTTCTTGAGTTGATGTAGGCAGTTTGTTTGTTTCTAAGAACTTGTCCATTTCATCTAGGTTATCTAATTTATTGTCGTACAGTTCTTCATAGTATCCTCTTATAGTCTTTTTTTCTTTCAGCAGCATTGATAGTAATGCCCTCCTTTTCATTTCTGATTTTCTTTATTTGTATCCTTTGTCTTTTTTTCTTTGTCAGTCTAGCTAAAAGTCTCTCAATTTTGTTGAATTTTTCAAAGAATCAACTTTAGGTTTTGTTGAGTCTCTCTATTGGTTTTTTTGTTTTCTATTTCATTTATCACTGTTCTGATCATTGTTGTTTCCTTCCTTCTGCTTACTTTGGGTTTAGTTTGCTCTTCTTTTTATATTTCTTCCAGTTTTGAGGTTTGTCTCTAACATGAAGTCTTCTTTTTTAATGTAAGCATTTAGAGCTATAAATTTCCCTCTCACCATTCCCTTCAGTAAGCATCCCATAAGTATTGGAATGTTGTATTTTCAATTTCATTCACCTTAGATTTTGCTTTTGATTTCCTCTTGGGTTAAGAGAATGTCCTTTAATTTCCACATATTTTTTAATTTTCCATTTCTCCCCCTGTTACTGATTTCTGGCTTCATTCCATTGTAGTAGGAGAATATGCATGTATGACATCAATACTTTTTAATTTAGTTGTACTTGTTTTGTGACCAATATATCATCTATCTGGGAGAATGATCCAGGTGAAGTGTTCTATATATGTCCATTAGGTCTAATTAGTTTAGAATATCATTCAAGTTTTGTACTTCCTTATTGATCTTCTGATAAGATGTTCTATCCAATATTGAGAGTGGCATATTAAAGTCTCCTACCATTAATATAGAACTGTCAATTTCTCCCCTCAAATCTCTCAGTAATTACTTCATATATTTTTGGGCTCTGCTATTAGGTGCATATATGTTTATAATTGTTCCATCTTCCTGTTGAATTGTTCCCTTTATCGGTATGTAATGGCCATCTTTGTCCCTCATAACGGTTTTTACTTAATTCTGTTTTATCTGATATTAGTATAGCCACCCCAGCTCTCTTTTGGTTACTACTTGCGTGGTATATATTTTCCCATCTTTTCACCCTCAACCTAGTTATATCTTTGAACTTAAGGTATAATTGGCTCATGCCCTTTTTTTATGCATTCTGCCAATCTCTACATTTTGTCTGGAGAATTTAATCTATTTAAATGTAAAGCCACTACTGATAATACAGGACTTTCTTCTGCCATTTTGCTATTTAGCCTTTGTTATTCTTATATCTTTTTTTCTCTCACTTCTATTAATGCCTACTTTTATAGTCATTAGCTTTTTCCATGTTGTACCGTATTGAGTGCCTCCTCATTTCTGTTTGGACATTGTTTCCATCTGTTTCCTTTCTGGTTACCAGGAAATTAAAATACATAAAAATCATATTTGGTTTGATACTAACTTAACTTCAATAGCATGCACAATCTTCGTGAAGTATCATATTAAGATAGAAAATAAATTCTTTAAACATGTGTGCTGGTTTGAATCTGTTATGTACCCCATAAAAGACATACTCTTTTAATCCACTCTTATGGGGGCAGACCTGTTGTGGGTGGGATCATTTGATTATGCTGTTTCCATGGAGATGTGACACACCCAATTATGACTGGGATCTTTTGATTAGATTATTTCCATGAAGCTGTGACCCTGCCCATTCAAGGTGGGTCTTGATTAGTTTACTGGAGTCCTTAAGAAACTAAGAGAGAGAGCGAGAGAGCTCAGAGCCAACAAAGACCAGGCTTTGGGGATGCTAAACTAAGAGGCGAAGCCCCGAGTTTGCCCCAAAGAAGCTAAGTGAGAACCGACAGATGCTTAAAGAGAAGCCACTGGAATCAGAAGCTGAAAGCAATGCAACCCAGGAGCAAAGGACCAGCAGACACCAACCACATGCCTTTCCAGCTGACAGAGGTGTTCCAGACACCATCAGCCTTTCTTCAGTGAAGGTAACCTCTTGTTGATGCCTTAATTTGGACACTTTTATGGCCTTAGAATTGTAAATTTGTAACCTAATAAATCCCCTTTATAAAATCCAGTCCATTTCTGGTATTTTGCATAATGGCAGCTTTAGCAAACCAGAGCAAGATCATTCTGAAGGTTATTCTTATGCATTTTATAGGTATCCCTTTTTAGTTTTTAGTGTATTAGAATACCTAGAAGGAAATACCTGAAACTGTTGTACTGCAATCCAGTAACCGTGATTCTTGCAGATGATTGTATAACTAATACCTTTTACAATTTGACTGTGTAATTATGAAAACTTTGTGACTGACTCTCCCTATATCCAGTGTATGGACAGATGAGTAAGAAAATAGACAAAAAATAAATAAATAATAGGGTGGGATAAGGAGTAATGGGGGGTTCTTTTATATTTTTCTTTCCTATTTTTAATTTCTTTTTCTTTTTCTTTTTTTTGGGGGGGGTAATGAAAATGTACAAAAATTCATTGTGGTGATGAATACACAACTATATGATGATATCATGAACCATTGATTGTATACTTTGGTTGATTATCTGGTATGTCAATGTATCTCAATAGAATTGCATTTACAGAAAAATAAAGCAGACCCAGAATGACAAAGCAGATCATGGGGAAGAAAAAAGGAATGAAGTTCTGGTTGATATAACATGGATGAAACTTGAAGACATTATGTTGAGTGAAACAAGCCAGACTCAGAAGGACAAATACTAGATGATTTCTGTGATTTGAAATAATTAGAATAAGCAAACTCATAGAATTAGATTTTATAGTATTGGTTACTCAGGACTGGGTTGGAGGTAGGTAATGGAGAGTTAATGCTTAAATTGTAGAGAATTTCTGTTTAGGTTGATTGTAAAGTTTTGGTAATGGGTGGTGGTGATGGGGGCACAACATTGTAAGTATAATTAACAGCACAGAATTATATATGTGAATGATATATATGTGAACTATATATTGTAAATAATGGTCCATAGTTAATAGTACAATTATTAAAGTACTCTTTCATGAATTATAACAAATGTACCTCACTAATGCAAGGTGTTCATAATAGGGTGGTATATTGGAGGAAAAAACACACCCTAATGTAAACTATGGACTATAGTTAAAGCTGTAATTGTAATATTCTTTCATCAATTTTAACAAAGATACCTTAATGCAAAGTGTCAATAATGGGGTGGGTGTATGGAAACATGATGTTTTTTACGTGATTTTTCTGTAAACCTACAATTTCTCTTATTAAAATTAATGGTTAAAGTAAAATTAAATCAAAAAGTTAAAAACAAATTGTAAGATTAAAGATAAGCCAAACAAATGAACCTAAGTGTAAATGTAATTGGTAAGAAGATGGAAAAAGAAATTCTTTCACGTACTTTGTTTTTGAACATAGTACTTTGCATATATCTAGCAGTACATATACTTAGTAATATACGTTTTAGAGAAAGACACCAAAGCTAAAAGGATATATCAGTCTTCACTCTGAAGCTTAATGCATTTCCTGTAAAGTACCTTTGCCAAAAATATTGAACCTAAATTTTTTCAATCCATTTTGCTTTACAGGAAACACTAGGAATATAGAAACAAACTAACACCAGAAGGAAGCAATTACACAAATCCAGTTTAATGGGATATTCCAAAATCTAACTGGCCCAATTTTTTTGTCACGCCATTACAGAAAAAAAAAAAAGTGAGGCAATTGTCACAGATTAGAAGATATTATAGAGACATAACAAGATGCTGTTTGTGAATGTTGGCCAGATCCTGGTTCATGTAAAAAAAAAAAAAAAAAGGTGGACTAAACGACATTTTAGTGTAATTAGGGAAAATTCAATATAGACTGGATATTTCTATAATAAAAGGGAATTATTTAATTTTTAGGTATGATAATGGCATTATACTTATGTAGGAGAACATCTTTATTTTTATGAGATAATTGCTGAAGTCCTTGGGGTTAAAAGGTAGTGATGGCTACAACTTATTTTCAAATGATTCAGAAAAATTTTGAGAGTAAGAAAGTAAATAATGCAAAATGTTAAATTTTCTTTCTAAATGTTCGGTATATCAGTATTCATAGTCCTATTTTCCAACTTCCGAAGTTTGGAAATTTTTATAAGAAAAACTTGAGAGTTCTTTTATTTCTGTGATGATAATTTAGCTGGTACTATACTTTCTCTCTATATACACAACTTTTACACTGGACAAAATATATGCAGAAAATATTCTCAGACATTGAAAAATAGACATTGCAAGATTATGATCTCTGAGAGAATGGAAACAAACACGGTGAACCATATCATTGTCTCAGCTTTCTGCCTGCAGACATTTTCTGGATTGCAGCACAGGAAGGGAAACCAAATCAGAGCATAGTAGTCATGCTGAGTTGAAGAGACAAAAATCAGAATTTAGGAGGCTGAAGTATTGAGCATCTGTAGGCACAGTACCAAAGAAGAGGGAAGCATGCTAAAAAGAGCTCCGGGGGACTCGGGCAAGATGGCGGCATAGAGAGGAGTGGAAGCTAAGTAGTCCCCCTGGAACAACTACAAAAAACCAGAAACAACTAGTTAATAATCCATAATAACTGCGGGGGGACAAACGAGACCATCCACTCATCATACACCAACCTGAATTGGGAGGAATGCCCGAGAACACAGCATAAAATCAGTAAGTAAAACCTGCGGATCTAAGTCATGAGACCCCCTCCCCCATAGCCCGAGCTGCAAAGCCTCGTGGTGCCAGAGAGAAGCTCTCTCCCAGCAAGCAAATACAGCTCAGCTGAGCTCCAACTGGGGTTTTAAGTAGCGAGTGTGAACTGCTCACTACAGGTACACATCCCCAAAAAACAGACAGAGGCTTTGGGTGACGACTGACCTGGGAGAGCCGGAGGGTCGCCTTGGACTGGGTCTGAAGGGGACTGTTTCTTTTTCGGCTCAGTGAAGAAAGCCTCCAGTCATTTTCAGTTTCCAGGGCTGTGATTCAGGGAAGGGTGGAGACAGCACAAGCAGAGAGCAAGACCATTGAAATGCTAATGACCTCCACCTGGGGGGTCTGTCTTCTCTAGGAGGAAAGGGGTGAGGCCCTTTCCATTCAGAACCAGACCCCAGAGCCTGGGGGAACATACCTCCTCACACCTGTCAAGAATTATAGGCTAACAGGCATCACCTGCTGGGCAGAAAAGCACAGTGACCCGAGGCATCAAAGGGTGGAGCAGTTTTCTAAGACACACCCACAGGGAAACCAGATAGTGAATATTTCTTCCCTCTGGGACCTGAGCCTGTTCTGGTCTGGGAAAACCTGATTTGGATAACCAAGGAAACCATGCCTAAACAACAGAAAATTACAATCTACACTAAGGAAAACAAAGTTATGGCCCAGTCAAAGGAACAAACGTACACTTCAACTGAGATACAGGAATTTAAACAACTAATGCTAAATCAATTCAAAAAGTTTAGAGAAGATATTGCAAAAGAGATAGAGGCTGTAAAGGAAGCACTGGGCATGTATATGGCAGAAATCAAAAGTTCAAAAAAACTACTAGTAGAATCTATGGAAATGAAAGGCACAACACAAGAGATGAAAGACACAATGGAAACATATAACAGCAGATCTCAAGAGGCAGAAGAAAACACTCAGGAACTGGAGAACAAAACACCTGAAAGCCTACACGCAACGGAGCAGATGGAGAAAAGAATGAAAAAATATGAGCAACGTCTCCGGGAACTCAAGGATGAAACAAAATACAATAATGTATGTATCATTGGTGTCCCAGAAGGAGAAGAGAAGGGAAAGGGGGCAGAAGCAATAATAGAGGAAATAATTAATGAAAATTTCCCATCTCTTATGAAAGACATAAAATTACAGATCCAAGAAGTGCAGCATACTCCAAACAGAAGAGATATGAATAGACCTACGCCAAGACACTTAATAATCAGATTATCAAATGTCAAAGACAAAGAGAGAATCCTGAAAGCAGCAAGAGAAAAGCAATCCATTACATACAAAGGAAGCTTAATAAGACTATGTGCGGATCTCTCAGCAGAAACCATGGAGGCAAGAAGGAAGTGGTGTGATATATTTAAGATACTGAAAGAAAAAAACCACCAACCAAGAATCCTGTATCCAGCAAAGCTGTCCTTCAAATATGAGGGAGAGCTCAAAATATTTTCTGACAAACAGACAATGAGAGACTTTGTGAACAAGACACCTGTCCTACAGGAAATAGTAAAGGGAGCACTACACGGTGATAGAAGACGAGAGTGCGTGGTTTGGAACTCAATTTTGGGAGATGGTAGCACAACAATGTAAGTACACTGAACAAAGGTAACTATGAATATGGTCGAGAGAGGAAGGTGGGGAGCATGTGAGACACCACAAGAAAGGAGGAAAGATAAAGACTGGGACTGTGTAACTTAGTGGAATCTAGAGTATTCAACAATTGTGATAAAATGTACAAATATGTTCTTTTATGAGGGAGAACAAGCAAATGTCATCCTTGCAAGGTGTTAAAAATGGGGAGGCATTGGGGGAGGGATGTAATCAGCATAAACTAGAGACTGTAACTAATAGAATCATTGTATTATGCTTCCTTTAATGTAACAAAGGTGATATACCAAGGTGAATGCAGATAAGAGGGGGGGATAGGGAAGGCATGTTAGACACTTGACATTGGTGGTATTGTCTGATTCTTTATTCTACTTTGATTTAAGGTTATTTTTCCTCTTGCTGTTTCCTAGCTGTCATTTTTTTTTCCTCTTTCTTTTGCCTCTCTACCTTCTTTGACTCTCCCTCCTGCCTTGTGGAAGAAATGTAGGTGCTCTTATATAGATAGGGGTGAAGGTGGTGAACACATAAATGTATGACCATGCAGAAAACCTTCGATTATTTACTTGGGATGGAATGTATGGTGAGTGAACAAAACCATATTAAAAAAAAATGGGTTGATGACAAAACCTCGAGGGCAATATACTGAGTGAAATAAGCCAGACACATAAGGACAATTATTGCAGGGTCTCACTGATAGGAACTAATTATAATATGTAAACTCATAGACATGAAATATAAGGTACCAAGATATAGGACAAAGCTTAAGAATGGGGAGTGGTTGCTTAGTATGAGCAGAATGTTCAATTAGGATGAACTTAAATGTTTGGAAATGAACAGGGATGTTGGTAGCAAGATGTAAGAATAACTAACAGCTCCAAATGGTGTGTGAATGAGGTGGAAAGGGGAAGCTCAGAGTCATATATGTCACCAGAAGGAAAGTTGGAGGTCAAAAGATGGGAATGTATAAAACTGAATCTTATGGTGGGCAATGTCCATGATCAACTGTACAAATACTAGAAATCACTTCCATGAACCAGAACAAATGTATAACAATACAATTAGAAGTTAATAATAGAGGGGCATATAGGGAAGAACTATATACTTATTACAAACTATATACTACAGTTAGTAGCATTTCAACATTTTTTCATAAACAGTAACAAATGTACTATATCAATACTGTGAGTCAATAATTGAGGGGGGTTGGTTAGGGATGGGGAGGATTAGAGTTTCCTTTTCTTTTTTTCTTTTTTCATCTTTCACTTTATTTCTTGTCTGGAGTAATGAAAAGTTTCTAAAAATTGAACAAAAATTAAGTGTGATGGATGCACAGCTGTATGAGGGTACCCAGGGACAAGTGATTGTACACTTTGGATCTTTGGATAATTGTATGGTATCTGAACAATCTCAATAAAAATGAAAAAAAAATTTTAGAAAAAAAAAAAAAAAGAGCTCCAAAAATTGACCTAGTGGTCCCCTACAGTCTGTTTTGGATATTAAGTTGCATCAAACTCAGTCCAGAGAAAAGGCTATCAAGGAGGCTTAAAGTGAAAAATTCAGAAAGCATAAATTGAACTGAGAGACATTTTAGTTCTGACCAACCAGAGTGGAGAGATTTTGCTGAAAACCGTGGACATTCAGTAGAAACTCCCAAAGGATCATGTCTTAGAAGAGTTAAACTAACCCTAGAGTAAAGACTACTCTAGAACCATCCTAACAAAGCTTGAAAACAAGATGAGCAATTATCAGAATAATCTGCAAATAACTACCAGCTGAAACAATTTCCATATTTTTCAAAAGAAGACAACAAAGTCCAAACACTCAGCATCATAATCACAATGTCCGGGTTCCAACAGAAAATTACAGGAAAACAAGCTGTCAAAAGAGACAGACCCAGAAATGACAGAGACATAAGAATTAAGAAACAAGGAAATTAAGCCTGTTTAAATATTCTCAAGGAATTAAAAAAAAAAAATGAACATAATGAAGAAAGAAAATGGAGATTTAAAAATAAACCCAATGGAAATTCTAAAGCTGATAAATACAATTTATGAAATAAAGACTCCCTGAATTGCCTTAGAAACATATTGGACAATATGAAGAAAAGATTACTGAGTTAAAGACATAGAATTAAAAACTATCCACGCTGAGGCACATAAAGAAAAAAAGACTAACTCTGTGAAATGAGAATGGCCTAGTGTTCCAACCGAGCTTTTGAGGGGCTTGGGTCAGCACAGCCCTGAGACCAAAGAACACACCAGGCACAGAGACATGGGTTTATTAGGACTTACAAACAGGAGAGAGTTCTTCCTGGTGGCAGCTGGCCAGAAAGTGGAAGCCAGTAAGCCTCAAAAGAGTGGGGAGTGCAAAAGGCAGCTTGTAAGAGTTTAGGACAAGGATGTTCCATACGGTGTGAGTAACAGAGTTTCATCAGAGTTTTGTGATGCAGGGGTCTGGAGGTTTGTTATCGTCAGTGATTAGGGGATGGGAATTTCAGTGCTTTGTTTGTAATACCATCGGTACGTACTTTCTTCCTTGAAGAGGTCTGATGACCTTCAGTTTCTGTCCTGGTCAGTCACGCTGCTACATGCTGTGTGGCCTAATTCCCCATTAGGACGTGGGAACCCAGGCCCTGGGTCCTCACAGTCCACCCCCTCACAGCAGGTTATGTTGACCATAGGACAGACATTACATCCATATTCCACAACAGTATATGAGACAATAGAACACTAGGAGCCCACCACACAGAGGTGCCATGGCCAGGAAAGGGAATTAAACCATTTACCTGAGGGATCTACTGATAATTGATCAATGTTATGTATGTGCTCTTGTGTATGATTTAAAACTTGTGAAACATTGTGCAAATCATCAGGAATTTATGCGCAGTACTGCACATTAATTAAGGCACAGGTACCACCCTGTACTGCAGTGAGGATATCTAAGGCCATTCTATTCTGTAAAGTGACCTTTCTAAGCTGTGTGGTTTCTTGAGTTAGCAAGGATATAGCTATTTAGGAATCATTAAGTGCTTGGACAGTTTGATTGCCTAAAGCTGCCACTTGTTTTTCAGTTAACTATTGCAGCTCCACCTGGTGCAAGAATGTCTAAAGGATAACACCACAAGGGAGTGCATTTTATTCCATTATATATCTAGCTTTAACCGTTTCCCAGTTACTAGGAGTATAGGTTAAAGAATCATATAAGGTAGTGGAGACATAGATCTGTCCCCACATACAACATCCTGTCCAGTCGTAGAGTAAATAGGGCCAACCATATTGCCCACAGGTCCATAGCCATCCCTTAGGGGAAGTATATGCCCCATGTTGGTTGGCGATATTTTGCCAGTGGAAAAGACTATTGTTTTGTAGTTTAAGAGTAAAATTACACAATTTGGTGGGTAGACACCCCACATCATGAATTCCATCAAGTCATTCCGTACACGCAGCAACAACATGGTCTACTGTTATACCTTCTGTCGTCAGCCACCATAAGCCATTGTATACAGCTGTGATGGTTAGGTTCATGTGTCAACTTGGCCAGGTGATAGTACCCAGCTGTCTGGTCAAGCAAACACTGGCCTAACCACTGCTGTCAGGACATTTGTGGCTGGTTAATAAACCAACAAGCTGGTTTATTAAATCATCAGTCAATTGACTGCAGCTGTGACTTATGACTCACCAAAGGGTGTGTCTTCCACAATGAGAGAATGCAATTGGCTGGATTTAATCCAATTAATCAGTTGAAGACTTATAAGCGAGACAGAGGACCTTCACTTCTTCTTCGGCTGCCCAGTGAAGCATTTCCTGAGGAGTTCGTTGAAGTTGCTGGTTCGTTTTCTGAGGAGTTCATCCAACACGTTCATCGAAGATCCCGGTTCATTTCCTGAGGAGTTCTTTGAAGTTGCCGGTTCGTTTCCTGAGGAGTTCATCGGACATCTTCCTTGGAGTCGACAGTTTGCTGACTGCTCTACAGAATTTGGACTCGTGCATACCCACAGTTGCATGAGTCACTTTTACAAATCTGATAGAGACACCTCCCATTGATTCCGTTTCCCTAGAGAACCCTAGCTAATACAACAGCATACCCCAATCCAGGTCATGGCCTGTTCACCTGTTTCCATACAAAAGAAGAGATGTAAGACCCAGTCTCATTGTAGGATGGTAGTTGGATTTCAGTCTTAAATGAGAAGATTATTTTCCAGATTTTCTGATGTGCTGAATTCTGCCAAGCCAGCAGGGTCTTCCACACAGTCCAATTCACAGGTGTCACAGTCCAAGGAAGGCTGGTAGCGCCTGAAGATGGCAAGTCTGTGCAAAGCCAACATTGGGTTCAATTGTGGGCATGAGTTACCACTGAAACCCACTGTAGGAAGGTGTTTGCTAGGGCACTATGGGCAAAAAGAAAGATGTTTATGGGGAACAATAAGGGGTAATTCCTGCTGATCCAACAGTATACATGCTAGAGTTCCATTGGTTGATTACAAGGTACCAGGCAGAGGAACGTTATGGGGAGGTTTTAATACCAGATGTTCTTCCCCTGCAAATCTTGAGAGTCTGCTACCATTATATCACTTATTAATCTGGACATAAGAAGGCTCCACGTAGTCATGCATGAAGTTCCATGAGAATAGGAAGCCCCAGATGGGTGATATAGATTTTAGCAGGCATTTTCTGTATAAACTCAGGTCTTATTACAGTATTTGGGGTAACTCCTATTTCCCAGAGACCTAGGATTCATAACCAACACAGCTGCATAGGCCAGCACCAAGGCCACTTGACCTCCTTTTCCTCATTTTGTATGGTCTGAGGCACAGACAACAAATTATTGACATTCCCCCTTTTAGGTTGTAAATCAGCTGGACCTTTAATTTGTATTTTCAGGACCTGCATCATTTCTGCTGTTAACATTTCAATAGGAGCTAGGGCTGCAGCTCAGCTCGGGGTGTGGAGTTTAGACAGGTTACAGCCTATTAAAGCCTTTTAGTCCACTGCTGCAAGGACCTCTTATCCTTTAACCATTCCTTTAACAAACCATTCATTCTTTCAGTAAGGCCTGCACCTGTGGGATTGTAGAACAGATGAAGAATCCACAAGATGTCTTGATCCATGGCCCAGGATTGGGCAGTTTGCCCAGTGTAAGGGATCCCCCAATCACTGTAGAGGTACATCATACAGAGTGCTCATTCTTTCCAAACAGCATATGGTGGCCGGCTGGTTCACCTTCCCCACTGGGAAAGCTAACAAAAGTCCTGTAGCCATGACCATAGCAATAAAAGCATACCTCTCCCCATCTGAGAATGAAAGGGGACCGATGTAGTCCACTTGCCACTGGGTCACTGGGATTTGGGACCAACCAGTGTGTCCCATCTTGTGTGGTAGACTATGTGGTCAATGCAGGGAGCCCGAAGGGCACTCCCTAGTGATGTCCACTGGCTGCTGGCATATGATTGGTGGCTGCAACTGCTGGGCCAGACACCGTAGGGTGTGATACTCTTGGTGTCTGCTTTTCTGATCAAGCCATTCCACTGCTTCCTTGGTTTCAGCTGTGCTGCTCTGAACCCATGTGAGTGCATCTGCTTCCACATTCCCAGGTAACATGCTGGGACTGTGGGCGGGGGCATGATAAACAGTTACCTTTCATCATTGGCAGGTATCCTGGATGTCTTTCCACAGTTGTTCCCAAAGGGGGTGACCTATGACTGTCCATTGTTCTTGCTTCCAGGTTGCCATCCAGGTCACAAGGCCTTTGTAAACAACCCAGCTATCGATACAGACAGCGCGTCCATGCTCTATTGCCCATCCACACTGTTTTTAATTCAGCCCATTGACTACTTTGCATAGCAGTAATCTCCTGCTATCACAACCCAGCTTAGCCCTAGGGCCAAGAACATGCCAGGCACAGAGTTAGACATGAGTTTAAAAGGACTTACTTACAGGAGATGATTTGTTCCATGGCGAGAAAGATGGAAGTTAGCAATCCTCAAAAGCAGGGGGTGCCAGAGGGTGGTTTATAAGAGTTAGGACAAGGAGGGTATGAGAACAGAGTTTGGGCAGGGTCTTGTGACCAAAGGTATAGAGATTTGTTATCAAGAGTGATCGCGGAGGGGAGTGTGATGGATAGGTTCATGTGTCAACATGGCCAGGTGGTTGTGTCCAGGTGTCTGGTCAAGCAAGCACTGACCTAACTGTTACTGCAAGGACGTTTGTGGCTGGTTAATAAACCAAAAAACTGGTTTATTAAATCATCAGTCAATTGGCTGCAACTGTGACTGATTGCATCAACAAAGAGCTTGTCTTCCACAATGAGAGAATTCAGTCAGCTGGATTTAATCCAATCAGTTGAAGACTTTTAAGCGAGAAAGTTAAAGGACCTTCACTACTTCTTCGGCTAGCCAATGAAGCATTTTCTGAGGAGTTCATCGAACACCTTCATCGGAGTTTCCAGTTCACTGCCTGAGGAGGTCATTGAACACCTTCATTGGAGTTTCCAGTTTGCTGCCTGCCCTACAGAATTGGGACTCATGTATCCCCACAGTTGCATGACACACTTCTGTAAAATCTTATATTTTACAGGTATCTCTTGTTGATTCCGTTTCCCTAGAGAACCCTAACTAATGCAGTGAGTTTCAATGATTTGTTAACAGTACATTTTTTCCTCCCCTGGGGAGGTCTGATGACTTTTAACATTAGTCTGTCCTGGTCAGGTAGGCAGCTATGTGAAATCACTATGGAGGGGAGAGGGCCTGGGTCCTGGGTCCCCATGCCCACCATATAGTATCAGTACTGGGTTGCACTGCCACAGCTGTCAGTGTTGGAAGCTGCCTGCTAGCAGACCCATCAGTGTACCAAGAAGATTTGGTACCCATGCCTTCTGTAGTGAGCATTTCAGTAGCTATTTCAGATGCAGTGAGTTTAGCTGTTGAATCTTCTATGTAGGACACTAGTTTGCAAATTGTGTGCATTTCTGCACTCAGAGGACTGGTATTGAAAATGCTGCACTGTAGTAGGTAGGTTTTCCATTTAGTCAGTGTACTTAGTTGGGCAATGCCAGAACGTGGCTTAGAAGCCATGTCAGTTATCCATCCCTGAATAGGGAATGCCATTTTCAAAGTGACTGGGCATCTTTGCATCAGCCTATCCACTTGCAATAAGGCATTATATGCAGAACACAATTGGTTTTCTAGGGGACCGTGTCTCAGTTCTGCCCCTTTCGGTAATTGTGAGCAAAAGCTGAGGGGGTGTTAGTTTACAATGTTGCTTCTGCCACAGACTCCACCCAAAGCCAATATCATTGCTGGCTACATCCAATTCACAGGGCAGTCTGGATATTCCCCCCTCCACCCCCACCAAGTGCTTGTGCCTGTGCTATTGCCCTTTTTGCCTTTTCAAAAGCAGCCTGTTGGGAGGTGTCCAATTCCCAGGGATGGCCTTGCTTAATCAAAACGTGCAAAGGTTTTAACATTTGGTTTAAGTGAGGAACAAAAGGTCCCCAATACCCCAGCAGCCCCAAGAAAACCCTTAGATGTTTTGGCGTTTGCAGCGTGGGGAAACATTGCACCTTATCAGTTACAGTAGAAGGTATAGTTTTTGTCTTACCCAACCATACAACACCTAAGAATTTGACAGAGCAGCCATAGTCTTGCAGTTTGTCTCAATTGACTGCCCATCCCTGATTCTCAAAATGAGATAAATATGAGCCTGAGGCTTCTTTTAGTTCTGAAAGAGAGTTACCGGTTAACGTAACATCAACAGTGTAGTGAAAAAGAGTCATACTTGTGCGACTTTTCTAGTTAGCCAAATCCTTTGCCACCAGACTGGCAGATGGTTGGCCTATGCACATAGCTGGGGAAGCATGGTGAAAGTCCATTGTCGGCCTCACCAAGTGAAGGCAAATGCACACTGGCTTGATTTTTGTAGGGAGATACTAAAGAAAGCATTAGCAAGATCAAATACAAAATGATAGTGACAAAATGGGATACTAATTTCTTATAATAACAGTGATGTTTGGAACTGTGGCGTACATCAGTGGTGTTACCTTGTTTAACTCCCAGTAATCTATCATGCACCACATTCCGTCAGGCTTTCGAACTGGCCTACAGGACTATTGAAAGGGCTGTAGGTGAGTATTATTATCCCCAGCCACTCCAACTCTTTGATAGTGGCTGAGATTTCTTGGTGCCCTACCATAAATTTATACTGTTTTGTAGCCACAACTCTCTGAGCCCCTTTAAGACTGCTTTGATCACTACACCAGAGGCAGAATTCCCTTACAGTGTTCTGCAACTTGGCATTCTGTAGAAGATCCATTCCTAAAATGTATTCCTGTATAAGGGAAATATATAGTGTATACATTTTGGGGGCAATCTCCCAATTTGTAAAATTAGACTATGTTGCTTTGCCTGATTGTCTCCTCCCCCCGCCCACCCCCGTAGCCACTGATAGCCAGTAGTGGCCCATGGGATCAGGCTACATTCCCATAGATTAATGTAGGTTCAGTCCCTGTATCTACTAGTGCTAACACTTGCCGCTAGTTAGTAGGGGACCAGTAAATGGTTAATTCTACATGTGGCCTCTGATCCTGGGGGTCTCCGGTCATTGTTCACACCCAGGGATCTTGACTCCACACCTTTTCTGGGGGAGTGGAGGGCACCTGAGCTTAGGCTCCGAACAGTGGTTTCTTTCCTGACTTCCTTTCTTCCTCTGAGGTTTGGGAGGTCACTTTAGTAAATCTCAGGCCCTTAGACAGTTTACTCCATAGCTTTACTAGGACTGCTTAGGTTGCTTATCTATAGCTTTTATTTCTGTGCTTGCAGCAATGAAATCCACCCACATCTGCTTATGGGATTCTCTATTAAGGCTGTCATGCTCAGGGGGAGCCTTTCCCATTTCCCTTACTCCTGCCCCCTTTTCCCACAGCCTCTTGGACTCTTCAAGGTCGGCAATAGCCTGAGCAGCAAGGGAAATGAGCTGTCCTGCTAGCCGACTTAGGATAGATTCAAGAGGCCATAGTAATGGTTGGGGGCAGTATGCTATACTGTGTCTCATTCCTGCAGTAAAAGCTTCAGTGTCAGGACCTATGAAAACTGTGGCACAAATGGTGTGTGTTCTAACCCAGCTCAACCCCAAGACCAAAGAACATGCCAGGTACAGAGATAGATATGAGTTTAATAGGACTTACAGACAGGAGATGGTTTCATGGCAGCGGCTCGCCAGGATAGATGGAAGTTAGTGTTCCACAAAGAATGAGGTATGCCAGGGAGTGGTTTATACAGGTTAGGACAAATACATTCCATAGGTTGTAAGAACAGAGTTTGGGCAGGGTCTTTTGATGGGTGTGGAGATTTGAGATTTGTTATCAACAGTAATCAGAGAAGGGGAGTTTTAATGCTTTGTTTATGATATCATTTGTACACACACACACACCCCCTCCACCAAGGAGGTCTGATGACCTTTAATGTCTGTCCCAGTCAAGCAGTTGGCTACATGAAATAACTCACTTTCACTGTGGAGGGGAGAGGGCCCGGGCCCTTTGTCCCTGCAGTGTGCTTCATTCCTAGCGCCCTTAAAATGTCTTGTAGTTCCTCCATATTTTGCCAATGGGGGGTATTGTGCAGTATATCCCCTTCGCTAGGCCATGCAGCCTTACACCCATCAACTAGCCATACCAGTAAAAACGCAGTTTTTCCATTAGCTGAGATAGCATGCAAGCATTGTTGTAGTGAATGGTGGGTTGTAATAGACACCAATTTACTCATCTCTGCTCCAGAGAACCCTACCCTCTCTGATCCAGTGTCCCAATAACCTCAGAAATCAATTGAGTAGGGACTCCCTAGTTTTTTATCTATACCACTGCCCTGAGTCATCCAATTCACCAGCAGTATAGTTTCTCATAGTACCATGTAATTTTTGTTCAGGAGGTGGAATTGCTGAACCCTAGGGAGTTGATCTTGTGATGCCTTCCATTTCTATTGTGTTGTGGGGTGCACCTGTTAGGCCTCTTTGTTCTCCTCTCCCTCCCATTCTATCTCCCTTTCCTCTTCCAAAGAGAAGTATATGGGGTGCCATACTTTTGGGTCCCATCCAGGAGTAGCTAAAATTCTCCAGACTCGAGCCTGAGGCAACTTATGGCCTTTGACTCAGGCATATCTGCATACCAGAGTCTCTAACTGATTGTCCACTCAGAGCAGGCGATCAGTCAGAGAGACCTTAATTTCCACCTGGGCAAGGCACATATCCCCTTCTAGTTTTACTTTCCCCTCTAAATGGCTTGCAGTGGCTTTCACATGCTTGTTCTACCTTGGTAGTCAACAGCAATGCTCCTAACAGGGGCCATGCTATGGCTGCCACTATCTGGTGGTCTCTTTTCTTCTTACTCAAATTCAGTTGCCTTATCTGTTGCAAAACAGCAACTTCCCAGAGTTTTCAGGGTGTCCCTGTACTCATGCGGCAGTCCCCATTTGTCCAGGAGGGCAGCGACCCTTCCCCACATGGACAAAAGGCCAGTTAGGGATTCCCCAACAGATTCTCCTTTCCCAGCACTCATGCCTACTATGGCCGTCAGCTCTTTGGTCTACTGGCTGACTCGCCAGTTGTTCCAACCCAGCTCTTGAAGGGCTGGGTCGGCACAGCCTGAGATCAAAGAACACATCAGGCACAGAGTGAGACATGGGTTTATTAGGACTTATGAACAGGAGAGAGTTCTTCTGGTGGCAGCCACCTGGAAAGTGGAAGTCAGCACCCCACAAAAGGGTGGGGTATGCAAAGGGCAACTTATAAGAGTTTAGGACAAGGACATTCCACAGGGCGTGAAAACAGTTTCAGCAGCATCTCATGACACTGGAGTCTGGAGATTTGTTATCAATGGTAATTAGGGGAGAGGAGTTTTAATGCTTTGTTTATGATACCATCTGTACATACTTTCTTCCTTGAGGAGGATGACCTTCAATTTCTAACCCGGTCAAGAAGGCTGCTATGTACTGTGGGCCTAATTCCCTATTAGGGAGGGGGAGCCTGGGCCTTGGGTCCCCACACCTAGTGAACTGTGGAACAATATCAAATGGTTTAATATATGTGTGATTGAAATCCCAGGAGAAAAAGAGAATGAGGGAAGCAGAAAACCTATTTGAATGTAACTGCAAATTGATTCCACTTCCAGCGTGACTGTATGAGGAGCTCTGCAGACCTGCTCCCAGAGAATTTTTTTTAATTTAAAAAAAGCATTAAAAAATTTCTGGAAGTGCTCCAAAGGGCACACTGCAAATAAAGAAACATTTATTCAAGAAAATAAAACTTGATAAGAACAGAGAGGGTGTGGTATTTGAACCAACATTTGCTCCTCTGCCCTTCTCCCTCTCAGCTCAGTGAGATGAAAATTCCATTCCAGAGTGCTGCAGCCAATAACACAGGGCTCTCTCTCCACTCTATTTCCTAATCAGGGGACTGTCTTCCCATGGTAGTCCATTTCAACATTTCTCATCCTGCCTTCAGCTACCTATTGCAGTCAAGAGGTGGAGACTCCCTTGTTTTGCCCAGCTTGCAGTCTTCAAGCTTACCAGTATGCTAAGAATACTGAGGTCCTAATTGCCTTTGACCAGGCTCAGAAAGTGACTGTTGGATGCCAAGAGAGGCAAGCCATTGTCCCCATCCCCACCTCCAGAGTCTTGGCTCAGAAATTTTGCCTAGGGGGAGAAGCAGGCTAAAAATATAAATAACTCCTAATCTCTTCCCAAAGGAATAGATTTCATTTGCAACAGAATATGGAGAAGCTCACACTTAAGAACACCCTTGGAAACAGTGGAGGTTCTAGTGAAAAACAGCTGGGAGGAGACTGATATGTTCATTGGAGATATATGCTAAACTCTAGGGCGGCTAGTTTGCCAGAGGGAAAGAAATAGCTGGAAGAAGACCTCCTTGGGTCAGAACACATCTTCCTCATTCACCTTAGGAACTATCCCTTCAAAGCAGCCTTACTTTAATTAGATAAGTCTGTGAAGTAATTTATGCCACAGGGCATTGTTGAAAACAATAGAACAGTCAGCTGGGAATTAGTGGCATTTAACAGCTGGGTGTGGTCAAGGAAAGGAACAATGAGAACCCTGACAAAACCACTGCATCCCAGGATGACTGTGGGCAAAACCAAGTCTGTACCACCTGAGGAGCAATATCAGAGGCTTAATACTGCCAGAGGCTGGAGTGATAAGCTGTGAGGAGAATAAACTTAACTAAAATAAACCAGCCAGCCACTAAATAAATAAGCAAGCAAAAATCCAGTGAAGCTCCACAATATATTATCTAAACTGTCCAATTTCAAAAGAAGATTACAAGACATGCAAAAAACAGAAAATGCACACATAAAACAGGCAATAGAAACTGCCCATGAGAACAACCAGATGTCAAATTTAAAAGAAAAAGATTTTAATGCAATTATAAATATATTCAAAGAACCAAATGAAACTGTTATTATAAAGGAAGGTAAGATGACAATGTCACATCAAACAGAGAATATCAATGAAGAGATAGAAATTATAAAATAGGACCAAATGGAAATTCTGGACTTGAAAAGTACAGTAACTGAAATGAAAAATTCAGTAAACGGGCTCATCAGTAGATTTGCAGTGACAGGAAAAAGAATTAGTGGACTTGAAGATAGATCAATAAAGATTATTTAATCCAAAGAACACGGAGAGAAGAGATTGAAGAAAAATTAACAGAGCCTCAGAGAAATGTGAGACACCATGGAACAAAACAACTTACACATAGTGGGAGTACCAGAAGGAGAGGAGAGAATGCAGCAGGAAAAACATTTGAAGAAATTTTATCTGAAAACTTCCCAAATTTATTGGAAAACACTAACCTACACATCCAGAAAGCTCAGTGAACTGTAAGTGGAATAAACACAGAGACTCACAAATATACACTGTCAAGCTGCCAGATGTCAAAAATGGTCAATTAGGACACTAAGGAAAACTGAAAGTAGCAATCAAGCCTTAACTCACTTTTTTGACAGTATAGGCAACAAGCAAAAGGGATCAGCTCCAGTTCCTTAGTGTTCCATTTTTCCCCCATGAAACAGCACTATTCAAGGATAAAGTGACATGCAACACAAATAAGGGAAATGGTCTCACTGCTAAGATGCTCCAAACAAAAGAGACGTTCGTAGATAGGGCAGGAGGAGGGAGAGGAAGGGCTAGGGGTGGGAAAGTACTGAGTCATTGTGGTGAAAAGTGCTGCAGTTCAGGTCTCCTGAGCAGGCCTTTAAATTGAGGCCCCTGGACTAGGAATACAGAAAAGCATATAAGCATGGCTGATTGAGGGGTAGCTGAAAGTTCACATATAGGATTTTGGCCTGGAGCTGGACAGTTCAACTCTGTACCCCTACATCCTTTGAGGCCCAAGTAAGAAGCATAAGGTTATCTCATCATGGACTTAAATGAGGGCCTGTGACCATAGCCGGTTAATTAGTCTGAGTCAACAACAGAACAAGGCCCCAGTCAAAATCACTCCTAGCAAGAATGATCAGGCCCTGCCTAGAGGAGTGGACATAACCATGAGCCCAGTGATTGCCAAGCCAGGAAAAGATAGTACATAGTCAATTGGGGTCTACTTTAGAGAGTCAGGAGGCCTTCTATCTAAGCCTCGTGATGGGCTATTCTATTTTGCCAGTTTCATTGATCCAGGTGCCAAATGAAGTGTTCTAAACCACACAGACCTCTCCTTGACTGGCCAGCAGGAAATCAAGGGATAAGCAGTTATACAGTATTACTCTGGCAAAGTCATTGAGGCTGGTCTGTTGTGCCTCCAGAACTGAGATAGTACCGTTAATGACCTTAATGAAGGTCAAGTGCAGGGTATATGCAACTTTTTAATTGAATGACCCGTGCAGTGGGAATAACCACCTGAAGTGTGTATACAAGAGAAAAGAGTTGGTAATGCAACCTAGCAACTCCCTGAGTAACTGTTTTGGAACCCCCGACTAAGTTGGTGTACTGCAACATGCTTAGTTGGGGGGGAGAGGGGTTGGAGATGTTTCAAATAATCGGAAGTTTCTCAACTATGCCCTGTATTTGCTCATTATATCAATAGGAGGAAGACAGGTATAAGCCTGATTTTCATGATAGAAATAATACTCCAGTGGAAGAGCCCACGGTGCTGTAAGTGTAAGAATCATTAACTACCATGGGGGTCAATCAGCTAGAAGTTCCTCCAAGTGGGCAAGTCCTTGAGTGGAATTGAAGAGTCTGTGTTGGCCAGGGCCAAGAGGAAAACTGTAGCCCCAGTGATAGATCCCACCTCACCCCCTTCTTATAGATATTCCAGTGGCTTCCATCAAGTTGATATCTAGGGAGACATTTTACCCCTGCCATGTCAGAGTTCAATTGTGGCAATGCATCCGATCCATATTAATAAGATTGGTATACTTCAGTTACCAGAAAGGCCCATGGTTAGAGAAATGTCCATTTGTGCTATTCAGCAGAACAGCAATTAGATATTTGTTAGATTGGGCAGTGAGTGACATCCTGTAGCTCATCAAATTCAGGGTGATGGCAACTACCTGGGACAGGTGTACCAATGAATTTTGTTAAGTCAGAGGCCACCTGGGCTACTCTGTGAGAGAAAGAAGAGAGGCTGTATCTCTTCCCCTCCACTCCCATATCTGGGTTCTCAGGTTCGAAGATGCTGATGTCCTATCAGTCAAGGTATCATTGGCAGTGACTTGGTGTCACAGCCCGAGGGGGCTTTACCAGTCAAAAGACCAAAGAAAATGCCCAGCATTTGCTGAAACATGAACTTTATTTGGGGCTTACTCACAAGGAGGCAGAATTTAAATGGCTTTTCTCTTGCCAGGCAGGTACCACTTTTGCAGGGAAAATCGGCCTTGCGATTCAGAGAACAGCAAGCCCTTTTATAAGGGTTTTAGACAAAGACATTCCTAAGGGTGGGGGGAGCATAGATGCAGGAACAGGTCACTCTGATGAGGGTGGGGTGGTGGGGGTGGTGGTGCAGGAAGGACTAGAATAACACTTGAACAATTACATTTTGCTCTTTTTGTGAGACTAAGAGTCTCTCGCTTCCTGCCTGCTTCCCATAAAGTTACATTTGAAGGTCAATTTGCCCTTTTTCTCCTTACTGGCTTACAAAGACAATAGGTTAAACATTTAGCTGCCTTGGTCATGCAGACTGCTGTGCACCAAAGATCTGCAGGCCTGTTTTGCTCAGGCCATGGCTTGCCACACTTAGGTAGTCTGTCTTGTATCATGATGAGGATAAGATCCTTGATCCAACCCCCAGTGTTGTGACCCCAAATCTGTCTTGGATCCTCTTGTAGTTCAGTAAAAATTTCTATTTTATATCCTGATATCCATTCCATGGGGCTACTGGAGTAAAAGCAGCAAAGCAGCAACTTTAAGGAAAATGTTGAACTAGAAACCTCAAATTAATGGTCATTATCTTTTAGGTTCTCATAGGTAAAAATCCATGTTCTGCACCCATGGGGAGAGGGAATAGAGAGGATAACCATTTCCTACTCCTTGCAGTTTAATAGCCATCCTGACCTCCTGTCAACTTGAGTCTTTAGGAAAGGATTGAAAGGGATGGAAGACCTTTGCAGGCTCCCCCAGGGAAATCAAAAGTGTCAAAAATTGTAGAAAGCTATACTGTTGAAAGAAAGGGGAAGATAGCCTGATCAAACATGTGGCACAAAAGAGAAGTCCCCTTTTGGGGAATTGCTGCATTGAGACCCTAGGTTGCTTGTCTGAGATATGTAGTTCAGGATGGAGTTATTTTGTCACTTCCCATCAGCCACTGAAGCCCATCCTTTAAATGTCCATTAAAACACTCAACCACCACTTTGTCTTGGGAGTGATATGGAGAGTACATCATTGATATATAGCTTGAGCCCCAAATCTGGGACTGTTATCAGATGCAGTGTGCTCAGGGAACCTGAACAGGAAGCAAATGTGGTCTTGTAGGGCTTAAGTTAGTGGGACAAGTCAGTGGAACATACCTATTTGACTAGGCCAAACCCAAAGAAGTGTCATCAACAATCAGGATTCTCCAGATGGAATGAGAAACCCAACCTGATCTATCTGCCAAGAGCACCCTGGCCCATTTATTCATGGGATCTGTCCCTGGGCAATATTTTAAGCCTTGGCCAGGGTCTGGTAAGCAGGCCACCTTTTTCATAAAGTTTGGCAACTTCTGATAATAGTAGCAATCTGTGTGTGTACACCCAGTCTAGGATGGTATCTGAATTCCATAGGCTTGCTTTGTCTGTGGCAGAGAACAATTTAGTATCTATGTCTAGCTGACAAATGCTGTCTTCTTATTGGTGTGTTCCCTTTCATCAGTGTTGAGGTCTTTCTGGTGAGAATCCATATGAGTAACAAATACTTATTAGGAGCAGCGGTGATTTTTATCCAAATGTCTAATCCCCATAGGGGTACTTGTTTTATATACCAGTCCACAGCTTGCCATGACCCAACCAAAGAGCCAGGCTATTGGCCACAGCCCTTGAGTCAGTGAAAATGTAGCACAGCTCATTTTCTGAGGTACCCTGGATAGCCATCTTTACCACATGAAGCTCTTCCATTGTACCAAGCATCCTTTATCATGCTTGGTAGAGGACAAGTCTTTCTTCATCCTAGTAGGAGTTAACTGGTAAGAGCTGACACTGAAGCAGGCCCACATGTGGTCTGGAAGGTCTCTATATCTTGGTTCCCACTGGGTCAGTGGAGGCATTAGCTCCTCAGGGGATATGCCTGGGAGGCAGAAGGGTGCTCCTGAGACCTTTTCATGGAGCTGAAAGCCCCCCTCTGGGTCTGGTTTTACCCTATCCTGTAGGTACCATTTCCACTTCACTAAAGAAGATTCCTGAACTGCCCCACCTGGCAATTTGAAGCCCCTGCTTAAACCTACCACATGATTGGGATTTCTGGTTATAAGACTACTTTACAGCCATGAATCATGTGCTCAGTTTCCACCAAGGCCCAATAACATGCCAATAGTCTCTCAAAAAGTGTGTACCTTTTAGCCATCACTGGGAACTTACAGGTCCAAAACCCCAATAGGAATCACTGGCCCTTGACAGTATTCTTCTGCCATAGGTGCCTATAGATGAACTAAGAGGTTGCTAAGACCTGTAACTCAAAAGAGAAATATGGATTGGTGGAGCTTAGGGGAAGGGCAGCTTGGGTGGTCCATTGCAGGGCCTCCAGGGAATTCAGTAGCTGCCTTTCTGGTAACCAGCAGTTGAGTGCCATCAAGATCCCTGTGTGGGGTATATGAGAACCCCAGTAGCCAAATGGGCTCACCAATTTATGGGCCTCTGTGGCAACCCGTGGCCTGAGCAAAACAGACCTGCAGATCTTTGGTGCACAGCAGTCTACATGACCTAGGCAGCTAATGTTTAACCTATTATCTTTGTAAGCAAGCCAGTAAAGAGGAAAAGAGTAAATAAACTGACCTTAAAATGTAACTTTATGGGAGGCAGGCAGGAAGTGAGTGGCTCTTAATCTCACAAAAAGAGTAAAATGTAATTGTTCAAGTGTTATTCTAGTCCTTTCTGCACCACCCCCCAGGTCAGAGTGACCTGTTCCTGCATCTATGCTCCCCCCACCCTTAGGAAGGCCTTTGTCTTAAGCCCTTATAAAAGGCTTTCTGTCCTCTTTGCATTGTGTGGTCAATTCCCTGCGAATGTGATACCAGCCTGGCCTGAGACTGCCGTCATGATCTCTCCACGACTTCTCACCCTGTAAGTAAGCCCTGAATTAAGTTCATGTATCAGAAAATGCTCGTTGTCTTCTTTGGCCTTTGGACTGTCATGGCCCTCATGGGCTGTGACAGCCTCCTTTTATTTGTTGGAGAGGGCCAAAAGCTTAACAGTCATCCCTCTGGAATGAGACATTGTACCCCTTTCCAGACTACACCCTGGAATTTCACTTGGGTACTGAGTTCTTGTATCTTGTTTATATTAGTGACCCAGCTGTGTTGCTGTGTGGTTCAATAGGGTTTCCAGTGTTTGCTGGGCAGTGCACTTGTCTGGGCCCACAAAGAGGATGTGGTCAATGTAGTCAAAGACTAGTGCTTCCTATGAAAGAGGGACTTTATCTAGATCACAGCCTACCTATTAATGGTTGATAACCAGAGAATTTAGATAGTCTTGTGGAAGGATGTTAAAGGTGTATGACAACCTATTCCCCATAAAGGTTATTTGATTCTGATTGTCTGGATGTAAAGTGATACCAAAAAAGCCGTTTGCAGTATCCATTGCTACAGCTCAAGTTTTCTCAACTTGAGTAATAGCCTCTGTGATAGTCACAATGTCAGGTAACATGACATCAGGCCAAGGGTGGCACTATGGCATTGAACTGCCTATAATCACCTGTGAATTTACAGGCACCTGAGGCCTTGCACAGAGACCAGATGAGGCTATGCAATAGAGAAGTAATCTCATGGAGAAGTTTGGCTTTCTTAACTCAGCATGAGGGTGATTATTTCTTTTTCTCCCCCATGAAGCTAATATAATTTTGGAGAAACTAGGCACTGGTGGTTGGGTGGGTTCATTGCCTTCCACGTGCCTGACTAAGATGGCCCTAACTGCAGCAATTCCTGTCAGAATGTGAGGATGAAGGCAAACAGGATTGCACATAGACAATATATCTATACCAATAATATATTCAATAGCAGGGGTCATAATATTGGAAGTTTTTAGGGACTTAAGGAGACCTATCTGTAGCTGGGCCTAGGCAAGGGTCCTTAGTGAATGGTGGTGGCCTCAGACCCAAAATCGAAGAGCACTATTTATGTCCCCCTCATCCTGGTACCAGGGATCCCAGGGATCATAGTCACCAGTATCCAAAGGCCCAGAAAGTGCAATTCTCCCTGCTCCCACCTCTCTATTGAACTTTGACAGTGACGTGGGGTCACTCATAGTCCCTGGAGATGGAAGAACCTTGGCCAGTCCCTTGTCTTGTTTATTTTTAAAAGCCAAGAAGTTGGGATAAAGGTTAGCTATGCTCTTCCGTTCATTTCCGGACTCACCAGGAGGAATGTAGCAAATAGTAATTGTGTTAATACTAGGGGCTGTCACTATGCAGACCCTAGTGAATGCTGAGGGCCAAAGGCAAGGAGGAAATCTTGAAAGCAGCAAGAGAAAAATGACTCAACACTTACAAGAAACCCCAATAAGATTAACAGCTGACTTCTCTTCAGAAACAGTAGTGACCAGGAGGCAATGGGATAACATATTCAAAGTGCCCAAAGAAAAACCTGCCAACCAAGAATCCTGCGTGCTGTCTTTCAGAAGTGAAAGTGAGATAAAGACATTCTCAGATAAACAAAAACTCAGCAAATTTGGGGCTAGCACACCTACCTTACAAAAAATAGTAAAGGAAGTTCTTCATGCTAGCACAGGGATCCCAGATGATAATTCATATCTACACAAAAAACAAAGAGCACCAGTAGAGGTAATTATGTAATTGTAAAAGACAGTATAAATGTATATTTCTTTTTCTTTCTTCTTTTAACTGATTTAAAAGCAATTTTATTAAGCAATATGTATTCAATGTATTATTTGGGGCCTATAACTTAGAAATGTATTTGCCAAATGTACATAGAAATGTAATGTATTTTCCTATAACAGCACAAGTGAGGTAGGTGGAAGCAAAGCTATATTGGGGTAATGAAATTACAGGAACAAATGAAGAGAATCAGAAATGACAAATAGGAAGGTAAATAGAACAAGCACTTCAAATATATACTTGCTTTCCTTTCTTCTCTCAGCTTTAGAAGACATGAAAATTATATGAAGTAATACTTGTAACAACATGACATTGGATTTTTAGCATTTATAGATCTAATTTGTATAACAATAATACCACAAAAGAGGGTAAAAGGAAATAGGGCTGTGTGCCAGTTTGAGTGTCTTATGTCCCCCAAAATGCCATTCTTTGATGCAATCTCATGTGGGCAGATGTATTAGTGTTGATTAGATTGTAATTCTTTGAGTGTTTCCATGGAAATGCAACCCACCCAATTATAGGTGATAACTCTGATTAGATAATTTCCATGGAGGTGTGGCCCTGCCCATTCAGCGTGGGTCTTGATTAGTTTACTAGAGCACTATATAAGCTCAGACAGAAGGAATGAGCTTGCTACAGTCAAGAGGAACACTTTGAAGAATGCACAGGAGCTGAGAAAGGAGCTGCAGCTTGCAGAGTAACATTTTGAAGATGGCCTTTGAAAGCATACTTTTGCTCTGGGGAAGCTGAGAGAGGACAAACACCCCAAGAGCAACTAAGAGTGACATTTTTGAGTTGCTGCAGCCTAGAGAGGAATGTCCTGGGAGAAAGTCATTTTGAAACCAGAACTCTGGAGCAATTGCCAGTCACATGCCTTCACAGCTAACAGAGGTTTTCCGGACGTCATTGGTCATCCTCCAGTGAAGGTACCCAGTGTTGATGTGTTAACTGGGACACTTTATGGCCTTAAGACTGTAACTGTGTAACCAAATAAACCCCCTATATAAAAGCCAATCCATTTCTGGTGTTTTGCTTAACAGCAGCATTAGCAAACTTGAACAGGCTGTACAGGAGTAACATTTCTATATCTCACTGGAATTAAGTTAGTGTAAATCTGAATTTGATGTCTGACAAGTTAAAATATTTATGGTAAGCCCTGTAGCAGCCACTAAGGAAATAACCAAAAAAAAAAAAAAAAAAAAAAAAATGCAGTGAAAAAATCATTAAATAAATTTAAATGTTACATTAGAAATAGTGACTTAATACAAAGTAAAGCAGAAAGGAGGAATAGAGGAACCAAAAATACATGAGAGGTAGAGAATACAAATAATTAGATGTCAGATGTAAATCCAACTATGTCAATGATAACATTAAATGTGAATGGATTAAACAATCCAATCAAAAGGCATAGATTGTCAGACTGGATTAAATAAACAGGATGCTATGTGCTGTCCATTGAAGACACACTTTGGGTTCAAAGATACAAATAGCTTGCAAACAAGAGGATGAGAAAACATTTATCATGCTAAGAACAACCACAAGAAATCTGGAGCAGCTATACTAATATAATACAAAATTAACTTTACAAAAAAATGTTTCTAGAGATAAAGAGGAACATTTTATCAGGATAAAACAGTCAGTCCATCAGGAATATATAATTATTTAAACATTGGATGCCCTTAATAACAGAGAAGAAAAATATGTAACACAAAAACTTACACAAATGATGGGAAAAATAATTCCACAACAACAGTCAGACTCTTCAATATCACACTTTCAGTAATGGATAGAACAACTAGACAGATGATCATCAAGGAAATGGAAAGCCTAAAAAACACTATAAACCAACTAAACCTAATCAACATTTATAGAACACTCTACTCAGCAACAGCAGAATATTCTCAAGTGCACATGTAACCTTCTCCCAGATAGAATATATGCTAGGCCATAAAACCTCAATAAATTTGAAAGGATGGAAGCAATGCAAAAGATGTTTAGAAATCAATGTGAGAAAAAAATTCATGAAACTCATAAATAGGTAGAAATCAAACAACACATGCCTAAGTAACCAATGGGTGAAAAGGAAAATTAGAAAATACTTTGAGATGAATGGAAATGAATATACAATATACTAAAACTTATGGGATATAGCTGAAGCAGTGCATTAAAAGAAACTCATAGTATAAATGGCTATATTTAAAAAGAAAAAAGCTCTCAAATCAATTACCTAACCATCCTCTTTAAGACACTGGAAAATGAAGAACAAACGTAAAGCAAGCAGATGAGAAGAAATAGTGAAAATTTGAGTGGAAATTAATGAAATGGAAAATATAAAAACCATAGAGAAAATCAATTAAACTAAAACCTGGTTCATTGAAAAGAACACAATTGTCAATCCTTTAGCTAGATGGACCAAGAAAAAAAGAGGAAAGATACATATTACTAGAATCAGAACTAAAAGAGAGGACATCACTACTGGCTCTACAGAAAAAAAGACTTACAAGTAATTCCCATGAACAATCAAATTCCAATAAATTGGATAATGTAGGTATAATGGAAAAATTCCTAGAAAGACAAAAACTACCAAAACGGACTCAATGAGAATTAGACAATCTGAATAGATTAATATAACAAGTTAAGATACTGAATTATAATCAAAAACTACCCACAAAGAAAAGCTCAGGCCCATATGGCTTCACCACTGAATTCTACCAAACATGTAAAGAAGAATTACCAATTCTTTACAAAACTCTTCCGAAAAATATAAGAGGAGAGAATAATTCCAGCTCATTTTATAAGGCTAGTATTACCTTGATGCCAAAACCAGATAAAGATGTCACAAAAAAGAAGAAAACTACAGATCAACATTTCTTATGAATATGGAAGCAAAAATATTGAACAAAATGGTATCAAACAAATCCAGCAACATGTAAAATGTGGTTGTCTGGCCAGCTTCCAATCATAGCTTCAAGATGCACTCACCTGGCACTGAAATGCTTCACTGTTTCACAAATACTTCTTTGTGTTACTGTATTTGTATATATTAAAAATTACAAGGATAAATACATGTTACATAGAATAACAAGAGGCTGCATAATGATAGGTGCTTGTGGATAATTCAGAACTATTTGATGCTGCCAATTCACTTTTTACTCCCACTGGCAGCTAGAATCAACATGACATGTTCATTTATCCTAATATTTTAATTCCAGTGAGCTCTCTGTTTAGTGATACAGATATAATGTAACTTTATTTTGCTCAAAGAACTTAAAGGTTCTTGGTTCCTATCTTTTCAAGGTATGTGTAGATAGGCAGCAGTTAATGTTGGTAGGTGACCTAAAAGGATGAGATGATCCAGCCATGAATGCAAAAGAGCATAATTAGAGTCAAAGTTCAGGACTCCTAATGGCAGATTTTATAAAACAATACTTAAATAGACTGTGCTATTGAAT
Source organism: Choloepus didactylus (assembly GCF_015220235.1). NCBI lineage: Eukaryota > Metazoa > Chordata > Mammalia > Pilosa > Megalonychidae > Choloepus > Choloepus didactylus. Next base: position 172,975,546 of record NC_051310.1, read on the forward strand.
AACTCCATAATCCCATGGCTGTGAATCAAATATCTCTCAAATTAAAAACAAAAACAAGGTTTGATCACTTATTAGCTGTGTGGTCTTGGGCAAGTCACTGAATCTCCCTGAGCTGCTGGTTTGTTTAAGATGGAAGGATACAGTGAATGTGAAAATAATTCATTATTAAAGTCCAAATCAGTGCTAAAGAAAAAAAAAGCTGGCCAATGAAAATCAAAATGCTTTTGTCCAAAACTCTCTTTTATAATATTATTTCAATCACTATACTGAGAGAAACCCTCAGTTAAGTGCTAATATCTTCAATAGCTACCTTTTAAGGACAGTCTATATTGTAGCAGTATCAGCCATAGCTGATACTTAAAAGTATCACTGCAGAAGGCAACTTAGTTTGAAACTGGTCTTCCTAAGTGCTAGCATTGTAGTGGTTTATTTATATAGTGCCCACAGTGTGATTAGCATGAAATTATATTTGTTTTAGCTGATGTTTTTATATATAAGTTTTAATACATAGCAAAATTCTTTTTCCTTGTCTAAACTATATTTATTGTCTTTTTTATTCTTCAAGGAGTATTTGATTTGCCAATATATAATTGTGAATAGCCATATTTTCATGCCTGGCAAAATAATTATCAACTTTCAAGGTCTGAACAGTTCACTTTATTCATTAGCATATTAAATACTCTTAAAATCCTTACAAGGAAGTTAAAGTCATTGTTTGCTGAGCTGTTACCTTTTAAAAATCAGTGGGTTAGGATAAGCATGGAAGTGCAAGAGGAGAAAAGCTTCTTAAAGGGATTTTAGAGAACTAAAAATCTTCCTTTGCACTGTTAATTATTCTAAAAGAACAACAGGATCTTAAATTTCAAAATCAATATTCTGCTGATCCCTTTCATGTGTATGGAGAGCACTTGTAGTTTTTGCATTAATCAATTTTTATAAAAGAATATATACTATGTTCAAATTCTGTGATTTTGATAAAGATACTTTCCCTTATGTCTTCAAGTTTAAATTCTTCAGATATTTACTTTTATGTAACACTTCAAAATTTTCTAGCACATTTTTGGCTTTATAGACTTTCACAGAACTACCTTAAAATAATTTCAGGTTTATGCCAGCAAAGAAGGGAATGGCAGCAAATCACATTTTTCCTTCTTTCACCTGAGGAATATTTTTCACACTCCATGTATCAGTACTCAATCAGACAGGCTGCTGAAATTTTTGCCATGCCAGAGTCATTTCTAACAATCAATACATCTATTTCATTTCTTTTAATCTCCCTGTTAATTGGTTCTACAGTTGATGTTGCCAATTAAAAAAAGGCGAGAAATCTTTGACAGATATATTCTGAAAACTGTTGACAAAATACTCAAGTCATAACATGTGCTCAGATTGGATCTTAAATAATTATGTTTATCAATGTAAACCTTGACAAAATGGAGAGTTGTAGAAAACATTACAATAGTAAGTATATATGTATATATTTACTCTTGTCCCAAATACTCCTAAAAAGTATTTAACAAATTGAATGAATATGAGTAATTTGATTTATTTTCTCTTCTTTTCTCCACCTGTCTTTCAGTGCAATTAGTACTGAAATGGAAGTAATTTTTTTTTTATTTTTAAATCTTCATTTTATTGAGATATATTCACATACCATGCAGTCATACAAAACAAATCGTACATTCGATTGTTCACAGTACCATTACATAGTTGTACATTCATCACCTAAATCAATCCCTGACACCTTCAGTAGCACACACACAAAAATAACAAGAATAATAATTAAAGTGAAAAAGAGCAATTAAAGTAAAAAGGAACACTGGTGCCTTTGTCTGTTTGTTTGTTTCCTTCCCCTATTTTCTACTCATCCATCCATAAACTAGACAAAAGGAGTGTGGTCCTTATGGCTTTTCCAATCCCATTGTCACCCCTCATGGGCTACATTTTTTATACAATTGTCTTTGAGATTCATGGGTTCTGGGTTGTAGTTTGACAGTTTCAGGTATCCACCACCAGCTACCCCAATTCATTAGAATCTAAAAAGGGTTGTCTAAATTGTGCCTAAGAGTGCCCACCAGAGTGACCTCTCGGCTCCTTTTGGAATCTCTCTGCCACTGAAGCTTATTTCATTTCCTTTTACATCCCCCTTTTGGTCAAGAAGATGTTCTCCATCCCACGATGCCGGGTCTACATTCCTCCCCAGGAGTCTTATTCCACGTTGCCAGGGAGATTCACTCCCCTGGGTGTCTGATGAAATGGAAGTAATTAAAAGCTAGACAACCCTGACTTGTGAATCCATGAACTAGATTTTATACTGTAATTTTTTTGAAAGTTGATTCATTATAGGGCATTTGTGATTTATTTAACTTAGAAATTATATGACTGTGTGAATTGTTGATTCCCCTTAATACATCATATATCTTGTCCTAAAGCTCATTATAAGCTTAGTGATTTAGGCATTAAAATAAATCAAATCATTAGGAATTTCAGTAATAAATATATGTTTATTATCCTTAAAGTTCTTTCTGTTCTTTTTTAGATCCATATTATTGGCTAACATCAAAGGCATTTAACCTAAAAGTAAATAGTATAAATACATTTATATTCTATCAAATAAAATAACTCCTTATGAAAAAAGTATCCTACCTCACTACTACTCACCCTGAGTTCTCCTACATTGTTTCTGTTGGAGAAGGTTTTTTGTTTTGTTTTGTTTTGTTTTTACTGCTTCTGGGAGTTACTTCCATAACTGAGTCTGAATCATATGTGTATAACATTAATTTTTTATTTATCACCTTGTGACAGACTATATGTAATGAGAGTAAGATATGCAAAGTAAGGATTTAGCCCTTTCTCCTTTCCTTCCCTTGATGTTAGCTCTTCATGTTACTTGTAATTCTTTCTGTTACTTACTTGGGTGTGTTGAATTCTATCTCCCAAAAAGATACATTGAAGTCCTAATACCTGGTATCTGTGACTGTGACCATTTTGGAAAAAGGGTCTTTGTGGACAAAATCACATCAAGACAAGGTCATACTGGATTAGGGTGGGCCCTAAATCCAATGACTGGTGTCCTAATAAGAGATTTGAAGACACACAAGGGTGAAAACCATGTGAATACAGAGGCAGAAATTGCAGTTATGCTGCCACAAACCAAAGAACACCAAGGACTGGCAGCAACCACCAGAAGCTAGAAGAGGCAAGGAAGGATTTTTCCCTAGAGCCTTCAGAGGGAGCATGGCCTGCTGACATCTTGATTTCATACTTTTAGTCTCCAGAACTTTGGGAGAGTTAATTTTTGTTGTTTTAAGCCACATGGTTTATGATAGCTAGTTATGGCAGCCCTAGGAAATTGCAGCATTTACTTTGTAGCTTTAATTAATATACTTAAAGCCCCTATTTCTTGCTTCAACAAATTTCAACTATATCCACTAACTCTACTTTCTGTGTGTTTTTCTCCAGTAATTTTTTTTTATTTTGAAATCGTTTCAATCTTACTGACATGTTTCAAAAATAATACAAAAGCAATACATATAGCTCCAATATATACCCTCATTCAAATATCCAGATTTGCCAACTTCTGGCATTTTACATTTTTTCTTTTTCTTTCTTCCTCTCTTTCTCTTTCTCCTTCCTTCCTTTCTTTCCTTCCTTCCTTCTTTCTTCCTTTCCTTCTTCCTATATATCTGTCTGTCTTTCTGTCTATTATATAAACATTTGAGAGTGGATTGCATTCATCATGCTCCTCTAATGTCAGGTACATTTCCTGAGTAATCAGACATGCACTGTGTACCCACCTTAAGTACCAATATCAAGTTCAAGAAATTTAACATGATATAAATCGTACATTCTGTGCTTATTTGAATCTATTATGTCCCCCACAAAAGCCGTGTTCTTTAATGCAGTCTTGTGGAGGTAGGCTTATTAATCTTGATTAGGGAGGAACCTTTTGATTAGGTTGTTTCATGGAGATGTGACCCACACAATTGTAAGTGAAACCTTTTGATTAGATCATTTCCATGGAGTGTCCCGCCCATTCAGTGTAGGTCTTAATTAGATCACTGGAGTTCTTTAAGAGAGATATTTTGGAGAGAAGCTAAGAGCCAACACAGATCCAGATACTTGGAGATGCTAGAAGATGCAGACAGAAGGACATTTGGAGATGCTAAGAGATGAATCCCAGAGTTTGCCCCAGAGAAGCTAAGAGAGGACCCCCAGATGCTTAGAGAGAAACACCCTGGGAGAACAAGCAAGGATGCACAGGAGCTGAAAGAGAGAAGCTAAGAGAGTCAGAAGCAGACAGAAGCCCAGAGACATTTTGGAAAAAGCCATTTTGAAACCAAAACTGAGGAGCAAAGGAACAGCAGATGCCAGCCACATGCTTTCCCAGCTGACTGACGTGTTCCGGATGCCATCAGCCTTTCTTCAGTGAAGGTATTCTCTTGTTGATGCCTTAGTTTGGACACTTTTCTGGCCTTAGAACTGTAAATTTGTAACCTAATAAATCCCCTTTAAAAAAGCCAATCCGTTTCTGGTATTTTGCAAAATTGAGGCTTTAGCAAACCAGAACACAGTCCATATTCCAATTTTTTTCGGTTGTCCCAATAATGTCCTTTTTTTCTCCATGTTAGAAGACTTCTTTTTAATTTTTATTTTAGTCACATACCTATAAAAAATTTCCCCTTTAACCACATTCAGATATGTAATTCAGTAGTGTTAGTTACATTCACAATGCTGTGCTACCATCACCATCATCCATTACCAAAATTTTTCCATCACACCAAACAGAAATTTGGTACCAATTAAGCTTTAGTGCCCTGTTCCCTACTCTTTCCCCAGCCCCTAGTAACCTTTATTCTAGTTTCTGACTCTATAAATCTGTTTATTCTAATTATCCCATATCCATGAGATAATGCAATCTCTGTCCTTTTGTGTCTGGCTTATTTTACTTAACATGATGTCTTCAAGCTTCATCCTTGTCGTCAACATATATCAGAACTGTGTTCCTTTTCATGGCTGCATAATATTGCATTGTATGTATATACCACATTTTGTTTATTCATTCATCTGTTGGTGGACACTTGGATTGCGTCCATCTTTTGGCAGTTGTGAATAATGCAAATAGGTGTGCAAATATCTGTTCCAGTCCCTGCTTTCAATTCTTTGGGGTATATAATTAGAAGTGAGGTCACTGGTCATATGGTAATCTATACTTAACTTTCTGAGGAACTGCCAAACTCTTCCACAGTGACTGCACCATTTTACATTCCCGGTAACAATGAATGAGTGTTGCTCCTTTTCCAAATCCTCTCCAACACTTGTAATTTTCTGTTCCTTTAATAGTAGCCATTCTAATGGGTGTGAGATGGTATCTCATTGTGATTTTGATTTTCATTTCTCTAATGAAGTTGAGTATCTTGTCATGTATTTATTGACTATTTGTATACCTTCTTTGGAGAAATGTCTAAGTCTTTTTGCCATTTTTTAAATCGGATTGTTTTTGTTTTGTTGTTGAGTTGTAGAATTTCTTTATAAATTCTGTATATTAAACCCTTATCAGTTATGTGTTTTTCAAATATTTTGTCCCATTCTGTAGGTTGTCTTTTTACTTTCATGATGAAGTCCTTTGATGCATAAAAGTTTTTAATTTTGATGAGATCCCATTTTCTGTTGTTTCTTCTGTTGTTCATGCTTTTGTTTTGAAGTCTAAGAACCATTGCCTGACACAATGGTCAAGCTTCCCTACATTTTCTTCTAGGAGTTTTATAGTCCTGTATTTTACATTTAGGTCTTTCATCCATTTTGAGTTAATTTTTTATATGGTGTGAGATAGGGGTCCCTTCATTTTTTTTTTGCTCTGGACCTCCAGTTTTCCCAGTACCATTTGTAGAATTGAGACTGTTCTTTCCCAAGTGAGTGGACTTGGCAACCTTATAAAAAATCAGTTGGCCATAGACATGAGGGTCTATTTCTGAACTGTCAGTTCTAGTCCATTTGTCTATGTATCTGTCCTTGCGCCAGTACCCTGCTGTTTTGACCACTGTGGCTTTGCATTAAGTTTTAAAATTGGCAGGTATGAGTACTCTGACTTCCTTCTTTTTAAAGGTTGTTTGGCTGTTCAGGGCCCCTTACCCTTCTAAAGAAATTTAATGATGGGCTTTTCCATTTTTGCAAAAAGGCTGTTAGAATTTTGATTGGAGTTCTGTTAAATCTGTAAATTGCTTTGGATAGAATTGACATCTTGACAATATTTAGTCTTCTAATCCATGAGCATGGAATGTCCTTCCATTTATTTAGGCCTTCTTTGATTTCTTTTAGCAATGTTTTGTGTAGGTTTTCAAGTATAAGTCGTATACATCCTTGGTTAAATTTTTTCCTATGTATTTGATTCTTTTAGTTGTTATTGTCAGTGGAATTTCTTTCTTAATTTCCTCTTCAGATTGTTCATAAGACATGTATGACTCCCTGTCTTAAGAGACCATATTAATGAGTCTTCATTCCCATTTATGCTACCTTTCTTTACCTTCTCCTTAATATTCCCATGTACTATCAAGTCACACTTTTATGATGTTAGTTATTAGCATTAACTTTTTTCTCTGCCTCTACATCAAATTCTTCATGCTTTGTATACAGGTTGATGCTAAAATTTTAAAACTAAGAATCATTATTGACTCCACTGACTCATAATGTATTCTAGAATTATAGTTCCCTTCCTTTGAGTTGAATTTATCACTGAGCCAAAGGGGAATGTTCTTTGGATCAACACAAAAGAATGTTTAAAATACTCCATCAACTACTTAAAATCTTACTGAATTTTGTTTGTTTCTTACTTGAACCATGATTTTCTTATGTCTTTTTCATCTTGACTGGAATTTATAATTGCCTTTCTTTTTCTTGGTTTTTTGAGTTTTATTATTTCAGCTTTTTCTATCCTCCTACTTTGTTTTATTACTGCTACATAGCTGAAAACCAAGGATTTCTCTTCAGAGCTCTACTGTGGTGGTTTCACTATTCTTAGAACTCCTGGTCTCTCTCGCTTTATTCTCTCATAAAGTAACTTCCAAACGCAGTAGATGATACATAAGTTTTCTGAATATAGAATTCAGTTTTGAAAATTGTAACCCCTGAAAACTTTTGAGATTTTACTCTTCTCTTTTCCTGCTTCCAGTAACTGATTCTTTATTGATTCAGAATCATTCTTTTTCCTTTGTAGACTTTTTCTCTTGGATGGTATTAGAAAATTTTTCCTTATGAGATTTCAGAAACAAAAGTGAGTCTTTTTCATTTATTGTGATCTCCCTTGGTGGATACTTTCTAGTTGGTGATTTTTTGTCTTCTAGCTCTGAGAAATGCTCTTTAAGAGGATTTATTATTTCTTTCCCCTCCTTTTTTTTCTTACGTTGTCTTTCTGGTTTCCTAATTACCTGATACTTTTCTTCCTGGACTAGCTGTTTCATATTTTTTCTTTATATTTTTAAATCTTTAACTTTCTGATACATGTTCTTAGAAATTTTCTCAACTTTATTTCAAGATCTATTAACTTTTAATTTAGTCAATGGCATTTTTATTCTCTACAATATTTTCTCATTTTTTATTCCTTTCTCATAGCATCCTGATCCTCTATAATCAATATAATATCTTCTCTTATTTGTTACTATTAATTTTTTCTTACTTTTGTAACCTGAATTGTCTGGGGATCAGTTTTTTTATTTACCTTGTTCTTTCTTTTTGTCCTGTGATTTTCGTCATATGTTTTTTCATAGTCACGAAAGAAGGGTGGAATATATGATAAGGACTTCATTGGCTGTTGTATAAGTAAGTCTGTGTTTTCTACATTTCTTCCCTGTGTGAGAATTCTGCTGGAGATCACAGTATGGAGTGGAATGGGGAACAGAAACTGGTAGGATTCACTTTAATGTTAAGCTAGGGGATAAAGAATTCCACAAGTGCCAAAATGAGGAATGTTTTACTTGACAGTGCATGTCCAGACTAGCTTTCTGCAGTACCTTATTGGCTTTCCCTAGCCAGATCAGTGAATCTTGTTAGAGAAAGCATGGCTGGCTTTTTGCTTGTTAGTAAACATCATGGTCCAGTCCTCTGTGCTCAGGTAGAGGGCCCATAGAGAGACCTTCAGTTAATCCTCGTGTTTTAGGACCATCTTTCTCACTCCTACTCTCCTTATACTTGTTGCTTCTGTGTCTTCTAAGCATTCCGTTTTGTAGATTAGCATCTCCTCCTCTAGAGTTCTCATACAGTACTTTCTAGGATGTATTTTTTCTACCTTTTTCAGACACACATCAACTTTCTGTCTTCCAGAAATAAATTAAAATTTCTTGTTATGGGTGATCACCACCTCTACTCCCACCTCTCTTCTCTTCCTTTTTTTGGGTTTATTTCTTTGTAAATTTTGATGCTTTTTTTTAGTGGGAGGCAAAAATGCATATAATAGTATATATTTTTATATAAGTTTTATTTCCAGAAATAAATGACTTGGAAAAGTAATTCATATTTTCCACACTATTAAATCAGCCACATATTTTTGAGTACAGAGTTTTTTGGTTTCCCATGTACTCTGTAGCTTTTAAAATATTTCTATTTAAAAATAATGAAAAACAGGAAAAAAAGTATCCCCCATTTTCCAACCTCTTTAAAAATCAAAACATGCATAAATTCTTCAAACTGTAGATATTTGAGTACATTAAAAATACATTTGATCTGAATGTGAATGTTTTACAGTATCTGAATGTATTAAGAAGCTTTGTACCCTAATATTTTAAAAACCATATCCATTTAAATAATGAAGTGGATTTGCAACTGTAACTATGAAGTTACTTCATTCATTGGATAAGTTTTAAATAGGAATCCTGATTTGTTGCCTTGATTCAAAATCCTCTAAAAAATACATTTTTAAAGTCTACATCCAAATTTATTAGTCATAAAGATGTATATTCTCTATGGAACTCTTCTTAACATCTCTTTCCTAGGATTGTATTAGTTACTTTATACATACTGCCATTGAATCCAGCACTCCTATCTTAATGCTTATGAAGTTTTAAGTTATTCTCTTATTCACCTGTGTGTCACTTCCATACTAAAATTAAATTTCTTAATGGTATCTTATTCATCTCTGTGCCTTATCTCTACTGTCTTGCATACGATATAGGTACTCAACAAACATTTATGGAAGGGAAAGAGATTGCTATTATGATAACTTTATAGGTATCCTAGGAGCCAATGTCTCTTCTACTTGTGTACATTTGAGATGGTTTTTTAATGATTTTTTATTCCTAAATGAAAGTTAGCTTCAGATATGATGTGAGAGGGTTCTTTGGTTTGGAAAAGATTGTATATCCAAAGTTTTCTGCATCTTCACCATGGGTGACACATTCACCTGCCTTTTTGTATGCGTCTCTGGCTTTCACCAACAGATTCTGAACAGTGAGCTTTGCTGCATTGACTCTGATTTGTGTATGTGGAAATGGAGTTGATTATCCCCCATGATAGCCACAGAATTGTTTGAGAAAAATATATATATTTATGATAGAAAAAGAATTGACATCTAACAGATTTTAAAAATCAAAAGATGACTTAGATTAAAAAAAAGGATGTTTTTGAGGAGGGAAACTGTATAAAATAAATATTTTACTGGGCTGTATTTATCAGTTGTATCAAACAAATCATTGTGGACCTTAAAGTTCTTTTTCCAATTCTTTGCCCAGCACTTTACCATTAAGGATCTGAGATGAAAAGAAAAGAGATATGGCTACTCGAAAATCTTTCTTTTCAATACAGTTGGAAAAACAAAGTATGAAATCTGGAACTCAGCCAAGTGTTAGTTATTGATACCTTAAATTGATTTTCAAAAGTAGCCTTACATGTATTAAAATTTAATAAGTAGAAAAGCATGAATTACAGAAATGGCCTAATGAGTATGAACAGTAAATGAAAACTTGATTAAAGTTGGCCATATCAAGCTTTCTTCTCTTGAAATATCTTGCCAGCTCCTGAGTAATGCTTTGATTTAGTTTGAACCTTTTATATGTAACAATTTTTAGTGCAAGTTACTACAGTTCTTTCTGAATAAGATAGGTCATGAGAAGTTCATTTGTAGGTGGGGCAGCTGCACTACTTTGGGGGACTGTCTTAATAGATCCATTTCATTAATTGTCTTGAATTTTTTATTAACAAAACCAGTACATCAGGTTTAGCCAGTTAAAAACTGTTCTCAGTTGTTATCTTTATTGTCAAAAAGAATATTGTGAAAATAGAGAATTACTGCACATGCGTTAACTCTTGATCAAACAGAGGAATAGCGCTATCCATGAACATTATCAAGTTGACATAGAGTGTCTCACTTGTACAACTCCCATTAACTTTAAAACTCTGTGTTTTAATTTCAGAGCCTTCCAGTTAGGAGTAATGCAAGAGCCCTCTGTTAGGTAGAATTAATGTGATTGATGTCAAGTAGCAGGACATTCATTCTCTTTTCCTTAAGCTTTAGTCATTAGGTATTTTGGGTTAAATATGCTTCTAAGAAATTGCCTTTCAGAAACCCAGGCAGTGGCATTAAGAAGCAGCAGTAATGGATTGTAAAAGAAATTGTGCTAACATGTGCATTTTATTTACCAGTGGAAGAAAAAATTTTCAATTTCCCATCTGATCATCCTTATTGTTGACATGTTTACAAATTAAACCTGTGAATTTTTTTAATTTCAAGAAATTTCAAAAGCTTAGACGTGATATACAATTATATTATTATTCATATTCTTTGTATCTTCCATATGAAGATCATAAGCACTTTTTATTTCCCACATCTTTTGAGATTATTAGCATGAATTATTATCTTCATTTAAATGGTTCAAAAAGTAAAACAGGGAGAGAATTAGTTGTTTTCTCAGGATCCCATAACTAGTGTTTGATGTAGTACATAATAGAATTTAGAATTTCTGACTTGTCCTTGATTTAATTTCAGTCTTTCAAAATTTTAGGACTAAAAGGATCCTGAGAATATCATTTTTTGAAAGACAAAAATGACATAATCTTTGGAAGAAGATGTGTAATGGTTGGAATCCTTGCTCAACTATTTACTTGCTATATAACCCTGGTTAGATATAATGTTTGTAAAATGCCCAACTTAGTGTCTAAAACTCATAAAAAGGGTAGACATCATTTTTGTTATTATCTACACACTTGGAAATAGACCTAGAAAAGTTAAACAGGATTTATTCAAGGTAACATGGCTTGTTAGTTGCAAGGATGGAATTAAAACCAAGGTGTCTTAACCAAATCTAGTGTTTTTGCATATGCAGTGTTATCTTTAATTATTGAAATTATCTGGCTATTTAGTTAGAATTATTCATTAGAGAAAACTTATTCTATTGAATAATATACTCACTTTCTTTCCCTGTCCCCAAAATTCAAGATTTAAATGCCTATTATTTAGGCTAGAATCTCAGATACATGTTTTTATTTCATGTGTGTGTGATTTAAAGGCCCTGTCACTTTTAGAGGGAGACTATCAAACTCTGTATAATCAGGAGAGGTTTTTCAGTAGCCGTTTATCAAAATCTACAAAGTGGGTCTAGTTCAGGTAGTACCGAAAAGTCTGGAATCACCTAGAACAAATAAAATAAGACATTTCAAGCCTAAGTCATACAGTTGCCCCAAAATAAACATCTGTTGATCCCTGGAATCCTGTGTTTGTCTACTGGCTCTGCTCATAACTGTGCTCTCTAATCTGAACTGTGCTCATGTTTCCAGATCCCTTAGTACAGCTGGATTACAGGATTCAAGATGCTTCCCAAATTAGACCTTTTCTGGGGCTGGTGATTACTGCCATATTGGTGTGGACATTCAGACCCTTACTTCTCATGCTGTTTAGGTAGTCCAACACCGAGGGTGTAGAGATAGTGTTAATAGTGTAGTGATAGCTCTTAGACAGAGCTTTAATTTTGGCACAGTTCTTTCATCTTCATAATCTAAGTTGATCCTCATAACAACTGCATGAAGTAAGCAGTATTATTTAGGTTTTTACGGTCAAGGATACTAAAATTCAGTTAAGTAATTTACCTGAAGCCTTAAAGAGAGTAATTGGAAGAACTCAGGTCCTTTGACTAAAAACCCCGTAGTCTTCACTTCTCAATTACTGTTCATGATCCTGTTGCTGACAATGATAACAAAAGTGTGCTAAGATAAAGAGAGAATGAAAATATATAGTTTCACTGTAAAGTGCTATTTTGTGGTATGAGAGCTGTGTGGAAGAAGCATATATGTATAGATCCATGTGAGATATACAGTATTGTCAAAGTACAATACTGTACTACTATACTTACATTTCTCTTATTTCTCTCAGTACTGAGTACAAGGAGGTAGATAATAAATATTTTTCATTGATTATTTCATTTACAATACCAGAAAAAGACAATGTCTCTTCCAGAAAAGAAGCTTTAATATGATTTTATTATAACTTTTTAAGCAATATTTTCATTGTTTGTGATAATAGTTGTACTATAGCAGTCTTTTCCATAGACTGTCTCCATTTACTCCTCTGATTTTAGCTACCTATATATTGGTGATCCCCAAATGCGGACATGCAGTCCAGTCCTCTCTCTTGGTTTTAGTTTATATATCAAAGCTGTCTGCTGGGAATTTCCAGATATGCTATGGGTACCCCAAATCAGGATGTCTAAAACTGAAGGCAGCCACATTCTTAATAAAACTGCTCTTCCTTCTGAACTCTTAAGTCAACAGATTCCATCAATTTCATTTCTTAAATATATTTCTTGAATCTGTTTTCTCTTTTCTTATCCTTATTGCCAGTCCTGTTCAGATCCTCATTATGTCTCACTTGAACTACTGAAATAGCCTCCTAAATAATTTCTCTATGGTCAGTTTTTTGTTTTCTTCAGACCTATTGCCCCAAATCCACCTAAACTATGACTAACCAAAATTATAATAGCAAAAGCTATAGGTGACACCTTTTTGTATGTGATTACTATTGGCTAGGTTAGTATGGTAAGTACAATATATGTGTATGTACTTTGTTTAATCTTTTTTTAAAAAATGCCTGAAATTTATCTAGTAGAGACCATTTTCAAGCCCATGTCTGCCTGATTGCTCTTAATTACTCTCTCCTGGCTGCCATTACCCTTCCTGAAACAATTGAATAAATAGTTCTCCATTCCCACAAGATAAAGTTATACTTTATGAGGCTCTTCGTGATCTAACCCATGACTACCTCTTCAGCTTCATCTTTTTCCTCTCCCTGTCATGCAATTGAGGCCCCACCACACCAAACTGCTTGTAGTTACTCATGTAGTATTCTTTTTCTCACCTCTATGCTTTTGCTCATGCTGTCCTATGCTTATCTTTTCAGGAATTATTCTCTTCTGAATAACCTGCTGCCACTCTTCCCACCCATTCACCAGCCTGTTCTCTGCTCCCAAATTGTAGTATAATTATCTGTCTTCTCAGCTGCACTCTGAATTTCTTAAGGACAGAAATGCTTTTATTCAGATTTGTAACATGAGAGCCACTAATGTGTTTGGCACATTTATAGGCACCGAGATGTTTTTTAAATGCATGCATTTTTAGAATTTAGTCTTATTGAGGAAAGCTACATGATTTTAATTTTTGAAATATATTTCAGTGTGATAGTGAGAATTTGGTAAATTCCTTTTTACCAAATTGGATTTATTCCATTTATATGTCATTTACTCTTAAAAATACATTAATCATTACTTCTTGTCTTCATTGTGTTTCAATAAATTACAGAAAAATAGATGTATTCCCATTATTTCAGAATTCCTCCCTCATTACCATGGTATTAATGTTGGTAGCTTTTTACTTGTGATCTCATCATACTAACAGCAGGGACAAACAAAATAAACAAGCTGAAGACCAGTTTCCAATGCATTACCCCTACAAATTAGTCTTCTTTCATGTTTTCCTTAGTTGTTTTTTCCTACTTGAATCTTTCTTTAAAACAGTATATATGTATTTTTTGAGTAGTGAATGAAATCAGATACATATTCCCCAACCTAAATAAATACAGCTAAATGATATTTGGCCATAAAATATTCCCAAGTGAAGAATGAATTATAGTTTAGAACCATGTATTTATACTTGTGTTATGGGTAAGTTCAATATACAGCCATAATAGGAACCAAATAAAATTAAAACCAAGCATACTGCAGCTATTAATTTTCAGGTATAGGAAATACCATTTTTCTTGTTGGAAGGAGCCTAACATTCTTTTTAACAGTAAGGTCAGCAGCAGTTATCATCTTGCCCTAATCTATTTCAGTCCAGTGCCAGCTGGATATAAAACTATAAGGGCAATAAAAATTTCTCCACCACATCATTTACCTCTTAGTTTGTTGGATTGGATGGTTTGCTTGTTTTCATTATTTATTTGCTTCAAAAAAAAATCTGTACTTGGATTTTTTTATTCCCAGATACAAACCTCTTATAGACAGTATAATTACTAAAAGGTAGATTAAGACACTGCAGTATTAAAAACTATACTACTTGTGATTTCAGGTCTTTTCTTAACATCAAAAACTTTGTCTTATTGTTTTTTCTCATAAGAATATATTTATATCTTATTAGTCTTCTGGAAAATAAGCATACATCTATGAAAACTGAGGAATTGTTTTTATAGTTGAATAATTCTCAAAAACTGTAACTAATATTCTTTGTGACTTTTGTATAACATTCAAATATATCTTTACTATTCAGAAGGACACATTATAGCAATATATACTTTGTTGTCAGAAAATTTATTCCAGAAATACATATACTATAAAAAAGAGGACTTATTTGAAAATATAAAATTCCAAATAAATTATAGGTTATAAAAACCTAATAATTGGTTTCTGAGAGTATTAGTGTAGAGGATAGAGTAGAAAATAGGTGAGAGATAAGAGCCTCTTGGACAGGGGCTATGGGTGAGGTCTTCAGAAAGGGAACACCTACCTGCCAGGTGGGTCTTTGCTAGAGCTGGATAAACTTCATTCTGAAAGTTCCATGAGAGTAGGAATGTTGATCTGTTTTGTTCATTGCTCTGTCTCCAGTATCTAGAACAGTATCTAGCATAAAGTAGACACCCTGAAAATATTGGTTGAATGAATAAAGGAAGACCTTAAGAATGAACATGTCTTCAGCCAGGCCCAAGAGGTTCTACCCATTGGCCTCCCAGCAGTCTGAGCACAGGTTATTCTCTCTTCTCGCTTTCAGGAAATATTTGGCAGTAGAGGTTTGAGGGCACTATGTTTCCCTTGTAACATAACTCCTCCCCCTCCACCCATTTTACAAAGATCTGAAGGTTTCTATTTAGGACTAGCCGTATTTGCAAGCTCATAATGAGTTAAACATTTTCAGCTAAGGTTCTCTCATGCTACCATGCCTTCATATGCAACTCCCTTTATTTCCCGTTGTTTGATTAATTGGGTAAATGCTACTTGTTTTTCTCTAGAATCCAGGAAGCCCTCCCTTAATCCCTCACGCTATCTGGATTAGATGCCCCTTCTGTCTTATTGTTTCTTGTGCGTCTTTTGCAATTTTCCAAAACAATTTCTGAGGAGGTGTATTAAAGGATTTAAAATTTAACCCCTGTGCATCACACCACATATTATTTGGTTTCAGAAGTTAGCTGACTGGAAAAGTAGTTGATGCAATTTGACATTGCACATTATAAGATACAATTGTGCATCAGAGACAGAAATTTTCTTTTTGATTTTCAGTTGAGACGTCTCTATTTCAGGAGCAATACACCTAATTTTTATTTTTCCATATATATGAGTTATTGGTTGCCTATACAACCAAGTTAACTAGAACCATATTTTCAATTTATTCCATGTAAGTTTCATCACTATTTTGGATTACAGTCCCAGGCATGTACGCAATGGCTTGCCCCTAATTCTGGTCTGACCTGGGTCCCTGGCCAAAATTTGAGAAGTAGGAAATATCATTATATCATGTAATATTTAAGATATCAAATCAATATCGATTTTTCTTCAAGAGACATAAACCGGAGCTACCAATTTTAAAGCACTCATATTCTATGCCACATTCTTGTTCTCCACACTTCGATATACTGAGATCGGCAATGTACAAAATAAAACTCTTGTTAAAAAGTTGGAGCGTAGTGCCTTGTTCTGTTAAAGAGTATAACACCATATTATTAAACTATCCTTAGACAGGATATTGGGGGGAAATTCAGAAACTTTGCCTTAATAGCAGTTAGACTGTCGGTAATAACTAAAGTTTGACTTCATGTGTCACTGATATTAGGAAGCTATTTCTCTTCCATACATCATCAATGTAAGAAAAAAAAAACTTGATAACAAAGTAAAATAAACAGATCATCTGACTATTGCTAAATTCAGTGCTACCACCTCAAAATCCGGCACATTTGTAATAGTTTTCCATTCTGAAAATGTAACTTCAACCTTTTTCTCTAACACTTTTCTTTATTTTCAACTAAACACCTTTGATTTGGGACACTTCTTGGGGGTTCATTAATCCAGTACAATGCTTTGAGTCACCAGCTCTTATTTGAATCTTAGGAAAAAAATTGTGACTTTCTACAGTTAAGCTTTTAAAATTCATTAGTCAGTCATCATTTAGTAAGTGTATTAAATTTTTAGACTGAAATACATGTAAAATATTTCTTTTGCCAGATTGAAAAAATATACATTAACTTCCTTTAAAATCTATAAGAATGAAATGTGTTCGTAAATTTAAGGAAATAGCCTCATTTTTAGAAAGAACCTAAAAACTAACCAACTATTCTAATAAAACTTAAGTCAAGAAATTTCTTCCTATTTGTTAAACAAAACTGCCAGTTTTTCTGCCTAGCCAGAGGGAGATAGGTAAAATATGGGTGCCTAAAACCCAACAGATAATTTAAAAGGGAAAGATTTTAAACCCAATCTTTACTGTTTTGAATAAAAAATAAAAATCCGAACGTCTTCTGTATTTTAGAGAGTATGTGGCAACAGAGACATTATAATATGCTCTTATGACAGTAGCTGTATAACAGGTTTTGAACAAGTTGAGTATAATGTTTAGTTAAGTAAAACAGTTTGGGTTAGTTTAAGCTCTAAATTGGCATTTTGCCAAGTAGAAAAGTTTGGTGGTTGTCATTTTTGTTTTGTTTTCCCCTCATGTTTAAGTGACATTGTACTGATTAAAATGAGCAGTATTTTTATATTTATTCTCATTTGCTTTTTTCCTGAGCAAGATACTCAAGAAAATGAAATAATTCAAATGCTTTTACACCTACACAGTATGGTGCTGAGCAAATTATTTATGGAAGGGAAGGCAAGATAAAGTTGCTTTTAAGAGTGCTTTAACATATCAGTTTGATAAGTAGCAAAACACCTTTACTGCCATTAAATATTTACCAAGACCTGGCTTTGGGCAGGAGGGCAGTTTAGTGCAACAAATTTGACTCTATGCAATGCCATTGATTAGCTATCAGAAGGACGTAGTTAATAAGTAACTTTAGGTATTACAGAGCACTCCACATTCTTGTCAAATCTTTTCTCTGAAGATGACCTAAAAAAGTCAGTTACAACCAGCATTCACCCCACCAGTGATTGCACAAGCAGAACTATGAAAGAAAGGCCAGGCAAATCAGTTGAGCAGTACTTAGGCAATCTTTCCTAGTGATTGTTGTCATTGCTGCTGGACTTTAGAACTGAACATATTTACATTTAATTAGAAAGGACACACAGTTTACAGCACAGTAGCTATCAATATCGGATCAGCATTGATTTCCGCTTTCTCCCCAGTGATTGTTTCCTTCAAGCTAATTTAAAAAGGCATATAACCAAATGACCGGCATAAATTTTAAAGCAAAGTAAACAACATTCCCTGAAGACCAAAATAAAAGTAAATGACAGTCATCCTGATTATTAGTTACATTTTAAAAAAGAATTCTGATACCTATAAATGTGACGTAAGGCATGTTTTAGTGCTATCAGACTGCTGATATACCAGAAGTATTCTCTTTTGAAGAAACATGAATGAATGCTTTACTGAGTACTTTAGCTCTCAAAGAAACAATAACCTTACTTTTATCTTTATAATCCCTAGAGCATATAGATAAAGAAGTTTGATAGAAGCTTGGGTTGATTTTGTTCAAGTCTTCAATTTTCAGATATTGTACAGAGAAACTGTCAAAAAGTATAACAAAATTAATAACAAATTGATTTCCTCTTCAAATAAGGTACATAGAACACATGTATAACTTGCTAAAATTAAGGAATCATCCTGGTATGAATAAATAACATTTCTCTGCAATTACCATAACCAAAATCATCAACAAAATTAATTGATAAATTATGATAAAAGATCATTTCTTATAACTCACTACCCATTTACTGTAAAGAGACATGCATTAAATGTCACAAACTAACACTTGTTGGTAATTATGCTAAGTTTTGATGAAATGATTTATGGAGAAAAATGGTTTTCTTCTATGGAAAATAGGAGAGAAGTAGAGGTTCCCCAGGAGAATCATGTCGCAGTCATCTTTCTTCCTTCTCTGTGGAATCTTCCATGCAATACTACCTCTAGAATGAAAGGCTATCAGAACACAAGGAAATACAGAATGATTCAAATTGGAAATTGGACTTAAGAAACATTAATTAATTAATTCACAAATATTTAATAAACATTCTTCAAGGCAATAAAGATAAAATGCTGAGCAAGAACTTTAAAAGTTCAGAGATTTTTATCTGCTTTGGTCACTGCTGTATCCCCAAGCACTTACTATGTACTTGGCACATAGTGTATATATGTATATAAATCCTCAGTAAGTATTCACTGAATGAATGACCCCTTATTTCACTACAAGAGGTGTTCTTTCAGCCACCAGGGGGGCCTCCGGTAGCACTTGTTGCCTGTTCCACAGAAAACTGTGCTGAAATCAACAATGGTGCTATCGTAATGAGAGTCATTTTTAAATCCTCCTCCAGGATAGAATTACTCATGGGAGTTATATGCTTAGTTGCTTACTTTTCTTTCTTTCTTTCCTGTTTGAATCATAGGCTTTTCATTATCTTAGTGTTCACAAAGCAATCAACCTGTAATCCACATTGGGTTAACTATAGACCGTTACTAAATATCCATAACTTGTATTCTGCAGGGTACTTACCAATCACAAAGATTCTTGCCAGCCATTAGAAGATAAGAATTATGTGAAGCAGGCCTAAGGAACCTTATTCATTAATGCCATAAACATTTATTAAACCCTGTTCTAGGCATTAGTGAACAAATGGTTTAAAAAAAATGTTTTTTCATTGTGCTTACTATCCAGTAGAAAGGTCAAAGTGCTATGGTAGCATATGAGAGGAACACCTAATTTGGATAACAGGTCAGATTTCTCATATCCAAGCTGAAATCTAAAGAATGAGTAGGAGCTAGTTAAGTAAAAGGGGATATGATGAGTGTTCTAGAGGATATGAGTTGTTCATCCTGGCTGAAATATGGAGGTGGATAGGTGAATGATGAGACATGAGCTGGAAAGATAGGCAAGAAGCACTTTGTAAACAATGTTTAAGGAATTTCATCTGTATCCTAGGTATAAAAAGGGGTCATTGAATAGTTTTAATCCAGGGACTGACACATTCATATTCGTGACTTAGAAAACTTATTCAAGGCAAGGAACAAGTGAAAAGACTATTTCAGTAATCCACTTAAGAAAATGATAGTCCTCTAAATTAACATAATGGTAATGGGGATAGAAAGAAATAGAAAGAGATTTACAAGTTGAAATCCACAGGATTGATTATTTTGCAAGGGTAGGAGGCAGATGTTAAGGATAATGCGTAAGTTTAGGTCTTGAATAACTGAGTAGATGGTAGTTTCCAGTGAAAGGGGGAACAAGGGAAAGAGGGGTGTAAAATGAGATCATGAGTTCAGTATTAGACGTACTGCATTGTATATGTTTAGAGTGGCCATGTGGAAATGTCTAGTAGGTGGTTATGTATGTCTGGTGCTCAGAACAGAAATCTGAGCTGGAGAGAAACACTTCAGAGTTGGGGGTCATTAGCTATATAGATGGTTAGTAAAGCCGTGGGAGTGGGATGACATCAAGAAAGAGACGGTAGAATGAGAGGAGAAAACCCAACAGTTCAGAGTTGAGTAGAGAAACAAAGCCCCCAAAGGAGATTGAGAAGTGTCAAGAAAAGTAAGCAGACAGCCAGAAGTGTATTATCATGGAAAGTAAGGAAAGAAGAAGACATTTCCAGAAAGAATTGGCTTCAAATAAGTCAAATAAGATAAGGATTTAAAAATGTTTAATATTTGGTGACAAGATCATTGAAACAGTTGTGGACAAAGAAAATAAGCTGATGCCAAGCTAAGTCCAAGAGAAAGTCCATCTTTTAGACCACACTGGCATATCTTTAGAACGTAGTAAGTCAGACACCCTGGTAGAAAAATCATCTTCATAGGTATATCTGGCCCAGGTAACTAAAGGTAAGTTTCAGAATGCTTATTTCCTAGATTTGAGCCTCAGTATAATTTTTCGCTTGAAATTCCAGAGCCATTCCACTCAGAGAAGGAGCAAGGTTTTAGAAGCCATTTGTCCTTCCAGGTAATAGGAACGCTTTGGCTATACAAAACACGCCCTAGCCAGAACAATTTTTTGAAAAGCCAAACCTTTTGATATCCTCTCTTTAAAACCCTTTAGTACCTTCTCATTGATCTTATGATAAAAACCAAAATCCTTCTCATGTCCCAAAAAGGCCCTATGTCATCTGGCCTCCACCACTTTTTAGCTCGTTTTGAACACCATCCTTATTGGGTTTCATTTATCTCTTCAGGCGCCCTTTCTCTTACCGTAGTGCCTTTGCACATACTACACCTTATGCCTGAAATTCTTCCCCCACTCTTCTAGTTAATACCTATATTTATCTTTAAATCTCAAACTAAATGACACCTCCCTTCCATTATAGCATTTATAATAATTTGAAATGTGTTTGTTTAGTTGCCACTCTGTCTCTAGCCCTAGCAAAGTGACCAGCACACTGTAAGTTTCCTCCACTTTTTGTGACTTAATAGTTCATTACTTTTTATTACTGAATAATATTTCACTGTATGGATGTACGAAGTTTATTTATCCATTAACCTCATATTGAAGTACATCTTGGTTGCTTACAGATTTTGGCAATTATGAATAAAGCTGCTATAAATATTCATGTGCAGGTTTTTGTATGGAGATAAGGCTTCAATTGTGAAAATACCTAGGGGTACATTTGCTGGATTGTATTTTAAGACTGTTTAGCTTTGTGAGAAACCACCTTCCAAATTGGCTGTACTAATTTATATTCCCACCAGCAGTGAAAGTTCCTGTTGCTCTCCATCCTGGCCAGTACTTGATTTTGTCAGTTTTTGGATTTTAGCCATTGTGATAGGTGTGTAGTAGTATCTCATATTTGTTTTAATTTGCAATTCCCTAATCACATATGATGTTAAACATCTTTTGATCTGCTTAATTGCTATCTATAAATCTTTGATGAGGTATCTTTGCAGATCTTTTGCCTGTTTTTTTAATTATGTTGTTTGTTTTCTTACAGTTGTGTTTTAATGGTTCTTTGTATATTTTGAATACAATTCCTTTATTAGATAAATGTTTTGCATATATTTTCTCCCAGCTTGTAGCTTGTCTTTTCTTTCTCTTAATAATGTCTCTCACTGAGCAGAAGTTTTTCATCTTAATGAAGTCCAACTTATCAAATTTTCTTTCATGAGTTGTGCCTTTGATAAAGCCATTATCAAACCCAAGGTCACCTGGGTTTTTTCCTGTGCTGTCTTCTAGAAGTTTTAGAGTTTTGCATTCTATATTTAGATGTGACCTATGTTGAGATGATTTTTGTGAAAACTGTAAGATCTGTGTCTAGATTCACTTTTTTGCACATGAATGTCCAGTTTCTCTAGCACCATTTGTTGAAGAGTATCCTTTCTCTATCAAATTACTTCTTCTCCTTTATCAAAAATCAATTGGCTATATTTGTGTACTTCTATTACTGTACTCTTCCACTGATCTATTTTTCTATTCTTTCACCGATACCATGCAGTCTTAATTACTATAGCTCTGTAGTACGTCTTGAAGTTGGATGGTGTCAATCATATTTTTTTCTTCTTTTTCAATATTGTTAGGTATTCTGAGTCTTTTGCCTTTCAATATAAACTTTAGAATCATTTTGTTGATATCCACAAAGTAACTTGCTGGGACTTTCATTGGGATTTCATTGAATTTATAGATCAAGTGTGGAAAAAGTGACTTAACAATATGAGCCTTCCTATCCATGAACATGGAATATCTCTCCATTTATTTAGCTCTTTGATTTCTTTCATTGAAATTGTGTAGTTTTCCTGTACCTGTTTTGTTAGATTTATATCTTAGTATTTCATTTTTTGGTATTTTTGATGCTGATGTAAATGGTATTGTGTTTTTAATTTCAGTTTTCAATTGTTCATTATGGTATATAGGAAAGCAATTAGCTTTTGTATGTTAACCTTGAATCCTGCAACTGTTCCATAATTTCATATTATTTCCATTTTTTAATATATTCTTTTAGATGTCTTTATAGACAATTATGTCATCTGTGGACAAAAGCAGTTTTATTTCTTCCTTCCCAAGTTGTATACATTTTATTTCCTTTTCTTTTCTTATTGCATTAGCTAAGACTTCCACTTATAATGTTAAGTAGGAGTGGTGAGCTATGACATCCTTGCCTTGTTCCCAATCTTAAGGTGAAAACATCTAGTTTCTCACAATTGTGTATGATATTAGCTGTATGTTTTTGTTGATGTTCTTTGTCAAGTTGAGGAAGTTCCCCTCTATCCTGGTTTGCTGAGAGTTTTTATTATGAATGACTGTTGGATTTTGTCAGATGCCGTTTATGCATCAGTTGATGTGATTATATTATTTTTCTCCTTTAGCTTATTGATAACGAAGAATTCCATTAATTGATTTTTGAATGTTGAATCAGCCTTGCATATCTGGAATATATCCCACATGGCCATGGTGTTGAATTCTTTTTGTATATTGTTACATTCAATCTGGTAATATTTTGTTGACAGTTTTTCATCTGTGTTCATGTGAAACATTGATCTCCATTTTTCCTTTCTTGTAATGTCTTGATAAACTTGGCTTGGGTATTAGGGTAATGCTAGTCTCATAGTGAGTTAGGAAGTATTCCTCTTGCTTCTGTGTTCTGGAAGAGGTTGTAGAGAATTGGTATTATTTCTCACCTAAATATTTGATTGATAGAATTCACCCAGGAAACCATCTGGGCTTGGTACTTTCTTTTTTGAAATGTCATTGATTATTGATCCAATTCCTTTAATAGATATAAACCTATTCAATTTATCTATTTTTCCTTATATGAATTTTGGTAGTTTGTGTCTTTCAAGGAATTAGTCCATTACACGTATATTATCAAATTTGTAGGCAGAGAGTTCTTCAGAATATCCCTTTATTATCCTTTAATGTCTGTGGGATCAGTGTTATGACCCTCTTTCATTTCTTAATTTGTAATTTGTGTCTTCTCCTTTTTTCTTGGTAATCCTGGATTGAAGTTTACGAGTCTTAATGATTGTGATAGGCTGAAAAATGATCCCCCAAGAGATATCCATGTGAAATCGTAGTATCTATCAATCTTAACTTAAATGGGAGGAAAAGATGATTAAGTTAAGGATATCCAAAGGAGGAGTGTATCCTGGATTATCCAGGTGGGCCCTAATCACAATCACATGTATCCTTATGAGCGAGGCAGAGGGAGTTTTGAGAGACATACATGGAAGATAAGGCCATGTGAAGACAGAGACAGACATTGAAGTGTTACAACCACACGCTAAGGAATGCCAACAATTTCCAGAGGCTGGAACAGTCAAGAGACTCTCACCTAGCACCTCTGGAGGGAGCACAGCCCTGCCGGTACCTTCATTTCAGACTTCCAGCCTGCCGAACTTTGAGAGACTAAATTTCTGTTGTTTTAAGCTACCAAGTTTATAGTATTTGTTATGGCAGCCCTAGGAAACTAATATGGCAGCCCCTAATATGAAAGCCCCTTTTGCTTTCATTGACTTTCTCTATTGATTTCTGGTTTTCAAGTTCATTGATTTCTGCTATAATTTTTATTCTTTTGCTTACTTTCGGTTTATCTTCTTTTTTCTCTGGTTTTCTAAAGTGGCAGCTTATATTATTGATTTTAGATCTTTTTTTCTTTTCTAATATATGCACTCAATGCCATAATTTTACTCTAAGCACTGCTTACACTGCATCCCACAAATTTTAAGTTCTTTCATTTTCATTGATTTCAAATATTTTTTTAAATTTCTCCCAAGGCTTCACCTTTGGCCCATGTATTATTTAGGTATGTGTTGTTTAATCTCCAAATAATATTGAGATTTTCCAACTATCTTTCTGTTACTGATTTCTAGTAATTCTTTTGTGATCAGAGAGCATATTTTATATGGCTTCTTTTCTTTTAAATTTGTTAAGGTGTGTTTTATGGCCCAGAATATGGACTTTTGGTGAATGCTGCCTCTGAGCTTGAAAAGAATGTGTATTCTGCTGTTGATAGATGAAATATCCTATAAATGTCAAACAGATCTAGTTGATTGATAGTACTGTTGGCTCAACTATATCCATACTGATTTTCTGCCTGCTGAATCTGTAATTACTGATAGAGGGGTTTTGAAGTTTCCAACTGTAATCATGGATATGTCTAGTTCTCCTTGCATTTCTATCATTTTTTGCCTAATGTATTTTGATGCTTTGTTGTTAGATGCATACACATTAAGAATTTATGTGTCTTCCTGGTGAATTGACCACTTTATCATTGTGTAATGCCCCTCTTCATCCCTGATAATTTTCTTTGTCCTGAAGTTTTTGTCTGAAATTAGCATAGCTACTCCAGCTTTCTTTTGAGTAGTTAGCATCCCTTTACTTTTACTTTTGAGTAGTGTTAGCAACCCTTTACCTTTATTCTATGTTTCCTTATATTTAAAGTGGATTTCTTGTAGGCAACATATAGTTGGTTTTTGTTTTTTTATCCACTCTCACAGTCTCTGTCTTTTAATTGCTATATTTAGATCATTCACATTTAAAGTGATTATTCATATAGTTGAATTAATACCTACCATGTTTGTAACTGCTTTTTATTTGTTTCACTTATTCTTTTATTCCTCTTTTTCTTCTTTCTCTGACTTTAACTGAGCATTGTATATAATTCTATTTTCTCTTTTCTCTTAGTATAGCACTTTTACTTCTTTTAAAAAAAAATTTTAGTAGCTGCCCTAGAGTTTTCAATATATATCCATAACTAATCTAAGTCCACAATCAAATCAAATTATACTGATTCATGTGTAGTACAAGAACCTTATAATAGAGTTTTTCAATTTCTCTCTTCTGCCCTATATAGTACTCCCCTCTTTCATTTCACTTATCCATGTATTATAATTACCAAAACATTTTTGCTATTATTACTTTGAAGTTATCGATTAAATCAATTAAGAATAGGAAAAGTAAAAGATTTTATTTTACCTTCATTTACTTTCTTCTCTGACACTCTTCCTCTTTTTTAAGGAGAGCTGAGCTTCTGACCTATGTCATTTTTTTCTTCTCTCTGAATAACTTCTAACATTTCTTGCAAAGCAGACCTACTGGGGAAAATTTCCCTCAATTTTTATTTGCCTGAGAAAGACTTTCTTTTTTCTAGCAATATTATATTTATTGAGTTTTTATGGCTCTGGGAAATGCTTCTTTTTTAATCTAATTTTATTGAGATATATTCATGTACCATACAGTCATCCAAAGTGTACAATCATTTGTTCACAGCATCATCATATAGTTGTGCATTCATCACCCTAATCTATTTTTTGAACATTTTCCTTATACCAGAAAAAGTAAAAATAAGAATTAAAAGTAAAAGTAAAAAAGAACACCCACTCTACTTTTCATTTAGTTTCTGTCCCCATTTTTCTACTCACCCATTTATACACTGGGTAAAGGGAGTGTGATCTACAAGGCTTTCACAATCACACTGTCACCCTTGTAAGCTAGATTGCTATACAGTCATCTTTGAGAGTCAGGCCTACAGGGTTGCAGTTTGATAGTTTCAGGTATTTACTTATAGCTATTCCAATGCATTAAAACCTAAAAACGGTTATCTATATAGTGCATAAGAATGCCCACCAGAGTGATCTCGACTCCATTTGGACTCTCTCAGCCACTGAAAGCTTATTTTGTTTCATTTCGCATCCCCCTTTTGGTCAAAAACATGTTCTCAATCCCATGGTGTCAGGTCCAGATTCATCCTCAGGAGTCATATCCTGCATTGCTGGGAAGATTTACACCTCTGGGAGTAGATCCCATGTAGGGGGCAGGGCAGTGAGTTCACCTGCCCAGTTGGCTTAGCTTGAGAGAGAGGGCCACCTCTGAGCAACAAAGAGACTCTTAGGCACAATTAAAAGCAGGTTTAGTCTCTCCTTTGCAGTAACAAACTTCATAAGGGCAAGTCCCAAGATAAGAGGGCTTGGCACACCAAACCGCCTGTGCCGGTTTGAATGTATTATGTTCCCCAAACTGTTATCTTTGATCAGTCTTGTGTAGGCAGGAAGGTATTGGTGTTGATTGGGTTGCACTTTTGATTGGATGTTTCCATGGAGATGTGATCTCTCAACTGTGGGTGAGATTCATTGCATAATTTCCATAGAGGTGTGGCCCCGCCCATTCAGCATGGGCCTTGATTTCTAGAGCACTATATAAGCTCAGCCAAGAGGGACACTTTGAAGAATACACGGAAACTGTGAGAGGAGCTGCAGATGAGAGACAGTTTGAAGACAGCCATTGAAAGCACACTTTTGCTCCAGAAAGCTAAGAGAGGGCAAATGCCTCAAGAGCAACTGAGAGTGACATTTTAGAAAGAAGCTGAAGCCTAGAGAGGAACATCCTGGGAGAAAGCCATTTTGAAACCAGAACTCCAGGGCAGACGCCAGCCACATGCCTGCCCAGCTGACAGAGGTTTTTCCGGACACCACTGGCCATCCTCTAGTGAAGGCACCCAATTGTTGATGCATTACCTTGGACACTTTATGGCCTTAAGATTGTAACTATGTAACCAAATAAACCCCCTTTATAAAAGCCAATCCATTTCTGGTGTGTTGCATCCTGGCAGCATTAGCGAACTAGAACACTGCTAGTCCTCAATATCAGCAGCAAACCAGGTGAGGAAGCCCAGCACCTCTGCATTTTCCCCCAGCTCCTCAGGGGGTCCCTGCATATGTATTTTTATTCTCTGCCCAGATTACTTTGGGATGTGTCGCTATTTCACACTAACCTATACAAACCTACCAGGTCTCACTTCCTATTCAAAGTTCCATGTAATTATGGTATTTGAACAAACTATGAGTTAAATTGTTCAGGAAATATAGATCTTGCACCAATTAAATATCTCTTCCCTTGGTCTCACATGGAATTTGAAGTTTTAAAACACAGTCAGTATTGTACTTTACCTTTGGCCCAATTTTCCCTATTCCTAACCACATCTGGTTCATTCATATCTCTAATTGAAGTCTGGACTCTTTTTCAGCTTCTTTAACTGTTGCTGTATGCGCTAATACTGACATTCGTATCTGCTGAGTTCTAGCTCTGAGTTTCAGGTGTCACACAGATACCCAAAGTTCCAAAGATTGATCAGGTTATACACAAACGAAGCAGCATCTCAGAATCTGGACATAGCCATTACAGTTTAGGAGTAGATGTGATTGCTGTAAGAGCTTAAAATCTAGAGGCTGTTACAATAAGTGTTCCCCTGATAAGCTGTGCTCTAAGATTCAATTCTGAGTTTACACGTATAGTTAGTCCATATTGGTGAGGCATTATAGAATTTGCCTTTGTTTCTGGCATAATTCACTCAAAATGCTGTCTACAGAGTCCATTCACCTCATTGCATGTCTCACAGCTTTACTTATTCTCACAGTTGCTCAATATTCCATTGTATGTACACAAAATAGTTCACCATTCTGTTCCTCAGTCTGTGTACCCTTAGGCCAACTCCACCCATTGCAAATCACACATACTGCCTCCATAAACACCAGTGTGCAAATGTCCATTAATGTCCCTGCTCTCAGATCCCCAAAGTATATGCCTCCTAATGAGGTTGCAGGACCTTATGGCACCCACATGCTTAGCTTCTTGTGGAACCACCCCACAATGAATGGCTACACCATTCTGCCTCCTACCAAAAGTAAATACATACATTCCTCTCGCCATGTTTTTGCCAGCATGTTTATCCCTGTTTGTATTTTTCCATACAATTTCATTGAGCTATAGTCACATACCATATAATTATCCACAATGTACAATCAGTTGTTCACGGTATCATCATATAGTTGTGCATTTATCACCACAGTCACCACTTGAACATATTGATTACTATGAAAAAAAAAAACTTTTTTTTAACAAATAATAAAAATGATAATAAAAAGAAAAATAAAATATCATACAATACAATATAATAGTAGGGTCAGACAACAACACTATTACCAAGGATCCCTTATATCCCCATCACATATACATTTAGCTTTGGTATATTGCCTTTGTTACATTTAATGGAAGCATATTACAATGTTGCTATTGACTATAGATTCTAGTTTGTTTTAGTTATATTTTTCCCCCAATAGCATCCCCTTTCCAACACTCTACATGGTTGACATTCATTTGTTCTCCCGTATGCAATAACATTTTATATTTGTGCATTTAGTCACAGTTGTTGACCACTACAGTTTTTGCTAAGTTAAACCGTTCCAGTCTTTATTGTCTATCTTTACCTCAGGTAAAGGTAGCTTCATTCTGTTGTGGTCTGAGAATATATGTTGTATGATTTCAATATTTTTTTAATTTATTGAGACTTGTTTTGTGACTCAACATATAGTCTGTCCTGGAGAATGATTCATGTGCACTTGAGAAGAATGTGTATTCTGTTTTCATTAGGTGCAGTGTTCTGTATATGAGTGGTAGATATGGTTGGTTTAATGTATCATCAAGTCCTGTAATGTACTTCCTTATTGATCTTCTGACTAGATGTCTATCCATTATTGAGAATGGTGTGTTAAAGACTTCTACTATTAATGTAGAAACATCAGTTTCTCCCTTCAAATCTGTCAGGATTTGCTTCATATATTTTGGGGCTCTGCTGTTAGATGCATGTGTATTTATAATTGTTACATCTTCCTGTTGAATTGTTCTCTTTATCAGTATATAATGACCCTCTTTGTCCCTTTTAACTGTTTTTTGACTTAATGTCTGTTTTATATAATGTTAGTATACAATACAATAATACTGGCATTTATAATTACCCAAATGGTTACCTTTATTGCAGGTCTTTTTTTTCTTTATGCTCTTTGAACCACTGTCTAGTGTCCTTTCTTTCAGTCTGAAAAACTCCCTTTAGCATTGCTTGTAGGGCTGGTCTAGTGGGATAAAACTCCCTCAGCTTTTGTTTTATCTATTAATGTCTTAATCTATCCCTCATTTTTGAAAGACAGTCTCACCAGGTATAAAATTCTTGGCTGACAGTTGTTTTCCTTCAGCACTTTTAAATATTTTGTCCCACTGCCTTTTGTCCCCATGGTTTCTGATGACAAATTGCACTCAATCTAATTGATACTCCCTTGAACATAACACATTACTTTTATCTTGCAGCTTTCAGAACTCTCTCCTGTCCTTTGCATTTGATAGTGTAATCAATATATGATGGGGTGTATTTTTCTTCATGTTTGTCCCGTTTGTTGTTTTCTGGACTTCTTGAATGTACATATTCACATCTCTTGCTAAGTTTGGGCACTTCTCTTTTATCATTTCTTTGACTATTTGTTCTGCCCCTTTTTCTCTTTCTTTTCCTTCTGGGACTCCCATAATGCATATATTGGTGCACTTGATGGTGTCCCATAGCTGTCTAGGCGATTTTTGCTTTTAATAACTTTTTTTTTTCTTTCTAATCCTCAGCCTGACTCATTTCAAGTGTTTTATCTTCAAGTTCAATGATTCTTCTGTTTTCTCCCATCTGTTCTTGAAACCCTCTTGGGCATTTTTCCTTACAGTTATTGTGGTCTTTGACTCCAGTTGTTCCATTTGATTCCTTTTTAAAGTTTCTCCTTTCTAAGACTCTCATATTGCTCAGTCATTGTGTTCCTGATATCCTTTAGTTCTTTCCCTGTATTTCCCTTCATGTCCTTGAGCATTTTTAAGATCATTTTTTTAAGGCTTTGTATGGTATGTCCATATTCTTGTCTTCTTCATTGGTGGTGTCTGAATTTTAATCCTCTTCCTTTGGATGGTCCATCATTTCCAGTTTTGTTTGTCTTGTACTCTTGTTGCACACTGTACATTTTATTATTTTAAGGTGTTTACTCTGGAGTTTACTTTAAGCTTCAGCTCTCCCATCAGGAAGGTCTGCCCAAGGCAAATTCTGTGTTCCAGGTTTTCCATCTTTCTGGGCCTCTGTCTTGTCCTGAGCTTTTACTTATTAGTTGTTTTTGCGTTCCTCTGTTTGCAGGAGTTTTGATTGTCACTTCTGTTTCCCAGGAGACGGCCCTCCCTCTGTCAGGTATTTGATGCCAGAAGGTCTTTGTTCCAGACTGTTCCATAATTTTTTACACTCCTTTCATTGTCTCCTACTTTTGCCTGGCAATAAATTCTAAGAGGAGGATAACTCCAGAGAGGACATTCCCAAGTAAGTTTTTCCCAGCAAAACTATGGCAGGGGAACCCACAAAGGGGGCGCAGATCAGCTCCAAAGTGCTCTGGGGAGGGTATCAGAATGGGCTCCAAAAGCTTTTCCAATGACTCCCCAAAGCTGAGCTTTCCTGTTCTACCCAGAAAATGCAGTCCTTCAGCTAATTGTTCCCTGCAGCCCTGAGGAAGCACTGCATCTTTAAATCTCCACCATCTCTGTCCCTGCCCTGTGAGGGTTGAAACAATGGCTGCCACTGCCTTTGTCCAAAGCAAGTTAAAACAATAGCTGCCCTCCGTGCTGGAACCAGCGATCTGAATCCACTAACCAAAAGCCATGATCAGCAGTTGGCCATGCCCACTTGTTTTGGGGCAGTGGATTTTTATGTCCCTTTCTGTACAAGCAGCTAACCAGGAACTGGGCTCCATGATGGGCTGCTGCAAAGATGGGGGGGTGGGCACCAGTAGCCACCACACAGAGAGAGCAGTTTATAGTTCTTTAGCATAATGTACCTGCCTCTTCCTCCCACTCTTTCCTGGATGCTGTACAGTGTTCAGCTGGCCTCTGGAGTTTCAAAATAGTTGTTCAGACAATTCCTGCCTATTTAATAGTTATTTTGGTGGGAGGACCAAGTCCTGGAGGTCCCTACTCTGCCATCTTCCCCAGAAGTCACTGCTCTTGCACTCCTGAGAAAGCCTTTTATTTCTCCTACAATTTTACTTTTGAAGAATAATTTCCTTGAATACAGAATTCTAGGTGGATGGGTTTTTTTTTTCTTTCAACACTTAATGTTTCACACCATTCTCTTCTTGCTTCCATGGTTTCTGAAGAGAAACCCAGTGTAATTTTTATCATTGTTCTTCTATAGATAAAGGTTTTTCTTTTTTTTTTTTTAATTTGACTTCTTTCAAGGTTTTCTCTTTGTGTTTTGTTTTTCTGCAGTTTGAATACACAGAACTAGGAGTAGATTTCTTTTATTATTATTCTGCTTGGTGTTCTCTGATCTTTCTTGATCTGTGATTCAGAGGTTGCCATTGACTTTGGGTAACTCTCAACCATTCTTAAATCAAATAAATATCTCTTCTTTCTTTCTTTCCTCTTCTTTTGGTATTTCCGTTATTTTGTTACCTTTTGTAATTATTCTTGGTTAGTTTGTTCAGTTTTTTTCTTCTTTTTTTCTTTACATTTTAGTTTGGTTTGTTACTTTTGTCATGTTTTCAAGCTCACTGATTCTTTCTTCAACCATGTCCAGCCTGCTGATGATCCCATCAACAGCATTCTTTATTTCTGTACAGTGTTTCTTATTTCTAGCATTCCCTTTTGATTTTGTCTTAATATTTCCATTGTTCTGCTTATATTACACATCTGTTCTTGCATTCTATATATGTTTTCTGCTGGCACCCTTAACATATTAATCGTAGTTATTTTAAATTCCATAGCTGATAATTTCAAAATCTGTATCAAATCTAAATCTGGTCCTGATACTTGCTTATCTCTTCAGGCTATGTTTTTTCATTGCCTTTTAGGATGCCTGGTGAATTTGTTATTGTTTGTGGTAGTAGGAACTGAGGTACTCAGGTTTTTAGTGTGAGCTTTTATGTTAATCTGATTAGGAGCCTGGCCATGTTTAAGGTTTACTGTAGCTCTAGGTGCCAATCTTCAGATTCCTCTAGTTTTCTAATTGGTCTTTTTTTCTCCTCTGTTGTCTTTGGTTTTCCCTAAGAACATTTTCTTAAATGAAGTGTGTCTTGCAGCTTCTTTGGTTGTAATTTGCTATTATTGTACTACAGCCCTGTTGATGTGGTGGTAAGGTATTAGGGAGGGGAAGTGTTCTATAATTTTAAGATTAAATCTCAGTTGTTTTTTTTTCCCCCCTTGGGCCTGAATCTCAGGGCTATGACTTCAGGAGAACTTCTTAGCCTTTTTTTTCCCTCCCCTTATTTGAGACAGGAAGGCTAGAGGGGTCTGGAGTTGTCTAATTTCCCTTCCCTTAGGTCAGGTAAGGTTCTTTAAATTAGTTTCCCTTGAGGGCAGGCCTTTGTTATGGAGAACACTCTGGGATATTTTTAAATGGTTATTTTTTTCCCTGAATGTTTCTCAAAATAGTTTCTTTTACACTCCTGCCAGAAGCATAAAGGGAGTTTTTCCACAGTCTTCAGATATTCTCTGTACAAATTTGGTGGGACTTTTATTGGTAAAACTCAGAACAGTGTGGGGGCTCCTCTAAGACTGGGCCCCCAGGAGTTTTTAACTTTCAAGCTAGTCTGCACTCAGACTTCAGCAATTCATCAATTACTATTCAAGTGTTCCTACCTCTTACTGGCTACAGGGCTCCTGTTCTCTGTAAACAGATTTCAGTTATGATTCTCTGCATTTGTGTATCGCTCAAGTTTTTAGGGTAGTAATTCATCCTGTGACCTCAGTTCTCTGACGGATATACAGAAACTCATTGATTTTCAATTTGTTTAACTTTGTTCTTGTTGTGATGGGATTGATAACTTGTTAGCACTTTACATGTTGGAGCTAAATCTGAAGCTCCTCCTGATTTTTGCTTGCTTGTTTTTGTTATTTGCATAAATTGCTCTCATCAGATATTTCTCATTATGCACCTATGCAGGTTTTTTAAAATTCTGAATGCATCATTTTATATGTATTGTATTTTCTTATTTTTTTCAGGCAATTGAAATATTTTTTATTCTAGCCTCTTCAGTTTTTCCTATAATATGAAATTTTTGCCAATGTGTTTTTTATATTTTCAAGAAATCTTTAATAAAAATAAACTGCTGACAAGGACAAGAATTGGGACAAAGTTCTTTACCTTTAGTTTAAAGGCTTTTCCTTTAGATTGTGTCTTCTGTCTTCTAAAGCAATCTGTCTTCCAGACCACTTAGCCTGGAAATCACAAAAGTATGTCCAATGATCAGGTTTAATACTAGTATTGATTACTGATTACAAATCTAATCACCTCCTAAATGAGAAAACCAAGCTTTTTTGGTATGACTTGCTCTTTAATAAAGAATACTTTTTTCTAAAGTTTCTAGTATCTCCTTTCCTAAAGTCTAAGAAATAAACAGATCTGCCTCTGTCAACCATTTTTTAATGAACTCAAATGCACCAAGATCTTTTACATTTTAAATAAGTACTTCCTTACTTGTCAGCCTTTATCCGTCAAAAACTAGTCTTTAATCACCTACTAGTAGTGCGTTCCCAAATATAGAGATGAACAAGGCCATCCCTGGTGTAATTCACAGTTTGCTACCGATAGATCTATAAACAAGTAATAGAATACAATGTGATTCACTGTCTTCTCACGTTCATTGTTTCTGAAGAGAAATCTGCTTTCATTCTTATATTTGTTTCTCTGAACATAATGTTTCTCTTTTTCTCTCTGGCTAATTTTAAGATTTTCTCTTTATAAACACTAGCATTGAGCAATTTGACTATGATCGCCCTGGATGTACTTTTCTTTATTCTTGTGCTTGGGATTTGTTGAGACTCTTTGATCTTTCATTATAGTTTTCATCAAATTTGAAAATTCTTCCCGCTACTATTTCTCCAATATTTTTTTCTCTCCCCTTCTCTTTCCTCTCCTTTGGGGACTCCAAATACAAGTTTATTGGACTGCTTGAAGTTGGCACATGCTGTATTCATTTCATTATTCTTTTCTGCACCATTTTGTGTTTTGACAATTTCTGTTATGTCTTCATGTTCATTAGTATTATTGATATTTCTCCTGATTATGAATTGTATTTTTCTGCTTTGTATTCCTGGTAAATGTTTATTGGAGGCCAGATATTTTGGATTTTACCCTGTTGGATGCTGGATTTATTGTATCTCCTAAATACTCTTCAGCTTTTTTCTGGATGTAGTTAAGTTACTTGGAAGAAGTTTGCTGCCTTTGGGTCTTGCTTTTAAGATTTATTAGTTGGGTCCAGAGCAGCATTTAGTGTAGGGCTAATTTGGCCCAACTACTGAGGCAAACCCTTCTGAGTATTGTCCAGTGCCCCATGAATTATGAGGTTTTGTAGTTTGACTAGTGGGAACAGACACCATTCCCAGTCCTGTGTGAGCTTGGAGCACTGCTGCCTCTAACCCTTTGTGGTAGTTCTTTCCCTGGACTCGTAATTTCTTCACATGCACGTGTGATCAATACTCTGTTGACTACTCGAGGAGGATCCTATGCAGATCTCTGAAGCCCTTCCCATACCTCTCACTTCTCTATACTCTGTCCTGAAAATTCTGTCTGCCTTGTTCTCTCCAGACTTCCAAATCCTTTTTCCCAACTCAGGGAGTTCTCCAGGCTGTGCCTGGGTTCACCCTCCCTGTGCCATAGCCTAGAAACCTTCTCAAAGTACCAAGCTGGGGCAATCATAGGGCTTTCCTCACTTTTTCCCATTTCTCAGGGATCTTTGTACT
This sequence comes from Choloepus didactylus, assembly GCF_015220235.1. Taxonomy (NCBI): domain Eukaryota; kingdom Metazoa; phylum Chordata; class Mammalia; order Pilosa; family Megalonychidae; genus Choloepus; species Choloepus didactylus. The sequence goes on from NC_051310.1 coordinate 173,010,719, forward strand.
TTTTGGCCTCATGTCCAGTATTTTGAAAACTGTTATTTTGTGTATTTTGTCTGTTTTTTTGTTTCTTTCTTTCTTTCAAGCAGGATAGTCTAGTCTCTGTTGCTCCACCTTGGCAGGTAGTGAAAAAAAATTGTGTCATAATTATATAAATCATAATTGTGTTAAAGATCTTGTTCAATTTATGACATTTTTGACTCAATACTGCTTTAAGATCTGTCCATGTTTGTTGCTTCTAATGTCTAGTAGTCCTTAGTATGAATTCCCACATTTTACTTGTGTTTTGTGTTTTCCCTTAATAATGGATATTGCTGTTTCTTCCTTTTCTCTGCTATTATAAACAATGTGGGAATGAATATCCTTGTTAAAGACCTCTTATGTACTTGTGGAAGAATTTCATTGGGTTATGTTTCAAAGAGTGGGACTGCTGTGTCATAGGATACACACATATTACTTTTATTAAGCAGAATGCTCTCTAGAATGGCTTTCACCAGCAATGCACAGGTTTCCATTTCCCTATATTCTTGACAACATTGTCATAATCTTCCTTTTTATTTTTTTACTATCTTTGGATAAAAAGTTCCATGTCATTTTAATTTGAAATTCTCTGTTAGTTGTTAGTAGTTTGCACATCACTTCCTATGCTTGCTAGTAATTTAACTTTTTACTTACATAAATTCCTTATTTATATCCTTTGCACATTTTTCTATTGCGTTGCCTGTCCTTTTGTTGATTTGCAGGAGTACATTCTAAACTCAAGATAATGATTCCTTGTTAGTTCTTAGATATCTATTATCTATCTTTGATATCTTTTGTTGACAGAAAATTTTAATTTTCGTATACTGAAATTCATCAATTTTTCCTTATAGGTTGGGCTTTTGGACTTTTTTTTAAGAAATCTAAGTTCATATAATTTTTATGAATTTATAATTTATAATTTTATTTTTCATATTATGTGTGCTGTAAGGAAAGATTCTACTTCATTTTTCTCCATATAACAAACCAGTTTTTCTACCACTATTTCATCTGTTGTTTTCCCATTGACTTATGGTTATACCCTCATGGTATAACAAGTTTCCATCAATGCTTTGTTCTGCTCCCAATTTTTTTTCTGTTCCATTAGTCTATTAGTCTGCCCCAATATGTGTACCATAATATTTTTATTACAATCACTATGTACTATGTCTTAATATCTTTTCTTTTTCAAAATTGACTTAACTTTTCTAATAAATATTTGTTTTTCTTATAAATTTTAAAGTAGGTTTGATTTAATTATAAAAATAAATAAATAAATAAGTAAATCCTGAGGATTTCATTGAATTAATAGATTAATGTCAGAATAATTCACTTCTTTTCAATATTAAGTTGCCCTTTCCTTAGATATGTATCTCTTCATTTATTCAGGCCATCTTTTATGTTATTTAATAGAATTTTATTATTTTTCTATTGTGAATTTACCTTACTGTCAAATTACATTTTCTAAAATATTGCTGATATCAAACATATTACAACTTAGCCTTCTAACTGTTCTCTCTTCCTCTAGTCTTCTGGATTTCTGAAAAAAAAAAATAGTCTTCTAGAATAGGGGTTGGAAAACTTTTCCTATAAAGATCAGATAGTAAATATTTTCAGTTTTGAAAACCATATGATCTCTGTCACAACTACTCACTTCTTTCCTTATAGCACCAAACAAACAATATGCAAGACATAAATAAAATTTTATTTACAAAATAAGGCTATGGGCAAGATTTGGCCATGGCCCATAGATTTGTTACCAGACCAAGGCAGTGAATTCTTTGCCCAGTGTGCTCAGTTGGCCAATTCCTGAGACACTGGGGTTTCAAAGAGAGTTTCATTGCTAAGCACAAAGCAGGAGAGCAGATAGCCTGTTGGTCCAAAATCTGTCTCCCCAAACTGCTAGTAATTTTGATAGTTTTATAGTATCAAAAGATGGGCAGGTTTTAGGATAATGAGCACAATGGCCCCAGATGATGTAATTAGATGATTTACTTACTGAGCATGCACAGATTGATTATATGCTTAGTTACAGAATGCATGTAAGAAAATGGCAGCCTTAACATGATGATGGGCATGATTTCAGTATTATATGAGGTATAGATGACTTGTAGGTTAAAGTCTAAGTTAACTGCATGTTTCAGGCGGGCCCATTTTGGTTAGATCCAGCTTCAGTTATCAAGATAATTTGGGACTTGGGGTGGGTTAGTTCTGGGCTGACCCAAGACCCTTCATTAATAAGCATCAGGGGCTGTCTTTAGTGATCATAAGACTTTAAATTAGAAAACTGGATAAATGGGTACAACTTGTGACAAGTTAGTCACAAGGTCTTCAGAATCACAAGGGCACAAGATAAAGGCTATACAATCATTATGAGAGATCAAGGCAGCTGGATTATGATTCAGATTTCAGGTATTTGCCTCTGTTTACTCTAATATACCAGAAAGTAAAAAGGAATATCTATATAGTGACTGATCATAATCAGCCCTTAAATCCTAACTTCTCGATTACAGTTTACCAATCCATTTTCTAGAACATAAACCTGAATCATGTCCTAACTCTTTAATTGTTTTCATTGAATCCCCATTGCCTACTGAGAGATGTCCAGGTTTTGTAGTCTGACATTCAGGGTGCTCCAAAAGTCTGTTCATCTTTTATTTTCAGACTTCTTCCCACCTTCTTTTTCACAATTTTCCATTGTAGCCAAGTGGAAGTATTAACTGTTCTTTGAAAATGCCCCCAAACTTTTCTGCTTTGGGTTATTGCTCCCACTATTACCTCTACTTGGAATGCTCTTTCCCTATACCCCTGTTTCAATTTGCTAAAGCTGCCAGAGCGCAATATACCAGAAATGGACTGGCTTTTATAAAGGGGATTTATTAGGTTACAAATTTACAGTTCTAAGGCCATAAAATTGTCCAAACTAAGGCATCAACAAAAGAAAGGCTGATGGCATCCGGAACACCTGTGTCAGCTGGTAAGGCATGTGGCTGGCATCTGCTGGTCCTTTGCTCCTGAGTTGCATTGCTTTCAGCTTCTGGTCCAGTGACTTTCTCTTTAAGCATCTGTGGGTTTTCATGTAACTTCTCCAGGGCAAACTCTGGACTTCATCTCTTAGCATCTCCAAATGTCTCTCTGTCTGCGTCACTGAGCATCTGGGTCTGTGTCGGCTCTGAGCTCTCGCACTCTCTCTCATGCTCTCTCTCGCTCTCTCTCACTCTCTCGCTCTGTCTGTCTGTCTGTCTCTCTCTCTCTCTCAGCTCTCTTAAAGATTCCATAAACTAAGACCCACCTTGAATGGGCGGGGTCACATCACCATGGAAATAATATAAATCAAAAGTCCCACCCACAATTGGGTAGGTCACATCTTGGAAACAACCTAATGAAAAGATCCCACCCACAACAGGTCTGCCCCCACAAGAGTGGATTAAAAGAACATAGTCTTTTATGGGATACATAACAGATTCAAACCAGCACAACCCCCATGCTTCCAATCACACCATTTCAAGATCCAGATGAATTGCCACAATTACCATGAAGTCACACTCCATTCCCTACCCAGGTGACATTCCTTCTAAGTTCCTATAGCCTTTCCATGAGCTTTATAGGATGTTCATCACTTTCTACCATGCTTTATAGCTATTGTAGACATGTTTTATTTTCTCTATTAAGTTGTATTACTATGGAAAGGAGGAGCCATATTTTACTATTCTTTGTATCCTCCTAGGATCTAACACAGTGTGCCTTTTACCCAGTTTCTTCCAGTGGTAATATCTTGTAAAACTGGAGTACAATATCACAACCAGGATATTCAACTGATGTAGTCAAGAAAGAGAATAGTGCCATCACAAGGATGGTTCATGTTTCCCTTCCTCCTCTACCACTTCTTAAACCTTGGCAACTACTGATCTGTTCTCTGTTTATAATTTTGTCATTTCAAGAATGTATTAATGGAAAGGTTACTCTTGGGATTGACTTTGTTCACTCAATTTAATTCTCTGGGGATTCATCCAGGATGGTGCACATATCAATAATTAGTGTTTTCCAAGAAATTGGTTCATTTCTTCTAATCCCTTATTTTTTTTTTTTTTTTTTTTTTTTTTTTTGATGTCTGCAAGGTCTGTAGTGATATCTGCTGTTTTGTTCCTAATACAGGGAATTTGTATTCTTTTTTTTCCTTTGTCAGTCTTGCTAAATGATTGTCAATGTTATTATCTTTTAAAAGAAACAAATTTTTGTTTCATTGATTTTCGCTGTTGTTTTTCTGTTTTCAGTTTCACTGCTTATGCTCTTGTCTTCATTATTTCTTCCTTCTGCTTGCTTTGGATTTACTTTGCTCTTCTTTTCCTGGGTTCTTTATGTAGGAGTTTAGATGATTGATTTGATACTTTTCCTCTTTTCTTATGTAAGCATTTAGGGCTATAAATTTCCCTCTCAGCACTGCTTAGCTGTGACCCATAATTTTGATATGTTATATTTTCATTTTCATTCCATTGCAAGTTTTTTTTTTATTTCCCTTGAGACTTTCTCTTTGATCCATGGATTATTTAGAAATTTGTTGTTTGGTTTAGCATAGGGATTTTCCTGGTATATTTTCTATTATTGATTTCTAGCTTTATTCCACTGTGGATGAAGAATGCACTCTGTGTGATTTCAATTCTTTTAAATCTGTTGAGGTTTCTTTTATGTCTCAAAATATGCTCTATATTAGTATATGTTCTGTGAACATTTGAGAAGAGTGTCTGTTCTGCTGTTGGTGGGTGCAGTGTTCTATAAATGTCAGTTAGATCCTGTTGTTGATGTTTATTCTTCTGTATCTTTGGGGGAGAAGACCTCCAAAGGTTTTCAAGTAGTTGAAATCTCCAATTATAATTGTGGATTTCCCTACTTTTCCTTTAAGCTGTCAGTTTTTGCTTCAGTTCTGTTTGTTGCTTACACATTTAAGATTGCTATATCTTCTTTATTATGCAATTTTATTGAGATATAATCACATAACATACAATCATTCAAAGTGTACAATCAGTTGTTCACAGTATCATCATATAGTTGTGCTTTTATCACCACAATCAAGCTTTGAACACTTTCATTACTCCAAAAAATAAAATTAAAATTAAAAATAAAAAAGAACATCCAAAGCATCCCATTCCCCTCCTCCCCTCATTGTTCATTTACTTTTTTTAATACAGTTTGAGATATCGTCACACACCCTACAGTCATCCACAGTTACAGTTATTCACAGCACCATCATTTGGTTGTGCATTCATCACCAGAATCAAGTTTTGAACCTTTTCCTTACTCCAAATTACAAATAAAAGCAAAAAAGAACCCCTAACTCTTTCCAGCCCCTCCATTCCACCCTATTCTTCATCTAATTTTTGTCCCCGTTTTTCCACTCATCTGTCCATACGCTGGACAAAGAGAGTGCAAGCCACAAGGTTTTCACAGTCACACAGCCACACCATGCAATCCTCATAGTTATACAATCGTCTTCAAGAATCAAGTTCACCAGGGTGCAGTTTGACAGCTCCAGGTCTTTCTCTCTAGCCATTCCAACAGACTAAAGACTAAAAGGTGCTATCTATATAGCGCATAAGAATACCCTCCAGAGTGACCCCCAGACTCCTCCCAAAATCTCTCAGCCACTGGAAACTTACCTTGTTTCATCTCTCTTCACCCTTTTGGCCAAGAAGATCCCCTCAATCCCACAGTGCTGGGTCCGGGCTCATCTCCAGGAGCCATTTCCCACGTTGCCAGGGGGATTCGCACCCCTTGGAGTCATACGTCACACAGGGCAGGGAAGAGGGCAGCAAATTCACCTGCTGAAACAGGGGGCCACATCTGAGCAACAAAGAGGCTCTCAGGGGGACTCCTCAGCACAATTATAAGTGGGCTTAGCCTCTCCCTTGCAGCAACTAGCCTCACAGGGGAAAGCCCCCAATTGAGGGCTTAGCCCATTAAATTGGCAGAACTCAATGTTTGCTGGAAAATCAGCAATGGCCCTGGTGGGGAAGTCCAACACCTCCGTGTTTCTCCCAAGCTCCTCAGGGGACCCCGCAAATATACCTGTGCTCTGCCCGTATCACTCTGGGATGTGTCAGGATTTCACCCCAGCCTGTACAAACTCACCAAATCCGTCTTCCCATTCAAAGCTCCGTGCACCCATGGTGTTCAAACAAACTGATCATACAAGTTAAATTATCTAGTGTGCTACATAAAATATAAATCCTGAACCAGATAAACATCTCCTCCCTTGGTCTCACACATAAGTTGCAGTTTTAAAACCCAGTCAATATTGTCCTTTACCCTTGGGCCTGATTTACCTTAGTCTTACCAGATCCTCTTCATTCATATCTCTAATTAAAATCTGAATTCTTTTTCAGCTCTTTCAACAGTTGCCTTATGGGTTAATACGGACATTCATAGCTGCCAAGTTCTAGCTCCGAGTCTCATGTTTCATGCAGATATCTAAAGTTCCCAGAGACTGAGCAAGTTATACACAAGGAGCTCAACATCTCAGGATTTAGAGATAACCATTACAACTCAGGAATAGATGTGACTGCTGAAGAGCTTACAATCTAGTGACCATTACAATAAGCATTTTCCTGATAAGCTGTGCTCTAAGATTCAGTTCTCAGATTTTACGTATTACAGTTAGTCCATATTAGTGAGGCATTATGTTTGTCCTCTCATTTCTGGTGTGCTTTACTCAAAATGTTGCACTCAAGATCCATTCACCCAATTGCATGTCTCACAGCCTCATTTCTTCTTATAGCTGCTCAGTCTTCTATTGTATGCATACACTACAGTCCACCATTCTGTTCATCAGTAATTGTACTCTTAGACCACCTCCGTCTGTTGCAAATAGTGAATACTGCTGCTATATATACCAGTGCATAAATGTCCATTCATGTCCCTGCTCTCCGATCTTCCAAGTATATGCCCCGTACTGAGGTTGCAGGACCTTGAAACACCCACATACCTAGCTTCTTGTGGGACCACTGTACTGTCCTCCAGATAGGCTACACCATTCTACTTCTTCACCAGCAGTGAATACATACATCTCTCTCTCCAAATTCTCCTCAATACTTCTGTCCCTCTGTTTATTTTTTTCCCTTCAATTTTATAGGGATATATTCAAATACCATACAGTCATCCACAGTGTACAGTTAGTTGTTTACTATATCATCATATGGTTGTGTATTTGTCACCACAATTAGCATGTAGGCTTGTTCATTACTCAAAAAAGAGAATTAAAACAAAAGAATAAAAAGGATAAAAGTAAAAGTAAAAATAAAATAAAATACAGAAATAAGGTCAGTAATAAAAAGGATAAAAGGAAAAGTAAAAATAAGATAGTACAGCCACAAAGAAAAAGGAAGAGGTGAAAAAAAAGTAAAAAGACAAAAGAAAAAGAAATGGCAACTGAAAAGTCACAAAAGAAAAGGTTAAAATAAAATGAAATACCATAAAAAAGTCAGATAAAAATACTAATGCCCAGAATTCCATACCCCTCCCTTACGTTCCCCTCTTATAGGCCTTTAGCTTTGGTGTATTGCCTTTGTTACAATTAAAGAAAACACATTGCAATGTTGCTGCTAACTATAGACTCTAGTTTGCATTGATTATGTTTTTCCCCCAATACTACCCCCGTTTTAGCACCTTGCATAGTTGACATTCATTTGTTCTTCCTCATGCAAAAATATATTTGTATTTTTATCACAATCATTGACTTGTTGTAGGTTTCACTAAGCCACACAGTCCCAGTCTTTATCTTCTTTCTTTCCTTCTGGTGTCCTACATGCCCCTAACCTTTCTCTTTCAACTGTACTCACAGTCATCTTTGTTCAGTGTACTTACATTATTGCGCTACCATCTCCCAACATTGTGCTCCAAACCTCTATCTCCTGTTTTTTCCTGCCTGTCTATAGTGCTCCCTTTAGTATTTCCTGTAGAGCAGGTGTCTTGTTCACAAACTCTCTCATTGTCTATTTGTCTGAAAATGTTTTAAACGTTCCCTCATATTTAAAGGACTGTTTTGCCAGAAATAAAATTCTTGGTTGGTGGTTTTTCTCTTTCAGTATCTTAAATATATCAGACCACTGCCTTCTCACCACAATGGTTTCTACTGAGAAATCTGCATATATTCTCATTGATCTTCCCTTATATGTGATGGATCACTTTTCTCTTGCTGCTTCCAGAATTCTCTCTTTGTCTTTGACATTTGATAATCTGATTATTAAGTGTCTTGGCATAAGTCTATTCTGATCTATTCTGTTTGGAGTTCACTGCACTTCTTGGATCTATTAATTTTATGTCTTTCATAAAGGATGGGAAATTTTCAGTGACTATTTCCTCCATTGTTGCTTCTGCCCCTTTTCCCTTCTCTTCCCATTCTGGGACACCCATGACATGTACATTCATGCACTTCATTTTGTCGCTCAGTTCCTTGAGATGTTGCTCATATCTCTCCATTCTTTTCCCCATCTGTTCTTTTGTGTGTAGGGTTTCATCTGTACTGTTCTCCAGTTCATGAATCTTTTCTTCTGCCTCTTGAAATCTGCTTCTGTATGTCACCATTGTGTCCTTCATCTCTTGTGTTGTGCTTTTCATCCCCATAAGTTCTGCCAGTTGTTTTTTCAAACTTTCAGTTTCTTCCTTGTGTTTGCCCAGTGTCTTTTTTATATCCTTCATCTCTTTGCCATATCTTCCCTCAACTCATTGAATTGATTTTTGAATTGATTGAGCATATTTATTTGAAGATCTTTAATTAGTTATTTCAATTCCTATATCTCAGTTGAAGTGTAAGTTTGTTCCTTTGGGCCTTGTCTTCATGTTTCCTAGTGCGATTTTTCATTTTCTGTTGTCTAGGCATGTGGTTTCTTTGAATGCCCCAATAAGATTTTCCCACACCAGAGGGGCTCAGGTCTCAGGAGAAGGCTGTGTATTCAGTATTAGGTTTCCCTGAGGGTGGGTCCTAGAAGATTGACAGACTTTCCCTTGAGGTCTGTAGACTCTGTGCTTTCCCTATCCAGCCCAGCAGGTGGTACTTGTCAGCCCCAGGTCCCCACCAGCATAAAAAGGTGTGTTCCCTTTAATTCACAGTGGACCCTGACCTGGTGAGGGACCAAGAGTGTCAGAAGCCAAGTTTAAATTGTTTGTGGTTTGTTTGTATCCTTTCCCCAAGGCCCTGGGGTCTGAATTCTCTGAGAGAGGGCAGCCACTTTAGCTGGTCCCACCCCCCTTTTCTTAAGGAAGATACACCCCCTAGGGAGTTATCTTCTCCATTTGAATTCCATCTTTGTCTTTCTGGCTCTGTTAACTCCAGACTTGCCTGTGTCAGCATGAAATTGAAGACGCCTGAGGCTTTCTCTAATGTGCTGCTTAGAATGAGAGAAAAAAATGGAAAAAGAGCAGAAGCCCCTTTTCAGAGCCAGTCCCCAGCCCCTCAGATTTCTTGGGACACAGCCACTTCCAGTGTTCTGAGGTCAGCGTCTCCAAAAGCATGTTTTTATTTATTTATGTATTCTTTTCCCATCAGCCCTGCCTCCTCCCTGCTGGAAGGAGTCTGCTTCCCTTCCTGCTCCGTGCTTGTAGCTTGTATTCATTAGTCCAAATGTGTTAATTAAAACCTCAGTTGGAACTTGGTTGAGTTACTTTCCCTGTAGCCTGTTTCTTTTTTCTACATGGCAGTGTTTCAGCTCAGCTACCCAAAGAGGGAGGGGCACCAGCTCCAGGTTTGCAGAGCTTTACTTATGATTCTCAGCTGCTCCACCTATTCCAGGCTGGTGTACAATGTGTGTACATTCACAGATGGCTCCCAACAGTTGTTCCAGATTTTTTACTAGTTGTTCCTGATTATTTACTAGTTGCTCTAGAGGACTAACTAAATTCCACACCTCTCTATGCTGTCATCTTTCTCCGCCCCCGCTCAGAATGCTATATTTTCCTGATGGACTTTTATCTTAGTATGATATCCCTCTGTATCTCTGGTAACTTTGCTCTAAAGTCTATTTTGTCTAATATTAACAGAGCCACCCCTGCTTTCCTTTGATTAACGTTTGCATGACATGTCTTTTTCTATCCTTTTACTTTCAACTTGCCTATATTGTGATATTTGAAATGAGTTTCTTATGGACAGCATATGGTTAGGTCAACTTTTTAATCCACTCTGCCAATCTCTGTCTATTTGGTATATATAGATCATTTACATTTAAGTCAGGGTTTGAGTCTGCCATTTTATTTCTTACTTGCTGTTTGTTTTCTCTTTTAAAAAAAAAAACAGTTTTATTTTTCCTGTCTTTCTGTGGGTTACTTGAACATATTTTAGAATTCCATTTTTATCTATAGTGATTTTGAGTGCATCTATTTGTATAGCTTTTTTAGTCAATGCTTTAGTATTAAATTATATATACATAACATCACAGTCTACTGAAGTCCTCATTTTGCCAGTTCCAGTGAATTATATAAATTTACCTCCCTTTGCATCCCTTTACTCTTTCTCATCTTTAATTTCTCGATATGCATTTAGAACCATATCAGACAATGTTACAATTTTTATGCCCACTGTCAAACATTATTTAAGAAGCTCTTGAGGGGAAGGAAAGCCTGTTGTATTTCTCCACATTTCTGCTTACCATGTTCTTCATTCCTGACATTCCAAGTTTCCTTCTTTTATCATTTTCTTTCTGTTTAGAGAACTTCCATTAACCATAATTTTAGGGTGGATCTGCTTTTGACAAATTCCCTTAGCTTTCCTTCTACTAGAAAATGTGATTTCCCCTTCATTCTTGAAGTACGTTTATTACTGGGCATAAGATTCTGGGTTGACAATTCTTTTCTTGCAACCCTTGAAAAATATTGGCCACTTCCTTCTGGAGTCATGGTTTCTGATGAGAAATCCACTGTAACTGTAGTTCCCCCTTATAGGTAAAATGTAATTTTTCTCTGGCTGGCTGCTTTCAAGATTTTGTCTGTTTTTAAGTTTCCAGAATTTTAGTTATGATGTGTCCTGGCATGGATTTCTCCCCATTTAGGGTTAACTTATCTTCTTGTAGTTTTATGTCTTGTAGTTTTATGTCTCTTGCCACATTTGGAAGTTTTCCTGCCAATATTTCTTCAAGTACTTGTTCATCCCCACCCTCTTTTTCTTCTAACCCCAGGAGTCTGATAAAATAAGTATTAGATCAATTGTTACAATTCCATAGGTCCCTGAGTTTCTGTTCATTTTTTTCAATCAATATTTCTGTTGTTCAGATTGAGTAATTTCTATTGTTCTATCTTCCAGTTCACTGATTCTTTCCTCTCTTCCCTCAATTCTGCTGTTGAGCCCACCCATTGGGATTTTTATTGCAGTTATTGTGTTTTTCAGTTCTGAAATTTCCATTTGGTTCTTTATACCTTCTGTCTCTTCCATCTTCCTGGAAGTTGAAGTTTCCCTTCTATTAAATTTACAGGTAAGATTTTCATTTTTTTTTCTAGTCATAGCTGATATTTGATATAGTTTTAGTGATGATAATATTTTAGAATGACTTTGTTGCCTATGTTCTGTGCAGTGCTATATAAATATGAGTAGATTTGTGAGCACAGCTTCCTACAACTCTTCTTCAAAGGTGACTAAATTCATGAAGCATGTAATACACTCTTAGACAAACAGGAACTAACTCTACAAAAATTTTGAGTGCTGTTATAATTTAATAATTAGATATGATAAAATGAATCCTTAGAAGTAAGTATGTGTAGATTGTTATTTTTCTAGTAAATGTATTCAACAAATATTTAGTAACCACTAGGTTTTTTCACCAAATGAAGTATCTAGGAGGCTTTTGATCATATTATAATTTATATTGACCTATATCCACTTTAAAATTCTTGAGTTTTATAAGTTCAGCACCAATTGACTTTCATCATATTAAAAAAGGTATTTCCTCTCAGAAATAACTTTAACAAGTTACCTCATAAAATGAATCAACTGAGATAACAGAGACAACAAATCATTTGAATCACGTTATTGTGTGATCTATAAAATGAATCTCCTCAACCACACTCTTAATTATACTGAATGTATTTTCTTATCTCTAAAGACATTCAGAATTAAGGCCTACTATACTGGAAAATAAACTGATTTCCTCAAAAATAAGGGAAGGAAATGAACTATTATCCGCTTGAAAGGGCCTTAGGAAATCAATTGATGCAGTAAACCAGGAAGTAAAAGCAGAACACTGTCCTAGGAAATGTGTACTTAGGAAGAATTAGCACAAACTTCTGCCTTTCTTACTTGCTGTAGTTTTATTTATCTTTAGTCAGTAAAACAAGCCAAGCCTGCATTTTTTTTAGAATGATTTAAGAAACATTATCAGTGAGTGAACAAAGGTTGAAAAAACTAGTTTATCTCTCCTAATTCATGAAAAACTTGTAGAAAATGGCAGTAGATATTCATCAAAGTATTTATCAAATATCTGAGAATTGTGTAAGATGTGGGGCAAAATTAATTTTTCATATATTATTTCTCTTAAAATTATAAATGTATGAATGCCTGTTCTTTGCCAGATATCGTGTTAGGTGTTTCTACATATATTGATCCTTTCATTTAATTCTCATATCAACTCTGAGATTTTTTTCTCACTGTTTCAGAGTTGAAGAATTTTTGACTGGAGGAGGTTGAGAAGTATTTTTCCCAATGTTACAGAGAGTAAATGGAAAAACTGAAATTTGAATCGATATCTTCTTAAGTTCAAGCCCAGGACACTTTCATCTACACCAGGATTAGCACTCTTTATCATAATGAGGGGGATCATTTTTTGTTGTGGGTGGCTATCCTCCCCATTGTAGGGTGTTTAGCAGCATCCCTGGCCTCTACACACTAGATGCCAGTAGCGCACCCCTCCCCCTAGTTGTGACAACCAAAAATATCGTTAGACATTCCAAAATGTCCCCTGGGTAGCAAAAATCACCCCTGTTAAGAACCATTGATCTATACCATGATATCTCACCTCTAAAATTTTTACTCTAAAAATACTTATCCAATTAAAATAGCATATATAGAACATAGAGTGGATTGACCAATTTTCATAAGTAAAGCATAAGCAGAATAAGTATATGTTGTGGAATGGTGAATACAGTAATCTCCTGTAAGGACTGAGTAAGAAGACAAGAGAGGAAACCAGGTAAATCAATACTTAGTATAAATGGAAAACTACTAGTTTGAAGAATAAGTAGAATCCTTGAATGACATTATAATTGAAAGGGATTCCACCAACTAGGTAAGCAGATAAGCTGAAGAGAACAGAAATATCTGAAAGGAAAACTTATTTATTATTCATAAATCTTAGAATACTAAGATATTTTAAGCTGAGACAGGGCAGATAGTCAGGAAACAGGAAAACAGTCAGGTCCACAAACATGAGACATCAGACCAGAAAACATCAAAACTAAGAGACACACAACAGAAAGGAAATCTGTTGCATGCTACTTACTGGAGTAATGCCCACTGAAGTGCATTGAGTACTTTGACCTACCTTTGGAATCAATGAGATGACAAGAGTAGAAAATACTGTGCAGTCCCGTTTGATGTGAATTATGATTATGATACATGAAATATTGCTAATTTAAAATATTAATAAAGTCTCACTTTCTATACTTAGAAAAAAATTGAATTCATTAAGAATTGCATAATTTTAAAATTGGAATGCAGAATGAACTGAAACTTTTTATGGTATTAGCTCATGACCATGCCACTTTAGCTGGTAAAGACAAATAGTAAACTATCCTATGTCAATATTGTGTGATCCACACTGTTACATGCTTTGGAATGTCTACGTGTGATTTAATGGCTCTATTGGTGTTATTTTAGAATTTATTCTTACTATAATTTAAAATATTTCCTTGAAATGTCATTTAAGTGCTATTAACTTGTGATGTTACTGTCATGCTGAAGAATATATCTGAAAATAAGTTTGGAACAAAGGGTAAATGTGATAGAACTCGCTGAAGAAAGCTAAACAGTTTGGCCCTGTTGTTAATTTAGAGAAGAGTATTTGAAAATATTAGAGATAATTCTGAAGTTTAAAAAAAAATAGCATTAAAGCAAAAATGTGCTTCAGTGGTTACAGATAATATATGTACTTGGAATGTACACTCTCCACTTCACCTTCATTTCCATAGGAAATTTTCCCTAGAATTATGAGTATTTTGATTTATGGAAGTTCTCAAGGAATGTTTTCTTCCCACAAAATTAAGCTGCCATATGTATGAGTATTAATATGCTGGAATTGGGGAAGTAAATGTGCATCATCACAAGATGGGACTGAAAATAATGAGAATTATCAGAACTTCTAAGAAGCAATAGCATAAGGTCTATGAGACAACTATACAAAAAGGGGAACATTCAATTTTAGATTGAGAAGTCATAAAAGTTCTCTCCAAAAAAGTGGTATTTATGCTGAGACATAATGTATAAGCAGGAGTTAGTCAGGTAGAATATGAAGGGAATGGTGTTGCAAACAAAGGCCTTAAGCGGGGAAAACCTTGATGTATTTGAAAAACTGTTGCTAAAAGGTGAGGAGGCAGAAGCGATGATTCAGGGCTTTGTAGGCCATGGCGAGTATAGAGGACTGTTCAAGCACAGGAACTCTGGAGAAGGACTGCATGGAACAAATTCTGACTCTGGTAGGTATGAAAAGTTGATAAATTACTTAGGTTGTGAGTTTATAATGAGTCCAGACATGTAAGATAAATGTAAAAGATATGAGGTAAGCTAAGATTTTTAAAATAGTCTTAGTCTCAGTTTCTTCATCAGTAAAAAAAGGAATATTAATAGGACTTCTTACACAGGTTGTTGTGAGGTTTAGTGAGTTAATATATGTAGTTTGTTGTTATTTTTAGAGATTTTTCCTGAGTGCAATGAGATGCTCTTGTAGGATTTCAAGTGACATTGTCTAATTTATGTTTTAAAAAGATCACTCTAGCTCCTGCTTCTCTTTTAAAAATCTTTCATGGGAATTAGAAAGTTTTCAAGGCATTTTTGAATGATGAGTAGCTTCAACTTAAGGGTGCTAGTCACAGGTCCATCTGAGAGAAATATCAAAATCAGGGATAAAATTTCCAAAAAGGAAGAAATGGTAGAAGACTAGGAAGTGAAGAATGATTAGGGAATTTCTGTAGGGATACCATGATCTTACTAATGGTCAGGTTTTTTTAAATGGTTGTTGATTCTTAATATTTAATTGGTTCTAGTATACTGAATAGTATTTTAGACATCATAGTATAAATGCAGAATTACATGCTAGGTTGTGAGTTTATAATGAGTCCAGCCAAGTAAGATAAATGTAAAAGATATGAGGTAGGCTAAGATTTTTTAAATAGGATACAAAAGCATTAAAGAAATGATAAATTGGGCTTCATTAAAAATCAAGAACTTACGTTCATCAAAAGACAACTTTAACAGAGTGAAATATCACTGCACTTTGGTAGAATGGCCAAAGATAAAAGGATTGACAATACCACTCTGAGGAAGGATGTAAAGTAAATGGAACTCTCATACATTGTGTTGGGAGTGTAAATTTATACGACTTTGGAAAATGGCAGCATCTATTAAAGCTCAGTGTCTACCTTATAGAGCAATTATACTGTAGAAAGAATACTTATGTCCACCGAAAGACATGCAAAAGATTATTCATAGGAACAGTAGTGGAATGGTTAAACAAATTGTGATACATTCGTTTAATAGAATACTTCATATCAATGAAAAACAATGAACTACCTGCAATAACAAGGATGAATTTCACAAACCTAATGATGGGCAAAATAAGCCAGACATGAAAGTTCAAAACCAGGAAAATGCCAGTCTTAATAAAGGTGAGATTGGTGGTCATCTTTGGAGAGAGGAATCATCTTGGAGGGGTCTTATAGATGTATTTGAAAAACTGTTGCTAAAAGGTGAGGAGGCAGAAGCGATGGATTTGTTCTGTATTTTGTTCTTTACATTTTTTCAAGCTGAATACTAAAGATATTTTCACTTTCCTATATGCAATTTAAAATGTAATTAGCAATTAAAATATAGATGATAATGGTTTATGAATCAAAACATAGACTTTGTTAAGGTTTTTGCTTTTTTGTTTTGCCTATTTTTAGTTTCTGTTTTTCCTGGATCTTTAAAAGTAGAAAAAGAGGGTAGGCTAAAGGAAATTGGCCCACCATTGGAACAAGAGAGATACCAAAACTGTGAGAGACATGGAAGGAATAGGAAGATGGATGAGAGACAGGAGGTTTTAGGCATGTGGCCGTGGAGGAAGAACTGAGAAGAAATGAAAGAAGGGTTAGTTAAATAACAAGGTGAAAACCACAAAGTCAGATGCTTTTTTGTACTTTACAGATGTACCACTATATACTATTCTTATTTTATATATAGTAACCATTTTAGTTTCCTAGACTGCTTAAGCAAATACCGTGAAATAGGTTGGCTTAAACAATGGGAATTATTTAACTTATGGTTTTGAAGCTAAAAGAAAGTCCAAATCACAGCATCATCAAAGCAGTGCTTTTTCCCCAAAGACTGGCATTTGGGGGCTGGCTATTGGCAATCTTTGGCTCCTGTGTCCCATGACTAGAAAGATGGCAGCGTCTCCTGGGCTCTCCCTTCTCTTCCAGTTTTCCTTGATTCCAGCTTCTTACTTCCTATGGCTTTCTCTCTGTCTGAATTTCACTCCACTTATAAAGGACTCCAGTAATAAGATTAAGGCTCATTCTGATTGAGGTGAGCCACACCTTCTTAAGTAAAGTAACCTCATCAAAAGGTCCTACTCATAATAGGTCTATATCCACGGGAATGGATTAAATTTAAGAACATATTTTTCTGGAATACATACAGCTTCAAACCACCACAGTAACCAACTGACCAAAGTTTAGGAACAGTCTCTCTTTTCAAGGACTAATTTGAATCCTGAAGTGATTTCTTTTGAAATGCTGTCACTGTTTCATGTCCCTTTTATTTCTATGTGCCACCTTCTCCAAAGTGAGCACACTTTAAGGCTTTTAGATAACTTAAACAAAAAGAAAAAAATTACAATTATTTTTAGCAGTTTTAAATAAAGCATCAGAAGATATATATTTGGAGAGTACTAAAGTTCCCTGACTTGTTTTTTTTTTTTTTTTTTTTTTTGCAGCTTTAAGAATTATATTACTTTCTTATTCTCATTATCAATCTGTAATATAGTTACACTATTTTACTTCAAGTCTCCAATCGACATTTCCTTTGTATGCATATACTGAAATGATTTTATTTAATAAAAAAAGAACGTCTCCTGTGTTGATTTTAAATTTTTCTTATTAAATATTTATATTTTCAAAATGTCTTTATTTAATTGAGTGAGGTGCTTGGTGCCATTTCAAAATAACCTCAGGTGGTAGGTGTAATGACATACCAAAGATTTGACCTTTAGCATTTTAGGATTCTATTTGTCTGCAATTTCTTCTGCATTCATTTAGTCTTAATTTGTATGCTCTTCCTCTGTATAATTTAATGAGTGGGTGTATTTAGCAAAATATTCATTAACAAAAAGAAAATATATCTGAATACATTTTGTTTCTGTGCAGTTTTACTAGTGATATTAACTTCGTTTATATCTCAACTGTGATAAGTGGAAGATGCTATGTATAGAACTGATCTGTGTTTGCACAAACCTCATTCATTCTCATTAAGTGCTTAGCATGATAGACCCTAGATCTTCTAAACTGATGCCTATTCACTTCTCACTCTTTGCCATTATCTTATATTCTTTTATTTATCTAGAGACACTTTATTTCCCTATTCTCTGCTATTCCTTTTAAAGAACATTGATGTAATATTTTCACTGATATAATTCAATTAACATCTTGCAGCATCTTGTTTGTTAGCTTCTGTAATCATAGATAATCATTCATCTAGCTTTCAGCTTAGAAGCAGAAAAATAGAATAATTATAAATTATTATATATATTAGTGTGATTTTTTTAATGTTTTCATTTTCCACTTTAAATATTTAAAAATATATTTGAAACAGTATTTATTGAATTGATTTTTAGTAAAATGGAGGTTTTTGTTAAATAGATCATTGATCAATCAGCCTACATATTTATGTTTATTTTTTCTTTTCTCAGTTTACACAAATCTTTATCCCAAGAAGAAAATCTGAAAGATCAATTTAACCATACTCTTAATACCTATGAAGAAGCTTTAAAAAACAGAGAGAACATTGTTTCCCTCACTCAACAACAAAATGAGGAATTGACTACCCAACTGCAGCAAGCTCTGGCAGAGCGAGCAAACATGGAATTACAGCTTCACCATGCCATAGAGGCTTCTCAAGTGGCCAATGAAAAAGTTCATAAGTAAGTAAAACAAGCTTGCATTACTTCAAAAACATGAAACAAAACAAAAACAAAAACAAAACTTTCTTCTGGCACCCAAACAATATATTATTTGTCATACATACTGCTGATAGTTTAAGACAAAGTATATTGAGCCAAATGAACTTTTTCTTAGATTGCATCTCATATCTGTTCTTAGATTCAAAAAGTCATTTTCTTGGGAATTACTGTTACTCTTTAAGGAAATCCATTTTGTTTAATAAATGATCTTCATCAGTTCACAGAAGCCATACTATTTTGTTTAATAAATGATCTTCATCAGTTCACAGAAGCCATACTATTTAATTTCACAGTGCATAATTAAATTTGTTTTGAATGATCTTTGCATTTTTATTAAAATGTAAATAAAAGTGCATAAGTCAGTCCTTATGACAGCTGGCAGAATGTTAACAAATAGCTTACTAGGAAAAGATGTCAGTTCTTAATTTATGGAAGTTGAAATTTTAGTAGAATTTTCTGTGGCAGCTTTAATGTAGTAGAACTTTTCATTTTAACTGAGCCCTTCTTTTTGTGTTGTTAACAGCATTACATCATTCAAATGCCTGATCACCTTAAATTTCAAAAATATACCTTTTTCCTTAATTTTCTTTCAGCTTCACGGTATGAAGCAGTACTGAATTCACAATTTCTTCTCACTACTTCTTATTTGAAAATGTCATCCCAACCATTTATCTAACATCCTTGAAATTATATTTTAGTTAATAGCCCAAGGTCAGATACATCTGTAGTCAAGATCATTTTAAAACAGTTTAGGAATTGTATATATTAATATTTACTACCAGTGTACCTTGAAACTTTTGTTTTATATAAATATTATGCATTCTTGTACTTTAAAGATTAGCTTTATATTCATTAAAAAACTGTACCCAATTATTCAAAATGTACAGTAACATTTTAAGAACATAATATATAGGTAAAGCTCATTTCATTGTAAGTTACAAACAGTTACTTTTTGCCATCAGAGTCTGATTTAGCTTGCTACAAATAGTCTACAAATAAATGCAAATTTTATTTCTTTACATGGAATCCTTTAATTTCTATACATGACTACAAGTATACTTCCACTAAAAGTGGTTTTGAGATACCAATTAGATTTCTAAATATCTTTGGAAATGTCAACTTTTTATTTTATTTTTTTAATATCCCATCCCATCAACTATCATTATCAATTTGTGAAAAAAAAGAACATTATACACCAAGAAGTAGGAATAACATCATCTTTTTTTTTTATTTTATTTTGAAATAAATTCAAACTTACAGGAACAGTTGCAAAAATAATACAAAACCCATACACAGAACTCCACCATACCCCGACCCCCCTCCCCTGATACCCTGATCCACCAACTTTAACATCCTGTCACACCACCATTTCTTTCTTTCCCTCCCTCCCTGTCTATCATCCATCATCTATTGCCCTTTCTTCTGAACATATGAGAGCAAGCTGCACACATCCTTGAACAAACAATATAATTCACATATACATTTCCCATGAACAAGAGCATTCTTTCATGCAATCCCATAAAGCGCAGCTAAGAAGTTCAAGAAATTCAACATTGATATAAAGCTTACATTCTATATTTCCTTTTTTTCTCTCTTATGTCCCAACTCTGTCCCTTTGAGCCTCCTCTCCTCCATCCTCAGATCCCATCCAGGATCATCCTTGGCATTTAATTGTCATTATCTATTTAGACTGTCTTTTTCTTTTTTTTTTTTTTCAATTGTGGAAACATATTTACAGCCTAAATCTTCCCATTCCAACCCCTTCCTAGCATTCCATTAGTGGTATTAATCACATTTAGAATATTGTAATGCTGTCATCTTCCCACCATCCATTACTAGAAATTTCCCTTCACCCCAAACAGAAATCCTACCCTCATTTCTTAACTCCCCATTGCCCCTTCACCCACTTCTCGTAACCCATACCCTACTTTTCATCTCTATGGTCATATTCTCTGATACTTGCTATATGTTTACCATGGGGCTTAAATTTAACCTCTTAGATCTATAACAATCTTGTTTTTCTTTGATACCAACTTAACTTCAGTATGACTTGTAAACTGTGTTCCTATACTCCTCCTTCCCCCAACTTTATGTAGTTCTTGTCAAAAATTACATGTTTTACATTGAGTCCAAAACCACTGATTTGTCATTACAGTTTATGTATTTTAGATCCTGTAGGAAGTAAATAGGGGAGTTACAGATCAAAAATACAGTAATATTGGTATTTATATTTACCATGTGATCTTTACTGGAAATCTTTATTTCTTCATGTGGTTTCAGTCAATTGTTTAGTGTCTCTTCCTTTCAGCCTGCTCAGTTCCCTTTAGCATTTCTCATAGGATGATCTACTAGTGATGAAGTCCCTCAGCTTTTGATTATCTGGGAATGTTTTCATCTCCCCCTCATTTTTACCCTCCAGTTGTTTGTGAATTTTCTAAGTCTCTGATGGTTTTTGACTTCTATTTGTGTTCCATTGTGGTCAGAGAATATGCTTTGAATAAATTCAAATTTTTTTTTAAATTTATTGAGGCTTATTTTATGTCCCAGCCTATGGTCTACTCTGGAGAAAGATCTGTGATCACTAGAGAAGAATGTATGTCCTGGTGATTTGGGATGTAATGTTCTATATATATCTGTTAAATTTCTCTATATCTCTCTCTCCTTTCTTTGTTTCTCTGTTGGTAGGGCTCCCTTTATTATCTGAAGCAGGGCAGGTCTTTTATTAGCAAACTCTCTCAGCATTTGTTTGTCTGTGAAAAATTTAAGCTGTCCCTCAAATTTGAAGGAGAGTTTTGCTAGATAAAGTATGCTTGGTTGGAAATTTTTCTCAGAATTTTAAATATGTCATGCCACTGCCTTCTCACCTCCATGGTGGCCGCTGAGTAGTCACTACTTAGTCTTACGTTGTTTCCTTTGTATGTGGTGAATTGCTTTTCTCTTGCTGCTTTCAGAACTTGCTCCTTCTCTTCAGTATTTGACAGTCTGATCAGAATATGTCTTGGAGTGGGTTTATTTGGATTTATTCTATTTGGAGTTCGCTGGGCATTTATGCTTTGTGTATTTATATTGTGTAGAAGGTTTGGGAAGTTTTCCCCAACAATTTCTTTGAATACTCTTTCTAGACCTTTACCCTTCCCTTCCCCTTCTGGGACACCAATGAGTCTTAAATTTGGATGTTTTATTTTCTCTATCATATCCCTGAGATCCATTTCAATTTTTTCAATTTTTTCCCCATTCTTTCTTTTATTCTTTCATTTTCAGTTCTGTGGTCCTCGAGGACACTGAGTTGTTGTTCAGCTTCCTCTAATCTTGTATTATGAGTATTCAGAGTCCTTTTAATTTGGCCGACAGTTTCTTTTATTTCCATAAGATCTTCTATTTTTTTATTTACTCTTGCAATGTCTTCTTTATGCTTTTCTAGGGTCTTCTTCATGTCCTTTATATTCTGTGCCATGCTTTCATTGTTTGTCTGTAGTTCTTTGATTAATTGCACCAAGTACTGTCTCTTTTGATCTTTTGATTTGGGTGTTTGGGTTTGGGTTCTCCATATCGCCTGGTTTTATCATATGCTTTAAGATTTTATGTTGTTTTTGGCCTCTTGGCATTTGCTTTACTTGATAGGGTTCTTTCAGGATATAAAAAATAGCTATCTCTAATTTGTAGATCTACAGTTTGGTGGCATACACTTTCTCTAACTAACCAGCAGATGGCGTCCGTGAGTCACCTGTTCCCCTCAAGTCAGTTCTCCCAACTTTGTCTTTGTGGTGAGTGGGGATTGGATCCTTGTGGGGTTCAACTGGTGCACTAAGTTTGGGTGTGTTCCGCCCTGAATGTGCAGCATGTGTCTGGGTGGTTAGGGAGGAAGGGCAGCTTTAATAGTCAAACTTCCCAAGTGTTCCCAGAGATTTAAGGCTGTGGGAAGAGTCTAAGCTTTCATTTCAGTCTTGCCACAGATTGTCTCTGCCGCTGACCCACAAGTCCTTGGTATTGGCCTAGGGTCCCTGGGATTTCTGAGCGGGCCCCCCCTTCTCAGCTGTGCTCTTCCAGGACCTCTGCTGAGGGAAGGGTGTGCCACATCACAAGAGTACGCTGGCCCTCCAGGGAAGCCCTGGGCCGCTGGGCCATGCAGGGACTTTCCCAGCCTACTTGAAAGATGGTTGAATGGGGTGTGTTAATTTCCCCCTTTTTGCACCACTCCGCCTTCCCAGTTCTGGGACAATTAGCTGTGGGTGCACTAAAGGCCACTGTACACAGCCGATATTGTGGTGTGTGCGTGGTGCTACAGGAATCACTCCCTGTCACACTGGGACCCTTGGCCCGGCTCTGGGCTATAGCTCCGGCCCCAGGCAGGAGCATCTCCAGCCTACCGGTGAGATGGCTGCAAGGGGCAAGGTATCTTTCTCCTTTTGGCTGCCCTGTGTCCCCCTGGCCTCAGGACAATCAGCAGCGGGCTATCCTCTATGCCAGACACCAAATCATTGACCCAGCCCGCTCCTGCTGTGCTTCACTGTGTGGTTCTCACCGTTGTAACCACAGCCACTCCCATTTTTTTGTTTGTTTTTCTTTTAAAAAGAACTAGTCCATCTCCAAATGCCAACCCATGGTTTCCCCACACTGCAGCGCAGCCACTGGACTTTCAGCCAGCTCACTCACTCATTTCAGAATGCAGACTCCCAGTTTCACCAAAGGTACAGTCCCTGTAGATTTGGCATACCTTGTCCGGCTGGTGCATGGCTGGAACTGGTGCTCTGGGTCATTTTCTGGCTTTTAGCTAGTATTTTTCACAGAGGTGTTTTTTTGCCCTGTCTGACCTAGCCACCATCTTAGGTTCTCCAGAATAACATCATCTTAGGTAATGCTTTAAACTGAGTAAATTTAACCTTATGGAAAACTCACTAATTTTTGCATTTAACCACAGACAGATCATAACTTTTTAATGGACTGGCACCAATCCATGGAATAGAGTTTAAGCACAACAAGTATGTCATTTGCAAGAATTAAATGTTAATTTTTTTACTTTTCTGGATTCCAACAATAAATATTACCAGACTTTCTTTTTTTTAATTCAATCTACTGTTTTTTAATTCAATCTACTATTGTTTTAGTTTCTGCTAAAAGAGATACCATACAACAGGAATTTATTCACTTATGGTTTCAGAGGCTAGAATGCTTGCTTCCTCCTGGAGTTGGTATCTTCTGGCTGGCTGGCCATCTTTAGGGTTCCTTGGCTTCTCTGTCACATGGCAATACACTTGGCGGCATCTTCTTTCTCTTCCAGGTTCTATTGACTTCCAGCTTCTGTCTGCTCCTGTGACTTCTCTGTCCATCTGACTTTCACTCTTCTTATAAAGGACTCCAATAATCTGATTTAAAACCTAACCTTATTTAGTTGGTCCACACCTTAACTGAAGTAATGTCTTGAAAAGATCTTATTTACATTTGGTCCACACCCACAGGATCAGGGGTTGGGATGTCAACATGCCTTTTGCAGGGTATATGATGCAATCCCCAACAACTGTATTTCATTTTTAATTACCCTCAGTTGGGCAGAGTGTATCTTTATTGTGGTTTATGTGGACATCAGCCTATTTTATTGGGTTTACTAGGGTAACGTTCCTAGAAACCAAATTGTTAGACTTTGTTAGATGGTGTTAGTGCTCTCCATGTGATCTGAAATTAGTTATTAGCAAATACTTTTGAAGCTCCTTTGTAACTATGTCAGTATTCCAGGAAATATTTAAAATTTAAACTCAGAAGGTGAAATTTTGCTTTATCCCTTCACAATCAATATTCTTGAAGGACTGGTATATATTCATAATCTGTAATTCCTCAGTTCCCATTTACTCTTCTACCCTCATAATATAATATGACTAGCTCTTATACTGAAATTGCTCTTTTTAAGTTTACCAGTAATTTGCTAATTCCTAAGTTCAGTGTCCCATTTTTATTAAAAATAAAGATGCTCATATATCTTCAGAAGTATAGCTTCGTGGTTAAAAGCCCAAGCTCTGGATTCAGAATACCTAGGTTATGTGAAGTTGGACATTTTATTTAAAAACACTGTGCTAATATTTCCTTATAAATAAAATGTAGAGCACCTCATCACATTGTAAGAATTAGATGAGATAATATATGCAATGCTTTTAGAACAATGCATGTCACATAGTTTGTCTTTCTCTTGTCATATCTTTCCATACCACACTACCTCATTCCTCAGAAGGGCTCTGCCTCTTCAAGATTAAATGTGTTTGTGTATGTTCATCCCTCTGCTTGGAGCCTTTTGTCCCTTTCCACCATAAGAAAGATATTCTCTGGGATTTAGTGTAACATAAAGGATAGAAAAGAGGCTTTGTAGTCAAGTCAGGCAGACCCATGTTAGAATTCCTGCTTTCCTACTTATTTCCTGTGAGATTTTAGGCAAATTATTTAATCCCTCCAAACAAAAGTTCCTCAGATAAAAAATTAAGGCAGTGATTCCTGCCCCACATGCAGGATAGTTATAAAAAATAAACTGGATAGCATATAAAATTCCTAGTATAATATCAGGTACTTTATTATAAGCATTCTGTAAATTACATTATTGGTATCATTATATTTATCAAAATAGTAAGACTAGTCAAATTGCCTCTTCGCTGAAGTCTTCCCCAACTTCCTAGAAAGTAAAATTACACACTTCTCTGTGTTGTCATGGTATTTTCTTACAAAATTTATTAGAAATTTTTCCATTTGGCTGTGTTCTTGTTTAGTTGGCCCTCCTAGCCTACTGCTATAACACAAAGATATCTATTGTGTTATGTTATGATTTAGCTGTTTATGTGTTTTTCCTACTAGGCTATGAGGTCCTTGAGAGTAGGAACCATGTCTTAGTAATTTTTGCATTCCTAACAATTTACATGGTACATGATGTGCTTATTACATTCTTTCTTTTATTGAAATACATTCACGTACCATACAATCCATCCAAAGTGTACAGTCAGTGGTTCTCAGTATATTCATAGGGTTGTGCGTTCATCACCATAATCAATTTTAAAACAGTTTCATTACTCCAAAAAGAAAATACCCTTTAGCTGTCACCTCTCAATACCTCTATCCTTTCCCAGCCCTCAGTAACCGCTAATCAAATTCTGTCTCTATAGATTTATTTATATTTACATTTCATACACATGGAATCATACCATATATACTACTTTGTGCTGGTTTCTTTCACTTAGCAAATGGGTTTTTTTTGGTTCTATTTTTAATTAGAGAAGTTGTAGGTTTGTATAAAAGACATGTAAAAATACAACATTCCCATATGCTCTCCTATTGTTGACACTTTGCATTGGCATGGTACTTTTGTTACAATGAAAGAATATTAAAATATTACTATTAACTATGGTCCATAGTTTGCATTAAGTGTATTTTTCCCATATACCATCCTATTATTAACACCTTGTAATAGTGATATGCATTTGTTATAACTCATAAAAGAACATTTTTATATTTGTACTATTAACCACAGTCGTCATCCACAATAGGGTTCTCTGTGTTATACAATCCCATGTTTTATCCTCTAACTTCCTTCTAGTAAACATACATTACCCAAAACTTCCCCTTTCAACCAGATTCACACACATAATTCAGCACTTTTAATTACACTCACAATATTCCTGTTATCCATTTCCAAACATTTGCTGTCAGCCTAATTAGAAATTCTGCACCATTTTATCTCCTGGTAACCTATATTCTAGATTTTAACTCTATGAGTTTACTTATTATAATTAGTTCATATCTGTGAAATCATACTGTGCTGGTTTGAATGTATTATGTCCCCCAGAAAAAGCCATATTCTTTGATGCAATCTTGCGGGGCAGACATATTAGTGGGGATTAAGTTGGAAGGTTTAGATTAGGTTGTTTGCATGGAAATGCGCCCCACCCAACTGTAGGTGATAACTCTGATTAGATAATTTCCTTGGAGGCATGGCTCCACCCATTCAGAGTGGGCCTTGATCAGTGGAGCCATATAAATGAGCTGACAAACAGAAGGAACTCAGTGCAGCTGTGAGTGACGTTTTGAAGAGGAGCTACAGCCAAGAGGGACGCTTTTAAGAAAGCACAGGAGCTGCAGATGAGAGACATTTTGAAGTTGGCTGTTGAAAGCAGACTCTTGCTCCGGAGAAGCTAAGAGAGGACAAATACCCCAAGTGCAACTAAGAGTGACATTTTTGAGGAACTGCAGCCTAGAGAGGATAATCCTGGGAGAAAGCCATTTTGAAACCAGAACTTTGGAGCAAACACCAGCCACATGCCTTTCCAGCTAACAGAGGTTTTCCGGACACCATTGGCCATCCTCCAGTGGAGGTACCCAATTGCTGATGTGTTACCTTGGACACTTTATGGCCTTAAGACTGTAACTGTGTAACCAAATAAACTCCTTTTATAAAATCCAATCCATTCCTGGTGTTTTGCATTCTGGCAGCATTAGCAAACTAGAACACATACAATGTTTGGCTTATTTTACCCAACATAATGTCCTTGAGGCTTATCCATGTTGTCTCATGCATCAGGACTTCATTCCTTCTTACAACTGAATAATAGTCCATAATATGTATATACCAAATTTTATTTATCCATTCATCAGTTGATGGGTACTTGGGTTGCTTCCATCTTTTGTCAATTGTGAATAATGTTACTATGAACATCAGTGTATGAATGTTCAAGTCGCTGCTTTCAGTTCTTCTGGTTATATACCTAGTAGCAGGATTGCTGGATCACAAGGCAGTTCTAGACTTAGTTTCCTAGAGAACCACAAAACTGTCTTTCACAGTGGCTGCACCGTTTTACATTCCCACTAGCAGTGAATGAGTGTTCCTATTTCCCCATATCCTTTCTAACACTTGTAGTTTTCTGTTTTTTAAGCAGTGCCATTCTAATAGGTGTGAAATGATATCTCGCTGTGGTTTTGATTTGCATTTCCCTAATAGCTAGTGATGTTGAGCATCTTTTCCTGTGCATTTTAGCCATTTGTATTTCCTCTTTGGAAAAATATCTATTCAAGTCTTTTGCCCATTTTTAAAATTGGGTTGTTTGTCTTTTTATTGTTGAGTTGTAGGATTTCTTTAAATATAATGGATAGTAAACCCTTATTGGACATGTGGTGTAATGATTAGGTTCATGTGTCACCTAGGCCAGGTAATGGTGCTGAGATATCTGGTCAAGAAAGCACTGGCCTAACTATTACTGCAAGGACATTTCATGTTCTTAAATCATCAGTAAGTTGATTGCATTTATGACTAATTACATCTTCAATCAACTAAAGAGAGTGTCTTCTTCAGTGAGAGACATTTCATCCAATCAGCTGAAGGCTTTAAAGGGAGAAGTGATGATGTCAGCAGTTAGAAGAGAGAATTTCCATCTCTGCTTCAGCCAACCAGCTTCCCCTGGGGAATTTCTCTAAAACCTTCATCAGAGTTTCCAATTTACAGCCTGCCCTACAGAATTTGGACTCGGGCATCTCTACAGTTGCAGAAAGCACTTTTATAAAACTTAATAATATTTACAGATACATCCTGTAGGTTCTGTTTCGCTAAAGAACAATAACTAATACATTCCGCCATTGAGTAGCCTGTCTGTTGACTTTCTTGACAAAGTCCTTTGAAGCACAACAGTTTGGAATTTTGACGAAGTCCCATTTATTTTATTTTTCTTTCGTTGCTTGTGCTTTGGGGGTAAAATGTAAGAAACCATTGCCTACCACAAGATTTTGAAGAATACTTCCCTACATCATCTTCTAGGAGTTTTATGTTCCTGGCTCTTATATTTAGGTCTTTGATCCATTTCAAGTTAATTTTTGTGTCAGGCATGAAGTAGGGGTCCTCTTTCTCTTTTTTTGCAAATAGAGATCCAGTTTTCCCAGCACCATTTGTTGAAGAGGCTATTCTTTCCCAATTGAGTGGTCTTTGCCACCTTGTCAAAAATCAGTTGGCCATAAATGTGAGGGTTGATTTTTGAGCTCTCAGTTCAACTCTGTCTGTCTATAGGTCTGTCCTTGTGCCAGTACCATGCTATCTTGATTACTGTGGCTTTGTAATAAGTTTAATATCAGCAAGCATGAGTACTCCAACTTCATTCTTCTTTTTCAAGATGGCTTTAGCTATTTGGTCCTCTTACCCTTGCATATGAATTTGATAATTGGCTTTTCCATTTATGCAAAGAAGGTTCTTAGAATTTTGATTGGGATTGCACTGAATCTATAAATTGAATAATTGTGGAGTTTTAAAATTGTATATTGTTTTAGGGAGTCATTAAATTGTTTAATGTTTTCTTAAAATTTATAATCTATAGGCACAATCCTGTAAATAAAAATTACATAGAATTACCATCTAGAAGATAGCCAGTATTTATAGGCAGGTAATCATTTACAGTGTAAAATTTAATAAATGCCCAGTGCCATTACCTAAAAACAGCTTCTTTGCCCAAGTGTCATAAAGCCCAAAATTTCAGTAGTGGGAATCCATTCCCTTGGGTTAAGCATTGACCTCTAAGTTCACTTTATTAGAAAATGTTGTTATGGGTTGAACTGTGTACCACAGATAGATATGTCGAAGTCCTAACTCTCAGTACCTCAGAATGTGACCTTATTTGGAAATCAGTCATTTTGGATAGAATTAGTTAAGATAGGGTCATACATGAGCGGGGTGGACCCCTAATCCAATATTACTGGTGTCCTTGTAAAAATGGGGGAAGAAATACGCACTAAAGAAGGCCATGTGAAGTAGAAGCAGAGATTGATGTGATACATCTACAAGCCAAGTAACACAAGGACTGCCAGTAAACATTACAAGCTAGAGGAAATACAGACAGAGTCTCCCATCAGGTTTCTGAGGGAACATGACCCTGCCAACATCTTGATTTTGGACTTCTTGCCTCCAGAACTGTGAGACAGTGTATTTCTATTGTTTTAAGCCATCTAGTCTGAGGTACTTTGGTACAGTAGCCCCCAGAAACTAACACAAATGTCAGTGTTTATGGAAGAAGAATACATTTTGATTTGACTTTTAGATTGTTCCCTTCCTGATTTTAAAAGCACTTTATTTGAGGGAGAGGAGTTATGTGGAGGTAGAGGGAAGCCAATAGTAGGTTAAGAGCACAGGAGCCATGTAGGAAAATTTTCTTTTAATAGTTTTGCCAAGGACTATCCCTCATTCCCATGTTAAAGAGAAAACTGACATACCAACCCCTTAAATAATTTTTTTATCATCACAAGAGATTTAAGACCCCATGGTTCCCTATGCTAAATTTTATTTTCCAACATATAAGAAATGTCTCCACCTACAGATATACTTCTTTTGGCCTAGAGCAAAAGTTTTCCAGAGAATTCTGTATAAATTTTGGTGTTCTTAATATGTCTAAGCTACACATAGTTACATAAAATACAACCAGCCTTATAAGGTTAGAAGGTCTCTCAAAGATCTTTTAATCCAACTATCACTATATGTTGTCAGAACTGTTGAAACTATTCCAGATTACTGGATATACGAGACAAAAACTTTTCTTGGGAAAGAAAGTTAATCGCTCACTACCTGCACTGATGCCTTATTAACTAAAATTAGTAAATTCTTATAGTAAAGCCTTGTAATTAGTAAATTCTCCCTGAATTAAATCCCCACCGTTGATCTATGTCAGTGGAAATGGAAAACAACTGGCCATCATTCTTCATGAAATAACACTTCTTATGTAATGATAATTGCTGTTGCCATTTCACCCCTAACCTTTTTTTCATGCTAAGTAATTCTGATAGTATTAATATTTCTTTATAGGTTCTATCTTGGTTACACAAAAATAATTTTTACATTGAAATAACTTTTGTCATATATCATCTTTACTATGGGCCAGGTTTACATAGATATGATTCATATTCCCTCATAAACTGTAACTATATAGTGAATAGATCAAACAGATATCAGAAAAAATTGAAAACTTTTAAACGTATTTTCAAGAAAATTTGTATTAACTCTTTAGAATTTTCCTTCTTGACATACTTTTAAAAAATCAGCTACTTAAAACGTACATGACCCTGCTAATTTAGAATTTTTAGAGCATAATTAAATTATCAAAGAGCCGTATAAATCCTTTCAGATGGTAGATTTTAAAGTAGTAAATGGATTTTGATATATAGGGCATCCTACATCTTTTGAGTGGTACTGACAGGAAAAAGAAATGAAAACACATAAAGCTACCTCTTGGCCAAATACTGATTTCTATGAAGAAGTTGAGGTTGCGGAGAAATTGCGAATTCTCAGCCTGGTTTCACTGCTGATGGGTAAGACTTGTGTATAGTTCTCTTCGAAGTGTCTGGGGAGTCACCATAGTGTCACACAAGGGTGCTTAGCGTAAAGCAAACATACTTCCCACAAACTCAGCTGCTTAATCTGTTTGCAGGTTGAATTATAAAACGGGGTAGATGACTCTGATGCTGGGAAGGGAAACAGAATATTTCCACAGTTTCTTGATTAAAAGAAAAAAAGAGCCTGCCTTGTCATTTTTTTTCAAAGCCTACTATTTTCATCAAAAGGCTTCACTCAACTTTTTAGTTTCATTGCTAGCTCTAGAATCTTATTTTAACCATAATGAGAAGTAATTGTGCTAAAATTAAGTAGTGTAATATGAAAAACTTCATGAATATTTTATAATTGCATTGTCTTTTCATTAAAATTATTCTATTTCTTGCCAACTTTCCCTTTGTTTTTTTTCTATAAATTCTTGATTGGACTACCAGTTACGAAGAAACATTAGGCATGTCTAAATACTTTGTAAATACTTGTTGATTAAATTGAAGAATAACTTTCATAACTTAAATTTAAGCAATATTTAATATAATATTTAAAGTTGGCTTTGAATTACTACTATTAATACATGGGAGGACTTAAAACTTTTCTGGAAATCATTCTTCAAATGCTTTATGTGTTTGAAATTTAGAAGCCCTGTGAAATAAAATATATATATCAGAAAATAATAGGTCAAATTGTTGATTTATTTGCTATAGTTAATCTTCAAATGACTTCCCAAATTAGCTTTAGAAGGCATCTTGTAAACCTGGATGTAATTAGATATAGCTTTATTGTCATTTGTTTATAGAATATGGTCAGTTTACTCCTAAGCAATTATTGTGAGATACACAGCATGTAACATACTTAATTTGTATCCTTGAACACATAATATTCTTTTTAACAACTTAATATTCTGGGTTTGTGAGTCATAAAATATATTTTTAAATTGTTTAAATACATTTTTAACTTCTGAAATTCAAGTCTTGTACTCGATCACACAGGCATGAATTTTATAATAATTATCAATTCCAGTACATATTTGTATAATGGATCACATTTCTCATCCATTGAGTACATAAAGTAGATTTCTTTAGAGCTGTTGTTATTATACATAGAGACACCTACCATGTTTGGCAGGCATATAATTATATTCATTTATATATTAAACTTAAAGAAATTGAACTCACAACTTGACCTTTAGGGAATATCCCACTTTAATGTAAAGGAAAATCAATTGTCTAGCTCACTCCTTGCTTCTAGAGAAGATTTCTTTGGATTTTAGGATTGGAGTCTAACCCAGAATTTGAGAAATTTCAATGGAGCAGAAAGTGAGGGATCTAGGAAAAAGAAGAGAAGGGACCCTCTAAATCTACAAATCTACTTTCTCTGATAAAGATCCCTCTTATAATTAAACTTATGGATTGAATAATACGCATGAAAGGAGACACTGAAAAAATAAATTATATTAACTTTCGACTTCTTGTGGTTGATGTAATTCCTAATTACAGAAGCTGTCTTTCAGTAAATGATCTAGTTTTGGGCTAGTATACATTTCCGCATCCTAGCATAGGTAAAATAGGTTTCAGATGAGCACAATAGAGTGGAAAGAAAAACAAAGAATGAAAATGAAAGAAATCCATGCTGTTTTGGTTTAAGACTAACTATAATGCATGATCTCAGACATACAGTGATTAAGTCAGAGACAGAGTTTCTATCATATTAAGGAAATTATAGACTCCATTTATGATAATCAAGTACATTTTAACTAGAACTTAACAGGCGAAAAAAAAAAAAACAGAAGTTCGTATATCTCAGAGATATTCAAATGGGATTCGTCTACATACATTTATATATATGAAATGTAAATTCTTCAGAGAAGCTGTATGATCTAACAAGTATCCTCTTCCTTGATTCTTTTCTCAGCTCCAGTCATAAGCCTCCTTACTATTATTCTTACTATTCTTCTAACTATTCTTTTTACATAGCTCCTGGGTACCTTATTCTCTTTGCTATTATAAAAAATTCTAAAGTATATAGAAGTAAAGATAGAACTCATCCATTGTATCTAAAAATTGCCTAAGAATTGATAAAAATAAGATTTATAAAGTTATTTGAACTTCATAGGAAAAGGTAACTTTAATACTAATCACTAGTATACTTTAGAAGTTTTTACCATAGTAAAGAGAATAGGTAACTATTGTAGAAATTAGATTTTTAGAAGTTTTCATCATTCCTGCTTGGATGTTACTCAACTACATTTTTTTGATAATGCTCTCAGAACTTCCTCCTTTTGCTTTATATATCCTTAAACACATAAGTTGGATATAATGTATCTGCCAGTTAATATAGAAAATGTCTACATTTTTATTTAAAGCAGTACCTAGTTTTCTTTTAATAAACCCTCAGTCTCCTTATATAAATAAAGTCTGATGCACACAGTTACAATTAACCTATTCAGACAAATACTCACTTAAAACTTCCTTACTAGGTATAGATTTTACCTAGTATAGATTTTATTCCCAAAATTTAACTGGAAAAAACTGAATTGAACCCAAGAGCAAGTAGAAATATAAATTTCTTTTGGATTCTAAAATTCCATGTTTGCTTATTTTTCCACACCAGTTCAGGGATTTGCCCATGTGCATTTTGGACCTACAGTAAATTTGTTGAATGAAAGAATACTTTACTTCAGTGTAATTTTTTCTGATGGTGAAATCATAAGTGCTGCCCATACATAAATTTAATTTTTGACCATCTATATTTAAAGAGAAAAATTCATTATATGTGAATTTATATTCAATATATAAATTCATTATATATTTCTACAAATTCATTATATAAATTCATTATGTAATATCTCTCATCTTTCTTATATTGTTATCTTATTCTTGAACAACTCAACAGAAAGTTTCTTTCTTCAGTTATTAATCTAAGTATAAAGAAAAATAGTTACACTATTATAGATGACTTTTTTCAGGTGTTTCTGTAGAAAGACTGACTAAAAGTGACAAACAAGACTCCAAAAATTACATAGTAAACAGTATTTTGGAGCTTACTAAATTTCCTCATTTTTAATTGCTCTGGCATTTACACTATGAAAACTAACAGTTCTTGGAGCATCATCATTTATCTTTTCCTTTTGCTGCATACAATATCCTAAAAGCATGTGAAAGTAGATATTGTTTTTCTTTGTTACCATTTGCTATATAACAAACTACATAATGATAAAAATAACATAGAACCATATTTAATATCTTGAAGCATCCTGATCCTTAAATTAAACTAATCTGCCTCCTGAGCTGAGTTATATATATTTCACATCAGTGTTCCAAGACGTTCTCTACTACTGACTAGAGTGCCTAATCTTTCCCAGAATGATGAGAGTAGCACAGTTCAAGAACAAGAATGAATTTCTGTATAATCACACTACAGTGTGAGGTGACCCTAAAACAGAGAACTGACCAGATACACATATGGGTTTTAGGAAAACTCTCTGATGCTCTTTTTTAACACAGCTGTGAGAAGAATGTGGATAAGAACCGATAGTCATTCTTGAGTAGAGCTGGCAAAGGAAACCATGAGGAGAAGAGAATTTAACACATGGGTGTAAGAGAGTAAGGCTTCATTGATGCAATCCGAGAGGAATGCCTAATGACTGTAAGAATCAAACTTGGCAATGAAAACACAAAGCTCTTTTCATCAATTCAAGCACAGACTCTAAAGCTGCAGATGGTCACCTCCAGCCTTGTCTATTCAGTGTGGGGTTTTGTGAAATGGCACTTTGGTGAATACTAATAGATCACAACAAAGATTTAATAACGTAATGATGTGATGTTCATTTTCAAATGAGTACACAGGTCAGTGTCTCCAAAAAGGATAAAAAAAGTACCTATTATATGGGTCTAAAGTCTCTTTATTATTTTTCAACTTCAAAAATAAATAGCAACTTTAGTGTACAGATTGTGTGTTATGGAGAACAGTGAACATTATTTAAAAAATCAGGTTTCTACTCATTGCATGTAATTACGCTCATTGATTTTATTGCTTCTGTTTGAGACCTCTCTTGTCATGTAGTTTGCTGTATAACAATTTATAATGTTTGTCCTTTAATATTTTCTTGACGCTCACTTGATAGAATAAAGAAAGTTGCCATTCTCACATTGGATCAAGCTAATTAAAAATTTAAGCCCAAACATTTTATACGTGGAATAGAAGTATTTTTCTTACCTTTTAGAGAATGCAAAGAAACATTGTTTAGTACAAAGGAAGTCTTTGAACTTTAATTCGGTTTTGAAATTACATTTTTGCTACCTTTCATTTTATTTTCTAAGGTTTTAAAAATGTATAATATTTGTTTATATATTAAAAGATAATTCACTGTATTCCACTTCATATTTATGTGTAAGTCTTACTAAATAAAATATGGTATTTTTCCTGAGTAAGTTAAATTATTAGACTGGGTTAGCACTTGATACTTCGGGAAATTCTCGAGCTAAACCCAAGCAAATCAAGAGTTATTATCAAGATTAAACTTTCATTTGTGCCTTAAAATATGAATTTAAATAATATATAAATTTCCTATTTCTGCTATTTGTGATGCAAATACAGTGAGTAAATCTGTACTCCTATTTCTTTTTTCTAGCAAGTTACTCTAACATACAATAAATTGAAACACTGGAATTGTAAGTTTACGGAGAGGCAACTTAATATCTAGTAGAAATTTCAGTGAACTAACAAGAGCCTTTAATGTTATTAACTAGGTATGTACAAGTTATTAAATTCTGTTTCTTCCCAATTTCCTCATATGTAAGATGAAGCTAATAGTACTTGCTGTACCTACTTTAAAATATGACTGAGAAGATCAAATAAGATGCATGTGCATAAAAATGATTTGAGAAGTATTATATGCTCTATAAATGTAAGCTATAAGCAGAAGAATATCTTCTACTTATGATATACATTTTAAAATTAAAATTTTACATTAAAGCCTTATTGGGGCGGGGCAAGATGGCAGATTGGTGAGGTGTATGTTTTAGTTATTCCTCCAAGAAAGTAGGTAGAAAGCCAGGAACTGTGTGGACTGGACACTGCAGAGAAATTTGACTTTGGGCATACTTCATACAACACTCATGAACACGTCGAACTGCTGAGATCAGTGAAATCTGTAAATTTTTGCAGCCAGGGGACCCGTGCCCCTCCCTGCCAGTCTCAGTCCCATGGGAGGAGGGGCCATCAGTGCTGGGAATGAGGAGGGAGAACTGCAGTGGCAGCTCTTATCGGAAGCTCATTCTACTGATCCAAACTCCAATCATAGATAGACTGAGGCCAGACACCAGAGAATCGGAGAGCAGCCACCCCAGCAGAGAGGAGATAGGGATAGCAAGAAACAGCAAGAAAAGCCCAAAAAGAAAAGCGGAGGCTTTTTGGAGTTCTGGTGAACATAGAAAGGGGAAGGACAGAGCTCAGGCCCTGAGGCTTATATGCAAATCCTGAAGAAAAACTGATCTCTCTGCCCCCTGGACTTTTCCTTAATGGCCCTAATTGCTTTGTCTCTTAGCATTTCCATAGCCCATTAGAACTGCGAGGAGGGCCCTTTTTTTTTTTTTATCTTTTTTTTTTCTTTTTCTAAAACAATTACTCTAAGAAGCCCAATACAGAAAGCCTCAAAGACTTGCAATTTGGGCAGGTCAAGACAAGAGCAGAACTAAGAGAGCTCTGAGACAAAAGGCAATAATCCAGTGGCTGAGAAAATTCACTAAACACCACAACTTCCCAAGAAAAGGGGGGCATCCGCTCAGCAGACTGGGAGCTTCCCTACACAGCCCTGCTGCCCAGAACCACCCTGGGGGGATGGCACTCACCTGTGACATAGCAGTCATCCCTCAACAGAGGACCGGGGGTGCACGGCCTGGAAGAGGGACCCACTTGCAAGTCTCAGGGGCCATACCAAGGACTTGTGGGTCAGTGGCAGAGACAAAGTGTGGCAGAACTGAACTGAAAGATTAGACTATTGCAGCAGCTTTAAAACTCCAGGAACACCAGGGAGATTTGATTGTTAGAGCTGCCCCCCCTCCCTGACCGCCCAGATACATGCCCCATATACAGGGCGGGCAATACCAACTACATATGCAAGCTTGGTACACCAACTGGACCCCACAAGAATCACTCCCCCACTCACCACAAAGGCAAAGTGGGGGAGAACTGGCTTGAGGGGAACAGGTGGCTCAGGGATACCACCTGCTGGTTAGTTAGAGAAAGTGTATTCCACAAAGCTGTAGATCAGACAAATTACAGATAAGGATTTGAATTGTTCTACAAATCTTAAAAGAACCCTATAAAGTTAAGCAAATGCCAAGAGGCCAAGAACAACAGAAAATTTTAAAGCATATGAAAAAACCAGACGATATGGATAATCCAAGCCCAAGCACCCAAATCAAAAGATCAGAGGAGACACAGTACGTAGAGCAAGTAATCAAAGAACTAAAGATGAACAACGAGACCATGTCATGGGGTATAAAGGACGTGAAGACGAGCATGGCACAGGATATAAAGAACATCAAGAAGACCCTAGAAGAGCATAAAGAAGATATTGCAAGACTAAATAAAAAAAATAGATGATCTTATGGAAATTAAAGAAGCTGATGACCAAATTAAAAAGATTCTGGATACTCATAGTACAAGACTAGAGGAAGTTGAACAACAAATCAGTGACCAGGAAGATGACAGAATGGAAAATGAAACCACAAAAGAAAGAATGGGTGGTTCAAACATAAAAAATAGAGTATGATTTAATTGAATGTACCCTGAATCAAAGGCTCTATAAATACCCAGTAACTTAGACAGAAAGGGTCTTCTGATCTCAGATCCAGCTACATCTGAAAGAGACAGAAGTCCCCAGGCTTGGTAATACATCAATTTATTTTTGCAATGTAAGTATTTCCTTTTATCTTAAGCGCTCCTTTAATAAATATGTGTTCAATTTGAAAAAAAAAAAAAAAAAAGAAAGAATGGGGAAAAAAATTGAAAAACTCGAAATGGACTTCAGGGATATGATAGATAATATAAAACGTCCAAATATAAGACTCACTGGTGTTCCAGAAGGGGAAGAAAAGGGAAGGTCTAGGAAGAGTATTCAAAGAAATTGTTGGGGAAAACTTCCCAAATCTTCTAAACACCATAAATACACAAATCATAAATGCCCAGCGAACTCCAAATAGAATAAATTCAAATAAACCCACTCCGAGACATATTCTGATCATACTGTCAAATACGGAAGAGAAGGAGCAAGTTCTGAAAGCAGCAAGAGAAAAGCAATTCACCACTTACAAAAGAAACAGCATAAGACTAAGTAGTGACTACTCAGCAGCCACCATGGAGGTGAGAAGGCAGTGGCACGACATATTTAAAATTCTGAGTGAGAAAAGTTTCCAACCAAGAATACTTTATCCGGCAAAGCTCTCCTTCAAATTTGAGGGAGAGCTTAAATTTTTCACAGACACACAAATGCTGAGAGAATTTGCTAACAAGAGACCTGCCCTACTTCAGATACTAAAGGGAGCACTTCAGACAGAGAAACAAAGAAAGGAGAGAGACATGGAGAAACATTCAGTACTAAAGAGATTCGGTATGTGTACATTAAAGGATATTAATAGAGGGAAAAATATATATGACAAACATAAACCAAAGGATAAGATGGCTGATTCAAGAAATGCCTTCACAGTTATAACGTTGAATGTAAATGGATTAAACTCCCCAATTAAAAGATATAGATTCGCAGAATGGATCAAAAAAAAATGAACCATCAATATGCTGCATACAAGAGACTCATCTTAGACACAGGGACACAAAGAAATTGAAAGTGAAAGGATGGAAAAAAATATTTCATGCCAGCTACAAACAAAAGAAAGCAGGTGTAGCAATATTAATCTCAGATAAAATAGACTTTAAATGCAGGGATGTTGTGAGAGACAAAAAAGGCCACTACATACTAATAAAAGGGGCAATTCAACAAGAAGAAATAACAATCATAAATGTTTATGCACCCAATCAAGGTGCCACAAAATACATGAGAGAAACACTGGGAAAATTAAAGGAAGCAATTGATGTTTCCACAATAATTGTGGGAGACTTTAACACTTCACTCTCTCCTATAGATAGATCAACCAGACAGAAGACCAATAAGGAAATTGAAAACCTAAATAATCTGATAAATGAATTGGATTTAACAGACATAACACTTCACTCTCTCCTATAGATAGATCAACCAGACAGAAGACTAATAAGGAAATTGAAAACCTAAATAATCTGATAAATGAATTGGATTTAACAGACATATATATAACATTACATCCCAAATCACTAGGATACATATTCTTCTCTAGTGCTCACGGAACTTTCTCCAGAATAGATCATTTTCTGGGACATAAAACAAGCCTCAATAAATTTAAAAAGATTGAAATTATTCACAGCACATTCTCTGACCACAATGGAATACAATTAGAAGTCAATAACCATCAGAGACTTAGAAAATTCACAAATACCTGGAGGTTAAACAGCACACTCCTAAACAATCAGTATGTTAAAGAAGAAATAGCAAGAGAAATTGCTAAGTGTATAGAGATGAATGAAAATGAGAACACAACATACCAAAACCTATGGGATACAGCAAAAGTGGTACTGAGAGGGAAATTTATGGCACTAAACACATATATTAAAAAGGAAGAAAGAGCTAAAATCAAAGAACTAATGGATCAACTGAAGAAGCTAGAAAATGAACAGCATACCAATCGTAAACCAAGTAGAAGAAAAGAAATAACAAGGATTAAACCAGAAATAAATGACATAGAGAACAAAAAAACAATAGAGAGGATAAATAACACAAAAAGTTGGTTCTTTGAGAATATCAACCAGATTGACAAGCCCCTAGCTAGACTGACAAAATCAAAAACAGAGAAGACCCATATAAACAAAATAATGAATGAGAAAGGTAACATTACTGCAGATCCTGAAGAAATTAAAAAAACTATGAGGATGCTATGAACAACTGTATGCCAACAAACTGGATAATGTAGAGGAAATGGACAATTTCCTGGAAACATATGAACAACCTAGACTGACCAGAAAAGAAACAGAAGACCTCAGCCAACCCATCACAAGCAAAGAGATCCAGTCAGTCATCAAAAACCTTCCCACCAATAAATGCCCAGGGCCAGATGGCTTCACAGGGGAATTCTACCAAACTTTTCAAAAAGAGCTGACACCAATCTTACTTAAACTCTTTCAAAACATCGAAGAAAATGGAACACTACCTAACTCATTTTATGAAGCTAACATCAATCTAATACCAAAACCAGGCAAAGATGCTACCTAAAAGGAAAACTACCGGCCAATCTCCCTAATGAATATAGATGCAAAAATCCTCAACAAAATACTTGCAAATCGAATCCAAAGACACATTAAAAAAATCATACACCATGACCAAGTGGGGTTCATTCCAGGCATACAAGGAAGGTTCAACATAAGAAAATCAATTAATGTATTACAACACATTAAGAAATCAAAAGAGAAAAATCAAATGATCTCAATAGATGCTGAAAAAGCATTCGACAAAATACAACATCCGTTTTTGATATAAACACTTCAAAAGGTAGGAACTGAAGGAAACTTCCTCAATATGATAAAGAGCATATATGAAAAACCCTCAGCCAGCATAGTACTCAATGGTGAGAGACTG
This sequence comes from Choloepus didactylus, assembly GCF_015220235.1. NCBI lineage: Eukaryota > Metazoa > Chordata > Mammalia > Pilosa > Megalonychidae > Choloepus > Choloepus didactylus. The sequence continues at coordinate 173,051,175 of NC_051310.1, forward strand.
AAAGCCTTCCCTCTAAGATCAGGAACAAGACAAGGATGCCCGCTATCACCACTGTTATTCAACATTGTGCTGGAAGTGCTAGCCAGGGCAATCCGGCAAGACAAAAAATAAAAGGCATCCAAATTGGAAAGGAAGAAGTAAAACTGTCATTGTTTGCAGATGATACAATCTTATATCTGGAAAACCCCAAGAAATCGACGATACAGCTACTAGAGCTAATAATTTTAGCAAAGTAGCGGGATACAAGATTAATGCGCATAAGTCAGTAATGTTTCTATATGCTAGAAATGAACAAAGTGAAGAGACACTCAAGAAAAAGATACCATTTTCAATAGCAACTAAAAAAATCAAGTACCTAGGAATAAACTTAACCAAAGATGTAAAAGACTTATACAAAGAAAACTACATAACTCTACTAAAAGAAATAGAAGGAGACCTTAAAAGATGGAAAAATATTCCATGTTCATGGATAGGAAGGCTAAATGTCATTAAGATGTCAATTCTCCCCAGACACATCTACAGATTCAATGGAATCCCAATGAAAATTCCAACAACTTACTTTGCAGACTTGGAAAAGCTACTTACCAAATTTATTTGGAAAGGGAAGATGCCTCGAATTGCTAAAGACACTCTAAAAAAGAAAAACGAAGTGGGAGGACTTACACTCCCTGACTTTGAAGCTTATTATAAAGCCACAGTTGTCAAAACAGCATGGTACTGGCACAAAGATAGACATACAGATCAATGGAATCGAATTGAGAATTCAGAGATACACCCCCAGACCTATGGCTGGCTGATCTTTGATAAGGCCCCCAAAGTCACTGAACTGGGTCATAATGGTCTTTTCAACAAATGGGGAGGGGAGAGTTGGATATCCATATCCAAAAGAATGAAAGAGGACCCCTACCTCACCCCCTACACAAAAATTAATTCAAAATGGACCAAAGATTTCAATATAAAAGAAAGTACCATAAAACTCCTAGAAGATAATGTAGGAAAACATCTTCAAGACCTTGTATTAGGCGGCCACTTCCTAGACTTTACACCCAAAGCACAAGCAACAACAGAAAAAATAGATAAATGGGAACTCCTCAAGCTTAGAAGTTTCTGCACCTCAAAGGAATTTCTCAAAAAGGTAAAGAAGCAACCAACTCAATGGGAAAAAATCTTTGGAAACCATGTATCTGACAAAAGACTGATATCTTGCATATGTAAGGAAATCCTACAACTCAACGACAGTAGTTCAGACAGCCCAATTATAAAATGGGCAAAAGATATTCAAAGACAGTTCTCTGAAGAGGAAATACAAATGGCAAAGAAACACATGAAAAAATGTTCACCTTCACTAGCTATCAGAGGGATGCAAATTAAGACCACTATGAGATACCATCTCACACCAATTAGAATGGCTGCCATTAAACAAACAGGAAACTGCAAATGCTGGAGGGGATGTGGAGAAATTGCGACTCTTATTCATTGTTGGTGGGACTGTATAATGGTTCAGCTACTCTGGAAGTCAGTCTGGCAGTTCCTTAGAAAACTAGATATAGAGTTACCATTCGATCCAGCGATTGCACTTCTCGGTATATACCCGGAAGATCAGAAAGCAGTGACACGAACAGATATCTGCAGGCCAATGTACATAGCAGCATTATTCACAATTGCCAAGAGATGGAAAGAACCCAAATGTCCTTCAACAGATGAGTGGATAAGTAAAATGTGGTATATACACACAATGGAATACTACACGGCAGTAAGAAGGAACAATGTTGTGAAACATATGACAACATGGATGAACCTTGAAGACATAATGCTGAGCGAAATAAGCCAGGCACAAAAAGACAAATATTATATGCTACCACTAATGTGAACTTTGAAAAATGTAAAACAAATGGTTTATAATGTAGAATGTAGGGGAACTAGTGATAGAGAGTAATTAAGGAAGGGGGAACAATAATCCAATAATAACAGATAAGCTATCGTGGGTAAATTTAACGTTCTGGGAATTTTCAGGAATGTCTATGGTCTGTTAATTTCTGATGGGTACAGTAGGAACAAGTTAACAGAAATGTTGCTATATTAAGTTACTTTCTTGGGGTAGAGTAGGAACATGTTGGAAGTAAAGTAGTTAGCTTAGGTTAGTTGTCTTTTTCTTGCTCCCTTGTTATGGTCTCTTTGAAATGTTCTTTTATTGTATGTTTTTTTAATTTTTTTTAATTTTTCTTACAGTTGATAAGTTAAAAAAAAAAAAAAAAAAAAAGGAAAAAAATATGCAAAGCCCCCTTGAGGAGCTGATAGAGAATGCAGGGGTATTGGCCTGCCCCACCACAATGGTTGCTAACATGCCCACAGACATAGGGGACTGGTGGTTTGATAGGTTGAGCCCTCTACCACAGGATTTGCCCTTTGGAAGACTGTTGCTGGAAAGGAGAGGCTAGGCCTCCCTATAATTGTGCCTAAGAGCCTCCTCCCGAATGCCTCTTTGTTGCTCAGATGTGGCCCTCTCTCTCTACCTAAGCCAACTTAGCAGGTGATATCACTGCCCTCCCCACTACATGGGATCTGACACCCAGGGGAGTGAGTCTCCCTGGCAACATGGAATATGACTCCCCGGGAGGAATGTAGACCCGGTATCGTGGTATGGAGAACATCTTCTTGACCAAAAGAGGGATGTGAAAGGAAATGTAATAAACTTCAGTGGCAGAGAGATTCCAAAAGGATCTGAGAGATCACTCTCGTGGGCACTCTAATGCACAATATAGACAGCCCTTTTTAGGTTCTAATGAATTGGGGTAGCTGGTGATAGATACCTGAAACTATCAAACTACAACCCTGAACCCATGAATCTTGAAGACAATTGTATAAAAATGGAGCTTATGAGGGGTGACAATGGGATTGGAAAAGCCATAAGGACCACACTCCCCTTTGTCTAGTTTATGGATGGATGAGTAGAAAAATAGGGGAAGGAAACAAACAAACAAACAAACAGACAAAGGCAATTACTTTAATTGCTCTTTTTCACTTTAATTATTATTCTTGTTATTTTTGTGTGTGTGCTAATGAAGGTGTCAGGGATTGATTTTGGTGATGAATGTACAACTACGTAATGGTACTGTGAACATCGAATGTACGATTTGTTTTGTATGACTGCGTGGTATGTGAATATATCTCAATAAAATGAATTTAAAAAAAAAAAGCCTTATTGGATATGTGGTTTTCAAATATTTTCTAAAAAATTAAAAATTAAAAAAAATAAAATTAAAATTATAATCACCTCTTTAGAACCAGAAATAGTAAGGGGAAAAAATTTTAGCCTCAACAGTAAATACAAAATAAGTTTTGAAAAAGAGATCCTTCACATGGTTCTTGGAAATGAAATAAAGAGGATTCTATGCATTCTCATGCATTGCTGGTGGGAATGCAAAATGGCAGAGCCCTTATGGAGGAGAATTTGGTGATATGCATTTACCACTGACTAAGGAAGATCACTTTGACAAGTCTATCCTGAAAATATGCCTCCATGAACATGAAACTATATAAGAATTACATTATTATTTTTTAAATGCAATTTTATAAAGATACATTCACACACTATATAATCCATCCAAAGTATACAATCCGTGGCTCACAGTATCACCATATAGTTGTGCATTCATCACCACAATCAATTTTAGAACATTTTCATTATTACAAAATAAAGAAAAAAGATTAAAAAAGAACACCCAAAACACCCTGTACCTATCCCCCCCATTATTTATATATTTTGTGTGTTTATTTTATTACTTATCTGCCCATACACTGGATAAAGGGAATGTCGCTTACGAAATTTTCACACACGGTTACACGATAAAAGCTATATAGTTACACAGTCATCATCAAGAATCAAGTCTACTGGATTGCAGTTTAACAGATTCAGTTCTTTCCTTCTAGCTGTTCTATTATACTAGAAACTAAAGAGGAATATCTATATAATGCATAAGAATAAGCTCCAGAAAGACCTCTCAACTCTATTTGAAATCTCTTAGCCACTGGAACTTTATTTTGTTTCATTTCTTTTCCCCCTTTTGATCAAGAAAGCATTATCAATCCCATGATGCCAGGGCTAGGCTCATCCCTGGGAATCATGTCCCACATAGTGGGGAGGATAGTGAGTTAATTTACAGAGTTGGCTGAGAGAAAGGGGCTGTATCTGAGCAACAAAAGAGGTTCTCTGGGGGTGACTCTTAGGGACATTTATAACTAGGCTCAGCCTTTCCTTTGCAGCAACGAGCTTCATGAGGGTAAGCCCCAAGATCGAGGACTTGGCCTATTAAATTGGTAGTCCCCAATGCTTGTGAAAATATCAGGAATTCCCCAGGTGGGGAAGTCTGATATTTCCACATCTTTCCTCAGTCCTTCAAGGGGACTTTGCAAATACTTTTTTATTTTCTACCCAAAATATTCTGGGGTGTATCGGGGTATTACATTAACCTGTACAGAATAACAAGATCTCATTCCCTATTCTAGGTTCCATGTAATTATGTTGTTTAAATAAACTGGACCATACAGGTTAATTTAGATAGTGTGCTACAGAGAATTCTGTACTCCTGCATTGTTGATTGCCCAATCTCTGCCCGTGTTCTATCCTGATAACCTATTCTCTTGCATTCAATTCTCAGCATTTGCTCATTATAGTTAGTTTACATTAGTGAGGCCTTACAATACTTATCCTTTCATTTCTCCCTTATTCTACTCAATATAATGTCCTCAGGGTTCGTTCACGTAGATTGCATGCCTCACTAAAGTATTATTTTTAATAGCAAACTAAAGGAACTTAAATGTTCATCTGTAGGAGAGTGGTTGAATAGAATTACAGGCACATCCGCAGAGTGGAGTACAATTCAGCCATAACAAAAGAATAAGGGAAATATACACTGATTTGAGTGATTTCCAGGACATACCGTCAACTGAAAAAAATCTCATATATAATATGCTACCTTTTCTGTAAGAAATAGTAATAAAAGGAACAGAAAAGATAAACCAGAAACCAATAAAAATAGTTACTTTTGGAGAAAGATGGGAAGGAGATGCAGGCATAGGGACTGGAGTGCAACTTTTCTGAATTTGCCTGTTTGTATAGTTTTGAATTTTGAACCTTGTAAATATTTTTCATAAAAAGATTTTAAGAAGCAAATTCTGAAAGTAAATACAGTAAAAATAAATGAACCTAACTATATTAAATTAATAAGATACCCACAGAAAATAATTCATTCATGTGTTTTTTAATTAAATGCAGTTTTATTGAGATATATTCACATAACATACAATTATCCATGGTGTATAATCAGCTGTTCACGGGGCCATCATATGCATTCATCACCCCAATCTATTTTTTTTAGGTATTTAAAATAGTAATTTTCAAACTATATTTTTTAAAACTAGTGAAGGAATTTCTTCAAAATGAAATATGTACCCAGAAAGGTAAGCAAACAAAACAGGGAAAAATGAAAACTCTTTCTCGTTTCTAACACCTGCCCCCACCCCCATGTTGCTCAATCATTGGACGTGGCTGCCCGGGGAAGGCTCTGTGACCTTGGCTGAGGTGACTCCCTTCAGATGAAGCAATCCCTGAAGCGGCTGGCAGCTGAGGGATGTCTGTCAACAGCGCTTCCAGCAGCAGTAGAGTCAGTCATTCCAAAGGGATCTGGGCAGCAGGTCACAGTGTCCACCACCACCTTTTAGGTCATAGAAAAGCCTTTAGCTTTTATGCCTCTGAAATGGAGAATCACAGGATGGTTTTCAGTAGGGAGTAAAATATGCTACTTAATGGAGGGACCACTCTGGCTGATGTTTTTGTTTTTCTTTTTGTTTTTGTTTTACTTTAGATTGTTCACATACCTTACAATTATCCAAAGATCCAAAGTATACGATCAAGTGCCCGTGATACCATCATACAGCTCTGCATCCATCACCACAGTTAATTTTTTTTCAATTTTTAGAACATTTTCATTACTCCAGAAAAGAAATAAAGACAAAAAGAGGAAACTCAAATCCTCCCATACCCCTACCCAACCCCCTCCATTGTTGATTCATAGTTTTGGTATAGTACATTTGTTACTGTTAATCAAAGAATGTTAAAATACTACTAACTGTAGTATACAGTTTGCAATGGGTTTATATTTTTCCCTATATGCCCCTCTATTATTAACTTCTAGTTATAGTGTCCATACATTTGTTCTAGTTCATGAGGAAGATTTCCAATATTTGTGCAGTTAATCATGGACATTGTCCACCACAACATTCACTGTTTTATACATTCCTATCTTTTAACCTCCAACTTTCCTTCTCGTGACATATGTGACTCTGAGCTTACCCTTTCCACCACATTCACACACCATACAGCACTGTTAGTTATTCTCACAATGTGCTACCATCACCTCAGTCCATTTCCAAACGTTTAAGTTCAACCTAGTTGAACATTCTGCCCATAATAAGCAATGGCTCTCCATTCTTTAGCCTCATTCTCTATCCTGAACACCTACATTTCATGTCTATGAGTTTACATATTATAATTAGATCATATCAGTGAGACCCTGCATTATTCATCCTTGTGTCTCTCTTATTTCAATATAGTGCCCTCAAAGCTTCTTCTTCAACCCATTTATTTTTCAAGATGGTTTTGTTCACACACCGTACATTCAGTCCTAAGTAAGCAATCGATGGTTCCCTGTATAGTCATGTATACATGTACTCACCACCATCGGCACTACCTGTATAAGGACATCTCCATTTCTTCCACAAAGGAGGAGGAAGAGTCAAAGAAGGTAGAGAGACAGTAGAAAAAGAAAAAAAGAGAGGGAAAAAAAAATAGAACAGCTAGGAAGCAACAAAAGGAAAGAGTATTAAACTAAAGTAGAATAAAGAGTCAGACAACATCACCAATGCCAACAGTCCCATACCCTTCCCCTATGTCCCCCCCCCATATGCATTTAGCTTTGGTATATTGCCCTTGTTATATTAAAGGAAGCATAATACAGTGTTTCTGTTATCTGTAGTCTCTAGTTTGCATTGATTGTATTTTTCCCCCAATCCCACCCTATTTTTAACACCTTGCAGTGTTGACATTCATTTGTTCTACCTCATGTAAAAACATGTTTGTACCTTTTATCGCAATCACTGAGCACCCTAGGTTTCACTGAGTTATACAGTCCCAGTCTTTATCTTTCCTCTTTCCTTCTGGTGTCCCACATGCTCTTAACCTTCCTCTTTCAACCATACTCAGTCATCTTTGTTCAGTGTAGTTACATTGTTGTGCTACTATCTCCTAAAATTGTGTTCCAGATCTCTCACTCCTGTCTTTTCTGTCTGTAGTGCTCCCTTTAATGTTTCCTGTAGAGCAGGTATCTTGTTCACAAACTCTGTCACTGTCTGTTTGTAAGAGAATATTTTAAGCTCCCCCTCATATTTGAAGGACAGTTTTGCTGGATATAGGATTTTTGGTCAGTGGTTTTTCTCTTTAAGTATCTTACATATATCACCCCACTTCCTTCTTGCCTCAGTGGTTTCTATTGAGAAATCCGCACATAGTCTTATCAAGCTTCCTTTGTATGTGATGGATCACTTTTGCTGATTTCAGGATTCTCTTTTTATCTTTGGCATTTGATAATCTGATTGTTAAGTGTCTTGGCATAGGCCTATTCAGATCTATTCTGTTTGGGGTACTTTGTGCTTCTTGGATCCGTAATTTTTTGTCTTTCAGAAGAGATGGGAAATTTTCATTGATTATTTCCTCTATTATTGCTTCTGCCCCTTTTCCCTTCTCTTCTCCTTCTGGGACACCCATGACACATACATTCCTGCCTTTCATTTTGTCCTTAAGTTCCCAGAGACATTGCTCATATTTTCCATTCTTTTCTCTATTGACTCCATTTGAAATCTCTCAGCCACTGAAGCTTTATTTTGTTTCATTTTGCATCCCCCTTTTGGTCAAGAAGATGTTCTCAATCCCATGATGCCAGGTCCAGATTCATCCCTGGGAGTCATATCCTGCATTGCCGGAGAGATTTACACCCCTGGGAGTCAGGTCCTACATAGGAGTTCACCTGCCAAGGTGCCTTAGCTAGAGAGAGAGGGCCACATCTGAACAACAAAGAGCCACTCAGGGCTAGAGTCTTAGGCACAATTATAAGCAGGTTTAGCCTCTCCATTGCAGTGACAAGCTTCATAAGGGCAAGCCCCAAGATAGAGGGCTAGGCATACCAAGCCATCAGTCCTCACTGTTTGTGGGAACATCAGCAACAATCCAGGTGAGGAAATCCAACACTTCTGCATTTTCCCCCAGCTCCTTGGGGTGGGGGGGGAGCTGCATATATATTTTTATTCTCCACCCAAATTACTTTGGGATATGTTGTTATTTCACTCTAACCTATACAAACCTACCATATCTCACTTCCTATTCAAAGTTCCATGTAATTGTGGTGTCTGAACAAACTGACTATAGAAGTTATACTGTTTTGAAAATATAGATCCTGCAGCAAATGAATATCTCTTCCCTTGATCTCACATGGAAGTTGAAGTTTTAACACACAGTCAGTTTCAACCTTTATCCTTTGGCCCTGTTTGCCCTAGTCTTAACCAGATATGCTTCATTCATATCTCTAAGTGAAGTCTGGGCTCTTTTTCAGCCTTTTTTTTTTTAGCAGTTGCTGTATGCGCTAATACTGACGTTCGTATCTGCCGAGCTCTCCTGTATTTTTTTAATGGTAGTACTCTGACTATACATCCTTATTGGCATATATTCTAAGAACAAAAAGAAATGCAAAGAAATCTTAAACTTTGCTTAGTGTGTTCATAGTTATTAGTACTGTTGATATTAACTTTTGAGACTATTTTGTATATCCTATTGGATAAAGCAAATTAAATATCATTAGGAACCAAGATTTTCACTGCAATATAAATGGAGTTAAAAAGAAACTATGATATTAATATGAAACAGAGATAGCAAAATGAACTCATGATTTAAAAATATGTATATATTTCCTAGTACTGTCCACTGATAAGGCTTTAGAAGCAATGGACACATTTCAGTTTTTTTAAGTACCCAGATTTTAGTTTTTAAGTATTATTTCCCATTTATAAAGTACCAAAGCTTCTTGGAGAAATGGCTGGTGCTAGGCCTGGGACAGGAAAGTACAAGGTGAGTCTGGAATATCTTTTTATGTGAAAAAGCAAAAAAGTAAGAAAGACTGGTGGAGTCATGTCAGTATGACATAGGAGCCAGTTTGAAAAGGTTCCCATTGATTAAATTTGGGACAATTTATATATTAAAGGAAGAACTCTATTTTATTGTAGCATACTGAATTTTTAACAGTCTTACAGTCCCTAAAGTTACTTTTAAAAATGCTGTATAATAAGTATGTATGGAATGATAGAATTTAAAAATCACCACCTTGTAACCCCCAGTATAATTAATTCAGGCAAGGACCATCATCTGTGCTATGAGTTAAAATAATCTACTTTGGTGCTGGAATCAGTCAGCAAAAATAGTTTGGAAAAACCTACTTAGCATATACCAAGGAGTATAGAGGCTTTAAAAAATAAAGAAAAGTAGGCTTAGACAAGTGGATTTAGGATGTCAAGTGCCATCGAACAGTGTTTAGGGATTTATTAGTAAAAAAAATTTTTCACACAACCATGGTGTTTTATTTCAGTAACAAATAATTCTGTACACAATCAGTTTTTACACCAAAGTACTAAAAATTGTTTAAAATATTTTTTAACATTTTTATTGTGAAAAAGATATACAGAAAGTGATAACTTTCAAAGTACAGCTTAACAAATGTTTATAGAGCAAATTTCAAAGTATATTGTGGGTTACAGTTACACAGTTTTAGTTATTTCCTTCTAGGTGTTCTAATACACTAGAAACTTAAAAAAAAAATCTATACAGTGATTCAGTAATCATACTCCTTGGTAAATTCTGTCTTGTCTGTTACTACTCCTCCCTCTCATTGGATCACCATCTCAATCTTCCAGGATATCTGGGCAATGACCACTCTAACTTGTTCATATTGAAAAGGGATGTCACCATTATCAGGAAGGGGGATGCAGCTGGCTGATGTCCTTGTAGAGACTGGTGTTTCTGGGGTTTGGGACTTATCTGGCAAAGGAACAATCTGGAGGTTTTAAGTTACTGAAAAATATTATTAAAATTTAATTTAGAAATTTTTCTAACTCAAGTATTCTGTGCTTATGTAAATGGTAGCAGTACAGGCCTAAATCATTCAACCTTTTATCAAAATTCGTCTTTTAAAATAACTCACTAAAAGGTAATGATTTTTTTTTTTGCCTTAGAAACTTTATCAACATTAGACTAGGTACTGATCCTTTCTTTAGTTCAAATTCTATATTTTGTTTATCATATTTAATTAATTTTGATTTTTAAAAATATTGCATTAAAATATTTATTTATCTTGATTACTGAGTTTTTTGTATCCTTTTAAATTTTGTACTCAATATGAGCACTTCATTCACCTCATCCTAGTCCTGACCCTGAATGAATATCTATTTTATAAAAGATGAAAAAGACACCTCTAGGACTGGGGGAGGAGGGGAGCACACTCCTAGCTTATCCTCATTCAAAACATAATAATAATGGTAAGTTACTTTTGTTACCTTAGCTGCTATGATTTCTACTGAATAGTGTTTCATATTCAGAAATGATAGTGATATTATAGATTTGGACAATTGTGATTCTTCCAACCCTATGGAATTTGGCCAAGTTTTAAGTATGTACTGCCACAAAGCCTACCACTGTCTGAATTCCTGTATCTCATTTTGTGATCAGCACCTGACCAACTTTGTCAACTGTTGCTTTATCTTTATTTCAATTAACTTTTACACTCTGTGTAGATCAGTCATCATATCTGTTAATAGTTGGCTCCTTATTGCATTCTAGACCCTATGTTAATTTCAATTTGAAAAGATACAGTTTTTGTGAATCAAAAATAAATCAGGTAGAGAAATGACTATGATGCCAGATCTTAAATTGACTATTACTTAAACTTTGTAGGTTCAGGGCTTAGTCTGAAGTTTGACATTGCATTGATAAATTATCTTTACTACTCTCCCAAAGGATGTTGCCAATCTTTTGAATTAAACTTGAAAAAGATTATATTCCCTGTTAATCAAAATTTGAAATGTTGACATTAGAAAATTTCACTTCTAATTATATATGACTTTTATGAAAGCTAAGAAGGAAAGAATCCTACATTTTAAAATTTAGTATCAGCCTAAAAGTACTATGAAAACAGTAGTGAGTAGATTAATAAGCCATCTTAATAAGATACATTAATAAAACTAACTAGTTATTCTAGCTTGCTGCATTTCACTTGGCAGTATAAAAATCAGTGACTCACTTCCTCCATCATTAATTGAAACTTCTCTGTGTTCAAACTGACCAAAAATCTTTATCATTGTTAGAGCAAAGTTTCCCAACTGTTCTTGACTCTTGAATCCTTTAATAGTAATATATACTCCTCTGGTAGTGTTTTAAGCATACTTTTTGCATTAGTATAAGATAAAGAAGTTATTTAAATGTATATTGCTTTATAAATTTTATTTAAATACAGTCTTTAATATTCATAATATGTAACAGCACATAGTGTTTGACTTGCTTCAGCTACATAAGAAAAGCATAGTTAAATTTTATAATGGTATGTTATGTTCAGTTTAGAGACTGAATGCATATTAAAAAGTAGATTAAAAGTTAATAACATGTTATGCCGTTAACTAACAGCATATGTAATGATATTTGGAATTCTGAACATTTTACTTTAATGAAATAGCAGAGGTTTTCAGTTTCCACTCACTAGAATATTTCCTCAAAGACCACATTGTGGGTATTTTGATCTTTACTCCAGTATATAAAAAGTAAGTTATTATTATTCTGATACTTTCTCTCTTTAACCTTATTTTTAAAGTAATATCTACTTAATAGGTGATGTGAGAAGTTTGATCAAACAAATACAATTTATTGCTCTGGTGAAGAGAATGTTGAAGTGAATTTACAGAATTATTTGCATGTCCCTTATTAATTTATATTTCAACATAAATGTACTTTATGCTTTCTCTGAGTATTCAGTGGTCCATTAGACATGGAAATTAAGCATGTTAAAATTGAGAAAGAAAAAAATAATGTTCAAAAACAATGTGTTGCCCAGCTATGTTCAGCTGAGTCTTGATCATATTCCACTGATACTTTGCTTAAGCTTTGCTCATTCATATGCTCTCAGAAGTCCTCAAACTGTTTCATTTTAGAAAGAAAAAATGTTTACTAATGATTTGTATACCTTGACCCCAAAAACAGAACTCAGAACAGACATCATTACCACCTTTGGCTACATGATCTCCTGTGAATTTTTAAATTGGAAAATGAAAAAAAGTGGTGCCTTAAAGCATTTCATTATATACTTTTGCACACCCTTTTTACTTTTGTCAGTGAAAACACATCTTATGTTGTTTAATAAACATTTATTTCCTCAAAAGCATATTCTAAAATATTTTCATTATTTAGTAACCAAAAAACCCACAAATATGTATTTAAGCCAAATAAATTACCTGAATTAATTAAATTAGGATATAAATTATTGAAAGAAAGGAATCATTTGCTGGAAAAACTATGGGTTGCATCATAGTAAATAAATGTTAAAAGTTTTTTTACTTCTTCAAATAAGAGAATATTTTCAAAAGGGAGAAATTTAATACTATTATAAAATATTTGACTGTATGTCTTAAAATACTAAGTAAATATGTTTCTCATCATGGACAAAGTGTATAACTCTAAGACTTAATTTTGTTTGTGTTCATGGACTTTCTAAATATTAGTCTTTGCTAGTTCAGTTTACACCATTTATCTTTCTTATGCTAACATTCTGATTTTGCTCTGAAGTATTCTACAAGTTGTTGTTATACGATACTAGCCCCAGAGCTAACTTTTCCAGTTTACTGAGTAAGCTTAGCATATTCTGTAACTGATAAATCAATAAAACCTTGTTGTAATATACACACTCCCATCTCTATGAAGCAGCTATAAGCAAACTGTAAGTGAACACATGGGTCAAAAAAAAAAAGGTAGGCTGTGATTATTTACTCGGAAAACATTTGACTTTCATAGAATACATCATTTAATGTGTAGTAGAAATTGGTTGTAGTATTGCTCATAATTTTTTGAATAATGAATATAGTGAATAGTAAAACAATGAAAATGTTTATATCTCAGCAATACATTTTAAGTAATTATTCTGAAGAGCTACATGTTAGAGGTATCTGTGAGCAAATTAATAGACATGTATCATCTTTCTTGTTCAGGGAGTGAAACTGGGACCTGTTAATAAAAATTTTATCCTTAGTAATTGAACTTTATATTGGTTTCACACATTTTCTATATCATATTATGACAGATAGCAAAAATGCAGTACAAACTCTTAAATACCATTTTATTTAAGCAGCAATTTAAACCTATCTTTCTCAATGATCCAGAAAACAGTTAAAGGACTGCAGTAACAGAATAAGCACTGAATCAAGAAAAAGACTTCTTAAGTGCAGTAGGATATCATGGTGCCCTGGCTGGCCCCTCTACCACCACTCTCTAGCACACCATGCCCACTATCCTAGTGTGGAGCCCTGGCCCCAGTTACAGAGGGAGCATGTATGTCTGGCCCAGTCAGGCTGGTGGTGACCCTAGGGCCTTGCTGTCCCAGATCTTGCCCTGCATATAGAAGGTGTATTTAGAAAGCATGCTGTGGAAGAGCAGAGTGACAGTTTGAAGCTGTATGGACCCCCAGAAAATTATATTCTTAAGGCTAATCTATTCCTGTGAGTATGAACCCATTGTAAGTAAGTCTTTAGTGCATAGGATCTCAACTTAAGATGTGACCCACCTCATTCAGGGTGGGTCTTAATCCTCCTACTGGAGTCCTTTATAAGAGGATGGAATTTAGAGAGAAAAATACAGAAGCTGAGAGAGAAAGCCACAGAAACAGAAAGAAAGCCATGGAACCCAGAAGCCAAAAGCAACGAGACTCACAAGAAAAGGGAGACACCAGCAGATGCCGACATGTACCTTGCCATGTGACAGGAGTCCAGGGTCACCAGCTGCTGGTCTTTGGAGAAAAATATCACCTTGATGGTGCCTTGATTTGAACATTTTTCATGGCCTCAGAACTGTAAGCTTGTAAACTAATGAATTCCCTTTGTTAAAAGCCAATCCATTTTATGGTATCTGCATTTCAGCAGCTTTATCAGACTAAAACAAGCAATCATGTCATGCTGCCTGGGGCAAGGGATTGCTGGCTCAGGGACATAAAGTGCATTGTCCAGAATTATGAGAAAATTGTTTCCTAGGGAAAAGGGAACAATTGTAATGGTGTACATGGGGGAATTCCTAGGGCCATATGTGCATGCCCCAGATAAGATGCATACACAGAAGGGATAAAGGAGATTCCTACCCTTTGGCTTGGAGCTATTTTCATACAACCCATTGTGTGGATAAGTCCTGAAGGACAGTACTTGCACAGGTCAGTCAGCAAGACAGGGAAAGGTGTTTTCTTTTTGTCCTTTTTTGTTGTTGTTAGCTCCTAGGTTTTGAGGAAAACTCAGTCATAGCACTAGCTGGATACAAACTTGAGAACAGATACTGCAGAGTCTAAATTTCAGCAATAATACATTAAAATATGAAAATTTCCAGGTTTCAGCAAAAGGTTACAAAACACACAAAGAAACAGGTAGTGCTGTCCCAGGCAAAGGAGAAAATTAAAGCATTAGAAACTATCAGTGAGAAGGACCAGACCTGGACATACCAAAAAAGCCTTTTTTTAAAATGATTCTAGATCTGCTCAAAAAGCTAATGGAAAACATGGACAAAGAACTAAGGGAAATCAAGTAAACAATAAGTGGACACAAAGAGAATATCATAAAGAGATATTTGGTACTTCAGATCTCTTTGTTGTTGATAATGATACTGATGCTGTTAATAGTAAACAGACCATTTTTAAAAATTTAAGTAGCAATAGAAACTCAACAAAATTAATTAGTAAGATATCAGTATTTAAACATTGAAGCTTATTTTTAAAAGACAAAGAAGTGTTATCATTAACATGAAAAATTACCAGAACATAATTTTTCCGAGAAATAATAAGCATGATTATTGTCAGAGTAGAAATGTCAGTGAATCAACAGATGCTACAATATTTTTGTGAAATAAGACTAAAAAGACCTTTAAATAATGAAAGGAGTAGTTGCAAGTTGAACGAGAGTAGTACCTGCATTTTTCTAGAGTACCTTGAATTATTTGAAGGTACTCATAAAATTCTTTGAAACTTATAAATTTATTCTACTCTCAAATTATTATTTTAATCAAGTGCCTATTATGCACCAAGCACTGAGGTACACACTGTGAATCACTGGTAAATAAGATTTAATTTGGATAAGGGAGACAGTAGAAGTAAACAAGAACTACAATAGGAAAATATGAAAGTACTGTGGGGTCATTTAGGAAGAGTAGCTATCTCAGACTTGGATAGATCAGGGAAGGTTTTATCATTGTGAAAAGACATATGTGTTCTATTAACTCTCTATGTTATGTTGCTGTGAGTCTTGATTACCTACTAGTGTGCCATAAAAAAAGATCTCAAGTTGAAGATTTGGCCCCTCAAAAGCTATGATTTTAAAATCTTGAACTCGCTACAGCATATGTACGATATTGCGCACCTACTAAATAAATAATAATGCAGAACCTAATGAGGTCCACAATCCCTATTTAAAGCCCTTGGGGCTAGATGTGATTCAGAATTAAGAATTTTTCTCATTTTAGAAAGGTGATACCATGTATATTCTCTCTTTTTTCATAACATGTTCAATTCTAGAGAAGCACCCTGTATCAAACAGAAATTATTTTGCTGTGAAAGGTATGGATTGTCACACTAAATCAAATCAGGTTTTGCTCCTATATGTGTTTACAGCAAACTTATAAAAATACTTTGGATTTTTTCAAAGCTTTCTGGGTTTTGAAATTGTACATTAAAGGATTGTGAGTATCTATAATTACTTGTCCATAAAATGGTAGTTGGGGATGGAAGAAGATGGTGGCATAGAGACAAGTGGAAGTTAGTTAGTCCCCCTGGAGCAACTAATAAACAACCAGGAACAACTAGTAAATGATCTGGAATAACTGCTGGGGGACAACTGTGACTGTCCACACATCATGCACCAACCTGAATTAGGAGGAATGCCTGAGATTGCAGTGTGGAATCTGTGAGTAGAAACTCCAGACCTGAGCCGGGATCCCCCTTCCCCCATAGCAGCCCAAACTGCAAAGCCTCTCTGTGATAGAGAACAGCACTTTCTGAACAAGCAAATATACCTCAGTTCAACTCCCACTGGGGTTTTAATTGGCAAATGTGGACTGCTCAATGCAACTAAAAATCCTCAATAAGCAGAGAGAGGCTTTTAGTGATGATTTACCTTGAAGTGCCAGGGGACTTCTCAGTCTCAGGAGAGTTTAAAATATTCTCTGACAAACAGACAATGAGAAAGTTGTGAACAAGATACCTGCTCTGCAGGAAATAACTAAAGGGAGCACTACAGACAGATAAGAAAAGACAGAAGTGAGAGGTTAGAACACAATTTTGGGTGATGGTAACACAGCAATGTAAGTACACTGAACAAAGATGACTGTGAGTATGACTAAAAGAGGAGGTTAGGAACATGTGGGACACCAGAAGGAATGAGGAAAGATAAAGACTGGGACTGTATAATCAGTGAAACCTAGAGTGCTCAACAATTGTGATAAAATGTACAAATATGTTTTTTCATGAGGTAGAACAAATGAATGTCAACCTTGCAAGGTGTTAAAAATATGATAGTATTGGGGGAAATTACAGTCAATGTAAACTAGAGACTGCAATTAACAGAAACATTGTATTGTGCTTCCTTCAATATAACATAGGCAATATACCAAAGCTAAATGCATATAATAGTGTGACATAAGGGAGGGTATGGGACTCTTGGCATTCTTAATGTTGTCTGAATCTTTATTCTACTTTAGTTTAATGCTAGCTTTCCTTTTTTTGCTTCCTAGCTATCATGTTTTTTTTCTCTCTCTCTTTTTTTCTTTTTCTTTTGTCTCTCTACCTTCTTTGACTCTTTCTCCTTTGTGGAAGAAATAGAGATGTCCTTATATAGATAGTGGTGATGGTGGTGAATACATAAATACCTGACTATACAGGGAACCATTGATTGTTTACTTGGGATGGAATGTATGGTGGATGAACAAAACTGTCTTTTAAAAAATGGGTTGATGAAGAAACCTTGAGGGCACTGTGTTGAGTGAAGTAAGTCAGACACATAAGGACAAATTGTAAAGTCTCACTGATTTGAACTGAATATAATGTGTAAATTCATAGACACGAGATATAGGTTACCAGGATGTAGAGCAAGGCTAAAGAATGGGGAGCAGTTGCTTATTATGAGCAGAATGTTCATCTAGGTTGAACTCAAATGTTTGGAAATAGACAGAGATGATGGTAGCACATTGTGAGAATAACTAACAGTGCTGAATGGTGCATGAA
The DNA here is from genome assembly GCF_015220235.1 of Choloepus didactylus. NCBI lineage: Eukaryota > Metazoa > Chordata > Mammalia > Pilosa > Megalonychidae > Choloepus > Choloepus didactylus. Next base: position 173,068,781 of record NC_051310.1, read on the forward strand.
TGTGGTGGAAAGGGGAAGCTCAGAGTCGCATGTTTCACCAGAAGGAAAGTTGGAGGTTAAAAGATGGGAATGTGTAAAACAGAGAATCTTGTGGTGGGCAATGTTCATGTTTGACTATACAAATATTAGAAATCTCTTTCATGAACCAGAACAAATGTATGACACTGTAACTAGAAGTTGATGATAGAGGGGCATAGGGAAAAAATATACCTATTGCAAACTATATACAGTTGGTAGTATTTTAATGTTCTTTCATCAAAAGTAACAAATGTACTATACCAATACTATGAGTCAGTAATGGAGGGGGGTGCTGTTTAGGGGTATGGGAGCATTTGAGTTTCTTTTTTTTGTCTTTATATCTTTTCTAGAATAATGAAAATGTTCTAAAAATTGAAAAAAAATTAATTGTGGTGATGGATGCATAACTGTATGATGGTACCAGGGTCAACTGATTATACACTTTGGATCTTTGGATAATTGTATGGTATGTGCACAATCTCAATTTAAAAATTTTTTTAAAAATGGTAGTTGGACCTGATAAATTAACATTAAATATAGTGAATGAAGAGTTTACATTATTTTTTGTGCCTATAATAACAACCACTAAAATTAAAGGGAAAGATCTCATTCAGTTTAATCCATTCCTATGTGATGGTGTATTGACTATCCCTCAAGGATGTAAAGTATCAATTGAAAAATGTGGAAGATATTCCTAATGGCTTCCTTAGCATAGTATCTCCAAGAGATTATGGCAGATCAAATGTTATTTAAGTTTCCCGTCAATGAGGAGGATCAGATCTGGGACATTCCAGACAAAGACTTCTTAAAAATGGCCCTAGGTTTGCTCTAAGAGCTAAAAGAAAACATGGACAAAGAACTAAAAGAAATCTGGAAAATGGTAAGTGAACACAAAGAATATCAATATAGAGATGGAAATTATGAAAAGGAACCAAACAGAGCTGGAAACCACAGTAACAGAAATTAAAAATTCTCTAGAGGGGTGCAACAGCAGACTGGAACTGGCAAAAGAAAGAATCTGTGAAATTGAAGATAAGATCATTGGAATCATCCAGTCTGAGTTGCAAAAAGAAAAGGATGAAAGAAAGTGAACAGAACGTGAGAAACCTGTGGGACACCATCAAGTGTACCAATATATGGATTGTAGGAGTCCCAGAAGAGAAGAAGGAAAGAAAGGGGCAGAAAGAATATTCAAGGAAATAATGGCTGAAAACTTCCCAAATTTAAGAAAAGACATGGTATATACATCCAGGATGCTCAGTGAACTCCAAACCAGATAAACCCAAATAGACCTACACCATGCCATGTTATAATCAAACTATAAATGGCCAAAGATAAAGAATTCTGAAAGCTGCAAGAAGCGACATGTCATGTACAAGGGAGCCTCAATAAAATTAAGTTCCTATTTCTCATTGGAAACCGTGGGACAAGAAGGCAGTGGGAAGACATATTTAAAGTGCTGAAAGCAAAAATTTGCCACCCAAGAATTCTGTGTCCAGCAAAACTGTTTTTCAAAAATGAGGAAGGCCCAAAATTCCCTTGTGACCTTTTGTAGTTCACCCCCACCACAAACCCCAACTCCTGACAAACACTAATATTTGTATATCAGTAATTGCTCATTTTATTTTTGAGTGGTGTTTCATTGGTTGTATCACAGTTTATTCATTTATCAATTGAGGGACATTTGGTTTGTTTCCAGTTTTCAAGAATTATGAATAAAGCCACTGTGCCAGTTTGGATGTATTGTGTCACCCAAAATGCCATGTTCTTTGATACAATCTTGTGGGGCCAGTCCTATTAGTGTTGATTAGGTTGGAACCTTTGGATTAGGTTGTTTCCATGGAGATGTGACCCACCCAACTATAGGTGATAACTCTGATTAGATCATTTCCATGGAGGCATGGCCCCACCCATTCAGTGTGGGCCCTATATAAAGAGCTCAGACAGAAGGAGCTTGCTGCTGTTGCAACATACAGAGACATTTTGAAGATGGCAGTTGAAAGCAGAGTTTTGCTGATGCTTTGGAGGTACTATCCCTGAGTATGCCCCAAGAAGCTGACGCAGAGACATTTGGAGAATGCCTTTTTGAAACACAACCTGGGAACAAGCATACACCAGCCACATATCTTCCCAGCTGACAGAGGTTTTCCAGATGCCAATGGCCTTTCTCCAGTGAAGGTACCCTATTGTTGATGCCTTACTGTTCTAGTTTGCTAATGCTGCAGAATGCAAAACACCAGAGATGAATAGGCTTTTATAAAACGGGGGTTTATTTCGCTACACAGTTACAGTATTAAGGCCACAAAACATCCAAGGTAACACATCAGTACTCAGGTACCTTCACCGGAGGACGGCCAATGGCGTCTGGAAAACCTCTGCTAGCTGGGAAGGCAGCCGGCATCTGCTCCAAAGCTCCGGCCTCAAAACAGCTTTCTCCCAGGACGTTCCTCTCTAGCAAGCTTGCTCCTCTTCAAAACATCACTTCCAGCTGCTAATGCTGCGGAATGCAAAACACCAGAGATGGATTGGCTTTTATAAAAAGGGGGTTTATTTGGCTATACAGTTACAGTCTTAAGGTCATAAAGTGTCCAAGGTAACACATCAGTAATCAGGTACCTTCACTGGAGGATGGCAGATGGCGTCCGGAAAACCTCTGTTAGCTGGGAAGGCACGTGGCTGGCGTCTGCTCCAAAGTTCTGGTTTCAAAATGGCTTTCTCCCAGGACGTTCCTCTCTAGCAACCTTGCTCCTCTTCAAAACGTCACTCACAGCTGCACTCTGTTTTCTCCCCCTGAGTTAGCTCATTTATATAGCTCCACTGATCAAGGCCCACCCTGAATGGGCGGGGCCACGCCTCCATGGGAACATCTCATCAGAATCATCTCCCACAGCTGGGTGGGGCACATTCCAAGCAAATCCAACCAGCACCAAAACCTCTGCCCCACACAAGACCACAAAGATAATGGCATTTGGGGGACACAATACACTCAAACCGGCACACTTACCTTGGACACTTTATGGCCTTAAGACTGTAATTGTGTATCCAAATAAATCCCCTTTATAAAAGGCAATCCCTTTCTGGTGTGTTACATTCTGGCAGCATTAGTAAACTGGAACAGCTGCTATAACCATTTGTATGAAAAAAGTGAGGGAGGAATTAAGGCATTCCAAAATAAACAAAAGTTGAGAGATTTCATCACCACTGGACCGATTCTACAACAAACGCTAAAGAGAGTTCTGCTGGTTGAAAGGAATGGACATTAGATGACTAACTGAAGCCACATGAAGAAATAAAGCTCATCAGCAAAGATGGTGACCTGGATAAATACAAATACCAGTAACTGTTGTATTTTTGTTTGTTACTCCACTTTTCATTTACTACAAGACCTAAAGGGCAAATGCATAAAATATAGTGATAAATCAAGGTTTCAGACTCATAATGTGTAAACATGTAATTTGTGACAAGAACTACATATAGGTGGGGGAACATAGTTTTTGTGTGCTGTTGATGTTAAGTTAGTATCAAAGCAAACTAGATTTTATAGATTCAGAATGTTAAATTTAAGCACTGTAGTAACCACAGAAAAAATAGCAGAAAATATGCAAACTCATGGAGACAGAAAATAGAGTACAGATCACACTCAGGGTGAAGGGCAGGAGCAATGCAAAATGAGCGTAAGGCTTCTGTTTAGGGTAAAGGGAAAGTTAGAGTAATGGAAGGTGGTGACAGTACTGCAACATTGTGAATGTGATTAATCCGACTGAATGGTATGCTTGTGAGGGGTTGGGATGGAGAGTTCTATGTTTTATACATGTTTCCACAATTTAAAAAAAGAGAGAAATTAAAGAGATAATAATTGAATACAATACATGATACTGGATGGGCTCTAAGAATGGAGGAGAAAAGACTCAAAAGGATATTATTGGGTCTTAATGAAAAATTGGAATATAGAAAATGTAAGCTTTATATTGATGTTAAATTTCTTGAATTTATTAACTGCACTTAAGGTGATTACATAAGTGAATATCCTTGTTCATAAGAAATGTACACGAAAGTGTTATGTGTTCAAGGAGTGTGATATATACAACCTGCTCTCAAATATCCAGAAGACAGAGAGAGAAGGGGGGTGGGGCAGGCAGGCGAAAGTGGCAAAATGTTAAAATTGGTGGATCTGTGTATTGGGGTGCGGGTGTTTTGTTGGTGTTCTCTGTATGGGGTTTATATTATTTTTACAACCATCCTATAAGTCTGAGATTATTTTAAAATAAAAGTTTTTTTAATTATTTAAGTTTTAGGGACAGAAGAATCACCAAAAAAATTTAATGTTTCTTTTTTTAAGAATTTATTTTTTAGGGCAGTTTTACATTTACAGGAAAATTGTACAATAAGTACAAAGTTCCCATATACACCCACACACAGTTTCCCCTATTAATAATATCTTACATTAGTGTACTACGTTTGTTACAATTGTTGAACTAATACTGATTCATTATTAACTAAAATCCATACTTTACATTAGGGTTCACTCTTCATTTTGTACAGTTATATGAATTTTGAAAAATGTATGATGATATAGTACCATATAGAAAAGTTTCACTGCCCCAAAAATGACCTGTGTTCTACCTGTTCATCCCTCCCCACCCCAACCCCTGGCAGCCACTGATCTTTTTACTGTCTCTATAGTTTTGCCTTTTCCATAATATCATATAGTTTGAATTGTATACTATTATAGCCCTTTCAGACTGGTTTCTTTTATTTAGCAATATGTTTTTAACATTCCTCCATGTGTTTTCTTAGCTTGATAGCTTATTTCTTTTATCACTGAATAATAGAGCATTATATAGATGTATCACAGTTTATCCATTCATGTGTTAAAGGATATCTTGGTTGCTTCCAATTTGGGGCAATTATAAATAAAACTGTTATAAATATTCATGTGCAGCTTTTTGTATGGACACAAATTTTCAACTCAGTTGAGTAAATACCTAGGAGTGTCTTCCAAAGTCACTATACCATATTGCCTTCCCCTTAGCAATGACTGAGACTGCTTGTTGCTCTGCATCCTCATCAACATTTGGTTTTGTCTGTAAATCTTTTTTATCATATGACCTTTATACAACTTGCCTAAATGTGAGCCTCTCCAAGCTTATGTTAACCCTCTCATCAGGGTAGTTGTTGTATATGCTGATTTGTAATACCAGAAGATTCAGTAATTTAAGTGACTTAAGCTAAATTCATTGTGAAAGGGTTGTCTCAAGTGGGAGCTTTTTATATTTCAACTTTTCCCAAAACTTTATTCCTTTGTTGCTAAAGTTTTTTTCTGGAATTTCACAAGTCAGTTAAGTTTCAAATTTACTGAGATGCATGACCACCTATTGGTTGGGTTAAGTAAAAAAAAAACAAAAAACAAAAAACAAATATCATACATTATCCAGTTTTTTGAAAGATGGATTTGTGGTTTTCTCTGGAAAATATGGCCTTTTTTAAAATAAGTTCCAACTAGCTTTCAGGGGATGGCCAGTGAAGGAGAGGACAGACTATAGAAACAATTAAAATTGTTTTAGAACATCAAATTCTCATTGGCGCTAAATGCAAGTTATTTTGACCCTCTCCACATCATCTCCTTCTTCACAATTCTTTAAATTTAATCACTGCTTTAAGCACAGCTTCTGCCTATTCATAAATAAGAATTGATAACAATGCACCCAGGAAATTAAAGGCAAATATGTGTATCTTGATAGTGCTAAAAAACTAACTTTGAAATTTCAGTCTCTTAAAAGCTATCAGCTTCCTCACAGACTTTCAACACTGTAAGCACTGATTGTCAATTTCCAACCAGTACAAACCATTGTAAAGTTATCATTTGAATCTTTAAAAAACTGTGCATATATTTTTTGTAGACCAGATTGCAGGTTCTTTGAGAAGAGTCAGTGATTCACTCTCCTTTAACCCAGAAGAGTGCACTTAGAATAACCTTCAAAAGGCCTATAAATAAAGTTATTAAATTAGATCTGTGACCAACTTGCATATATTTTAATGAAAAGTGAAGATTTTTATGCCTTTAAGCATCCTCTGTGTAGCTCTCAGTAATAAATGAAAAAATACTCATATTTTTCCCAGATAGTATATTTATTCACCTGACTTCAACTACATTTTTTTAGCTATGGAAGAAATGTACGCATGTGACTAAAAGTCCAAATAATACTAAAGGATATAAAATGAAAAGCAAAAGTGTTTCTCCCTTCTCTTGTGGTTATCAGCCAGAGATAGCCACTGTTAAAAGTGCCTTATATATTCTTCCAGAAATTGTTGTGCATATAGAAGAGTGTATATACTCATCAGCAAATATATGTCAGCTAGCTTTTAAAAATTTTACTTTTAGATCTTTTGTAGCATCATATAAGAGAAATACATTATCTTTCTTAATGATTTGATCATTTTATTGAGTGGAAGTACCATTGTTTAATAGGTCCCTTTTGATGGATATTTAGGTTTATTTATGTGGTTTTTAAAAAAAAATTATTTGCTATTTCAAATAATGCTACAAGAGAACAAACAGCCTTCTTTAGACATATTTTTGCATAGTCCTTTCAATATTATCTGTAGGATAAATTCCTAAAAATAAAATTTTCTGGTTCAAAAGCCATGTGTGCTTTTTTAAATTTTTAATAAGCATTGCCAAATTGTCCTTTTAAAAACTTCTATCAATATATATAACCAACTAACAATCTTGTTTCCCCAAGCCTTTTAGTATTTCACAGTTTTTAATCTTCCAGTCTAATAGATGAAAATTTATGTCTCATTTTAATATACATTTCTTTAATTGTTCATAAGATTAAGTATTTTTACATTTTTATTGGCCATATATTTTTCCTTTTATGTGAACCACTTGTTCATGTTTATTTCTCAACAGAGAAGGATTTCTTTTGTTTGTTATTTTTTCATCAAAGAAGTGTATTTTGTTGGGTTTTATTTTGGCTTTTTCTTTTTTTCTCTATTTTCTTTTTTTTCCTTTTGTTTCTTTTTTTTTTCCTACAGATTTTTTTTTGTTTCTTTTAAAGTGTCAGGTTTATTTGTAAGTTGTGGCATTTTGTGATAACTGAGGGCAGCTTGCCTTCTCTCAAGTTGCTTATTTGAGTTTCATTATCATTATTATTATTAGTTATGATTATCTGCCTATAAAAAGCATTAAAACTGTTAGTGTACTTGATCTCTGGGTACTTCTTTTTTTCTTTTAAACAAAGGCTATTTTGTTAATCAGTAATCTGGTAAGTAATCATTTTCATATCTTAATACTAATTCAGATTGGTTTATCTTAGCAAATAAGCTGTTTAGTCATTTAGCCAGCCGCAAATGTCCTTAAGGATTGAACAAATAGGATCATAATGCAATGAAAGGTTTGAACCCTTAGATGTGCTAGTTTGGCTTCATTTGGACATGGAAAATTAAAGGAAAGCATCTAAGGTAGCCTTAACTGTATAAGGAACTATGTCTCTTTTGATTCAATTAATTTTAAAAATATATTTTTTAAGTACCTAATTAGCAAAATTGTAGGGCCTTGATGTATGAAGTTAAAAAACAGTGAAAGAAGTAGTTCTTCCATCTTATACAGTACACATTCATTCGAGAAAATTTTTGAAATATAGCTAAGCACCTTGGCATTTTTACAAAATATGTACAATTTTGTAACCTGATTGTTTCACTTAAAATATTATGAATAAATTTCTATTTCATTGTATATAATCTTTGACTAAATCAAATGGCTTTACATCTACTGTGTGGTTGTACCATAACTTGCTTAACTAATTCATTCTCATTGCTACATAGTTGTTTCAAACATCTCTGCAATGAACATAGCTAAACATTTGCACATATCTGCAATTATTGCAGGAGACACAAATTCCTGAAAGTGGAATTGTTGAGTTAAAAAGTGTTTAGAATTTTTAGAAAAGGTTTCTATTACTTAGAAAAGCAGTTTGGCTATTTATCGAGATAGTATTGAAGAACTCCAGATTTGTAAATCCCTTCAGGTATATGGAAAAGTCGGAAATATTGTGCTGGTTGTTTATAGTAGACAACATTTTATCTTGCCCTCTAAATATAAAATACATTATCTTAAAGACTTTGTATGATAAGAACGATCTATATAGGCATAGAGTGAGAGCTAGAGTTTAATTCATATATACACTTCTTATGGTAGAAGTTCTGAGAAACTTTTTATTCAGAATTACTATTCTTTTTTGATATTTTCTTTGAAGACACTGTCAAATAACAGAGAAAAATGATGTGAAGCTGTAAAAGGCAGAGTATGTGTTCCATCAAAGACCTCCCCTACAGTAGTTCAGATTGAGAGAGAAAGTTTAGACAGGTGTTAATAGTATGCTTTGACTATAGTAAATCATCCTCTGTTCTCAGTAAGCATGTTAAAATAGTGGACCAGTGCTTTTGACAAGTTAATATGAATGATTTAAGTCTTTGGGTACATGAAAATAGCATTAGAAGTACAATGCCTATGGAAACTTTTTGGCAAAAAAGTATTATGAATAAGATAAAGTCTTTCAACTTGTTTCTTTATAGCTGGCAAAAGCTTTTCCTTCATCATTTCTATGTAAGCATTAAGGCAAAAAGTTTACGTTAGTATGACTACTTACTATATGGAATTAAAAATAGTTTATCACTTTCTGGAAAGCTATAGGATTTTGTTGGAAAATGTGGACCAGTATGAGAGAATAAAAACAACAAATTTGAATTTTATTTTCATTTCTATTACTGTCATTACATGATATAGAGAAAGAGAACTCATGAAAAATAAAGTGTATCATGTACATAGTGCTCTCCTAAATTTGGTGGAATAAATAAAAAACATGCTATATGGCCCTTGCCCACAGATGTTTATAGCATTGCTATTTAGTTGTTTCCAAACACTGCTGCAGCGCAACATACTTGAAGCTAAATATTTGCACATACCTGCCATTATTGGAGGGTCACAAATTCCTGGAAGTAGAATTGTTGTTATAATGCTAATAGTGTATTAATATATATATATTTGTCTTGTTCATTTATTATTTCACAGAGTAGGATGGTATTGAATAATCTGTTAATTGTTCAGTATGGGTGGTACAGCATGAAGAAAGGCTTAAAGGAAATTGAGGTTGGCCCTGTGAGTTGCGTGGGATATGAATAATCAGAGAGGAAAGAAGAGAGGGTAATAAAAATGAGAGAAATAGCATAAATGAAGCAGAGGTACACATATGAATATACTATGCAAGGAGACAATACAGAGGTCAGCCTGACAAAAGAAGACATTCCTCTGGGATGACAACAGATAGGCAAGGCCAGGCTAAATTACTAACAGCCTTGAAAGGTAGTCAAAGGCATTTAGATTTCATGTGATAGAGAATACGATGCCATTGTAGTTTTTTTTTTAATTGTAGCTTTTTTTTTCCATTGTAGATTTTTTTAAGCAGTGACTATTACTTAATGAAAATAACATTTTAGGAAAATTAATCTGTTAGTTAGCATTGTGAAAGATGAACTGAAGCAGGTTGGTGTTAGAGTTAAGAGTACCAGGTAAGAAGCAGTCTTAATAATATGTTATAGACAAACAGTATCCTGGACTAGACCAATAGCAGTGAAAATGGGAGAAAGGAATTCATTTCAAAAATAACATAGAGAAAAACAATATGATTTAGTGACTAAAGTGATGTGAAGGGTAAAGAAGTCAATATTGTAAGGTTTTCTGCTTAAGAGGTAGGAACAACACGATGCCATTAATAGAATGTCTTTTAGTTCAATGCTAAGAGCTAATTTCATTTTCTTTTTGTGTAACCCTAACTTACAGACTTATGAGAAAGAATATTACATTGGGTTTGAGAACAGTACTGTCAGGTGTCAGATATAAAACTCATCAAAATTGGCTTCAAAGAACTGAAGAGTAAAAGAAGGGAAGGGCTTCTAAGGACTCTTCTCTGGGAATAATAGAAATATCCATAAGAATTTCTTTGGAATGATAGCAATTTAGAGTCTCTAACCTTGTTTCTCACATAATTAAACTCTTCCAAAGGAGTTTAGTACTAAAAGCCAGAATGTCCAAAGTTGTTCTGAATGATAAAGATTATTCTTAGGAGCTATATCTCAAGCCATTCAATGATGGGGCAGATGTGAAGGCTGCAGTTTGAGGTGTCTTTCTTCACAAGGCAATATTTAACTCCTCTACTGGGCAAACGGCAGAGCAATTCCTGAGATGATGTCACTCAGATTGAGAAGAATTTTCTGAACCAGTCTGGTGAATGAATATTTTCAAGTCCAGATACAAGCAGTTGAACACAGCATATAGTAAGAATTTTAGTAATTATTTTCTTTTAAAGGAACCTAATAAGGATAGGCTATTAGCAAATATATAACAACTATTCTTCAATATTTTGCAGGATATTTACTCAGAAGTATTTCTTCTAAATTTAGGAGCAAAACACATACCAGAAGATGTAAACACTAACATATTGCCCAAGCCTAATCTAATCTAAGAAAAGATAACAATAAATTACTATTTTCATATATCATGCTTTATAAAGTATTTGAATGTCATTGAGGATTTTATCAGTTTTATCAGGGGGCAGGTTTCAGGCTATTCTTTGCTTTACTCAGATGGGACTTGCTCTACCAATTATGATTTAAAAAAATAGTTTTCATTGGCCTTACAACTTGCCTTCTACTAGTCTGTAAATTATAAACATTATAAAATCTGAGGCCTTATTTATTATTTTTATTGCTGAATTTAAGGTAGTTTCTAGAACACAAAAATCTATATATATTGCTAACAGTATAAGTACTGTAAGTTAAAAAAAACTTATGAAAAATCCATTTCGGTGAATAAATTGCTCCCTATTAATGAATTTGGACATAAGTACAAGTCACATTAAGATCATTGAAACTCCATCCCTGTTGCAGTTTACTAAATAGTATCCTGTCAGCTCAAAAGAGTTAGTGTCACTAACTTACTATAAATGAATAATCTAGGCACTAAGAATAAAGCCCATTAATCCTTAATACTGTTACTTTTAAAAGAAAAATGTATGTAATTTAATTTCAGGTCTTCTATGGTGCTTGAAAAGTATTAACTGTGAAGTGAATGGATATTAAAGAATTGAAATTACATTTACAAGTGGCATATAAAAAGGAGAAATCAGAAAGAAATGAAATTCAATCAGAAATGCTGTCTTTCCGTGCATCCAGAATTTCTTGCCTGTAAAGTACTAAAATGTGTATATGTTTGGAATACACACTGTTTTTGAGATACATCAAACAAAACCTGTTTCATTCTTTTACATAGGTGATAAAGGTCTTTATAACATTTTCCCTTTTATATGTTATGAAAGCAATTCTAACTATATAAAGTATGTTCTATGACTAGTAGGCTTCATAAACCTTTCAGAGCAATCTCCCTTTTCATGGTTATATTATGTAACCAAATTTTGGTCTTTTAGAAAGATGAGTCTCTTCTTATTTATATAAAAATTTTAAGGCTGTATGTAAAATACCTAAGTCTGTGATGTAGAACTTTAAACAGTCAGAAAGAAGCAGTGAATACCTAAAAGTCTAATAATACCATGAATGAGATTATACTTCATATTTCTATTCATTACATCCTTATCTTGAAACCAAGGATCAATGCTCCATAGGAAAAAGATTTTCAGGACATTACAATTGAGAAATTTTCAAAATAGTGTGTAAGAAAGAAGTGACTTAATTACTCCTAATTTTTAACAAATATAAAAATAGTGAAACTGTGATATTTTAGATAGGACAATGATACAACCAATGGTCCGTTCCAGGCTAAAAGAAGTGAATCCTCTACACGCTGTCAGATGTAACTTAAGCAAATGTTTGTATGGATTGTCCTAGAAGCTGAGGAGCAGGTGTGAATAAGAAAAAGAAGAGGAATTTTCCTACTGATTTGTATCCTTAAAAAAAAAAAAAAATACCATTAATATACCCTGACTTAGTTTCCTGGCTGCTAAAACAAATACCATACAATGGGTTGGTTTAAACAATGGGGATTTATTGGCTCATGGTTTTGAAGCTAAGAAAAAAGTCCAAATCGAGGTATCAGCAAGGTGAAGCTTTCTCCCCAAAGATAGTGGTGTTCTGGGACTGGCTCCCTGCAGCCCTTAAGTTCTTTGGCTTTTCTGTCACATGGAAATATACATACAGATGTCCTCTCCTTTCTCTTCTGGGTTCCCTCTAACTTGCAGCTTCTGACTCTTCCACATGGCTTGCTCTCTCTATATCTAAATTTCATTCTGTTTATAAAGAACTCCAGTAATCTTGATTTAAACACAGCCTGAATCAGTTGGCTACTTCTTAACTAAAATAACATCTTCAAAAGGTCCTATTCATACCCACAGGAATGGATTAAGATTAGGAGCATGTTTTTCTGGGGTACATAATTCAACCTACCACATGTCCTATTTCAATTTTTAGAAATCAAAAGTAGAATAGTTAAAATGGCTGTCCTTATCAATTTGTTTTTTCCTACATACTGTCATGTGCCTTCTTAGTTTGAGCTGATGTTTCTCCCATAGAAGTTACATAAGCAGTCCATATCCATGATAGAAGATACATAAGCAGTCCCTATCCATGACAACTTCATTCCTTCCTATATTTCACTTTTTCTCCTGTTAAGTTACACAGTCAACAAAAAGAGCCTAAAGATACTGGTTTTCAGAATCAGTAATTCATTGTTATCACATTAGTTTAATTCCTCCTGATACAAACAGGATAGCCCTAACTTATTTCTTACTTAGGGTGAAATTTCATTTAGTATCTTTCCTGTCAACCCCATCCCCCCAAACTCCCTCCACTGAAGGTGGGATACTGCTGTTATCCTTCTGCAAAATCCTTGACTAAGTAAAATATATTCTACAAATCCTTATATGGAGTAATTTACTTCTGTTTATTTTTGAAACCTGTGTTTGGGAGGTGGGGGGTGTCATCACCAAAATTTCAATCCATTACTTTAGAATTGAGAATGTAAATGAAATCACTTTACTCTCTATTCCCAGCATGTGTGTCTGTGTGTGTGTGTGTGTTTATTCATAAACAACATCCTATTGATTTCTGAGAGCCTGTTCCCCTAATCACTTAGTAAACGAACAAAAATACACATTGTTTCTGTCCTCATGGAGCCTCATGGGCTTGTTATTGGTGTTGAGTTTTCCTGGGAATCTTACATATGATTTAAATATCCTCAAAGAGTAAAGGCCCAATAAAATTGTTACTTGATCCTAATTGATCCTGTTATCTCAATCACTTTCTGATAGTAAGATAAGGGCTTAAGCAAAATAACCCCATCTTCTGAAAATACTTTCCTAATAGACTACCATCCACTACACTAGTTTTACAAAAACTAATTGCAATTCTGCAGGCTATTTAGACATTTAACTTACTAAAAAAGTGCTAATGAAACCCTGGGCAAAATTGTACCAAAGTTATTACTTTAGAATCTGAAACTGTGAAATAAAATTATCTTAGAGATACTATTTAAAAGGAAATATAGCTTTAATCTTTCTCCATGTTCTGATTTTTAAATGGAATGAAAAAAAAGCAAACAAAGCAAAACCCGGCATATTTTGATTGTTACTTATCTAAATTTTATGTTTAGTCCTCATCTAAATTGATATTAATTGATATTATAAACCTCATTTTTCAAGGTGTCATAAAAGGTGGCAACTGTTATTCTGTTTAAAATATAGGTAACTTTTAATGTCTTCTCTACGTTTGTTATTAGTGACATTGAATAAGGAATGTCATCTAATCTAAGCGCAGTTGAATATACATGTACTTAAAGTTTTTTCTATGTTCTATTTTCTCAAAGATAAATCCAAGTTTATTGCTTAATTTCAAGTTGCAAAGCAGTTTCTTAGGTTTAATATAACTAAAGATGCACAGTAAATAAAATGTGAGCTTATCCACACTTTCTCTCTATCTTCATGTAACATAGCCTCTTATCCTTAATATCTAAAACCTTAGAACCACTTGAAAAAGGTATAAACTGGAGCTAACTATATAATAACTTGCTATTATTGAGAATTCCTTTTATGGTCCAGCTTTATAAAGAATTCTGTATTTGTAAATACACTTCATATAAGATGTAACTATAGTAGACACACCTAGAAAATTTTGTGGAACACAACGCTTGTTCAAAAGGTACCATTAACAAAATAAATACTCACGAAATATTTCCAATGAATGAATGATAATGCTTTATGTATTAACATATCTGAGAGCTAAATTAATTTCTCCATAGTATAGGCGTAGCTTGTTTTATTGTACTTTACTCTATTGCACGTCACAGAGCCTGTGTATTTTTACAAATTGAAGGTTTCTGGCAATCCTGTGTCGAGCAAGTCTGTCTGCACCATTTTTCCCACAGCATGTGATCTCCTCGTGTCTCTGTGTCACATATTGGCATTTCTCTCAACATTTCAAACTTTTTCATTATTATTATATCTGTTATGGTGATCTGTGACCAGTGATTTTTGATGTTATTATTGAAATTTTTGGGGGGAACCATGAGCTGCACCCATAAAGGCATCAAACTTAATCGAACTGCTCCACTGCCTGGCTGTTCCTCTGTTTCTCTCCTTCTCCTCAAGCCTCCCTTATTCCCTAAGACTCAACAGTATTGAAATTAGGCCAATTAATAACCTTACAAAGGCTTCTGTGTGTTCAAGTGAAAGGAAGAGTCACACATCTCTCGCTTTAAATCAAAAGCTGGAAACGATTAAGCTAAGTGAGGAAGGCTTTCAAAAGCAAAGTTAGGCAGTAAACTAGGCCTCTTGTACCAATTAGCCAAGTGGTGAAGGAAAAGAAAAGTTCTTAAATGAAATCTACAATGCTACCCCAGGAAACACATGAATGAAAAGAAAGCAAAACAGCCTTATTACTGATATGGAGAAAGTTTTAGTGGTCTGGGTAGATCGAACTAGCTACAACATTCCCTTAAGTCAAAGCCTAATCCAGAGCAAGGCCCTAACTCCCCTCAATCCATTGAAGTCTGAGAGAGGTGAAGAAGCTGCAGAAGAAAAGTCTGAAGCTAGCAGTATCCATAACATAAAAGTACAAGGTAGAGCAGCAAGTGCTGATATAGAAGCTGTATCAAGTTATCCAGAAGATCTTAGCTAAGAAACAGTAAACTTCATTGTTGTCTTATTTTATGAAATTGCCACAGCCACCCCAACCTTCAGAAACTACCACTCTGGTCAGTCAGCAGCCATCAGCATTGAAACAGGACCCTCCACCAGCAAAAAGATTATGACTCGCTGACAACTCAGATGATGGATAGCATTTTTTAGCAATAAAGTATTTTTTAATTAAGGTATGTACATGTTTTGACATAATGCTATTACTTACTAGACTATAGTATAGTGTAAACATAACTTTTGTATGTACTTGATGTTTTAGTTTCCTTGGCTGCTCAAGCAAATACCATGCAATGGGTTGGCTTAAACAATGGGAATTTAATGCCTCACAGTTCTAAGGCCAAGAGAAGTCCAAATCAAGTCCAAATCAAGGCCTCATCAAGGCAATGTTTTCTTCACAAAGATGGGCATTCTGGAGCTGGCTGCCAGCTATCTTGGTCTTTGGCTTCTCTGTCACATGGCACTGCTCATGGCTGCCTCTCATGACCTATCTGTTCTCTTCCAAGTCCTCTAAATATCTTTTTATACTGCAAAATGGTTTGGGGGAAAGAATTTAGATTTGATTAATTTGAAAATTGTGGTGGAAATCAACAAACTAATTAATAAATGGTTAATGATGCTTTCAAACTAAATATTGCTGGCTGTAAATACCCAGTTTTTTGTCAGTTTTTTTTTCTTTTTTTGTATAATACATGTAGAGCAGTCCTAAAATACAAGTTAACAACAAATAGGGGAAATCTTTTATGGAGACAGAGATGATAGCCATCTCCCTGGTGTCATTTAAGAAAAAAATGCAATTTCCAAAATACATGTATTTTGATGCCTATCAATTGATAGCTGAAATTCCTCTATCAGAGAATCAGTTATTCAGGTTAAAGCTTAGTCCCATAGTAAAATGCAGACATACTTGGACCATCTTTTTGTCATGTAATATTACTGTCATAAAGTTTAGGGCAAATTTTAAGTCAATGGGAAAATAGGAGGGGACTAGGTCCTTGATGGGAAATGAGAGAAGTACCATTATGGTGGACAAAAGAGTCTGCTCAGCACCAAATTTTTTTTTTTTGTTTGTTTGTTTTTTGTTTTTTTTTTCTCTTTAGAATTCTCTAGCATAATTACAATTGGAATTCCACTTTAATAATTATTATTACCAAATATTTTAGGCTTACCCCTTCAAGAAGTAAAGGCAAGCTTTTCCATTTTCACAGCTTTGCCCAGAACTGGCCCCAAATCATTTCAAGAACCATATATAAGCTTTATTTTCTAATTATCATTTTGGGCTTGGGATGATGGAGTATGTGAAAACTCTGTGCACTTAATTTATAACATTTTTCAAGTGTATTTTCAGGTCAAAAAATAGAACTGAGAGATAATATTGTGGGAAGGTGGCAGAGTAGGAAGCTTCAGGAATCAGTTCCCTCCCCCAAAATAACTTTGAACTGGCAGAAAATATCTCAATCAAAAATTTTGAAACTTTGGAGTCTATTGAAACATTGTACAGCATCCAGGGAAGAGCTGGAGGAAGAGGCTGGTAAAATGCAGCAAATATAGGTGAATTTCACCCTCCATGCATCACTACCATCCCTTATCCTCCAACAGTATGGCAGGCAAAGTGGGGCAAGCAGCCCAGGCTCCTAGTGCAGCTTGCTGATGCCAGGGCAAACTATAAGGCCCTAGTCCTCTAAAATCCGGGGTTTTATAGTCTGATCACTGGTCACTGCCTTTGATCAACAGCTTTAGGTCATTGTGGGGCTGGCTCTGAGGGTGGCCATTGTTTCAACCCCCTAAGGCAAAAGTGGCCGAGAAGTCTTAAAGAAGCAGAACCCCTAAACCCCCACTTTTCTTTCAATAGGATATGCAGAATGTCCAGTTCTCAAAAAAAATTTTTACATAGCTTACAAGGAATTAGGAAAGTATGGCCAGAAAAAAAAATAATTTGCCAGAAACCATTCCTGAGGAAGCTAAAGTCAAAGATTTTAAATTAACTGTCTTGAATGTGTTCAATGAGCTTAAGGAATCCATGTTCAGGAACTAAAGGAAATTAGGAAAATATCTGACCAAAATAAAGAGACGGAAATTATAAAAAGGAACCAAACAAATTTGGGGGCTGCAAAGTTCAATAATTGAAATGAAAAAGTCACTAGACAGATTCATCAACAGATATGAACAGGCAGAAGAAAGGATTGACAAACTTGAAGACAAAACCGTAGAAAGTATCCAATATGAGATACGGGAAGAAGAAAATAGTGATGAGAAATGAAAAGAGCCTGAGAGAACTGTGGGTCACCATCAAATGTACCAACTTGCAAATCATTTGAGACCCAGAAGTATGAGAGAGAGAAAGGAGCAGAAAAAAGTATGTGAAGATATAATGGCCAAAAACTTCCCAGAACTGATGACAGGCATCCAGGAAGCCCAATGAACTCCTCACAGGGTAGCCTCTAAGAGATCTACACTAAGATATGTTATAGTGAAGTTGTCAAAATCCAAAGACAGAGGATATTGAAAGCAGCAAGAAAGAAATGACTTGTCATATGCAAGGGATCTCAAGGGATCCCCAATAAGATTAACAGGAGATTCCTCATCATAAACCATGGAAGCTAGAAGACAGTGGGGTGGATATTTAAAGCCCTTAAAGGAAAAACTGTCAACCAGAATTCTATATCTGGCAAAATTATCTTTCAAAAATGAAAGAGAGATTAAGACATTTATGGGTAAACAAAAACTGAAAGAGTTCATTACAAGAAGACATGCCCTATAAGATATGCTAAAGGGAATCCTTCAGGATGAAATAAAGGAACACTAAAGTAACTCAAAGCCATAAGAAGAAATAAAGAACACTGGTAAAAGTAACAACAGCATAGGTAAATATTAAGTCCTGTGTTATTGTACTTTGATTTGTAACTTTTTTCCCCTATATGACTTAACCAGCAAACATTTAAAATATGTTAATTGGCATATAATGTATAAAGATGTAATCTGAAACAGTAACAATATAAAGGCAGACAGACAATGATATACAGAAGTAGAGGATTTGTATACCACGGAAACTAGGTTGATACTAGTGGAACTTGGTGTTAATAGTTTATGATATTAATTGTAATTACAAAGGCAACCACTAATAAAATAACTTTTAAAATACAGGGAAATGCAGTGAAGTGAATGGATCCTGTAGACAGCATTTTGAGTGAACTACACCAGAAACAAAGGCAAACACTATAATGCCTCACCAGTATGGACTAACTACAATGTGTAAACTCAGAATTGAATCTTAGAGCACACCTTATCAGGGGAATGCTTATTGTAATTGTCCCTAGATTGTAAGCTCTTATAGCAGTCACATCTATTCCTGAATTGTAATGGCTGTCTCCAGGTTCTGAGATGCTGATCCCTTTGTTTATAACCTGATCGATCCCTAGAACTTTGGGTATCTGTGTGTCACCTGAAACTCAGAGCTAGAACTGGGCAGATATGAATATCAGTATTAGCACATTCAGCAACTATTAAAACAGCTGAAAAAGTGTCCAGACTTCAATTAGACATATGAATGAAGCAGATCTGCTTAGGACTAGGGCAAATCAGGCCAAAAGGTAAAGGATGATACTGACTGTGCTTTAAAATTTCAAATTCCATGTGAGACAAAGGGAAGAGATGTTTAGTTGGTACAGGATCTATATTTCCTAAACAATTTAACTCATACAGTTTGTTCAAATACCATAATTACATGGAACTTTGAATAGGAAGTGAGACCTGGTAGGTTTGTATAGGTTAATGTGAAATAGCAGCACATCCCAAAGTAATTTGGGCAGAGAATAAAAATACATATGCAGGGCCCCCCCTGAGGAGCTGGGAGAAAATGTGGAGGTCTTGGGCTTCTTCACCTGGATTGTTGCTGAGTTCTCACAAATATTGAGGGCTGGCGATTTGATATGCCAAGCCCTCTATCTCTGGACTTGCCCGTATGAGCTCATTACTGCAAAGGAGAGGCTAAACTGCTTATAATTGTGCCTAAGAGTCTCACCCTGAGTATCTCTGTTGCTCAGATGTGGCTCTCTCTCTCTGGCTAACCCAACTTGGCAGGTGAACTCTCTGCCCTCCTACCTACATGGGACCTGACTCTCAGGGGTGTAAGTCTCCCTGGCAATGCAGGATATGACTCATGAGGATGAATCTGGACCCAACATCATGGGATTGAGAACATTTTCTTGACCAAAAAGGGGATGCGAAATGAATGAAACAAAATAAAGTTTTAGTGGCTGAGAGATTCCAAATGGAGTCAAGAGGTCACTCTGGTGGGCATTATTATGCACTATGTAGATAACCCATTTTAGGTTTTAATGCACTGAAATAGCTAGAAGTAAATGACTGAAACTATCAAACTCCAACTCAGTAGCCTTGACTCTTTAAGACAATTGTATAGCAATGTAGCTTACAAAGGGTGAAAGTGTGATTGTGAAAGCCTTGTGAATCACACTCCCTTTATCCAGTGTGGATGGATGAGTAGAAAAATGAGGACAAAAACTAAATGAAAAATAGGGTGGTTCAGAGGCCATAGGAGGGCATGGCTTGGAAAAGGGACCCAATTGCAAGTCCCAGAGACCATATGCCAGTACCAAGGACTTGCGGGTCAGCAGCAGAGACAAACTTTGATGAGACTGAACTGAAGGATTAGACTATTGCAACAGATTTAAGTCTCCAGGAACACCTGAGAGATTTGATTATTAAAGCCACCCTCCCCCCCCAACCACTCAGATACATACCCCATATTCAGGGTGGGCAGCACCAACTACACACTCAAACTTGGTGCACCAATTGGACCCCCACAAGACTCAGACCCCCACTCACCACAAAGACAAAGTTGGGGAGAACTGGCTTGAGGGGAATAGGTGACTCACAGATGCCACCTGCTGGTTAGATAGAGAAAGTGTACACCAAGCTGTAGATGTGACACATTAGAGATAATGTTTGAATCAGTCTACATATCCTAAAAGAACTCTATCAAGTTAAGCAAATGCCAAGAGGCCAAAAACAACAAGAAAATTTTAAAGCATATGATAAAAAACAGATGATATGTATAACCCAAACACCCAAATCAAAAGATTAGAGGAGAAACAGTACTTGGAGCAATTAATCAAAGATCTAAAGACAGACAATGAGAGCATGGCACAGGATATAAAGGACATGAAGAAGACCCTAGAAGAGCATAAAGAAGAAATTGCAATAGTAAGTAAAAAAAAAAATAGATGATCTTATGGAAATAAAAGAAACTGTTCACCAAATTAAAAGGATTCTGGATACTCATAGTACAAGACTAGAGGAAGCTGAACAGCGAATCAGTGACCTCAAGGATGACAGAATGGAAAATCAAAGAACAAAAGGAAGAATGGAGAAAAAAATTGAAAAAATTGAAATGGACCTCAGGGATAGGATAGATAATATAAAATGTCCAAATACAAGAGTCATTGAAGGGGAAGAGAAGGGTAAAGGTCTAGGAAGACTATTCAAAAAAATTGTTGGGGAAAACTTCCCAAACCTTCTACACAACATAAATACACAAAGCATAAATGCCCAGCAAACTCCAAAAAGTGAACATCCAAATAAACCCACTCCGAGACATATTCTGATCAGATTGTCAAATATTGAAGAGAAGGAGCAAGCTCTGAAAGCAGCAAGAGAAAAGCAATTCATCACTTACAAAGGAAACAGCATAAAACTAAGTAGTGACTACTCAGCAGCCACCATGGAGGTGAGAAGGCAGTGTATATTTTAAATTCTGAGAGAGAAAAATTGCCAGCCAAGAATTCTTTATCCAGCAAACTTCTACTTCAAATTTGTTGGAGAGCTTAAATTTTTCACAGAAAAACAAGTGCTGAGAGAATTTGCTAACTGGAGACCTGACCTACTTGAGATACTAAAGGGAGCCCTACTGACAGAGAAACAAAGAAAGGAGAGAGAGAGATGGAGAATGGTTCAGTACTAAAGATACTCAGTATGGGTGTGTTAAAAGACATTAACAGAGAGAGGGAAAAAAATAGATCTGACAAATGTAAACCAAAGGATAGGATGGCTGGGTCAAGAAATGCCTTCACAATAATAACGTTGAATGTAAATGGATTAAACTCCCCAATTAAAAGATATAGATTGGCAGAATACATCAAAAAATATGAACCATCAATATGTTGCATGCAAGAGACTCATTGTAGACAGAGGGACACAAAGAAATTGAAAGTGAAAGGATGGAAAAAATATTTCATGCAAGCTACAGCCAAAAGAAAGCAGGAGTAGCAATATTAATCTCAGATAAAACAGACTTTAAATGCAAGGATGTTGAGAGACAAAGGCCACTACATACTAATAAAGGGGGCAATTCAACAAGAAGAGATAACAATCACAAATGTTTATGTACCCAATCAAGGTGCCAGAAATACATGAGACAAACACTGGCAAAACTAAAGGAAGCAACTGATATTTCCACAATAATTGTGGGAGACTTCAACACATCACTCTGTCCTATAGGTAGATCAACCAGACAGAAGACCAATAAGGAAATTGAAAATCTAAAGAATCTGATAAATGAATTTGATTTAACAGACATATATAGAACATTACATCCCAAATCACCAGGATACACATTCTTCTCTAGTGCTCACAGAATGTTCTCCAGAATAGATCATATGCTGGAACATAAAACAAGCCTCAGTAAATTTTTTTAAAAAATTGAAATTATTCAAAGCACATCCTCTGACCACAATGGAATACAATTAGAAGTCAATAACCATCAGAGACTTAGAAAATTCACAAATATCTGGATGTTAAACAACACACTCATAAACAATCAGTGAGTTAAAGAAAAAATAGCAAGAGAAATTGCTAAATATATAGAGATGAATGAAAATGAGAACACAAGATATCAAAGCCTACGGGATGCAGCAAAAGCAGTACTGAGGGGAGATTTATAGCATTAAACATATACAACGAAAAGGAAGAAGGAGCTAAAATCAAAGAACTAATGGATCAACTGAAGAAGCTAGAAAATGAACAGCAAACCAATCCTAAACCAAGTAGAAGAAAAGAAATAACAAGGAATAAAGCAGAAATAAATGACAGAGAGAACAAAAAAATAGAGAGGATAAATAACACCAAAAGTTGGTTCTTTGAGAAGATCAACCAGATTGACGAGCCCCTAGCTAGACTGACAAAATCAAAAAAGAGAGAAGACCCATATAAACAAAATAATGAATGAGAAAGGTGACATTACTGTGGATCCCAAAGAAATTTTAAAAATTATGAGGATACTATGAACAACTGTATGGCAACAAACTGGATAATGTAGAGGAAATGGACAATTTTCTGGAAACATATGAACAACCTAGACTGACCAGAGAAGAAATAGAAGACTTTAACGAACCAATCACAAGCAAAGAGATCCAGTCAGTCATCAAAAAATTTAAAAATGCCCAGGGCCAGATGGCTTTAAGGGGAATGCTACCAAACTTTCAAAAAAGGACTGACATCAATCTTACTTAAACTCTTTCAAAACATCGAAGAAAATGGAATACTACCTAACACATTTTATGATGCTAACATCAATCTAATACCAAAACCAGGCAAAGATGCTACAAAAAAAGGAAAACTACAGGCCAATCTTTACAGAATGCAAAAATTCTCAACAAAATACTTGCAAATCAAATCCAAAGACACATTTAAAAAATCATACACCATGACTAAGTGGGGTTCATTCCAGGCATGCAAGGATGGTTCAACATAAGAAAATCAATCAGTGTATTACAACACATTAGCAAATCAAAAGAGAAAAATCAAATGATCATTTCAATAGATGCTGAAAAAGCATTTGACAAAATCCAACATCCCATTTGATAAAAACACTTCAAAAGATAGGAATTGAAAGAAAATTCCTCAATATGATAAAGAGCATATATGACAAACCCTCAGCCAGCATAGTACTTAATAGTGAGAGACTGAAAGCCTTCCAACTAAAATCAGGAATGAGACAAGGATGCCCGCTGTCACCACTGTTATTCAACATTGTGCTGGAAGTGCTAGCCAGAGCAATCCGGCAAGACAAAGAAATAAAAGGCATCCAAATTGGAAAAGAAGAAGTAAAACTGTCATTGTTTGCAGATGATGTGATCTTATATCTAGAAAACCCTGAGAAATCGACGATACAGCTACTTGAGCTAATAAACAAATTTAGCAAAGTAGCGGGATACAAGGTTAATGCACATAAGTCAGTAATGTTTCTATATGCTAGAAATGAACAAACTGAAGAGACACTCAAGAAAAAGATACCATTTTCAATAGCAACTAAAAAAATCAAGTACCTAGGAATAAACTTAACCAAAGATGTAAAAGACCTATACAAAGAAAACTACATAACTCTACTAAAAGAAATAGAAGGGACCTTAAAAGATGGAAAAATATTCCATGTTCATGGATAGGAAGACTAAATGTCATTAAGACGTCAATTCTACCCAAACTCATCTACAGATTCAATGCAATCCCAATCAAAATTCCAACAACCTACTTTGCAGACTTGGAAAAGATAGTTATCAAATTTATTTGGAAAGAGAAGATGCCTCAAATTGCTAAAAACACTCTAAAAAAGAAAAACAAATTGGGAGGACTTACACTCCCTGACTTTGAAGCTTATAAAAGCCACAGTAGTCAAAACAGCATGGTACTGGCACAGAGATAGACATATTGATCAATGGAATCGAATTGAGAATTTGGAGATAGACCCCCAGATCTACAGCCAACTGATCTTTGATAAGGCCCCCAAAGCCACTGAACTGGGACACAACAGTCTTTTCAACAAATGGAGCTGGGAGAGTTGGATATCTATATCCAAAAGAATGAAAAGGGTCCCCTACCTCACAGCCTACACAAAAATTAACTCAAAGTGGATCAAAGACCTCAATATAAAAGACAGTACCATTAAACTCCTAGAAGATAATGTAGGGAAACATCTTCAAGACCTTGTATTAGGCGGCCATTTCCTAGACTTTATACCCAAAGCACAAGCAACAAAAGAAAAAATAGATAAATGGGAACTCCTCAACCTTAGAAGTTTCTGTACCTCAAAGGAATTTGTCAAAAAGGTGAAGAGGCAGCCAACTCAATGGGAAAAAAATTTTGGAAACCATGTATCTGACAAAAGACTGATATCTTGCATATATAAAGAAATCCTACAACTTAATGACAATAGTACAGAGAGCTCAGTTATAAGATGGGCAAAAGATATGAAAAGACAGTTCTCTGAAGAGGAAATACAAATGGCAAAGAAGCACTTGAAAAAATGTTCGTCTTCACTAGCTATTAGAGGGATGCAAATTAAGACCACAATGAGATACCATCTCACACCAATTAGAACGGCTGCCATTAAACAAACAGGAAACTACAAATGCTGGAAAGGATTTGGAGAAATTGGAACTCTTATTCATTACGGGTGGGACTGTATAATGGTTCAGCCACTCTGGAAGTCAGTCTGGCAGTTCCTTAGAAAACTAGATATACAGTTACCCTTCGATCCAGCAATTGCACTTCTCGGTATATACCCGGAAGATCTGAAAGCAGTGACATGAACAGATATCTGCATGCCAATGTTCATAGCAGCATTATTCACAATTGCCAAAAGATGGAAACAAGCCAAATGTCCTTCAACAGGATAAATAAATGTGGTATATACACATGATGGAATACTAAGTGGCAGTAAGAAGGAACGATGTGAAACATATAACAACATGGATGAACCTTGAAGACATGATGCTGAGCAAAATAAACCCGGCACAAAAAGAGAAATATTATATGCTACCACTAATGTGAACATTGAAAAATGTAATATAAATGGTTTACAATGCAGAATGTAGGGGAACTAGTGATAGCAATTAAGGAAGGGGAAACAATAACCCAATAAGAATAGATAAGCTATTGTGGGTAAATTTAATGTTCTGGGAATGCCCAGGACTGACTATGGTCTGTTAATTTCTGATGGAAGGAAATTCACAGAAATGTTACTATATTAGGTTATTTTCTTGGCGTAAAGTAGGAATATGTTGGAAGTAGTTATTTTAGGTTAGTTGTCTTTTTCTTACTCCCTTGTTATGGTTTGTTTGAAATATTTTTTATTGTGTTTTTTTTACTTTTTTGATATAGTTAATAGTTAATTTTTTTTTAATTTTTTTAAAAATGAAAAAAATATGCAGAGCCCCCCTGAGGAGCTGGTGGAGAATGCAGGGTGTTGGGCTTCCCCACCTCGATGGTTGCTGATGTGCTCATGGACATAGGGGTTGGGGGTTTGATGGGCTGAGCCCTCTACCATGGGACCTCCCCTTGGGAAGACTGTTGCTGCAAAGGAGAGGCTAGGCCTGCCTATAATTGTGCCTAAGTGTCTCCTCCTGAATGCCTCTTTGTTGTTCAGGTGGCCCTCTCTCTCTAACTAAGCCAACTTGGAAGGTGAAATCACTGCCCTCCCCCCAACGTGGGATCTGACACCCAGGAGAGTAAATCTCCCTGGCAACATGGAATATGACTCCCAGGGAGGAATCTAGACCCAGCATCATGGGATGGAGCATCTTCTTGACCAAAAGGGGGATGTGAAAGAAAATGAAATAAGCTTCAGTGACAGAGAGATTCCAAAAGGAGCCAAGTGGTCACTCTGCTGGGCACTCTTACGCACAATATAGACAACCCTTTTTAGATTCTAATGAATTGGAATAGCTAGCATTAAATACCTGAAATATCAAACTACAACCCAGTAGCCTTGAATCTTGAAGATGATTGTATAAAAATGTAGCTTATGAGGGGTGACAATGTGATTGGGAAAGCCATATGGACCACACTCCCCTTTGTCCAGTGTCTGGATGGATGAGTAGAAAAATGGGGGCAAAAAAAAAAAAAGGCATCCAAGTGTTCTTTTTTACTTTAATTGTTCTTTTTCACTTTATTCTTATTATTTTTGTGTGTGTGGTAATGAAAATGTTTAAAAATTAATTTTGGTGATGAACTCATAACTATATAATGGTACTATGAACAATTGAATGTACTCTTTGTATGACTGCGTGGTATGTGCATATATCTCAATAAAATTGAACTTTTAAAAAAAGGTGAAGAGGCAGCCAACTCAATGGGAAAAATATTTTGGAAACCATGTATCTGACAAATGACTGATATCTTGTATATATAAAGAAATCCTACAACTCAATGACAATAGCACATACAGCTCAATTATAAAATGGGCAAAAGATATGAAAAGACAGTTCTCTGAAGAGGAAAAACAAACGGCCAAGAAACACATGAAAAAATGTTCATCTTCACTAGCTATTAGAGAGCTCCCTTGTTATGGTTTGTTTAAAATGGTTTTTTATTGTATGTTTTTATATATATATATAGTTAATAGTTAATTTTTTAAAAAGTTAATTTAAAAAAAAGAATAGGCTGGGAGGGGGGATGATTTGGGTGTTCTTTTTTACTTTTATTTTTTATTCTTATTTTTAATTTTACTGATATAAGGAAAATATTCAAAAAATACATTGGAGTGATGAATACTCAACCATATGATGGTACTGTGAACAGTTGATTGTACACCGAGGATGATTATATGATATGTGAATATATCTCAATAAAACTGAATTTTAAAAATATAGGGAAAAAAAGAGAATCAAAATGGTATGCTACAAAAGAACAATGAAAAAAAGGCAATAATGGTGTAATTGAGTAACAAAAAACATACAAGACATACAGAAAACTAGTAGCTAAACAGAAGAAGTAAATTCTTCCTTCTTAATTACGACCTTAAATGTCAATGAGTTAAATTTCCCTATTAAAAGTTAGAGATTAGTATGGTGGTTGAAAAAAGCATGATCCATCTCTATGCTGTCTACAAGAGACTCACTTTAGGTACAAAGACACAAAAAGGTTGAAAGTAAAAGGATGGAAAAGATACTCCATGCAAACAGTAATCGGAAGAGACCAGGAGCAGTTATATTATTGCCAGATAAAATAAAGTTTACATCAAAAAAAGATTACAATAGAGAAAGAAGGATATTATATATCGATAAAAGGTTCAATCAAGCAAAAAGATATAATGACTATAAACATATATGCACCTCACAACAAAACTCCAAAATATATGAAGAAAAAATTGACAGAATTGAAGGAAGAAATACATAGTTCTACCATAGTTATTAGAGACATCACTACCCCACTTTCAGTAACTGATAGAAGAGCAATAAGGAAATGGAGGACTTGAGCAAGACTATTAACCAGTTAGAGTTAGACCTAATGAAAATATATAGAACACTCCACCTAACAACTGCAGAATACACATTCTTCTCAGGTGCATGTGGAACATTTTCCAGGATATACCGTGTGTTAGGCCACAACTCAAATCTTAATAAATTTTTTTTAAAATTGAAATCATGCAAAATATCTTCTTAGAATGCAACAGAATAAAGCTAGAAATCAGTAATAGAAAGAAAAATGGAAAAATTTTAAATATGTGGAAATTAAACAACATACTATTAAACAATCCAAGAGTCAAAGAAGAAATCACAAGGGAAATTAGGAAATATGAGACAACTGAAAATGAAAATACAACCTGCCAAAACTTATGAGATGCAAGAAAGACAGTGCTAAGAAGGAAATTTATAGTTCTAAATGCCTACATTTAAAAGGAAGGAAGATCATAAACCAATGACCTAACTTCACACCTTAAGAAAATAGAACAAGAAGAGCAAAAAAAAACCCAAAGTTAGTTAGAAGGAAGGATATGGGAAAAGATTAGAGCTGCAATAACTGAAATAAAGAATAGAAAAACATTAGAAAGAATCAACAAAACCGAAAGGTGGTTTTTTGAAAATATCAGTGAAATCAACAGATCTTTGGCCAGATTGACAAAGAAAAAGAGAGGACAAAAATATCTAAAATGAGGATGAAAGTGAGGACATTACTTACCAAACTTACAAAAACAAAAAGGATTATAAGAAGATACTATGAACAATTATATGCTAACAAATTTGAAAACCTGGATGAAATGGACAAAGTTCTTGAAACATGAAAATTACCTAATCTGATGCAAGAAAAATTAGAAAATCTAAACAGACCTATAACAAAGTAAGTAGATTAAATCAGTTATTATAAACCTCCCAACAAGGAGAAGTCCTGTGCTGGATGGTTTCACTGCTGAATTCTACTAAACATTTAAAGACGCTTTAACATCAATCCTTCTCAAGCCCTTCCAGAAAATAGAAGAGGAGAGATTACTTCCTAACTCATTCTATGAGGCCAGCATTACCCTGATACTAAAGCCAGATAAAAACAGCACAAGAAAAGAAAGTTACAGACCAATATCCCTTATGAATATAGATACAAAAATCCTCAAGAAAATACTAGCAAACGAAATCCAACAGTATATTGAAGGATTATACACCATGACCAGGTGGGATTTATTCCAGGAATGCAAAGATAGTTCAACAGAAGAAAATCAATTTATTTGATATACCACATTAATAGAATGAAAGGGGAAAACCACATGATCATCTTAATCGACGCAGAAAAGGCATTTGACAAAATCCAACATCCTTTCATGATAAAAAACACTCAGAATTAGGGATAGAAAGGAACTTTCATAACATGATAAAGTGCCTTTATGAAAAATCCACAGCAAATATCATACTCAATGGTGAAAGATTGAAAGCTTTCCCCCTGTGATCAAACAAGGTAAGGATGCCTGCTGTCGCCACTTTGTACTGGAAGTTCTAGCCAGAGCAGTCAGGCAAGAGAAAGAAAAAAAAAAAAAAGGCATCCACATTGGCAATAAAGAAGTAAAACTTTCCCTACTTTCAGATGGCATGCATTTTATATATAGAAAATCCCCCCAAAAAAGGAAACAAGAAAGCAATTAGAACTAATAAACAGATTCAGCAAAGTTGCAGGATCCAAGATAAACATGCAGAAGTCATTGGATTTCTATACACCAGTAATAAAAATGAAAAGGAAATCAGGAATACAATTCCATTTACAATAACATCTAAAAGAAAATACCTGGGAATAAATTTAACCAAGGAGAAGGAAGACTTGTATACTGAAAACTAAAAAACATTACCGAAAGAAGTTAAACAAGACCTAAATAAGTGGAACGATATCCTGTGTTCATAGTTTGGAAGACTTCGTATTGCTAAGATGTCAATATTGCATGGTTCAGATGTGAATATTCTTCTTTTCTCAGCTTCATTCTTTTTTTCATTTAATATTCCCTTATTTATGGGTATATACATGTATGTTCTTTAGTATGTATATTCTTTTATAAGCGTGTATATCTGAGCATGTTTATGTGCATTTTTAGTGGCTTTTCTGCCCTGTCTGGTAGAGGGATGATTATTAGCCATCTCTCTTAGATTTCTTAGTTCTTTCTCCTTGAAAAAAAAAAAAAGTAAGCATATTTCATAGGGTGACTTCATTGCCTAAATAGTAGGAATGCTTTTTCTGGAGAGAAAAGTATCTCTGGTCAATAAGAGTTCTTCTAGTTTCACACTGACAAATACAAATATTATTTTCAAAGGTGGAATTGATATAGAGATTTTTACTTTGGTAAAATTCAATTGATTAATGAAGAATTTGTCCTGTTTTCACTTCTTTCTATTAAGATGTCCCTTTGTCAATATGAGTAATTCAGGCCAACAAAATTTCAGACATAAGCCTTAAAAACTGTAAGCAACATAGCATGTTAGAAAGATCAGGAACTTCGTAGGTAGTCCTAGAAACACATCCCAGCTCCAAAACTCACTAGCTTATGGCTTTAATCAAATTACTCTCTATATCCTTTAGTTTTGTCATCTGATGATAATATCTACTTCATAGAGTTATAATAAAAATTAAATATATGAATAAATTACTTCTCATAGTTCCTGGCACATAGTCTGTACTCATTAACTATTACTTGCCTTTCAAAATATACCACAATAGTCATTAAGAGGAAAAAGGGAGGTACACCAAATAGGAAAATTAATATATAACTTATGGCTATCCACTGATGGAAAATTATGCATTCCATTACAGTATATACATATGTATAATACAGTTACATGGAAAACATGAAAATAATATTGTTTTGACTGAGGATAGAAAATATCTAAAATATAGCTGTAAGTATTTTTTTCAAATTTATATAGAGATTGTTTTATGGCAAACAATAGATTGTAACTATTATTTCCTAATTGTGTATAATGTCATGGATTGCTGTCTAATAATGTGTTATTTCTAAAATAGTAGATGAAATACACCAGCCAACACTTTCTCAATTTAATTTAAGAACTTGAAGCTATTAAAACAATTCATTGAGCTATAATCTGAAATCGGTAGGTTTCTGGTAATGAAGCTATTAAAACAATTCATTGAGCTATAACCTGAAATTGGTAGGTCTCTGGTAATTCAAACCCTAGTGGAAATAGCTCTGAAGTAAAAACAAGGAAACCAGGCCTAGATTTGTCACTGGCTTACCGCAGAACCTTGCATAAATGTTTACTACTATGCATCAGTTTCTTGATATTTAAAATGGAGAAATCCTAATCCTATCCTAGCCTTATTTCATGAAGCACTTGGAGAAAATATCATAAATAATATTTAAAGCAATTGGAACCTATTTTAGGAAGCTACATAATTTTTTCAAGGATATTGATTGATTTGGACAGTAAAAAACAGCCTGCAGGCAAATCCTGCATAGTACTCCAACAGACATACACACCTAACTTCCTGTTGGCACATCCCACGTTTGGCAGGTGTACTCCATTCCTTACAGAGGGAATAGGTGCTTCATTGTGTTTCATAAGTCAGTAGGCTTTTGCAAAACTGGAAATTGACATTTTTCTCATTGCTGAGGTCAAATTTCCATAAATCATTCAACCTGGATAAACTGAGAATGTGGTTGATCTAGCAATTGTTGAAATATAGTAGAGACATTGCAAAATATGATATTTTAGTATTTCCTCCTAACTTCTTACCTTACCAAGATGTAAAAGTTCTAAATGGAAAGATGTCCTAATGTATTTTTTTAAAAAGAATAAAGATGAGTCTATCTGTAAAGGAATCGCCAAAAGAATACAGTTTGATTTCAGTAACTCAGGATTCAATTGATTCTGAATAGAGCTTATCTTTACATTATAAGGAAGTTTTTAAATAGTTAATAGCTTAAATTATATTGTGGGGAAGGGATATAATTAACCAACTTAATATTTTCAGGCTTTAAAAACACTATATGCAGAGAAATGCTATTAATGACTCTTCAAGACTTTACTAGGAGCTATTTGTTAACAGTTGATTGAAGATACTTTTCAGATTTTAACAGTAAACTCCAGTTCCCTTAAGAGTATTCTGTGTTTCATACTGTAGTTCTCTAATTCATTGAGTGCTATTTTTCTTCCTCCTCACTAATTCTTAAATTAGTAAAACTTTGATTTTAAGGATTTATGTAGTCCTATGAAGCATAATATTCAGAGCACTAGTTTTTATCAAGTCTGACTAAGATGGAATAATTTGTGAATACAATGAATTTTCCAGTGAATCTTCTAGTTACTTCAGATATTTGTACCACTATTACAAAGATGTTTTACAGGTTGTATAATATTTGTCTATAAATTATAGTTGAGAAATTTATAGAACTAAACTTAAGCAAGATTCATCTTTTTATTTTACAATAATTATATTTCTCAAAGAAAAGATTTTTGATGCACTGAATTATTTTGTTTCAAATTCCTTCTTTCTGTTAATGGAACTCTTGATATATGCAGAATCATCCAATAAACATGAACTGGTTTTCAGTGTTGTATGCAGTGATAAGTCCATTCCTTACTGATATTCTCAAGCAGTGTAAACCAGTGTATATGACACTAAGAAAACCCTTATTTTTTCAGGGTCTAACTCGTTGCTGTGTTTATTTGCAAAGGACCCTCATGCATGGATTCATATAAATTGAGGCTAACTATGAGAGCAGACTAGACTATGTCATTCAACAGTGCTTGAGAAGGGAAAATTCTGGAATGGAAGCTGCTGGACATGATTTTCACTTATAAGGAATATATCAAAGATTTTAGGTTGAGGCTTCAGGCCTTTAGTAGAGAAAATTAAAAAAAAAAAAATCTGTGGTCTGAGTCCATCATCTTTTGTCAAACAAAACACGTTGATTTACATGAACATGATCTCCCTCCCATAGAGTAGCCTAAGAAAGCTGCAGAATGGGCTTTTGAACTTTTGTCTATATTTTCAGTTTATTTGATGATTTTTAATCACTAAAAAAATTACTTTTCTTCAACTAAAAAGCCTTAAAGGATGTGAACAATTCCTAGCTTATTTCTAGAACTCAGGAACAGAAGTTTCTTTTTTATTGTAGTGCAGAAAGTCTGGTTTTATTACTGTCAAATCATTTGTATATATTTAAATTTTCTGCATGCTACTGTGACATGAAGTTTTTTCCACCTAACTCCTGGCTTTATTTTCATCAGATGACTCTGAAAAATAAATAAATTTAATGCATAAGAGTTGTACAGTATACCAACCAGTGTCTCACTTATTTAGCTAAGTAACAGGTGTAAGATTGCTAGTACTTCTTTGTTGAAATATGTGCTACTCTTAGGTAAAAATCACTTTGAAACTGCTCCACATTTATTTTGCTATTCTAACTTTTACATATTTCATGTAGCATCTAATGCTGACATAATCTGAGGATCTGGGTTAAAGTTTTTTGTTGTTGATTTTTAACCTCAAGTACTTGGCACACTGCACCAGTTTCTCTCCCTTATAGTAAAGCTTTATTTCTTAACATGACTACCAGGACTGCTTGGTCACTGGCAAATACTGTCCTTTTTGATCCAAAACATTCCAAACAATAATCATACTTTTTATTTTCTTTTTTCACTCCCACTCCGTCCTTACCCCCAACTTAGGTTGGAAAGGCTGGTGGACGTCCTGAGGAAGAAGGTTGGAACAGGAACCATTAGGACAGTGATCTGACTGAAAAAAAAACGATAATCTGGGGAAGCAATCACATCTGGTGACCAGGCTGCTTCATTCAACACTGTGTAAACACTAAAGCCTTAACTTAGCAAACAGTTGTTAGAAGTGGGACACTCCAACCACATTCCATGCTGAGATAAAATCAAATCACAAATGTTTAACCACTTTGCTGCTGACTCGAGTTATTTATCCAAATGTATTAGCTACAGACTTTTACCATTCGGTGGCTATAAGATTGTAGCTTATTTTGTAACTATTTTATATATCAATGTATTTTAATATAACTTTTTACTGAAACAGCATTATAGAAACATAGTCAACTTGGTCAGCAGCATATCTTCACATATGGCCCTTTTGGAATTAAAATGCAGCAAAGTAAATATTGTCAAAACCTTGACCCACTGTGTTGGGTCAAAACTTCAAATAAATGCATATTTCAATATAAAGTATATTATTTCTTAACTGATGAGAGGAGCTTAGACATAAGAGTTTATAATCTTCCTTCAGTGCACACCTGTAATCTTTGTTAGTATTAAAGAATACTAAGTATAGATACCAAGAATTAAATGTTTAATTTGCTTTAATAAGAGTTTGTTAACATAAATTACATTCATCAAGACATGATTTTTGTTTCAATGTAAGTAATGGAGAATGTTTTCAATAAAAACAGGAGATTGTTAAAATGTACTTACAAATTATATTGTCAGTATTTTTTAGTGTTTTGCCAAGATAATTATCTCACTTCTATGTAAGCTGTCAAAATTGCCAAATCTCTGTATATTAGTTGGTACAGTTTTTTGCCTGAAAATCAGCATGTGTCAACATGCCTCTATCCTAAAAGACAAAAGGCTATCAAACCTGATAAGCATTCTTTTTTTAATTTATTTTTTTATTGTGGTCTGATAATCATTCTTTTTTATTATCATTATTTAGATTATCATTTCAATTTTGTGGTGGAAGAGGGGTATCCAAATGTGATATACAAATGAAATTATAATGTAAAATATAAGGACTTTGAAAAAAGTGAACCAGCAACTTGTTTCAAGTTACCTACTTTTTCTTTGATTTAAGAAATAACTAAAAAGTTACCACATAACAGTCACTTCTAATCAAATGAAGTTATGAATAAAAACTGAGATTTTATGTACTGGCTTACAGGAAATATATCTTCATTTTTTTTAAGAGTGAATAAATGAGAGGCCAATAGCAAATGACTGTGCCTGGAACAGAATGAAATACATGGGTAGAGATTGAATCAGTGAAAATGTAGGCAAGTGAAAAACTTTCCAAGTCCATACATTTTTTAAATTCATCATTAAGATTGAAGTTTGGAATAAATTATTGCTTCATTGTTTCTCATACTGTTGGAGACTATCTGAATTGTTTTTTACTCTGCAGAAAAATCTAAAGTGCTTTCTCATAGACAACAAAAGAATCATAATGATAATAAGCCCTATTTCTTCCTTTTTAAATCTGTATCCATTATTTAGAACCATCCCATGAGTTCAAATTTAGAATTTACTCATGTTGCCTTCTTTTCATGATTTTATAAACTATGAGAATTTGAAAGTAAATTAAGGGACAACAGGGGTTAAATATGAACTACCTGGATTTGCTCTACAGTTCTAAAAAGAATTACAGTCTCTTATAGACCAGTGATAAGATACTTCCCCCTCAGTATATAAATAGAAGAAATTTTTAGTAATTTGGTCAAGCATGCAGTCTTTGTCTCTTGGCTCTAATTGAGTAGCGCCCTACATTTAAGAGCAGTGCCTTTTAAAAACCATCTAAAAGGTACAGGTATGTAAAGAAAAGAAATTTTTTTCACAAAATTTGGAAGACTAGTCCATTCCTGAATACCCCTTAAAAACTCTCAAGTAAACGACTTTTCAACGTAGTCCTGAAGAACACACAGTTCTCTTGAGTTTTGCTAGGAGTAATGGAATACAAAAAGTATAATGGAAAAACATTTTGCAATTTTCAAGCATCTTTTTCTAAAGATCAATTCCTATACTCAAGATCCAGAAGAACTTTTTCAGTAAGTTAAAATCACTAAACAATTCTAACATGTACTAGAATTCAATGTACATAATCTGCCAAAAATATCACATACCCTTGAAAGTGAGTTGTCTATAAAATTACAAATGCAAAGTATTACAGTCCACTATTAACATTAATTGATCCATTGTACTTTAAAATGTCCACCAACAAGGCTTCAGAATAGTCTTTACTTTTTTGTATGAAGGAATAACCTTGCTTTCTGAAGATTATTCTCTGCCGTTTCAATAATACATCTTCAAAAGTATTCCACACTGCTCAGATGTTAACTTGGGTTTGCTTCAAATTTCAAGTCTAATTCCTATCATAACATGAGAATCCACTTCTCCATGTAAAAATAAGTAGTTCTGAGTAAAAGCAGAAAAAATAATACTAACATTTGTAGCATGTTATTTACAAAGTCCTTTCACATGTATTTTTTTTCATTCAATCCTATCAACAACCATATAATAATAATAAATGTTACATATATCAACCATATAATAATGATAATTTTAGTATTGTTGTTGATAGTAGTCCATTTTACAGATGGGAAAATAGACCCAGATAGGCTAACTTGCTAAGAACTAGCTAAGAATTACAACTGAGTTCTTTTTTTTTTTTTTTTTTTTAATTGGGCTCAGACCAGGAGTCCTTGGGTCTTGAGGTCCTCTGTGTATTTGTCAATTTTCTTCACATTCTTCTCGGCCTGTTTCCATAGCCTCATGAGCTGCATCTTCTTTCTGTAACAGATCTTGGGATTCTTCTTCCTATTCTGCTTTAGGGTACCTGTCACGGCCTGGTACTTCAAGCCAACCTCTTGAGACAGGTGCCCCAGGTAAGCAAATGTGTGGGCTTCAGACGTACAACCTTGAGGGTAGCAGGAACCACCGTCCACTTTTTCTTGCTATAGTGGGGCAGGATACGATCAGGCACCTTGAAGTGGTCCAGGACGGCCTGGCCATGCTTGGTCTTGTGGGGCAGCATCCACCAAAAGATGTGGCTGCAGACCCAGGAGTGGTAGGGGCCATGGGACCAGGTGGCATTCATGTGCTTGTAGAGTAAGGCCAGGTACTTGAGCTTATTTCTGTAGAAGTTGCCAGAAATGTTGATGCCCTTGCAGCACACCACCACCTCCTTCCAGCCCAGAAGTACCTGTTTGGCCATGATGGCCATCCTTTGGCAGTCACCTGGGAAAGCACAACTGAGGTTTTATGACCAAATCCCATGCAACCATAGATTTCCAAACCTTTCCATAAGAAAAAAAAAAGCAAAGATTTTAACTCTTGTAATTTTTGCTATTATTGCACCATTTCTTTTGTATGCATACATATGAATTCTCTAACAATCAAAATAGTATGCATTTCTTTTTTTTTTCTTGTTCTTCATTAAACTTTATTGAAATCTTTAACTTGACTTCATTTTTTTTTTTAAACATTTGGCTTTGCAACAATGGTCTAGAAACTAATAGTTACCAGAGTCTAATATATACATTCAGGAAATTGGCATAAAAGATAATATAACCAATGTTTTGCCTCAGTGAAGGAAAGTCACAACAATATATCTCCCTGTTTTCTATTTGTATGGGAAAGATTATCACGGACAATATTCGTAGAGCTAGGAATGCCTGAGCAGGGTGTGTTAATGAATAGCCAGGATCTTTTCTGACAAGGGAGCTGTTCGTTTCTTGTACGTTTCTGTACTCAAATTATCTTTGATTGAACCCCTAAGATTTATAAAGCTCAGTTTATTTTTTTTTTCTACTCTCACATATGGTTTTTTTTTTTATCTTCATTTTATTGAGATATATTCACATACCACGCAGTCATACAAAACAAATCGCACTTTCAATTGTTCACAGTACCATTACATAGTTGTACATTCATCACCTAAATCAATCCCTGACACCTTCATTAGCACACACACAAAAATAACAAGAATAATAAATAAAGTGAAAAAGAGCAATTGAAGTAAAAAAGAACACTGGGGGAGGCGGGGCAAGATGGCAGACTGGTGAGCTGTAAGTTTTAGTTACTCCTCCAGGAAAGTGGGTAAAAAGCCAGGAACTGCGTGGACTGGACACCACAGAGCAATCTGTCTTTGGGCATACTTCATACAACACTCATGAAAATGTCGAACTGCTGAGATCAGCGAAATCTGTAAGTTTTTGCGGCCAGGGGACCCGCGCCCCTCCCTGCCAGGCTCAGTCCCGTGGGAGGAGGGGCTGCCAGCTCTGGGAAGGAGAAGGGAGAACTGCAGTGGTAGCCCTTCTCGGAAACTCATTCTACTGATCCATACTCCAACCATAGATAGACTGAGACCAGACACCAGAGAATCTGAGAGCTGCCAGCCCAGCAGAGAGGAGACAGGCATAGAAAAAAAAAAATAACACGAAAAACTCCAAAATAAAAGCAGAGGATTTTTGGAGTTCTGGTGAACACAGAAAGGGGAAGGGCGGAGCTCAGGCCTTCAGGCGCATATGCAAATCCCGAAGAAAAGCTGATCTCTCTGCCCTGTGGACCTTTCCTTAATGGCCCTGGTTGCTTTGTCTATTAGCATTTCAATAACCCATTAGATCTCTGAGGAGGGCCTTTTTTTTTTTTTTTTTTTTTAATCCTTTTTTCTTTTTCTAAAACAATTACTCTAAGAAGCCCAATACAGAAAGCTTCAAAGAATTGCAATTTGGGCACGTCAAGTCAAGAGCAGAACTAAGAGAGCTCTCAGACAAAAGGCAATAATCCAGTGGCTGAGAAAATTCACTAAACACCACAACTTCCCAAGAAAAGGGGGGTGTCCGCTCACAGCCACCATCCTGGTGGACAGGAAACACTCCTGCCCATCGCCAGCCCCATAGCCCAGAGCTGCCCCAGACAACCCAGTGTGACGGAAGTGCTTCAAATAACAGGCACACACCACAAAACTGGGCGTGGACATTAGCCTTCCCTGCAACCTCAGCTGATTGTCCCAGAGCTGGGAAGGTGGAGCAGTGTGAATTAACAAAGCCCCATTCAGCCATCATTTGAGCAGACTGGGAGCCTCCCTACACAGCCCAGCAGCCCAGAACTGCCCTGGGGGGACGGCACTCACCTGTGACATAGCACAGTCATCCCTCAACAGAGGACCCGGGGTGCACAGCCTGGAAGAGGGGCCCACTTGCAAGTCTCAGGAGCCATACGCCAATACCAAAGACTTGTGGGTCAGTGGCAGAGACAAACTGTGTCAGGACTGAACTGAAGGATTAGACTATTGCAGCAGCTTTAAAACTCTAGGATCATCAGGGAGATTTGATTGTTAGGGCCACCCTCCCTGCCCGACTGCCCAGAAACACGCCCCACATACAGGGCAGGCAACACCAACTACACACGCAAGCTTGGTACACCAATTGGGCCCCACAAGACACACTCCCCCACTCACCAAAAAAGCTAAGCAGGGGAGAACTGGCTTGTGGAGAACAGGTGGCTCGTGGACGCCACCTGCTGGTTAGTTAGAGAAAGTGTACTCCACAAAGCTGTAGATCGGATAAATTAGAGATAAGGACTTCAATAGGTCTACAAACCCTAAAAGAAACCTATCAAGTTCAGCAAATGCCACAAGGCCAAAAACAACAGAAAATTATAAAGCATATGAAAAAACCAGACGATATGGATAACCTAAGCACAAGCACCCAAATCAAAAGACCAAAAGAGACACAGCACCTAGAGCAGCTACTCAAAGAACTAAAGATGAACAATGAGACCATAGTACGGGATATGAAGGAAATCAAGAAGACTCTAGAAGAGCATAAAGAAGACATTGCAAGACTAAATAAAAAAATGGATGATCTTATGGAAATTAAAGAAACTGTTGACCAAATTAAAAAGATTCTGGACACTCATAGTACAAGACTAGAGGAAGTTGAACAACAAATCAGTGACCTGGAAGATGACAGAATGGAAAATGAAAGCATAAAAGAAAGAATGGGGAAAAAAATTGAAAAAATCGAAATGGACCTCAGGGATATGATAGATAATATGAAACGTCCAAATATAAGACTCATTGGTGTTCCAGAAGGGGAAGAAAAGGGTAAAGGTCTAGGAAGAGTATTCAAAGAAATGGTTGGGGAAAACTTCCCAAATCTTCTAAACAACATAAATACACAAATCATAAATGCTCAGCGAACCCCAAATAGAATAAATCCAAATAAACCCACTCCGAGACATATACTGATCACACTCTCAAACACAGAAGAGAAGGAGCAAGTTCTGAAAGCAGCAAGAGAAAAGCAATTCACCACATACAAAGGAAACAGCATAAGACTAAGTAGTGACTACTCAGCAGCCACCATGGAGGCGAGAAGGCACTGGCACGATATATTTAAAATTCTGAGTCAGAAAAATTTCCAACCAAGAATACTTTATGCAGCAAAGCTCTCCTTCAAATTTGAGGGAGAGCTTAAATTTTTTACAGACAAACAAATGCTGAGAGAATTTGCTAACAAGAGACCTGCCCTACTGGAGATACTAAAGGGAGCCCTACAGACAGAGAAACAAAGACAGGACAGAGAGACTTGGAGAAAGGTTCAGTACTAAAGAGATTCGGTATGGGTACAATAAAGTATATTAATAGAGAGAGGGAAAAATATGGCAAACATAAACCAAAGGATAAGATGGCCAATTCAAGAAATGCCTTCACGGTTTTAACGTTGAATGTAAATGGATTAAACTCCCCAATTAAAAGATATAGATTCGCAGAATGGATCAAAAAAAATGAACCATCAATATGTTTCATACAAGAGACTCATTTTAGACACAGGGACACAAAGAAACTGAAAGTGAAAGGATGGAAAAAAATATTTCATGCAAGCTACAGCCAAAAGAAAGCAGGTATAGCAATATTAATCTCAGATAAAATAGACTTCAAATGCAGGGATGTTTTGAGAGACAAAGAAGGCCACTACATACTAATAAAAGGGGCAATTCAGCAAGAAGAAATAACAATCGTAAATGTCTATGCACCCAATCAAGGTGCCACAAAATACATGAGAGAAACACTGGCAAAACTAAAGGAAGCAATTGATGTTTCCACAATAATTGTGGGAGACTTCAACACATCACTCTCTCCTATAGATAGATCAACCAGACAGAAGACCAATAAGGAAATTGAAAACCTAAACAATCTGATAAATGAATTAGATTTAACAGACATATACAGGACATTACATCCAAAATCACCAGGATACACATACTTTTCTAGTGCTCATGGAACTTTCTCCAGAATACATCATATGCTGGGACATAAAACAAGCCTCAATAAATTTAAAAAGATTGAAATTATTCAAAGCACATTCTCTGACCACAATGGAATACAATTAGAAGTCAATAACCATCAGAGACTTAGAAAATTCACAAATACCTGGAGGTTAAACAACACACTCCTAAACAATCAGTGGGTTAAAGAAGAAATAGCAAGAGAAATTGCTAAATATATAGAGACGAATGAAAATGAGAACACAACATACCAAAACCTATGGGATGCAGCAAAAACAGTGCTAAGGGGGAAATTTATAGCACTAAACGCATGTATTAAAAAGGAAGAAAGAGCCAAAATCAAAGAACTAATGGATCAACTCAAGAAGCTAGAAAATAAACAGCAAACCAATCCTAAACCAAGTAGAAGAAAAGAAATAACAAGGATTAAAGCAGAAATAAATGACATAGAGAACAAAAAAACAATAGAGAGGATAAATATCACCAAAAGTTGGTTCTTTGAGAAGATCAACAAGATTGACAAGCCCCTAGCTAGACTGACAAAATCAAAAACAGAGAAGACCCATATAAACAAAATAATGAATGAAAAAGGTGACATAACTGCAGATCCTGAAGAAATTAAAAAAATTATAAGAGGATATTATGAACAACTGTATGGCAACAAACTGGACAATGTAGAAGGAATGGACAATTTCCTGGAAACATATGAACAACCTAGACTGACCAGAGAAGAAATAGAAGACCTCAACCAACCCATCACAAGCAAAGAGATCCAATCAGTCATCAAAAATCTTCCCACAAATAAATGCCCAGGGCCAGATGGCTTCACAGAGGAATTCTACCAAACTTTCCAGAAAGAACTGACACCAATCTTACTCAAACTCTTTCAAAACATTGAAGAAAATGGAACACTACCTAACTCATTTTATGAAGCTAACATCAATCTAATACCAAAACCAGGCAAAGATGCTACAAAAAAGGAAAACTACCGGCCAATCTCCCTAATGAACATAGATGAAAAAATCCTCAACAAAATACTTGCAAATTGAATCCAAAGACACATTAAAAAAATCATACACCATGACCAAGTGGGGTTCATTCCAGGCATGCAAGGATGGTTCAACATAAGAAAAACAATCAATGTATTACAACACATTAAAAACTCGAAAGGGAAAAATCAATTGATCATCTCAATAGATGCTGAAAAAGCATTTGACAAAATCCAACATCCCTTTTTGATAAAAACACTTCAAAAGGTAGGAATTGAAGGAAACTTCCTCAACATGATAAAGAGCATATATGAAAAACCCACAGCCAGCATAGTACTCAATGGTGAGAGACTGAAAGCCTTCCCTCTAAGATCAGGAACAAGACAAGGATGCCCGCTGTCACCACTGTTATTCAACATTGTGCTGGAAGTGCTAGCCAGGGCAATCCGGCAAGACAAAGAAATAAAAGGCATCCAAATTGGAAAAGAAGAAGTAAAACTGTCAATGTTTGCAGATGATATGATCTTATATCTAGAAAACCCTGAGAAATCAACGATACACCTACTAGAGCTAATAAACAAATTTAGCAAAGTAGCGGGATACAAGATTAATGCACATAAGTCAGTAATGTTTCTATATGCTAGAAATGAACAAACTGAAGAGACACTCAAGAAAAAGATACCATTTTCAATAGCAACTAAAAAAATCAAGTACCTAGGAATAAACTTAACCAAAGATGTAAAAGACCTATACAAAGAAAACTACATAACTCTACTAAAAGAAATAGAAGGGGACCTTAAAAGATGGAAAAATATTCCATGTTCATGGATAGGAAGGCTAAATGTCATTAAGATGTCAGTTCTACCCAAACTCATCTACAGATTCAATGCAATCCCAATCAAAATTCCAACAACCTACTTTGCAGACTTGGAAAAGCTAGTTATGAAATTTATTTGGAAAGGGAAGATGCCTCGAATTGCTAAAGACACTCTAAAAAAGAAAAACGAAGTGGGAGGACTTACACTCCCTGACTTTGAAGCTTATTATAAAGCCACAGTTGCCAAAACAGCACGGTACTGGCACAAAGATAGACATATAGATCAATGGAATCGAATTGAGAATTCAGAGATAGACCCTCAGATCTATGGCCGACTGATCTTTGATAAGGCCCCCAAAGTCACTGAACTGAGTCATAATGGTCTTTTCAACAAATGGGGCTGGGAGAGTTGGATATCCATATCCAAAAGAATGAAGGAGGACCCCTACCTCACCCCCTACACAAAAATTAACTCAAAATGGACCAAAGATCTCAATATAAAAGAAAGTACCATAAAACTCCTAGAAGATAATGTAGGAAAACATCTTCAAGACCTTGTATTAGGCGGCCACTTCCTAGACTTTACACCCAAAGCACAAGCAACAAAAGAGAAAATAGATAAATGGGAACTCCTCAAGCTTAGAAGTTTCTGCACCTCAAAGGAATTTCTCAAAAAGGTAAAGAGGCAGCCAACTCAATGGGAAAAAATTTTTGGAAACCATGTATCTGACAAAAGACTGATATCTTGCATATACAAAGAAATCCGACAACTCAATGACAATAGTACAGACAGCCCAATTATAAAATGGGCAAAAGATATGAAAAGACAGTTCTCTGAAGAGGAAATACAAATGGCCAAGAAACACATGAAAAAATGTTCAGCTTCACTAGCTATTAGAGAGATGCAAATTAAGACCACAATGAGATACCATCTAACACCAGTTAGAATGGCTGCCATTAAACAAACAGGAAACTACAAATGCTGGAGGGGATGTGGAGAAATTGGAACTCTTATTCATTGTTGGTGGGACTGTATAATGGTTCAGCCACTCTGGAAGTCAGTCTGGCAGTTCCTTAGAAAACTAGATATAGAGCTACCATTCGATCCAGCGATTGCACTTCTCGGTATATACCCGGAAGATCAGAAAGCAGTGACACGAACAGATATCTGCAGGCCAATGTCCATAGCAGCATTATTCACAATTGCCAAGAGATGGAAAGAACCCAAATGTCCTTCAACAGATGAGTGGATAAGTAAAATGTGGTATATACACACAATGGAATACTACACGGCAGTAAGAAGGAACAATGTTGTGAAACATATGACAACATGGATGAACCTTGAAGACATAATGCTGAGCGAAATAAGCCAGGCACAAAAAGACAAATATTATATGCTACCACTAATGTGAACTTTGAAAAATGTAAAACAAATGGTTTATAATGTAGGATGTAGGAGAACTAGCAGTAGAGAGCAATTAAGGAAGGGGGAACAATAATCCAAGAAGAACAGATAAGCTATTTAACGTTCTGGGGATGCCCAGAAATGACTATGGTCTGTTAATTTCTGATGGATATAGTAGGAACAAGTTCACAGAAATGTTACTATATTATGTAACTTTCTTGGGGTAAAGAAGGAACATGTTGGAAGT
Organism: Choloepus didactylus; assembly: GCF_015220235.1. Classification (NCBI taxonomy): domain Eukaryota; kingdom Metazoa; phylum Chordata; class Mammalia; order Pilosa; family Megalonychidae; genus Choloepus; species Choloepus didactylus. Next base: position 173,112,764 of record NC_051310.1, read on the forward strand.
TAAGCAGTTATCTTAGGTTAGTTGTCTTTTTCTTACTCCCTTGTTATGGTCTCTTTGAAATGTTCTTTTATTGTATCTTTGTTTTCTTTTTAACTTTTTTTTTCATACAGTTGATTTCAAAAAGAAGGGAAAGTTAAAAAAAAAGAAAAAAAGAAAAGAAAACCAAGGAAAAAAAAAAAGATGTAGTGCCCCCTTGAGGAGCCTGTGGAGAATGCAGGGGTATTCGCCTACCCCACATCCATGGTTGCTAACATGACCACAGATATAGGGGACTGGTGGTTTGATGGGTTGAGCCCTCTACCATAAGTTTTACCCTTGGGAAGACGGTTGCTGCACAGGAGAGGCTCAGCCTCCCTATATTTGTGCCTAAGAGTCTCCTCCTGAATGCCTCTTTGTTGCTCAGATGTGGCCCTCTCTCTCTGGCTAAGCCAACTTGAAAGGTGAAATCACTGCCCTCCCCCCTACGTGGGATCAGACACCCAGGGGAGTGAATCTCCCTGGCAACGTGGAATATGACTCCCGGGGAGGAATGTAGACCCGGCATCGTGGGACGGAGAACATCTTCTTGACCAAAAGGGGGATGTGAAAGGAAATGAAATAAGCTTCAGTGGCAGAGAGATTCCAAAACGAGCCGAGAGATCACTCTGGTGGGCACTCTTACGCACACTTTAGACTACCCTTTTTAGGTTCTAAAGAATTGGGGTAGCTGGTGGTGGATACCTGAAACTATCAAACTACAACCCAGAACCCATGAATCTTGAAGACAGTTGTATAAAAATGTAGCTTATGAGGGGTGACAATGGGATTGGGAAAGCCATAAGGACCACACTCCACTTTGTCTAGTTTATGGATGGATGAGTAGAAAAATAGGGGAAGGAAACAAACAAACAAACAGACAAAGGTACCCAGTGTTCTTTTTTACTTCAATTGCTCTTTTTCACTCTAATTATTATTCTTGTTATTTTTGTGTGTGTGCTAATGAAGGTGTCAGGGATTGATTTAGGTGATGAATGTACAACTATGTAATGGTACTGTAAACAATCGAAAGTACAATTTGTTTTGTATGACTGCATGGTATGTGAATATATCTCAATAAAATGATGATTAAAAAAAAAAAAAGGAACACTGGGTACCTTTATCTGTTTGTTTCCTTCCCCTATTTTTCTACTCATCCATCCATAAACTAGACAAAGTGGAGTGTGGTCCTTATGGCTTTCCCAATCCCATTGTCACCCCTCATAAGCTACATTTTTATACAACTGTCTTCGAGATTCATGGGTTCTGGGTTGTAGTTTGATAGTTTCAGGTATCCACCAACAGCTACCCCAATTCTTTAGAACCTAAAAAGGGTTGTCTAAAGTGTGCGTAAGAGTGCCCACCAGAGTGACCTCTCGGCTCCTTTTGGAATCTCTCTGCCACTGAAGCTTATTTCATTTCCTTTCACATCCCCCTTTTGGTCAAGAAGATGTTCTCCGTCCCACGGTGCCAAGTCTACATTCCTCCCCGGGAGTCATATTCCACGTTGCCAGGGAGATTCACTCCCCTGGGTGTCTGATCCCACGTAGGGGGGAGGGCAGTGATTTCACCTTTCAAGTTGGCTTAGCTAGAGAGAGAGGGCCACATCTGAGCAACAAAGAGGCATTCGGGAGGAGGCTCTTAGGCACAATTATAGGGAGGCCTAGCCTCTCCTTTGCAGCAACCGTCTTCCCAAGGGTAAAACCTATGGTAGAGGGCTCAACCCATCAAACCACCAGTCCCCTATATCTGTGGTCATGTTAGCAACCATCGAGGTGGGGTAGGCAAATACCCCTGCATTCTCCACAGGCTCCTCAACAGGGCACTACATCCTTTTTTCCTTGTTTTTCTGTTTTTTTTTTTTTTAACTTTCCCTTCTTTTTTAAATCAACTGTATGAAAAAAAAAGTTAAAAAGAAAACAAACATACAATAAAAGAACATTTCAAAGAGACCATAACAAGGGAGTAAGAAAAAGACAACTAACCTAAGGTAACTGCTTAACTTCCAACATGTTCCTACTTTACCCCAAGAAAGTTACCTAGTATAGCAACATTTCTGTGAACTTGTTCCTACTATATCCATCAGAAATTAACAGACCATAGTCATTCCTGGGCATCCCCAGAACATTAAATAGCTTATCTGTTCTTCTTGGATTATTGTTCCCCCTTCCTTAATTGCTCTCTATTGCTAGTTCCCCTACATTCTACATTATAAACCATTTGTTTTACATTTTTCAAAGTTCACTTTAGTGGTAGCATATAATATTTCTCTTTTTGTGCCTGGCTTATTTCGCTCAGCATTATGTCTTCAAGGTTCATCCCTGTTGTCATATGTTTCACGAGGTCGTTCCGTCTTACTGCCGCGTAGTATTCCATCGTGTGTATATACCACATTTTATTTATCCACTCATCTGTTGAAGGACATTTGGGTTGTTTCCATCTCTTGGTAATTGTGAATAATGCTGCTATGAACATTGGCGTGCAGATATCTGTTCGTGTCACTGCTTTCCGACCTTTCGGGTATATACCGAGAAGTGCAATCGCTGGATCGAATGGTAACTCTATATCTAGTTTTCTAAGGAACTGCCAGACTGACTTCCAGAGTGGCTGAACCATTATACAGTCCCACCAACAATGAATAAGAGTTCCAATTTCTCCATATCCCCTCCAGCATTTGTAGTTTCCTGTTTGTTTAATGGCAGCCATTCTAATCGTTATTAGATGGTATCTCATTGTGGTCTTAATTTGCATCTCTCTAATAGCTAGTGAAGCTGAACATTTTTTCATGTGTTTCTTGGCCATTTGTATTTCCTCTTCAGAGAACTGTCTTTTCATATCTTTTGCCCATTTTATACTTGGGCTGTCTGTACTATTGTCATTGAGTTGTAGGATTTCTTTATATATGCAAGATATCAGTCTTTTGTCAGACACATGGTTTCCAAAAATTTTTTCCCATTGAGTTGGCTGCCTCTTTACCTTTTTGAGAAATTCCTTTGAGGTGCAGAAACTTCTAAGCTTGAGGAGTTCCCATTTATCTATTTTCTGTTTTGTTGCTTGTGCTTTGGGTGTAAAATCTAGGAAGTGGCCGCGTAATACAAGGTCTTGAAGATGTTTTCCTACATTATCTTCTAGGAGTTTTATGGTACTTTCTTTTATATTGAGATCTTTGGTCCATTTTGAGTTAATTTTTGTGTAGGGGGGTGAGGTAGGGGTCCTCTTTCATTCTTTTGGATATGGATATCCAACTCTCCCAGCCCCATTTGTTGAAAAGACCATTATGGCTCAGTTCAGTGACTTTGGGGGCCTTATCAAAGATCAGTCGGCCATAGATCTGAGGGTCTATCTCTGAATTCTCAATTCGATTCCATTGATCTATATGTCTATCTTTGTGCCAGTACCATGCTGTTTTGGCAACTGTGGCTTTATAATAAGCTTCAAAGTCAGGGGGTGTAAGTCCTCCCACTTCGTTTTTCTTTTTTAGAGTGTCTTTAGCAATTCGAGGCATCTTCCCTTTCCAAATAAATTTCATAAGTAGCTTTTCCAAGTCTGCAAAGTAGGTTGTTGGAATTTTCATTGGGATTGAATTGAATCTGTAGATGAGTTTGGGGAGAATTGACATCTTAATGACATTTAGCCTTCCTATCCATGAACATGGAATATTTTTCCATCTCTTAAGGTCCCCTTCTATTTCTTTTAGTAGAGTTATGTAGTTTTCTTTGTATAGGTCTTTTACATCTTTGGTTAAGTTTATTCCTAGGTACTTGATTTTTTTAGTTGCTATTGAAAATGGTATCTTTTTCTTGAGTGTCTCTTCAGTTTGTTCATTTCTAGCATATAGAAACATTACTGACTTATGTGCATTAATCTTGTATCCCGCTACTTTGCTAAATTTGTTTATTAGCTCTAGTAGGTGTATCGTTGATTTCTCAGGGTTTTCTAGATATAAGATCATATCATCTGCAAACAATGACAGTTTTACTTCTTCTTTTCCAATTTGGATGCCTTTTATTTCTTTGTCTTGCCGGATTGCCCTGGCTAGCACTTCCAGCACAATGTTGAATAACAGTGGTGACAGCGGGCATCCTTGTCTTGTTCCTGATCTTAGAGGGAAGGCTTTCAGTCTCTCACCATTGAGTACTATGCTGGCTGTGGGTTTTTCATATATGCTCTTTATCATGTTGAGGAAGTTTCCTTCAATTCCTACCTTTTGAAGTGTTTTTATCAAAAACGGATGTTGGATTTTGTCAAATGCTTTTTCAGCATCTATTGAGATGATCAATTGATTTTTCCCTTTCGAGTTTTTAATGTGTTGTAATACATTGATTGTTTTTCTTATGTTGAACCATCCTTGCATGCCTGGAATGAACCCCACTTGGTCATGGTGTATGATTTTTTTAATGTGTCTTTGGATTCGATTTACAAGTATTTTGTTGAGGATTTTTGCATCTATGTTCATTAGGGAGATTGGCCGGTAGTTTTCCTTTTTTGTAGCATCTTTGCCTGGTTTTGGTATTAGATTGATGTTAGCTTCATAAAATGAGTTAGGTAGTGTTCCATTTTCTTCAATGTTTTGAAAGAGTTTGAGTAAGATTGGTGTCAGTTCTTTCTGGAAAGTTTGGTAGAATTCCCCTGTGAAGCCATCTGGCCCTGGGCATTTATTTGTGGGAAGATTTTTGATGACTGATTGGATCTCTTTGCTTGTGATGGGTTGGTTGAGGTCTTCTATTTCTTCTCTGGTCAGTCTAGGTTGTTCATATGTTTCCAGGAAATTGTCCATTTCCTCTACATTATCCAGTTTGTTGCCATACAGTTGTTCATAGTATCCTCTTATAATTTTTTTAATTTCTTCAGGATCTGCAGTTATGTCACCTTTTTCATTCATTATTTTGTTTATATGGGTCTTCTCTCTTTTTGATTTTGTCAGTCTAGCTAGGGGCTTGTCAATCTTGTTGATCTTCTCAAAGAACCAGCTTTTGGTGATATTTATCCTCTCTATTATTTTTTTGTTCTCTATGTCATTTATTTCTGCTTTAATCCTTGTTATTTCTTTTCTTCTACTTGGTTTAGGATTGGTTTCCTGTTCATTTTCTAGCTTCTTCAGTTGATCCATTAGTTCTTTGATTTTGGCTCTTTCTTCCTTTTTAATATATGCGTTTAGTGCTATAAATTTCCCCCTTAGCACTGCTTTTGCTGCATCCCATAGGTTTTGGTATGTTGTGTTCTCATTTTCATTCGTCTCGATATATTTAGCAATTTCTCTTGCTATTTCTTCTTTAACACACTGATTGTTTAGGAGTGTGTTGTTTAACCTCCAGGTATTTGTGAATTTTCTAAGTCTCTGATGGTTATTGACTTCTAATTGTATTCCATTGTGGTCAGAGAATGTGCTTTGAATAATTTCAATCTTTTTAAATTTATTGAGGCTTATTTTATGTCCCAGCATATGATCTATTCTGGAGAAAGTTCCATGAGCACTAGAAAATTATGTGTATCTTGGTGATTTGGGATGTAATGTCCTGTATATGTCTGTTAAATCTAATTCATTTATCAGATTGTTTAGGTTTTCAATTTCCTTATTGGTCTTCTGTCTGGTTGATCTATCTATAGGAGAGAGTGATGTGTTGAAGTCTCCCACAATTATTGTGGAAACATCAATTGCTTCCTTTAGTTTTGCCAGTGTTTCTCTCATGTATTTTGTGGCACCTTGATTGGGTGCGTAGACATTTACGATTGTTATTTCTTCTTGCTGAATTGCCCCTTTTATTAGTATGTAGTGGCCTTCTTTGTCTCTCAAAACATCCCTGCATTTGAAGTCTATTTTATCTGAGACACCTGCTTTCTTTTGGCTGTAGCTTGCATGAAATATTTTTTTCCATCCTTTCACTTTCAGTTTCTTTGTGTCCCTGTGTCTAAGATGAGTCTCTTGTATGCAACATATTGATGGTTCATTTTTTTGGATCCATTCTGCGAATCTATATCTTTTAATTGGGGAGTTTAATCCATTTACATTCAACGTTATAACCGTGAAGGCATGTCTTGAATCAGCCATCTTATCCTTTGGTCTATGTTTGTCATATTTTTCCCCTCTCTCTATTAATATCCTTTATTGTACCCATACCGAATCTCTTTAGTACTGAACCTTTCTCCAAGTCTCTCTGTCCTTTCTTTGTTTCTCTGTCTGTAGGGCTCTCTTTAGTATCTCCAGTAGGGCAGGTCTCTTGTTAGCAAATTCTCTCAGCATTTGTTTGTCTGTGAAAGATTTAAGCTCTCCTTCAAATTTGAAGGAGAGCTTTGATGGATAAAGTATTCTTGGTTGGAAATTTTTCTCTCTCAGAATTTTAAATATATCGTGCCACTGCCTTCTTGCCTCCATGGTGGCTGCTGAGTAGTCACTACTTAGTCTTATGCTGTTTCCTTTGTATGTGGTGAATTGCTTTTCTCTTGCTGCTTTCAGAACTTGCTCCTTCTCTTCTGTGTTTGACAGTGTGATCAGTATATGTCTCAGAGTGGGTTTATTTGGATTTATTCTATTTGGAGTTCGCTGAGCATTTATGATTTGTGTATTTATGTTGTTTAGAAGATTTGGGAAGTTTTCCCCAACAATTTCTTTGAATACTCTTCCTAGACCTTTACCCTTTTCTTCCCCTTCTGGAACACCAATGAGTCTTATATTCAGACATTTCATATTATCTATCATATCCCTGAGGTCCATTTCAATTTTTTCAATTTTTTTCCCCATTCTTTCTTTTATGCTTTCATTTTCCATTCTGTCATCTTCCAGGTCACTGATTTGTTGTTCAACTTCCTCTAGTCTTGTACTATGAGTGTCCAGAATCTTTTTAATTTGGTCAACAGTTTCTTTAATTTCCATAAGATCATCCATTTTTTTATTTAGTCTTTCAATATCTTCTTTATGCTCTTCTAGGGTCTTCTCGATATCCTTTGTATCCCGTACTATGGTCTCATTGTTCATCTTTAGTTCTTTGAGTAGCTGCTCTAGGTACTGTGTCTCTTCTGGTCTTTTGATTTGGGTGCTTGGGCTTGGGTTATCCATATCATCTGGTTTTTTCATATGCTTTATAATTTTCTGTTGTTTTTGGCCTCTTGGCATTTGCTGAACTTGATAGGATTCTTTTAGGATTTGTAGACCAATTGAAGTCCTTATCTCTAATTTATCAGATCTACAGCTTTGTGGAGTACACTTTCTCTAACTAAGCAGCAGGTGGTGTCCATGAGCCACCTGTTCTCCACAAGCCAGTTCTCCCCTGCTTAGCCTTTTTGGTGAGTGGGGGAGTGAGTCTTGTGGGGTCCAATTGGTGTACCAAGCTTGCGTGTGTAGTTGGTGTTGCCTGCCCTGTATATGGGGCGTGTTTCTGGGCAGTCAGGGAGGGGGGGTGGCTCTAAGAATCAAATCTCCCTGGTGATCCTAGAGTTTTAAAGCTGCTGCAATAGTCTAATCCTTCAGTTCTGTCCTGCCACAGTTTGTCTCTGCCACTGAACCACAAGTCCTTGGTATTGGCATATAGCTCCTGAGACTTGCAAGTTGTCCCCTCTTCCAGGCTGTGCACCCCGGGTCCTCTGTTGAGGGATGACTGTGCTATGTCACAGGTGAGTGCCATCCCCCCAGGGCAGTTCTGGGCTGCTGGGCTATGTAGGGAGGCTCCCAGTCTGCTTAAATGATGGCTGAATGGGGCTTTGTTAATTCACACTGCTCCACCTTCCCAACTCTGGGACAATCAGCTGAGGTTGCAGGGAAGGCTAATGGCCACACCCAGTTTTGTGGTGTGTGCCTGTTATTTGAAGCACTTCCGTCACACTGGGTTGTCTGGGGCAGCTCTGGGCTATGGGGCTGGCGACGGGCAGGAGTGTTTCCTGTCCACCAGGATGATGGCTGTGAGCAGACACCCCCCTTTTCTTGGGAAGTTGTGGTGTTTAGTGAATTTTCTCAGCCACTGGATTATTGCCTTTTGTCTCAGAGCTCTCTTAGTTCTGCTCTTGTGTTGACCTGCCAAAATTGCAAGTCTTTGAAACTTTCTTTATTGGGCTTCTTAGAGTAATTGTTTTAGAAAAAGAAAAAAGTATTAAATAAAAGGGCCCTCCTCAGAGATCTAATGGGTTATTGAAATGCTAAGAGACAAAGCAATTAGGGCCATTAAGGAAAGGTCCACAGGGCAGAGAGATCAGCTTTTCTTTGGGATTTGCATATGAGCCTCAGGGCCTGAGCTCCGCCCTTCCCCTTTCTATGTTCACCAGAACTCCAAAAATCCTCCGTTTTATTTTGGAGTTTTTCGTGTTGTTTTTTTCTATGCCTGTCTCCTCTCTGCTGGTCTGGCTGCTCTCAGATTCTCTGGTGTCTGGTCTCAGTCTTTCTATGGTTGGAGTTTGGATCAGTAGAATGAGTTTCCAATAAGGGGTGCCACTGCAGTTCTCCCTTCTCCTTCCCGGAGCTGACAGCCCCTCCTCCCACGGGACTGAGCCTGGCAGGGAGGGTTGCGGGTCCCCTGGCCACAAAAACTTACAGATTTCACTGATCTCAGCAGTTCCACATTTTCATGAGTGTTGTATGAAGTATGCCCAAAGTCAGATTGCTCTGTGGTGTCCAGTCCACGCAGTTCCTGGCTTTCTACCTACTTTCCTGGAGGAGTAACTAAAACATAGCTCACCAGTCCGCCATCTTGCCCCGCCTCCGCATTTCTTTCAATGAAGTACAATAATGTGAATTGCATGTGTATATAGCATCACATCGTTACTATCTCTGTATAGTATTATACTTTCCCTTCACTAGTTAGCAATTTGTGACAATTAATTGGTAAAAAGTAATCTTAAGTCGCATTTTACTATTTTTAATTTGGCCTGTGTTAAAACCTGACAGTGGAGTTTTATTAAATGGTAGTTTAAATTTACACAGTCACTATTTGCTAAAGGAACTGTTAGAGATAAAGCCAGTTATAAGCAAGTTATAAGCAAAGTCTAAGCAATTATAATATGCCATTAGTTAATTATTAATATATGAGAAAATTAATTCTATTTTTACAGATAATTTTTATATTAAAATTATTTGAAATAGTTAATAGATTTTCTAATGAAATATTTTGCTTATTTTTTTTAAATGAGAAAATTGATCCTTTGTATATTTTCTTATTGAAGTAAACTAAAGAATCTTTTTTATCTGATCACCTATTGGTAGAATTAGTTTATGGCCCAAAAATGTTAGAATAGTAAAATTTTCTAGTTTTAGTTTTGGATATAGTGGCATATAGAAGCAATTTTATATGTAGCATTTTTAAAGATCATAATTACTTTTAGAGTTTTCTATTTTTAAATATTCATGTTTAATGAGGCATGATATGATAAAATAACCACAGCTTACAGATTTTGTCCTTTCACATATGGTTTTCATGAAACCCAAATTTTTCAGACAGTAGTGTGTTGATAATTATTATTTACAACTAACCTGTTTATCTATCCATATCTATATACAGATCTGTATACCATGTCTATGTGTATATATATATATATATATATATATATATACACACACAAAGACATACACATACCAGAAAATTACATTTGTCTTTTTTAAAAATTGATTTATATGTTAACAGTTAGGCTTCAGTGATTTCAGCATTTTGTTCATGTTTTATTGGAAATGTGCATGGTTTCTGAGGCTTTTAAACAAATACATGGAATGGATGAAAGATTTATATTGCTCATGCTTAGCTAAATATGTCATCTTTAGAAAAGATATGGTTTATTTTGGCACTGTTTTTAAGACTCAAATATTTTAAACATTTGTTAGGTTGGAGCTTGCACATTTGAACCAGTAGCATATGTTCCAGAACAGCATCTCAAGTTACCCAACTTTTTGTAATCCTTCTACTAGAATAATATTTTTTGAAAAAGTTTTCCTTTTTATTATGTACTTTATTCTAAGGTTAAATTAATAAAAGTTGAAGTTATTTTTTAATGTAAGACTTCATAAATATAATTTGATAAAAATAAATGTGTAATTTTGAGGATCATTAAAACACTACACACTATTGATATTCATTTGCATAAATCTTAATATTCTTATTTTTAATTTTATTATTTTCCAATATAGTTTAGGAGTATACTTGGACTTTTAAAGCCACCAGTTTCTTGATTATCTGATTATTAACAAGATGCATTTTAATGCACAAACTCAAATATTTAAAATACATATTTAATGTTATTCACACAAAATCCCTTTCTGTAAATCCTACACAGTTTTCAATGCATTTCTTGTGCATTGATCTTTGTCAAATTTTTAAGTGTACAATCCTGAAGGCATTGTACAGGTTATGCCCTATAAAATATATTGCCATAGGAAACAGATTAAGTTCAGGTTTAGAACTGGGTCTGACTCCTTTAACTAGTTCATTAAAGATAAAAGTCAATAAGAACATCAACAAATGGTGCTGAAAGAACTGGGTAACCATATACAGAAGAATAAAGGTGGACCCCTACCTCACACTATATACAAAAACTAACTCAACATGGATCAAAGATCTAACTATATATAAGAAATAAAACTATAAAACTCCTAGAAGAAAACATAGGGAAACATCTTCAGGACCTTGTGTTAGGTGGTAGTTTCTTAGACCTTACATCAAAAGCATTAACCACACAGGAAAAAATAAGTAATGAGATTTTATCAAAATTAAAAACTTTTGTACATCAAAGGACTTTATCAAGAAAGTAAAAAGATAATCTACAGAATGAGAGAAAATATTTGGGAACTATATATATATGTAGGGTTTAATATCCAGAATATATAAAGAACTCCTACAATTCAAGAGCAAAAGACAAGCAACCCAGTTTAAAAATGAAAAATAGACTTTAAATAGACATTTCTTCAAAGAAAGTACACAAATAGCCAATGAATACATGACAATATTTAGTGTCATTAGCCATCAGGGAAATGCAAATCAAAACCACAATGAGATACCATCTCATACCCACTAGAATGGCTACCATTTTTAAAAAATGGAAAATTACAAGTGATGGAGAGATGTGGAGAAATAGGAATACTTGTTCATTTTGTGGAATGTAAATGGATACAGCCACTGTGGAAAAGTTTTGTGATTCCTCAGAAAGTTAAGTATAGAATTAACCTGGCAATCCCACTTCTAGGTATATACATACCCAAAATAATTGAAAGCAGTGACACAGACAGAACTTGCACATTGATGTTCACAGCAGCTTTATTCACAATTACTGAAAGGTGGAGGCAACCCAAGTGTCCATTGGATAAAATGAGGTATAAATATCCAATGGGATATTATTCAGCCATAAAAATGAATGAAGTTCTGGTGTATGCTACAACATGGATGAACCTTAAAGAATGAAATAAGCCAGACACAAAAGGCCAAATATTGTACAATCTCAGTGATATGAAATAATTAGAATAAGCAAATTAATAGATTCAAAATTAGAATATAGGTTACAGTGGACAGGGTGAAGGTAGGGAATGGGAAGTTATGTTTAATTGGTACAGAGTTTCTGTTTGGAGTGATGGAAAAGTTTTGGCAATGGATTATGGGAATGGGGGCACAATTTTGTGAATGTAATTAACATCACTGAATTGTATGTTTGAAGAGGGATTAAAAGGAAAGTTGTAGGTTGTATGTAAGTTACCACACACACCCACAAAAACAACTGTACAACACAGAGTGAATCCTAATGTAAATAGTAGACTAAAGTTACTAGCCTAATTATAATATTGCTTCATCAATTGTAACAAAAGTACAGTTATCTTTTCCACAAAGTGGTTTCCATATATTGCGAGTCAGCATAAGAAATTAAATGGGAATTTGGGGGGAGTTTTGTGGAAGCTGCAAAATGGCTGCTGCAGTTGGCCCACAATTACGGCATTCTTGAGTTGATCGTAAGGCATGTCAGGAAAAAGAAGGACATCTGCAAAGTGACTACACCAACTACAAAGCATTTGCATAAAGCAGGAGATCCACATCTCGCAGGCATAGAAAGTGCAACATTTTTTGGGTGTGCAGGATTGTTACAGAAAAAGGCATTCTAGTATTCTCTGACATCATATGAGAAAAGGCTAAGTACTTATATGATTTCCTAAAGGAAAATGAAGGTGAAGGGTCTACCCATACAGATTTTCAGGCCAGCAAAGGCTGGTTTGAAAATTTTTAAAAAAGGCTTAGCCTATGCAATCTAAAAGTAATGGGAGAGGCAGCATCTGAAGATCAAGAGGCAGCTAGGGAGTTTCCTGAAACCCTGAAGAAATATGGGAGTCGTCTTCTCTGGTACAAAGGGAGGGCCAAAAAATTTTACACAGATTTTTCAGATCATGGGGGCACTGCACCCCTAACCCCTGTGATGTGGAAGGGATAACTGTAGCACACTAATGTAAATTGTTAATAATAGGGAAAATTGACTGTGGAAGAAAGGTATATGGGAACTCTGTACTTACTGCATGATTTTTCTGTAAACCCACAACTGCGCTAATAAAAAATTTTAAAATATAAGTAAATGATTTGTGCAAAATAAATCATTATGAACAAATTTCTTAGGTGTCATAGGTACCTATTAATGCTATGTAGATATAAAATTATAGAAATATGAAAGAAAAGCATTATTTTTTATGAATAGGTTTCGAAAGAACCTAAGAAAAAGAATCAAAGTTTCTTAATTATATAAAATAATAGACTGATTCAAATCTACCTCAAAGCACCTCAACTAACTTTGGAAGGTGTATATGGAATTTTGCCATAATCAATAGCTGAAATTTAAAAACATTGCTTCTGTTAAGTTTGATTATTCACTCATGATAAGACAGATATAAACAGACTATGTAACACTCTTATCACCTGTAGTGAACCAGAGTTTGAAGTTTAGGGCACGTTGTTATAAGAGTACGCAGGATGAGAGCTAGCAGTAGGAGTATTTGGGGCAAAGATTCTATAAACTGGTAATTTCTAAACTGTCATATACTGTGTAAACAAACTTGTTTTCTTGCTATGTGTATTTTTTGCATGAATAGCCATTATATATTGTTGTCATACATTTTACTTCTATAAATGAACCCAATAAAATTATTATTTTTGCTTTAAACAGACAACTAATCTTTAAGGAGGTTTTTGAAAAACAAAATTATTTTATATGTACTCAAGTATTTACCATTTCCAGTGCTCTTCCTTTCTTTTTATAGATCCAAGTTTCCATCTGTCATCATTTTCTTTCTGCCTGAAGTATTTCTTTAGCCTTTATAATACTGCAAGACTTGGTGATAAAGTCTTTCAACTTTTGTATGTCTAGAATTCTAGGCTAACAGGTTTGCTTTTCTCTTTCAGTATTTTAAACATGTTGCTCCACTGTCTCTGGCTTGTTGATTTCCAAGAAGTCTGCTGCCATTCTTATCTTTGTTTTCTGTGCATAGTGAGTCCCCTGGCTGCTTTAAAGAGTTTTAATTTGTCACTTGTTTTAACCAATGTTCTATGATGTAGATATCTGCATGTTTCTCTGCTTGATGTTTATTCAGCTTCTCAGTTCTATGGGTTTATATAGTATTTATCAAATCTAGTAAAGTCTTTTTTGGAAAATTGATCTATTTTTAATCATTTAAACACAAAACACAACGCAACTTCACATTTCCTTTACCATCTATAATTCAGTTATAGACAAGCATTCTAAAGCCAACAGATAACCCCCTGCCCAGGAGCAAGGAATTAAAATGAGATGCTGAAGACACATGACAGTGAATGCTGGAGATCCAAGTTCCAGCTATAAGTCACAAGTCTTCCATTCAAACACTCTCCAATACTTTTTGTTTCTGCTTATTAAAATGTTTTACAGGAAATTCTTTAAAATAATTTCATTCCAGACACCAGGCTTCTACAATGATATACAGCGCCATAAAATTTGTGTTTCTGTCTGACTGATAGTAATAAAAATAATTTTTATTTTTGTCTTTTTGGTGGCATAGAGAAGTAAAACTATCAGCCATATTTCTTTAGCAAGAAATGAGGAAAAGTAGAGGAAAAGAAAAGATCTGGGCCATGCAGGTGCTGGTTTCTATTTGCCTTTCCAAGGGTGCAACTTCAAAAAGTGTGCCAGTTTGGAATGTATTATGCCCCCCCGCCCAAATGCCATTATCTTTGATGCAATCTGGTGGGGGCAGAAGTGTTAGTGTTGATTAGATTGGAATTCTTTGATTGAGTGTTTCCATGGAGATGTGACTCAATCAACTGTGAGTGAAAGTGTTGATTGGATAACTTCCATGGAGCTCTTGCCCCACCCTTTCAGGGTGGGTCTTAATTGGATCACTGGAGTACTTTAAAAAGAGCCACACAGGCCCAGGTGTTTGCTGCAGATGAGAGACAGTTTGAAGATGGCTGTTGAAAGCAGACTTATGCTCCAGAGAAGCTAAGAGAGGACAAACGCCCCAAGAGCAACTGAGAGTGACAATTTGAAGACCAGCTGCAGCCTAGAGAGGAACGTCTTGGGAGAAAGCCATTTTGAAACACAACATGGGAGCAAGCAGACGCCAGCCATGTGCCTTCTGCGCTAAGAGGTTTAGCGGAGGCCAATGGCCATCCTTCAGTGAAGATACCTGATTGTTGATGCTTTACCTTGGACACTTTATGGCCTTCAGACTTTAACTTTGTAACCAAATAAACCCCCTTTAAAAAAGCCAATCCATTTCTGGTGTTTTGCATTCCAGCAGCATTGGCAAACTGGAACAGAAGGGTTCAATAAACTCATGCCACTACAATGATTAGAATTAGTAATTTTTTTTTAGATGATAAAAAGGAAAATATACAATAGACATAAAAATGGTCAAAAATTTTAGTTTCTTTTTACCACAGGTCAACTTTTTCCAAAATAAATATACAAAATGAACATATAATCAGGATGGTAACTCTGTTGGACATTCCAATTCACCTAGTCACTTGTCCCCCATATAGGAAAGGGGAGCAGTCATTGGGCTTTATTAGTAATGTTATAGTAGTAACACGCTGTGTTAATGGCAACTTATTTGTGGTCCATCATTCCTTTGAATACATGTAGGAAAGCATGGCTGTAGTTCTCTGACTGCCCACATCAGAAAATGTCCAGCTAATGTGGAGACTGAAAAGGAAGAAAAACTGTATTTATTCCAAGATTCATTTACTGGGATTTTTAAGCACTCTTTCTTCCTTAGAGCCCAAGGGTGGTGATAATGCGCTAGGGGCTGCTGTGTTTCCCAGCATGAGCTCCCATCTGAGGGTCCTGAGAAAGACAGTGAATTGGTCCTGGAGCCCTCATGAAAGGAAGGGGTGGTCTCATTGGGTGGAGCAACATGGCCAAAAAGCAGGGAGGAGGGCAATGTTCCACAGGGCTGAAGGACCACTTGGGGGTAGGTTGAAGTACTTGGCAGAGGCTGCTGCTTCTGCTGCAGGAGAGGGAGGAAGAGCTCCTGACAGCCTTGGAACAGGCTCTAAACTTGATTCTAGAGTCTGTGGTTCTGTCCTCTTTTTCTTTTCCTCTGGCTGCTTGGGATCTTCCCCATTTCACAATGAGTCTGTGGCCATTGACAATCAACTTATTAAAGGATCTTTTGGCAGCCATTTCTGCAGCTTGCCTTGTGGCAAACTGGATGAAAGCACGCTGCTGTCTCTGCTCACCAGTTGTTCTAGTTTGCTAAAGCTGCTGGAATGCAAAACACCAGAAATGGATTGGCATTTATAAAAGGTGGTTTATTTGGTTACAAAGTTACAGTCTTAAGGCCATAAAGTGTCCAAGCTAAGTCATCAACAATCAGGTACCTTCACTGGAGGATGGCCACTGGCGTCCGGAAAACCTCTGTTAGCTGGGAAGGCATGTGGCTGGCATCTGCTCCAGAGTTCTGGTTTCAAAATGGCTTTCTCCCAGGACATTCCTCTCTAGGCTTCAGCTTCTCTCCAAAATTTCACTCTCAGTTGCTCTTGCGGCTTTTGTCTTCTCTAAGCTTCTCCAGAGCAAAAGTCTGCTTTCAAAGGCCGTCTTCAAAATGTCTCTGTAAACTGCAGTTCCTCTCTCAGCTCCTGTGCATTCTTCAAAATGTCCCTCTTGGCTGTAGCAAGCTCACTCCTTCTGTCTGCGCTTATATAGTGCTCCAGTAAACTAATCAAGGCCCATGCTGAATGGGCAGGGCCACACCTCCATGGAAACTATCCAATTAGAGTATCACCCACAGTTGGGTGGGTCGCTTCTCCATGGAAACACTCAAAGAATTACAATCTAATCAACACTGATACATCTGCCCACACAAGATTATATCAAAGATAATGGCATTTTTGGGGACATAATACATTCAAACCAGCACACCAGTTATTGTCTGAATCTCTCCCAACTGGTAGAAATGATTTCTTAGATCTGTCTCAGTAATAGTATCTCCCAGATCACCAATGTATTAGGTGGTGATAGTCTTGTCCTCTGGCAGGACCAGACAAGGCATTGTTGAAGTCCACTTTAGAAACTTATCTGCCACAGGGGCATTATGCCATAATATCAGTTTTTGATATTCTGATCAGTAAGCAGGTCATCTGGATCTATAGGCTTCTCATGTCTGTATGGACACTCCTCTCCTCTTTTACACTCTTCTTTCACCCAGAAGGAGCAAATCCGGGGTCAATTCCATTTATAGTAGGGTGCTCCAGGCCAGTTTGATCAGCATGTCACTAGTGCCTGTAGCACTGTTTGTTGACATCTGACTTTGGCATGTCATCCTTAAAAAACATTCCGACATCATGGATATGGACAGGCCATATTCTAGATCCAAGAAGCAGGTCTGAGAGATATTCTTCAATTTGCTGCAGGTTTGGCATACTTCAATCTTCTTGAAATGCATGTGAACTCCAGGGTACCAGCCAAAACACTGTGAATGGCCTAGCACAGATTTTTTCATTTTCCTCATACTTTTCTTTGGTCATTTGGATATATGGGTTTTTTTCAAGACACATCTGGCATGGTATGATGAAGTCCACATCTTCCCAGTTCTACCTGTTGCAGGTGTTGGAACCAAGAGAGGTTGTCATCTTGAGAGCATCCAGAGGCAGCAGGGGCTCCCTAGTTGGGAGAAAGGACAAATCTAGTGAAATTTTGGCTATTATTTTTTCCAATAATGTTTTCTTACTTCCTCTCTTTCTTTTCCTTCTAGAACTACTATCCTAGATATATTAGTCCCCTGGAAATTGTCCTATGCTCACTAATATTTTGGTTTGTTTGTTTGTCTTGGTCTTTTTTCTCTGTTTCGTTTTGGATAGTTTCTATTGCTTTGTCTTCAGGTTTGCTGATCTTTTCTTTTGAAGTGTTTAATCTGCTGTTAATATCGTCCAGGATGTTTTTCTCCTCAGACATTCAAGTTTTTCATCTCTAAAAGTTGGAATTCATCTTTTTAATCTCTCCCATGTCTCTCTTTAACTTGTTCATGCTTTATGCTGTCTTCTGGAACATAAAAATACAGTTATAAGAACTGTTTTAATGTTCTTGACTGTTAATTCTGTCATCTGCTTGATTTCTAAGTCCAGTTTTATTGACTGATTTTTTTTTCCTGCTTCAGACCTTTGCATGCCTGGTACTTTTTATTGGGTATCAGTCATTGTGAATTTTACCTTGATTGAGGCTTGATATTTTTTATTTCCTTTAAAGATGTTTGAGCTTTGTTCAGTGATGCAGTTATATTTCTTGGAAACAGTCAGATCCTTTTAAGGTTGTTTTCAAGCTTCAGTAGGCAGGACCAAAATGTCCTTTAATCTAGGGCTGATTTTTCCCCACTACCAAGGAAATTTCCTTCTGAATACACTACTCAGTGCCCTGTGTGTTATGAGATTTTTCTTTCGGGCTGGTTACAACAGAAACTATTCCTAGCCATGTATGAGTTTCAGTCATTGTTCTGCCTACTCCTTTCTGGTGGCTCTTACTGCCTGGGTAGTTTGCTCACATACAAGTGCCAATCAATTCTCAGTGGAAGATACAAGAGGAATGCATGGCAGCCCTCTGGAGCACACTCTCTCATTGTGTGCATCCCTATATACTGTACTTTGTGCAGAATATCTCCTCTCTAGTACTCTGCCCTGAAAATTCTAGCCACCTTGACCTCCCGAAATTCTCCACTCATTCCTCAACCCAGAGAGACTGCCAGACTCTGTTTTGGTTCCCTCACCCACACTGTGTCCTAAACTCTTGATGCAAAAAGGCAGGCAGTCATAGGGCTCATCTTGTTTATTTCCCTTTTCCTCAATCACTATCCTGCCCTTCCTGTTGCCCAAAGTTTAAAAGTCACTGTTTCATAATTAAACCTTTTTTTTTCTTTTCAGTTTTTTAAGATGGGAGGGTTGATTTGGTCCCTGTTAACTTCATCATGGTGAAAAGTGAAAGTCTTCCTATAACTCTTTTAAAATTATTCTGTTGATATCTAGCTTCCTTCTTTCCTGTTGAGAAATCAATTTATCAGTCTTACTCTTCTTTTAAACATAGAGTCTTTGTGTTTTTCTGATTGTTTTTCAGATTTTTTTTCCTTTTCTTTGTTTTTTTAGCAGTTTTACTGTGTGTCTAAGTGTGGTCGTCTTTGTATATTTCTTGCTTGAATTCATAGACCTTCTTAAATCTCTAGTTTGCTATCTTTGTTGGTTTTTAGAAATCTTCGGTCACTATCTCTTTCCCCTTATGAGATTCCACATACATTAACCTTTTCACTGTGTCCGACATATCACTTCCACCCTCTTCTATATTTTCCATTTTTTTTTCCTCAGTGTTCATCAGTTTGTAATTTTTTAAATTACTTGTCTTTCATTTCTCTAATCCTGTCTTCTGCAGTTAAACCCGTCTAATGAATTCTTAATTTTAGATACCATATTTTTCACTTCTTGTGCTTCCTTTTGATTTTCTTTCTTTTTGTAAACTCCAATTCTTTGGTGAAATATTGATCTTTCTAAATCTATTTTCTCCCATTTTTCCTCTGCTTTCTTGAATATATTTTAGTCATAAAATCTTTGTCTACTAGCTGCAATATCTGGATCGCTTGTGGATCTTTCTTTATTGTCTGTTTTGTTTCTTGGTTTCTAGATCCATCATCCTGTCTCTTGGTATACCTATTAGTTTTTTATTGAATGTCAGACATTCAGAACCTCCAGATGAATTTGTCTTCTTCCAGAGAGGATTTTCCTGTGCTGGGACAACAGACAGAAGGCTTTTTACCTTAATCCAGTCAAGGTACTGTGCAGAGTTGAAGGTGGACTGAAGTTTGGGTAAGGCTCAATTTTCTCTGGCTTGCCTCTTTTCCTAAGGCCTGGCTCACTAGGGTCTTCAGTGGTGACAGTTATATCTTCACTGGGGTCCTTTTAAATAGTCTTAGCCTAGCTTTACGGCTCAGAATTTGACAAAATTCTTGAAGGGGAAACTAATCATTTGTTTCAGGCCCTTTGGATCTCCAGTTCTGCCCCTCTAGCCCGCCAGGATTGCCAAAAGCTCTGCTGATTTCCCTGTCCCTAGCAGCCGCCCTCTGCAATGACAAAGCACAGATTATTATTCTCTCACCTTCACCCAGACCCAGCAAAAGCCTCCATGGGATAGGTAGATGTAGACCATCAGTTTACCTCTCTGTTTTCTTTCCCTTCTGGAATCTTTGTCTCTCTAATTGTCTTTCTTTCAGCTCTTCTCTGATACTTTTAAACAAATACTTTTATATTTCATTCAGCTGTTCCAAGAGCAGTCAAGAAATGGAAATCCCAGTGAGTTTTTAATTTCTACTATATTTTTCATTTCCGAAGCTTATATTCTGTTTATTTTTTCCTAAATATGGAGATATTTGTTCCTTTCTATTCAGCATTTTTAGGTGTTTATTGTGGGAGGTTCTGGGCCCATCAAACCATCATAGCAAGAAACAGTAGTTAGGGTTGAATTTTATTAGATTCATAAATACACAGATCTAAATATACAATTATACTGCTAATAAAATGTTCTGAATTTAGTATAACTGGTATACATGATTAAAATGAGTAGACAATAAATTTACCTTCCAGAATGGAAACTAGATCCATAATTGCAGCTCTTTGTCCCCACCAGTAACTACAAGCAGTTTTTCATTAAAGAAAAGAAAATGATCGAATAATCCAAATTAGCCTGGAAAGAAAACTAACAACTGCCTAAAATGATATGTTTGAGTCATGAGCCGTGTGCCACTTTGGTTTATCTGCAGCCAAAAGGTTCAGAATCCTTATTCAATTAACCATGTTGTTTGGGAGAGTCTTGTTGCCCTGAATAAGTGCTGCCTGGTGATGAGTAAGAGGTATCTGTGACACGCAAGTTCAGACCTTGCAACAACAAAACAGAGTTTTGTAGCTAAGGATCCAGCATGGAATTTAAACACTTGTGTGGTAACTCCATTCCTTCAGCCATTGTGTTGTTAAGCTCTAGCTAACGAACTTTTAACACTGGCTCCATGTAAGGCAAGACTTAGAAAACAGCAGCAATAAACATTTCTGGTTTTACAATTAAAGCCATGTTATTTATATGTCTATGGAAAATGAAAGTGCTCTTGCCTATCTAGTCCAACTGCTCCTCAAAAACTAGCCTTCATAATATGTATGAAAAATAAAATGAACAAGCCAAGGTGAACCTTTGAAAGCTTAAACTGAGGAATGACTTTCATTTCCAAAATCACACCTACTGTGGCAGAAACTTCAAAAAGTATACCTGTTTTCAAACTTTTAGAACTTTGCCTAAGATAGAGGGACTAAAATTAAATAATATTTTAGAGGTGAGCACTGTAAAAGGCACTAGTCAAGTATTCTTTGTCTCTTATGACCCATTTCTTCCATGCCAATGATTTTTATTGTTTAGGGAGATTCTCCTGATATGTCACAAGGAGTATTTCTTAAACTCATGTAAATTATGTACACATTGGCCTGCTAAAGACAAGTTTTGATTTTAAATTTCTAAGCTTCATTTTGCTTCTAAACATACTGTTTTGAATCCCAAACCAGGTAACTGCAAGATAGGAGACTGAATTTCGTAAATGAGCTCTGAAGATAATTCTGGGACAGGCAATTCAAATATAGTTTAAACAAAGATGTAATAATTTGACCTAAAACATCTCAATGTTATTGCTTTCAAAAATTGCACTTAATTAAATGTGTACACCAATTATTAAGTTCTTATTACTTCTTAACCACTTTGTAAAATTAGATTTGTTTTTTGCATCTTATTTTCTTAAGCTGTGGTCATATTTCAACGAGTAGTAAAATACTTTATTTAGGTAACAGAGGAAAGTGAATAAGTGATCTTTTATGTCAAATAGAAGTGAGGAAAAACTTGAAGTCAGAAGTTTCCTTTCAATTAAAAGCTCAATTATATAAAACAATCACTTTGTTTCTGCATTTATAAAATTGCAAAAAAATTTCAAGAAATATAGCTATATTGTAAACAAAGTTTAAATATTGTGGCTATTATTGTCTAAGCCACAGGAAGGTGGTTTTGTTATTTCTAGAATCAAAGAATGGAATATGTTGGTATGTGTGAGAACATATATATATATATTTTTTAAAGTTTTAGAAAAGCTATCTGCTTCAAGTTACGTATTACATTTATCTGGGCCCATATTTGATATTTTTAAATAGCCAATTGCCCAAATCATTTATAGAAATTCTATACCACCTAATTTTGTTTTCTTACGTATGGCATTCATAGTATACCAATACCTTAGACCCTTTGCTTCAAGCACACTCTTCCTTTTTCAGTTCCTACCCTGTACTTTCATTCTGTAATGTCATTTTTAATCCTCTACTCAGTCAAATCCACCTTCACTTGTTTAAATCCAATTCATCCTTCAAGAACATTTACATACCATCCCCTACATGAAGTTTTCCCTAATTCCCCTCCGCCATCCCACCACCAAGTTGGAGTTAATCTCTCTTCTGTGTGCCTTATAGCTCTTTCTTCCTCTATTAGGACATTTATTAAGTTTCCTCTTGTCTCAGTATTCCTGTACTATCTCCCATTAGAATGCAAGCTTCTGGAGATCAGAGATTTGGTCTTGTTCATATTTTTTGCACAAGGTAAATAGTTGATGTATAATCATTGCTGTTCAATGATGAAACCTAATTTTCAAGCTAAATTTTTATTTCATAAACTTTGACCTGTCTTTTAAAAAATGTATGACACTTAAAAATTAAAATTTGAGGATTCTTTCCTAAAATAGCAGAATTAAAATATACTATTATTATGTACAATTATCCAAATTGCCAGGTGAAACATTGTGTTTGTCTGAAGACTTTGGCTTTTTAACCATAATGAATTTCCAGTGGAGGGTGATTCGATTTGGTTTGGTATTTTTAATTAGAATCTCTTGTATAGCTGTTAAATTTTAGTCCCATACAGTCCGAACTTTGAAATTTCACTCTATGATAAAGTGAAAAAATATTTGTGTTTTATTAAGCACCAAGTTTTCACAAAATTTCTAGACCAGATCCCTCTTGGCCACTTAAATCCTTGTTGAACAACAGTAATAACTAAATTGCTTTCTGGAACCAAATGTGTCCAAATTCAGAGAGAGAGAGAGGAAGAGTTCAAGCCATGTATAAACCAGCATGATACACTGAGGGGTCCTCTAATGTTGCTGCAATCTACTTTAACTCATGATTTCAAATTCAGTGGTCCGTCCCCCATTTCCTAAAAATAACCAAAATTTTCTAAATTCTGATTACTTTGATATGATTTCTCAGGATTTTACTTTCTGGTTATATGTTGCTTTTTTAAGATATCTGAGATCAAAAATAAATTGTACATGAACATTAGCCACCAAGCCACAGATTTGGCATTCTTCTGACAGGTGAAAAATTAATATGTAGTTACTAATTTTATTTTGCCTCTACTTCAGTCTCCACCAATTTCCGTCATGTAGTTTGTTGAAGGAAGATGCTAAAACTTAAAAAATACGTTCTTCAATATGTATCAAAGGCTTTTTGGAACTCTCAAGCATAAAATAGTCATTGCATTCTACTTGTACGACCACGACTTTAACACACTGAAAACCTCTAAACCCTTAAAGAAGAGTTTATTTTCATACATCTGTCCTGGCTATGTCTAATGGAATTGCATTTTTAAATATAATATGTCCTTCTTCTGAATTGTTTCTAGTATGTACCTCACACACAGTTAGCTATCTTGGTTATAACTGACTGCTGGCAGAGTGATTCACTTTCATTAACAATATTTTGTTTGCAATTTTCTAGGAAATATTAACTTCTTTACTCATTAAGGAACAGTAACTCAAAACTGCCAACATTGTGTACCATGTTGAAAATTAAAGTCATCTTAATGAATAGTGCTCAAATGCTGGCACATGAATAAATGAATCATCTTCTTTATTTTGAAGTAGCAAAAAGTTTAAGCACTACCTGTGCTCAGACTTAATTTTTCTTGAAATTCATTAGACAAAGAAATGAAAATGCTATAGATTCTTAGCTTTTGCCTTAAACATCTGTAGTTCTCTTAGCTAATAATTTTTTACTTAGAATTGTATCTTTACTCCTAGGATCTCCAGTCTCTTTGAAAGCAGTTGATTAAAACACAGTTAGCAGTTAATTAAAACCCTTATAAGATGCTTCACATTTGGGTAAACTGAGAATAGAGGAATTGAAGAACTTTTCTAATGTGACCTAAGCAGGCATTTTCAGAGCCGGAAGTACAAATGAATATCCATCCCTAAGCTCTTTAATATGTCAACCATGCTACTTCCCTGTCTGTTGCTGTTAAAAGCTGAAACTTGTGCTGTTATGGTTAATGTTTTGACAGATTATATGATAAACCTTGAGCCAAAATTTAACACATTGTAAGCTCAGAAACAGTTTTTACTGGTGGTGATCAGAAAGAGAAATAAATCAATTATGCTCTCTTGAATTATAGGAGTATCATTAACACTTTAAAAGTTATACATTACTTGAAATTTGGGATAAATTTCCATTCTGTCAGTACAGGGCTTTTCAACTTATCAATAGAAGCATACATAAACACTTTTGTGGCTATCACAAGGGAAAATATACCAAGGAAAATATATATGGCTTACATGCTTCCTAAATTTTATATCCAAACTACTATCCCTAATGTTTTTAAATGAAAATATCCTTTGCCTTACGATATAGAGTCAAGAAATAAAGCCCTCAACAGGTGGATCAAGTGACTCAAAAATGATGGAATAGCCATTTTGTTTCCAAATAATTTATTAGAATACTTTTCAATTAGACCTTATTTTATGGTGCATGTCATCTCTTATTTTATAACCATTTAGAATATTTTATTAACCATACTCCAATCATTGCTATTCCTAACAGCCTGTGGATCTAGATTTTTTTTCTTTCTAAAACTTCTTCAACAACCATGGCCATTAACATTTACTCATAAATGCATTTGTACACAGGCTCCACCACAGCACATCAGTGAAGGAAAAAAGAGTTGTTACCCAGTTCTTTACCCTAGAATAAATCAAATCAACAAATATTGATTGAATGTCTACTGTGTGCAAAACCCTAGATGTGGTCAGCTTTTAAAAGCCATCCAACTTTTTCACATTGACAAATCAAAAAAAAAGCATTATTTCCAGCATTACAGAAGCTACACTTCTAAAGTCCTTAAAATGACAAGGCCTATGAGGACCCCCCAATTACTTCAGGGTAAGACAAAACAAGGAAGAGAAAGCTAATACACAGGGTGAAGAGAAGAGAAAAATTAACCTAAAATAACACCAACAGACTGCATTGTCTATGTATGTGTGTATTTATATGTATTGTTCATGAGTTTATGTGTATGAATGTATATTATATGTTTTTGTGTACATACAAAGAAAAGAATGAATGAATTTGAGAGAAATAGTGTTTGTTAAGGAGATATAGGAATGGGCATGCACATTCAAATCCTTGAGTTTTGTTTTAAAAATAGGTTGCCTAGTGTTGTTAAGCCCTACACAAAACCAAAATATAGCATGTTATAATTGAAAGATCACTCAACTTGGAATCAGGAGCCCCAAGTTCTAAGACCTGGTTTGCCCTGAAGTCTATTATGATGATAACCTCAACACTCAATAGATTTATTATTTTGTAAAGTGACTTCTATATTATTACATTAGAAATTGTTGTAGAGGCCTAACTAAAACATTGATCTTATCATAAATAAAAGAACCTACTTAAAAGCTCATTTTAAAGACTCTAATTTTTAGGAGAAACTAAATAAAAATTACCAGTAAGAGACAAAATGTGCATTTTATTGATATATACTGATCTAAGCATTTCATTTTGTTAATCTGTAGAATAATTAAAGTTTAAATAGTTAAAATGTAAAATAGACAAAAGGACAAATATTGTATGAGCTTACATAAAGGCAGACTCTAGAATATAGGTTACCAAGGGACAGGGTGGGGATAGGATAAGAGAATAAGGCTTAAAATGTGCAGGGTTCCTATTTGGAATGATGGGAATGTTTTGGTAGTGGATGGTGACGGTAGCACAACATTGTGACGTAATTAACAGCACTGAAGTGTATATCTGAATGTGATTAAAAGGGGAAATGTTAAAATCGTATTTATGATAAAAGAATAAACCTTTTTTTAAAATCCATGGAACTACAGTACACAATCAGTGAAACCTGAGTTAAACCATGGACTTTAGTTAATAACACAATTATAAAAATGCACTATCATCAATTGTAGCAAATGCTCCAACCAATGCAAGTTGTTGTTGGTGGAGTAGTATATGAGAATACTGTTTTCATGTATGATTTTTCTGTAAACCCACAATTTCTCTAATAAAGAAAAAAAATTTTATGTAAAATGTTAAAATATACTATGTATCCACTTCAAATAATTAAATGTATTTCCTTAGTGAAGTATAAAGGGAGGCTGGTGAAAATTTCCAGCTTGCCCAAAAAAATTAATCCAGGTTACTTGGCATAGAAAGTGTATGAGTATCAGCCATTGGAGATACTGTATTCTCATTGACATTCTCACAGGAGATATTTGCTGCTGATTTAAAAATATTTAGGAGAATTAATTTTAAAGTATCAATTTTTGCCTATTTGTATGCTAAGGTTAATTTCTCATGAAGTCAAAACAGGTTTTCTAAATAACCTTTATAAGCAGCAGCTTTTATTTTATCTTAAAATGCCTGAAACTAACTCCTCAATTTTTGCGTGGAACAAAACTGCTATAGTTCTATTATCATCCAAAGTTTATGTTTCTGTTAAGAAACCGTTGGTTACTAAGAGCACCTTGAAGTACAGTTATCTTCTTGTATGCCTTTTTAATTATTTTAATTATTAGATACTTTTCTTATCTTGTTATAATTTATTTTCAAAGTAAACCTCAAATGCTCTTTAGTGAATTTTGGAATTCTCAGGTACAGGCTTTCTCTTCTTGGTCAACCCTCCTGTTGGCTTTCTTAAACATGGTAAAGACTTTCAGTGTGTGACTTTTTACACTGGTTTGGTTTCTTGCTATGTTGCAATTAATACTAAGTAAAATTTCTCTTAGGTAATCCAGATCTAAAGCATATGTTCTTAAAGAAATAATCTTTAGAGTTTTTTCTAATTCTCAGGTCATCTTTTCCCCTCCTTTAACCAGAATTCCCAACACTGAGACCCTGTCATCTCCGACCTAGTCTGGATTCACCTGCCCCCTTGTGGTTTTCCTTTCTGTATAGTTAATTGATTTCTGAAATTTGGATTTAATATTAATATTAAATATTATAGCCTGAGAAGAGAAACCTCATTACCTTGGTCTAGCAGTCTAGAGTCAGAGAAGTTCTCTTCTTAGTCATTAGCTAACATCAAAAGATAGAAGTTTATTCTTTCAATTTAATTCAGAGCAGAAGAAGGAAGTTGATCACTATAATGAAATTAGTACCTTGGAATAAATGATGATGTAATACTTGATTTTGCTAGAATGAGTATTAGTGGCCTACAGATTGATAAGGATGTTTTTCAAAAATTCTTGTAAACAACTTACATTCAAGTTTATTCTATGTTTGTGTCTCTTTTTTCATGTGTAGAGGTGGGGGAGGGGAATTTTTCTATTTTATTTAAATTTTAAATAAATTTCTTAAGCTTTTCATCAAGAATGAATGAACTTATAGATATAAAAAGCAATTAAATCGTGCATAATGTATCTCAGATGAGTTTGGAATGATTGACACAAATAGGTTATTTTCTCTTAAAGAAGAATTCCTTCTTCATATGACATAAGACTAATTTTTACTCTTTGATTAAATTCAATAGGATTTGCACATGGAAACGAGATGTACATATTCAATAAGTGCATTTACCTAGCTAAAATTCATATTCAGAGATAAAACTTGGACCTCTACTTGATAAAGAGTAATATCAAGAGAAAAGAAAGGAAAAAGGAAAAGAAAAACAATTTACATAAATAAACTTTTTTTTTCCTTAGCAGAAGGAGATAGATTAATAAATTGTTGTTAGCAAGACCCCCACGTAAACTGTTTAAAGATATATTTTTCTATTAACTGTAAAATAAATATTTCTAGCAGAAAAGAGTTCCCTCTTTCAATGCTGAATGCACTCCTCACTTCCCACCCCCACCAGAGCCCGGTTTGATTGAGTAGTAAATAGTACTGCCCATTACTGTGACATCTTTAAGTCATGTCTTGTCACCTCACCTAACTTCTAGAAGAAACTGTATACAGGCTTTAGTAAAGCTATTCATAGACCAACTCCCAATTTTCTCTAGTACCCACTGCTCCTTTGCTGTTTCTCCTCTTACATTTCTATCAGTTGACCTACTAACAGGTTCCCAGAAACACAGGTTCAAATTTTGGCAGGCTTACCTCACCTCTTTGTCCTTCCAAAGTACATAAGTGCTAAACTGTGTTCACAGTGAGGAAGGGAGAGTCATCCCAGTGAGACTTCTAAAACCAAGACCCTTTCTACTCCCAAATTACTGCCACCACCTCCAAAGGAATAAAGTTTCATGAGGGTGCCCTTTGCATAATGTCTTCAGCCTGGATTAAACACAGGTGACCGAGAGTCTGCCTTATCTCCACAGGCATTAGTCACTCTATAAAAGTTAAATTTATTATGAAATGCTTTGTTTGTGTTAACATATATCTTCACTGGGAAGTTGGAAACAAAGGCATGTCCTTTAAGACTCTATATGGGGAAAACACATCCTCCTTTGGAATTTAACCTTAATTTGAACCAAGATCTGTGAAAGAAAAGCACTTTAGTGTATTGTTCCCGTGCTCCACCCCTCCAACCCCTTATCTAAATGGAGTTACTGTTGCTGCATGTTTTTTAACTCTTGCAATTCCAAACTCGGCCTTCCTGAGTTTAAAAGTTTATCTTCCAAGAAACGTATCAAAATAATTGTGGCAAACAATTATATTTTGCTTTTTAACAATAAGTGGTTGTATGTAAAGTATTAATTCTGATTTCTTAAAAATTCAACAAAACATAGCCAATTTATACTTAAACATTTTCATTGTCCATTTTATTGTTTTAATGAATGGTATATTGTAGAGAATCTTAATTTACTAAACACTTTATTTCCTAAAAACTTATCTATAAGCTTCTCTTAGTAGCAAACATTGTTATGTAAGTATAGTGCACACTTTATGAAAAGTAAAGAATAATTAGAAGTCAGAAAAAGTTACATTAGGAATGATGGTGACGTTATCTTGAAAGACCAATTTCTGACCTCTTTTTTCTTTCTGTTTATAAAGTCTTCGTAATTCTTCCTATGTCTCTAAAGCCATAGATGCTCCAATACTCCTTTTCAAAAGCAAAAATAAAACCTCCATTGCTGCTATCCTACAATAACAGATGAGTTGTTTATAAACATTAAAGAAAATGTTTCAAAAAGAAAACATTTTAATTTGACATTTAAAAAAGAGACACCTTATATGAATGCTTAAAATTTCTTTAATACCATCTACCATCATCCGCAAAATGATTTTCCTTTATTTATTTATTTATTTGTTTGTTTATTTATTTATTTATTTATTTATTTTTTACTTTCAGGAAAGTCATAATCTAAACCCAAATATCAGCTTAGCAATACATTTATTCTAAAAAAAATGGACATGATTTTAAAATGGACTTTGCACTCAACCTTCTCCCCAAAATAACTCTCTACCATGCTTTTAAATGTCAATTTTCTTAGCAAAAAAAAAAATTCTTAATGTTTTTACAGGTTCCTTTTGATCATGTTTCTTTATCTCATAGTGTGTTTCATTTAAACAATAATATCAAAATTAGTTTGGTAGATAAGTTTAAAAATATGGATGTAATGATTCATTAAGGATATTTATCACGTTATACCAAATCAGGGTATCATTTTTCTCCACCCCACCTATATTTATTGTTTCCACCCCAACCAACCCTGTGTGACAATCTGTAAGGCTCAGTCTCCACCATTTGTTAGCACTTGATTATATAATGTCATTGTTATTTAAATTTGTAATATGCATCTTATTTCTTCATGAAAATTATAAATTCATATGATGGCAATAATGATCTGACTTTTGGAATACTTTTAATTTCTCTCTCAAACTCTAAGTCCTTGGTTCTCTTGGACTTTGTACTAAGTTAGATACTAATTTGATATGAACTTCCTTAAGAGATAACAGCCCTATGCCTCTGATGCCTTATTAAATGCTTCCCCCAAATTTTTCCGTGGGTGATTTTGGATGATTACCTTCATGACATATATGGATGCCTGTTTGGTTATATCATTCATTCATGGACCTACCATAAAATAGTCATAGGAAATTCTTTCACAGGAGTAAATTGGTCAAAGTAATGGATGAACAGGGGAATTCTTCCACCATTATTTTTGGGAGAAACAAAGATAGTTAAGTGTAAGGTTGAAAGGGCAGATATTAATCTAATGAAAGAATGAAGAGAAAAATATGATTTATAGATGAACAAAAGAAACAATTGGAAATATCTGAAATAAAAGAGCTTTTAGGTATTCCTTTAGGAAAGGAAGAACCAAAGGTTAACTCCAAATTGCCAGATCAGTGTATCAATGTGGGTAAATCCCAACGTATTCACAAAATTGGATTAGAGGAGATTAAGTGTGTGTTTATAAAAATGTAGACAAAAGTGAAAAGCTTGGTTTTCCCTTGGTGTCTTTATTGACCATCAGCTGTATTACTAGACATCTAGATATTACTAGACATGTTAGATAAAATTAAAAATTATGTATAAAGCTTTCATTCATAGAAGTATTTATTTTTATTGATTGGTTCTTATTTAACTTTGAATCTCCTTCTAACTAGAGCATATTGTGCATAGAAGACACTCAAAAATATTTGAGTTAAATCAAAATAGTCCTTTCCCAATGAAGTCATGATTCAATAGAGTCACAAAAGTATGGATAACTGGACCAATAAGGTGAGGGTTAGGGGACAAGAGGAGCAATTCTAAACTGTGCTAAGTTGTTTTAATGTGTTAATCATTTAAAGGTTAACAAATAGGCAAAAGTAGTGCTTTCAGAGGAAGTGTTAATATTCCAGTTATATTTGGGAGTCCTCAGAGGACAGTTTATATTCTGATTATAT
Organism: Choloepus didactylus; assembly: GCF_015220235.1. Classification (NCBI taxonomy): domain Eukaryota; kingdom Metazoa; phylum Chordata; class Mammalia; order Pilosa; family Megalonychidae; genus Choloepus; species Choloepus didactylus. Next base: position 173,143,354 of record NC_051310.1, read on the forward strand.
TTGGAAGTTTTTAATATTTTTTCTAAAAGTATAACTGAAGAGAGGATTGAAAGAAATAATAAAGGTTGTTGTTTGTGTGTTTGGTTTTAATCAATAATTCAGGCAACACCATACCAGGTGCTGGGGTACAAAGATGACTAAGACCTAGTCTCTGCCCTCATGAAAATCACAGTCCAGAGGAAGTGGCATACCTATAAATTATTATAATACAGTATGATAGGTACCACAATAGTGGTGGACTCGAAGTGCTTTGGCAGGACGGGTGAAAGGACACTGTGTGCTTTCTATAACATTAAGGAAGCCTTCCGAGAGGAGCTGGTATTTGCCCTAGTGCCATTGGAATTGTCAGTTAATGACCTTTTGGTGACCTTAATGAAAGCAGTTTCTACTGAACGAGAGCCAGAAGCCAGATGGCAGTGAATTAAGAGGTGAATGCAAGATGCTGAAATGGAGACTGAATCTAGACTATTTTTTTTCCGAGAAATTGCCTTCTAACTTTTCTTACTTGCTGCCCTTGAAGAGATTTAATAATGGATTGCATATTGTCTAGCCTAGTTAAGTGCTAATGATGGTAATGGATTTTTGTTGCTGCGTGTCAGTGAATAAATTGCATACCACTTGTACCATCTTAGTCACATGAATCCTTCCAACAAAAACCTTAGCATTTGAAGGAAGATCATATCTATACCTTACTACTATGAATGTCTTTGATCCCCAATTCTTCTTTCCAGATGCAACTTTCTTTTTCCTTCCTCTTTATTCTCCTTCTCATGACTTCTCTTTATAACTCTAACCATATCACCTCAAGTGATGCAAATCTTTTGTAATCCTTAGAATATCTTTCTAATGCCAAATATTACCTATTGAATAAATGTCCAACTTCCTTAGAGCATCCAAGGCCCTCCAGCTTTTTGCTCCAGCTTATTTTCTCAGTTTTAGTCCTGTAGTCTCTCACATTTCAGCTTCACCTTTCCCTATGTGCACCCTAAACTTCCTGGCTTCCATTCACTTCCTTACACTGTTGTCTACCTGGAATTGTCCCCTCCCTACAATCTCAGATCTAAATCTTATTTGACCTTTATGATCTTGCTCAATGTCATCTTCTCTATAAAAGCCCTTTTTTGATCTCTCCATATATAAATAACATTTCTTGTCAACTCAATATTTTATATGTGCCTCTCTACACCATTCAGTCATTCATTCATTGATTCAATGAACATTTATTGAGTACCTACAATGGGCCAGAAATGGAAATTGCCATTTTCTACTTTTTTCCCACTTATTCATATTTTATCTCAGCAATCCTACAAGACTATAAATTCCTTGAGATCAAGGATGATCTTTACAGCTTTTTAAGTACCTACTACAATGCCTTACACAGTTAGTATTAAAATTTCTTCAATATATTAATAAACTAATCTCAAATGGAGACTCTTTCCCTGAAATTTAGTAAGACGAAGATAGCTCCCTGACATGAAATTCCCTTCTACCATTATCTGTAGGAATGCCATTTGCTACTTCTTCAGCTTAAAATGTTACTTGAAAAAAAATTCTTACTTCCTTTTATTTATTTTCATTTCCATCAGTTCCGCTGAGAAATTCTGCAAGTCTAAGTATTAAGCAAATCCTTCCACTTTATGCCTATTACCACTTCACTTAGCTGTTGATCATACTACAATTTCCTTCTTAAAATGTTCACTTAGCTCCAGACTCTTCTCTCTTTCAATCTATCCTGTATGTGTTAGCTTGAATATAGACTCCGATTCTACTTCTTTTCAGATTTCTCCCCCTCTGTTACTAACTTCAGTAGACGTTATAAAACTAACACACTTCCACTTCTTCCTTATCCTTCCTTCTTCTTACTTTTTGCCAATAATCTTTAGTTTATGTTTTTCACCTCTGGAATATTCTACCTCTTCACTCCCAGCAGCATGGTTTACTCTCTACTCCAGCTCTTGAGAACCCAGCTTAAAATCCTTTTTCAGGAGAGTTTTCTGATTAACCTAGATTCATTTATCACACATTTGTTTTCTATATATTGTTCAGCTACTGTATTAATTGGAATCAAGTACGTATTTGTCCAACTTGCCTGTCTATGAGGCAAGGACATTATAAGGACATTCTGTAATCCAAACTCTGTAAACTCCAAAAGGAATCCTGTAATATGATCTATAATCTACGTGTAAAGGTTTGTTCTTCATAATGTTTTTAATCTTGGTTTTCTACCTTTAGGTTTAGGTTAAGACAAACAAACTAGAACAAATAGTACCACAAACAAACTAGAACAAATAGTACCAAGGTATCAACTCTTTCAGAAGCACAATATATAACCAAGTGATCTTTTCAGTGAATTAAAATTTATTTTTTTAAATGCTATAGTATTACCATATGACCTGGCAATCCCACTTCTAGTTATATACCCAAAAGAATTGAAAGCAAGGACACGAACAGATATTTGCACACTGATATCATAGTAGCATTATTCACAATTGCCTAAAGATGGAAATAACCCAGGTGTCTATCAACAGATGAGTGAAAAGACAATATGTGATAGATACATGCAATTAGATATTATTCAGCTATAAAAAGAATGAAGTTTTAATACATCTGGCAATGTGGATGAACCCAGAAGACATCATATTGAGTGGAATAAGCCAGACACAAAAAGACAAATACTGTATGATCTCACTTAATATTTAGAATATGCAAATTCATAGAGTTAGAAACTAGAATATAGGTTACCAGCAGCCAGGGAGTGGGTAAGGAAGTGGAAATTAATGTTTAATTAGTAAAGAGTCTCTGTTTGGGGTGATGGGAAAGCTTAGGCAATGGATGATGAGGGTAGCACAATGTTGAGAATGTAATTAACAGCACTGCATTGTGTATTTGAATGTGGTTAAAAGGGGGAATTTTGGGTGGTATATATGTTACCAAATTAAAAATTTTTAATAAATGCTACCATAGTTGTAACATCAAATATATACCAGTCCATAAAATATGGGGAAAAAAGTGAATTTGAGGCTTGAACACAAGATATTTAAGAGAACCTCATAAGAATCACCAGGACTTGATAGGTTGAGACTCAGGTTTGGAAGATGGTAATAAAACATCTTCTGCTTCTGGATATGACAGAGTGGCTAGGATCAGATTAACTCACTGAGAATAATTCTCAATCTTGGACAAGATACAAAGCAAAACACAGCAAAATCTGAAGGTACTGAATAGCATCCTGCACAACCAGGATCTGAGGGACAAGATCCTGGAGAGAAGGAAAGCATGTTGAGATGAGCCCTACATTTGCATCTGTGTTTTCCCCTTGGGAGATTCGCTGATTGAGGGCTTGAGATAGTGAGGCATAACAAAAGCAGCATCCTCCAGTTTGTGACAGTTTTACTGAACTGGAGAAATAATACAGGCATACCTCTTTTCATTGCACTTGATTTTACTGTGCTTCATAGATAGTGCATTTTTTGCCAATATACGGTTTGTGGCATCCCTGCATCCAGCAAGTCTTATCAGCACCATTTTTCCAATAGCATGCACTCACTCCATGTCTCTGTGTCACATTTTGGTAATTCTAGCAATATTTCATCCTTATTATATCTGTTATGGTGATCTATGATCAGTGATCTTTTATGTTACTATTGAGATTGTTTTGGGGTGTCATGAACCATGCCCATGTAAAATGGCAAACTTATTCAGTAAATGTTGTGTGTGTTCTGACTGCTTCATAGACTGGCCATTCTTCATCTCTCTCCCTCTTGTCAGACCTCCCTATTCCCTGAGACACAACAACATGGAATCAATTAATAACCCTGCGATGGCCTCTAAGCGTTCAAGTGGAAAGAAGAGTTGCATGTCTCTCACTTTAAATCAAAAGCTAGACATAATTAAACTCAGTGCGAAGGCATATTGAAAGCCAAGATGGACTGAAAGCAAGGCCTTCTGCACCAGTTTGCCAAGTTGTAAAGGCAGAGGAAAAGTTCTTGAAGGGAATGAAAAGTGATACCCCATTTCTGGAAAAGATGGTGCAGTAAGGAGCTCCAGCACTCAGTCTGTCCTCCAGGGCAGCTAGTAAACAACCAGAAAATATCTGAAACAACTGTTCTGAGACTCCAGGGCTCAGAAGAACACTGGACAGAATCCAGGGAAAAGAGGGAGGAAGAGACCAATGGACTATGGTGAAGAAGTGTGAGTAGCATGCTTCACACCAGCGGTGGCTAGGGCCCATTCTGACTCTCAGGTCAGTTCACCTTGAGATCTGGTCCCTGGCTGACAACTACAGTCATAAAGGGAATAAAAGTCCTTTTCCCCAAGAATGGCCAGGGCCATGACCAAGCACCAATTGTGGCTTTTGATTAGTGAATTTGGTTCCCCAGGACAGCTATTGTTCAGTTTGCCCTGGACAAAAGCAGCCAGCAACCTCTGTTCAACCATACCCCCAATAGGGGTGAAAGTGGGTGGGATTTAAAGGCACAGTTCCTTCTTAGGGCTGTAGGGAACAGTTTGCTGAAGGGAGGCTCATCCCTAAGAACACGGGGAGAGCAAGGCCAAGCATTGATTGCAGCTTTTGATTAGCAAATTCACCTTGCTGGTTCCTGGCTCTGAGCTATGGTTTTAACCTGTCCCACATAAAATGAGCTGGCAGCCAGCATTTCAACCTCATCCCTGGCAGGGGTGAGGCAAAGGAAACTTAAAGGCATGGTACCTCCTTAAGACTGAGAGAAAGAGTTTGCCAAAGAAAGCACAGATTCAGGGAACCATCAAAAACATGTTTGGCAGCCTGCCTGGTCTCCTCCACAGGACTTTGGAACAGGTATACATCCCTTTTGTGGGTACCTAGCCCTGATTCAACTGGGAAATATGGACTTGGGAAAGTCCTCTCTGGGATGACCCTCCTCCCAGAATTTTCCCTCCAGGTAAATCCAGTTAGAGACAATGAAAAGAGTGCTAAAAAATTATAGCGTCAAATAAAAAACAGAACAGATCAACATTCACAAAGAAGGAACAGAGGAAAGGAAGCTTTCTTCTAGGGGTGAAACAATTGCAGAAATAGTGCAATATCAAAAATTGTACCGTATATATAGGGCAAGAATCAGATAATGAGCTGAAAAACTCTGATCAGTTAAACATGAGCTATTCTGAAGGTCTAGAATAAGTTGAACCAAGTGTCAAAGGAGAACCTTAACACAAAGCCAATCCACAATAAAACCCTAAGCAAGATTGAGAAACTGACCTTCAGATTAAACTCATGAAGATAATCAGAGACACAGACACCAGCAAAAAATTATAAGCCATATTAAGAAACAGGAAGATATGGTCCAGTCAAAGGAACAAATAAAAACTTCAAAGAAGATAGAATTTGGAACAACTAATCAAAGATGTTCAAACAAATCTCTTAAATCAATTCAAGGAGATGAAGGAAAATATGGCTAAAAATAAGTGATAAAAAGAAGACCATGTGTGAGCATAAAGAAGAATTTGGAAATATAAAAAGACACGTAACAGAAATGATGGAAGGAAAGGCACAACAGAAGGGATTAAAAATGCACTATGGGCATACAACAGCAGCTTTGATCAGGCAGAAGCAAGAATCAGCAAATTGGAAAACAGGACAATTGAAATCACCCAGAGAGAAGTACAGATAGAGAAAAGAATGGGAAAAATTGAGCAAGGACTCAGGGATTTAAATGACAATATGAAGCACACAAACTTATGCATTGTGAACATTCCAGATGGAGAAGAAAAGGGAAGAGGAGAAGAAACTATATTTGAGGAAATAATGGCCAAAAATTTCCCAACTTTTATGAAAGACACAGATATACATGTTCAAGAAGGTCAATGTACTCCAAACAGAAGAAATTCTAGTAGACCTACTCTGAGACACATACTAATCAGAATGCCAAATGACAAAAGATAAAGAGAAAATACTGAAAGCAGCAAGAGAAAAGTGATTCTTCACATACAAGAGAACCACAACAAGACTAAGTGCCAATTTCTTATCAGAAACTCAGAAAGCAAGAGGTGCGTGGTATGATATATTAACAGCATTGAAAGAGAAAAACTGCCAACCAATAATTCTTTATTCGGCGAAAGTATCCTTCAAAAATGAGGGAGACTTTAAAATCCTCACAGATGAACAGAAACTGAGAGAGTTCAACAAGAGACCTGCCCTAGAAGAAATATTAAAAAGATTACAGCAGGCTGAAAGGAAAAGACATGAGACAGAGGCTTGAAGTAGAGTATAGAAATGAAGATTATCAGTAAGGTTTACTGAAAGGGTCAAAAAAAGAGGCAAAAAACAAGATATGGCATAAAAAAACAAACAAAGGATAAAGTGGTTGAAGTAAGTATTGCCTTTGCAGTAATAACATTGAATGTTAAAGGATTGTACTCCCCAATCAAAAGATGCAGATTGGCTGAATGGCTAAAAAAGCATGAAGCAACTATATGCTGTATGTGAGAGACTCACCTTAGACCCAAAGACACAGATTGAAAGTGAAAGGCTGGAAAAAGATATTCCATGCAAACAAATAGAGCTGGTGTAGCTATACTAATATCAGACAAAATAGAGTTTAAATACAAAACTGTTATGAGACAAAGAAGGAAACTATATATTAATAAAATGTGCAATCCACAAAGAAGAAATAACAATCATAAATATTTATGCACCTAACCATGGTGCCCCAAAATACATGAGGGCAAAACTGAAGAGAGAAATAGACATAGCTTCAATAAAACAGTAACATCAATAGATAGAAAATCTAGACAGAAGATCAATAAGGAAACAGAAAACTTGAATAGTACAATAAATGAACTAGACCTAACAGACATATACAGAACACTGCACCCCAAAACAGCAGGATAGACAGTCTTCTCAAGTTGCATGGATCATTCTCCAGGATAAACCACATGTCAGGTCATGAAACAAGCCTCAATAAATTTTAAAAGATTGAAATTATACAAACTACTTTCCCTGATCATGTGGAATGAAGCTGGAAATCAATAATAAGAGGAGAACTGGAAAATTCACAAATATATGAAAGTTAAACAACACAATTTTAAACATTCAGTGGGTCAAAGAAGAAATTACAAGAGAAATTAGTAAATATCTCAAAACTAGTGAAAACTAGAACACAACATATAAAAGTTATGGGATCGGTGAAGGCAATGCTTAGAGGGAAGTTTATAGCCCTAAATGCCTACATTAAAAAGAAGAAAGAGATAAAATCAAAGTCCTGAATGCACATCTGGAGGAATTAGAAAAAGAACAGCAAACTAATGCAAAGCAAGGGGAAGGAAAGAAATAACAAAGATTAGAACAGAAATAAATGAAATTGAAAATAGAAAAACAATGGATAGAATTAACAATACCAAAAGTTGGTTCTTTGAGAAGAGCAATAAAATTAACAAACCCTTAGCTAGACCAACAAAGGAAAAAGAAAAGTGGCAAATAAATAAAGTCAGAAATGAGAGGGGGCATTACTACTGACCCCATAGAAATAAAAAGGGTCATAAGAGGATATGTGAACAACTGTATGCTAAGAAATTAGACAATTTAGACGAAATGGATAAATTCCTAGAGCCTACAATGACTCAAGAGGAAAAAGAAGACCTCAACAGATCACTCACAAGTAGAGATTGAATCTTTCATCAAAAACCTCCCAAAAAGGAAAGTCCAGGAGCAGATGGCTTTACAGGTGAATCCTACCAATCATTCCAAGAAGAATTAATACCAATTCTGCTCAAACTCTTCCAAAAAATCATAGATGAGGGAGCAGTACCTAACTCCTTCTTGAGGCCAACATCACCATAATACCAAAGCCAGATATAGATACTACAAGAAAAGAAAATTATAGACCCAATTTCTGTAATGAATATAAATGCAAACATTCTCAACAAAATACTTGCAAATCAAATCCAAGAGCAAATTAAAAGAATTATACACCATTGTTCTAGTTTGTTAATGCTGCCAGAATGCAAAACGCCAGAAATGGAGTGGTTTTTATAAAGGGGTTTTATGTGGTTACACAGTTACAGTCTTAAGGCCATAATGTCCAAGGTAACACATCAACAATTGGGTACCTTCACTGGAGGATGGCCAATGGTGTCCAGAAAACCTCTGTTAGTTGGGAAGTCATGTGGCTGGCATCTGCTCCAGAGTTCTGGTTTCAAAATGGCTTTCTCCTAGGATGTTCATCTCTAGGCTTCAGCTTCTCTCCAAAATGTCACTCTCAGTTGGACTTGGGGTGTTTGTCCTCTTAGCTTCTCTGGAGCAAAAGTCTGCTAGCAAAGGCTGTCTCCAAAATGTCTCTGCAGTTCCTCTCTCAGCTCCTGTGTGTTCTTCAAAATGCCCCTCTTGGCTGTAGCAAGCTCGCTCCTTCTGTCTCTGCTTATGTAGTGCTCTAGTAAACTAATCAAGGCCCATTCTGAATGGGCAGGGCCACACCTCCATGAAAACTATCCAATCAGAGTCATCACCCACAGCTGGGTGGGTTGCATCTCTATGGAAACACTCAAAGAATTACAATCTAATCAACACTGATGCATCTGCCCACACAAGATTACATAAAGATAATGGCATTTTGGGAAACATAATACATTCAAACTGGCACAACCATGCTTAGGCATGTTTTATCCCAGGTATGCAGTAGTGGTTTGACATAAAAAATAAATAAATGTAATTCACCATGTAAAAAATTGAAGGGGAAAAACCACATGAGCATCTCAATTGATACAGAAAAGACATTTGACAAAAACAATTCAGAAAACAGGAATAGAAGGAAACTTCTACAACATGATAAAGGGCATATATGAGAAATACACAGCTAATGTCATACTAAATGGTGAAAGAATAAAGCTATCCTTCTAAGATCTGGAAAAACACAGGATGCCCACTGTCACCACTGTTTTTCATAATTGTGCTATAAGTTCTATCCAGAGGAGTTAGGCAAGAAAAAGAAAAAACAAAGTCATCCAAATTCAAAAGGAAAGGTAAAATGTTCACTATTTGCAGATGACATTTTCCTATAAATAGAAAGTCCCAAAAAAATCCACAACAAAGCTACTAGAGCTTATAAACAAGGTCAGCGTAATGATGGAATACAAGTTCAACATGCAAAAAAGAGTAGAGTTTCCATACACTAGTAATGAGCACTCTGGGGAGGAAATCAAGAAAAAAAATCCATTTGCAATAATCTAAATTATCTAAACTAAATAAACTAAATTAATCTTCAAAAAAATCAAATATCTGGAGTAAATTTAAGCAAGGATGTAAAGGACTTGTACACAGAAAACTACAAAACATTGTTAAAAGATATCAAAGAAGACCTAAATATATGGAAGGACATTCATGTTCATGAAATGGAAAAGCCCATTATCAAGTTTATTTGGAAGGGTAAGTGTTCCTGAATAGCCAAAAACATCTTGAAAAAGAAGAATGAAGTTGAGGGACTTACGCTTCCTGACTTTAAAGCATACTACAAAGCTATAATGGTTAAAACAGCATGGTACCAGAGTATGGATAGATTTATTGACCAATGAAATCAAATTGAGAGAGAAATATCTTCAAGATCTTGTGGTAGACAATGGTTTTTTAGACTTTATATGCAAACAAGCAAAAAGAAAAAAATAGATAAATGGGCCCTCCTCAAAAGTAAAAACTTTTTTGCATCAAAAGACTTTATAAAGAAAGTGAAAAGACAACCTACTCAGTGGGAGAAAATATTTGGAAATCACATATTCAATCAGGGTTTACTGTTCCGAATATAAAAAGAAATACAACAATGTCATGATAAAAAGACAAGCAACCCAAGGGAGGTGGGGCAAGATGGCAGAGTGGTGAGGTGTAGCTTTTAGTTACTCCTCTGGGGCAGTTGGTAGATAGCCAGGAACTGTGTGGACCAGACACTGCAGAGGAATTTGAGTTTGGACATACTTCATACAACACTCACAAATGCGTGGAACAGCTAAGATCAGCAAAACCTGCTCCCCTCTGCCAGGCACAGTCCTGAGGGAGGAGGGGCCATCAGTGCTGGGAACCAGGAGGGAGACCTGCAGTTGCAGCACTGATTAACAAACTCAGACTGCTGAACAAAAACTCCAACCACAGATAAACTGAGAGCAGACACCGGAGAATATGGGAACAGTCAGTTCGGCAGAGAGGAGATAAGGCTAGCAAAAACAGCAAAATAATAATAATAATAACAACAACAACAACAACAACAGCGACTTTGGGAGTTGGGGATGAACGTAATACAGAGAAGGGCCGGACTCAAACAGAATCAGGCACATATGCAAATCCAGGGAGCCAGGGCCATTCTCTGAAAAGCCAGTTTTTTTAGTTTCCTGATTATTCCTTATTTGCCCTCAACAACTTGTCTTTTTGCATTTCAATAGCCAATCAGAACTGCAAGGACTGCAAATTGTCTATTCTGGGCCCTTCTTTTGCTATTTCTTTTCCTTTTTATCTTTCTCTCTCTCTCGCTCTCTTTTAATAATTATTCTAAGAAGCCCATTACAGAAAGCCTCAAAGACTTGCAATTTGGGCCCAGGCAAGAACACAGCTAAGATAGCTCTGAGAGACAAAGCAATAAGTCTGTTGGTGGAGAAAGTTTGCTAAACACCATAACATCCCAAGAAAAGGGGGGCATGGCCCAGTTCTAGGAGCAGCCCTCCTTTGGGGAACTCAGAACCCAGGAGCTGGAATTCAAAAACCAGCTTCAGTCAGCCACACCCCTGACAGGGTCAGGGTCACCAGGAAAACTAAAGGCTCCACACCTCCTCACACTGGTGGGGGAGCTGTGGGTTGGCAAGCACCACCTACTGGATAGCATAGGAAAAGCACAAAGTCTAAAGGCCTCACAGGAGGGTCTCATTCTCAAGGAAACTCCATACCCTCCTCCAGAGACCTGGGCCTCTTTGGACTGGGAAAACCTGACTGGGGTTGACAATATCTGAGGAGACCCTCACACAAAAAAGGTACATAGAGGCAGGGCAAGAAACATAAAAAGAGAGATGAAAAACTCCAATCAACTAAATAAAGCCTAAGTAATAGGCCTAGGATAAGCTGAACTGAACACCAAAGGTTAGAGAGCAAAGTCAACAAACAAGAAAATCCTAGGTAAAAGAGTGAAAATGAGCTCCAGAATAAACTCATCAAGAAAGTCAGATGCCTAGGCTGCTCAAGATAATGAGCCATACTAGGAAACATGAAAATATGGACCAGCCAAAGAAACAAACTAATAGTTCAACTGAGATATAGGAGTTGAGGCAACTAATGCTAAATCAATTCAATGAACTGAAGGAAGAATGAATTAAAGATGTTCAAACAAATCTCCTAAATGAATTCAAAACTCAAGTCAATGAACTGAGGGAAGATATAGCAAAAGAGATGAAGGATATAAGGAAGACACTGGATAACCATAAAGAAGAATTCATAAACTTGAAAAAACAAATGGCAAAACTTATGGGAGTGAAGGGCACAATGGAGGAGATGAAAAAAACAATAGAGGGATACAACAGTAGATTTGAACAGGCAGAAGAAAGGATCAGTGAATTGGAAGACCAGACATTTGAATTCATACACACAAAAGAGCAGATGGTGAAAAGAATGGAAAAATATGAGCAGGGTCTTAGGGAGCTGAGTGACAACATGAAGCACATAGATGTGTGAGTTATGGAAGTCCCAGAGAGAGAAGAGAGGGGAAAGGGGGAGAAAGAATAATAGAAATAATCACTAAAAATTTCCCAAATCTTATGACAGATAGAAAATTAGAGATTCAAGAAGTAAAGTGCACCCCAAACACTTACTGATCAAATTGTCCAATGTTAAACACAAAGAGAGAATTCTGAAAGCAGCAAGAGAAAAGCAATCCATCACATACAAGGGAAGCTCAATAAGATAATGTACAGATGTCTCCACAGAAACCATGGAGGCAAGAAGACAGTGGTATGATATATTTAAGATACTGAAAGAGAAGTGCCAAACAAGAATTCTATATCCAACAAAACCATCCTTCAAAAATGAGGGAGAGACTAAAATATTTTCAGACAAACAGACACTGAGAAAGTTTGTGAATAAGAGACCAGCACTACAAGAAATACTAAAGGGAGTGCTATGGGCTAATAGGAAAAGACAGGAGAAAGAGGTTTGGAGAAGAGTGCAGAAATGAAGAATTATCAGGAAGGGTAAAAAGAGAGAGAGGAAAAAGTAAGACATGACATATAAAATCCAAAAGACAAAATGGTACAAGAAAGTACTGCCCGTGTAGTAATAACACTAAACATTAATGGATTAATTAAACTCCCCAGTAAAAAGACACAGACTGGCAGAATGGATTAAAAAACAGGACCCATCTATATGCTGTCTACAAGAAACTCACTATAGACATAAGGACAAAAATAGGCTGAAAGTGAAAGGCTGGAAGAAGATATTTCATGCAAACAGCAACCAGATAAAAGCAGGAGTAGCTATATTAGTATCAGACAAATTAGACTTCAAACCAAAACAATTAAAAGAGACAAAGAAGGATGCTATATATTAATAAAAGGATCAATTCATCAAGAAAACATAACAATCATAAATATGCACCCAGCCAGAGTGCCCCAAAATTCATGAGGTAAACACTGAGAACACTGAAAGGAGAAGTACATAACTCTACAATAATAGTTGGAGACTTCAATACACCTATCTCATCAATGGATAGAACATCTAGACAGAGGATCAATAAGGAAAAAGAGATGTTGAATTGTATGATAAATGAACTAGATCTGACAGACATTTATAGAAAACTACACCCCATAAAACAGCAGGATACATGGTTTTCTCAAATGCTCATGGAACATTATCTAGGATAGAACACACATTGGGTCACAAAGCAAGTCTCAACAAACTTAAAAATATTGCTATGATAAAAAACACTTTCTTGGTTCATAATGGGATGAAGTTGGAAATAAATAATAGGCATAAGATAGTAAAATTCACAAATATATGGAGGCTAAACAACACATTCTTAGAAAATCAGTGGGTTAAGGAAAAAATTATGAGAAGTTAGTAAATACCTTGAGGCAAATGACAATGATAACACAACATATCAAAACTTATGAGATGCACTAAAGGTGGTGCTGAGAGGGAAATTTATTGCCCTAAATGCCTATATTAAAAGAGAATAGAGATCAAAAATTGAGGAATTAGCTGTCCACTTGGAGGAACTAGAGATAAAATAGCAAACTAACCCCAAAGCAAAGAGAAGGAAAGAAATAACAAAGATTAGAGCAGAAATAAATGAAACTGAGAACAGGAAAACAATAGAGAGAATCAACAAAATCAGAAGCTGGTTCTTCAAGAAAATCAACAAAATTGATGGACCCCTAGCTAGGCTGACAAAAAAGAGAGAGAGAAAGAGAGACAGAGAGACAGAGAGGACATGCAAATAAATGCAATCAGAAATGGGAAAGGAAACATAACTACTGACTCTGCAGAAGTAAAGGAGGTAATGAGAAGATACTATGAGAAACCATATGCTAACAAACTAGACAACTTACATGAAATGAACAACTTCCTAGAGAGCATAAATAACTGACAAGAAATAGATGACCTTAACAAACCAATCACAAGTAAAGAGATTGAGTCAGTCATCAAAGAGCTTCCCCAAAAGAAAAGCCCAGGACCAAATGGCTTCACGTATGAATTCTACCAAGCATTCAAGAAAGAATTAATACCAATCCTGCTCAAATTCTTCAAAAAAATTGAAGAGGAGGGAAAGCTACCCAACTCATTCTATGAAGCCAGTATCACCCTAATACCAAAATCAGACAAAGTTACTACAAAAAAAGAAAATTATAGACAAACTCTTTAATGAATACAGATGCAAAAATCCACAACAAAATGCTCACAAATTGAATCCAGCATCACATTAAAAGAATTATGCACCATGACCAGGTGTGGTTTATTCCAGGTATGCAAGTCTGGTTCAACACAAGCAAATCAATTAATGTAATATACCACATCAATAAATCAAAGTATAAGAACCACATGATCATCTTGATCAATGCAGAAAAGGCATTTGACAAAATTCAACATTCTTTCTTGATGCAAACACTTCAAACAATAGAGATAGAAGGGAATTTTCTCAATATGATAAAAGCAATATATGAAAAACCCATAGCTAACATCATACTCAATGGGGAGACTGAAAGCTTTCTCTCTAAGATCAGGAACAAGACAGGGATCCCCACTGTCACCATTGTTATTCAACATTGTGCTGGAAGTTCTAGCTAGAGCAATTAGGCAAGAAAAAGAAACAAAAGGCATCCAAATTAGAGAGGAAGAAGTAAAACTTTCACTGTTTGCAGATTATATGATTCTGTATGTAGAAAATCCAGAAAAATCTACAGCAAAGCTATTAGAGCTAATCAATGAATAGAGCAAAGTGACAGGCTACAAGATGAACATGCAAAAATACGTAGTGTTCTTATACACAAGTAATGTGCAACAAGAGGAAGAAATATTAAAAAAAATCCATTTACAGTAGCAGCCAAAAGAATCAAGTATTTAGGAATGAAAATGAAGGCCACAAAAGGCCTATACAAAGAAAACTACAAGAAACTGCTAAAAGAAATTGAAAAGGACCTTAAAAAAAAATGGAAGAACATACCATATAATGAAGATGTCAACTCTACCTAAACTGGATTATAGATTCAATGCAATACCAATCAAAATCTCAACAACTTACTTTGCAGAAATAGAAAAACCAATAACCAACTTTATTTGGAAGGGCAAGTTGCCCCAAAAAAGTCAAAAATATCTTGAGAAAAAGGAACAAATTGGGAGGTCTCACGCTACCTGACTTTGAAGGATAATACAAAGCTACGATGCTCAAAACAGCATGGTACTGGCATAATGACAGAGATACCGACAAAATGGAATTGAATTGAGTATTCAGAAATAGACTGTTGCATATATGGACTATTGATCTTTGATAAGGCAGTCAAGCCAAAGCAACTGGGACAGAGCAGCCTCTTCAATAAATGGTGTTTGGAGAACTGGATATCCATTTCCAAAAGAATGAAAGAGGAACCATATCTCATACCTTATACAAAAATTAGGTCCAAATGGAGCAAAGACCTAAACATTAGCACTAAGACTCTTAGAAGAAAATGTAGGGCAATTTCTTAAAGATCTTGTGATAGGAGGTGGTTTCCTAGACCTTACACCCAAAGCATGAGCAACCAAAGAACAAATAGACAAACGGGATCTCCTCAAAATTAAACATTTCTGTACATCAAAGGACTTTGTTAGAAAAGTAAAAGGGCAGCCTACACAATGGGAGACAATATTTGGAAACCACATATCAGATAAGGGTTTAATATCCCAAATATATAAATGGATCCTACAACTCAACAACAGAAAGACAAACAACCCAATTAAAAAATGGACAAAAGGCATGGACAGACACTTTTCTGAAGAGGAAATACAAATGGCTCAAAAACATGAAAAAATGCTCAACTTCACTGGCTATTAGGGAAATGCAAATCAAAACCACAATGAGATATCATCTCACACCTACCAGAATGGCCATTATCCAAAAAACAGAAAATTACAAGTGCTGGAGAAGATGTGGAGAAAGAGGCACACTTATTCATTGCTGGTGGGAATGTAGAATGGTGCAACCACTCTGGAAGACAGTGTGGCAGTTCCTCAGGGAGCTAAATGTAGATTTGCCATATGACCCAGCTATTCCATTGCTAGGTACATATGCAAAGGAACTGAAAGTTAAGACACAAATGGACATCTGTAAACTGATATTTATTGCAGCATTATTCACGATTGCCAAGAGATGGAAATAGCCCAAATGTCCATCAACAGATGAATGGATAAACAAACTGTGGTATATACACATGATGGAATATTATGCAACTGTAAGACAGAACAAAGACATGGAACATATAATAACAAGGATGAACCTTGAGGACATTATGTTGAGTGAAGTTAGCCAGAAACAAAAGGACAAACACTGTATGGTCTCACTAATATGAACTAACATTAATGAGCAAATTTCAAGAGTTAAAAGTTGATAACACAGGCTACCAGGAGATAGAAAGAGGGTAGATATCAGGCATTTGATGCTGAAGGACTATAGAAAGTTCAGCAGGATTGCTTGTATAGATCCAGAAATAGATAGCATAACACTGTGTGATGGTAGCACAATATCGTAAGTACATGGAACAAAGATTTCTGTGAGTAAAGCTGAAAGAGGTAGGATAGGGGAATGTATGACACCAGAGGTTAAGACAGATGTTAAAGACTGGGACCTGGGACTGTATAACTTGGCAAAAACTGGAGTGGCCAATGACTGTTACTAAATGTACAAATATAAAAATGTTTCTACATTTGGGAGAACAAATGATTGCCAACCATGCACAGTGTTGAAAAAGGGATGGTATTTGGGAAAAAAAACATAATCAAAGCAAACTGGAGTCTATGGTCAACAGTAACATTGTAATATGCTTCCATTATGTGTAACAAAGGCAATATATCAAAGCTAAATGAGTATGAGAGGGGGATATAAGGGAGGAATATGGGATTCTGGGTAGTGGTGTTGTTTTCTGTCCTTACTATTATATTGTATTCTCTGACATTTTATTTTTCTTTTTATTATCTTTTTTTATTATTCACTAAAAAAAACCTTTTTCATAGTAATCAATATGTTCAAGTGCTGACTGTGGTGATAAATGTACAACTATATGACGATACCATGAACAAATGTACACTGTGGATAATTGTATAGTATGTGAATATATCGCTGTAAAATTGTAGGAAAAATATAAATGGGGTAAAGGTGCTGGAGAAAACATGGAGAGAGGGATGTACCTATTTACTCTTGATGAGAAGGCAGAATGGTGTAGCCTTTCTGGAGGCCAGTGTGGTGGTTCCACAAGAAGCTAAGTATGTGGAGGCCATAAGGTCCTGCAACCTCATTATGGGACATGTACTTGGAAGATCTCAGAGCAGAGACATGAATGGACATTTGCATACTGGTGTTTATGGAGGAAGTATGCATGATTCGCAATGGGTGGAGGTGGCCTAACGGTACATCAACTGAGGAACAGAATGGCAAACTGTGGTGTATGCATACAATGGAATATTGAACAACTATGAGAAGGAATGAAGCTGTGAGACATGCAATGAGGTGAATGGATCCTGTAGACAGCATTTTGGGTGAAGCATGCCAGAAACAAAGGGAAACATTATAATGCCTCACCAATATGGACTAACTACAATGTGTAAACTCAGAATTGAATCTTAGAATACAGTCTAACAGGGAAACAACTATTGCAATGGTTCCTAGATTGTAAGCTCTTACAGCAGTCAAATCTATTTCTGAATTGTAATGGCTATCTCCAAACTCTGAGATGTTGATCCCTTTGTGTATAACCTGATTGGTCTCTAGAACATTGGGTATCTGTGTGACACCTGAAACTCAGAGCTAGAGCTTGGCAGATATGAATATCAGTTTTAGTGCTTACAGCAACTGTTTTAAAAAAAAAGAAAAGCTGGAAAAGAGCCTGGACTTCAATTAGAGATATGAATGAAGCAGATCTGGTTGAGACTAGGGTTAATCAGGCCAAAGAGTAAAGATTGAAACTGTGTTAAAACTTCAATTTCCACGTGAGACTAAGGGAAGAGATGTTTATTTGGTGCAGGATCTATATTTTCTAAACAATATAACTTCTGCAGTCAGTTTGTTCAAACACCACAATTACATGGAACTTTGAATAGGAAGTGAGATATGGTAGGTTTGTATAGGTTAGAGTGAAATAGCAACACATCCCAAAGTAATTTGGGTGGAGAATAAAAATATATATTCAGGGCCCCCCTGAGGAGCTAGGGGAAAATGCGGAAGCATTGGAATTCCTCACCTGGATTGTTGCCGATGTTCTCACAAACATTGAGGACTGATGGCTTGGTATGCTGTGCCCTCTATCTTGGGGCCTGCCCTTATGAAGCTCATTACTGCAAAGGAGAGACTAAACCTTATAATTTAGCCTGAGTCTCCCCCTGAGTGCCTCTTTGTTGCTCAGATGTGGCCCTCTCTCTCTCTAGCTAAGCCACCTCAGCAGGTGAACTCACTGCCCTTTCCCCTATATGGGACCTGACTCCCAGGGGTGTAAATCTCCCTGGCAATGCAGGATATGACTCCCGGGGATGAATCTGGACCCAGCATTGTGGGATTGAGAACATCTTCTTGACCAAAAGGGGGATGCAAAGTGAAACAAAATAAAGCTTCAGTGGCTGAGAGGTTTCAAATGGAGTTGAGAGGTCACTCTGATGGACATTCCTATGCACTATATAGATAACATTTTTTAGGTTTTAATGTATTGGAATAGCTAGAAATAAATATCTGAAACTATCAAACTCCAGCCCAATAGCCTTGACTCTTGAAGACAATTGTATAACAATGTAGCTTACAAGGGGTGACAGTGTGATTGTGAAACCCTTGTGGATCACACTCCCTTTATCCAGTGTATGGATGGATGAGTAGAAAAATGGGGACAAAAACTAAATGAAAAATAGGGTGGGATGGGGGTGAGGGTGATTTTTGTGTTCTTTTTTACTTTTATTTTTTATTCTGATTCTGATTCTTTCTGGTGTAAGGAAAATGTTCAAAAATATATTGGGGTGATGCATGCATAACTATGTGATGGTATTGTGAACAGTTGATTGTACACCATGGATGATTGTATGGTATGTGAATATATGTCAATAAAACTGAATTCAATTTAAAAAAAGAAAAAAAAAAGACAAGCAACCCAATTTAAAAATGGGTTAAGATTTGAATAGACATTTCTCCAAAGAGCAAATACAAATACCTAAAAAGCACAAAAAAAGATGCTCAACATCACTAGATATTAGGGGAATGCAAATCAAACCACAGTGTAATATCGTTTCACACCTACTATAATGGCCCCTATTAAAAAAAACAGAAAACTACAAGTGTTGAGGAGATGTGGAGAAATAGGACCACTCATTCCTTGCTGGTAGGAATATAAAATGGTGCAGCCACTGTGGAAGCAATTTGGCAGTTTTTCAAGAAGAAAAGTATATAATTAGCATAGTAGCATAGGATTCAGCAATCCTGCTACTAGGTATATATTCAGAAGAACTGAAAGCAGGGACTCTAACAGATATTTCCACATGGATGTGCATAGCAGCATTATTCACAACTGCCAAAAGATGTAAGCAACTCAAGTATCCATTAACCAAAGAATGGATGAACATAATGTGGTATATGTACACAATGCAATATTGTTCAGCTGAAAAGAAGAATGCAATCCTGATGCATGTGACAACATGCATGAACCTTGAGGTCATTTTGTTGGGTGAGATAAACCAAACACAAAAGGGCAAATATTGTATGATTTCACTGTCATGAATTAATTATATCCAGCAAACTCATGCAGTTAGAGTCTAGAATATAGGTTACCAAGAGATAGATTGGGGTTAAGGAATGGGAAGTTTATGCCAAACATGTACTAATTTTCTATACAGACTGATGTTAAAGATTTGGAAATGGATGGTGGTAGTTGAAGCACATTTTTGTGAATGTAGTTAACAGCACTGAGCTGTGTAGGTGAATGTGGTTTGCGATGGTTAGGTTCATGTGTCAACTTGGCCAGGTGATGGTACCCAGCTGACTGGTCAAGCAAGCACTGGCCTAACTGTTGCTATGAGGATGTTTGTGGCTGGTTAATAAACCTGCAGGCTGGTTTATTAAATCATCAGTCAGTTGGCTGCAGCTGTGACTGATTACATCAATGAAGGGCGTGCTTTCCACAGTGAGAAAATGCAGTCAGCTGGATTTAATAGAATCAGTTGAAGACTTCTAAGCAAGACAGAGAACCTTCACTTCTTCTTTTGCTGTCCAGTGAAGTGTTTCCCAAGGAGTTCATTGAAGTTGCCAGTTCGTTTCCTGAGGAATTCATCAAACACACTTGTCAAAGTTGCCAGTTCATTTCCTGAGTTCTTTGAACATCTTCATTGGAGTTGCCAGTTTGCTGCCTGCCCTATGGAATTTGGACTCATGCTTACCTACAGCTGCATGAGATACTTTTATAAATATTATATTTATAGATATCTTTCATTGATTCTGTTTCCCTAGAGAACCCTAACTAATACAATTTGGTACTAGGAGTGGTTCTTGAGAAACAAAATCTTAAAATGGGCTTTTACAATTTGTTTTCTACTCTGATTAGATTCAAAGGCTTAGAGAGATTGAAATGTTAGAGTGGATTTCTCATGGAAGACCTGATCACACACCCCTGGAATTTCCAGAGAACACCCCTTTTACTAGGACTCTGAGGAATAAATTTGTGAGACTAGCTCCATCAGCTCTGAAGAGCTCTGTAGTCATCCTTCTCTGTAGGTCAGATATTACTGTAGGGACTGCTGTCACTGAGCTGGAATCCTTAAACACAATGGGGATAATCAGATTCCAAGTTGCCAGAAGCCACGTGGCTGCAGTTAATTGCCACAGACAAGGTGGATGTGGCTACCATAATGGAAAACAGGCTCAAAGCAGAATAAAAATAATCTTACTAGCAGAGACTTATGGCATTGGCTAATAGGTCAAGGAGTACCAAGTAGTAAAATAGATGGGCAATTGACTAAATTCTTGTTTGAACTATATAAGCAGCAGAATTCTAGGTCAAGTGAACAAAAGTCTCCCTTGAATTACAAAAACAGAGAGTAACGGCCCCTTAATCAATTCCCAGACTTGAGACAGTTTACAGATCCAGAGCCCCTTGAATGAGGGGAAGGCTGGATACCCTTTGGGAAGGACCCTGTTACACTGCCAAAAATTTATAGTGTTTATCTTCCTCCCAGCCTTCCCCAGGGGGACCTACAGCCTTTTATCAGGGTAATTGTGCATTGGGGAAAAGGAAATGATCAGATATTTTGTGGATTATTAGACACTGGTTCAGAAGTGACATTAATTCCAGGAGACCCAAAATGTCACTCTGGCCCACGAGTCAGAGTTGGGGCTTATGGAGGTCAGGTGATCAATGGAGTTTTAGCTCAGGTCCATCTCACAGTGGGTCCAATGTGTCCCCAGACCCATTCTGTGGTTATTTCCCCAGTTCTGGAATCATAATTGGAATACACAGTCACCAATTGACAGAATCCTCACATTGGTTCCCTGACTCCTGGAGTGAGGGCTATTATGGTGGGAAAGGCCAAGTGGAAGCCACTAGAACTGCCCCTGCCTAGCGATATAGTAAACCAGAAGCAATACTGGATTCTTGGAGGGATTGCAGAGAGTAATGCCATTCTTAAGGACTTGAAGGATGCAGGGGTGGTGATTCCCACCACATCTCCATTCAACTCTCCTATTTGGCCTGTGCAGAAAACAGATGGGTCTTGGAGGATGACAGTGGATTATCATAAATTTAGCCAGGTGGTGACTCCAATTGCAGCTGCTGCTCCAGATGTGGTATCATTGCTTGAGGAAATCAACACATCCCCTGGTACCTGGTATGCAGCTATTGATCTGGCAAATGCTTTTTTCTCAATAGCTATTAGTAAGGACCACCAGAAACAGTTTGCATTCAGCTGGCAATGCCAGCAGTTTACATTCACTGTGCTACTTCAGGGTTATATCAACTCTTATTATGTCATAATATTGTCCACAGGGATCTTGATCATTTCTCCCTCCCACAAGACATTGCACTGGTCCATTATATTGATGATATCATGTTGATTAGAACTACCAAGTAAGAAGTAGCAACTACTCTAGATTGTTGGTAAGGTATTTGTGTGGCAGAGGATGGGAGATAAATCGAACAAAAATACAGGGGCCTTCCATCTGGGTAAAATTTCTAGGTGTCCAGTGGTGTGGGGCCTGTTGAGATATCCCTTCTAAGGTGAAGGATAAGCTGTTGCATCTGGCCCTTCCTATGACTAAAAAAGAGGCACAATGCTTAATTGGCCTCTTTGGATTTTGGAGACAACATATTCCTCATTTGGGTGCACTACTCCAGCCCACTTACTGAGTGACCAGAAAAGCTTCTAGTTTTGAATAGGGGCCAGAACAAGATGAGGCTCTGTGACAGGTCCAAGCTGCTGTACAAACTGCTCTGCTGGTTGGACCATATGATCCAGCTGACTCAATGGTGCTGGAAGTGTCAGTGGCAAACAGAGATGCTGTTTGGACCCTTTGGCAAACTCCTATAGGAGAATCACAATGCAGGTCCTTAGGATTTTGGAGTAAAGCTTTACCATCCTCTGCAGATTACTCTCCATTTGAGAAGCAGCTGTTGGCCTGCTACTGGGCCTTAGTAGAGACAGAATGCTTAACCATGGGCCACCAAGTTATCATGAGACCTGAGTTACCTATGATGAGCTGGGTGTTGTCCAACCTGCCAAGCTGTAAAGTTGGGCATGCACACCAGCACTCCATCATAAAATGGAAATGGTATATATGAGATAAAGCTTGAGCTCATCCTGAAGGCACAAGTAAGTTACATGAGGAAGTGGCCCAAGTGCCCATGGCCCCCACTCCTTCCACCTTACCTTCTCTTTTGCAGCCCACAGCTATGGCATCTTGGGGAGTTCCTTACAGTCAATTGACTGAGGAAGAGAAAACTTGGGCCTGGTTTACAGATGGTCCTGCACAATATGCAGGCACCACCAGAAAGTGGACAGCTGCAGCACTGCAGCCCCTTTCTGGGATGTCCCTGAAAGATAGCGGTAAGGGGAAATCCTCCCAATGGACAGAGCTTCAAGCAGTGCACCTGGTTGTTCACTTTGCTTGGAAGGAGAACTGGCCAGAGGTACATCTGTATACTTATTCATGGGCTGTTGCTAATGGTTTGGCTGGATGGTCAGGGACTTGGAAGGAACATGACTGGAATATTGGTGACAAAGAAGTCTGGGGAAGGGGTATGTGGATAGACCTTTCTGAGTGGGCAAACAACATGAAGATATTTGTGTCCCATGTGAATGCTCACCAGAGGGTGACTTCAGCAGAAGAAGATTTTAATAACCAAGTAGATAAAATGACCTGTTTGGTTGATACCAATCAGCCTCTTTCCCCAGCAACTCCTGTCATTGCTCAATGGGTTCATAAACAAAGTAGTCATGGTGGCAGGGATGAAGGTTATGCATGGGCTCAGCAACATGTACTTCCACTTACCACGGCTGATCTGGCCACAGCCACTGCTGATTGCCCAATCTGCCAGCAGCAGAGACCCACACTAGTCCCCGATATGGCACCATTCCCCAAGGTGATAAGCCTGCTACTGGTGGCAGGTTGATTACATTGGACCACTTCCATCATGGAAGGGGCAGTGATTTGTTCTTACTGGAATAGTCACATACTCTGGATATGGGTTTGCCTTCCCTGCACGAAATGCTTCTGCCAAAACTACCATCTGTAGACTTACAGAATGCCTTATCCACAATCTTGGTATTCCACACAGCATTGCTTCTGACCAAGGAACCCACTTCATAGCAAATGAAGTGAGGGAATGGGCACATGCTTATGGAATTCTGTGATCTTACCATGTTCCCCATCATTCTGGTGCAGCTGGATTGATAGAATGGTGGAATGGCCTGTTGAAGACTCAATTATGATGCCAACTAGGTGGCAATACCTTGCAGGCCAGGGCAGTGTTCTCCAGGAGGCTGTGTATGCTCTGAATCAGCGTCCACTCTATGGTGCTGTTTCTCCCATAGCCAGGATTCATGGGTCCAGGAATCAAGGAATGGAAACAGGAGTGGCACCACTCACTATCACTCCTAATGATCCAGTAGGTAAATTTTTGCTTCCTGTCCCTGCAAGCTTAAGCTCTGCTGGCCTACACATCTTTGTTCCAAAAGAAGTGCTTCCACCAGGAAATACAATAATCCCATTGAACTGGAAGTTAAGACTGCCACCTGGCCACTTTGGGCTTCTTATGCCTCTGAATCAACAGGCAAGGAAGGGATTACTGTACTGGCTGGGGTGATTGATCCTGACTATCAAGGGGAAATAGCACTGCAACTACACAATGGAAATAAAGAAGAGTTTTCCTGGAATACAGGAGATCCCCTAGGTCATCTCTTAGTACTGCCATGCCCTGTGATTGAAGTCAATGGAAAACTGCAAGAACCCAGTCCAGAGAGGACTACCAATGGCCAAGAAACTTCAGGAATGAAGGTTGGGTCACCCCACCAGGCGAAGAACCACAATCAGCTGAAGTGATTGCTGAGGGTAAAGGGAACATGGAATGGGTAGTGGAAGAAGGTCGTGATAAATATGAACTATGGCCATGTGACCAGTTACAGAAATGAGGACTATGATGGCAGGAATATTTCCTCTTTTTATTGTTATAAGTATGTTTGTATTTGTCTGTACAGCAAATATCTTTGCTTTCTTCTCTGTCTTATCCCCTTATCATATGACATAAGCCGTGCTGTTCATTTTGCTGTATTTAAGCTAAAGGAAATCAATTTTAAGAGTTAATGTCACCCAAGGACTTGCACCCTATTCTGGAGAGACTTAGTCCATTTCCAGTTGTATGCTGCACAGTAGAGTATTGTTAGGTGAAATACATGTCTGTTATTGTTCTCTACTTAGAGATAAAGTACGGTTTTAGGTAATGTGTATAACTGCCAAGTTGACAAGAGATGGACTGTGATAGTTCATGTGTCAGCTTGGCTAGGTGATAGTACCCAGCTGTCTGGTCAAGCAACCACTGGCCTAACCATTGCTGTGAGGATGTTTGTGGCTGGTTAACAAACCAACAGGCTGGTTCATTAAATTGTCAGTCAATTGGCTGCAGCTGTGACTGATGTCATCCGTGAAGGGTGTGTCTTCCACAGTGAGAAAATGCAGTCAGCTGTATTTAATCCAATCAGTTGAAGACTTTAAAGTGAGACAGATAGAGGACCTTCACTTCTTCTTTGGCTGATCAGCGAAGTGTTTCCTGAGGAGTTCGGTGAAGTTGCCAGTTCATTTCCTGAGGAGTTCATCAAACATCTTCATTGGAGTTGCCAGTTTACTGCCTGCCCTACGGAATTTGGACTTGTGCTTACCCACAGTTGTGTGAGACACTTTTATAAATATATATTTATAGATATCTCTCATTGATTCTGTTTCCCTAGAGAAACCTATCTAATACATGGTTAAAAGGGTAACTTTAGGATGTATATGCTATTAGAATAAAAATTGAAAGATAAAACATAGGACTGTACAACACAATTAACCCTATTATAGATGAAGGACTATAGTTAACAGCACAAGTGTAAGAATGTTCTTTCATGAATTATAACAAACATATGACACTAATGAAAGGTGTTAATATTAGGGAAGCATTTGGGGAAAAATAAACCTTATGTAAACCATGAATGATAGTTAATATTATTTTAATAATGTGTCAATTATAACATATGTAACTACTGTTAAAAGAGTACAATTATAAAAAGTGGTATCAACAATTGTAACAAATGTACACCATGCGAGGTGGTGGTGGGATTAGGTATGGGAACCCTGTACCCTATTCATGATTGTTCTGTAAACCCACAACTTGTCTAATAAAAAAATTTTTAATGAAAAAAAATACTGATGCCACCTTAAGGTGGTTTAAAAAAAAAAGGGCTACCCCCAGTAAACAGATGAATGAAGGCAAAACAGCCTTATTGCTGATATAGAGAAAGTTTTAGTGGTCTGGATAGAAGATAAAACCATCTCACATTACCTTAAGCCAAAGCCTAATCCAGAGCAAGGACCTAACTCTCTTCAATTCTGTGAAGGCTGAGAGAGGTAAGGAAGCTGCAGCAGAAAAGTATGAAACTAGCAAAGGTTGGGTCATGAGGTTTAAGGAAAGAAGCCATCTCTTTAATATAAAGTGCAAGGTGAAGCAGCAAGTGCTGATGTAGAAGCTGCAGTAAGTTATCCAGAAGATCTAGCTAAGATAATTTGATGAAGGTGGCTATACAAAGCAACATATTTTCAAAGTAGATCAAACAGCCTTACATTGGAAGATTATGCCATCTATGACTTTCCTAGCTAGAGAGAAGTCAATGCCTGGCTTCAAAGCTTCCAAGGGCAGACTGACTCTCTTGTTAGGGGCTGATGCAGCTGGTGACTTTAAGTTGAAGTCAATGCTCATTTACCATTATGAAAATCCTAGGACCCATAAGAATTTTGCTAAATTTATTTTGCTAAATATATTTTGCCTGTGCACTATAAATGGAACAACAAAGCCTGGATGACAGCACATCTGTTGACCACATGGCTTACAGAATATTTAAGTCCACAGTTGAGAACTAATCCTCAGGAAACAGGATTCTTTTCAAAATATTATTGCTCACTGCCAATGCACCTGGTCACCCAAGAGTTCTGATGGAGATGCACAACCAGATGAATGTTGTTTTCATGCCTGCTAACACAACATCCATTCTGCAGCCCATGCATCAAGGAGTAATTTCAATTTTCAATTTTCAAATATTTTTCTTTAAGAAATACATTTCATAATGCTATAGCTGCCATAGATAGTGATTCCTCTGATGAATGTGGGCAAAATAAAACCTTCTGAAAAAGGATTCACTGTTCTAAATGCCATTAAGAACATATGTGATTCATGGGGGATCAAAATGTCAACATTAACAGGTGTTTGGAAGAAGTTGATTCAAGAAGGGTTCAAGACTTCAGTGGAGGAAGTAACTGCAGATATCATGGAAATGGCAAAAGGACTAGAGTTAGAAGTAGAACCTGAAAAGATGATTCAATTGCTGCAATCTCATGATAAAACTTTAACAGATGAGGAGTTGCATCTCATAGACCATCAAAGAAAGTGGTTTCTTAATATGGAATCTACTCCTGCAAAAGAAGTTGTGAACATTGTTGAAATGACAACAAAGGATTTAGACTATTAGTTGATAAAGCTACAGCAGGGGGTTAGTGGATTGACTCCAATTTTGAAAGAAGTTCTACTGTATGTATAATGCTATCAAATATCACTGCATGCTAGAGAGAAATCTTTCAGGAAAGAAAGAGTAATAGATGCAGCAAAATTCACTGTTGTCTTATTTAAGAAATTGCCATAGCCACCCCAAACTTCAGCAAGCACCACTCTGATTAGTTAATAGCCATCAATATCAAGACCCTCTACCAGCAAAAAGATTATGACTCACTGAAGGCTCAAATGATGGCTAGCATTTTTTAGTAATAAAGTATTTTAAATTAAGGTATGTACATTTTTAGCATAATGGTATTGCACACTTAGAATACAGTACAGTATAAACATAACTTTTATATGCAGTAGGAAACAAAAAAATTTGTGTGACTTGCTTTATTGTGATATTTGCCTTATTGCAATGGTCTTGAACCAAACCTGAAATATCTCTGAGATATGTCCATAATTGTAGTTCATGGCTAAATTAAGCAGCTATGACATGAGGGACCAAGATCTGCAGAAAAGAGAACTGCAAACACTTGAGACCAACATTCTATGTACAATTTTCCCTCAAGGCATTTTCTTAATTCTAAACTGCTAGACCCAGGACAAGACACCAAGGAATTACATAAAAATCACCTCCTACAAAAACGAAAAGCTAAGGAGAGAATTTGTCAGTCTCATGATGCTGGTGAAACAAAAACTGGAATGCAATTCTGACCAAAGAAGGGAGACTAAGCTTTTGATTCAGATCCTGGAAAGCCGAAGTCAATCATATCAAGATGATCTTCCCAAACTCTGTCATCAAAAGAAAATTAAATTCTCTGTAAAAGGAGACAATATTAGCTAAAATCCATACTACTTTTCAGATGCAAAATTCAGAATTCAATTAAAAATTTTCAGACATGCCAGGAAATAAAACTAAATGACTGAAAACCAAGAGGAAAGAAACAAAATAGAAAGAGACCCATGAGTGACTCAGATAGTCGAATTATCAAACGCAAACTGTAAAATAATTATAATCAAATATGGTCAAGGAAATTGGTTAAAACAATGATATTTTAAAAGAATTAAATGGAAAACAGAACTGAAAACCATAAAAACTAAAATTAAGAATTCAATAGATGGGTTTAGTAGTAGGTTAGACCCAGCAGAAAAGTGGATTAGTGAACTGAAAGAAAGGCTGGTAGAAAACATCCAAATTGAAGAAGAGAAAGAAAACATGGACAAAGTATAAAATATTATAGAAGACATATGGGACATGGTGAAAGGGTCTAACATATATGTAACTGGAGTCCCAGGAGAGAGAAAATGGGATAAAGTCAATATTTGAAGAGCTTTTGACCAAGAATTTTCCAGTGGCTATCATGCCACTGTTTCAAGAGACTCTAAAAAAACAAGCAAGATAAATAAAAAGAAAACCACTCCAGGCACATCTTAGTGAAAGTACTGAAAAACAAAAATAAATAAATCTTAAAAGCAACTAGAGAGAAGTCTCCACTACACGTATGATATAGAAAGCCACAAGAGAATGTCACACCACTTTAATAATGAGAGAAAATGTGGATTACCTATAAAATCATAATTTTTGAGCCCACGAGACAGCTGAAATCACTAAAGAGGTGAACTAAATTCCAAAGAATGAGCTCCTCATAGGAAAAATAAGACAGTTCATATGAACTGTTTGATCTATGGCACAGATGGGAGAAAGAAGTGGTAGCCATAAGAGCAGTGAAGAAAGAAATGACTACAAGTTTAACAGCAACAACAAACCTGTAACAAAACCTTAAAAGCCATTTGTGGGCTAACATGACAGTTCAGAATCGCTGGGAGTCTCAGAACACAAGGGTTGTGTGCACACACTTCTCAACTTTTTTTCATGAGCCTCCACCAAGTACTCATGAGAGAATTGAGAGCAGAGCAGGAACCTGAGAGAGGAGACCTCAGTGGCACAGGTGTGCAAGGCCTGCCAAGGTCTGAAGGTAGAGCAGGAGTACCTGGAGAAGCCCATCCATGTCCCAGACCCTTTATGAATGGAAAGTGGTGACCAACTGCAGCTAGGAACAGATATTAGTTAGGAACAGGCATTAAAACCACCTGCACCCCCAACTGCCCACTGGCATGAGTCAAAAGCCATCTACCAAGTGGGGAGAGACAAGAAATTTACCCATATCCTAGAGTTGAACCTTCTTTGACCTGAAGCAAAAGCTGTCTGCCACGGGGGGAATGGCAGGAATCATCCCATCCCCTCGTCCCAGGCAAAGGTTGTTTGCTACTTGAGAAGGAGCAAGAAACTCACTCACACCCAAGACACCTACACCAATTCAAGGTAGAGTTTGGAGGAAATGCAGGGAGCCTGCCTGTGCTCTAGACCCGACACTGAAAAGGAGACAGACAGTGTCTACCCCTGGAAGAGGGAAGGAACACTGAGAAAATCCCATCCTGAGGTGTATAGGACCAAATTAAGACTGAGAGATGGAAGCAGAACTGAGAAACCACCCTTCTCCTGCCCCCACCATGAATCTATAGTTAGTAAAAACAGCCTATTGCTGGGGAGAGGGGTGGATAAGAATGTGGAGAGAAACTTCTGTAATGCAGGTGGGCAGAACCTGCTGAAATCTGAGTGGGGAGCAAGGAAACAGAAAGAAACCCTCCAGCCTTCCAGGCCTCAAACTAAGTACAGCATAGTGGCTGTCCAGTCTACCACTGAAGTAATTTGAAGTCTGTGGTGCAACAAAACACAATTCACCTTAAACACTGACTGTGCCAGTTTAAAGGTATTGTGTCCCCCAGAAAAAGCCATGTTCTTTGGTGCAGTCTTGTGGGGGCAGAGTATTGGTGTTGATTAGGTTGGAACATTTGGATTGGGTTGTTTCCATGGAGATGTGCCCCACCCAACTGTGGGTGATAACTCTGGTTGGATGGTTTCCAGGGAGGTGTGGCTCCACCCACTCAGCATGGGCCTTGATTGGTTTACTAGAGCACTATATAAGCTGAGATAGAAGGAGCAAGCTTGGTACAGCTAAGAGAGACACTTTGAAGAACACACAGGAGCTGAGAGAGGAGCTGTAGTTGAGACAGACATTTTGAAGATGGCTGTTGGAAGCTGATGCAGACATTTCAGAGAACGCTGTTTTGAAATGCAACCTGGGATCAAGCAGACACCAGCCACATGCCTTCCCAGTGAACAGAGGTTTTTCAGATGCCACTGGCCATCCTCCAGTGAAGGTACCCAATTGTCGATGCATTACCTTGGACACTTTAGGCCTTAAGACTGTAACTGTGCAACCAAATAAACCCCCTTTTATAAAAGCCAATCCATTTCTGGTGTTTTGCATTCTGGTAGCATTAGCAAACCAGAACACTGACTAAATTGGCTCAGCTCCCCACACTAATGGCCTGACAGAAGTTACCTCAGTCTGTACTGTTCTTTCACACACAATACCTGGCATTTAATAAAAACACATTCAGACACATTAAAAACCAAGAAAAAAATGACCCATTATGAAATGATAAAATAGTCACCAGAACCAGACCCACAGATGGCCAGATGTTGGAACTATCAGAGATTTAAAAAGGCAACCAGAAAAAAGGCACTTTACTTTCAAAATAGTAACAATAAGACTGACTGCTGAATTCTCAGAAAGGTAACAGAAATCAATAGAATGAAATAGCACCTTTAAAGTGCTGAAAATAAAAATTCAACAACTTAGAATTAAATACCCATCAAAATACAAATGACAGATTATCAAGCACTAATTTGTGGGTGAAAGCACTGACTCTAGGCCCTACCAGGTAGCTCTCTGGCAAACTTCCCCTTAGAAATGGTCCTCCAAGTGGCCATCTAGATTACACCTGAACATTCAATGTGGAGAAACTCACTATTTCCTAAGACCGCTTACTTTGTCTATAACCGTGTTATGAATGTCTTTATATTGAGCTGTAATCTGTAAATGTCTAATTTCTATCTCTGGCCCTAATTCTGCCCTCTACAATTCCAAGCAATAAATAATTCTATTCTGTCTCACACATGCTTGAAAATAACTATAATACCCTCCAATTACAACAGATATTTTTTTATTTTGCAGTCAAACATCCCCAGTCTACACCACAATATCCAGAAACTTCTCTTCTAAATGTAACTCACTTTATATTTCTCAAAATGTAGATCCCAACATGAAGCATGATCCTGCAGTGATCAGTGCATTCTTGCTTTCCCCATTCCACTTGTGCAGCCTAAAATGACATATTTTAGAAGGAGAGCAAATCATGCTATTTATTCATATATAATTACTAATTTCGCTGCTGTGAAAACTCTATCTTCAATGGGTTAGCACTTGTTTGAGTTCATTGAAAGCTATTTTTTTCAGTAATATTAGCTTAGAAATGGTGTGTAGACAAGAATTGGTCAAAGAGAATGTGGAGGCTATTTCAACAGATAGTGGAGGATAGTATGGACTGAAATTATGACTTTGGAATGTCAAGGAGGGAAAAATTGGGGTATTGGGCAATTGGGGGGACATATTAATTAATTGCCGATGTGTGGGCAATAAGAGGGATGGAGTCAATAGTGACTATGACTTTCCAAGCCTGGGTGACTAAAAGAAGGATAGAAGTCAGGAGGGGTGCCTGTTTACTGAGGAAAATTAGTTGTTTTAATTCAAATATATTGTATGTTTGTGGAAATACCTTGTAGGCAGGTCTAGATATAAGACAGGAGGTTGTATTAAAGGACAGGGATGGACTTTTAAAATAATACATGATAGTTCAAGCCATGAAACAAGGAAACAAAGGGCCTGTCAATGTTCTCTATCCCAAGACTACCAGAGACATACCTGCAATTGAGTAAGTTAAGTCTATTGCTCATTGCAAATAAGGGAGACCACATACCATGGGTCAGAGTGGGGCATTTCAGTAACAGGGTAGAGATAGAACTTATTATAGGATTGGGGCTCATATTGGGTGATTTTGAGGAGGGATCAAGAAAGTGGGACTTTGGATTGGATGCTGTCAAGATGTGGGGGTGATTCTATGATTTGGTATCTTAATAAATGTTATCTAGAAAGAGAACAGACTGGAACAAGGCTAAAGCTTTAATTTGTAAAGAGGCAACATAACTCATATTGTGTAGTATGGGTGAATGTTTGGTATTTTTGTGATTTGTGCAGTTATCTTGTTTTTACCTGTACTTAGACAAAAGTTTTAAATGGCCTCATTTTTGTCTCATGTCTTCATGTTTATAGAGTGGCCTTGCCTAAAGTTGGTGTCCGGTAAATTTGTTTATATTTGACAGAAGAACACCCAGGCTGTTCCAGTTTGCTAATGCTGCTGGAATGCAAAACACCAGAAATGGATTGGCTTTTATAAAGGGGTTTTATTTGGTTACAAATTTAAAGTCTGAAGGCCATAAAGTGTCCAAGGTAATGCATCAACAACTGGGTACCTTCACTGGAAGATGGCCAATGGCATCTGGAAAACCTCTGTTAGCTGGGAAGGCATGTGACTGGCGTCTGTTCCAGAGTTCTGATTTCAAAATGTCTTTCTCCCAGGATGTTACTCCCTAGACTTCAGTTCCTCAAAAATGCCACTCTTAGTTGCTCTTGGGACGTTTGTCCTCTCTTAGCTTCTCCAGAGCAAAAGTCTGCTTTCAAAGCCTGTCTCCAAAATGTCTCTGGAAGCTGAAGCTCCTCTCTCAGCTCCTGTGTGTTCTTCAATGTGTCCCTCTTGGCTGTAGCAAGCTCCTTCCTTCTGTCTGAGCTTATATAGTGCTCTAGTAAACTAATGAAGGTCCATGCTGAATGGGCGGGGCCACACCTCCATGGAAATTTCCAATCAGAGTTATCACCCACTGTTGGGTGGGGTGCATCTCCATGGAAACAACCTAATCCAAACATTCCAACTTAATCAACACTAATATGTCTGCCCCCACAAGATTGCATCAAAGAACATGGCTTTCTCTGGAGGACATAATATATACAAACCGGTACACAGGCTTAGCTGTGAATGCCAGCCAGCTCCTAAAAACACTGAAGCCTAGCTATATGTGTCAAGCCAGTTTCCAGATGTTAGAGATCAATAGACAGCCTTGGGTTATGGTGGAGATTGATGTAGAAAGGGAATTCATTACAGAGATAGAGAAGCAGTCAAAGGTGGGTGCTAGTACCAAGGAGTCCTTACCAGGAAACTGCTTAACATTGCTAAGAATATTCAGAACAGTTAAAACTATTTGCAACTCAAAAAATACTGAGTAGAAAATATCACTGGACTAAGAAATCAATGATGATCTTTAAGAAAGAAGTGTAAGGAGTCATAAGTCACACTGCAAGGCTATGGAGAAGTAAAGACTGTGGGTGAAGACCACGCATTTGAAAAGTTCGGTGGTGAAAAAAGAGAGCAAGGGAATGTTAATTATAAGGTTTAGTGAAGCCATTTTAAGGAAGCATCCCCCCTCCCTAAAACAGAGTTGACTATTACATATTTGAGGGGCAAGGAGAAGGAGCCATTGAAAAAACAAACATTGAAGATGGTAGGTAGCAAAGCAGTGAAAAACACAGACAACAGTCTGGGAGTAAGAATACCTGTTGGTATGTTTGCCCTGAAAGGGGAAAGGACTCTTTCTCTTCCCAGAACTAAGGAAGGATCTATTAGTATAGAAATTGGAATCTTGAGTTGAGATATGGGATAGAGGAAGGAATGAACTACAGGTGAAAGCACCTTTTTTTTTTTTTTTTTTTTCCCTTCAGTAAAGTTAGAAACAAGATCACTTGCCAAGATTTAGGAGAAAGAAAGATGAAGAACCCTGGAAAAGATTTAAGTCAGCTGCTAAGAAGGTGTTTAGTGAACCAACAAAAGATACTGTTTTCTATTAAGTCATGCATCTGATTGAAGAACAAAATTCAACTGTTGCTGTATTGAGTGAATTTATGGGGGATTTAGAAGTGAGAGTTCTTTTATTCTCTCTAGCAAAATGGGATGGTTATGTAAGAGTGGTATAAACAAACCTTTTTCTTGGAATACCCATGCTAGATTAAATATTATTTGATACAAATAATTTGGAAATTTTATTTTGGTTTTTGAACTGTGTTTCCCAAAGGAAAAAGTTTTGTTGTTTTCAAAAACTTAACAGAGCATTAACCAGGGGCAAGAGCCACCCAGAAGGATGAGTTCCATACTATCCAGAGCAAAGAAAATGAATTTTTCCACTCAAAGTCATAAAAATCGACTGGCCACTGCCACTTGCATTCTCTGCTTATGCGTATCTAAATAATGAGATGCCTTGCTCATTTCTGGTATTAGGTGTGATTGAGAGATAACTCCCTCGTCGGCAGCGGCAGCACTTTCTATGCAGGCTGTAGCCCCATGCTCTTGTGAGCATCAAAAGGAGATGAAGCCTGATTAACCATTTTGAAATCTATCGGATGAGGAGAAGGCCTTACAAAACAACTTTTATACGCTTTAATTAAAAACGTGTTCCGGCAGCTCAGAGCTGAATGGGCTTCAAGGGGAGCAGGGCTGAGTCCGTTGCTATGACGACACCAAATCTTTTCACGCCTGGTCCTTCCCTAGCACCCTCTGTCTAGCTCTCCCAGCCATTAATTTGCCTCTGCCCCATCTCTCACTCCCTCCATGAGTCTATACCGCGACCCAACATCTGCTGCCACCTCTGCCGTGGTACTTCTCCCACCTTCTATTTCCCTCGCCTTTTCTATCCCTTGCATTTCCTGGAAATCTCTATTTTCTTGCCCCTCTTGAGAACAAGTTTACTTACCCAAGTTGAAAAGAAAACAAACAAACAAAAAAAAAAAACAAAAAAAAGATTGGAGGTGTTTACAGTATAATAATCATTGTTTCCTATTCCTCATGATAAATCCTTGTTACTGAGGAAGCATCTCGCTGTCTTCTACGTTTTTTGTTTTTCAGGCTGAACACTGCCTACCTAACACACCACTCTTTCTGTTGAGGCTACATCTAAAATAGAAAGGGCTGTGTTTTACTCTGTTGAAGTTAATTTGTGCTTATTATTAAAATCTCAGATTATTCCACAAATAGTGTCATCTGATAACAATTTTAACTTATGAAAAAGATTTAAAAATATCTGTTTAAAACAAATCCTGAAAAATGCAGACATTACATTATGTAAGAAGGCTCTTCAAATATTTTTGAAGTTGTTCTCATTTTACAGGGACTTAAATAACACCCAATGCTGTCACTTGTACCATATGAATCAAAAATTGGGTAGAATTTGTCCCACTTGGGACTCAACAGCCAACATGAAGGAAGGTGTTATATTTGCAATCTTATACGCAATGACTTTACATAGACTATAATATTATTATATAAGTTCTTAATGTTATTCTTTAAGAAAGTCATCAGAGGCCTTACAACCTTTCATGTCAATAACAATTCCAATTTTTCCTTTCAACTATTCTATAAGATGAGATAGATCAGTGGGCTACAAGGGAGAACATTTCTCATTTGCTGTCACCAATTAACCCACAATCTTATCTTGCTTTGATTCTACTTCCAAAGAGAATAATTTGTAAGATTAAATAAGCATGTCCTTTCTAATTGCCTGATTCAGTAGAGATATTGTAACTTGAGAGTCAGGTGTAGTGTGGAGGGTTAATCCAAGACATGGAATACTTCAATGGTCACTGTACACAGAGTGTGCAAATCCTTCCAAGCCTTGGGAGTCCCAAGTCTGGTTCTAAGACAAAGACTCCAAATCAAAATGCATCTTTCCAGCTCCAGCATCTGCATTTCTGGAACCAAAATAATAAAGTTTTACTTCTCCTTAGAAGCATTATATTTGAACTGCCTTGGTCTCTACTATATAAAAATCTGTCATTATGTATTTCTGATAGGCCATATTGTCAATCTTTGGACCATAAACAATACTGGAATCTCTTCAGTATGAGGAACGGTTTCCTTCTAAATTAACCAACTCCCAGCCACTCCTTCCTACCTTCTTTTTAGGTTCTGTCCTTATATTTTAAGAATTTACCACATTTTAGGAAGCTGAAGTCCAATGACTCTTTACCATAAGTCCTATTTAAAAGGCAAAGAGGCTGGATGATCCAGCATTTAGGGGGACAGCTCACAAATGGACCAAACCTACTGTTTATAATGTTGGTACCATTCAAAGGAATTGTTGAAGTTTAGCTACAGCTCTCCCCCCACCCCCAACTTCCCTCAGTATGAAAATTAGACAATCAAATGCTTATACATGCTAAAGGTGTTTTCCCACCTGGGGCACTTTGGATGATTTTTAGGTGGGAACTAAAGAAAGTAAATATGTATCAATTAGTTAAATGAATACTTAAAGAGATAGGCACCCAGGTTTGTGAAACAGGTTTAGAACTAATAAAAATGGATCTTCAAAGAGTCATACTTAAAATGTGAACAAATTTTACATTACTATCAGAGAAATATTCAATTGGCAAAACATTTTGCACTATAAATATAGAGCTTCTCCATTATACCAATAAATTCAAGAGTGGGAGTCCTCCATTGCTTGACCTTTAAATCTATCCTGGACCTGGCTTGGGAATATTCTGAGGGTGATAATCCTGCACTAATCTTGCAGGTAAATGGAGTAGAACACATCATAAGTCACTTCTGTCATCATTTTTTATGGTCCCATTTTTCTGTGAATCTCAAGGCAAAAGTGTGCTTTGGGGGTTGCACTTCGGATAGCACTGAATTCTCATTTCTACTGAAGTGCATTACATCTCCTCTCTGTTCCCACCCTCCCCCCCACCCAGTTCTGTTTCATGACCAAAGACACTACATGAAAATCATGGTATCTTTTGTTCAGTAATTCATCCATCCTGAATTCACATAATCCTTTATGTGTGCTCTGGCACTAGACAAATTGTTTATCTAATAAACCACAGGACTGTCCTGTAGTTTCTGTAGTCTGGTGGATATATGTCAGATTTAAAGCTTTTTTGGTTGTTGATTTGAATAAATTGTTATTAACAGAATAGTTCTTACACAAGTCCAGAGTGTAGTCACTTTAAAGTCCTCAAAAATGTGCAAATTAATTCTGAAATAGCTATATCTGTTTATAACTTATTCTGATCATACATATTATGTTAAACTTCTAATCAAATTACTAAATAGATGGAAAACCTAATTCACTACCATCTCCACTCTGTACAAATGCCTTTCTCTCTCCTGCATCTCTAAGCATGTGATAATGAGCATGAAAGAGAAGCATAGCAGTCTACAAGGTGTGGAATATGTGTGCCACAATTTAGGACAAAGATCAAATCTCCACTTGCCCTTGCCTTTTATGAAGGGTGACTGAAGTAAGTCACCACACTGTAAATGAACTTCACACCAAAATTCAAACTTATTACTTAATAAAAAGCTGGGCGAGGGTCCAGAAAAGAAATCCCTCATTCTTTGACAACGTATAGTGGTTTCTGGAATTTAGTAACTCACCGAAAGAGTGGAATTACTCTTAGACTATTAGGGACTCAATATCTGCAAGGTAAATGATTTACATCCTTTTGGAGGTAAATGAACACTATGAAGGCTTCATAAAAGTAAATATATGTTTTAATGTAAATTATATTCAAGATGTTGCTGCATAAGAGAAAAAAAGAAAAAGAAGAAAGAACCTTATCTTTCTCTTTGGTCTTACCAACCACAGTGGAATTTTTTTCTTTCT
Source organism: Choloepus didactylus (assembly GCF_015220235.1). NCBI lineage: Eukaryota > Metazoa > Chordata > Mammalia > Pilosa > Megalonychidae > Choloepus > Choloepus didactylus. Next base: position 173,180,972 of record NC_051310.1, read on the forward strand.
TTCCCCAACAAGTGCCTAGGCCTAAAAATTGAAAGGTGTGGTTAGAATTCCATGGGCTAAATATGTAAAGGTTACTCTATTTAATGCTGAAGGAAACTAAATAACTAAATCTCCATTTCTCCTCAAGAGAACACTGGCTAACTTAAAAGTCTTAAACGTGAAACTCTTCTTGGTTTGCTCAAAATCAAATCACTTTATTTCTTTCTTGCTTTGGGGAAAGTCTTGTGGACATTCTTCTAAGCCGGTATATCTAATTTTGTGTTTATTTGACACATATATGCCCTATAGCATACGTGTGCTGACTGTAATTCTCTGAAGAGAAGGGTGAAATTTGGCATAGCCAAGACTAATTGGTCAAGAACGACTAATCCACAGGCGTACCACCATACAACATTCCATAAGCGTTTTGGCGGTGGGGAAAGTACTTTAAGTTCTGTTTTTACTATTATTCTTTACGTGACTGAAATAAAACTGCAGTACATATCCTCCCCACTAATGGGTGAGGGGAAAAAATAGGGTTATGTGGGAAGCATGTCCCGTGACGACTTCACCTCGCACGATTCTTAGGAAATTCTCTCTCTCTCTCTCTCTCTCTCTCTCTCTCTCTCTCTCTCTCTCTCTCTCTCACACACACACACACACACACACACACACACAGTCAAAACACGTGATAGTGCTCCCTGTTTGTTCTCAGTTTCCACCTCCGCACACTCCGAAGAGCAGAAGGCCGGGCAGGGGGTGGCTGAAAGGGCAGGGGTGGTGGCGGAACGCCGGGGGAGGCGCTCGCGTCTGGGGCCCGGCCCCACGCAGGGTCCGCGGGTCCCGGAGGGAAGAGGGAGGCTCAGCACGCCCCGCGCGTGGACCCGCGACCCCGGGGGCCAGACGTAGTGTCCCGGAGGTCCGGGTCCAGGATCCCCGGGCGCCGTTCCGTAATCAGTGCGGATGGCGGGCGTGGGGAGGGGGCTCAGGGGCGGGGGCCGCGTTTATCGGTGCTGAGCTGCTAGCAAAGCAGGCTGGAAACCGAGGGCGGCGCGGCCGGGGTGGTGGGAGGCCGGCGCAACCAGGCAAGGGTGCAGGGCGACCCTTCGGGACCGCTCGCCCGAGGTGCCGGGGACAGCAGCTGGAGGCCGGGAGTGAGCAGAGTAAACAGCCAGCTGGTTGGGCAGCCTCGAGGGGAGGGTTGCAAAGAGAAAAACGAAAAATAACTCAAACTAGAGAGCCGCCCCGCCCTCTTGCCGGCACGGCCTCAGCCCGCGGCGCCACGGGCCCTGTAGCGTCCTGGCGGCTCCGCGACCCCCGCGCCGAGGGGCGCCGCAGCCGGGACTGCGCCTCGGCACAGGTCCCCAGGAGCGCGTCTCGCCCGCCCGCCCCGCCCGGCCGGACCCTTCGGGCCGGGCAGAGCTTGCTTTGCTCTTTTCGTCGGCCAAGCACAATTGCGTTATTGGAGATAATGAATTCAATCCCCATCAAAGGGCATTAGCTCGCCCCGGCCCTGGAGTTGCTGATGCCTTTTTTTTTTTTTTTTTTTTTAAACGAAGAATGAAAGGCTGAGGATAAAAAAAAAAAAATTCTCTGGGGGAGACTTTACCCTGATCGCTGCTTTTGAAGTAAAGGGGCCCGGGCATTGTTGTTCACCTCGCGGCCCATACGGCTGAAGAAAGCCTGGGCTTTTGATGGGCTGAGAACCGCCTCGGCAATGAGCAGCACGTCGGGCTGCGCGGCCTGTGGGCAGCATGTGTCTCGAGCGCCCGGGCACTGTCTGGAGGGCGGGGCCGCAGGCCGGTTGGGGAGGGGATGGGGCATGGCCGCTCGCTAGGTCCCCGGGCCGGGCCGAGAGGCAAGGTCCGTCCAGCGGCAGGGACCCCAAGGTCCGGAGATCGCCTTTCCGCTCGCTCACCTCTTGGCGTAGGGAGGGATTTCCATCTGTGGTTAATCCTTTACTACCTCCGACTGGGAAGCCAGACAGCTCTTTGGGGTTGAGGATGGAGAAAGCAGGGGTTCCTTTGAAGGCAACTGGCCAAGGTTGTTGGAAGTCTTTAAACATATTTTTAACCATTGGTCTCCAGCATCAAAGGTGGCTGGCTAAGTCTGCGAAGGCGTAAACCTCAGAGAGGTGAATCCCCACAACACGCAGTCAGGATTTTTCACCTGTGATTAGAGTACACCGATCAGTGCCGTCGCGGCGGGGCTCCGGGCCAGAAAGGTCGAACACTCAAAAGCAGGCGCGCGACCAGCTCGCCAGTAGAGCATTTTCTCCAGCGCCTGCCGAGCCCTGCCGCGCAGTTCTGAGCCCAGGACAGCGCATTAGCATCGTCACCTTTTCTAAAAACTTGTTACAGGCGTTTCACTTCTTTCTGCGCCCCCAAAGTGATCTTTCTCCACCTCCATTAGCTTTCCCCCAGCCGACTTCTGAGCGCTTTGGCCCAAGGGTCAATAACCAGAGCTGTTCGGTTCCCTTCCCGGCCCTCCCTACCAGCGACCCCCTCCTCCCCTTCTCGAGGAATCCGGGTTATCCGCCCCATTAATGTATTAGCCAGGCAAAACACAAAGGAAGCGGGTGTAGGCAAAAGGCCGTGACTCCAGGGAGAGGCGAGGAAACCTGGACGATGCCCTGTGCTGCAACTCATAGCTGTTTGCGCTAGTGAATCTGTGGTCTCCACCTAGAAACAGGAGGTGGAGAACGCGGCGGAGTTGGCATTCGGAGTTGCTGGGGTGTTGGGTTGGACGTTTTGAGCTGGGGCTGTAGGAGCTCCCAGGGGCCGGGGACGTAAAGGGACCCAGAGCGAGGCGAACATTACAAAAACACTGTAAGTCACCTGCGTCAAGTAAATAAAAGCAGCTCTCCCGGAGCACAGCACTGAAGTGAGCGCCTACTTCCTCCCTAGTGTATAATGGGTCCTTAAAATTAAATACCTAAACGAAACAAACCACTACAAAGTCCCTTACGTTCTTCTCATTAAATTGTCTGTGTTTTAAAATAACAATTCCTTGGTGTGTGAGGAAAAATAACACTGACCCGGGACATGATTAGACAAGCAAAGGAGTAACCAAAATTTCACCGGAGAGGGAGGAAAGAAACAGACGAGGTTTTTTCTGTTCAATGCCTCGTTGTTCCCTATTTCCAGGCAATGTTTTTAGGGGGGATTTCCAGACTGTTTTTCTTGGCTTCGGAAATATGTATATATAATAGTAATCTTGAAGGGTAGGATGGGGAGAAATAAGAAGTCAATCAAAGGCAACTTTGCACTTAGAATCATCAGGTGTGCAGTCGGTGGCACTAGCCGAATTTGATCTCACTGTGACTTGCCCAGCATCCCACCTGGAGGATGGGATGAAGCCCTCAGGCACTTATTCCATTTAAAGGCTTCCTTCCCAGATTTTGAGGCAGAACATTCTGCCGCGTACTCAAAATTGACTAGAGCATAAGAGAACCCCAGAATATCGTGAGCTGGAATGAGAAGATGGGAGGAGCCTCCTTACTCTGGGGCTGCAAAGGGGTGGGGAGCTCGCCCTCACCAGGAGATTTGCCCTTCTTCTGTGAAGTCACAACTACACAGTTGGAAAAATTAGGAAATTAGATAGCCAAATGGAGACAGCAAGTGTCTGGGGTGAGAATTTCTCCCTTGTCGGCTTAAAAAAAAAGTTTCCAAAAGAACAATGCATGCGTTTTATAGCACAAAATTGAACTGCATGGGTATTTTTCCACTTCATCTTGCTTGCTAGAATGTGGCTCAAAAGAAAAAAAAAATGGCAAGGGCTGCAGTTTGAGCTGTCCAAAGTTCAAGGACCTGAGCTGGGCGGCAGCTAAAAAGAGAAATGCCACTGGGACAATTATGGCCCCAAACTTCACTATTTGAAAGAAAAAAAAATCCGCAAATTTTAAATTAATCTAGTGTTAAATATTATTTGGATGCACTAACTAGGGTTATGGATGGAAAATAAAACTTGCCTAAACGACTATTTTAAAAAATTCCTATCCCGTCAAAAATGGATTCTGTATCTAAACAGGTAAGATTGTAAAATCTTCCAAGTTGTTTCATTTTTTTAAATTCTTGCTGTCACAAGTATTTATTAGTGCTAATGATTCATTTAGGTTGGGAAAAATCTTATTTCTAAATCAGTATACTTTGATTACCTATTCAGCCCGAGGTAGTTTTTAAAATCACTTTTTTTTTTTTGCACAGAATTACCTTGAAGTAATTAGGTATGACTTAACTACAGTTAGTTGTAAAACACATATTAGTACAACTCAACAAATGCAATTAAAATTTAAACTTTGAAAGCAACATATTACAAATTTATTAAATACTAAAAATGTGAGAAATTTTATTTTTCAATAATTTTTTCTTTTTGATATATCAAGGTATCGCATTAAAATACATCATAGCTAAACATTCTGGAATATTACTGCTAAATCAACAGAAAACCAATTGATCTTGAGGAAAGGTTAATTAAATTGGACTGTAACTCTCCTACTTTGGTCTACATTGGAAGAAATTTGTATTGATCGGTAAGTTTTTTGCAAAGAAGTTTAATAAGCATTTCCACTGAAACTGAGATCAATTTTAAAATGCCAAAACAACAAGGTTTGTAAAATTTATCACTCCAGGAATTCGTTTCTGTTATAGCTCATTCAAATCTGTTAGAATTCTGAAAAAAAAAAATGTTTTTTATACTTTCAGCGAAATCAGTCCTGGGTGTCTAGGCTTCAGACAATGAAAACAGAAGTTAAGAACTTTAATAGGATTTTGTTTGTTTGAATCCCTCCTACCATAATAATTCTCACCACTTTATTCTGCTATGAAGAACTCAGGAGGGGACAGTGGAAAATTAATTTTTATCTTTGATTTAAACACCGAGTAAGCCATCATGTAGAAAATTGACTCAGCTGCTTTCTACTTGGGAACACTTCTGGGATGTTTAAATTCTGGTGCATAGAACCGGTGACCGTTTCTTCTTCCCCATGTTTAGTTTTCTTCTCGGTATGTTAAAAATGTCTCCGGCCGGTCCGTGCAAGCGCAAGGTGAAAGTAACATTTGAAGCTCTGCTCCCCAGCACTACCATACTCACCCCCAAAACATTTTCCCCCTTTTTCCTAAGTGTTTTCACGGTGGAGCCGTCAGTGGAGTCGGAGGGCCTCTGGAGCTTTACACTTGGGTCAGTAAGAAGGTTTTCCTTCCTTGCTCCCTCCCTCTCCTCTGGAGACCCCTCCCCCACGTCGGGCGAAATCCCTAAATAAAACCAGTGGAGTGGACCGCGGCTGGGCCATCAGCATCCCCTTCCTGGCACTCATCTGCAGGAGCATCCGAGGAGAAGAAATACAGAAACACGTAGACTAAAAACTGGGAGAGAGGGCGGGAAGTGGCGTGCTCAGGGAAGCTCCCAGCACTCCCTCCGAACCACAGATGTTTTCCTCCTGGCCCTGGGGCGCGACGCCCCAACCCCGGGCGTTCCGGCGTTTGTGTGGCCGGGTTTCCGAGGAAGGGATTACGCAGCGGGAGCAGCCGCGGCAACGCCGGCCGTTGTGGCCGCAGGAGCGGTTACGAGGTGGCTGGCCTTCTTTGTTGACTTTTGGGTCTCGGGCTCAACAGAGATTTATTCGCTAGGAGGAGAAAATGCCCAAACAATGAAGAACTAACTGCACTTGTCACCTCGAGATGCTTGCTGTTCTCCCGTGCACCCCCTCCCTGGCAACCGGCTGCCCCAGCCCCCAGTCCGCGCGCGCTTCAATGCTTGGGGTCGCAAATCAGCAAGAGGCAGCAGAGAGCGCAGTCAGAAAATCGCGAGAGACCCACGAGACCCCAAAGGGGTTGCAGGGTGCCTTTGTGCCAAGGCGAGCCCCCGCTCCCTCTGCAGCCGACCATTCCAGCTTCCCAGGCCGGTCTCCAAAATGGCCTCGGCCATAAACCCGCGGCGCTGGGCACGACGCCCCCCGCAAACCCAGAAAAAGTCTCTGTCAAGTAAGAAAGCAAGAGCTCTACAGCCAACTTAAGCCTGGTGGAGAGGAGGCAAGATATTGCTGTTAAAAGAAAAGGGAGATATCACGGGAGAAACAGCACAAAGTGAGATACTTGAGATTCGGTGGCGCCAGGCAAAATTTCGAAGCCCAAGCTCACGCCTTTATATTACACTCGGAACTCGAACTTGCCAACGTTTGTCTACCCGCCATATAAATATGAATAACTGTTGGGGTGGAAAGCTTTTTCCTCTCTGAGTTTTTTTTAACGGTCCCTCTGAGGCCTCCAAATTAGATTTTCAAATTACGAAAAGCAGTAATTTCCCTCCTCTCCTCCTTTCATTAGATGAAGTGAGAGTGGGGGTTTGGGATTTCTGGATTTTTCTCAAGTGCTACATGGCATCCCTTCGCTCATCTGGGGAGGCAATTACTCGATAATTGAGGGTCTCACACAGCTCTTTTTATCTTGTCCGCGGTGTGGAGTGGGACGATCAAAGTAAAGGCTGTCCAAGTTCAAGCCCTAGCTAGGATGGAGTTCATACACAAGGGCTCAGGCCAAGCCAGCTTCTGCTGGGGCTGATGTTGTTATTGTTGATGTCAATCCGAACAAGACTTACAAAGAAATAGGTGGACTGGAAAGTGAGCCTACTATCAAAGGAGATTAATGATTTTGTGATCCCAAGCAACTGTGGGGTGTGAAGTTGCATTTAAAAGCTTCTTAAAAGTCAAACAAATCATCAGCTTTAAATTCTAGGAACAGTATTTTTCAGAAACAATATTTAAAAAAATATCTTCACAACATGTAAAATAGTAGCTATTCTGGAATGTTCTGGTGGCACAAAGCTTCCCCTGCAGCAGTGAATTAACTCCCCCGCCTCTGATCCCTTGCAAAGCTACACTGATGGTTGAGTTTTGTTTCTCTTTTAATGAGAAGAGGGTTCAGGATTCTGTTGTAGACAACTTAATTTTATCAGCCACTTCTCAGTATTTTATCCTCAACCGAATACTTCTTCAGCAAAGGAAAATGATGTATTACACAGGGATGGGGTGGTGGTAGTTAAATTAATAATATTTAATAATATTTGATTTTGTGGAAAGACTAAATGGAAACACATAAGGCTTAATTTAAGTCCCTGTCAAAAATTGAGCTAAACATTACTGGAGAATAAAGAATCTTAAAAACTCAATTTTTGTGATATTAAATCAACTTATTTTACCTTATTGAAGGCCTGATATTGCATTTCTTTACAATTTCTTTAATTGAATTTCTTTACTGCTTTTCACTACTACATGTTCATTTAATAAACATAGACCAAACAATTTTGTTTTAGATTATTTGCATTTTTGTCATTTATATTCAGTTGTGGATGTTGCAAATTATCGTATTCAGAGTATCCATTTTGGATTTAATTAAGTGAAGGAAAGTAACAGAAATCCTTTTTTGTTAACATTTGATTTATTTAAAGTCCTTAACTGCAAATGATCAAGAACATAGTCCACGACTTAAAATCTGTTATCATTTTTGTTATTTAAATCAAAATATTTTCAATTACAATCACATTGATAAAAATGAACATTTTAATTTGTAATTTTAACCATCATTTAAAGCAATTCTGACTGTAAAGAAAATAAAAAGAATAAACCATGCAATAAATTAAGAACATTGAGAAAGCAAAGAGGAATAATAATGAAACCTGTCTGGCTATACTAACACCATGTCTAACTGTGGAAAAGTGCATTAACACTGGATGAAACAAGCACATGATGACAATAATTAAAATGGTCACAATCAACTGGATTTTGGAAACTTTGACCAAATTTTGAAATAAGGCTCCCTATAACTTTTCTTTCCTCCAGCATTTCTATTATTCCCTTTTTTTCTGGATACAATTTCTTTAAATGGTATACATATACTGAAGCTAATATTATACATGTTATGTGACCTCAGAATAACATGACCACTGCACTCTGCAAAGCAAGGTTCTGAAGAGGGCAATTATTGAGTAATCCAAGGTCATATGTAAGTGGAGATGGGGGCTAGGGGTGGCTTTGTAACTTCTTGATCAGGCAACTCTTGAAAATGTAGCATGTATATCACCTACCTCTTTCCTCCATATGTTATGTGCATGTGCATAAATAAGTTCGTACACAATATATATGTATTTCATAAAAGACATCTGCTATCTGAATGTATCAGAAGCTGAAAAAATGGCTCTTGTGTTTATAATGTTTATGTTTTGTGGCATAACAGCACTATTATTCCTCAATACTTTTAAGAGCCTCTAGTGTCTACTTGTTTCTTCACCATTTCAGTTTTTAAGGTTGAGTATTGCCACAGACCTGTAAACTCGTGGGGGTTAGATAAGGAGGGAAAAAAGCACAAACAAATATTTTACAAGCTTGACCATCTTTCTTTTCTTTAAATACACCCTTCACAGACTAGAATGTGTCTGGAGGGGAAGAGGGAAGTAAGAGAGAGGGCAAGGAAGGAGGATTTTATATATACAATCGTGGATCGTTCAACTTTGCAGGAAAAAATTTTGTTGCTATGGGGTTGGTTGTCCTTGTCATAACAAACACAACGCGTTTTGAATACAATAAGAAAGTAACAGTCCTTTGCACAAAAAGATTGTGCACAAAAAGTGAAATAAAGGTTGTTGGGATTTTATTATGCTGTTGTTGGTCTGGTATGTGCGATTTTGTTTGTTTGCTGTTGATATTTTTCTTTCCTGTTACCAGCATGTCATGCCAGACAAACCCCCAGTTTTGGGAGCTAGGAAGTGTTTAAGACAGGTCTGGAATACACACCTTGGTAGTAGGCCGGCTCCAGGGCTGAAGGCTCGATGGGGCTCCTGGTGGCCACCGAGGCGCTTCCGAGCGGCAGGCTGGCGGGCAACGTGGCACCGTAGGACGAGTACTGCAGTGCCTGTTCGTATGCCTTGAAGTCCAGCTTGTGCTGCTGCTCCGAGGAGGACATGAGGTTGTTGATGGAGAAGGGGTGGTTGAAGGAGTAGTGGGGGTCCCCTTTCAGGTGTAGCTGGGACTCGTGGGGTGCCAGGCCATGCGCCGGGTGGGAAGGGGGCACGGATGCCAGGGCCCCGGGACCGGAGCTGATGGGAGGCGCAGCTGACGAGGCCGGAGACTTCAGCTCTGAGGCGCCCCCTGTCGCCGCTGCCCCGCTGTGGTCCAGAGTCTGCGGGCTGGCGGTGGGCCCAGGGGCCGGCGCGCCATCTAGCTGGCCAGCCTTGCCGTGCACGCCCCGGTGAAGGGGTGAGTCGGCGCTGGGGTTGGCTGAGCCCGAGGGGTCCTTGCGGCTCTCAGGGCCGCCCTTGGCGCTGCCGCCCCCGGTCCCGCCTCCACCCCCGGCCCCCGGCTGCTTCTCGCACTTGAAGCGCTTCTGGCGGCGCAAGTAGCAACCATTCTCGAACATGTTGCCAGAGTCCGGGTGCAGCGTCCAGTAGGAGCCCTTGCCTGGCTTGTCTGGGGAGCGCGCTACCTTGACGAAACAGTCGTTGAAGGAGAGCGAGTGGCGGATGGAGTTCTGCCACCGCTGCTGGTTCTGCCGGTAATAGGGAAAGAGGTCCATGATCCACTGGTAGATCTCGCTCAGCGTGAGCATTTTGCTGGGCGCTTGCTGGATGGCCATGGTGATGAGCGAGATGTACGAGTAGGGCGGCTTGGCGTGAGGGTAGCTGCGCTTGAACGTTTTGGCATCACCGCCAGTGGCGGCGCGGCTGCGGCCCAGGTTGGATGGCGCGTACGCCATGGGGCTCATGCACGGATTCATGGCGGCCGCGTAGGGGCCAAGGCCGTTCATGGAGGCCGCGGGTTGCGCGCCCATGGCGCCCATGCCGCTCGGGCTCAGCGCCGCTCCCATGGCCGTCACGCCCGCCGCCGTCATGCTGTTCATGGCGCCCGCGGAGCTCCCTGGCATGCCGGCCACGGTACCGGGACTCAGGCCCGCGCCCAGGCCCGGGTTGGCGTAGGACATATTGAACGAAGCCGGGGTCATGTTGCCGGAGGTGGTCATGGTGTTCATGGTCATGTAGGTGTTCATGGAGTTCATGGAGCCTAGGCCCGAGTTCATGTTGCTGACTGGGACCGAGGAGTAGGCCTGCAGCGGAGACAGCGAGAGGAAGAGGCCCCGAAGGGCGAGGTTAGTGGTGGGGAGCGAACCCCGGGACTAGCTGAGAGCATTTCTGCAAACCACGGTCCCACTCCCATCCCCCACCCCGGAGGCAAACGGTCAGCCACCCTCCCTAGACCCAGCAAAGAGAGGTTTTGCACCGCAGGGGGGAAATCCTAGAGCTGCGGACATGAAAGACAAGCCCTCACACAAAGTATGTCCTCGGGAAGATATGTAATCGTTTTACACGCCAGGATCTGGGGCCCTCTCCCAGGGCCCTTCCATCGCCTCCTCCATCCACAACACTCCGTATCTCAGTCTCCATTCCACACCGCCCTTTGGGGCAAATAGTCTTTAAAACTCCAAAACAGAGTTAATCCCTGACCCTCTACTCATTCACTCCGGACCAAGGTGCCGTGGGCTCGGAGGCGCCGCCGGGTGGAACTGGCACTAGGACACCAGCTCTGCGCCCTCTTCTTCGGAGCCTGCCAGGCCGGGCTGACCACGCAGCGGACCGGGCAGTTCCCGGTGGCTGTTAAACTCTCTTTGGTAGTAGAAATCATTCATAGCCACAGACCCCCTGAAAAATGCGCTCCTCAACAACTGGCTTTATTTTCTTAGGGGTTTTAGACAAATGGTGACTTTTAGTTATTTATTATATTTTTAAGTAGTGTTTTCCACCTACTTGTATATTAAAATGGAAACAAACCATCAGTTAAATAAGTTTGGAAAAATAAAAATAAATCTGCAACAGGAGGAGCAGGGAGCTGTTCATTATAATATCAATGCATTACATGCATTTAACTTTAACATGACTTTACATGTACAGCTCTGCAAGCCCTTCGAAAACTTGCTTTAATTTCATCATTACCTATTTCCAGTCCCCTAACTTTTAAAAATTTTGTGACAAAATTTGTCAAAAGAATCATCTCCCCCCCCCCCATACTGAATTGTAGCTGCTGGTAATTTCAAAGCCTGGCCTTTGAAAACATATAAGTTGTTTTGAACAATTCAAAATTCCAAAATCAAACTCTACTTATTTTCTCTTAATGCTATTCTACTTCCCAATTCTTAGTTTTAACGTGTAATAAAGTGCTTTCTCTAGGGGACTTAATTGGTGAGTCGAGATGACTGAATCAGAATTAAACCTCTGGAAGAATTCTGAACTCCCTTTAAAATCATAAGCATAGAGACCCTTCTTAATAGCAATTTGGGACACACTAAACTTTTAAATATATGGAGTCTAGATATACAAAATCTACTTCTCTGATAATTTAATAGAGACTAATGATATCTTTGAATTCATTTTATCAAAAATTATGACTCCATTTGAAAATACAAAAGGTGAACAAACGGAATTAAATAAAATACACTATATGCTGTGGTATGCAAACAACCTCAGAGGTAAGTTTTGAATATAGAAATACACAAATCTAAATAAATAACACATGAAACTCTTTCCTGGATCTATATTTTTTCTGTTCACATTTTAAAGTATATTTTTTACTCTGAGGTTTATTTTATTCTCCTTTCCCCAAGATTATCCAAGGCAGTTTCAATAGGAGCTTTCAATAAGGTAATTAAACTTTTGGGGGGTAACCACCAGCCGTTTCAAGATGAATACTTTTAATAGGTGGTGGCCCCGTCTGTACCTGGTTTTTCTCGCAATCCTTTTGTGCACATTGTAAAATAAACCCCATGAACGTGCCACCAAGGGGACAATGAAGAGAAACAGGTTCTCAGCCCTGAGTGCTGGAAGAATATCCAGCTCGCACCAGCGCCACCATGCGGTTCTAGAGAAGAATGTGCACAATTCTTCCCAAAGAGGGCTTTTGAGGAAGAATAAGTTTTATAAAATATCGGAAATGTTTCAATATTAAAATGCCCAGCTTAGCAACAGAGCGTTTTCATCATAAGACAGCTACGAATTAAAGAGCGGGACAAAGAGGCGCCCCGGCGGGCGCGCTCTGACTTTTCTTAGTTGCCTCCAACTCGTGCGGGTTCCCGCCGGCCAAACTGCGGCACCCGGAGCCGGATTCCGGCTCCCGCACTCCGCTCGCGGTGCTTCCCAGAGTGGGTATGTTCAAAACCTTAAAGTTCCTTAAAATCTTCTCACTTGCTCCCAGCGCCGGGACCCAGCTTACCCCCGCGCGGTCGCGGGGCAGAGGGTCCCAATCCAAGGCCCCGCCAGAGCCAGGCCGGGGCCACAACCGGCGGGAAGCCGTGGCATGGAAGAGACACCTCTTGCCCGCCAGACGTCTGTCCTGCCCGGCGATCGCCTCTCTCGCGGACCTCCCCGGGCGCCGGCTCTGGGAGCGCTCCACCGCCTACCCGCCTCTCACCTCCTGCGTGTCCGCGTAGTAGCTGTTCCAGTCGCTGCTTTCATGCCCTTCCATCTTCACAGTCCCTAACATCCTGGAGTCACCCTGCCCGATGCAATCATCCAGCCCTGTGCGAAGCTACCGGCGGCCGCGCGTCGCGAGGCGGGGGCGGGGAGCCAAGCAGCTGCAGTCACCCAAGCGCCCGCGCGGGCCCAAAGCTACCCCAGATAGGAAGAAGCCGGGCGCTGCGGGGCGCGGCGTGCGCGGCGGCGGCGCAGCGGGCGGGGGCAGCGCCGGGGGCAGGCGGCGGCCGCCGAGCGCGGCGCCGGGGAGCGCCTCCGCGGGAAGTGAGCGGGCGGCCTGTGCGAAGCGAGTGCAGTTGAGCTGATGTGGATCTTACGTCGCCCGAGTGCCCACCTCCTCGTCCTCTCCCCATTTGTCCGCCACACAAAGACGCTCGCACCTACAAAGCCCGAGGTGCACCTGCGAGGCGGCCGCCAGCCCGCCAGTCCAGCTGCCGCGCCGCCCGCCCCACCGCGCCGCCGCTGCGCGCTCCCCCAGACCCCCCGCCCACGGTCCCCCCTCCCCAAACCTGGCCCTCACTTTGTTTGCAAAGGAGTGTAATTGGTTTAAGCCTGGAGCCAGGAGGAAGAAGGAATTGGAGTGGGGTGGGGGGTATAGCCCCCTCTAGAAGAGCAAAAAAGAAAAATAGGCGGGGCCGGGCGGGTTGGTGAGGGCTCTGGATGGGAACCTCACAGCCGGGGGAGGGCTGGGGGCAGTGGCGTCAGAGCCCAGCTCTCAGGGCTACGCGGGCTAAAGGACGTCAGTTTTCCTTCCCCAGGGCACCCCCATCCTCTAGAGGCTCGGGCTACGGCCGGGTCCCGCGCCCTTCCTGCCTGTGTGTCCGCTCCCTGCCCCCACCTTAATTCCTGGCCAAATTTTAACCCTGGGAGACTAGAGAATCTAGGCTTTTTTTTTTTTCCTTCTTCTTCTTCTTCCCTTCCTGGACTTCAGGCTAGAAAAGAGAAAAAGCCCCACTTTTGCCCCGTCATTAGAAACCCGGCCATCTGAGTCAGCCGAGCCGGGTGACGTTAGGCGGACCCCAGCTCCAGGCTAGGAGAGCGAAGGCGCCGCCACGAAACCTGTACCTGCGGCTAAGAGCAGGTGAGTCACGGCACCGTTTTATATCTTTATGACATAACTTTTTTTTTTTTCTTCCTCGGTCCGCTCCACTCCCCTTGTCATCTGTAACGATCATAAAGAGGAAGAAACTAAGAGCAGATGTCTGTGTGATAGGGCAGTCGGGCCCGAGTCGGGCCGTCCTCCCTCCGCCGGGCTCCTCCTCCCGCCCCCCTTCCCGCAGGCTTGGGGACTGAGGTGGAGGCAACCGTCTGGTTTCTGATAGAGAAAGGTCAGGGGGAGGGAACATTTCCTTAAACTCGCGCGTTAGCTGGGAGAGCAAGAGTGCGGATGCAGGAATTTATTTTCATGGCTAAAGAGGTGCCAGGCCAAAGCCAGCGGCGGTCTGCCGGGGTGCCTGTTCCTTTCTCTGACCTGGAGGGACGGGACTAGGACCCCAGGCGCTAGCTTGGTTCCTAATTGGTCCTGGACACTGGTGGGAAATTCTCTCCCAATCAAAGCCTCTTGGCTCCTACCAGGTCCTGGTATCAGATTGCCCACCAGTCCTGGGGAGAGGGATTAACTAATGTGACCTTCTGGGTGATAAGGCACTGAGTAGGTCTGATCCGTTGGAAGACTGTACACGTGTGCCCGAGTGTGTGCGTGTGTGTGAGTTTCTGAGTGTGTGACTATATATGTGTATCCGAGTGTGTGTATTTCTGAGAATGACCATGTGTTTCTGAGTGTGATTATATGACTGTGTTTGTGACCATGTGTGTGGTGTACTGCCTGTGGAGCCATTAGATTTCCTTAAGAAGCAATAAAATAAAATCTTTCTAAAGTGAGTAAGACTCTGCAAAATATTCTTGTTTTTAAAATGTTATTAATCTCATTTTAGAAGTGTGTTTTAACTTGTCTCCCAAACAGATACCTTATTTTTTTCCTGTTCTTTGTTCTTTTAAATCTTTCTTCCTTGAAATCTGGCAAGAGAATCACGTTAAATCCTTGAACCAAACAAATCTCTTAAATCAGCAGGGGAGCACGAGAGGGTGAAGATGTGCGTTAAGGAAATAAAAAAGATAAAAGCATTGGATTACAATTCTTTTTTTGTTGTTGTTGTTAACCATTAAAGGAGTGTGTGTTTGTGTGTGTGTGGGTGGGGGGGTACATCAGATTGTAAGGAAAGGAATGAGAGTGAAATTAAATCCACCTGGAATTCAGCAGAGCAGGAGCCCTCCCCAACGAAGCCGGCCCCTGTGGCTGCAGGTGGGTCACACCAGTTTGTGTAAATGGATCTGCGAGTGTGTGGGTCTGCACACATTTCTCGGGACAAGAGAGTCAGAAACTAATTCTTTTGGGCAAAGTTCCCATCAGCAGTAGTACCTCAATTCCATTTGTAGAGTACACGGATGCTTAGCTTCCTCGGCCTGATCTGGGGGACTTTCAGTGCTAATGAGCTTCCTCGTTCCTTCCCGCGGTAATTCTCCAACGCCCTCTTGGCTCTTCAACAATGTTGAGCATGACTAGCGTATTTTCTGTGGGTAGTAACAACTGAGTGATAGCTTTTATGCTGCAGAAAAAGCTAGTGCTTTAAGGGGGAAAAAATTCTGTCACCTTAAAGAGGTTCAATTAAAATATCAACCACTTGCTCTTTTAGCGCACTTGCCTAAACTAATAGGCCTAATCTTTTTAAATAAGCGAATTTAAGATTAAAACAAACAAACAAACAACAACAACAACAAAAAAAACCATCCCATTGTTCATAGTCTGATGGTCAAAGTAAAGTTTTCCAGGAGCTCCTTCAGAACACAGGCCCGGAGGTCTATAGTAGACTCAGCAACTGCCAATTTTACAGGCTTGATTCAGCTCCGGGGTCCGGGGGTTGGCAGCCGGGGGAATTCCCGCGGTCACAGCGCCTCCTGTCGCGGGGAAGGAGCGCTGAATTCTCTGGCGGCCGCACTCTGAGACCACCGTCAGACGAGGCTGGATTGAACCCTGCACGTTTCCCGCTGCCAAGGATTTCTCTTACAGCTGACTGTCCGAAGCCAAGTAGAAAAAAAAGTGGCATTCTCTCTCCATCTCAGAGGCGGACTTCCAAGGAACTTAACAAATTTGGGAAGTGAATTTCTAGAGTACCTACATGACAGCCAGTCAGTTTCTCAGAGGTTTAAAAGACCCATGCCGGGTCTTTTGATTTGGAAAAATTAGTTAATTAATTTACCTCGGGTTTCTGACTATTCCGCACACGGGCGATGTGCCGGGTCGCCGCAGACTGCTTTTCATACTCAACCTGTTCTCCAAAATAGGCCTTGTGTTGATGTTTTGCAAAGACTGTGCTGCTCTTTAGGTGGAACTAGACCCGTCTTCAGCTCCGGAGAGCCTGAGTGGACTCCAGGCAGGGGACCTAAGAGGGTAGCCACATGGCGGCTCCTGGGGCGAATTCAGCCAAACTGTCTTGGGTGAGGACTGGTCGGAGCCTGGGGCGGCAAAGACAGCGGCGAGGGCGAGCTCTTGGATGAAGGGATCCTGGCTGGCCGAGGACCACGGGGTGCACGGATACTCTAGGCAGCCGAGGGCGCAGGCAAACGGCTCCGCCTTTCCCGGAAGCTGTGCCTGCCGCGGCCTCCGGGCAGGAGTAGGGCGCCGTACAGGATCCACCGACCAAACTCGGCCTACTCCTCTTCCCCTTTCCAGCATTACTGGACGGGAACCCCTTCCACAGACCTTCTCCTGGTCAGGGAGAAGCAGAGACTGACCTTGGTGAAAGACGGAAGGGAAGGCCGCGGGCTAGCGTCTCGGGCCCAGCCTGCGGCCTCTCGTGGCTCCCTGTTCCTTCCGGTTTAGTCAGACCCAGGTGGGCAGAGATCAGGCTCCAGGGGCTGTGGGGCTGTGTTGTGCCGCCTGGTTTTCCTTCTCCGACTCCCCCTAATCTGCTTCCTTCCTCCATCAACCCTACCCTTGACAAGGCTGAGGGCAGATCTTCTCTGCCATGGCCCCAGCCACGCACAGTGCCGGGTGGTCTGAATGTTTCCGCGAGCTCCCAACCCCCACCCAGATAAGACGCGTCAATCAGTCCTTCTGAGGGAGAGAATCAGAGGCAATGAAACCCAAGAACTGTTGTCTTCAACGTGATCCCAAACAGACCCCTACTGGGATCTGGATCAATTTAGGACTGAGGAAGGCCAAGGGCGCTGGAAGAAACTGCTGGCACTCGCGTGTGCTCGTCCTCTGCCTGCTTTGTTGTGTGCCCAGGCTGAGGAAGGGGCCCGGGCGCCGCGAGAGGTCAGATCGACCCCAGCGGCTGCCTTCAGCCTCCCTGGAGCCCACAACCGCCGGAGGTGCAACAGCTCAGGCCTGCAGGGTCCACCGCTGCCGGGTCCAACCCAAGGCTCTGGGAGCCAGAAGGTCTTCGGCAAGGGAGAAGAACCGGCACGGGCCAGAGTCCCTGCTCCTGTTCCTTCTTTACTCTCCCTTTCTTTCCTTTTCCTTCTTCCCTTCTACCTTCCTCTCTCCCTCCTTACACTTACATCATTAATTGGCGAATTAATTCACAAATCACCCGGCGTACCACCTCAAAGTAGGTGGGGACTCCTGGACCACCTAGCTGACCTTGGCGGGCAACCCCGTGCAATTCACGGTTCCCGGCGGAGACCCACACACATTAATGGGGGGGGGGGACTTAATTCGTCGCCGTTAGGTTTGTTCCTTCCCCATACAGCCTCCGGAGCCGCCGTGGGGTTTCTGCGGAGCCCGGGACGCGGGCCTTGCTCGCCCGCAGCCGGATGTCTTAGCCGGAGCTGCTCCCCACCCAGCCTACTCCGCGGGCGACAGAACCGTCCCTCTGGCAGAGAGCAAGCGACTCCTTGCCAAAATCAACTTGCATTTTCATGCATTCAAATGAGCAGTGCTGGGAAAGGAGACTTCTCCCAGCCTGGGAAGAAGGAGTAAGTGCCTAGAGCTGTCTCCGCGGAGAACAGCAACCTCCTTCCCTAAGGCCGCTGGAGCGGATCCCCACCCAAGCTTGGGTCCCTGCGGCGGTCGCGCGTCTTCCAGAGGCTGTATCCCACGAATTACTGGCTGCTCTATTGATATCGGTCAGCGTCAGCTCAAGGACGTGACCAGCTCCAGCAGGTCCCTCCTGATTCCTCCGAGCTCCCTAGGAGCTCTGTCTCCCCTCTGTCTTGCCCACACTTTCCTCTGGGTTTTTAGTCTACTTGAAAATCGCTTGGGTTAGGGACCTTGGGGGAGGAATTGGAAATGCACGCTCAGCACACTGAGACCTAAAATTAGCGGAAAACATGGCACCTCTTGGGTCTGAGTCAGAGCACGAAAGGACAAGAGTGGCCGAGGCCGTAACGTGTGCCATGGACTGGGCGGGGCGTTTTGAGATCCTGGTGTTTTCCCAACGGCTGCTCCCGTGTACAAGAGCTGGGAGGCGAGGGTAGGTCAGTCCCTTCACTCCTCGCAACGGCAGAAGCCCGCGTTTATGGTTAGCAATGATGGAAGCCGAGGGCCTCGGAAACGTCAACGAATTTCATCTCCTGCCTGAGGCAGGCAGAGTAAACTAAATCCTTCCAGAACTATTGTCTAGTATTTAGCCTCGTTATCCCCGCCTCCCACCCCTAGGAGCTTTCCCATGGCCCCGCAGCCGTCCCTAGTGGTTTAACTTTGGCTATTCAAATGTGATTACCCTCACATTTGCACAGTTCTATCTAATAAATGCATTTCTAACAAGCATATAAATCATATCCTCCGCTTAGAAAAAAGATAAACCCTACAAATGCATCTTAGTCAGCATTTTGTCATTGTATTAGCTTTCTAATTTCCCCCCTAATTTTAAAATTGTGCTTTGGACTGATAAAAAGACTAACTTATTAACATGATTGGAAACAGGTTACATTCGTTGTTTATAATTAAAATTCGATTGGAGAGCACAGTTGAGAAGTTGTTTCTGGGGCTTTTTGCGCTGTTCCAGAGTTAACATCAGAGGAACGTTTTGTTTCAAAAATAGTGCATTTGTTTGAAGTTATTTGATTCTCTTTGTCCCATAAGCACATATGGCAAAACCAGTGCTTAGCTCACCTTGCAGTGAGTTTGCTTCTAAACAGAAACACAATGAACAAGCTTCCTTGGCAGCATTTGCTTGTGGGGATAGGAAATTTGCAGAAACTTTGGGCCATGTTCTGAATGTTGCAGTCTGGGTCGCCTGCTATTAATCAAACAAAGTAAGGAAATCCTGTAATCTGCCAGCTGTGGTGGCAAGTCCTGGAGCAGTCTTCCTGTCTCCCCAGTAGGCCTTTGCCCTCCTCAAATGAAGCCTAAGCTCACACCTTGCTCTAGATTCCTGCCAGGTTCTTACCACTCTCGGACAACATATTCCATTTGTTTGTTTCTTTTTCATCTTCTGCCTCCCCCACTGGACTGGGAATTCCGTGAGGGAAGGGACCACTGTGGCCCCCGCTGTCAGAGCAGGGCCTGGCGCACAGTAGACTTTCAATAAACATTTGTTGAGTTAGTCAATGAATTAACTATAACTACTCCGACCCCCAGAAACTGGTAAGGTTGTCGTCGAGCTGGGAAGAATGCCCAAGTCTAGAAACCGTATCCACAGCCTCCAAAGTCACCGGAGGGACGCGTCTCGGCCTAATATGCTGGGAAAACAAAGGGCTTGAGGAAATAATGGACTGACTGACGGACAAATAAATGAATAGATGGAAGGACGCTTCCGGCAGATCGAACAGGGTCTCAGAGCCCTGGGACCACACAGGGGACCCCTGGTCCTGGATCTTTCCCTGGCATCAATGCTTAATTTTATTAGTCAAAACCATCAGGATGATACGATCAAATCGGAAATACACCCCTTCCGGGTACCTGGACTTAGGCAGACTCAACGATCGCGCTTTGCCCGTCTAGGCGGTCGGCGTGTGACCCAAGGCAAATACTTCACTTTTCCCGGCCGTGAAAAGGCAGCAGCCGCACCTTTCAGTAGCAGATATTGATTAAAAATTAAAGAACAAAGAACCTCATCCAACTTTCCATTAAAGTGTAAAGGAAACGTCTAGATTTAAATAATATGTTTAAATTGGCAAACAATTAAAATCCGACCCACGCAGTGAGAAAGGAAAGTCTTGTAGCTGAGCTTTCTGTTAGTCCAGGATTGTGCCTTTGGGATTCAGGCGCAATGCGCGCTGCGTTCCCGCCCTGGGGGGCACCTGGGGTGGGGATTGTGCAGCTGGAGTAACAGGCTGTGCGGCTTGGCTCGGGACGCCACTGCGGTGACAGCGCGCCTGAAATTACGGACATTGACTTTAATTGCCACCTGGTCTTTAGGATACAAAGCATTCTATTCCACACGCCTTCCCTGTTTAATATAAAATATTTTCTTAAAGGACTACCAAACCCTCTCAGAACCTGCTGCGTTGTCGCAAGGTATTAACCGTAGATGCTTCGTGTCAACTTCTCCTGAAGTTTTATTTGCCTTGGAAACAGGCATTGGGGTGACACTGGTGGGAAGAAGGATGTCTATCTTCTTTTCCCGGCAGCTATAGCCCGGGAAGCCGCCCGGCTGCGCCGTGTGACAGCCACGTTTGGGATTCTCGGTCCCCTATTCCCCGCACCAGATTCCACTTTGGCCCTGACTCGGAGTGTGGTCCGCATTTGGCCGCAACCTCCCTGCTCTCAGACCACGCGCTTTTCCCGCAGCGCGCTCCACCCAGACCCTGGTCACCGCGGCCCGGGAGAGGGCTTGGAACCCGGATGCTCCTTGGAGACTTAGGGCCCGGTGCTAGCAGCTCTGGTGTAGGTTTATTTTCTTTCAAATGCTTTCGAGAACACAGTGGGGAGGGATGAATCCCACTCTCCCCATCCCACTGTTGTCCTAATACTTTCCATTATGAATCGCTGGTCTCTTCTGACCTCTTCATGACCCTCTGTCTCCCTACACCCCCACCGAGAGAAGTGATTTCAATAAATAAAGCCCAGTGCTCAGGTTGAAGGTCAGTTTACACTGAAGCAGGAGTTTCTAAAACGCCTGCAGGTGAAGGAATGGGAACAAACCAGGCCACATCCCAAGAAGGAGTGAGCGAGGGTGAGAGACTCTAGATGGAGATGCAGATAGGGTGCTAGAATTGAAGGGGAGGAGGGTGTCATGGTCAGGAGCTTGGCCCCGGTCCTTTTGACCTCGAGCTTGCGGGGGAACCCGAGCAGACCCACCAGACCTCAGTTTCCTTCTTTTCCAAATAAGGAGCTGGAACCCGAAGCCCGGATTCCGGCAGTCATCAGTCGTAGGAACAACCTGGAGTGGCCAGTGCTTCTCGCAAGGAAAAGACTTAAAGGGCACGAACAGAGTCAGGTCTGATGACCCCGCCTGAGGTCACACGGACCCATGAGACCCTAGGACAGGAACTGTTATGGTTGGGGGAGAGGAAAGGCACTTCTCGGAGAGTGGCACCGCGTCTGTCCTGGACGAGATGGAGACCCTAGGAAACGTTACGGCAAAGAACCGAGTTCTCTCCTTGGTGCTAAATATGTAGTTTTGTGGTCTGCTTCATAGTAAATTTTGGCAAAAGCCTTTCCCTTTTCACTTCCCACCATATCCCAAAACAACAGCAGTAGGAGAGAGAGTGGAGCGGGTTCTTCCAATTTCCATGCCCAGGCAAAGCCTCCTTAGGGAGGCGGTGGCAGCAGCGCAGCTCTTTGCACACTCCTCTGGACGGGGCTGGCGTCCCCCAGACTGCTACCCTCTGAGGGTGAGGTTCTCTGAGACTTACTGACTCTCACTAGTCAAATCTCAACCCTGCAAGTTCATGCCATCAACAACAAGGACAGGATGGTGTGTGTCTAAGAGCACAGTTTGGAATCAGACCTGGATTCCAATCCCTACTCTGCTGGAGACTTGCCTTTTACGAACCTCCATTTTCTCTACTGTAAAATGGACGTAATATTAGTACCCACCTCATACCAGTTTAGTGCAGAGTAATGTACAGTAAACAGTAATAAAAATAAAGAGCCTTGAAAGAACTCTGGGAGCCTGGTGAGACATAGTGGCAGGTGATGGCAGACCTGCAATCCAGGCGCCCTCCCCCACTTTCCAGGTTTTTTGCTTGGGCTCATCAGTCCCGCCCCCTGGGTGCCCCGGTTTCCTTCGGTGGGGACTTCAGCGTCTACCTCGGACCTTGCCCTCGGGGAACCCCCATCCCTAGCCCTCGGGCGTGTGCCTGTCGAGCCGTTTTCTGCCGCCTCAGCAACCGCAAAGGAAAAGCACAACCCGAAGGGGGTTGGGAACCTACTTTGAGCCCACCTTAAGGTTCTTCCTGGGGGAAGAAGGCAGGGTGAAGAGACGTGAGGTCCTGGCTTCCTGCCTTCTAGGCTACCGGGAACCCGGTAGGACAAATTGTCCCTTCTCCACTCCTTCCTGAGGGGAGGGAGGTCCAGCCCTAGGAGCACGCTTGTGGCTCCCCTTGGTTCCCGGAGGAAGTCGTCCACGTCCAGGAACACTAACTGGAACTGCAGACTTTAGGAGTCTCAGGTGTGCCTCTCTGCGGTTCCCACCATCGCCCTGGGTATGGTGATCTCAGACAAACCCCAGGTTCGGAGAAGCTGGGTGGAAAGGGGGGAGGAGGGAAGACAAGCTTAGCCTCTGCACTCAGCACCTGAACTTGGGGAGCACTGAGATGAGAAACCGGGACTCTTGGTTTCACTCAGACACTTTCCCCTTCCTCTACCGACCCCCTCTTCACTTTCCCTCTCTCTCATGGGCAGAGGTGGAAGGAACCACTTAGGGCTCATTTGGAGAAATGTCACTTAGACATTTTGTAAAGTCCTCAAAATCCAAGATGATATTGCAGCAAGGAAGTTTTAGTTGTCCGTCTTTTAGAATTATTTGATTTGGATTTCCTACGAAAAAGTTTCATTTTGGGAGTGCAAGTCCATCTGAAATGAAACAAACACGCTGAATTTAGAGGGTCCTTCAAGTAATAAAGACCCTGAATATTACCCTGCATGTGCAAGAAGGTTTGGAGACTTAATGAAGACAATCAGAGTATGAACATACTGGTCACTAAAGAGTTTTGCCAGATGTAGATACATTTGTGAGGTGAAGATTCGACAGTAGACTAACACCTACCACTAAGGAGGCCTGGGAGGGCTGTAGTTGAGCTGTGGATCCTGGGGCTTTCAGGACATGATAGGACTTGGTTGTACTAAGGGGACCCCGTATATAAGATTCTAGTAGGTCTTTGAATTCTGTTTCAGTTCATAATCAGCATCCAGGCAGTTAAAATAAATTATTTCCTTCACTGGAGAAGAGAGAAACAACACATCTTCAAAGCTTATTAATTTTCCTTGGATTGGTATTGGGGGAGGTGTGTAAGCGGGAAGTGGGCTGATACACAGAAGTCTCAAGCAGCGATCTCTGGCTAAATGCAGCTTCTGTTTTTACAGCTTACTTAGGGAGAGCTGTTAGTTTTTCTAAGCATAAACCGGGCATTGGTTCTCTAAGCTCAGTGTTTAGGCTACAAAGCACATTCAACCGTCTCACATACCTACCTTTAGAAAAGGAGTAGTTCTGACTTCAAACTCAGCAAAACCTCCAACGTATTACCATAATTGGAAAACACCTAAACAAAGCCCTTTGCAAGTGTGAAGTGTAACTGGAATGCTAAATACCAGTCACAACCTCCAGGAAAAATAAATCCTTAATTCTCAGCCAGGTACACCTGCTTTCGACAAGGCTGCTTCATATTATTTGTATCTTTTCTTTTCAAATGGATTTTACTCACAGGGTTTTCTTTCTGCTTAGTGCCTTCTATTTTTATCTTACCTTAAGAACCCTGAGATCAGGGTGCCAGACTTCCTAGGCACCCCAGGGAAGAGTGGTGGATGGCTTCCCAGAGGTCCTTTCCCGAACTCCATAAGCTCAGGAATTAGAACCATTTTGGAGTTGAGGGCCTGAAGAGATGCCTGGCATATGTTAATTAGTTCACAGTGGAGAAAGTGGGGTAAGCAGGCTGCTGGGAGAAGGAAGGCTGTTGGTAATTAATGCCAGGGGAAGTCCTTCAGGCAGGGGAAGCTGCCTCAATACATTAGTTTCTGTGGATTAACAACAATACAGGCAGCTTTTGGTGGGGAACTCTGCTGGTCATTCTCTGTTATTCTCCCTGGCTCCCTCCTTGACCCTGCTCTCTGTGTCATCTTCCTTGCCTTTGGGTTTCCCATTGGTTTTGGCCAAATGGGAGGAACTGGGGCAGAAATGAAGGGCAGGAGGGTAGAGCTGTAGGACTTGTATTTCTCCTGTTTCCCCGCATAACTGTGGCTTTGTGTTTCTCTGCCTCTGTGTTGACAACTCCTGTCAAGCAGCCACTTTTTCACGGCTCCAGCTCTCGCCATGCTCTGCTAAAACATCTTTATTTTTCTCCTTGCCTCTTCAGATCAAGGTTGGTAACGTCTTCCTGCTATTACTGGACCTTGGGTGACTATCCCTTGTTAATTTTCCTTAACCCCACCCTAACTCAGGCACTTCAATTGCCACCCCTCACCCCCACCCCGCTCCAGTTAAACCCTTGAGAGCATATCGTTTGTTTTCTGTGGAGACCTGGCTGATACAGAGAAGAATGAACACCCATAGAAGTGAAATATGATGCATTCCAATTCCTTCTTGTGTCATCCTTGTATTGTGACTCTTCAGAAAGCTCTATACCTTTCCCACCACCACCTTGGAGTGAAGCTGCACAGACTCCAAGATTTCTATGCTGGTTGCTTTCTGCAAGCAAGGTTGTCTCTCTGTCTAGCAGAGGAGCAAACTACAAGTGTATTTGTTTTATATTTACCACTTTCATTTGCTGATTTGCATTTGATACCATTGTTAAAATAATTGATGCTAAAACCAAATATTGATTGTATCTAAGACTTTTTGACATTTAATGAACTGACCTTTGCTATAAACCAGGGGCTAAGACTTTTGCTAGTAGTTAGCTGTGCTAATGTAACCAGACACTGACCAGGGTCCAGTGACCAAGGCCTAGAGGGAAATGTTCATGTACATTCCCCAAGGAACATCTTTGCTGGGTCATACTTCAATAGATAATGATGGTAATGTCTTCTTATAACTTACCTGAATCTCATGCCCTTGATTTCAAGATTCTTTAATGAACTGGGCTAAAGGTAGAAAGCATGGAAACACATTCAGGGTAATGTACCCTTAATTGGCATGTAGTGTAGACATAGAGTTTAAAACATTTTTTTTTTTTAAAATGACTTTAATTTCGTGATTCATCATTGTTTGTTTAAGCACAGTAAGAACGAGAGTGCTAAGTAAGCAGCCAGTTAAGCTGGGCAAAAGCGACCAATCCAGGAGGTTGCAGTCCAGGAGGCTCTTTGGGACTAGCGTCTTCTATGCGAGGAGAGGAGAGACCTCAACCTCAACCTGGGTTCCGAGTGTGAGGCCTTCCTGCAGCGCGAGGCTCGAGGCCAAAGCACGCAGGGTGGGCGCTAAGTCTGCTGGAGCCAGGGCCAGGGGCCCAGGAAGAGGAGGGCGCGCGACTTGTTGCCAGGCGACGGAACTCGTCCTTTCTTCCCATCCTGCGGGTCAGAGCGCTCCCCGCCCCTAGGCCGTGGAAAGGCCGGTTGGAGACCCAGCCCGGTGGCGGCGGCGAAGTCTACCTCGCCGCCTCTTCAGTGGGAGTAGAGGAGTGAGGTGAACCCGGTAAGAGGAGGGCGCGGGCTGGGGCAACGTGAGTCTTGGTCTGGGAGAAGGCAGGAAGGCGAGGCTGCGAGTTTTGGGCGGGGCGATGGTCTCCTCGGTTCCGCCTCTCTCACCTATTAGGTTCTGGGGCTCAGCAAAAATCCGGGCTGAAGATGGAGATGGGGTTGGAGAAGGGATTAAGGCCTTGAGCGGGCTGGGGCTGCTACCTGGGTTGGGGCCTGAGTTAAGGGCGAACTTTCCTGGGAAAATGAGCATGGGGTTGAGAGAGAGAGAGAGAGTTGGAAAGGTGGAGGAGAAAGGTAGACTGTAATGGATCAGGAAAGGAGAAAGAGGGGGTTGGAAGGCAAAAGAGGGGAGGAGTCAGAGAGGGTGTGGGGAAGGTGAAAGATCACAGTGAAGGGAATTTAATTTCCATCTCCTTTACCACCTCTGCTATGCTATCCCTTGACAGGGGCTTGTTGTTTTGGGCAAATCTTAAACACCAATTAGGTGACCTCCCCAAGAGGGGTCAATGTTTTAATTCCAATGTTACCTGAGCTTGAACTCTTTGGTGGGCAGTGGGGCACTGTAGGCTTAACGCAAGGATTATTTGGCATTGAATGCCACAGATCCAAACTGAAATTATTGCAGACTACCACTGAGGAGAATTAAACACTGAGGAGTTTAAAGTAGATCAAGAGAGTTTATTTCTTTAACAGGCACATATAAAAGTTTAACAAATTATTTTTTCCTATTTATAAATTCATAGAGGTATAATTAATAAACAACTTACCGCATCATATTTAAAGCCTGGTATGTGGATTGTCTTTTTGGTTTCTTAATAGTGTCTTTCAAAGAACCAAGGGTTTTAATTTTGGTAAAGTCAATTGATAATTTTTTCTTTTATGGTTCATACTTTTTGTGTCCTATCCTAGAAGTTTTTGCCTACTTCAAGGTCACAAAGATTTTCTCTTATGCTTTCTCATAGATGTTTTATAGTTTTAGCTTTTATTTTTATGCCTGATAATCCATTTCAAGCATCAGGTTATTTTTGTACCTTACATATTCAATTGTTCCAGAACCGTTTATTTGAAAACAGACTTCCTTACTGATTGAATTGCCTTGGCACATTTACAGACGATGAATTGATTATGTATGGGTCTATTTTTTCATCAGTGTTCTATTCCATTGACCATATAGTTAGTCCTTGTGCCATGACCTTTACGTTGATTACTATAGCTTTTTAGTTAAGTTTTGAAATTATGTGATAGTTAAGTCTTTAAGCTTTGTTTTTCTTTTTAAAAATTACTTTACCTATTTTAGATCACTTACATTTCTGTATAAATTTTAGAATTGGCTTGTAATTTGTATAAAAAAGCCTACTAGAAATTTTATTTGGAATGCATTGAATCTAAACTATTCGGGGGAGAATTGTTATAGGTCATTAATTTTTCTTAGTCATGTTTCATAATTTTCATTGATCATTATAGATCTTTTATTAGATTAATTCTTAAGTGTTTTGTGTCTTTTTTGCCTTGTTGTAAATTGAATTAAAACTATTTTCCAATTGTTTGTTTCTAGAATTTAAACTTATAATTGGTATTGTCCATTGACCTTTAATTGTACAACCTTGATATATACACTCATAATTCTAGTATTTGTTATGTAGATTCTCTAGAATTTTTAACCTAAAAATAATGGCAAATGCAAATAAGGAGAGTTTTATTTTCCTTTCTGATCTTTGTTCCTTTTATTTCTTTTTCTTGCCATGTTGCAGTGGCTAGGACCTCTAGTATCATGTTTAATAGACATGGTAAGAGTGAGCATTTTTGCCTGTTTCCAATTTTAAGGGAAAAGCATAAATACAATGTTAGCTATAAGTTTTTTGGGTAGATTCTCTATTAGATTGAGAGATTTCCTATGATTCATAGTTTACTGGAGTTAACTTACTTTTATTACATTTGTTATCATGAATGGGTGTTGAATTTTGTCAAATTGTTTCCCACTATCTATTGAAATGATAATTTT
Organism: Choloepus didactylus; assembly: GCF_015220235.1. Classification (NCBI taxonomy): domain Eukaryota; kingdom Metazoa; phylum Chordata; class Mammalia; order Pilosa; family Megalonychidae; genus Choloepus; species Choloepus didactylus. Next base: position 173,208,202 of record NC_051310.1, read on the forward strand.
TTTGCCTTTACTTTGTTAATATTGTGAATTATATTGATTAATTTTCAAATGTCAAGCCAATTTTTCAACCCTGGGATAAATTCTCTTTGGTCAGGATGTATTATTCTTCTTATATATTTTTGTATTTTATTTGCTAATATTTTCTAAAGGATTTTTGCATCTATATTCATGAAAGATATTGGTATGTAATTTTTGTTTTAAAATTTTTTTTAGGTTTGGTATTAGACTCAAAATAAGAATTCCTCTATTTTCTGAAAACATTTGTATAAGATTGGTGTTTCTTTCTTGAATGCTTGAGAGAACATTTGGTTTTCTTGTGGTAAGAATTTTGATAATGAATTCAATATTTTTTATAGAGGGATATCCAGATTTTCTATTTCTAGTGTTAATTTTGGTCAGTTAAAGTTTTCAAGAAAGTTGTTCATTTCATCTAAATAATTGGAATTGGTGGCATAAATTTGCTTATCATATTCATTTATTATTCTTTAATATCTTTGGGATCTGTAGTGAAAATGTCTCTTTTATTCCTGATATTGGTGATCTTTGTTCTCTCTCTTTAATTCTTGAATAGTTATGCTAGGGAGTTTTCAATTTTGTTGATAAGTTAAAAGAACCAGCTCTTGGCTTTGTTAAGTTTTTCAATTCTTTTCCTGTTTTCTATTTTATTGATTTATGTTTTTATATTTATTGTTTCCTTCCTTCTATTTACTTTGGATTTATTTTTCTTTTTATAGCTTCTTCAGGTGGAATCTTAGTTTATTAATTTTACATCTTTTTCTTTTTTTTTGATTTAAGCATTTAAAGATATGTTTTCTTTTCCTAACTGCTTTAGCTTCATCCCACACATTCTGATATATTTTGTTTTAATTATTTTTCATACAAAATATTTTCTAATATTTAATAAGTTTTTGTTTCCCATCTTATCTACTGTTTTTTTATTTATACTTCTTTGTATTACATTTTTTAACTTTTTATTTTGAAACACATTCAAACTTACAGGACAGTTAAGAAATAATAATATGAACCCCACACAGAAAACTTCAATATACCCCTCCCCAGATATCCAGATCCACAAATTTTAACCTTTTATACATTTGCCGTATTGTTCAATCTATCCAGCTATCTCTCTCTCTCTCTCTTTCTATCTATCCATCCATCCATCTATATATATTTCATTCTATTTTGTCAATCCATTTCTGAGCATTCCAGTGTAGACCATACACTTCATGCTCCATAAACACTTAACACTGCCATGTATATTTCCTAAAAAGGATATTCACCTATGTAATCACCTTAAGTGCACTTATCAAGTACAAGCATTTTTTCCCATTACTTGCCCTTTAATGGATCTGATAATTAATTTGAGATATATACTGTGCCAGTTTGAATGTATTGTGTCTCCCAAATGCCATTATCTTTGATGTAGTCTTGTGGGGCAGACATTTTGGTGCTGATTAGATTTGCTTGGAATGTGCCCCACCCAGCTGTGGGTGATGACTCTGATGAGATATTCCCATGGAGGCATGGCCCCACCCATTCAGGGTGGGACTTGATCAGTGGAGCCATATAAATGAGCTGACTCAATGAGAAGGGACTCAGTGCAGCTGTGAGTGATGTTTTGAAGAGGAGCAAGCTTGCTAGAGGGGAACATCCTGGGAGAAAGGCATTTTGAAATCAGAACTTTGGAGCAGATGCCAGCCACATGTCTTCCCAGCTAACAGAGGTTTTCTGGACACCATTGGCCATCCTCCAGTGAAGGTACCCGATTGCTGATGTGTTACCTTGGACACTTTATGGCCTTAAGACTAACTGTGTAGCCAAATAAACCCCATTTTATAAAAGCCAATCCATCTCTGGTGTTTTGCATTCTGCAGCATTAGCAAACTAGAACATATACATTGGAAAAAATTTTTAAAAATTTCCCAAGTATTGATTTCAATACCTAATCTATCATAGTGCCAGAAATGGAAGTCCATAACAGATTTTTCTTTCTTTCTCTTTTTTCCAGTCTGTGGTTTAACGTAGAATTCACTGTTTGTGTTGTGCAGTTCAATGAATTAAAAAAAAAATTTTCTAGTACCTTACATAAACCGTAATATTTCGCTTTAACCCTAACATTTCCCCTTTCAAATATACAGCATTATGTTCACAATGTTGTGTACCATCACCACAATCCATTACCAAAACTTTTCCATTGTCCCAAATATAAACTCTGTACATTTTAAGCCTTAACTCCTTATTCCCTATCCCTACCCCATCTCCTGGTAAGCTATATTCTAGATTCTGACTCTATGAGTTTATTTTAATTATTTCATATCAGTCAGCTCATACAATATTTGTCCCTTTGTGTCTGGTGTATTTCACTCAACATGATGTCTTCAAGTTTCATCCATGTTGTAGTATGTATCAGCAGTGCATTCCTTTTTGTGGCTGAATAATATTCCATTGTGTTTATATATCACATATTGTTTATCCATTCATCAGTTGATTGACACTTGGGTTGCTTCCATCTTTTAGCAATTGTGAATAATGCCACTATGTACATGGGTATGCAAATATCTGTTTGAATCCTTGCTTTCAATTCTTTTGGGTATATACCTAGAAGTGGGATTGCTGGTCATATTCTATACCTAGAATTATCCTAGTTCTGAGGAACTGCCAAACTGTCTTCCACATTAGCTGCACCATTTTGCATGCCCATCAGCAATGAAAGAGTGTTCGTATTTCTCCACATCCTCTCCAACACTTGTTATTTTCTGTTTTCTTTTTAATAGTAGCCATACTAATGGGTGTGAAATGGTATCTCATTGTGGTTTTGATTTGTATCTCTCTAATGGCTAATGATATTGAACATTTTTTCATGTGCTTTTTGGTCATTTGTATATCTTCTTTGGAGAGATGTCTATTTGAGTCTTTTGCCCATTTTTAAATTGGGTTGTCTTTTTGTTGTTGAGTTGTAGGATTTCTTTACATATTCTGCATACTAAACTCTTATTGGATATGTGGTTTCCAAATATTTTCTCCCGTTATATAGGTTATCATTTTACTTTGAGGCACAAAATTTTAAATTTTGCTGAGGTCCCATTTACCTATATTTTTCTTTTGTTGCTTGTGCTTTGGGTGTAGTCTAAGAAACTATTTCTTAACACAAGATTCTGAAGATGCTTCCCTACATTTTCTTCTATGATTTTGACAGTTCTGGCTCTTATACTTAGGTCTTTGATCCATTTTGAATTGATTTTGTTTATGGTGTGAGGTAGGGATCTACCTTCATTCTTTTGCAAATGGAGATCCAGTTTCCCCAGCACCATTTGTTGAAGAGATTCTTCCCCGATTGAGTGGTTTTTGACCGCTTGTCAAAAATCAGTTGCCCATAAATGTGAGGATTGATTTCTGAACTCTCAACTCAATTTCATTGGGCTATGGTACCAGTACCATGCTGTTTTGATTATTCTGGCTTTGTAATAAGTTTTAAGATTTGGAGTGTGAGTCCTCCAACTTTGTTATTTGTTTACAAGATGGCTTTGGCTATTTTTTGGGCCACTTACCCATTATATAAATTTAATTATTAGTTTTTCCATTTCTGCAAAAAGGTTTTCAGAATTTTGATAGGAATTCCTTTGAATCTTTAAATTGCTTTGGGTAGAATTGACATATTAACAAGTTTTAGTCTTCCAATCCATGAACATGCAACGTAATTCCATTTATTTAGCTTTTCTTTGATTTCTTTTAGCAATCATGTATAAGTCCTTTACATCCTTCATTAAATTTATTTCTATATATTTGATTCTTTTAGTTGCTATTGTGAGTGGAATTCTTTTCTTGATTTCTTCCTTAGATTGCTCATTCTAGTGTATAGAAACACTACTGAATTTTGGGTGATTATCTTTTACCCTGCCAGTTTGCTGAATTCATTGATTAGCTTTGGGAACTTTATTATGGACTGTTTTGGACTTTCTATATATAGATTATGTTACTGAAAATAGTGAAAGTTTTACTTCTTCCTTTCCAATTTGAATACCTTCTTTTTCTTATTCTTGCCTAATTGCTGTAGTTAGAACTTCCAGAACAATGTTGAATAGCAGAGGTGGCAGTGGGCATTGTTGCCTTGTTCCAGGTTTTAGAAGGAAAACTTGCAGTCTTTCACCATTGAGAATAATGTTAGCTGTGAATTTTTCATATATGCCCTTTATCATGTTGAGGAAGTTTCCTTCTATTCCTATTTTTTGAAAAGTTTTTATAGAGAAAGGATGCTGGATTTTATCAAATGCCTTCTTTGCATCAATTGAGATGATTGATTTCACCCTTCATTCTGTTAATGTGATGTATTACAGTAATTGGTTTTCTTATGTTGAACAACCCTTGCATACCTGGGATAAATCCCATTTGATCATGGTGTATAATTCTTTTAATGTGCTTTTGAATTTGATTAGGTAGTATTTTATTGAGGATTTTTGGAATCTATATTCATAAGACATATTGGTTGTAATTTTCTTTTCTTGTAATGTCTTTATCTGGCTTCAGTATGCAGGTGATGTTGTCCTCATAGTATGAATTAGGGAGTGTGCCCTCATTTTTTTTTTTTTTTTAAAGAGTTTGAGCAGAATTGGTGTTTGGTAAAACTCCCCTGTGAGGCCATCTGGTCCTAGACTTTTCTTTGTTGGGAGGTTTTTGATTATTTTTCAATCTCTTTACTAGTTATTGAGTCAGTGTGGGTAGTTTGTGTGTTTCTAGGAATTTGTAAGTTTCATCTAGGTTATCTAATTTGTTGGCATGCAATTGTTCATATTATCCTCCTATAGTCCTTTTTATTTCAGTGACATTTGTAGTAATGTTCCCCTTTTCATTTCTAATTTTAGTCATTTTTGTCCTCTCTAATTTTTCTTTATCAGTCTAGTTAAATTTCTGTCAAATTTATTGATTTGTTCAAAGAACTAACTCTTGGTTTTGTTTATTTTATTGTTTTACTTTTTATTCTCTATTTCAACTATCTCTGCCCTAATATTTGTTATTTCTTGCCTTCTGCATACTTTGGGCTTAGTTTGCTCATCTTTTTCTAGTTTTTCCAGTTTTGGAGCTATAAATTTCCCTCTCAGAACTGCCTTTGCTCCATCCCATAAATTTTGGTATGTTGTATTTTCATTTTCATTCACTCAAGATATTTCCTAATTTCCATTGTGATTTCCTCTTTAACCCATTGGTCATTTAAGAGTACATTGTTTAAGTTCTACATATTTGTGAATTTTCCATTTCTCCCTCTGTTGTTGATTTCTATCTTCATTTCATTGTGGTTGGAGAAGATAAATGGTATGATTTCAGTATTTTTAAAATTTATTGAGACTTGTTTTGTGACCTAAGATATGGTTTATCTTGTAAAATAATCCATGTGCACTAGAGAAAAATGTGTATTCTGTTGTTGTTGGGTGAAGTGTTCTATATATGTGTATTAGGTCTAGTTGGTTTAGAGTATTGTTCATGTCTTGTATTTCATTACCGATCTTCTGCCTAGATGTTTTATCCATTATTGAAAATGGTGTTTAAAGTCTCCTTCTATTAATGTAAAACTGTCATTTTCTCCCTCTAAATCTGTCAGTATTTGCTTCATATATTTTGTTGGCGATGCTGTTAGGCGCATATATATTTACAATTGTTATATCTTGTTATTGAATTGATCGCTTTATCAGAATATAATGACCTTCTTTGTCCCTCGTAACTTTTTTTGACTTAAACCTATTTCTTTTTTAATCTTTTTTAAAATTCAATTTTACTGAGATATATTCACATACCATACAATCATCCAAAGTGTACAATTGTTCACAGTACCAGAACAAACTAGAACACCTCTTGACTCCATTTAGAATCTCTCAGCCACTGAAACTTTACTTGAAGCCTATTGTATCTGATATTAGTATAGCTATCCCAGCTCTCTTTTGTTACTACTTGCATGGTGTTCTAGTTTGCTAATGCTGCCAGAATGCAACACACCAGACATGGACTGGCTTTTATAAAGGGGGTTTATTTGGTTACACAGTTACAGTCTTAAGGCCATAACTGTCCAAGGTAACACATCAACAATCTTGTAACTTCACTGGAGGATGGCCAATGATGTCCAGAAAACTTCTTTTAGTTGGGAAGGCATGTGGCTGGCATCTGCTCCAAGTTCTTGTTTCAAAATGGCTTTCTCCCAGGATGTTCCTCTCTAGGCTGCAGCTCCTCAAAAATGTCACTCTTAGTTGCTCTTGGGGCATTTGTCCTCTCTTAGCTTCTCTGGAGCAAGAGACTGCTTTCAACAGCCATCTTCAAACTGTCTCTCATCTGCAGCTCCTCCCTCAGCTCTTGTGCATTCTTCAAAGTGTCCCTCTTGGCTGCGGCAAACTCGCTCATTCTGTCTGAGCTTATATAGTGCTCCAGTAAATTAACCAAGGCCCATGCTGAATGGGCAGGGCCACACCTCCATGGAAATTATCCAATGAAAGATCTCACCCACAGTTGAGTGATCACGTCTCCATGGAAACATCCAATCAAAAGTCTCCAACCCAATCAACACCAATACATTTCCTGCCCACACATGACTGCATCAAAGATAATGGCATTTGGGGGGACATAATACATCCAAACCAGCACACATGGCATATTTTTTCCATCCTTTCATTTTCAACCTGCTTATGTCTTTGGATTTAAGGTGACTCTCTTGCAGATAGTGTATGATTGGGTCATGCTTTTTTATCCATTCTGCCAATCTCTGCATTTTGACTGGAAAGTTAAAGCCATTTAACATCTAAAGTAACTACTGATAATGCAGGATTGTCTTTGCCAGTTTGCCATTTAGTCTTTGTAAGTTTTATATCTTTTTTGTCCCTCAATTCTTCCACCAATGCCTACTTTCATATTTATTTGATTTTTTGTATTGTAACACATTGAGTTCCTTCTCATTTCTATCTGGAAATATTTTTCAAATATTTCCTTTGTGGTTACCATGGGATTAAAATTTAATATCCTAAATATATAACAATCATATCTGATTTGATACAAACTTTACTTAAATAGCATACAAATATACTGTTCCTATACCACTCCACCCCCCACTTTTTGTTTTTTTACTTTATACAAATTATACATTTGTACATTGTGTGTCCAAAACCATATATGTATCATTACTTTTTGTGCATTTATATTTTAGCATCTGTAGGAAATAAGAAGTGGAGTTACATATCTGAAAATACAGTACTATAATACTGGCATTTATAATTATCCAAATGGTCATCTTTACTGGAGGTCTTTATTTCTTTATGCCACTTTGAAGAGATCTAGTATCCTTTCCTTTCAGTCTGAGGAATTCCCTTTAGCATTGCTTGCAGGGCAGGCTTAAAGGTGGTGTACTCATTCAGCTTTTGTTTATCTGGGAATGGCATAATCTCTCCCTCATTTTTGAAAAAAGTCTTGCAGGACATAAAATTCTTTGTTCACAATTGCTTTCTTCAGCACTTTAAGTATTTCAACCCCCTGCCTTCTTGCCTCCATGGTTTCTGCTGAGAAATTGGTACTTAATCTAGTTGGGATTCCCTTGTCCATAACATGTTGTTTTTCTCTTGTGGCTTTCAGAACTCTCATTTTGTCCTTTGCATTTGACATTTTGATCAATATGTGATGGGTCATATTTTTCTTCAAGTTTATCCTCTTTGGTATTCTCTGGGCTTCTTGGATGTGCCTATTAACATCTTTTGCTAAGTTGGGGAAGATTTCTCCCATTATTTCTTTGAGTATTCACTGTGCCCCTGTTCTGGTTTGCTAATGCTGCCATTATGCAAAATACCAGAAATGGATTGACTTTTATAAAGGGGGTTTATTTGGTTACACAGTTACAGTCTTAAGGCAATAAAGTGTCCAAGGTAAGGCATCAACAATCGGGTACCTTCACTGAAGGATGACCAATGGTGTCTGGAAAACCTCTGTTAGCTGGAAAGGCATGTGGCTGGTGTCTGCTCCAGAGTTCTGGTTTCAAAATGGCTTTCTCCAAAATGTCAAGTGTCAGCTTCCAAAGGCCATCTTCAAAATGTGTCTCTCAGCTGCAGCTCCTCTTCAAAATGTCACTATGAGTTGCTTCTGTCTGTGAATTCCTTTATACAACTCTAGTGATCCAATTAACTTCCACCCTGAATGGGTGGGGTAACACCTCCATGGGAATTATCAAAACATTTCACTCATAGTTGACTGAGTCACATCTCAATGGAAACACTCAAAGGATTCCAATCTAATCAACACTAATATGTCTGCCCCCACAAGATTTCATCAAAGGTAATGGTGTTTTGGGGGATATAATACATCCAAACTGGCACAGCCCCCTTTTCTCTTTCATCTCCTTCTGAGAATGCCATAATGCATATGTTGGTATGTTTGATGATGTCCCAGAAGTCTCTTAGGCTATTTTTGCTTTTTAAAAATTCTTTTCTCTTTCTGCTCCTCAGCTTGCCTCATTTCAATTGCCTTGTCTTTCAGTTCACTGATTCTTTCTTCTGCCAGCTCCACTCTGCTGTTGAAACCCTCCTAGGAATTTTTTTTTTCATTTCAGTTATTGTGGTGTTCCACTCCAGTTGTTCTGTTTGGTTCCTTTTAAAAATTTCTATATGTTTATTAAAATTTTCATATTGTTCATTCATTGTTTTCATGATATCCTTTAGTTCTTTGTATTTTCCTTTATCTCCTTGATCATATTTTTCTGTTCATTTAAAATGTTTTATTTTTCTTTTTAAATTAGATTGTGAAGTGCTACTGAAATAGGCAATGTTGGTAGAACAATGTCTGTTACAAAAAAATACATTAGACATTAAAATAAATGACCTTAAAAACCATGCGAGGGCACACAAACCCAGTAGACTGAATCTGGAACCATGTTTTCTGCATAAGCAAGAACAGGCATACCTCTAATTAAGACTGATGTAAACAAAACCATCAAAACCCTACTGGATATTCCAGAAGCTGAGCAGGGTTCAGAATAAGGGTGGTGGAGGTGAAGATGGAGGTGAATGGAGGGCATGAGGAGGGTGAGGGAATTGGAAAACCAAAAAATACTGACTGAGGTAGTGGTACTCTGTTCAGTGCAGAAAAATGGGCTTATGAATAAAAATTAGACTGTGATATCAAACTAAATCCAGATGATCATGCAAAAGACACAATACATGCTATTAGTTTTAGAAAAAAACCATACACATTCATTTCCTAAAGCCCACTGCCAATTAATTTGCTAACAATGTCTGCTGGCTCAACTGTTTTTATATAAGGATGAGTATTAAACAGAACACTGTACATGCTTTTTCATGTACAAAAAATTTGCATAAAATAGTGTTAGTTCTCTGTAAAAATGTCAATGGACACTTTAGTTATGTATATAAAAAAGGAAAATCTTGCCCTGCTGGAGTCAGAAAAAGCAAAACAAAATCCAGAGTATGGAATTTCCTTCACCAGCTGATCCAGTTCACTAAAGCTGCCATTTTGCAAAACACCAGAAATGAACTGGCTTTTATAAAGGGGATTTATCAAGTTATAAATTTACAGTTCTAAGGCATGAAAGTGTCCAAACTAAGGAATCAACAAGATGATACCTTCACTGAAGAATGGCCCATGGCATCCGGAACACCTCTGTCAGCTGGGAAGGCATGTGTCTGGCATCTGCTGATCCTTTGCTCAGGTTGTTTCAATATGGCCTTCTTCAAAATGTCTCTGTGTTTCTCTTAGCTTAGCATCTCCAAATGACCTTCTGTCTGCATCTCCAAGAATCTCTAAGTGTCAGCAAGCATCTCTTGGGGTGTTTTGTCCTCTGCTAGCTTCTTTGAGCAAACTCTGGGCTAGCATCTCAGAGCATCAGCAAGCATCTGGGTCTTCTGGCTTAGCATATCCTGGGACTTTTTTTTGTCTCTCTGCTCTCTGTGTGAGCTCCTTTTAAAGGACTCCAGAAAACTAATCAAGACCTACCCTGAATGGGCAGGGTCAAATCTCCATGGAAGCATTCAATCAAGAGGTCACACCCTAATCAAAAAGATTAACTGCCCCCACAATATTGCATTAAAGAATATGGCTTTTCAGGGGGACATAATATATCAAACCAGTGCACCAGCTAATATGGTCGTGTGAAAATTCAGCAGAAATGGACAGTTGCTTTAAACAATAAAAAGAATTAAGTTAAACATCTTTTTTATGTAAAACTGTCAGTCAAGACCAGAACATATCACTAAAGTTAGTGTCTGTGCTCTATAGCTCTATAGACCCAGATCACCAGGGGCATTATGAGCAGCACAAACAGCCAGGAAATCCCGTTGGTTGATGCCTGCCGAGAATGAACATGATTGTGTGACAGGCTGCACACTTCACCATTTTCCAGGTAGTTACAGTCCACAAACTTGAGTGTCTCATCCATTAGATCACAGGCAAGAAGATTTTCAGCACCATCAGCCACTGGGTCAAATTCAGTGGTGTGATCTGGAGAATAAGTGGCAAGGCTTCTATGTAAAGGATCAGGAAATGGAATGACATGGACCTGCAGGTGGAGCCCACAAGCCTGATATTCTCCCACAGGAGCATCCTCATCAAGGACTGATTTTCAGACAAACTACTGAGGGCATTACACATCTCTATGGCTACTAGAACAGAGAGCACCATTGTCATAGGGTGTAGGGATTCAAAGACTGTACCATACACTCCCTTAAAATCAGGGTTGTCTTCTTTACACTTTCCATTGTCTTTCAGCTGGTAGAAAAACATTCTTGGACCCTCATCAGCAACGATGAACCACCATGTAGCAGCACCGACAGTAGTAGCACCAACGTTAACAGCCAATAGCAAGTTAACAGAAAAAGAGCCACCTGCTGATCAGTGGCTCCTTTGGGTTCTGGGGTGGCTTGTTCATGATGTCCTGGTCAGGAGGGTTAAATCTCAGGCAGTGGCTGGCAGGCCATTGCTCACCAGATTGACCCAGAACAACTGGATGGAAATAAGAGCCTCAGGAAAACCAAGGGCTGTTGTCAGGAAAATACACACAACCTCCCCCACATTTGACGAGGTAGTGGATGAACTGCTTCATGTTGTTGTGGATGGCCTGTCTCTCCTGAACAGCAGTGGTGATGGTGGAGAAGCTGTCACCAGCCAGGACCATTTCAGAGGCAGTTTTGGCCACTGCGGTGCCAGAGCCCTTGGCAATGCCTATCTCAGATTTCTTCAGAGTAGGAGTTTCATTCACACCATCCCCAGTCATAGCTGTAATCCCATCAAAAGACTGAAGAAATTCTATGATGTTAGACTTGTGGGAAGGTTCAATGGGGGCAAAACAGTGGGCATTGATGTGGGCATCTCTCTGGGCTGGGGGACTAAGTTCATCAAACTCCTGGCCTGTTAAAGCCTTCGATGTCATGTCCTTGTCCTGCCCAAAGATGTTGATGTGGTGACAGATGGCCACAGTGGTGCCTTTGTTGTCCCCTGTGATCATGATGGCCCAGTATGCCCACACAGCAGATTAAGGTCAGATTCATCTCATATTTAATAAAGTTGGCAGAGTCCTCAAGGTGCATTTCTTCTCTTCTCAGTGGATTGTCACAGGTGGCTAAAGTCAGGCATCACAGTGTGTCGCTGCTAATACCCCATTCCCAAATGACAGACGTAATCTTCTGTTTGACCCCAGGGGTCAAAGGAATCTTAGTACTTCCAACTTGAAAGTGGGTATACCTGTCAATTACAACTTCAGAAGCACCCTTCACAAACATCTTACTCATCGATATCCAGCTTGGCTTGTTTTGTGTACAGTAAACCGACACTGACTTTCTATTGCATGAAAACTAGGGAAAATTCTTTTTTTCAACTGTTTAATGACTGAGTTGCAGGAATTGGCATGTTCTATTTTGGAAAGACTCTTCAATTCAGTATCAAATACATTTATTTTCTCTACCAGGCAAGTGAGAGCAGTCTCTGTAGCCTTTCCAACTTTTTCTTTTTGTAATCCAAAGCAGAGTCATTACACAGAGCATAAATTGTTGCTAATCCTGTAAGACTGTCATATGGATGACATTTCACTGGTTTATCATCTTTATGCACTTCTCCAATAGGTGCATATGTTGATCCAGTTACAGTAAACTCATTAAGAGTCAACTTTGTTCAGATTGAACATCCTACAGACTGACATCTGGTTGGTTGTAAGTGTACCAGTCTTGTGTGAGCAGATAACAGAAGTACAACCCAGGGTTTCCACAGAAGGAAGACTTTGAACAAGGCATTTTTCTTTGCCATTTTGTGAGTTCCAAGAGCCAGGCAGGTGGTGATGACAGCAGGCAGACCTTCAGGGATGGCTGTGACAGCCAGAGACACTGCAATTTTTAAATTAGTAGATAGCACCTCTGATCCAGGAGCCTCCATGAACTGGGTGATTAAAATGCCCAATGTTTATCATCCAGACTGTGATGTATATAAGGGAGATGACTTTGGAAAGCTGCTTTCCAAATTCTTCTACTTTTTGCTGACGGAGTGTTCTCTGCTGTTCTCTTGCCACCATTTCATCCCGGATCTTGCCAGTTTCAGTATTAACTCCTGTGGCCACCACCACTCCCATGGCTTTTCCAGAAGCAATCTTTGTGCCAGGAAAGAGCAGGTTCTTCTTATCTTGATTGACAGCCCGTGGGTCAGGGACAGGGGTCGGTGTGCTTGATGACAGAGACAGACTGACCTGTGAGAATCGACTGGTCTACTTTGAGTTGTCGATTTGACGGAAGTTAGCTTTACATCTGCAGGAACTTTGTCACCAACAGCAATTTCTATTATATCACCAGGAACAATGTCTTTAGCTTTAATCCTCTGTACCTTCTTTCTGTCCTGTCAATACACTTTGCCCATTTCAGGCTCATATTCCTTAAGGCCTTCAATTGAATTCTCAGCATTTCTTTCCTGCTACACACCCACAATTGCACTGGCTACTAATGTAAGTAAAATTACAAAGGACTCTACAAAGGCTGTAATTGTTTCTTTACCTTCAAGCCAAGCCAAAACAAAAGATATACATGCTGCCAACAATAAAATTCTAACTAGTAAGTCTTCAAATTGCTCAATCACAAGTTTCAGCAAGGTTTTCGTCCTCAGCGGGTAACTCCGTGAAGCCCCATCTCTCTTTGAGCTCCTTGACCTGCTCCAGGCTCAGTTCTGCGCTCTCGTTGACACCTAACTGGCCCAGCACCAACTCCACCGTCTTTGTGTGCGCGTTCTTCACGGCTGCGGGGCGCCCGGCCGGCCTCGACTCTCGTCCCCGCGGCCTTCTCGCCTGGGCCCCGCACTTGGGCCGCCGGCTCCTGCCACCGCAGGCGCCCAGGCGCAGACTGGCGGGTGGCTCCCTGCCCCCTCCAGCGCCTCCTTGGGCCGCTTCCGCCTCGCCATGCGCTGAATCATCCCGCGCCTACTCCCGCGGACAATCAGCCTTCACGCAGCACGGCCTTCGCAGACGCCGGCCCTCAACCGCCCGCCGGGAGCGTGGTCGGCTCTCCTGAGGTGATCAGCGGCCTGCCCAGCCCAAGGAGGGGGCGCCCGACCGCCCCTGAGGGCAGAACGCTTGGGAGCAGGCAAGCACGTGCGGTGTTGCACGGCGCGCTGGCTCTGCTCCTTCAGCTCTGCGCTGGGACCCCTTGAGAATTTTTGAGATAATATTTTTACAGGCTTTGTCCAGTGGGGCCACAGTCTGGTCTTCTTTGTTGGTATTTTCTGAATTTTTATCCACTCCCCACGGATGGACTATCCTTTCCATTTATTGTTTGTCTTGAATCTTTTGTTGCACATTGTACATGTTAATGCCTTAAAATGTTAATTCTGGGATTTATTCCCCAAGTTATATGTTTCTGAGTTGGGTAACCAGCTGGTGATAGGACAGTTTTGAGTGTCAGCACTCCCATCAGGAAGGTCCACGCAAGAGGAATGCAAAGTGCAGGGTGCTGCCTGTCTTCTGTGTCTTGTCCTGGGCTTGTGCTTTCTGGTGGTTTAGATGTTCCTCTGTTTATTGGAGTTTGAATGCCCTCTCTACTTCCCAGGAGACAGACCATCTTCCTTTCCTAGATGTTCCACAGTTGGACTAAAACCAGGTAAGCCCTTGTACCAGGCTCTGCCTTGATTGTTTTTAACAGTATTTTCTGTGTCTCAAGCTGCTTTTGTCTGGAGAGCAAATTCTGGGGGAGCACTCTGGAGAGGCGTTTCCCTTGTCAGTCTTTCCCAGATGAATCAGGGTCAGGGTCCCACAAAGGGACCTAGAAGGGGATAAGAGAGGAGCCAGCAAGGGCTCCACAAGCTGGGCTTTCTTGACCTGTCCAGTAAATGCAGCCCTTCAGATGTCTTCTGCAGTTCTGAGGAAGCTTACCATCTTTAAGCTTACCATCTTTAAGGCTCCACTGCCAACTTTGTTCATGGTGAATTGAAACAATGGCGGCCCTTAGAGCTAGGTCCCCAGCAATTGGAAGTAGGCAGTCAAAAGCTGCAATCAGCAATTGGCCCATGCCCACCGTGGATCTTTAGGAAGTGGATTTTTATGTCCCTTTCTGGCACTAGGAAGCTACATCAGGCCTCAGGGCCAGATCCCACAACTGCCTGCCATGATAGTGGAGAATGGGCACCAGTAACTGCAGTGTGGAAAGAGCAATCTACTGGCATTTACCATAATTTACCAGCTTCTTCCTCCTGCTCTTCCCTGGATGCTGTACAGTGTTCTACTGGACTCTGGAATTTTGGAATAGTTGATTCAGATAGTTTCTGCCTGTTTAATAGTTGTTCTGGTAAAGGAACTGGTTCCTGGAGCTTCTTACTTGGCTATCTTCCCACAGTCCTCTCCAAAGTTCAGGCAACATAACACTGATTTAAAGCTTATAGTCTATATTCCATTTTTTTCATATGTCCCAATAATGTCATTTTGGGCCCTTTTTTCTCCTTGGCTAGATATCATCCAGGATCATGTATTTTCTTTGCCATTGTTTCTTTAATTGCATTTTTCTTTTTTGCTTTAATTGTGGGAATATTTATGCAATATAAACTTTCCCATCTGTGCCAGTTTGAATGTATTATGTCCCCCCAAATGCCATTATCTTTGATTCAGTCTTGTGTGGACAGATGTATTAGTGTTGATTAGATTGGAATTCTTTTACTGAGTGTTTCCATGGAGATGTGACTCAATCACCTGTGAGTGAAACGTTTGATTGGATAATTTCCATGGAGGTGTTCCCCACCTATTCAGGGTGGGTGTTAATTGGATCACTGGAGTACTTTAAAAAGTACTCCACACAGGCTCAAATAGCAGCTGTGAGTGACATTGAGGAGAGCAACTAAGAGTGACATTTTGAAGAGGAGATGCAGCTAAGAGAGGATAAAATGCCTCAAGAACAACATTTTGGAGAACACCATTTTGAAATGCAACCTGGGAGCAAGTGGACACCAGCCACGTGCCTTCGGAGCTAACTGAGGTTTCCCAGACACCACTGGCCATCCTTCAGTGAAGTTACCCCCTTACCTTGGATACTTTATGACCTTAAGACTGTAACTTTGTAATCAATAAGCCCCCTTTATAAAAGCCAATCCATTTCTGGTATTTTGCATTCTGGCAGCATTAGCAAACTGGAACACCATCTCAACCACTTCTAAGTGTACCATTCAGTGGGATTAATCACATTCATGTTATAGTACCCTCACCACCTTCCATCACTAAAACTTTCCCATCTTCCCAAAAAGAAACCCTATTATGTGTGAACTCCCCATTCCTTCTGTTCCCCACCCCTGGCATCTTGTACACTGATTTCTTCTGTATATTCTTTTTCTTTGTAGCTTCCATGGGCTTAAATTTAACATCCTAAATCTTTAACTATCTCATTTGCTTTGATTTCAACTTACTTCAATAGCATACACAATGATGCTTATGAATCCCACTCTCTCCTCACTTTTATGTAGTTCTTGTCACAAATTATGTGTTTATACATTATTAAGTCCAAACCCACCAATTAATTATTATACTTTACTTATTTGTCTTTGAGATCTTGTAGGAAGTAAAAAGTGGAGTTGTTAACCAAAAATACAATAGTACTGGCATTTATATTTGCTCATGTAATTACTCTCATTGGAATTTTTATTTCTTCATATGGCTTTGATCTATTGTCCATTGTCCTTTCCTTTCAACCCATCAAACTCCCTTTAACGTCTCTTTTAGGGCTGGTCTAGTGGTGACAAAGTCCCTCAGCTTTTGTTTATCTGGGAATGTCTTAATTCCTCCCTCATTTTTGAAAGACAGTTTTGCTGGATATAGAATTCTTGGCTGGCAATATTTTTCTTTCAGCACTTTAAATAAGTCACTCCGCTGCCTTGTTGCCTCCATGGTTTCCAATGAGAAATCAGCACTTACTCTTATTAAGGCTCCCTGTAGGTGACATGTTGCTTCTCTCATTTGGCTTTCAGAATTCTCTCTTTATCTTTGGTATTTGACAGCCTAATCATAATATGCCATGGCATGGTTCTATTTGGATTTATCCTTTTGGAGTTTATTGAGTATCTTGGATGTGTAGATTCATGCCTTTCATTAAATTGGGGAAGTTTTCAGCCTTCCTTGTTTATTCTCTCTGCCCTTTTCTCTTTTCTTCTCCATCTGGGACTCCCACAATGCAATATTGTTATGTTTGATTGTGTCCCACAGGTTCCTCGGGCTCTGTTCATTTTCTTTAACCTTTCCTCTTTCTGCTCCTCAGACTGAATGATTCCAATGGTTTTATCTTCAAGTTCACTGATTCTTCTGCAAGCTCCAATGTGCTGTTGAACCCATTGAGATTTTTAAATATCTGTTACTGTGGTCTTCATTTCTGTTTGGTTCCTTTTCATAACTTCCATGTCTCCATTGATATTCTCTTTGTTTTCAACCTATCATTTTCCTGATTTCCTTTAGTTCTTTGTCCATGTTTTCCTTTAACTCTTGGAGTATATCTAGGACCTTTTAAAAACTTTTTTAAAAGTTTTTTTTCCTGGTTTGTACAATGTCTGATCCTCCTTGTTGTTGGTTTTTAAAGCTACAATCTTCTTTGCCTGGGCCAGTACTTCCCGTTTCTTTGTATGTTTTGTAACCTTTTGTTGAAACCTGGACATTTTAATATTTTAATGCAATGTGTTAGCACTGAAATTAGATTCTGAGGCATTGGTTCCTTAAGCTTGTATTCAGTTAGTTTTATGACTCAGTTTTTCTTGAGTCCCAGAAATTGAAAAAAAGGAGAAGGAAAAAAGGAAACCACCTTTCCCAGTCCTGCTGATTGACCTGTACAATTGTTCTCCTTCAGGGCTTATCCATACAATGGGTTGTATGAGAATAGCTCCATGTCAAAGCATAGGGGACTCCCTTATCCTTTCTGTGAATGCATCTTGTCTGGGGTATGTGCTTGTGGTCCTAGGAACTCCTCCATGTACATGGTGATTACAAATATTCCCTCTTTCCCAGGAAATAATTTTCTCATGGTCCTGGGCATTGCATGGTATGTCTTACAGCCAGCAATCCCTTGCCCCAGGTATCATGAGTTGACTGCTCTCCCACAACACTCTGTGGGAGAGCTCTCTGAGATGCTTTCTATATACAGGGCAAGTTCTGGGACAGCGATTCCTTCAGACCACCTCCTAGCATGTGCATGAGGGCCACTCTGCTCACTCTGTAATTGGGGCCAGGGATCCTCACTGAGCATGGGCATAGTGTGTTAGTGAGGGGATGGGAGAGGGGCTAGCTAGGTAACCATGATATCCTACTGCTTTTAAGAAGCCTTTTTCTTGATTCAGTACTAGGCCTGTTACTGCAGTCCTTTAACTGCTTTCTGGAGCTTTGTCCATTTCCAAACACTTATGGTGGGGACAGAGCCCTGAAGCATCTGTTTGCCATCCTAATGCCCCCCTTCTTTTATATTATTTTATTTTTTAAATTTAATTTTATTGAGATTGTTCACATACCATACAATCATCCAAAGATCCAAAGTGCACAATCAGTTGCCCACAGTAGCATCAAATAGCTGTGCATCTGTTATCACACTTATTTTTTCTCAGTTTTTAGAGCATTTTCATTACTCCAGAAAAAAAGTAGAGACAAAAAAAGAAAACTCAGATCCTCCCATACACCTAACCATCCCCCTCCATTATTGACTCATAGTATTGGTATAGTACCTTTGTTACTGTTGATGAAAGAATGTTAAAATACTACTAACTGTAGTACATAGTTTGCAATAGGTCTATATTTTTCCCTATATACTACTCTGTTCTAGTTTGCTAATGCTGCCAGAATGCAAAACACCAGAGATGGATTGGCTTTTATAAAGGGGGGTTATTTGGTTACACAGTTACAGTCTTAAGGCCATAAAGTGTCCAAGGTAACACATCAGCAATTGGATACCTTCGCTGGAGGATGGCCAGTGGTATCCAGAAAACCTCTGTTAGCTGGGAAGGCACGTGGCTGACGTCTGCTCCAAAGTTCTGGTTTCAAAATGGCTTTCTCCCAGGACATTCCTCTATAGGCTGCAGATCCTCAAAATGTCACTCTTAGTTGCCCTTGGGGTGTTTGTCCTCTCTTAGCTTCTCCAGAGCAAGAGTCTGCTTTCAACAGCCATCTTCAAACTGTCTCTCATCTGCAGCTACTCTCAGTTTCTGTGCATTCTTCAAAGTTTCCCTCTTGGCTGTAGCAAGTTTGCTCCTTTTGTCTGAGCTTAAACAGTGCTCTAGTAAATTAATCAAGGCCCATGCTGAATGGGCGTGGCCACACCTCCATGGAAACTATCCAGTCAGAGTGGTCACATCTCCATGGAAACACTCAAAGAATTACAATCTAATCAACACTGATATGTCTGCCCATAACAAGATTACATCAAGGATAATGGCATTTTGGGAGACATAATACATTCAAACCAGCACACCCTCTATTATTAACTTCTAGTTATAGTGTCATACATTTGTTCTAGTTCATGAAAGAGATTTCTAATATTTGTACAGTTAATCAGGGATATTGTCCACTACAAGATTCACTGTTTTTTACATTCCCATCTTTTAACCTCCAACTTTCCTTCTGGTGACATACATGACTCTAAGCTTCCCCTTTTCACCACATTCACACACCATTCAGCACTGTTAGTTACTCTCACAATAACGTGCTACTGTCACCTCTGTCCATTTCCAAACACTTAAGTTCAACCCGGTTGAACATTCTGCTCACAATAAGCAACTGCTCCCCATTCTTTAACCTTGTTCTATATCCTGGTAACTTATATTTCATGTCTATGATTCTATATATTTTAATTAGTTCATATCAGTAAGACCATGCAATATTTGTCCTTATGTGTCTGACTTATTTCATTCGATGTAGTGCCATCAAGGTTTCTTCATCAATCTGTTTTTTTTTTTTACACAGTTTTGTTCACCCACATACATTCCATCCTAAGTAAACAATTGATGGTTCCCTGTATATATATTTCTGTATTCATCACCATCACCACTATCTATATGAGGACATCTCCATTTTTTCCACAAAGAAGGAGGAAGAGTCAAAGAAGGTAGAGAGACAAAGGAAAAAGAAAAAGAAAGAAAAAAAAAACATGACAGCTAAAAAGCAACAAAAGGAAAGATAGAGTTAACCTAAAGTAGAATAAGACTCAGAAAATATCACCAATGCCAAGAGTCCCATACCCCTCCCTTATGTCCCCCTCTTAAATGCATTTAGCTTTGGTATATTGCTTCTGTTATATTAAAGGAAGCACATACAATGTTTCTGTTAACTATAGTCTCTGGTTTGCATTGATTGTATTTTTTCCCCACCACACTATTTTTAACACCTTGTAAGGTCAACATTCATTTGTCCTCCCTCATGTAAAATCATATTTGTACATTTTATCACAATTGTTGAGCACCCTAGGTTTCATTGAGTTATAAAGTCCCAGCCTTTATCTTTCCTCTTTCCTTCTGGTGTCCCACATGCTCCTAACCTTCCTCTTTCAACCATTTACAATCTTCTTTGTTCAGTGTACTTACCTTGCTGTGCTACCATCATCCAAAATTGTGTTCCAAACCTCTTGCTCCTGTTTTTTCCTATCTGTCTGTAGTGCTAGTGCTCCCTTTAGTATTTCCTGTAGAGCAGGTTTCTTGTTCACAAACTCTCTCATTGTCTGTTTGTCAGAGAATATTTTAAACTCTCCCTCATATTTGAAGGACAGTTTTGCTGGCTATAGGATTCTTGGTTGGTGGTTTTTCTCATTCAGTATCTTAAATATATCACACCACTTCCTTCTTGCCTCCATCGTTTCTGTTGAGAAATTGACACATAGTCTTATCAAGCTTCCTTTGTATGTGATGGCTCGCTTTTCTCTTGCTGCTTTCAGGATTCTCTCTTTGTCTTTGACATTTGATAATCTGATTATTAAGTGTCTTGGCATAGGTCTATTCATATCTATTCTGTTTCGGGTACACTGCGCTTCTTGGGTCTGCAATTTTATGTCTTTCATCAGAGATGGGAAATTTTCATTGATTATTTCCTTTTCCTCTATTACTGCTTCTGCCCCTTTTCCTTTCTCTCCTTCTGGGACACCCATGACACGTACCATCATGCATTTCATGTTGTCATTCAATTTCCTGAGACATTGTTCATATTTTTCCATTCTTTTCCTTATCTTTTTTTGCGTGTGTAGGATTTCAGGTGTCTTGTTCTCCAGTTCCTGAGTGTTTTCTTCTGCCTCTTGAGATCTGGTGTTGTACGTCTCCACTGTGTTTTTCATCTCTCATGTTGTGTCTTTCATTTCCATAGATTCTGCCAGTTGTTTTCTCAAACTTTTAATTTCTACCTTATTTTCACCCAGTGTTTTCTTTATAGCCTTCATCTCTTTTGTTATATCTTCCCTGAACTCATTGATTTGGTTTTTGATTTGATTTAGCATATTTCTTTGAAAATTTTTAATAGATTGTTGCATTAATGTGAAACAATATCTCAACTGTTTCTTGATTGAGGTGTAAGTTTTTTCCTTTGAGTGGGCCATATCTTCATTTTTCCTACTATACATTGTAGTTTTCTGTTGTCTAGGCGTCTGGTTTCCTTGATTACCCCAGTCAGGTTTTTCCAGACCAGCATGGGTTCAGGTCTCAGAATGGCGTTATATTCAGGGTGTATCTTAGAAGAATGATAGACATTCCTGTGAGGTTTCCAGTTGCTGTGCTTTTCGTAACCTATCCAGCAGGTGGTGCCTATCAGTCTGTCACTCCTGACTGGTATAAGGAGGTGTGGCCTTTTTAGTTTCTGTTTTGTCTATTTTCTCCCAGGCTCTGGGATCTGATGGATGCACAGTTGTATGATGGTATTGTGAACAGTTGATTGTATGCTTTGTATGACAGCATGGTATGTGAGTGTATCTCAATAAAATTGAATTATTAAAAAAAATAGTCTCTCTCACTGTTATCTCCACCTGTCTGGGTCAGAGCACTGCAAACTGCGAATGGCTGCGACTCTCTCCTCTGAGCCCCACAGGTTGAGAGAGATAGAAAAAAAAGGGACAGAAAGCCCCCTTTTAGAGCCAGTACACACACCTTCCCCACCAGTTTCACCCATCAGCCAGAGGTAGCACCTGGTCTTCTGGGCTCCTCCTTCCAGAACAGATGAGTCTTCTGGTTCTTTAAGGTCATTTGTCACTAAAAGCCTCAGTTTGCTTGTTGGGGGTTTGTAGCCTGTATTCAGCAGTCCACTTTTGTTAATTAAGACCCTAGTTGGAGCTCAGCTGAGCTATATTCACTCCCTTGGAGTGAGCCGTGCTGTTCTCTACCACAGTGAGGTTTTGCAGCTCAGCCTGCCATGGGGGAGGGGCTCTCAGCACAGTTCCACAGCCTTTACTTAACAGATTCTTTGCTGTGGTGTCAGGCATTCCTCCCAATCCAGGCTGGTGTATGATGTGTGGACAGTTACAGTTGTCCCCCAGCAGTTATTCCAAATTATTTACTAGTTGTTCCTGGTTGTTCATTAGTTCTTCCAGGGGACTAACTGAATTTCACTCCTCTCTATGTTGCCATCTTGCTGCTCTCTATATATTATTTTAAAATCTGGTCTCTCTAGGAATTACAATATGCACCCTTAAATTTTCCATCTACTTAGAGTTAATAGTGAAGTAGTTCACATAAAATGGAGAAAACTTACTGTTCACTTACCTGCCCCTCTCCTGTATTTTTGGTCACATGTATTACACTTATGTACACAAACACCGTAAGACAATATAATTTTTCATAACATTAAAAATTGAAGAGAAAAAATGAACTTTTACACTTACTTAAATATATGACAGTTTTTGATCCTTTTCATTCGTTCCTGATGATCCAAGTTTCCCTCTGGTGTAATTTCCCTTCAGCTTGCATAAATTTCTTTAGAGTTTCTTATTGTTCACATCTGCTGTGGAATAATTCTCTTAGTTTTCCTTTAACTGAATATGTCTTCATATTACCTTTATTTTTTAAGGATATGTTTGTTAGATATAGAATTCTGGATTAATAATTTTTTGTCTTTTAGCACTTCACAAGATTTGTTTCACTACATTTGGGTCTCAGTGTTCTCTGTGGGATGTTCACAGTTATTTGAATCATTTTTTCCCTGTAAAGTATTGTTCATCACTGTCTTCTTTCTGGATTTTATCTTTGTCTTGGGTTTTCAGTAGTTTATGATATGAATGAATGTGGTTTTCTTGAATTTATCCTTCTTGGGGTTTACTGAACTTCCTGAGTCCATAAATTTATGTCTTTCTTCAAATTTGGGATGTTCTCAGACATTATTTCTTCAAATAATTTTTCTGCTCCTTTCTGTCCTCTCCTTCTGGGATACTGATTACTTATATTCTAGACCTTTTGGTATTGTTCCACATGTATCTGAAGCCTTTTCTTTTTTAAGCTTTTTTTTTCTCTTATGCTGGATAATTTCTGTTGATGTATCTTCCAGTTTACTGACTTTTTTCCTCTGATAGCTCCATTTTTCTATTAAGTCATTGTGCCAGTTTGGATATATCATGTCCCCCAAGAAAAAGCCATGATCTTTTAATCCAATCTTGTGGGATGTTGGAATTAGGTTGTTTCCATGGTGATGTGACCTACCCAACTGTGCATGACACCTTTGGTTATGGTGTGACCTCTGATTGAATGTTTCCATGGAGGTGTGGCCCCACCCGTTCAGCATGGGCCTTGGTTAGTTCACTGGAGTCTTATAAAGGGGCTCACAAACAGGACTTCAGAAGAGCTGCAGCTTAGAGGAACATTTTGAAGATGGTCATTGAAAGCTGATACTCTGGAGAACATTTTGAAATGCAAGCTGGGTGCAAGCAGACACCAGCCACGTGCCTTTCCAGCTAACAGAGGTTTTCCAGATGCCAATGGTCTTTCTCCAGTGAAGGTATCCTATTGTTGATGCCTTACCTTGGACAGTTAATGGCCTTAAGACTGTAACTTTGTAATCAAATAAACCCCCTTTATAAAAGCCAATCCATTTCTGGTGTTTTGCAAAATGGCAGCATTAGGAAACCAGAACAGTCAGTTTACTCAAATTTTTATTGAAAATATTATTTTTCAAGTGTAAATTTTCTATTTTTTCTATTTTCCATTTCTCTGCTGAGATTTTCTATCTTATTGTTTATCTCTAAGGAATTTTCCTTTATTCATTGAGCATAGTTATAATAACTGCTTTAAAGTCCTTGTCTAATAATTTCAACATGTGTGCCATCTCTGAATTGGCATCTATTATTATCTTTTCCCTTGGGAAAGTGTCACATTTTCCTGGGTATTTTTACACCAAATATTTTTGAATTATATCCTGGACATTGTGAATATTATGTCATGCTGTCTCTGGGTGCTGTTATATCTCCTAAGAATGTTGATGATTTTCTTTTAGCAGGCAATTCATCAGGTTATACTCACTATAATCTCTGTCTCATTCTTTGTGGTCAGAGATTCAAATCTCAGCTCAGGTCTTTAGACCTTTGTTGTGCTGCTTTGACTGTCCCACATATGCATGGTTCAGAGATCAGTCTGAGACTTCTTTAGACATGGAATTAGGAGATTACCTTCTCTGACTCTCTCCTCTTTGGTATTCCCCTTTCACTGTGGAGTCATGGTTGCTGATTAAGTTCCTATCTCAGTTTCTTCTGGCTAGAATGAATGAAAGGCTTTATATCAAAGGTTTTGCCACCTGGACCATGCCGTTCTCCAACTGTGGCCTGCTTTTAGGGTGAATTCACAAAAAATCTAGACACTTACCTCCTGGCCAGTTGTTTCCACAAATTTTGTTTCATATTGATTTTTGGTTTACTATCCAATGATAACACTTTCATTTTACACTTTTTATTTTACATTTACATCAAGTATCATAAAAAATGATCTTTGAGAATAAACACCACGGTTATCCAAAGTAAATTTTTTTATATTAAAAATTTTTGTTTAGAGAAGCTGTAGGTTTATGGAAAAATCATACAGAAAATATAGAGTTCCCATATACTTCCCCCCAGTGTTAATAGATTGCATTAGTTGTTTCTACAAGTTTTGAATGTCCCCCACAACCTGCCTGCTTGTGTTTACTCCTAAGAATCCTCGGGTAGTTGCTTTTTATATTTTGTCTAGAGTTTATAAGTTGTTATTAGTTATCGGTTGGACTGTTAGATGTAGATGTGGAAGTCCAACAAGTTACTTTAGAATTTGAGAGCATGTAACATTTAATGTATAAAAGCATGATGACAATAAAAAATCTTTCAGTTTCCCATTTTGGCTATTGTGCCAGTTTGGATGTATTATGTCCCCCCAAATGCCACATTCTTTGATTCAGTCTTGTGGGGGCTGATGTATTAGTGTTGATTAGGTTGGAATCTTTTGATTGTTACCATGGAGATATGACTCAATCGACCATGGGTGAAACATTTGATTAAATTATTTCCATGGAGATATGGACCTCACCCATTCAGGGCAGGTCTTGATTTAATCACTGGAGGCCTATAAAAGAGAACAAACAGAAGCACCTCAGAGCAGCTGAGGGGGACATTTTGGAGACAGCCGTTGAAAGCAGACTTTTGAGATACCAGCCCAGTTTGCTCCACAGAAACAAAGAGAGGACAAAAAGCCCTAAAAGCAACAATTTTGAAGAATGCACAGTTGCTGAGAGAGAAGCTGGAACACAACCCAGGATTAGCAGATGCCAGCCATGTGCCTTCCCATCTAACAGAGGTTTTCCGGATGCCATTGGCCTTCCTTTGGTGAAGGTATACTTGTGTTGATGCCTTAGCTTGGACACTTTCATGGCCTTCAGTCTGTAAATTTGTAACTAAATAAACCCCCTTTATAAAAGCCAATCCATTTCTGGTATTTTGCATAACAGCAGTGTTAGCAAACCAGAACAGCTATTAAGCAATTAGATGAAGGAAGTGTCCAAGAAGGAAGGATAGGAAATGTAGAGAAGAAAAAGACAGGGAGAGCATTTCATTGTGACATTAGCTATTATGTATTTATGTATGTATGTATGTTCATGAAGGATCTGCACATAGTCTAGGGGTGGTAATAAAAAGTTGAATAAGTTAAGTTTTTATAGTTATTGAAACTTCTGTGGGTTATGTTTCCAAGCTTTGAAAACAGCTTTTCTCTATTTTCTATATCATTAATTGGTACACTATATGTGTTAGTTTTTCCTACTGATATTATTAGGAGTAAAGGCAGCAAAACAAGTATTATGGAAAATGTTGAAAAATAGGAAAATATCACTATTATATTGTTATCTCATCAAAATTGTTAAAATGTTCGTGTATTTTCCTTTTGGCTTTTCTGAAGGTTGTAATCAAGGTAGAAACAGATCTAGATTCTGCTACTAATTTTTCAAAAGCAAATGTTGTTTTTAGAAAATGTTTATTTTCCTTGAAATGTTCAAGATTTGACTGGGATGAGTTAGTCTGTCCTAGGGCTTAGAAGTTTCTTTTGGGACTTTAATATGTACATTGGAAATAGATGTTGGTGTGAAATTCAGGAAGTAAATTGAAATACTATTTGTCCATGGACCCCGGGGGACCCAAATCCTGTCCTTAATGGGTCACCCCTCCCACTGAGGTGTCCAAGCCTACAAATGGCAAGAGGTCAAGACCAGGTAATCCATATTACTAGTTGAGACTTTGGCCCCCATTTCTCACATAACACCTTGATGAGCTAGACCTAACGTATGCGGGACTCCTTTTTTTTGTGGGAGGTAGGTTTAAGTACCTTGAAACTGAGCCATCTGAAGGTTTGCTCTGTTTCTGCTTCAGTCTGAGTCTAGAGCAGAGTTTAGAATCTTCTGTAACAATAGGAGGAGCAGCCACCACTGCAAGAACTAGAGAATGACAAGTGAACCTGCCCCCAGAGCCTAGAGAATTGACCCAGGCAGCCTGCTGGGGCTTTAGCTGTCTTTGGCCAGAGAGTTTCCTCCCCATCTCTGGCCAGCCCTTTTGAGAGAGGCGAGAAAGCTGACTCTTGGCCTTTCTGACTACCTCACTGCTAGGCCTTGAGACTCTTGATAGAAGAGGAAGGAAAAGACATAGAGTTCCAATAATTCGGAGAGAAGAAGATAGTGAAATTAGTGCTCAGGCTGCAAAGATTTTCAGCACAAGGCATCTCAGTTTTAATTACAGGATAAACTAGTTAACCTGGATTCTGAGCAGCAGGACTGACACCTCGTGTAGATTAATACTTTCTCCTTTCAGGCAGTTATGTTATTTATCCCTGAGTATCTCCAAATTAGTCTCTTTCTTTTAGCAACTCATTGCCAAGAAAAAGAGAACATGTTATTTTACCATAAGACTGGATGTTTAAAAATCATTTTACACATGTTGTAGTGTTGATGGGTGAGTGGGGTAATAAAGGCATGAAGCTTTGGTGGACTGGTTCAGTCAGCACTGAGATACCACCTACCTTAAAACATAATAGAAGTTCCTGCCAAATTTAGAAATTCTATTTGCTATTGGTTTATTTTTTAGACATAAAGAGCAACTTTCCTGTTAAGGACTCAAGGGAATGTACTGAGAAATGTTAAACAATGAAGACTTGTTAAGCTTCAGTAGCAAACTAGGGGCTGGGAGAAGTTGGGAGGGAATGCAAAGGAGAAACAAAAGAACCAAAGGGAAGTGCAGTTGGGAGAGTCATCAGATATTCATCAGGTTTTTATATGCATCTGTTCCAGTTACTACCTCTCTACCTTTTGTAGAAAGAAAGGCAGATGGTATCTGTATGAATATATTACCACCTGTGCAAACAATAACAGCCAAAACACCACTAGGAAGTTTATATAGCATTTTAAAAAGAAGGCAACTTCCTTAAGGCCATTAGAAATCATTTCCAATGATCATATGCTATGGCTTGGACAACAGGCCACAGATTATTATTCTCACTTTTTAATATGAGCCCTTATTATTAATAGAATTGAATAGTCCAAGGCTTAGTGGTAGAACTAGGTAGAGAAAGAAGACTGTCGACTGCCAGATGACATGTAGCAGGGTCTTTGGTTTGAGAATCAGCAGTGGATATTTTAGAAACTAAAAGTAATATTAACTATATTTGGTGGATAAATACAATGGTTGCTTTATAATGACTCTACTATCAGATACATGAGGCTTCTATTAGTAAAGATAGCAGTTACATGAGTTGGTGTAAGTCCAACCAAGAAATATGGATAAGTGATAAGCAAAGAAATGCAAATTAAAAATAAGGATACATTTTCCACACTTAAGTCTTGAGTCCATCTGGTTTTATTAGGATGCATGGCATAAAAAGTGGAAGCAGGGAGAACCTAAGATGGTGGCTAGAAGAGACCAGGCAAAAAAACACCTCCATGAGAAATATTAGATAAAAGCCAGAAAGTGACCCAGAACATCAGTTCCAGTGATGCACCAGCCGGACAAGGTCTGCTAAATCCACAGGGACTGTGCACTTGGTGAAACCAGGAGACTGTGATCTGAAATGAGTGAGTAAGCCTGCTGAATACCCAGCAGCCATGCTGCAGTGTGGGGAGACTGTGGATTGGCATTTGGAGGTGGACTGGTTCTTTTTTAAAAAACCCAAAAGTGGCTGCAGATATGGCAGCAAGAACCACACAGTAAAGTGTGGCAGGAACAGGCTGTGCAAACGCCTTAATATCTGGCATGGAAGGTAGCCTTTTGTGCACCCACTGCTAATTGTCTCAAAACGAGGGAGGCAGAGGTGAGCCAAAAGGGGAAAAAACCATGCCCCTTGTAGCCATCTTCCTGGTGGGCTGGGAACGCTCTTGTCCAGTGCCAGAGCCACAGCTCAGAGCCACACCAAAAAACCCAGTGTGACAGGAAGTGTTTCCAGCAACACAAATACATGCTACAATATTGGGCATGGACAACAGCCTTTTGTTCACCTGCAGCTAATTGTCTCAGAGCTGGGAAGGCATTGCTGTGTGAAAAGGGGGAAATTAACACACTCCATTCAGCCATCCTTTCAGCAGGCTGGGAACACCCCTACAGAGGCCGGTGGCCCAGAACTTCCCTTGAGGGATGGAGTGCACTTGTGATGTAGCACAACCTTCCCTCAGCAGAGGCCCTAGAAGGGCACGGCTTGGAAGAGGGACCCACTCAGAAATCCCAGGGACCATATGCCAATACCAAGGACTTGTGGGTCAGCAGCAGAGACAATCTGTGGTGACACTGAAATGAAGGTTTAGACTCTTGCAACAGCCTTAAATCTCCAGGAACACCTGAGAGGTTTGATTATTAAAGCTGCCCTGCCTCCCTAACCACTCAGACACACACCCCACATTCAGGGCAGACAGCACCAACAACACACCCAAACTTGGTGCACTAATTGGACTCCACAAGAATCAGGCCCCCACACACCACAAAGACAAAGTTGGGGAGAACTGACTTGAGGGGAATAGGTGACTCGCAGACGCCATCTGCTGGTTAGTTAGAGAAAGTGTATGCCACCAAGCTGTGGATCTGACAAATTAGAGATTAGTCTTTGAATAATTCAACATATCCTAAAAGAACCCTATGAAGTAAAGCAAATGCCAAGAGGCCGAAAACAACAGAAAATTTTAAAGCATATGAAAAAACCAGACGATATGGATAACCCAAACCCAAACACCCAAATCAAAAGATCAGAGGAGACACAGTACTTGGAGCAATTAATCAAATAACTAAAGACAAACAGTGGGAGCATGGCACAGGATATAAAGGACATGAAGAAGACCCTAGAAGAGCATAAAGAAGAAATTGCAAGAGTAAATAAATAAATAGATGATCTCATGGAAATAAAAGAAACTGTTGACCAAATTAAAAAGATTCTGGACACTCATAGTACAAGACTAGAGGAAGCTGAACAACGAATCAGCATCCTCGAGGACCACAGAATGGAAAATGAAAGAACAAAAGAAAGAATGGAGAAAAAAAATCGAAATGGACCTCCGGGATATGATAGATAAAATAAAACATCCAAATATAAGACTCATTGGAGTCTCAGAAGGGGAAGAGAAGGGTAAAGGTCTAGAAAGAGCATTCAAAGAAATTGGGGAAAACTTCCCAAGCCTTCTACACAATATAAATACACAAAGCATAAGTGCCCAGTGAACTCCAAATAGAATAAATCCAAATAAACCCACTCCA
Source organism: Choloepus didactylus (assembly GCF_015220235.1). Lineage (NCBI taxonomy): Eukaryota > Metazoa > Chordata > Mammalia > Pilosa > Megalonychidae > Choloepus > Choloepus didactylus. Next base: position 173,237,844 of record NC_051310.1, read on the forward strand.
AGACATATTCTGATCAGACTGTCAAATACTGAAGAGAAGGAGCAAGTTCTGAAAGCAGCAAGAGAAAAGCAACTCACCACATACAAGGGAAACAACATAAGACTAAGTAGTGACTATTCAGCGGCCACCATGGAGGTGAGAAGGCAGTGGCATGACATATTTAAAACTCTGAGACAGAAAAATTTCCAACCAAGAATACTTTATCCAGCAAAGCTCTCCTTCACATTTGAGGGAGAGCTTAAATTTTTCACAAACAAATGGCTGAGAGATTTTGCTAATAAAAGACCTGCCCTACTTCAGATACTAAAGAGAGCCCTACCAACAGAGAAACAAAGAAAGGACAGAGAGATACAGAGAAAGGTTCAGTGCTAAAGAGATTCAGTATTGGTTCAGTAAAGGGCAATAAGAGAGAGAGGGAAAAATATATCTGAAAAACATAAACCAAAGGATAGGATGGCTGATTCAAGAAATGCTTTCACGGTAATAATGTTGAATGTAAATGGATTAAACTCCCCAATTAAAAGATATAGATTGGAAGAATGGATCAAAAAATATGAACCATCAATATGTTGCATGCAAGAGACTCATCACAGACACAGGGAGACAGAAATTGAAAGTGAAAGGATGGAAAAATATTTCATGCAAGGTACAGCCAAAATAAAGAAGGAGTAGCAATATTAATCTCAGATAAAATAGACTTTAAATGCAAGGATGTTATGAGCAGCAAAGAAGGCCACTACATACTAATAAAAGGGGCAATTCAACAAGAAGAATTAACACTTATAAATGTTTATGCCCCCAATCATGTTGCCACAAAATAAATGAAACTAACACTGGCAAAACTAAAGGAAGCAATGGATAGTTCCACAATAATTGTGGGAGACTTCAACACATCACTCTCTCCTATAGGTAGATCAACCAGACAGAAGACCAATAAGGAAACTGATAACCTAAACAAACTGATAAATGAATTGGATTTGACAGACATATATAGAACATCACATCCCAGATCACCAGGATACACATTCTTCTCTAGTGATCACAGAACTTTCTCCAGAATAGACCATGTGCTGAGACATAAAATGAGCCTCAATAAAGTAAAAAAAAATTGAAATTATTCAAAGCACATCCTCTGACCACAGTTGAATACAATTAGAAGTCAATAACCAATAGAGACTTAGAAAATTCACAAACAACTGGAGGTTAAAAATGAGGGGGAGATGAAAACATTCCCAGATAATCAAAAGCTGAGGGACTTCATTACCAGTAGATCAGTCCTATAAGAAATGCTAAAGGGAATTGTGCAGGCTGAAAGGAAGGGACACTAAACAATTGACTGAAACCACATGAAGAAATAAAGATTTCTGATAATGATCACATGGTAAATATAAATACCAATACTACTGTATTTTTGATTTGTAACTCCACTATTTACTTCCTAAAGGATCTAAAATACATAAAGTGTAATGATAAATCAGTGGTTTTGGACTCAATGTAAAATATGTAATTTTTGACAAGAACTACATAAAGGTGGGGGAATGGAGGAGTATAGGAACATAGTTTATGTGTCCTATTGAAGTTAAGTTGTTATCAAAGGAAACAAGATTGTTGTAGATTTAGGATGTTAAATTTAAGCCCCATGGTAAACACAAAGCAAGTATCAGAGAATATGATCATAGAGATGAAAAGTAGAGCATGGGTTATGAGAAGTGGGGGGAGGGGTAATAGGGAATTAATAAGAAATGAGCGTAGGGTTTTTGTTTGGGGTGAAGGGAAATTTCTAGTAATGGATGGTGGGAAGGTGATGGCATTGCAACATTGTGAATGTGATTAATCCCACTAAATAGAATGCTTGGGAGGGGTTGGAATAGGAGGATTTATGCTATATATATGTTTCCACAATTGAAAAAAAAGGCAGTCTAAATAGATAATGACAATTAAATTCCATAGATGATCCTGGATAAGATCTAAGAATAGAGGAGAAAAGGCTCAAAAGGACACAATTGGGACATAAGAAAAAAATGAAATATAGAATGTAAGCTTTATATCAATGTTAAATTTCTTGAACTTCTTAACTATACTTAATGTGATTACATAAATGAATATTCTTGTTCATAGGAAATGTATATGTGAATTATATTATTTGTTCAAGGATGTGTGCAACTTGCTCTTATATGTTCAGAAGACAGAGCAATAGATGATGGATGATAGACCGGGAGGGAGGAAAAGAAAGAAATGGTAAAGTGACAAAATATTAAAGTTGGTAGATTGAGTTATCAGTGGAGAGGGGTTGGGATAGACTGGAGTTCTGTGTATCATGTTTGTATTATTTTTGCAACTGTTCCTGTAAGTTTGAATTTATTTCAAAATAAAAATTAAAAAAAAATCAGGGTGATGGCAGGCCCACTTCGCAGGGCTATCATGAGGATCAGGAGCTGACACATGTAGAGTCTGGAGAGGTACTCAGTATGGGCTCCATGGATACTGATTTCATCCCATGACCTTGAGGATGTGCACACCCTGCGCTAAGAGCTACACAGAGGAGGGCACTGTTTCTCTGAATATAGATGACAGCTGACCAATAAAAGACTTTCAGGCCTAAACGTATATTATGCATCTATCACAAACCAAAGTTCAATGGTTGACTCAAGAATGTGGGTCATTGTTTGAGTTACAGGCTAAGCTAACCCCTTTTTCATAGAATAGGATTTTAATTGTAAAAATAACTGAGAGACAAACTATGGCTATTTAGACTTAGATATCCAGCAGATATTTTCTAGAAAATGACCCAAATGAACCTGTCAAGGAAAACAACTGAGAGTATTTGTTACCAATGGAAAAGTTGAGCTTTCAAGTAAAAATCAGAACCTTATAAATGTTTATCTGCCAATATATATAATGCAGGTTTAATTTTGTGGGTGAAAGAAGAATGAAATATCAGTGGTGTGGAATAATCTAATGGAAAACAAAAATTGTTTATGTAAATCTCTAAGTGGAGTGGTTGGAATCAAAATGGTTTGGTATTTGGATTCCTCGGAGTATATTTTTTGTTAAAATGTCAATATTAAAACATACCAGAAATTACGTCCTTTGCATCTATACTTATGATGAAAAACTATTAATAGCACCATAAAACTGTACAAGGTGTTGTTCAGATGTGGCCCTCTCTCTCTAACTAAGCCAACTTGGCAGATTAAATCACTGCTCTCCCCCCTATATGGGATCTGACACCCAGAGTTGTAAATACCCCTGGCAATGTGGAATATGACTCCTGGGGAGGAATCTGGACCCGGCATCATGGGATGGAGAACATCTTCTTGACCAAAAGGGGGATGTGAAATGAAATGAAATAAGTTTCAGCAGCTGGGAGATTTCAAAAGGAGCCGAGAGGTCACTCTGGTGGGCACTCCTGCACATAATATAGATAACCCTTTTTAGGTTCTAATGAATTGGAATAGCTAGAAGTAAATATCTGAAACTATCAGACTACAACCCAGAACCCTTGAATCTTGAAAGCAATTGTATAAAAATGTAGCTTATGAGGGGTGACAATGTGATTGAGAAAGCCATGTGGATCACACTCCCCTTTGTCCAGTGTATGGATGGATGAGTAGAAAAACGGGGGCCAAAAAAAAAAAAAAAAAGCACCCAGTGATCTTTTTTACTTTAATTGTTCTTTTTCACTTTAATTTTTATTCTTATTGCTTTTGTGTATGTGGTAATCAAAATGTTCAAAAATTAATTTTGGTGATGGACGTACAACTATATGGTAGTACTGTGAACAATTGAATGTACACTTTGTATGACTATATGGTATGTGAATATATCTCAATAAAATTGAATTATATATTAAAAAAAAGAGGAAGCAAAGGTCAAATAGTCAACCAATTGCCTGAGCACAATTTATTGAATAATTCTTCCTTTTATCACCAATTTAATACTGCCTGTTTCAGTTTGATAAAGCTGCTGGAATGCAATATACCAGAAATAGGTTGGCTTTTACAAAGGGGATTTCTTAGCTTACAAATTTAGTTTTAAAGCCACAAAAATGTCCAAATTAAGGCATCAACAAGATGATACCTTCTCTGAAGAAAGGCTGCTGGCATCTGGGACACCTCTGTCACATGGGAAGGCACAAGGCCGGTGTCTGCTGGTCCTTTTCTCCTGGGTTTCATTGCTTTCAGCTTCTGGCTTCAGTGGCATCCTCTCTGAGCTTCTCTGGGTCCTCTCCTAGCTTCTCTGGGGCTTTTCTCTATGAGCGTCTCTTAATTTCATCTCTTAGCTTCTCTGAACTCTCTGGGCTTTTTCTGTGTGTCCTTTATCCTCTTATAAAGGACTCTAGTAAAGGATTAAGGCCCACCTTGAATGGGCTGGGTCACATCTCAATTGAAATAACCTAATCAAAAGGTCTTAACCACAAAAGGTCTGCACCCACAGGAATGGATTAAAAGAACATGGCCTCTTCTGGGGTGCATAACAGCTTCAAACTAACACGCTGGTTTTATAATTTAATAACATATTATTCTTAGTCCTTTTTTTTTCACTTTCTCAGTCTGCCTATTGATTCTAACTCTGCTGCATTGCAGTTTAATTCCTTTATCTGTATAAATTTTGATTTCTTGTTGGACAAGTGCACCCTCATTTCCCTTTCTCAAATTTTTGGCTAATCTTTCCTGTTTATTATTTCAAATGAATTCAAAATTGCTTTTCAAAGTTCAAAACATCATTTTTAGATTAAACCAATTCAGCATTTTGGGAAGAGGTGATATAATTAAAATATTTGGTCTTCCCACCAAGGAACATTATCTGTTCTATATTTAAGTCTTTCTTTTGTGTCCCTCAGTAAAATTTAAAAATGTATTTATGTTTTCTCAGTACATTTCTTGTTATGTTTATTTCTAGATACTTATTCTTTTTCTAACATCATAAGTAGAATTTTGCCATTTTTTTTTCTGTTGGATCATTTTGGTATAAGGGAAACTATTGGTATATGTAGAGTTCTAAATAGTTCTTCAGTTCTTGGGTTTTCCAGGTAGATAATCATTTCTACAATTAATAATAATGATATTCCAGATATTTAGACATAAATATATTTCACTTTATCATCTTATTTTTTTCAAAGAAACTTAGCCTTGGGTTTTGTTAAAAACAAAACAAAACAAAACAAAACAATGACAACTACTTTTCTAATTCATTATTCTCAGCTTTTATTATCATCATTTTACCTCTGCTTTTTAAAACATCCCTTTTAGTGTCTGTTGAACTCTATTCTCATTTTCCTAATTCTCTGATTTTCTTGCTCCTTCCACCTCCCACATGTAAGCTGTCTCAGAAGCTGTAATTGGCCCCTTCTTTTCTCTTTATTTCCTGTTATGATGGCTTTTGGTCATGACCTCAGAGTTCTCAAGCCAAAATCAACTTAAGATGATAGATAGCTGATCCTGCTGAATAGCAGAGGTTTTATTAATGCACTTGGTTGATTATGGCCAAAACTTCATCAAGATGCTTTGAAGTCCCTATGGACTTTAATTGCTCCCACTTATTTCTAATCATTGGCCAGGTCTTACCAGTTTTACCTTGTTATGTCTCTAAGATTTTTCCCTCTGGTCCATTACCAAAGCCATGGCCTCAGGCTGAAGCAACAAAGACTCTATTTGCTCTCCCTGCCTTTATTCTTTATTCCATTCAATATCAATATTCCCCAAGCATGAGCTATTATCAAGCCACTTTTGTGTTTGAAATTTTTAGTGGCTTCTACTAGCCCACAGGAAAAATACAAACAACTGGCATTCAAGGCCCCGTGAGCTGACTGTAGCCTACTGTTTGGGTTTGCTAATGCTACCATTATGCAAAATACCAGAAATTGATTGGCTTTTATAAAGGGAATTTATTAAATTACCAATTTTCAGTCCTAAGGCCATAAAAGTGTCCAAACTAAGGTATCAACAAGAGTACCTTCACTGAAGAATGGCCGATGGTGTCAGGAACACCTCTGTTAGATAAGAAGGCACGGGGCTGGTGTCTGCTGGTCCTTTGGTCCTGGGTTGTGTTTCAAAATGGCTTTCTCCCAAATGTCTCTGAGTGTCTGTATTGCTTCCTCTCTCTCAGCTCCTGTGCATCCTTGTTTCCTTCTCCCAGGATGTTTCTCTCTAAGCTTTTAGGGGTCCTCTCTTAGCTTCTCTGGGGCAGACTCTTGGGTTTCATCTCTTAGCTTGGCATCTCCAAAAGTCTTTTTGTCCACATGTCCAACTGTCTCTGAGCATCAACATGCATCTATGTCGGCTCTTGAGTTCTCTTAAGTAATCCAGTGAGTGGGTGCGGTCCAAACCTCCATGGAAATAATTTAATCAGAGGTTCCACCCTAATCAACAGACTAATCAGTCTGCCCCCATAAGACTGCATCAAAAAATATGGCTTTTCTGGGGGACATAATACATCCAGACTGGCACACTTACCTGTTCTGGTTTGCTAATGCTACCATTTTGCAAAACACCAGAAATGGATTGGCTTTTATAAAGGGGGCTTATTTGGTTACAAAGTTACAGTCTTAAGGCCAATAAGTGTCCAAAGTAAGGCATCAACAATAGGTTACCTTCACTGGAGAATGGCCATTGGCATCCAGAAAACCTCTGTTAGCTGGGAAGGCACGTGGCTGGTGTCTGCTTGCTCCCAGGTTGTGTTTCAAAATGACATTCTCCAAAATGTCAGCGTTGGCTTTCAATGGCTGTCCTCAAAATATCTCTCTAAGCTGCTGCTGCTGTGAGGTCCTTCTGTTCGTGAGTGTTTATAGGGCTCCAGTAAACTAATCAAGACCCATACTGAATTGGTGGGGCCACACCTCCATGGAAATAATCCAATCAAAGGTATTACCCACAGTTGGGTGGGTCACATCTCCATGGAAACAACCTAATTCAAAGATTACAACGTAATCAACACTAATACATCTGCCCCCACAAGACTGCATTAAAGAACATGGCATTTTGGGGGATATAATACATCCAATACACTACATTATAGCTGACCTCCTCCTTCCCTTCATATATCCTACTCTAGCTCAGGTGACACATTGAGGGAAGTGAGCTGAGTAAGGGAGGGAGACACCTGAGAAAGAAGCGGCAAATGACTCTCAGATATAAGAGCAGGAGTTTGGCTGTTATATTGCCAAAGCCTTCATTTTTTCAAGAGAAATTACAAATCTGGATTTGTATATGTAAATTTTCCAACTTAAAATTGTTGGCTATTGTTTTAGCTCCCTATGTTGCTTAAAACAGATACCATGAAATGTGTTTGTCTTACGCAATGGGAATTTATTCACTTACAGTTTTGAGGTTGGGAAAATGTCCAACTCAAGGCATCATCAAGGAGATGCTTTCTTCCCCTAGACTGGCTGCCAATGATCCTTGGCTACTCTGACATATGGCAAGGCACATGGCAGCATCGGCTGTTCTCTCCCTTCTCTTTCCTTGCTTTCAGCTTCTTGCTTCCTTGGCTTTCTCTGTCTTTATTCATTTCATATATAAAGGACTCAGTAATAGGATTAAGACACATCCTGAAAGAGATGGGTCCCCCTTAACTGAATTAGTCTCATCAAAATGTCCTACTTACAGTAGGGTTTACACCCACAGGAATGGATTAAATTTAAGAGCATGGTTTTTGCTGGGGTACATACAGCTTCCAACCATCAAAGCTATGGATTAATATTTTTGAAAAACTCTGAGCAGGTGAAAAACATGACTATGGGCTAGATCCAGGCCACAGACCATAGATGGTGACCTCTTTATTGTAGTTAGGCTACTTTAGATTTTTAACGTTTATGTCTAGAAGTTTTGTTTCCTGCTTGGAAGTGGGAAATTGCATTATAGTATAAAGAAATGTTTTAATAAATCAAATGGGGATTTGAGATACTCCCACTGAAAAAAGTTACTGCTTTAGAAGTTTTTCATGGTTCCTATTAAAAGGTCAATGTTTAGATTGATATAGAATGACATAACCTAATACTACCCACTTGTGCCCCAGGGAGCACAAGAAATGTTCCACCATGAGAAGCTTGGATGAGCTGGAATTTTATTTATCAACATAATTTTTGTCACATATATGTGTATATATATATATATATATATTTCTTATTTCACAGGTCAAATTTGTCAAGATGTCCTCGTTCCAGAAGCACTTTGGACTTAAATACAAAGAACTGTACCTGCATAAAGAGCTTGAGAAGGTTCGCAAGAAGACTAAAAAGGATTTTCTCCGATTCAAGCAGAGCTTGGCTTCCAAGCCGGCTATAGGTGAAGGCCCTGTCCATCGTCACCAGCCTCCCAGTCCCCAAGCCCTAGGTCGGACCAGCCCTGGGGAAAGGGAGCACATTTCCCAGGCTAGTCCCCGAAAGCCATCAGGATCACCACAGGTTAAAGGCCCTGGGGCGCCTGCTGCGGCCCCCTTGCAGAAGGCGCTCGGTGGAGCAGTGCGCTTCTCTGGCCCAGGGCGCTTCTCTGGCCCTGGCGAGACGGCCGCTCCCGTGAAGCCCCGGCCATTTCGCCCCCAGGACTTTTACATGCGGAGCTCCGCGTATCTCCGGCACCCGCGCCAGAAGAAGCCGCCGGTCATCGCCCCGGGGGCAGGCACGTCGAGGCCCGCGGCCCTGCTGCCACCGCCCGCAACACCCTTGAAGCTCAGGGCGCACCCGGGCAGGGGAAGCCCGCAGACGACGGCCTCCAGGCCCGTACCCGACTTGGTCCGGGGGCGCGACCCGGGCCGCGAGGTAGCTCTGCCCGCCGAGGTCCGCAAGGCCCAGCAGAGGCGGACCAGCTCCACGCCCAGCGAGGACAGCGACGCGGCGGCGGGCCGGCGGGGGAGAGTGAAGATGCGCAGCCGCCCCTTGTGCGAGGTCTGTGAGCGGCAGGAAGCGGCCAGGCCAGACGCTTCCAAAACAGACCGCGAGAGCCTCCTGCCGAGCGACGCGCTGGAGGCGGGCCCGGCCCTGCTGCCGGCTGGAGTGATCCCGACATCCATCGAGGAGATCACAGCCTCGCTGCAGTCGGAGGCCCAGCTGGCCTCGGACCAGACCATCAAAGAGCTCATACAGAGTGTCCTCGGCCAGAACTACGACCTTAAAATGGAAGTAGGTGAACCGCAACCAGAGTAATATTTTTCCTGGGTAAATGTTACTTTAGGCAAGTTATTCTTACACGCACACATACAATATTTATTTATATGTATATATATAAAGTATATATGTATCCATTTATTTCAGTGTGTACGGTCATATGGTGTGTCCTAACACTAAAGCTAGACGAAACACTGGGGATAATATTCAACTTTGAATCTTGTTCTTTTCCATGGAGGGAGTGTATCCTCATTTTAAAGGGAAAGAAATTAAGAGCATTTGTTGTGGACTTAGGTAGTACATCACTTGTGGTCTTCCCTTTGAAAGGCTTTGTGATTAGTTAGGATTAAAATAATGGAACAGATGTTTTATATGAAAAACTCAGTCTTTTACTGTTACAGTTTAGCGTCATTAGTAGTGAATTACAGTGAAAGTGGATTTGCATCCTAAGGAGAAAATCAATATATTAAGAGGTTGATTTATAAAAGTTTCATTTTTTTCCAAAAAAAAAACATTCCCTAGAACCAACCCCCGCCTTTTTTTTTTTTTAACTTTCTAGACCTTCCCAATTACAGAGATTTATATGTACTTCTTGTGTGCAAAGAAGTTTTGTCCTGACAATAACCCTATCGTGTGGATACCAGGAAAAGCTCCATTTTACATAGGAGGACTCCTAGATCTAGTGGAGTTAAAGTATTATCCCTTGGTCCTGCAACTAACGCATGGCAGAGGTGGGATTCCTCAGAGGCTGCACTGGAACCAGGTCCAGGGTTGTGCATTTGTTGATTTTGATATGTCCCTGGCAGGAAGCTGGATAGCATATAGTTTAAGATATTTTGTCCATTATACAGACTTCATTCTGCCAGGGACATTCAAAGCAAAAACAGTAACGAGGAAACCTGAGCCCCATACCCAAAGAAAGAAAGAAAGAACAAGAGACATCATCTTTTTTTGAGAATGACAAGACTGACAGTGAAAGCAAAGAAGATTCTATTACTGTTCTTGGCTGCAGCACCAAACCTCTTGTTAGTACACAGAAAACTGCTGCCACGTTGTCTTTAAAATAGTTTCAGCTCCAGAATGCACTCTTGGCTGTGATTTAAGGAATGTGATCATAAAGCCCATCAGGGAAACAAAAGCAAGTCTAAACAAGAGTCTCCCCATGTCGTCTTTGACCTAATGTTTGTGGGCAGGGCAAAAACAGAAGTTCTCATTTATGATCCACACTGCCTGTTGTTATTGAACAAGGTCAGAGTGAGTGTTGGGGCTGTTTTACAATGGATATTTCTATTTTGGTTTTCTCTGAGTCTGATAGAAAAAGGAATCAGGGATGCCCATTGAAATACCTTAGCAGAGAGAAGAGAGGCCTCTGTGCCCCTGTGAGAAGGGCCCTTCTGAAATAATAAAGCTATTTGACATGAAGAGGGACCAGTATTAGAAACTGACTCAGCAGCGCTGTACAGTAGGGGAAAGTTAGATTTCAAAACTGGGTCCCATAACAGAGACTTACATTTTGAAGGGCTCAAATAGAATAAGGGGTATAAGAAGGGAGAGTTTCAAATGAAGAATGAACACTGGAACAGTGAATTCTGTTTTTTCTAGTATTCCCGTCCTCTAATAGTCAGGGTTCTCCAGAGAAACAGAACCAACAGGAAATTGGCTCATGTGACTGTGGGGCTGGCAAGTTCAAATTCCGTAGGACAGGACAGGGAAATTCCGGTAAGAGTGATGTTGCAGTCTAGAGTCCGAATTTCTTAAGGGTAGCTGGCAAGGCTGGATATTCTGGTAATAGAGGATGTTGAAATCTTTGGTCTGAAATCTGTAGGAGAGGCCAGCAGTCAGGAAACTCAGAGAAGAGTAAATGGTGTAGACTTAAGGCAGAATTTCTTCTTCTCTCCGGAACCCTCAGTTCTTTGCTCTTAAGTCTTCCAACTGATTGGATGAAGCCCACCCTCATTATCAAGGGTAATCTTCTTTACTTAAAGGTCAATGGATTGTAGATTGTAATCCCGTCTATGAAATGTCTTCGCAGCAACAACTAGGCCAGTGTTTGAGCAAACAACTGGATACCATAACTTAGCCAAGTTGATGATAAAATTAACCATCACAGGTCCTCTTATATATCCTTTTTGATACTTCAGTTACCCAGATTGTTTCTGTGAGAGTGGCATGGACCATGGAGTGTGACAGCATTAGAATCAGGACACAGGGGCAGCAGCCCTGTGTTCCAGGACTTGAACAGCTTCAAGGGATTTAGCCCCATATCTACCTTTCGTTATCTTGATTTTTTTACTGCAGCCTGGATTTTATGCTTGTTTTTTAGTTTTGTCTCCTTTCACCCCCCCAACAATTCCACAAGACTGAGCTTTGCATTGTTTTGAATACAAGTGATTTCAGAAGTTTTACTAGGGTAAAAAAGGAACAGTGGGGGGAATTTGTTGAAATGGGAGTGGGTGAGTAGGTGAGAAATAGCAATTAAAATGCAAATGTAATAGTGGCATCTAAATTATGGCTTTAAAAATTCTTGAGAAGAGTAGAATAGGTCATCTGCTTTGAACATTTGCAAGTTTTTATAAACAACACACTCTCCAGGAAAAGCAAGGGATATAGTTCTTCACTTTAGAAATCTTAACTTGGAGCAGCACATCAAACCCTTGAAGGAAAGCCAAAGTGTAAGATAGTCTTGGGAGGCTGCATTTCTTTGCTTAGACCTTGGACAAAGCCATTCCAGACTTAACATTTGAAATTCCACGAACAATTGCATGAGCCAAGAGGTGCACAGGATATCCAAAGATTAAATTTAGCTGTCAAATTCAAATCAGATATCTAAACCAGAGTTTCTCAGCCTTGGCGCTATAGACATTTGGGATAGGATAATTCTTTGTTGTGAGTGACTGTCCTGTGTGTAGTAGGATATTTAGCAGCATCCCTGGCCTCAACACCCTAGATTAAAGTAGCACCCCCACCTCAATTCATGACAATCAGAAATGTCTCTAAATATTTCCAAATGAGCATCCTGGAGGCCAACCTTCCAGTTGAAAACCACTGGTCTAAAGAGTATGCATATACCCTTACACCCTGGCAGGGTGGATAAAAATGTTATAAGCTCCTATGTTTGTTTTACTGAGGAGCTCAATATTATCACTTACAAAATGACATTCTAATTATGTGAGGCTGGAGTTCAGAGATCACCTTCCAGATGTTAACTGAGGATGAAGGAGCCAGCCTGTCCTCGCTTTTGTCATGCATGGTTGTTTTTGGTCATAAAGTTCAAAAGAAAAATGGCTTAACATGACCTAGATAAGAGGGAATTCATATTCTAAGGTTTCCTATAAGCGAATAACATATAGTCCAAAAGAAAAATGTTGTATCTTAATACTTATTCCTACTTCCACTTCAGGGAAAATGAGGTAGATGTACTTTTCCCTTTTCCTCCTGCTGTGTACAACTAAAAACCTTGGACATTGTTTGTTTGCTAGCCGCTAAAACAAATACCATCCAATAGGGTGGCTTGACGGTTGACTCTATGGACCCCGAAAAGACACATTCTGCCCACAGGCAAAATACATTCATTCCATCACAGCATCCCAAAAGCCTTAAGTCATTTCAGTTACAGTGCTAAGTACAAAGTTTATCAAAATCGGTTAAGGGTGTGGTCTGTCATAGGGCAAAACTCTTCTGCCTGAAAGACCTGTGAAACCTAGGATGCAAGTTATTTGTCACACACAATGGTGAGACAGGCATAGTGTAAACATTTCCATTCCAGAAGGGAGAACTTGGAAGGAAAACAGGATTCACAGGTCCCAAACAAAGTCTGAAACCCAGCAGGACGAACTCCATTAGATTTCAAGGTCTGAGAGTCATCTGTGCATCTGTGGACCCTTTCCAAGTGCTTGTGCTGTGGCCATGCTCTCCCTAGACACCGGGGTGTAGGCCCTACCCCCTCTGAGCATTGGGATAGAGGCCGGGCTCTTTGCCAACACTGGATACAGACTCCACTATTTCTGAGCATTGGGGTGGTGGCACTTTCCCTGAACAATGGGGTGCAAGGCCCAACCCCTCCAAGTACCAGGGCAGATGGCTTACCCCTCTCAGTGTAAAGATGGACCTGCCCTTTCCACATCTGTAGATAGGCCCCCTCTCTTTGTCTGAGATCTTTTTGTTTCAGATACCAATTTCCATGCTTCTGCTATTGAAGTCATTCTTACTGCAATTCATCCCTTCTCTGTCCTTTTCAGTCCTGGCTGGCAGTGGTTCTACTCATACAAATTTTACAAAAACCTTTCTGGTTTTTTGTGCAGTTCAAGTGGGTCCAAACCATTAGAACTTTCCACAGATCCTTCCTGGATAACTGCATTTCCAATCCTGACTTCCTCTGAAATGGCTGACTGGATCCATGTTCAGCCACACCCTCTTTAGCAGAGAGTTGTTCAGTTAAATGCACACATGGAGCCCTGTCCTCTGGGGACTCACTTTCTGAATGCTCAGGAAGGTCCACAATAGAGCCACTCTGACCCTGGTATTAGAGCATACTATCTGATAGGCTGAGAAGTTTCCAAATTATTGATGGTAGTTTCCTTGTGCTTAACAGTTTAGTCTTCAGTATATCGCGTTCTTATTTCACTATAAACTACAAGGAGAAACCAGGCTGCAATGCTCCACACTTACCCTGGAACTCTCCTCACCTAAATATCCAAGCTCATTGCTTTCAATTTCTGCCTTCCATGCAACATTAGAACTCAATTTTGCCAAGTTCTCTGCTTGGATTGATTTTATTCCGATTTCCAGTGATGCAGACATCATTTCCTTCTAAAGTCTTGCCAAAAGTATCTTTAATGTCTGTATTTCTACCAACATTTTGTTCATGATGAATTATGCATTCTCTAAGATGATACAAACTTTTTATAAAGCTCTCACTCATTTTGAGTCCTCACTGTTCTTTCATCCTCTACCCATTACCCAATTTCAAAGCCATTCCAGATTTATAGGTAGTTGCAATAACAGCACCCCACTTTCTGGTACCAAGATTTTAGTTTCCTAGCTGCTAAAACAAATGGGTCATACAGTGGGTTGGCTTGACAAAAGGAATTTATTGGTTCATACTTGCATAGAAAAGGAATTTATTGGTTCATACTTTCATAGACTAGAAGGTTGTTTACTTCTGGGTCAGTGTCTGCTGGCTGGTTGGTAATCTTTGGAGTTCCTTGACTTTTCCATACATGACATTGCACATGTTGATGTCTTCTCCTTTCTCCTGTGGGACCTGTTGACTTCCAGCTTCTGACTGCTCCCTGTGGCTTCTCTCTCTGTCTCACTTTCACTCTGTTTATAAAGGACTCCAGTAATCTGGTGTTAAGATGTTACTTGGTTCAGTTGGGTCACACCTTAAATGAAGTAATATCTTGAAGAAATCTTATTTACAATGGATGCACACTCATCAGTATGCAGACCCAAGCCAAGTAGATGTTCAACCTGGGATACACAATTCAATGAACCACAAATATCATATATAAAACAAACATAAGAAGACTCTGAAGGATAGAGAGAAGAAGCCAGACCAGAGGGGGACCTTGGAATGCAAAGAACAACTTGGTGGTAAGTTTCCTGGTTTTTTTTTTTTCCCCTCTCATATATCCCAGACATGGAGTTAAAGATGCTGGTAATCTAAAAATTCTAATTGACATAGACAGAAAAAGCCCCAACAAAAGCCTGTTCTCTTTAGTCAAAAGATCAAAAAAGTGACAGCCTACAAAATCAGAAAACTTTTGGACAGGAATTGCTCTACTGCAGCCAAACATGGCAGAAAAACCTGTGACCCCACCTCCACAAGGAATGGCTGAGTAAGGAACCTAGAATTCCAGTCTCACCAGGCTGTAATGAGGTGCCTCAGTCTCTCCTTGCTGGGGTGGTATCACCCTGATGAGGCAGTAGCAATGCAGAGTCAAGACTTTCACCACTGTCCAGAGATAAAGAGGATACCCTCTCCTCTCTCACTGTGATGTCTGTGGAGGCCATGTGGAGAACAGTCATGAGACAGTCTTACCCTTCCCAGCCAGGATGGTATCAGTAGAGGCCTAGTGGACAGCCAGAACTCCCACTCCCTCTCAGTAGTAATATGGAGCCCCAACCCCTGGTGCCAACAGAGGCTGAGTGGGGAACCTGAACTTTGACCTCCAGCTGGAAGTAATAAGGCAGCACTCACCCACCACTCCCCCTACTGGAGTGTTGTCAGAGGAAGCCAGCTGAAACAGAAGGTTTAAATAAGCTCCAGACACTCTTGACATAATACCTCAACTATCTAGGTTTTAATGGAAAATTCATTTGTCATACCAAGAACTAGGAACATTTCAACTTGAAAGAAAAAAGACAATCAGAAGATGCCTACATCTGTGTGGTTACAGATTTACATCTGAAGGCCATGAAAATGTCCAAGTTGTGGCATCAACACAAGTATACCTTCAATGAAGAACGGCCGGTGGTGTCCGGAAAACCTTGCTAATTAGAAAGGCATGTGGCTGGTGTCTGCTGATCCTTTGCTCCAGGGTTCTGGTTTCAAAATGGCTTTCTCCAAAATGTCTCTGGGTTTCTCTTTGCTTAGCATCTCCAAACATCCTGGAACACCACTGTCAGCTGGGAAGGCACATGGCTGGCATCTGTGTTCCTTTGCTCCCGGGTTGCGTTTCAAAATGGCTTTCTCTAAAATGTCTCTGGGCTTCATCTCTTAGCTTCTCCGGAGCAAACTCTGGGCTAGCATTTCAAAGTGTCAACAAGCGTCTGGGCCTTGGCTTAACACATCCTGGGGCATTTTCTTCTTTCTGCTCTCTGCGTGAGCTTCTTTTAAAGGACTCCAGTAAACTAATCAAGACCTACCCTGAATGGCTGGGGTCAAATCTCCATGGAAACATTCAATCAAGAGGTCACACCCTAATAAAAAAGATTAATTTATCTGCCCCCACAAGATTGCATTAAAGAATATGGCTTTTTCTGGGGAACATAATACATACAAACCAGCACAGCATCCTTGCTTGTTTCTCCTGGAGTGTTTCTCTCTAAGCATCTGGGTCCTCCTTTAGCTTCTCCAGGGCAAACTCTGGATTTTATCTCCTAGCTTCTCTCCAAAATGTCTCTTTCAGCTTCTCTTTGCATCTGGGTCTGTGTCAGCAATTAGATCTCTCTCTCCCAGAGCTCTCTTAAGTACTCCAGTAAACTAATTAAAAGACCCACCTTGAATGGGCAGGGTCACAGCTTCATGGAAATAATCTAATCAAAAGCTCCTGCCCACACTAAGTCTGCACCCACAAGATCGGACTAAAAAACATGGCTTTTCTTGGGGTACATAACTTTCAAACAGGCACACAAGGTATCCACTTTGAAGAAAAGTATGTTAAAGCCATTTGATCTCAGCAAACTTTGTTTTGTTTTTAGTTGTCAAAAAACTGATTCTAACATTCATATGGAAAGTAAAAAGGAAGTAGAATGGCTGAAACAATTTTGAAAAAGAAGAATAAAGTGAGAACTTAAGTCTACCTCATTTCAAGCCTATTATAAAGGTACTATAATCAAGACTGGGTGTTACTTGTGGATATATAGACCCAAAGATCAATGGAACAGAACAAAGAACCTAGAAACAGAACAACACAAATATATTCAACTTATTTTTTTTTGTTAGAAAAGTTATAGGTTTACAGAAAAATCATGCATAAAATACATAAAATACAGAATCTCCTTATACTACCCTATTATTAACACCTTGCATTAGTGTGGTACATTTGCTATAATTCATGAAGGAACATTTAGATATTTGTACTATTAACTGTGTCTGTGATTTACAATAGAGTGCATTGTTTGTGTTGTATAGTCCTATGGTTTTTTTAAAAATTTATACTACCTAAAATTTCACTTTTAGCCACTTTCATATGCTATTAATTACATTCACAATGCTGTACTACCTTCACCACCACCCATTACCAAACCTTTGCAATAAACCCAAATAGAAACTCTGTACAATTTAAATGATAACTCCCCATTGCCTACTCCCAGCCCAGCCCTGATAACCTACATTCTAGATTCTGATGCTATGAGTTTGCTTGTTGTAATTATTCCATATCAATGAGATCATACAATATGTGTCTTTTTGTGTCTGGCTTATTTCACTCAACATAATGTCTTTAGGGTTCATCCATGTTGTCATATGTATCAGGACTTCATTCCTGTTTACAGCTGAATAATATTCCATTTGTGTGTGTGTGTGTGTGTATCACATTTTGTTTATCTGTTCATCAGTTGATGGACACTTGGGTTACTTCCATCTTTTGGCAATTGTGAGTAAAGCTGCTATGAACTTCAGTGTGCAAATATTTGCTCAAGTTCCTGCTTTTAATTCTTTTGGGTATATATCTAGTAGAAGTATTGCTGGTCATATGGTAATTCTATACTTAACTTTCTGAGGAACTGTCTTCCATAGTGGCTGCATCCCCATTAGCAATGAATGAGCACTCCTATTTCTCCACATTCTCTCCATTACTTGTAATTTTCTGTTTTTTTTTTTTTTAAATATTAGCCATTTTAGTGGGTGTGAAATAGTATCTCATTGTGGCTTTGCTTTGCATTTCCCTAACAGCTAATGATGTTGAGCATCTTTTCATGAGCTTTTTTTTGCCATTTCTATATCCTCTTTGGGGAAATGTCTATTCGAGTCTTTTTCTCACTTTTTAATTGGGTTGTTTGTTTGTTTATTGCTGAGTTGCAGGATTTCTTTATATATTCTGAATACCAAAATGCTTACTGGATACATGGTTTCCAAGTATTTTCTCCCATAGTGTAGGCTGTCTTTTCACTTTCATGGTAAAGTCCTCTGTTGCACAAAAGTTTTTAATTTTGAGGAGATCCCATATATCTATTTTTATTGTTGCTTGTGCTTTGGGTGTAAAGTCTAAAAAAATGTTGCTTAACACAAGATTCTGAAGATGCTTCCCTACAGTTTCTTCTATGAGTTTTATAGTCCTGTGCTCAGGTTTGCTAATACTGCCAGAATGCAAAATACCAGAAATGGATCAGCATTTATAAAGGGGGTTTATTTGGTTACACAGTTACAGTCTTAAGGCCATAGAGTGTCCAAGGGTAAGGCATCAACAATAGTGTATCTTCACTGGAGAAAGGCTGTTGGCATCTGGAAAACCTCTGTTAGTTGGGAAGGCATGTGGCTGGTGTCTGCTTGCTCCAGGTTGTATTTCAAAACGGTATTCTCCAAAATGTCTCTGTGTCAGCTTCTTGAGGCAAATTCTAGGCTAGTGTCTCCAAAGCATCAGCAAAATTCTACTTTCAATGGCCGTCTTCAGAATGTCTCTGTAAGTTGCAACAGCAGGCTCCTTCTATCTGAGCTCTTATATAAGGCTCTAGTAAATTAATCAAGGCCCATGCTGAATGGGCAGGGCCACACCTCCATGGAAATGATCTAATCAGAGTTATCACCTACAGTTGGGTGGGTCGCATCTCCATGGAAATGCCCTAATCCAAAGGTTCCAACTTAATCAACGCTAATATGTCTGCCCCCACAAAATTATGTCAAAGAACATGGCTTTTACTGGGGGACATAATATATACAAACCGGTACATCCTGGTACTTACATTTAGGTCCTTAGTTCATTTTGAGTTAATCTTTGTATATGATGTGGGATAGGGCTTCTCCTTCATTGTTTTCCATATAGATATCCAGTTCTCACAGCACCATTTGTTGAAGAGACTATTCTTTCCCAATTGAGTAGAATTGGAAGCCTTATTAGAAATCAATTAGCTGTAGATGTGAGGGTCTATTTCTCAACTCTCATTTAGATGCCATTGGTCTATAAATCTATGCTCTCCAATACCGTGCTGTTTTGACCACTATAGCTTTGTAATAAGGTTTAAAATCAGGAAGGGTGAGTCCTCCAACTTCTTTTTCAAGGTGTTTTTGGCTATTTGGGGTCTCTCATCCCTCCAAATACATTTGATAGTTGGCTTTTCCATTTCTGCAAAGAAGGCTGTTGGAATTTTTATTGGGATTGCATTGAATCTGTAAATCAGTTTGGGTACAATTGACATTTTAACACTATTTAGTCTTCCAGTCTATGAGCATGGACTGGAACATTTATTCAGGTCTTCTTTGATTCGTTTTAGCAATGTTTTGCAGTTTTCTGTGTACAAATCCTTTACATTCTTGGTTAAATTTACTCCTAGATATTTGATTCTTTTAGTTGCTATTACAAATGGATTTTTTTCTTGATTTTCTTCTCAGATAGCTCATTACTACTGTATAAAATACTACTGATTTTTGCCTGCTGATCTTGTATTCCACCACTTCACTGAATTAGTTTATTAGATCTACTAGCTTTGTTGACAATATTTTGGGACTTTCTCTGTATAGAATCATGTCATCTGGAAGTAGTGAATACTTCTTGCTTTCCAATTTGGATGCTTTTAAATTCTGTTTCTTTCCTAATGTCTCTGGCAAGAACTTCAAGTATGATGTTGAATAACAGTGGTGACCGTTGGCATCCTTTTCCTGTTCCAGATCTTAGAGGGAAAGCTTTCAGTCTTTCACCATTGAGTATGATGTTAACTTTGAGTCTTTAATATATGCCCTTTATCATGTCGAGGAAGTTTCCTTCTATTCTTATTTTTCGAATTGTCTTTATCAAGAAATGTTGCTGAATTTTGTCAGATGCCTTTTCTGCATCACTTGAGATGCTCATGTGGTTTTTTCCCACTTTTTTTTTAATGTGGTGTGTCAACATTAATTGATTTTCTTATGTTGAACCACCCTTGCATACCAGGGATAAAACGCACTTGATCATGGCGTACAATTATTTTAATGTGCTGTTGGATTCAGTTTGCAGGTATTTTGTTGAAAATTTTTAAAATCTATATTCATAAGAGAAATTGGTCTGTAATTTTCTTTTCTTTTAGTATCTTTATCTGGCTTTGGTATCACGTTGATGTTAGCCTCATAGAATGAGTTAGGTAGTGCTCCCTCCCATTCAATTTTGTGGAAGAGTTTGAGCAGAATTGGTATTAATTCTTCTTGGAATGATTGGTAGAATTCTCCTGTGAAGCCATCTGGTCCCAAGCTTTTCTTTCTTGGGAGTTTACTTGTAGTTTGTCTGTTCAGATCATTTGTTTCTTCTAGACTCAGTGTAGGCTGTTCGTTTGTTTCTAGGAATTTGTCCATTTCATCTAGGTCATCTAATTTGTTTGCATATAGTTGTTCATAGTATCCTCTTATGATCCTTTTTATTTCTGTTGGGTCAGTAATAATGTACCCCTTCTCATTTCTGATTTTATTTGTGTCTTCTCTCTTTATTCTTTGTCAGTCTAGCTAAGGGTTTGCCAATTTTATTGATCCTTTGTAACAACCAACTTTTGTTTTCTTAATGCTGTTTTTTCATTCTTAATTTCTATTGTTTATGCTCTTATCTTTGTTATTTATTTCCTTCTGCTTGCTTTGGGTTTAGTTTGCTGTTTTTTTTCCTAGTTTCTCCAGGTATGCATTTAGGTCTTTGATTTTAGTTCTTTTTTTTTTAATGTAAGTATTTGGGGGTATAAATTTCCTCCTTGGTACTGACTTCACTGTGTCCCGTAAGTTTTCTTATGTTGTGTTTCATTTCCATTCATCTCAAGATATTTACTGATTTTCCTTGTGATTTCTTCTTTGACTGATTGATTGTTTAAGTGTGTGTTATTTAACTTCCATATATTTGTAGATTTTCCAGTTCTCTGCCTGTTATCGACTTCCAGCTTCATTCAGTTTTGGTCAGAGAAGATGTTTTGTTTAATTTCAATCTTTTAAAAATTTATTGAAACTTGTTTTGTGACCCAACATTTGATCTATCTTGGAGAACAAGCCATGTGCTCTTGAGAAGAATGTACATCCTGCTGTTTTGGGTGCAATGTTCTGAATATATCTGTTAAGTTTAGTTCATTTATCTTATTATCCAAGTTCTCTGTTTCCTTATTGATCTTCTGTCTATGTGTTTTATTTATGGATTGAGTGGAGTATTGATGTATCCAACTGTTATCATAGAGGTGTCTATTTCTCCCTTCAGTTTTGCCAGAGTTTGTCTCATGTATTTTGATGCATGTTTATGATTGTTATTTCTTCTCTGTGGATTGACCCTTTATTAATATATAGTGTCCATCTTCATCTCTTGTAATGGCTTTATACTTTAAAGTCTATTTTCTACCATATTTGTATAGCTAGCCCAGTTCTCTTTTGGCTACTATTTGCATGGATTATCTTTTTTCATCTTTCCTCTTTCAACTTATTCATGTCTTTGGGTCTAAGGTGAGTCTCTTATAAACATACAGTTGGATCATAATTTTTAAAATCCATTCTGCCATTCTGTGTCTTTTGATTAGGGTAGTTTAATCCATTAACATTCAGTGTTATTACCGTAAAGACAGTACTTACTTCAGCTATTTTGCCCTTTGGTTTTTATAGGTCATATCTTGTTTTGTCTTTTTTTTTTTTTTTTTTTTTTTTCCTTTTTAGAGCCTCCTTTTCTGTATAGTTGATCATTTGTGATGTATTTAACTGATCCCTTTCTCATTCCCATTTCTGTATATTTTAAAAATACTTTCTTGGTGGTTACCCTGGGATTTATATTATGCAACCTAAGTATATAATCATACTAATTTGAAAAGATCCCAATTTAACTTCAATAACATATAAGTTTTCTGCTCCTATATCCTTCCATTTCCCCTGTTTATGTTGTTTTTATCCCAGATTACCTCTTTATATTATGTTTGACTATTTCTAATTCCATTGCATTCTAACAATTCCATAGTATTCTAACAATTCCATTCTAATTCCATTGTATTCTAACCCTTATAGGAATTAAAGATTAAAATTTTATGCTGAGGATGAATTACTATTGGGTTTTGCATTTACACTTTTAGTTATGTTTACTGAAGATCTTCACTTCTTCCCACCACTGCAACACACTCTTTCCTGTATTTTCCTTTCAACCTGAAGAATCCTTCTTCTGCCTGTTCAAATCTGCTGTTGTATGCCTCTATTATATTTTTAATCTCCATTATTGTGCCTTTCATCCCTATACTTTCTGTTATGTTTGCTTTTAAACTTTTTAATTCTTCTTTTAACTCAGTCATTGTCTTCTTAATATCTTTTAGTTGTATATCCACCACTAGTTTATTTCTATCAATATTTTCCTTCATCTCCTTGAATTGACTTAGGATATTTGTTTGAATTTCTTTGATTAGTTCTTCCAAAGACTGTCTCCTATAAAGTTTTAATTTCTTCCCTTGAATGAGCCGTATCTTCCTTTTTCTTAGTATGACTTGTAATGTTTTGCTGATATCTATGCATCTGATTATTTTGATGTGCTGACTTGGAAGGTCAGTTTTTCCCTTTTGCCTCGGGTTTTATTGTATATTTACCATGTGCTAAGGTTCTTTGACTCTTGGTCTAACTTATACTGGACCCTTAGAGTAGCTCATGTTTAGCTATTCAGATTTTCTCAGGTCTTCTGCACTTTAGTCTTGTCCTGGTTTGCAGTACAACTTTTAAGATTGCCCCTTTCATGTGCAATTGTTTCACCTACAGGAGAAAGCTTCCTTTCCTCTTTCCCTTCCCCTGGAATCCTGATCAGTTCTATTTGTTTTTGTGCAGAATTTTCTCCACAGCTCTTATGATTTGTTTAAATTCTTTTCCTCACTCAGTGCCCCATCTTCTTTATACTTTTCAGTTCTGGGACCTATCCTGCTGAACAGCAGTTCAGTCCCTGCACCCCCTCCCCACATTTTTCTTCCTTTGAGGCTTTTCTCTCTTCAGTTACTTCCCTATTAAGGTATCTCTCCCCAGGGAGCCAGATGGGGTCAATCCAGAAAGGTTCATTTATTGTTTACGTAATCCAGCAATCAGAGACTGGGCTGAGTGTGTGCACCTTTTGCCAACAATTCTGCCATAGTCTCTTTCTTTGCTCTGGTGGCACATTTTTATGTAGCACTCCTCAGCAGCTTGTATTCTGCCCTGGGTCTCTGCTAGATAATGCAGTAATGCCTGGATACACATGGGGTTCTAACCTGCTGCTGTGCCTGCTTCTGTGGGCTGCACCTGCCTCAGGAGGGACTTGGGCTGTGCTGCCTCTGTGGGCGTCCCAGGCTGCACAGGACTGAGTGAAGGGGGGTCCAGATTGGCAGGTCTGGAAAGCCAAAATCTCCTACCTGCTTTTGGTGTTTATTTTTCTTTTTCTTCGATTCAGCCTTCATGGAGTCCTTTACCATTTCTGCCACCCTCCTGAGTCCCCAACAAACGGAATTTGTCCTTTGATTAGTTGTTTCTGAATGGAGACTTTTCCAGGGATGTCTTATGTTGCCATGTTGATGATATCACCTTTTAATTTTGTTTTTATTTATATGTCCCCAGTAATTACTGGCACCAAAACTCAAAGACATGGAGAATCCATGGAGTTTGGGTCATTATTGAGGATGCTGTTACTACATTTCAACTCAACTGATTTTTGAAAAAGGTGCAAAAACAATTCAATGGAGGAATGATAGCCTTTTCAACAGATGGTACTGGAGGAAATGGACATCCATAGACAAAAACAAATTAATCTCAACCTAATCCTCTTACATTATACAAAAATTAACTTAGATGGATCATGAACTTAAATGTAAAATGTCAAAATATAAAACTTTTTGGAAGAATATAGGAGAAAATCTTTGGAACCAAGGGCTAGGCATGGAGTGCTTAAATATGTGACTTAAAGCACAATCCAGAAAGGAAAAATTGATAAATTGCACTTCATCAAAATTAAAAATTTTTGTCTGCAAAAGACCCTGTTAAGAGAATGAAAAGACAAGCTACAGAATAGGAGAAAATATTTGCAGAATACATGTCCAATAAAGGACTAGTATCTAGAATTTATTAAAAAACTCAAAACTCAAAAGTAAGAAAACCAAATGACCCAGTTAGACAATGAGCAAAATTACACAGACATTTCACTGATGAGGATATATAGACAACAAATAGGCACATGAAAAGATGTTCAATGTCAGTCATTAGGAAAAGGCAAACTAAATCTGTAATGAGATCTCTACACATGTAACCATACGGTTAAAATAAAAAATAGTGACAACACCAAATGCTAGCAAGTTGTGGAGAAACTGGACCATTCATACTTTGCTGGTGGGGAATGTAAAATGGTACAGTCATGCCGGAAAAACTTTTGGGAGTTCTTAAGTGAGTAAGCATGCTACTTCCATATGATCCAGCAATTGCACTCTTCCTTGGCATTTATCCCAGAGAAATGAAAACTTATGTTCACACAAATGCCTGTAAATGAATTTTCATAGCAACTTTATTAGTAATAACCAACAACTGGGAAAAACTTAGATGTCCTCCAAGGAATAAATAGTTACAAGCCTACCTCAGATGTATTGCAGGTTCTGTTTCAGACCACTGCAATGAAGCAAATACCGCAATAAAGTGAATCACATGAATTTTTTGGTTTCCCAGTGCATTTAAAAATTATGTTTACATTTTACTGTCCTTTATTAAGTGTGCAATAGCATTATGTCTAAAAAATGTACATACCTTAATTGAAAAATACTTTACTGCTAAAAAATGCTAACCATCATCTTACCTTTCTTACCTTGATGTTAACTACTGCTGACTGATGAGGGTGGCTGTACTAATTTCTTAAAATAAAGCAACAATGAAGTTTACTGCATTGATTGATTCTTCCTTTTATGAAGGATTTCTCTGTAGCATGTGATGCTGTTTGATAGCATTTTACCTACAGAACTTCTTTCAAAACTGGAGACAATCCTTTCAAACTCTGCCTCTGCTTTATTAACTAAGTTCATGTAATATTCTCAGTCCTTTGTTGAATTTCAGCAATGTTCACAGCATCCTCACCAGGAGTAGATTCCATCTCAAGAAACCACTTCTTTGCTCATCCGTAAGAAGCAACTCCTCATCTATTCAAGTTTTCTTGGTGCTCCTCCCCAGCCCCCTCCCGCTTTGGACGAGGCAGGAGCTGGAGGCGCGCAGGGCCGAGAAGCTGCAGACCCAGATCCAGAGCACTTGGAGGTGGTGAGTAATAGTCTTCAAGTCTGAAATAAAAAATGGCCTCCAGTAAAACCACATTGCAAAAAATGAGAAAGAAGCCGAATGGAAAGAGTAAAATGTTGAAGAGGCAGAGCTTGAAGAATTTGTGGTGGAAAAAGTACTGTATCGATGTGTAGTGAATGGGAAGGTGGAGTATTTCTTGAAGTGGAAGGGATTTACAGATGCTGATAACACCTGGAAGACTGAAGAAAGTTTAGATTTCCCTGAGTTAATTGAAGCATTTCTTTATTCTCAAAAAACTGGTAAAGAAGAAGATGATACAAAAAGAAAATCTTTATCTGATAGTGAATCTGATGACAGCAAATCAAAGAAGAAGAGATGCTGCTGACAAACCAAAAGACTTTGTTAGACGTCTTGATCCTGACAGACAGCAGTGGAGAATTAATATTTCTCATGAAATGGAAAGATTCAGATGAGGTAGACTTGGTGCTGGCAAAAGAGGCAAACATGAAGTGTCCTCATATTGCAATTGCTTTTGATGAAGACTTAGTATTCTTGTTCAGAAGATGAAGCTCAATAAGTGTTTGCATTGCCATATATATATATATGTATATATATATATATACATATATATATATATACATATATATATGTGTATATATATATATCTGGGTCTTGATTTTTTTATTTATTAGTGTGAAGAATAACTATGTTCTAATGGAAATCAAGTTTGATATGTTTGTTTTGAAGTAGTATTATTGAGGGAGTTGTTAGTTTTTTTGAGGGGGTATTGGTTTTTGTTTTGTTTTTTGCACCAGTATCACTGGTTACTTTGAACAAATAAAAGCTTTCTTTAGTTGCTTCATCTATCAGAAAAGACCATATGATACCATGGTATATTATGTCCTTTGCATTAGAGAACAGCTTTTCTAAATGTGCAGAAAATTTTCCATAGTCATTACTGAATCAGAACTTGTGTTTAACCCCATATATGCCTAAGGAGACCATTCTGGGTTTTTTTGTTTATTTTTCATGTGAGTGTATATATATATATATAAATACATATGTAATTTTTATTTTTATTATTATTTTTTAAATTCATCAAAAACAAAACCATTCAAAACAAAAATGGCACTTCACAACCATGAATAAATCCATGGTGCTTCTGGGATGCCATCATTCTGAGCAAGAAATCACTTCAAGTTAAAATGAAAATTTTCCTGAAGTCATAAACTTTCAAATCAAATAGATGATTCAGTAATTAATTGGACAATTTAAATGTAATACAAATAATTTAAATCACAAAATTTAAAGCAGCCAGAGCAAAATCCTTGTCTGTATCCATAGTCATATAGATGGAAAATACTTGCAAAACTCTGAAAGGAAAATCTACCACAACCCAGATGAGAAAACAAGGTGAATAATCTTGTGTTTTCATTAGTCAAGCAAGGCTTAGTTAAATGGGCATTTAAATATTTCTTTTAGAGAGCCATTCCTTTATAGAATGTGGAAATCCCTGTGCTGTATTGACTAAAAAGTCATGATTTATAGAAACCTAATCATATGGTTAAAGATGTTGCAGTTTAGGACATGTTGGCATAAATGGGTAAACAGACTTTTGTAATCTGAACTGTTGACCTGCATATTTTTTCTTTACCCCAATGCATTCCTTATATGTAGGCTCAACTTTCCAGTATTTGGGTTACTGGTTAAGCAGAAGCCAGGAGAACAATAACTTCATAGTAATCAGAATGTTATCCAACTGTATATTGTTTTCTTTATTGTAAATACTGGTGAACAGTGGTCAATAAATAGTTTTATATTTATTTAAAAACAAGTTTTTTTCATGAGAGTGTAGCAATTCAGTCACATCTTCAGATTCCAGGTTCTACTTCTAATTCAAATTCTCTTGCTATTTCCACTACATCTACAGTAACTTTCTCCACTGAAGTCTTGAAGCCCTCAAAGTCATCCCTGAGGCTTGGCATCACCTTTTTCCAAACTCCCATGAATCAAGAATGTTCTCAATGGCATCTAGAATGGTGACTCCTTTCCAGAAGGTTTTCAGTAGACTTTGCTCAGCTCCATTAGATGAATCACTATCCATGGGAGCTTAAAAAATAATACTCGAAAGTTGAAATTTCTCCTTGATCCATGGGCTACAGATTGGATGTTGTGTTAGCCAGCATGTAAACAACATGTACGTCTCCATCAGAATTTTTGGGTGACCAGGTACATTGTCAATGAGCACTAATATTTTGGAAGTCATCTCTTTTTTCTGAGCAGTAGTTCTCAATTGTGGGCTTAAAATATTCTGTAAACCATGTGGTCAACAGATGTGCTGTCATCAGTTGTTCTATTATAGTGCATAGGCAGAGTAGATTTAGCACAATTCTTAAGGGCCCTAGGATTTTCAGAATGATAAATGAGCATTGGCTTCAACTTAAGGTCACCAGCTGCATCAGCCCCTAATAAGAAAGTCAGCTTGTTCTTTGAAGCTTTGAAGCCAGACATTGACTTCTCCTTTCTAGCTAAGAAAGTCCCAGATGGCTTCTTTTTCCAATATTAGGCTGTTTCCTCTACATTGAAAATCTTTTGTTTAGTGTAACCACATTCATCAATTATCTTAGCTAGATTTCTGGATAACTTACTGCAGCTTCTGCATCAACTTGCTGCTTCACCTTGCACTTTTATGTCACAGAGATGGCTTCTTTCCTTAAACCTCATGAACCAACCTCTGCTAGCTTCAGACTTTTGAAGCTGCAACCTCTATAGCTTCCTAGCTTTTCTCTACCATCACAGAATTGGAGAGTGTTAGGGCCTTGTTCTGGATTAGGCTTTGGCTTAAGGTAATGTGGCTGGTTTGTTCTTCTGTCCAGACTGCCAAAACTTTCTCCATATCAGCAATAAGCCTGTTTCACTCTGTTATCATTCACATGTTCTCTGGAGCAGCACTTTTAATTTCCTTCAAGAACTTTTTCTTTACCTTCACAACTTTGCTG
This sequence comes from Choloepus didactylus, assembly GCF_015220235.1. NCBI lineage: Eukaryota > Metazoa > Chordata > Mammalia > Pilosa > Megalonychidae > Choloepus > Choloepus didactylus. The sequence goes on from NC_051310.1 coordinate 173,266,021, forward strand.
TTTGGCTCAAAAGACCTACTTTAGAATTATCTTAGCCTTTGACCTGCCTTCCTCACTAAAGTTAACCATTTCTAGCTTTTGATTTGAAGTCAGAGATTAAACTATTCTTTTCATCTGAACACTTAGCGGCCATTGTAGGTTTATTAATTCAATAGAAATTCTGTGTTGTTGCATCTCAGGGAATAAGGATGCCTGAGGAGAGGTAGAGCGATGGGGGAACAGCCGGTCTGTGGAGCAGTCAGTACACCCACGACATTTATTGTTTAAGTTTGTTGTCTTATCTGGGTATGGTTCATGGTGCCCAAAAACAATTATGGTAGTAAGTAACATAAAGATCACTGATTGCAGATCACCATAATGGATATAATAATGGTGAAAAGTTTGAAATATTGCGAGAATTTCCAAAATGTGACAAAGACACAAAGTGAGCACCTACTGTTGGAAAAAGTGGCCCTGATAGACTTGCCGGACACAGGGTTGCCACCTTTGATATGTGAAAAATGCAGTATCTTCCAAGCACAATGAAGTGAAGTACAATAAAACAAGGTATGCCTGTGTATAACTCAGCAATAAAAGGAAATGTGGTATTGTTACCTGCAGTAACTTGGATAAATCTCCAGAGCATTATCCCGAGTGAAAAAAGCCAATAACCAAAAGGATGCATGATTCCATTGATAACATTTTTGAGGTGGCAGAATTATGGACGTCAAGGGAAATCAGATTTGTGATTGCCAGAGGTTAAGGATAGGAGGAGTTGGAGGTGATGGGAGGGAAGTTGGTGTGGCATGAGGAATCCTTTTGGTGATGGAACTCTTCTGTAACTTTACTATACAATATCAATATTCTGCTTGTGATTTTTTCTTTTCAGCTTGATGCAGTTATTCTTTTTTTTTTAAAATTCCATTTTATTGAGATATATTCACATCCCATACAATCATCCATGATGTACAATCAACTGTTCACAGTACCATCATATAGTTGGCATTCATCACCCAAATCTATTTTTGAACATTTTCCTTACACCAGAAAGAATCAGAATAAGAATAAAAAATAAAAATAAAAAAGAACACCCAAATCATCCCCCCCATTCAACCCTGTTTTTCATTAAGCTTTTGTCCCCATTTTTCTACTCATCCATCCATACACTGGATAAAGGGAGTGCAGTCCACAAGGTTTTCACAATCACACGGTGACCCCTTGTAAGCCACATTGTTATACAATCATCTTCAAGAGTGAAGGCTACTGGGTTGGAGTTTGGTAGTTTCAGGTGTTTACTTCTAGCTATTCCAATACATTAAAACCTAAAAAGTGTTATCTATATAGTGCATAGGAATGTCCACCAGAGTGAACTCTCGACTCCATTTGAAATCTCTCAGCCATTGAACCTTTATTTCGTTTCATTGTGCATCCCCCTTTTGGTCAAGAAGATGTTCTCAATCCCACAATGCCAGGTCCAGATTCATCCCCAGGAGTCATATCCTGTGTTGCCAGAGAGATTTACACCCCTGGGAGTCAGGTCCCACTTAGGGAGGAGAGCAGTGAGATCCTTGCCAAGGTGGCTTAGTTAGGGAGAGAGGGACGCATCTGAGCAACAAAGAGGCACTCAGGGGGAGACTTAGGCACAATTATAAGCAGGTTTAGCCTCTCCTTTGAACAAGCGTTATAGGGCAAGTCCCAAGACAAGGCTCAGCATATCAAGCCATCAGTCCACAATGAGAACATCAGCAACAATCCAGGTGAGGAAGTGCAACACCTCCGCATCCTCCCCCAGCTCCTCAGGGGGACCCTTAATATATATTTTTATTCTCTGCCCAAATTACTTCGGGATGTGTTGCTATTTCACTCTAACCTATACAGACCTACCATATCTCACTTCCTATTCAAAGTTCCATGTAATTGTGGTGTTTGAACAAACTGACTGTAGAAGTTATATTGTTGAGAAAATGTAGCTCCTACACCAAATAAACATCTCTTCCTTTGGTCTCACATGGAAGTTGAAGTTTTAACACACAGTCAGTTTCAACCTCTACCCTGTGGCCTGATTTGCTCTAGTCTTAACCAGATCTGCTTCATTCATATCTCTAACTGAAGTCTGGGCTCTTTTTCAGCTTTTTAACAGCTGCTGTATGCGTTAATACTGATATTCATATCTGCCAAGCTCTAGCTCTGAGTTTCAGGTGTAACACAGATACCCAATGTTCCAGAAACCAATCGGGTTATACACCAAGGGATCAACATCTCAGAGTTTGGAGATAGCCATTACAATTCAGGAATAGATTTGACTGCTGTAAGAGCTTACAATCTAGGGACCATTGCAATAATTGTTTTCCTGTTAGGCTATGCTCTAAGATTCAATTCTGAGCTTACACATTGTAGTTAGTCCATATTGGTGACGCATTATAATGTTTGCCTTTGTTTCTGGCGTACTTCACTCAAAATGCTCTCTACAGGATCCATTCACCTCGTTGAGTGTCTTACAACTTCACTCCTTCTTGTAGTTGTTCAGTATTCCATTGTATGCATACACCACAGTTCACCATTTTGTTCCTCAGTCGGTGTACCCTTAGGCCACCTCCACCCACTGCAAATCATGAATACTGCCTCCAAAAACACCAATGTGCAAATGTCCATTCATGTCTCTGCTCTCAGATCTTCCAAGTACTTACCCCGTAATGAGGTTGCAGGACCTTATGGCCCCCACATACTTAGCTTCTTGTGCAGCCACCACAGTGACCTCCAGAAAGGCTACCCCATTCTGCCTCTCATCAACAGTAAATGGGTACATCCCTCTTTCCATGTTTTCTCCAGCACTTTTATCTCATTTGTATTTTTTCCTACAATTTTATAGAGTTATATTCACATAACACACAATTATCTACAGTATACAGTCAGTTGTTCATGGTATCATCATATAGTTGTACATTTATCACCACAGTCAGCACTTGAACATATTGATTACTATGAAAAAGTTTTCTTTTTGATGAACAATAAAAAAGATAATAAAAAGAAAAATTTTTTAAAATGTCATACAATTCAATGTAATAGAACAGATAAAATACCACTACCAAGAATCTGATATCCCTCCCTTATATCCCCCTCTCATACACATTTAACTTTGGTATACTGCCTTTGTACATTTAATGGAAGCATATTACAATGTTACTGTTGACCATAGATTCCAGTTTGCTTTGATTATGTTTTTTCCCAAATACCATCCCTTTTTCAGCACTCTGCATGGTTGACATTTATTTGTTCTCCCACATGTGAGAACATTTTTATATTTGTATATTCAGTAACAGTCAATGGCCACTCTAGTTTTTGCCAAGTTGTACCGTCCCAGTCTTCATCATCTATCTTTACCTCTGGTGTCATACATTCCCCTATCCCACCTCTTTCAGCTTTACTTAGACATCTTTGTTGAGTGTACTTACAATATTGTGCTACCATCACGCAGTATTATGCTACCTATTTCTGGATCTATACAGTCAATCCTGCTGAACATTCTGTAGCCCTTCAGCATCAAATGCCTGATCTCTACCTTCTTTCTATCTCCTGGTACCTTGTGTTATCAGTTTTTAACTGTCAAAGTTTGCTCATTAATGTTTGTTCATATTAGTGAGACCATACAGTGTTTGTCCTTTTGTTTCTGGCTAACTTCACTGAACATAATATCCTTAAGGTTCATCCATGTTATTATATGTTCCATGTCTTTGCTCTGTCTTACAGCTGCATAATATTCCATCATGTGTATGTACCACAGTTTATTTATCCACTCATCTGTTGATGGACATTTGGGCTGCTTCCATCTCTTGGCAATCATGAACAATGCTGCAATGAACATTGGTTTACAAATGTCTGTTTGTGTCTTAACTTTAAGTTCTTCTGAGTATATACCTAGCAGTGGAATAGCTGGGTAATATGGCAGATCTATACTTAGCTTCCTGAGGAAACTCCACACTGTCTTCTAGAGTGGTTGCACCATTCTACATTCCCACCAGCAATGAATAAGTGTGCTTTTTTCCCCACATCCTCTCCAGCACTTGTAATTTTCTGTTTTTTGGATAATGGCCATTCTGGTAGGTGTGAGATAATATCTCATTGTGGTTTTGATTTGCATTCCCCTAATAGCCAGTGAAATTGAGCGTTTTTCATGTTTTTGAACCATTTGTATTTCCTCTTCAGAAAAGCATCTGCCCATGTCTTTTGCCCATTTTTTAATTGGGTTGTTTGTCTTTCTGTTGTTGAGTTGTAGGATCCATTTATATATTTGGGATATTAAACCCTTATCTGATATGTGGTTTCCAAGTATTGTCTCCCATATTGTAGGCTGCCTTTTTACTTTTTTGACAAAGTCCTTTGATGTACAAAAGTGTTTGATTTTGAGGAGATCCCATTTGTCTATTTGTTCTTTGGTTGCTCGTGCTTTGGGTGTAAGGTCTAGGAAACCACCTCCTATTACAAGATCTTTAAGATAGTGCCCTACATTTTCTTCTGTGAGTCTTATGGTCTTAAAACTTGTGTTTAGGTCTTTGATCCGGTTAGAGTTAATTTTTGTATAAGTTGTGAGGTAGGAGTCCTCCTTTATTCTTTTCGAAATGGTTATCCAATTCTCCAAATACCATTTATTGAAGAGGCTGCTCTGTCCAGTTGTTTTGGCTTGACTGCTTTATCAAAGATCAATTGTCCATAGATGCAAGAGTCTATTTCTGAACACTCAATTTGATTCCATTGGTCAGTATCTCTGTCCTTATGCCAGTACCATGATTTTTTGAATATGGTAGCTTTGTAATATGCTTTGTTGCTCTTTCTCAAGGTATTTTTGACTATTCGGGGCATCTTACCCTTCCAAATAAAATTGGTTATTAGTTTTTCTATTTCTGCAAAGTAAGTTGTTGGGATTTTGATTGGTATTGCATTGAATCTATAATGCAGTTTAGGTAGAGTTGACATCTTCATTATATTTAGTCTTCCAATCCATGGACATGGTATGTTCCTCCATTTTTTTTAAGGTCCTTTTCAATTTCTTTTAGCAGTTTCTTGTAGTTTTCTTTGTATAGGCCTTTTGTGGCCTTCATTTTTATTCCTAAACACTTGATTCTTTTAGCTGCTACTGTAAATGGATTTTTTTTATATTTCTTCCTCTTGTTGCACATTACTTGTATATAAGAACACTACATATTTTTTCATGTTGATCTTGTAGCCTGTCGCTTTGCTCTATTCATTGATTAGCTCTAATAGCTTTGCTGTAGATTTTTCTGGATTTTCTACATACAGAATCATATAATCTGCAAACAGTGAAAGTTTTACTTCTTCCTCTCTAATTTGGATGCCTTTTGTTTCTTTTTCTTGCCTAATTGCTCTAGCTAGAACTTCCAGCACAATGTTGAACAACAATGGTGTCAGTGGGGATCCCTGTCTTGTTCTTGATCTTAGAGAGAAAGCTTTCAGTCTCCCCATTGAGTATGATGTTAGCTATGGGTTTTTCATATATTGCTTTTATCATATTGAGAAAATTCCCTTCTATCTCTATTGTTTGAAGTGTTTGCATCAAGAAAGAATGTTGAATTTTGTCAAATGCCTTTTCTGCATTGATCAAGATGATCATGTGGTTCTTCTACTTTGATTTATTGATGTGGTGTATTACATTAATTGATTTGCTTGTGTTGAACCAGACTTGCATACCTGGAATAAACCACACCTGGTCATGGTGCATAATTCTTTTAATATGCTGCTGGATTCAATTTGTGAGTATTTTGTTGTGGATTTTTGCATCTGTATTCATTAAAGAGATTGGTCTATAATTTTCTTTTTTTGTAGTAACTTTGTCTGATTTTGGTATTAGGGTGATACTGGCTTCATAGAATGAGTTGGGTAGCTTTCCCTCCTCTTCAATTTTTTTGAAGAATTTGAGCAGGATTGGTATTAATTCTTTCTTGAATGCTTGGTAGAATTCATACGTGAAGCCATTTGGTCCTGGGCTTTTCTTTGTGGGGAGCTCTTTGATGACTGACACAATCTCCTTACTTGTGATTGGTTTGTTGAGGTCATCTATTTCTTCTCAGTTATTTATGCTCTCTAGGAAGTTGTCCACTTCATGTAAGTTGTCTAGTTTGTTAGCATATGGTTTCTCATAGTATCTTCTCATTACCTCCTTTACTTCTGCAGGGTCAGTAGTTATGTTTCCTTTCCCATTTCTGATTGCATTTATTTGCATGTCCTCTCTGTCTCTCTGTCTCTGTCTCTCTCTCTGTCTCTCTCTTTCTCTCTCTCTCTTTTTGTCAGCCTAGCTAGGGGTCCATCAGTTTTGTTGATTTTCTTGAAGAACCAGCTTCTGATTTTGTTGATTCTCTCTATTGTTTTCCTGTTCTCAGTTTCATTTATTTCTGCTCTAATCTTTGTTATTTCTTTCCTTCTGTTTACTTTGGGGTTAGTTTGCTATTTTATCCCTAGTTCCTCCAAGTGGACAGCTAATTCCTCAATTTTTGCTCTCTCTTCTTTTTTAATATAGGCATTTAGGGCAATAAATTTCCCTCTCAGCACCACCTTTGGTGCATCTCATAAGTTTTGATTTTGTTGTGTTATCATTGTCATTTGCCTCAAGGTATTTACTAACTTCTCATAATTTCTTCCTTAACCCACTGATTTTCTAAGAATGTGTTGTTTAGCCTCCATATATTTGTGAATTTTACAATCTTATGCCTATTATTTATTTCCAACTTCATCCCGTTATGAACCAAGAAAGTGTTTTTTATCATAGCAATATTTTTAAGTTTGTTGAGACTTGCTTTGTGACCCAATGTGTGTTCTATCCTAGATAATGTTCCATGAGCATTTGAGAAAACCATGTATCCTGCTGTTTTGTGGGGTGTAGTTTTCTATAAATGTCTGTCAGATCTAGTTCATTTATCATACAATTCAACATCTCTTTTTCCTTATTGATCCTCTGTCTAGATGTTCTATCCATTGATGAGATAGGTGTATTGAAGTCTCCAACTATTATTGTAGAGTTATGTACTTCTCCTTTCAGTGTTCTCAGTGTTTACCTCATGAATTTTGGGGCACTCTGGCTGGGTGCATATTTATGATTGTTATGTTTTCTTGATGAATTGATCCTTTTATTAATATATAGCATCCTTCTTTGTCTCTTTTAATTGTTTTGGTTTGAAGTCTAATTTGTCTGATACTAATATAGCTACTCCTGCTTTTATCTGGTTGCTGTTTGCATGAAATATCTTTTTCCAGCCTTTCACTTTCAGCCTATTTTTGTCCTTATGTCTGTAGTGAGTTTCTTGTAGACAGCATATAGATGGGTCCTGTTTTTTAATCCATTCTGCCAGTCTGTGTCTTTTTACTGGGGAGTTTAATTAATCCATTAATGTTTAGTGTTATTACTACATGGGCAGTACTTTCTTGTACCATTTTGTCTTTTGGATTTTATATGTCATGTCTTACTTTTTCCTCTCTCTCTTTTTACCCTTCCTGATAATTCTTCATTTCTACACTCTTCTCCAAACCTCTTTCTCCTGTCTTTTCCTATTAGCCCATAGCACTCCCTTTAGTATTTCTTGTAGTGCTGGTCTCTTATTCACAAACTCTCTCAGCGTCTGTTTGTCTGAAAATATTTTAGTCTCTCCCTCATTTTTGAAGGATGGTTTTGTTGGATATAGAATTCTTGTTTGGCACTTCTCTTTCAGTATCTTAAATATATCATACCACTGTCTTCTTGCCTCCATGGTTTCTGTGGAGACATCTGTACATTGTCTTATTGAGCTTCCCTTGTATGTGATGGATTGCTTTTCTCTTGCTGCTTTCAGAATTCTCTCTTTGTGTTTAACATTGGACAATTTGATCAGTAAGTGTTTGGGGTGCACTTTACTTCTTGAATCTCTAATTTTCTATCTTTCATAAGATTTGGGAAATTTTCAGTGATTATTTCTATTATTCTTTCTCCCCCTTTCCCCTCTCTTCTCTCTCTGGGACTTCCATAACTCACACATCTATGTGCTTCATGTTGTCACTCAGCTCCCTAAGACCCTGCTCATATTTTTCCATTCTTTTCACCATCTGCTCTTTTGTGTGTATGAATTCAAATGTCTGGTCTTCCAATTTACTGATCCTTTCTTCTGCCTGTTCAAATCTACTGTTGTATCCCTCTATTGTTTTTTTCATCTCCTCCATTGTGCCCTTCATTCCCATAAGTTTTGCCATTTGTTTTTTCAAGTTTATGAATTCTTCTTTATGGTCATCCAGTGTCTTCCTTATATCCTTCATCTCTTTTTCTATATCTTCCCTCAGTTCATTGACTTGAGTTTTGAATTCATTTAGGAGATTTGTTTGAACATCTTTAATTCATTCTTCCTTCAGTTCATTGAATTGATTTAGCATTAGTTGCCTCAACTCCTATATCTCGGTTGAACTATTAGTTTGTTTCTTTGGCTGGTCCATATTTTCGTGTTTCCTAGTATGGCTCATTATCTTGAGCAGCCTAGGCATCTGACTTTCTTGATGAGTTTATTCTGGAGCTCATTTTCACTCTTTTACCTAGGATTTTCTTGTTCGTTGACTTTGCTCTCTAACCTTTGGTGTTCAGTTCAGCTTATCCTAGGCCTATTACTTAGGCTCTATTTAGTTGATTGGAGTTTTTCATCTCTCTTTTTATGTTTCTTGCCCTGCCTCTATGTACCTTTTTTGTGTGAGGGTCTCCTCAGATATTGTCAACCCCAGTCAGGTTTTCCCAGTCCAAAGAGGCCCAGGTCTCTGGAGGAGGGTATGGAGTTTCCTTGAGAATGAGACCCTCCTGTGAGGCCTTTAGACTTTGTGCTTTTCCTATGCTATCCAGTAGGTGGTGCTTGCCAACCCACAGCTCCCCCACCAGTGTGAGGAGGTGTGGAGCCTTTAGTTCTCCTGGTGACCCTGACCCTGTCAGGGGTGTGGCTGACTGAAGCTGGTTTTTGAATTCCAGCTCCTGGGTTCTGAGTTCCCCAAAGGAGGGCTGCTCCTGGAACTGGGCCATGCCCCCCTTTTCTTGGGATGTTATGGTGTTTAGCAAACTTTCTCCACCAACAGACTTATTGCTTTGTCTCTCAGAGCTATCTTAGCTGTGTTCTTGCCTGGGCCCAAATTGCAAGTCTTTGAGGCTTTCTGTAATGGGCTTCTTAGAATAGTTATTAAAAGAGAGCGAGAGAGAGAGAAAGATAAAAAGGAAAAGAAATAGAAAAAGAAGGGCCCAGAATAGACAATTTGCAGTCCTTGCAGTTGTAGTTCTGATTGGCTATTGAAATGCAAAAAGACAAGTTGTTGAGGGCAAATAAGGAATAATCAGGAAACCAGAAAAACTGGCTTTTCAGAGAATGGCCCTGGCTCCCTGGGTTTGCATATGTGCCTGATTCTGTTTGAGTCTGGCCCTTCTCTGTATTATGTTCATCCCCAACTCCCAAAGTCTCTGTTGTTGTTGTTATTATTATTATTATTATTATTATTATTATTTTGCTGTTTTTGCTAGCCCTATCTCCTCTCTGCCAAAGTGACTGTTCCCAGATTCTCTGGTGTCTGGTCTCAGTTTATCTGTGGTTGGAGTTTTTGTTCAGCAGTCTGAGTTTGTTAATCAGTGCTGCAACTGCAGGTCTCCCTCCTGGTTCCCAGCACTGATGGCCCCTCCTCCCTCAGGATTGTGCCTGGCAGAGGGGAGCAGGTTTTGCTGATCTTAGCTGTTCCATGCATTTGTGAGTGTTGTATGAAGTATATCCAAACTCAAATTCCTCTGTGGTGTCTGGTCCACACAGTTCCTGGCTATCTGCCAACTGCCCCAGAGGAGTAACTAAAACCTACACCTCATCACTCTGCCATCTTGCCCCCACCTCTCTTTTACTATAGCTTTGCAAGATGCTACCATTATGGAGAACTGGGTAAAGAGTACATGGGATCTCTATTATTTCTTACAACATCGTATGAACCTGCAATTATCTCAAAGAGTTTAATTAAAAATGTTATGTTCTTTATGAAAATACATGCTTCTTTTTCCTAGGTGTAAAGAAAACATTATCTTCTCTTTGAAAGCCCTCCTTAACTTCCCTGAAGAAACCAATATTTTTGTCCTTTTCCTTTTCACACTTATGTCAGTTCATAATATGAATGTGTATACACACAAATGCAAAAATATATAGATTTTCATTACAAAAATAGGAACATACCATGTTCATTATTCTGCAACTTACTTTTTGACACAAAGCAGTGGACATATCAATATGTACAGTTTCTTATTCTTTTAAACAGGTGCATATTATTCCATAGTATTTAAACATTTCCTTGGGTATTTGCTTTTCAAATTTCATCTTTCCTTACTCTAGGAACAAATTTTTGCTCATTGTAGGTCTAAGAAGGGCTCTAACAGGATCTGGCAAGGAAAAGCAATCTGTGTTGTTTGAATGACACCAGTACAATGGGGAGAGACTGGTTGTGGCAAATCTTTTCTGTTCAGAATGACAGATAAATTTATTATACTTGCTTCTTAAACATTGCCTTTGTGCAGTACTTTTTTTCCTTGATAGGCATAGCAGCTTAAGCTTGTATACATGATGTAATAATTTAGAAGTTTCATTGCCAAATAGATTTACAGTTTTCTTTCTGTCAAGTTTCAAAATCTCTCAGAACACTTGAATGCTTTCAATAAATACAAAGTGCTTATATATTTAATTTTCATTCAGTTTTTAAAAATGGAAAATATGTTATTTATATTGGTTCTTGAAAGAAAATTCTTATTCTTTTATCTCATTTGATTGTAGTAATGATTTTGAACCAAGCTAGGAGTTATTCCTTCAAAATAAACTTACATTGTGTTGGATACAATTGCAGTTTACTTTCCATGAGGATTTTTTTTTTTCAAGTTTGGAATACAAATTTACTTGAAAAACAAAATGGTAACTTATTGTAGAATTCAGATTATTATTTTTTTTCCTATTTTTTAGTACAGATGTTGCCCTTGCAATGATATTTTTCTTTGGCCTTCCTGTAAAATTGAGTCTCACGATTTAGACCATAAAGGACAAATGTCAGGTGTATTTGAATATTGAAAGTAATCCCTTTTCACGTTTAAGCAAGATCTGCACATGTGAGGTAATATGAAGAATTAAGAAAATTGTTACGAAATAATTGCTTCCCTTGGCTATTTCAGATACAATTATTTGGATATTTAGGATAAAAGCTATTTTTTTTTCCTGTGGTTTGTTTTTACTACTTAACTCAGTTTCTACTCCAATTCCCAGTGTAGATCTTTTTAAATGTTTTTGAATTACAAGGACTAGCCTGAGGCCTTAGAATCTCCTTTTGTGGGAGTGGGTAGGACATTTAACTAACTGCATATTTAAAATCTAGCACTAATTGCCACCTTAACCTTGTATGGTGTTAATCCATTTTAAGGGCAGTTTTTATGATATCTTCAAGTTTTGATTTTCATTTATTTTGTGTGCTATTAAGGAGTTAGTACAATTTAAAATAGTTGTTGTTACGTCTTAGAATAATATGGTTACACTGACAGCAGATTGAGCCAACTGAATATCCCAGTTAGGTTACATCTTGATTTATGTACATAGAAAGCCATTTATTTTTTTTTACTGAAAAGTAGCGTATTTGGTTGTTATTGCAGTCAGTCATTCTGTAGTTTTAAACAGCCTGAAGCTAGGCAGCTGTATTCTTTATAGGGCTTGTTTTAAGGCAGAATAGGTAAACATGTGGGTTTTAAAGATGGGTAGATAAACAGTTTTGACAGTAATATCATAATCTCGAGAACTAGTCAACCACAGTCATGTTTAATCATCTGTTATCCCGAATGGAAGCAGTCTTATAGACTGTAGAGCATATTATCTAGTTGTGTAGGATATATGCTTCATTTTTTGGGGGAAATATTCTTTTACAAGTATGTGATTTTCTTAGTCCACTGCAAAGTGGCCATAGTGGGCAAGGGGTGGCTTGACAAAATTAGCCATATTTATTTCATATGAGTTTTTATCAGTATGGTAGGGCAAGGTTTAAATTCTTAGTTCACTAAACTGCAACTAAAAATGATATATTTTCATTTTTATAAGTTTTCTTTGAAGTGTTTTACTTTGCGTTTTTATATGGCAAATAATTTTCAGAATCCTGGTGATAAACTTCCCCTTGATGTTTCCTTACCCTCATTTTCTTCATTAATATAGTGTCACAGAGTTGGAAGGTAACCTAATTAACTTTATATTATAGATAACAAAACTGAGGCCCAATAAGAGAAAGTGCTTTTGCAAGGCCTTGCAGCTAATTAGCATAGTTGGAACAAGAACCCATTTAATTCTTCTGAAAGCCAGTCCAGAATTGCTTTTGTTCTTATTACACCATACTAATAACACTTTCGTATGTCTTTCCCAACCCCTCATCTCTTCCTTTTTTTTCTTCACTGCCTTAAGGGCTAGACCCCAGGTTTCAGAATTATTTCAGACCTCAGTGTGATGACTGTGTTAGTGGAGGACTGTTGCAATCTCCCATGCTGAGATTGCCTCCCATAGCCACTTGGCCAGTCTCAGACCAACACATCTGGGCTGGGGTTGGGCAGCAAGAGGCTAGGATTTGCTGCTCATAGAGCCCTGTGGTAGTGGTAGAGATGGTGGGCAAGGGATGGGACTCAGCCTGGGGAGGGGATACTTACGAGATGAATTACAGGTAGTGGTGACATCAGTGGTTGGTTATATCACCACTAATCTGTTACATTCAGTCAAGCACCATTGCATCTTCCAACTTGAGTTGCTTTAATGTGAATAAAAGATACAGTTTCCCTTATCTGTCATCTCTCATCTCAAATAATAGCAGATTAATAGAATGGCCCACTTCTACTTAATTTTATTAACTTCATTTTATTTGAAATCTTTGACTGTTCTTGAAGTGAAGAAACACCCACAAGTACTTTCCCTCCTTGGCCCCATGGGTTATGAGTCCATCCTTCTTAGGAAAAAGAGCTGCTTTTGACATATTTGAAAACTTAGTATCTGTGATGGGTTAGGACCTTGCTGAGAATCCTTGACTTGAGAAAATGGAGTGTCAGTAATCTTATCAGGAATCCCCAAAAGCCAGGAGGAAGAGCTAGTGCTTTGGGTATTATCTAATTAGGTCTTCAGGATTGCTATGATCACGTGTAAACTGTTAATTGGCATACTGGTCATCAGATTTAGGTCTTGATAATAACTAAAATTCTCTGCACTTCTACCCCTTCTCTACCTTTTAAAAGTAGTCTACTCTTTATACCTCAACAGACTAATACAACAAATAAAATTCCTATCCTTTATTTGGATTACTACAAATTTATTAGGCACACGGGCAGATTATGATAAAGCCAGACCTCATCAGATTTCCCCCCAAGCACATCTCCAGTCTCAGGCTTTTCATCTCTTACTCGTTGGAAATAGGGCTATGAAGAAATGAAATATTGAGACAGCTGAGACCCTTTTATTGTTCTGATTTCGTTATGTGGTTGAGACTTGCCTAGTTATACCGTCTTTTGAAAATCATTATACTCTGAAAAGTGATTATTAAACAGTTTACTGAATTATGGCTTTTTATGCATGACTCTGTTCTGTTTTTCTTTAAGGTTAAGTGAAAAAGCTTTTTAAATATCCATTTACAATGGAATCTTTGAAAATGCTAAATGGAATGCATAATTCATATAGGCTGTCACTACTACAAAGCCAAATCAGTTTAACCAAATATCAAGTAACAAGGAAATTGGAGTAAGTGCAGTCCTAATAGAACCAGTTCTGGGAAACTAATGGGTCTGGATAGTCAGAAAATCCAAAATAATAATAATAGAGAAGTTTGTTTCTCTCTTTGAAAGAAGTCATGTAAAAAGGTAATCTAGGACTGATATGGCACACCATTGTGTCAGGGCTCCGGGATCCTGCTATCTTGCTCCTCCACTGACTGTGGCTGAGATTCCTAAGTTTATCTCAAGGTTCAGTAGTGCTGCTGCACCCATCACATCTGCACTCCTGCCAGCAGGAAGATATTAAACAGTAAAGACACGTGTCTGCAGTTGCCACTCACTTCTGTGTGTATCTTATTATCCAGAATTTAGCCACATGGCCACATCTAGCTATAAAGGAGAATAAAAAATGAAGTTACTATTCTGGGCAGCCATGTTCCAAGATCAAGTTTCTATTACTATGGAAGAGGGTAACAGATTTTGAGGCAGTTTCTGTTATAGGCTCTAAGGGTGATGCACCTTCTACAGAGACCTTGGCAGTTCAAAGAATTATTCTCTCTTTCAGCAAATGTTTATTGAATAATGTAGTAGATTGAATTTGGTACCCCCAGTTTGGACATGTTCTTGGTCTTGGTCTGCATTCTGGTGGGGTAGACCCACTGTAATAACATTTCTTTAAGATGTTACTTCCTTTATGGTGTGGTCCAACTATGTCAGGTTGGGGTTTAATCTACCTTTGTGGAATTCTTTATAAGCATAGTGAATGTCAGACAGAGAGAGAAGCCATGGGGGGGCAACCAGAAGCCAGAAGTCAACAGAAGCTGGAGGAGAAATGAGGAGATGCCACCATGTGAGTTGCTATGTGAAAGAAAAGCCAAGGAACCCCAAAGATTGCTGGCAGCCAGAAGATACTGACTCCAGGAGGAAGCAAGCCTTGTAGCCTCTGAAAGCTGAGCCAATTAATTCCTATTAGGCCAACCCATTGTATGGCATTTGTTTTAGCAGCTAAGAAACTAAGAGAAGTACCTTCAATGTCCTGCACAATACTTGGCACTAAGACTGGAAAGATTTTGTGTATGACACAATTTTTAACTTTAATGAGTTAGGTAACATAACAGGGGAATTAACAGACAATGAAAGATGGCAGAGAAAGCCCTAGGTTTGGAGATAGATCACCTAGTTTGAGATCCTTAATTTGCAGTTTATTTGTTGGTGCCTTAATTTACTGGTGCCTCAGTTTTCTCATCTATGCAATAGAGTTAATCATATTACCTTACAATGCTGCAAGAATAAAATGATCTTAAATAAGACAACACATATTGAATATACTGCACTTTGAAAAGTCTCTTAGTACATATTGCTATCCTGCATCCTGGTAAAGTTGAATCACCTACAGTTCCACCAGAAGTAGGAACCAGTCTCTTTTTCTCTATATCCTCATCAGCATTGTGCATTATTAGTCACTGGAATCTTTGCTAATTTGATAAGCCAGTGGCTTTCCAGTACTTTTCTGTTGTGGAGACCTTTCTTGAAATGAAATATTCAGCAAAAGAGCAGTATCCCAAACATTTCATAGCATGGCAGCTGTGTCTAGATTTGGAATGGGAGACCTGGAGCCTATCTACTCACACCTCTGGCCCCTAAGAGATTCATCTATTCATGCAACATTATTGTGTACCTATTCTGTGGCCAGCACTATACCTGACACTGTGGAACAGCAATGAACAAAAGAAGCCCCTGCTCTCTTAGGGCTTCTCTTAGGGCAGGAGGTAAATGAATAAATTAGTTATATCTCAGGTGGCAATGAGTTCTGTAAAGAATAATAATGCAGGATAAGAGAAACAGAGAATGATGGGGTATAATTAAATAAAGTGGTCAGGAAAGGACTGTGAGATGTCATGACCTCTGATCAGAGGTGTGAAGGAAGTAAGTGGACAAGCTATGCAATTGTTTTATGGGGGAAGATCATTCCAGGAGATGAAACAGACATTGCACAAGCCCCAAGGCAGATGTGTTCCTCTGGTGTTTGAGAAACAGCAAGGTGGGGGTCTTGGAGTGGAGGATATGGTAGGAGATGAAGTCAGGTTGGTAATCATGAGCCAGATCAGCCAGGGCAGTGATTCTCAATACTCTCAGACCTAGCACTCCCTTCTAAGTGCATATGCGTTGTATAGATTTATATATTATATATTATCATCCACCTACCCACACAATGTCAAAACTAATACAATGCTATATCCGTAACATACAGGAAAAATGAGAGTAATTTCTAATTAAATTATAATTATAAATGTTTACACTGGAAGATAAAATGAAATTAACTGCCTTTAGTGAATGTATTTTGAAGGGGTAGATCAGGAGTCATAATGTACATGAAGGACAGGAAAATGAAAGTAGAGTGCAGGTGACACTAGGATACTTGGGATAAATAATAGCAGATTAGACTTAGGTGTATGTAATAAGAAAAGATGGGATATAACCTTAAGTGAAGTAGGGATATATATACTAAGTCTAATTAAAGACTTTTGGAATGGAAAAAATAAGAAGATATGCTACGTGGCAAATGAGCTAGGCCTCTTAATAAGTGAAATGTCAAAATAAATCCCTGTCATGACATGGGACAGAGTGACAAATTATCAGAGAAAACATATCTTCCAACTTGAAATCTCAACCATGTGTCAGGACACATTCAGTGTCTGGTACCTAAAAAGACCATGGGGGCCATACCTTTCAGTAGATGAAGAGCCTACAGAATGGACTGGTGAAAGGAAAGCGTAATACAAGAAGCCATGAAGAAGTAGAACTCTGTGGACAGTTTTAGAGAAAGGCTGTAAAACAACAGGCTGTTCAAAATTAAATAAATAGCATCTGCACACTGATGACTCCAAATCTTTCTACCCCTGACTTCTCTCCTGAACCTTAGGCTTATATCTGACTGTCTTTTGACATTTCCACTTGGAAGTATATTAGACCCTTCAATTGTGACATGAAACAGGAAGAGACAAGGGGATGAGTGCAGATAGTAATGGGAAGAGGCTGAAGAACTAAGATCCCTGGGACATTCCTGATATGGAGGCAGGGAGAAGAGATGGCATGAACAAAAGAATCTGAGAAGGAGAGCATATATATGGTGTCTTGGAAACCAGGTGAAGAAAATATTTCAAGAAGAGAGTAATAACCCTGTCAAGTCCTGTTGTTAAGTCAAGTAAGATAAGGACTATGAGGTTTATCCATAACCTCATAGCTGTAAGATTTACCTTTACACATGCACACACCCACCTTAGAGATTTTATTGCTCTTGTGCATGAGATGTCTTTTCTATTTACATTTTCAAATTGTTTATTATCACATTGTTTTTAATATGTTGACAATGTATCCAATAACCTTGCTCTTAGTTATACCAACATTTTGCCTGTAGAAGAATTTCTTGTTTAATAAAATTGGTACTTAATAAAAGTGGTAATAGTGGGAATCCTTCTTTTATTACTGACTTCAAAAAACAAGAATTCTAGAGTTTCACCACTAAGAATGATGTTTACTATAGTTTGTGAGAGAAATACTCTTCAGTAGGTTCATACCCCTTCTCAGTTTGCTAAGAATTTTTATCATGAACAAGTATTGAATTTTGTTGAATATTTTTTTTCTGATTATATTGAGATTTTTTCATCCTTGATCTTCTCTTGTTATATATTAGTTGATCCTAACTATCCCTGCATTCTGGGATAAGTGCTCTTGGTTATGTTGTAATATATTTTTGTACACTGATGATTCCTATTATGGTTTGTGCCTCCATGTTCATAAGTGAGATTGATATATACTTTTCTTCCCTTGTACTGTCCTTGTCTTTTTCTGGTAAGAAAGTTATACTAGCCTCATAAATTGGATACATTCTTTCTTTTTATGTTGTGTTTCTTTTTCTCTTTGTGTGAGAACGTGTTCCGATTTGCTAATGCTGCTGCTAAGCAAAATACCAGAAATGGATTGGCTTTTATAAAGGGGGTTTATTTGGTTACAAAGTTATAGTCTTAAGGCCATAAAGTGTCCAAGGTAAGGTGGTACCTTCACTGGAGGATGGCCAGTGGCATCTGAAAAACCTCTGTTAGCTGGGAAGGTGGTGTCTGCTCCAGAGTTCTGGTTTCAAAATGGCTTTCTCCCAGGATGTTCCTTTCTAGGCTGCAGCTCCTCAAAAATGTCACTCTTAATTGCTCTTGGGGCATTTGTCTTCTATTAGCTTCTCTGGGAAAAAGTCTGCTTTCAAAGGCCGTCTCCAAAATGTCTCTGTAAGCTGCAGCTCCTCTCTCACCTGTGCATTCTTCAAAGTGTCCCTCTTGGCTGTAGCAAGCTTGCCCCTTCTGTCTGAGCTTATATAGTGTTCCAGTAAACTAATCAAGGCTCACACTGAATGGGCAGGGCCACACCTCCATGGAAATTATCTAATCAGAGTTGTCACCTACAGCTGGATGGGTCACATCTCCATGGAAACACTCAAAGATTTACAATCTAATCAATACTTACACATCTGCTCACAGAAGATTGCATCAAAGATAATAGTGTTTTGGGGGACATAACACATTCAAACCGGCACAGAGGAAATTCTTTGTTCCTTGAAAGTATGTTAACTTTTACCTTTAACATTGTCTGGACTGGTGTCTTTTGGGCAAAGAGAGATTTTAAAATATTACTTAAATTTCTTTAATAATTATTAATTTACTCAGGCTTTCAACCTTCCCGCCCACACATCACTTTTTTGATTCATGTATTTCTAGACAATCATTTAATCCAAGTTTTCCCCATTTACTGGCATAAAGTTATCCATAGATTATTTTTTCTTATTCTGAGGCTTGTCCTTTTGATTTTTTAGGAGTCTGTCTCAGCATATAGGGGGTATGAATCTCATTCTCTCAATGGAGCTGTGCAAGAAATATGTTTATTTCTCTAGAACTCAATTTAATCTTTATTTTGAGCTCTCATTCCATCAGGAGCACAGATATGTAGTTGCAGGCAATTTGGGGATTCCCCTCCCCATCCCTGGGGCAATTACAGAGTTCCTTAAGGTAGTGTGTGTTAGGTTGGAGTCATTCAGGAATCCACACAATGCAGCGAGTCATGGTTTAAGTAGAGAGTTTAAGGTTTATTAGAGGAAGAAGGCAGGTGGGAGCCAGCAAAAAGAAAGAAAGAAAATGGCTCTGGTTCTCTATCAACCACGTGGGGAGGGAAGGGTGTCCTGTGCTTTGAGTGGGTAAGGGCTTATCAACTTCTGAGCTGATTGGTTACTAGGGTTCTAACACACTACTCTTCTTTGATGAGCACTGCATTAGCTATGTGGAGTAAGCAGGCCTTTTGGCTTGTTTGTAGTCGTTCATCTTATGGACCTATCTGATCTTGTCTTATCTGCCTTTTGGGGTCTAGGGGCCACTATGACTGGGATTTCTAAAACAGCCTTCAACCCTTAGTTTATGGCGCACCTGGTATCTATGAGATAAGCAGCAGGGCCCCTGGACCAGACATTCCTTCTGTATGTTAGACTCTTTTTTTCTGGGATCTGACAACGTGCCAGGCTGATCTCTCCCGAGACATCCCTGCTTCCACCTGGTGGTCCACTGAGGTCCTCCCTCAGTCTTCAGTCCACACAGGTTCCTGCTGAGTTGCCTCTTTTTCCTATCTCTAAGGCTCCTTCAGTTTCCCCAGCTCTCCCATCTGTGTTTGTCACTGTCAGTCATAGAAATCATTCTGTGTTCTCAGCCCATGCTGGGGTCTGGTAAACTCTGTGAGGTTACGTAAGTCTCCACTCACCTCAACACTCCCATGGCCATTTCTTCTCTGGGATCTTGCTGCTTTTTTAATTCTACATGGGAAGTGGTTGCAGGTCTTCTCTGCTCTCCATTCCCCAAAATGCTTGACTCACTTGCCTCCTTTGGGCTTGGCCCTGGGCAGCTGGGTGCAAGCCAACTCAGTGACCCAACAGTGTCCACATTTTCTTCACCTCCCTGCCAGCGTCCTCTGACTCAGGAATTCAATTATTTTCTAGAGGCAGAGGGAGGAAATCTTAAACTCATTAGGTTTTCTCCCAAATCAGTTTTCTGTTCCACATAAGGCTGTGGTTTTTGAAACCAGGAAGCCAGGAAAAGACTTGTTTTATTACTTTGTGTTCTGCTGTGTCACCTTTTACCTGGGGACGTGGTCCTAAAATGGAGAAGCTGGGTGAAGGGAGAATGCTGGGCATGTGAGTTGGAGGAAAACATCAATGGATATTCAAAACTATCTCTGCAGCCTCTTCATTTGGCAGATGAGGAAACTGGATTCAGAGAAGTAACTGATTAGTGGTGAAACAGAGATCAATGCCAGATACCAACTCCTACTCTTATGCTCTTTGATGTTATATATTGTCTTCCAGTTATCTGAACACTTAAGGAATTTAGGTTCTACAACCCAATATATATTTCAAGTAGATTTTTAAATACATTGTAATTACCATCATGAAGAGTCCATTGGCAAATCAATCATTTTAGATGCTGAGCTTTTTGTTAATTAAGGATTCAGGCCTTTAAGAACAAATATGTCTTTTTTGTTTACTATTCAGAAGAAACATATCCTAAAGTCTGTTATATTCTTTCCCCTTTGTAAAGGCAGGTGTGACTTGTTCTTCCCTGCATTCCCAGCACCCAGGACAGGTACACCCAAACAGAGGTACAAAATTGATCTTTTTCTTGAGAGCAAAGGGCACCATTTTGGATGTTGATCCTTTATACTGTACTGTAATATAGTGATGCCCAAGGTCTCATTGGATGGGTGAAATGTTTGCCCCACACCTTGTATTCAGCTGTGCTTTGAGTTCTTTTGTTTTCTTTTTATAATTTTTGTTTCCTCTTTCCCATTAGGCTGACATCTGTCTCTGCTTTACAGCCTGTGCTTCTGTATGCTATAAGCAGCCCTCTCCTACAGTTCTCTTCCTAATATCTTATTTCTATTCTGCTGTAGGCTTAGAAACTAGATAAGTAGGCCTGGTAATATTGTTTGTAAAGTAAATAGCCTCCAAGGAAGGTCCTCAAAGGCTTTCCAATGGGGGGCTTTGCTGACATCTCTTTTGCTTATTCCAAGGCCTTTTTTTGCTCACATCCTGCTTCCTGCCTGGGCTTGATGAGTGAGTTGGCTATGCTAGATCCGTGATATCTGTGCAGTGAATAGGTAAAGTGACTAGGTGAGGAATAACTGCTTCTTTTTTCTATTATTGATTTAGAGGGACTGTAAAATGTTTTTGCATTTGCATAAGCCAAATTCTTAGCATGAGACTATCATACGTTGCAAATCAGAATAAAAAAACAACCACTGTAGAACCACAGAATACCTTTGGGCAGTTTGATTATTTAAGATGCAAACTATAGCACTGACCTTGGGGGCTTTTTGAACCACAGCTGTCAGTTCAAACAAAACACCAAACCTAATTAAACATTTGTTGGATGGGGTGCTAGTTCGAGAACTGGTTGGACAGCTTTTAAAAATTAATGACGCAGTTCTTCACCAGGAAACAAATACAAGTATTAATACTTGGTACGGATATTCTTTACGATTAACTATAAAATACCTAGTTTTTGGAAAATAGAGAACAATTTCCTGGACACAGATTAATTGTAGTGTTTGCAAATTTTCTTCACTTAGTTGTTACATTATAAAATCAAGATGAAGCTAATTTCCCCAGACACCTCCTTCCCCGCTCCATTCTTTTCCTTTCTCTCTCTCTTTCTCAATACAATATATTAATTGTTCAATGTCACTATCATTTGAATATTTAAACATGGGCAGCCTTTTCAGTGGTCACTTGGCCCTTAGAAGAAAGTGAATCTTTATATATATATATTTTCATATATATGCTATATATTTTTTTCATCCATGATTCATTTTTTTGGTCATTTATGAAAACATTGAATTTTCCTTTCATAAATATTCCTCAAGTGTCTTCTGTATCCCTAATGTATGTGCAGGAATATTTCTGCATGTGAGTTGTTCAGTATGACTCAGGAACAGAGGGCAAGGCTGGGGTCAAGCTAGGGTGGGGTGCAGATTCTGGAGGTAAATGAAACTGGACAAGCCTTGCAAAGGAGGTTCCTTTTGATTCTGGTGGCATTGGGGTGTCCCTGAAGGATTTTAGCTGTGGGAGTGACATGATGCATTTAATGTTTTAGAAAGGTTATTCTGGCGGCAGTACCAATATGGACTGGTGGTGGGGGACATAAGGGTTAGGAGGCTGGAGCATTCATCCGTAAAATGAAGAATGTCTGAATTAAGGCCTGGGCAGTGTGGCTGGAGAGCAGGGCACGAATGAAGCAGACAGCAAGCGATGTTCAGGCAAAGGACTCAGAATTTCACCGTTGTGATGACATTAAGCCATGAAGTTGAACCACAGGAAATTGCTGTTTTTATAGATAAAACATGATCAAATCAGCAGTTTCCTAAGGTTCAGCTTAATCCATTGCAGCAGGTTGAGGAGCTATGGTGAGGACCTGATCAGAGGATAATTTGCAGGCAGGTTAACTGTGACAGAAATAAAAGAAATTGGGCCATAGCTGGAAGAGGTTATAGGGATTTTCTTTTGAAGGATGTTTATTGCTGAGAGGAAAGACCTTCTGGAGAGGAAGAGGTTTAATACAGAAGGAGAAGAAATGGATTTAATGTGGTTTTTTGCTTGTTTATTTTATTGCTTTGTTTTTTGTGCTTTTTTTTTTTACACGTTTGTCTTATATTTTTACTGCCACAAAATTGTCCATATTTCTTTGTCCTTCAAATACAGCCAGGCATTCACTGCCATTATAAAGTGAAGAATGTAAATAAACTAGGACATATTAACTGTTTCAGTGAACAGATTTTGTGAAGTGCCTTCTGTTTTAGCACTTTATCACATTTTGTTGACTTTTGACATTTCACTTTCCTAGATTATAGGAAAGATCTATGTATTTTGTTTTTAAAATGTGCCAATGCATGTACATTAACAAGATTTTGAAAAATAAGGTTGTATGAAACATTTAATTTACTGGTCTTTTTTTTTTTTTGGAATTTGATGCATCACCACTGTGTTACAACTGAGCCATTCATCTTGTGGCCTCATCAACATTAACTTGTCGATGCTGCCGAGGAATCAGCTGTTTCTGCAGAGGTTCAAGGGAAAGGCCTTTTGAGAAGTGTGCAAATTCCTTTTATGTATCTACAAAAGCTTTATTTGCTCTGTTAATGTTTCCATCATTCACAATGTTTATCTTCTTAAGATTCATGGTAACTGGTTTTCCTTTGTTTTTAGCCAAAGTTTTTCTGGCTGGCTATGGGAAATACATTTCTGGACTTCTGCCCTCTTAGTTTGTTCTTAGCCCTTTTCTCTCACTAGTTCTCTGATACCCGTGTGCAGCTGCTCAAGCTCCAGGTGACGCCATCTGCATGCAAAAGGTCCAGGAACTTTGTGCTTTATTTTTAATTTAATTTTGATTTTGGTCAAAGTAATATATAAACATAGTTTAAAAAGCCATGCAGTACGACTAGGCTTATAAAAACTCTCATAGACAATCATTTTTCAACCTTTTAACAATTTCTTCTTATATAACCCTTTATATTTCTAAATCATCTTTTAAAGCCTATTCTTGATTTTCTCCCCATATTAGACAATATCTACTGATTTCCTATTATGGAATATGATGGTTTAGTGCTTTTACTCTTACCCATTCCCGCTCTGTGGTACGTATACTTTCCCTTCTTATCCTCCCAATAAAGTTAATTAAAATTTTTGATATTTCCAATATTATAGTTAGGTAAATAACATTTCCTTTCTTGAGTAAATACTTAATGATAGCAAAAGTTTTTTCTTTATTTTTCTATGTATACATTAGTAATTTATCCTTAAATTCTTTGATACAAGTATAAATCAAATCTCCTCCTAATGCATTCAGTCACCTCAGATAATCTCTCATATTCTTTTCCTTTTATGTATTTTTTTTTTGAGACGATCCTGTTGGAGCCCTTTGATGTCCTGGTGCAGTCAGGATTAATTGCTCTCTGGTTTTGCTGCTTAGCTGTAGTCTTGGCATTTGCCTTCATCATCTGTTGACTATCTCCTCTGTCTTCCTCTTTCTTGATTTACTTTTTTTCTAGTAGCTTCTCAAGAAAGGGTGCATAGGAAGTAATTTTTTTGCTTTTTAAATCTTGAATGTCTGAAATTGTATTTTTCCTTTATCTAAATGAGTAGCATAGTTGGTAGTAGAATTCTAGGTTGAAAATCATTTTAATCAGAATTTTGGAAGGATTTTTCCATCTTCTAAAATCTGTGGTGATGAGAAATCCAATGATGTTTTCATTCCTGTTCCTTTCTAGTGAGTTTTTTCCTTTCTAAAAGTTTTTTGTATCTCCAATTTTCTGAAATTTCATCATGACATGCTTTGCTGTAGCTCCTTTTTCATTCATTTGCAGTGGGTTCTCAGGGGCTCTTTCATTCTAATAACTCATATCCTTCAGTTCCAGTAAATTTCCTTTCATTATTTCTTTCAAATATCTTCCTCTCTGGATTTTTTTTTTTTTTTTTTTTTTTTTAATTCTCTCTTTCTGTCAGTCCTGTCATTTGGATGTTAGACCTTCCTTTATTTTAATATATTTCTCTCTTATTTTCCTTGTCATCATCTCCTCTTTGTTCTGGAAGAATTTTCTCAATTTTAGCTTCTTAAGTTTGTGTTAGAGTATTCATTCCTGCTAGCATATTTTATTTTCAGCACTTGCTCTGTTCTGGTGTGGGAGAGAAAGTTATTTGATTGCATAGAGGGCTCTTGGGAGTCTCTTTTCAGCTGCCCTTGCACCCTCACTTTTGGAGTTTTGTGCCTTCAATTTCTAAATCTTTCTGAGGATCTATAGTCTGAATTGCTTTGCTTCTGGGCTTTCATTTTTGTAAAATGTGGTTAACACTCCATAATGTTGTTCATAAAATAATGAGAAGGTATTTACAAGGCATTCTTTGTCAGCTTATCAATGTTTGTTGTTCTTAACGTGTGCTTTTATTTATTTGGTTTTACACTGACAACTTACTATTATGTGCATTGCAATAGCAAGACATAAGAATAAATAACCATTCTGTAGAGTACGTTTTGAGGTTCTTAGTGACAAGTCATGTCCAAAGTAAACTTCCTTTAATATATTTGTTCCCTATTAGAAGGGTGTTTATCCAAAGCCATGTCTTCCTTTAGTTAAAGCTTGTTTAAAGTAATTGTTTCTATAGATGCTTTTTAAACATCCTCTTTCTATTGGGAAGATATTAAACATAACTGTAAAAAGAGAGATATGGGAACTGACAGTTGTCACTCAGGGATAAATAATTTTTTTCTTTTTAATTTAGTCTCAAGAATTTAAAAGAAAATATATAGTTTGTATCTTGAAAACAGTTGAACTGATTTAAATAATAGTGCTCTCAAAAAAATGGGTAAGTCAGGTACTTGAGTCATTGAAAAATTGTGTTTTCAAATTCACAGGGAATAATACCAGGTTTTATAGTTGACTCTCATTTCTAACATTAATCTGGAAATTATACTTTTCCATTTATTAACTTTTTCCTTACATAATTTCTAAATTCATATTGGCTAAGTGAATGGTTTAACTTCCCTGCAAAAGAGCTTGGGAATGTGAATCAGTTGTTTTGGCTGTTCTCAGAGTTCGCGTTCTCAGAATTACTGCCACCAACTGCTACTTCTAGCTCTTTAACCTCTTGCTTGTCTAGTGTAGCAGACCCAAATGTTATGACATAAAGACCAGAAACCCAAGATATAGGGTCAAATACCGTCTTTGCATTTTAATATTCATATAAATATTTATGATAAAAACGTGTTTATCTAAAATAAGTAGAGAAACTGAGTACCTAGAAGAGCAAAGATTAAAAAGGAAAAAAAAAAAAAAAAACAAATACAAATGAGTAGTTTCTCTTCTTAATTCTTCTATTTTTAATTTTAACCTATTGCATTTTAAGCTATTTCCAGAAAATTTAAAGTAAAACCTCATTTTTAATTTCTGTATTAATGCTATTTTGCTAGCATGCTATTATTATAGCCATGATATCTTGAATTTATAGGGTGTGACCAGCCAGCCATGCTTAATCTTTCTTTCCAGACTCACCTTTGAATCAATTTGAAATAACTTTTCTTTTTCTTTGAACTTTCTGCTATGTCTATAATGCAGGCATGTGATATTCAGGTTCTAGATTTTTATTTCCCTAACAGCACCTCCCACTATTACTGAGCATGACTCAGCACCATGAATGGGGCCTCAAATATTCAGAACAGGGACCAACAGAAGATAACGAGATAATGAAATAAGACTGGATTCCCAAGAAATGCAAAGACATCAACTGAAGGTTGGCATGTCTTTAGACACTTAACCTCTCTTAACTTCAGGTTTCTTTTTTTTTTAACCTGCAAAATTAGAATAATAATAGCAAGTACCACATGGGTTTGTTGTGAGAACTAAACAGTGTTTATAAAGGGTTCACCAATGCCTGGCACCCTGTAAGGGCTTGATCACTGTTAGCTCCCAGCCCATAGCACATTCTTCTGTTTGTCTCTTGTCAAGTATCCACGTTTTGGGAGTGGTTTGGAATATTTGGAAACAACCAAATGTCATTCAGAGCAATGCTTATGAATAAAATGGGTGAATATTTTAACAGGTGTAAAACCACTCTGGGTCAAAAATCCAGGTGTAGACAAATTTTCTTTTGTGGAAGACATATTATGTCTGAAGGCAATTCTAAAAGATATTTCAAAAATTACAAAAGTAAGTGTAATCTACCAAAAGGGACTCCTTTAAAATAGTTGGCAACCTTGGGGATGCCAAGAAGAATAAGATTTTGCCCTGCATTGATTCATCCATGAAAAACATTTATTGACCAGCTATTGCATGCTGGGCACTGTGGTACAGACTTTACCCTTGGATCTGGTGGGAGAGATGGGTTTCACACTCTCACACATTTTTGCAGAGCGCATGGTGTTGTGAGAGTCTGCGGGATGGGTAGTTGATCTAGTCGGTGACATCAGTGTGTGTGTGTGTGTGTGTGTGTGTGTGTGATTGCCTTGACTGTGCTGTGGGGAATGAATGGCAGTGGTGGGATGTGTGTTGAGTGGTTGTGAGTTATAATAGTTAAGAGGCTATTGTGAGGGTTCCAGAGATATTTAGGCAGCAAATTTAAGGGTTTGGTGATGAGGGAGAGGGAAGATGTAAAGGATGGCTCCTAGTTTTTGGCATTTGCAGCTGACTCCCCGAGATGGTGAATACCAGGAGAGAACCAGGTTTTGTAAACAACTAGGAAAGGTCTTGTAAAGAGCTAGGAGTGGCTGATCCTGAAAGCATGTTCTAATCGGAGTGGGATGGAAGAAATGCAAAATATAAGAACAAGTAGTGTGCTGTGGGAACAATGAATCCTGAGTGAACATTCAAGGAGGAGTGGCATTTCAATCAAAAATAGTTTTCAAAAGGTTTTCTTTTAAACCTTGGAGGCTTCTGATTTTTTAAAAAAAAATGAGAATTGGGGTATATGGGAAATCTGTAATTTCTGCATGATTTTTCTGTAAATCTGTAACTTTTCTAATTAAAAAAAAAAAAAGACTCTTTCTCTCCCCCAAAAACCCTCAAAACAAAAGCACACAACTTACCTACCTGTGCTACCTTTATTTCTCCTTCAGTTTTGAAATGTATGTAAAACAAAATGATTATGGAAACTCCAATGACACTTTTGAAACTTTATCTGTATTTCCATTTTAAAATTGGGGTCTTGGCCTCACAAACCTGTAGTCATGCACTGCATAGTTAAAATGTAATTCTCTCTAAAGTATAAATTATATGATGATTAAATACCAAGATTTATACATAGATTTGAAGTATTTCTCTAAAACCTTAATTTTCCTACTCACATTATTAAATATAAGCTTTTTCTTACTTTATTAATTATGCCAGTTATTTTTGACATGTTATTCGTGGTATTTAGGTAATGGTTTGAGAAAACAGTGGCATTTGTGCCACTGTTTGACTGTCTTTGAAAGTGAAAGAATTGCCATGATGAAAGTTAATTGTGGAGTTTCATTTTGTGACAGGGTTAGTTTCCAAAATCAGCACTTAATTTGAAAATGATGTGTAATCAAAATTACCCTTGAACACTCCAAAAGACAAATCTGACAGAATTTCCTCCTCTCTTAGATGATCAAGTCTTTCTTATGGTTCTTCTCATAGTGCCTGGCTCCTTCCTTCTTTGGGATGTTTCCCAAGTGACTTTCCATACACATGTAGATTCTGGGCAGTCTGTCCCATCAGACTTTGCCAGACATGCCCAAACACTTAAACTCAAGATGAGGCTCCCTACATTTCAAATACTTGAGGGTCATTTTTATTAAATGACCTTTTTTGTTTGATTTGTAAAAGTATGCTTAAGGAAAAGAGAATGAGAATTAATAAGGAATGTTCTTTAAAATTTTATTTCCACTGACTGTGCCTTAAGTTAGGCCTTTATCACCTCTCACCAGGATCCCTGAGACATCTTCAGGTCCAATTCTTTGCTTCCAGTTTTTACCCCCATTAGTGAAATATTATTCATTAGACACTCGTATTATGTTATTTTCTCACTAAAAATTCTGGCTACCACCAGGAGGCTACTGTATACTGACCACAGGCTGGGGTTCAACTCCAAAGCATACATAATGTAGAGAGCCCTTTATGGTTTGACCTGACTAGCCTTATCCTTTTCTCTAGCCATCTAATGTCATTCACGTATTGTATCAGTCAGCTGTAACGTGTTTGAGTTTCTGTGGCTGCCCAAGCAAATACCATGCAGTGGGTCGGTGTAAACATTGAGAATTTATAAGCTCATGGTTTTGAGGCTAAAAGAAAGTCCAAATCAAGGCATCATCGAGGCAATGCTTTCTCTCCAAAGTCTTTAGTGTTCTGGGGCCGGCTGCTGGCTCTCCTTGGTTCTTAGCTTGTCACATGGCAATGCACATGGTGGCCTGACCTGGTCTCTTCCTTCTCTTCCAGGTTTGGTTGATGTTCAGCTGTTGTTTGCTCTCTCTGTGGCTTTCTCTCTGTCTGAATTTCATTCAGCTTATAAAGGGCTCCAGTGATAGGATTAAAACCCATCCTGGTTGAATTGGGCCACAGTGTAACTGAAGTAACCTCGTCAGAAGGTCCCTTAAAATGAGTTCGCTCCCATTAAGTTTAAGAACATGTTTTTCTGGGGTACATATAGCTCCAAACTACCTAACCATGTAACAAACAACTACCAAAACTAAGTGACTTGAAACAATATTATTACAGCTCTCACATCTGTGGATTGGCCGGGGTCGCTGATTTAGGCTGGGCTTGTACATGTGTCTGTCAGTCAGCTGGCTTGTTTATGCATCTGTGGGTTAGCTGATGACTCAGTCCTGGCTGGAGACATTAGCTGGGGCAGCTCTACTCCATGTGTCTTCCCTCTGGTACCAATGGCTAGATCAGGCACATACATGAATGATGAATGTTTTCCTCTTTGAACCAGTGGCCAGACTAGGCATGCCCTTCTTATGGTCATAGCAGAAGCTCAAGGGAGCAATGTGCAAGACCTCATGCACTCTAGGCTCAGAATTGCACCATTACTTCTGCACCATTTTATTGGCCAAAGCAAGTCACATGGAAGAATCCAAAGTCAAGAGGCAGGAAAATATACTTTGCCTCTGGATGGGAAAATTACAAAGTCACATGGTAAAAGATGTGGATAGAGTAAGAGGTGAAGAATTGAGGCCATTAATGAAATTTACCACACCAGCCATCCACTGCAATTTTAGAATTTCCTAAATACACCAGGGCTGTTTATGAAAGGGGATGATAAGGAGTCATTAGGTCTCATTGTGGCTTGTGTAGGCCCAGCTAGTCTATTCTTGCTATAAGACTCTTTTCTGCTTCTTGGTCCTGTGATGACTTTGGTGTCCTCTCCCACTGATTCTGTGGTTCCTGACAGCATTTCAACACCACCTAGATGTCAAGAGTCTGTTTCTGATGCTCCCAACTAAGAACCTCCATCGAATCATTTGATGACTTGAATAAGTGCCTTGCTTCCACTCAGAGATTATCTTGCTTGCTTTTGACTCCAGCCAGCTGGGAGGAGGGAAATTGAGGTTGTGGAGGGAAATTAAGGATGTGGATAATATTGTACAGGTTCCCACAACCTCATATAAATCAGAGACATACAGTGTTTTCACTTTTTAATTGGAAGCTGCCTCTCAGCAAAGCCATCTTAGAAAATCAAGTAAAGCACACATAACCACAGGGTTCAGCAGCATCCCTCGAAAATGGAGCTGGAGAGAGGGAGTGAGGGGCTAATGTGAAGATACCTTCCTTTCTACCTCTGTTTCTCTGCAGTAGGGTTGTGAGTGTCTTCTCCAGGAGAAAAAAAAAGGACCTGAAAATAGGCCCAAGGTGTCTTTATCAACTTCGAATGCCCCTTGAATCTACTGGACACATTTAGTTCTTCCCTTTCTCCTAAGGCACACTTGAAGGAAGTGCTGCCTTCTGCTCTGTTTCATCTGCTCCCTCCTTGCCCCAACTCTATGGTACAAATTTACTTTGTGCTTCTCTTATGATGTGTATTGTTATTTATCTACATACCAATATGTATTTCATTTAGGCTTTGAATACCCAAGTGATAAGAATTGAGTCTTATTCGTCTTTCTATTTTTAGTAGGATGGATGAAATGAATGCTAAACTTATTTTATCCAACTGTAAACAACCTAAAAGGAAGGTTATCTTTTGTCTTTTTATCCCTCACATTATTTTCATATAGTTCCTTGGACTTTGTAGTCACCCTATAAATAAATATTTTTTGAATGATGTAAATAAAAATATGCTTAATTTTGGAGCCCTGAATTTTATTATTGAAGTATTTATTTATTTTATTAAATCATATATGGGAATAGGAGGCTTTAAGGAATTTTTTATAGGAATATTTTTATTTATATTTATAATTTTATTCCCAGATATATATGACAAAAGTTTGGAGGAGCTGAATTTAATATGGAAAAGAGATAACAAAGCTGATTATTAATGCTCTTTTAAGGATGACATTAATCCATTATTCTTCATCTTAACTAAAGAAGGTGTATACATTGCATAAAATATACACATAGATTAGATGTTATTATATATAGATTTGTATTACTGAGGGGACTTAAAGAATTTCCTTCATTGGTTTTGTTTAATAATAGTACAGAGGACCACATCCTGCTTCTGATAAGCTCTCTACTTCCCTGTGATTCTATAGTTCTCACAAATACTGTAGCAATGGTGCATGGAATGTGTCCTTTAAAGTTGCTGACAAATGTAATACAAGGTTAGATGATAATGTTTCATGATGAATGGATAATTATGTGGGACAAAGAAGGGTGTGTTAAGTATCACCCACTATATATTGCTAAGGCATGTACTTTTTGTTTTGCTCAACGATCTAGCACAAGATTACTTCACATTTTCAGGGATTCTCTTAAACATTTTTTTGGAGAAAGGCTGAGAAAATTATGCAATAATAAGTAATGAGGAAGAAAACCCATACAATTAAAATATAATTATTTTAAGATTTTCTGATCTTAGGTTCTCTAGGAAATGCCATGCAAAGTCTGGAGAGCTAGAGTTTTGCTGTTAGAGCCTGCTTCAGTTATTTATTTCTGTATCACAAATCACCTGAAAACTTAGCAGCTTAAAATAATAAACATTTATTATTTCATGCAGCTTTTCTGGGTCAGGAATGCAGGAGCAGTTTAGCTGTGTGGTCTGGCTTGAGGTCTTTGATGGGGTTGTGACCAAGATCTTGGTTGCGGCTGCTGTCCTTTGAAGGCTTGGTTGGTCTGGAGGATCTGCTGCTGAGATGGTTCACTCATAAGACTGGCAAGTTGGTGCTGGCTGTCAGCAGGAGCTCTCAATTCCTCACCTCACATAGGACTGTTTGAGTGTCCTTAAGACATGTCAGTTGACTTCCCCCAGCGCAAGTGTTCTAGGAGAGAGTAAGGTGGGAGTTGCAATATCTTTTATGACCTAGCCACACACTCTCATTTCTGCTGTCCCCTCTGAATTAGAAGGTCAGCCCTATCAGCATGAGAGGGGACTGTTCAAGGGCGTGAATACCAGGAGGTGAGAATCACCGGGGACCCTCTTGGATGCTGGCTACCAGAGCCTTTTGCTAATAAGATCTGTGAATGGAACTACAAATGTTTTTATTGAACATCAGGATAGGTTAGCCATGTATTAATTTCATTCAGTTAAAATTTTTTGAATGGTTTTTCTATAGAAGACATTAAAGAAATTTAATTTAATTTATTATTTCATTCAGAGGCAGCAAAAAATGGGAAGTTTTCCTGATTTAGTGTCATTTCAGAAAAAGTAACAAATGTTTTCATTCTTCCTTAGTTTGTGACTTGAAAGATTTAGTTTTACAGAT
Organism: Choloepus didactylus; assembly: GCF_015220235.1. Classification (NCBI taxonomy): domain Eukaryota; kingdom Metazoa; phylum Chordata; class Mammalia; order Pilosa; family Megalonychidae; genus Choloepus; species Choloepus didactylus. The sequence continues at coordinate 173,298,199 of NC_051310.1, forward strand.
TCCTACTGGCTAAATAAATAAAAGAGGTTGTGCCGGTTTGAATGTATTATGTCCCCCAGAAAAAGCCATATTCTTTGATGCAATCTTGTGGGGCAGACATAATAGTGGGGATTAAGTTGGAATGTTTGGATTTGGAGATACGCCCCACCCAACTGTAGATGATAACTGATGGGATATTTCCATGGAGGTGTGGCCCCGCCCATTTGGGGTGGGCCTTGATCAGTAGAGCCATATAAATGTGCTGACTCAAAGAGACTGAACGGAGTGCAGCTGTGAGTGATGTTTTTAAGAGGAGCAAGCTTGCTAGAGAGGAACATCCCAGGAGAAAGCCATTTTGAAACCAGAACTTTGGAGCAGATGCCAGCCATGTGCCTTCCCAGCTAAGAAAGGTTTTCCAGACGCCATTGGCCATCTCCAGTGAAGGTACCCGATTACTGATGTGTTACCTTGGACGTTTTGTGGCCTTAAGACTGTAACTGTGTAGTGAAATAAACCCCCATTTTATAAAAGCCTATCCATCTCTGGTGTTTTGCATTCTGCAGCATTAGCAAACTAAAACAGAGGTGTAAGAACTTTCAAAGTTAATTGACAGAGGTACACGATTATTTTCAATTACTATTGGGATATTAAATAAGAACTGTCCCCTTCCCCCTAAGAACTCGGCTCTCCCCAGATTTATTTTTCAGTGGCATAATTGGAACAGGTACATTTCGTGATGCTTGTTCTCTTCATCTCTGTGTATATACTGGATTCCTGTTGAACTTGATGCTTTTGTGTATAATTATTACATTTGATGGAATATACTCCTGTATATTTTGAGAAAGATTATTCCAAGTGTGTTAGTTTTGCTTCTCTAATTTAATGGAAAACTTCTTGAGGGAAAGAATCTTGACTTCTATTTCTCCTGGATTCCTAGCCTTAAAATGCTGTAGCATAGTGCTGTTCACATAGCTGGCGATAACACACCAAATAGTTGGTGCCTAATTCGTAGGACTGTCATATCTGACACATACATGTCATATCTGATACTGTCACCTGTATGCTTCTGAAAGAAGACTGTCACCTGTATGCTTCTGGAAGGAAAAGCCTAGATTTTTTTGTCTTATCTGTTATGAATGTCAAGGAGTAAATAATAGTGCATTGTCCAACCATAGGTCTGATGATGCTCTGGAAATATTTCTCTGACTGCATCTATTTTAGTGTTTTAAAAGACTTGGTTTAAACATAATTTTCATGAATGTCTCATTTTTTTTTTTAAATGTATAGTTTTATGGTATAGAGCACCTATCAGAGAAGTGATAAAAACAGTGGAAATCCTACCTGCAATGCAGTGATTATGAAAACATTTTATGTTCTGAAGAGGCTTAACTAATGGACCAACCTTCTGGTAGGACTTTAAAGAAGAGAAGCCATGCATATTTAGATGCAGGTAGAGCCTGTAGCAATTTTGATGTTTCAATTTATATGGCAGACATTCAAGTTCTGTTTTTTTTCAAATCACATTTTTTGGAACTGACAGTTCTACTGAATACAAGGTCCAGCCATCCAGAACAATCACATAAAATGTTTAATTAAAAAAAAAAAATCAAATGTGGTAAGAATGAATGCAAAGCAGCCCTGACACATTCTTGTGCTTGTAAGCAGGATTCTACAGGCCAATGCCATTAGGGTTTTGCCTGAGGGAGAAAGTCAATGCAAATCAGGGCAGTTTCTCAAGAAAGGAACCTGTGCAGACAAGTATTTGTTTAGGGCCTCTTCTTTCCTTTTCCTTTGAAACTTGAACTTCATAGTAAGTTATTTAAAAGTAGTGCCCCTTGACTAAGAGCTGATGAAACCATATAAGGTTTCATAAGTGTTAGAAAGACCCCCATCTTTTTGGCCCCCATGTTCGCTGTCGTTTGGGGAGAAACTGGATTGCATGAGGAGGGGTGGGGGAAGGTGCTCTTCCCACTCCCTCTTAAAGAGGATTGAAAAAATACGGGGCCTGCCTCGCAGGCCAGGGGAACGCCGTCACTTTCTGTTGCTAGTTCTTATGCTTGAATTAGTTTAGGGGAAAGACTCTGCTCTGTTTGTTTTGAATACTAGGTACACGTTGGTGCTCAAAGCTCTGGCTTCAGTGTCTGTGAAATTTGGGCTTCCTTCATACGTTACTTATCTTTCAAGTTCCTTCCAGCTCTGACACTTTGGATTCTAAGTTGGATACCACAGGTAGATGCTGCTTGCTCCGTGAAACACATGAAAAATGTATCCAAGATTTTGACGCTGGACTGCCTAGAGCTTTACAAGTATTTATGGAGTATTTGAAATTTTTTCAATGCTGTGTCAGGACCCTCTGAAAGAGATAGAAGTAAACTCGTTATAGTTTATGGTTCAGTTAGACAATATCCTAATTATATTTCTTCAAAAATTTCTTTTTGATTTTCCTTTTAGATTTTCCTTTTAATCCTAAATTCTTTCTCCCTAGTAGATTTCTTATTTCCTCACCAAGAGGCTCTTACCCTCTGCTAAACCCATTAGTCCCCCACCCCTCCCTGCACAACCCCCCTCCCCTCACCTTTTTTTCGTTTCTTCTTTGGGACAAGGGCAGGCCCAAATGGCAAATGTTGATTACCTTATCCCAGGTGGCTGGCTTTATGAATGTCCTGTCACTGGGAGGTAACCAATTGGCATTAGATGATGGCCCCAAACCCACCCAAACTATTTAAAATACACACCCCTGCAGAATTATTTATTGCTAGATAAATGAGAAGTGGTCTATTTTTTATGTAGAGGCTAGAAGATGTATCAGTATTTCTCAAAGTGTGGTTGCAGCATTTCTCAAAATGTGTTTCAGAACCAACTTGAGCTATTGTTAAAAATGGAGCTTCCTCGTGCCCCATTCTAGCCTCGCGGAAGGGACATACATCTTTGAGAGTGGAGCTTGGGGAATCTGCATTTTAAACAAGACCCTCAGAATATTTCTTAGGTAAGGGAAGAGCTGTGGTTGTGGGAATCTTAGAGAATTTACCTTAAAGTTAGAGGTGGCAGTTGTCTCTCAACTCCTTGAAACACTGGTGATGCTGGCTAAGACCCTAAAGGGTAAGTTCAGGTAACATCTTTTGCTTCCTTCTCCTCCTCCTTTATGATTTTATTGTTTATCATTTTAAGTATTATTCTTGAATTCATACTTATATGTGATGTGATCTACAATTCTGTGACTCTTAATCCGTTTAATCAGCTGCAGCGTCTCATTCCACACTGACTCTCAACTAGGGGAGGGTTGAAGTCATGTCAGAAACTACACTCCAGATTAGGACGCACTCGCTCTCCCTCACGGAAATGACTCTTGTAAACCGATTCTTTTCCTAATAGCCAGCTGAGGGTCAGGTGAGGAATAGCTGCCATTTCCCATTACTTTTTGGTGTCTTGTTTACCACATAGTAAACTGTCATACACTTTAGAAGCTGCCTCTAAACTAGAGCAGTGTCTTTTGCTCTACTTTTGTTCTGAGCTCTTTTCTTCTTACTTTTGCACCATCGTGATTTAATTTTTAAAACTTTGTGGTATGTTTTAATATCTCATAGAGCTAGTGGCCCTTCATCACTGCTTTAAACCTACTTAGCTGTTCTTGCCTGATTTTCTTTCCAGCCTCCAACCTCCACTCCCACCCCCACAGCCTCAGGAGGATTTGCCTGGGGGGCTTGTGTGAAACCTATAAATTAATTTGTGGAGATGTGTCTTCTTCACAGTGTTTCTATCCAAGATTTCTGGTTCAAATCAATTTTTTAGGTCTTAGTAAAGTTATTTAGTTTTCCTAACATTCCTTAAGGCACTTTTTTGATAGTTTATAGTCTTTGTTGCTTTTGTGATTTTGTTAATTTTCTTGTTTTCTAACTTTTTATATATTTAAAATTTTGGTTTTTCTCAATTGATTTTGGGTCTAAATAATCTAATTTTTAATAGTTTTGCAATAGATTCTCTTGGAGTTTCTGGGCATATAATCAGAACATCTTCAAAACAGTAATTTGGTTAATTAGTTTCCTATAATTGTTTTATTTCTGTTTCAAACCTAGAATTTCAAGTATAGTGTTAAATTATAATTGTGACAATACATATGCTTGTTTGTTTTTTTTATTTTCATGTGAATAATAATAGTTATTGTTATATATAAGGTATTTTCTGTTTTACATTTATTATCTTATTTAATCTTCCCAACAACCATATGAGGTACATAATAGTATCTCCATTTTACACAACCAAGTCCCAGAGAGATTAAATAACTTGTTGAAGACTGCTCTAAAGTGACTGAATCAGGATTTGAATCCAAGCAGTCTGACTACAGAGCTTGTGTGCTTCACCACCTTAAATCATACTGCCTTCCATGCAATTTTAACTTGAGACCACCATCAAGGGAGATGTTGACTTTTAGTTTAAGTTAGGTATCATTTATCATATAGAAAAAGAACTCTTATTTTTCTAACTCACTAAGTGCTCATTTCAGGGAAGGAATTTTCAACTTCATCAAATTCCCTTCTAGAATCCATGGAGATTTTTTCATTTGTCTTTACCAATGCTCTGCTCCCTTCTCTTTGTGATGTTATTGCTGTACAAATAATATCTTTATATATCATTGTGCCCATAAACACAGATTTATAATTATTGTTGTATGCAATTGTCTTTTCAATCAGGTAGGAGAAAAAAGTTTACAAATAAAAACTGTATTTGTATTGTCTGTTATGTTTACCTATGTAGTTACCTTTACAGGTGCTCTTTATTTTTCATGAGGATTTGAGTTACTGTCTGGTTTCCTTTCATTTCAGCATGTCTTATGGGGTAGGACTACTGGCAACAAACTCTAAGCTTTTTGTTTTCTAGGAATATATTAATTTCTCCTTAATTTTTAAAGAATAGTTTTGCCAGGTACAGAATTCTCGGTTGACAGTATTTTGTTCTGGCACTCTGAATATGTTATCCTACTGCTTTCTGGTCTCCATGGTTTTTGATGAGAAATTGGCTGTTAATCTTATTGAGGGTCCCTTGTATGTGATGAGCTGCTTCTCTCTTGCTGCCTTTGGGATTCTGTTTTTGTCTTTGTCTTTCAACAGTTTAACAATTCGATTATGATGTGTTTACGTGTGGATTTCTCTCTCCAAGAAAGCTTCATGGATATGTGTGTCTTTCATCAACTTTGGGAAGCTTTTTGCCATGACTTTTTCAAATGTTCTTTCTTTCCACCTTTCTCTTCTCCTTCTGTTACTCCCATTTTGCTTGATGGTGTCCCACTGGCTTCTGAGGCTCTGTTCACTTCTTTATCTTTTTTTTTTTAGAGAGCTTGTGGGTCTACAGAACAATCATGCATAAAATACAGGATTCCCATATACCACCCGACCACCAACAGTTTGCATTGGTGTGGAACATTTGTTACAACTGACGATAATACATTTTTATAATTGTTCTATTAAATAAAGCCCATGGTTTAACTTAGGAACCCTTAGTGTAGTTCCATGGATTAAAAAAATTGTATCCTGTTACCATATATACAATCAAACATTTTCCTTTTTAATCATATTCAGATATATATATTTCAATGCTGTTAATTGTGTTCACAATGTTGTACTACAATAACCACCATCCATTACCTAACCGTTTCCATCACTCCAAATAGGAACCTGGTACATTTTAAGCCTTTAACTTCCCATGCCTTATTCCCAGCCAGTAACCAGTATTCTAGATGCTGACTCTATGAGTTTTCTTATTCTAATTATTTAAATCAGTGAGCTCATATTTGTTCTTTTGTGCCTGGCTTATTTCAGTCAACATGATGTCTTCAAGGTTTATCCATGTTGTCACAAGTATCAGCACTTCCTTCCTTTTTATGTTGAATAATATTCCATTGCATGTATTTACCATATTTTGTTTATCCATTCTTTAGTTAACATACACTTGGGTTGCTTTCATCTTTTGGCAATTGTGAATAACGCTGCTGTGAATATCAGTGTGAAAATATCTGTTCAAGTGCCTGCTTTCAGTTCTTTGGGGTATATACTTAGTAGTGGGATTGCCTGGTCATATGGTAATTCTATACTTAGCTTTCTGAGGAACCACCAAACTGTCTTCCACAGCGGTTGCACCATTTGACATTCCCACCAGCAATGAATGAATGTTCCTATTTCTCTATATCCTCTCCAACACTTATCTCCCATGTTAGCAGCCATTCTAATGGGTGTGAAATGGTATCTCATTTTGGTTTTGATCTGCATTTCCCTGATGACTGATGATATTGAGCATCTTTTCATGTGCTTTCTTGTCATTTGTATATCTTCCGTGGAGAGATGTCTATTCAAGTCTTTTGCCCATTTTTAAATTGGGTTGTTTTTCTTTTTGTTTGTTAAATTGAAGGATTTCTTTATATATTCTGGATATTAAACCTTTGTCGGATATGTGGTTTCCAAATATTTTCTCCCATTTTCTAGGTTTACTTTCATGATAAAGTCCTCTGAGGCACAAAAGTTTTTAATTTTGATGAGGTCCCATGTATCTGTTTTTTATTTTGTTGCTTATGTTTGGGTGTAAAGAAACCACTGTCTAACACAAGGTCCTGAAGAAGCTTCCCTACAGTTTCTTCTAGGAGTGGAGTTTTATACTCCTGCTTCTTATATTTAGGTCTTTGATTCATTTTGAGTTGATTTTTAAATATATGTGAGATAGGAGTCCACCTTTTCTTTTTTTTGCAAAGGAAGATCCAGTTTTCCCAGCAACATTCGTTGAAGAGACTCTTCTTTCCCAGTTGAGTGGTCCTTGTCATCTAGTCAGAAATCGGTTTACCATAAAAATGAGGGTTGATTTCTGACCTCTCAGTTTGATTCCATTGGTCTATTTGTCTGTCCTTATGCCAGTACCATGCTGTTTTTTTTAAATGCTATTTTGTTTACTATGGCTTCATAATAAGATTTTTTTTTTTTATTGAGATTGTTTACATACCATACAAGTATCCAAACATCCAAAATGTACAATCAGTTGTCCCTGGTACCTATTATACAGCTGTCTTCCATCACCATAATTAATTTTTTTTTCAATTTTTAGAACATTTTAATTACTCCGGAAAAGAAATAAAAACACACACAAAAAGGAAACTCAAATCCTCCCTTACCACTAACCACCCCCCCATCCATTGTTGACTCATAGTATTGGTATAGTATATTTGTTACTATTGATGATAGAATGTTAAACTATTATTGACTGTAGTATATAGTTTGCAATAGGTATATTTTTTCCCTATATGCCCCTCTATTATTAACTTCTATTTATAGAGTCATAAATTTGTTCTGGTTTGTGAAAGAGATTTCTAATATTTGTATAGTTAGTCATGGACATTGCCCACCACAAGGTTCACTGTTTTACACATTCTCATCTTTTAACCTCCAACTTTTCTTCTGGTGACATACGTGACTGCGCTTCCCCTTTCCACCACATTCACACACCATTCAGTACTGTTAGTTATTCTCACACTTGATAGTTCCCTGTATAGTCACTATTTATGTATTCACCACTCTCACCAGTATCTCTATAAGGACATCTCCATTTCGTCCACAAAGCAGGAGGAAGGGTCAAAGAAGGAAGAGAGACAAAAGAAAAATAACAAAAAGAGAAAACAAACAAACAAACAAACAAAAAACCAAACATGACCACTAGGAAGCACCAAAAGGAAAGATAGCATTAAACTAAAGTAGAATAGAGTCAGACAACATTACCAATGCCAAGAGTCCCATACCCCTTCATTATGCCCTCTCTTATAAGCATTTAGCTTTGGTATATTGCCTTTGTTACATTAAGGGAAGCATAATACAATGTTTCTGTTAATTATAGTCTCTAGTTTGCATTGATTCTATTTTTCCCCCAATACCTCCCTATTTTTAACACCTTGTAAGGTTGACCTTCTTTTGTTCTCCTGCATGAAAAAACATACTCGTACCTTTTATCACAATTGTTGAGCACTCTAGGTTTCATTGAGTTATACAATCCCAGTCTTTTTCTTTCCTCTTTCCTTCTGGTGTCCCACTTGCTCCTAACCTTCCTCTCTCAACCATATTCATAGTTATCTTTGTTCAGTGTACTTGCATTTCTGTGCTACCATTACTCCAAATTGTGTTCCAAACCTCTCACTCCTGTCTTTTCCTATCTGTCTGTAGTGCTCCCTTTAGTATTTCATGTAGAGCAGGTTTCTTGTTCACAAACTCCATCGTTGTCTGTTTGTCAGAGAATATTTTGAGCTCTCCCTCATATCTGAAGGACAGTTTTGCTGGATATAGGATTCTTGGTTGGTGGTTTTTCTCTTTCAGTATCTTAAATATAACACCCATTTCCTTCTTGCCTCCATGGTTTCTGCTTAGAAATCTGCATATAGTCTTATCAAGCTTCCTTTGTATGTGATGGATCGCTTTTCTGTTGCTGTTTTGAGGATTCTCTCTTTGTCTTTGATATTTGATAATCTGATTATTAATTGTCATGGTGTATGCCTATTCAGATCTGTTCTGTTTGGGGTACACTGTGCTTCTTGGATCTGTAATTTTATGTCTTTCATCAGAGATGGGAAATTTTCATTGATTATTTCCTCTATTATTGTGTCTGCCCCCTTTCCCTTCTCTTCTCCTTGTGGGACACCCATGACATGTACAATCATGTGTTTCATGGTGTCATTGAATTCCCTGAGATGTTGCTCATATTTTTCCATTCTTTGCCCTATCTGTTCTTTTTGTGTGTAGGTTTTCAGGCATCTTGTTCTCCAGTTTCTGAGTGTTTTCTTCTGCCTCTTGAGATCTGCTGTTGTATGTCTCCATTGTGTCTTTTATCTTTTGTCTTTATCTTTTATTAACTTCCATAGATTCTGCCCATTGTTTTTTCAAACTTTTTATTTCTACCTTATGTTTACCCAGTGTTTTCTTTATAGCATTCATCTCTTTTGCCATATCTTCCCTCAACTTTTTGAACCGATTTAGCATTGGTTGTTTAAATTCCTGTATCTCAGTTGAAGTGAAAGTTTGTTCCTTTGACTGGGCCCATTTTTCTTACTGTAGGTTGTAGTTTTCTGTGTTCTAGGCATCTAGTTTCCTTGGTTACTCCAATCAGGTTTTCCCAGAACAGAACAGGCTCAGGTCCCAGAAGGAGGAAATGTTCAGTATGCTGTTTCCCTGAGGGTGTGTCTTAGAAGATTGACACAGCCTGTGAGGCCTGAAGCTGTTGTGCTTTTCCTAACCTGCCTAGCAGGTGACAGCTGTCAGCCTGTAGCTCCTGACTGGTGTAAGGAGGTGTGGCCCATGGCTGTTTTGCCCAAGGCTCTGGGGTCTGGTTCTGAATGGAAGGCAGGTAGTAGAGCTGGGCACCATCTATTTCCTCTTAGGGAAGATAGCCCCCTAGGGAGATTTCATTTGCATTTAAATAGGTTCTTTGTTTCTCTGACTCTGCTATCCCCACCCTTATCGAGGTCAGAGCACTGTGAGCTGAAAATGGCTGAGGCTTTCTCTATTGCAGAGCGCTGGGAGCTGAAAATGACTGAGGCTTTCTCCACTGAGCTGCTCAGGTTGAGAGAGAGGAAAAAAGGACTGAAAGCCCCCTTTCATGGTCAGTCCATGGCCCCCAGTTTCACCCGTCAGCCAGAGGTAGCACCCAGTCCTCTGGGCTCCCTCTCCCAAGACAGAGAAGTCCCCTGGCTCTTTAAGGTGAGTCATCACTAAAAGCCTCTGCTTCTTGGGGATTTGCAGCTTGGATTGAGCAGTCCATATTTGCCAATTAAAACCCCAGTTGGAGCTGGACTGAGGTGTATTTGCTTATTCAGAGACTGCTGCTCTCTATCACAGTAAGGCTTTGCAGTTTGGGTTGCCATGGGGGAAGGGGGTTCCCAGCTCGGATCCATAGTTTCTACTGAAAATTCCACACTGCGGTTCTCAGGCATTCTTCCCAGTTCAGGTTGATGCACGATGTGTGGACCGTCACGGTCATCCCCCAGCAATTATTCCAGATCATTTATTTGTTGTTCCTGGTTGTTTATTAGTTGCTCCAGGGGGACTAGCTAACTTCTACTCCTCTTTCTGTCACCATCCCGTAATAAGTTTTAAGATCGGGAAGCATGAGTCCTCCAACTTCATTCTTCTTTTACAAGATGGCTTTAGCAATATTATTTAGGGCCCCTTACCCTTCAATATAAATTTGGTGATTGGCTTTTCCATTTATGTAAAAAGGTTTTTGGAATTTTGATTGAGATTTCATTGAATCTATAAATGACTTTGGGTGGTATTGGCATCTTAATGATATTTAGTCTTTCAATACATGCATGGAACATCCATTACTTTATTTAAGACTTTGATTTCTTTTAGCAAAGTTTTGTAGTTTTCTGTGTGCAAGTGCTTTACATCCTTGGTTGCATTTATTCCTAGATATTTGATTCTTTTAGTTGCTCTTGTGAATGGAATTCTTTTCTTGATTTCCTCTTCAGATTACTTATTACTAGTGCATAGAAACACTGAATTTTGGGTGGTGATCTTGTACCCCACCACTTTGTTGAATTCATTTATTATCTCTAGGAGCTTTCTGTGGATTTCTCAGGATTTTCTGTATGTAGGATCATATCATCTGCAAACAGGGAAAGTTTTACTTCTTCCTGTCCAGTGTGGATGCCTTTTATTTATTTTTATTTCCTATTTGTTCTGGCAGGAACTTCCAGCACAGTGTTGAATAATAATAATGACAGTGGGCATCCTTGTCTTGTTCCTGATCTTAAAGGGAAAGCTTTCAATCTTTCTCCATTAAGTAGGATGTTCACTGTGGGCTCTGCATAAATGCACTTTATCATGTTGAGGAAGTCTCCTTCTATTTCTAGTGTTCTGAGTGTTTTTATCATAAAGGGTTGCTGGATTTTGTCAAATGCCACTTCTACATCAATTGGGAAGATCATGTATTTTTTTCCCTTCCTTCTGTTAATATGGTGTATTATATTAATTGATTTTCTTATGTTGAAACAACCTTGCATACCAAGGATAAATCCCACCTGATCATTGTGCTGGGTTGGATGTATCATGTTCCCCCAAACACCATGTTCTTTAATACAATCTTTTGGAGGACAGACATATTAATGTTGATTGGGTTGGAATCCTTTGATGGAGTGTTTCCATGTAGATATGATTCAATCAACTGTGGGTGAAACATATGGACTCTGCCCATTCAGAGTGAGTTTTCACTGGTGTCCTATAAAAGAGCTCACAAACAGAAGGACCCTGGAGCAGCTGCAGCCAAGAGAGACGTTTTGGAGATGGCCATTGAAAGTAGACTTTTGCTAGCCCAGAGTTTGCCTGGGAGAAACTAACATCCCCAGATGCCTAGAGAGAAACTTCCTGGGAGAAAGCCATTTTGAAACCAGAACTCTGGAGCAGATACCAGCCACGTGCCTTCCCAGCTAACAGAGTTTTTCCAGATATCATTGGTGTTCTTCAACGAAGGTAGCCTATTGTTGATGCCTTTGTTTGGACACTTTTATGGCCTTAGGACTATAACTTTGTAACCAAATATCCCCCTTTCATCAAAGACAAGCCGTTTCTGGTATTTTGCATAATGGCAACATTAGCAAACTGGAACAATTATGGTTTATAATTCTTTAAATATGCTGTTCGATTTGGTTTGTTAGTATTTTATTGAGGACTTTTACATCTATATTCATAAGAAATAATGGTCTGTAGTTTTCTTGTCTTGTGGTATCTTTATCTGGCTTTGGTATGTGGGTGAAGTTGGCTTTGTAGAATGACTTATGTAATGTTGTCTCCACTTCAATTTTTTGGAAGAGTTTGAGCAGAACTGGCATTAAGTATTCTTTGAATGTTTGGTAGAATTCACCTGTGAAGCTCTCTGGTCTTGGGCATTCCTTTGTTGGGAGGTTTTTGATTACTGAATCCATCTCTTTATAGTAATCGATTTGGTGAGACTTCTATTTCTTCTTGAGTCAATGTAGTTTGTGTGTTTCTAAGAGTTTGTCTGTTTCATCCACATTATCTAATCTATTGGCATGGTATCCTTTTCCAGTCCTTTTTATTTCAGCAGGCTCTGTAGTAATGTGCCACTTTCTGTTTCTGATTTTATCCTCTTTCTTTTTCTCTGTCAGTTTAGCTAAAGGTTTGTCAATTTTATTGATCTTTTCAAAGAACCAACTTTTGGTTTTGTTGATTCTATTGTTTTTTTAAATTTTATTGAGATTGTTCACATACCATACAATCATCAAAAGATCCAAAGTGCACAATCAATTGCCCATGGTATCATGTGCACCCGTCACCACAATAATTTTTTTTTCCAATTTTTACAACACTTTCATTTCTCCAGAAAAGAAATAAAGACAAAAAAGAAAACTCAAATCCTTACATACCCCTAACCCGCCCCATCCATTGTTGACTCATGGTATTGGTATAGTATATTTGTTACTGTTGATGAAAGAATGTTAAAATACTATGAACAGTAGAACATAGTTTGCAATAGGTATATTTTCCCCCTATTTACTCCTCTATTATTAACTTCTAGTTTTAGTGTCATACAATTTGTTCTAGTTCATGAAAAATTTTTCTGATATTTATACAGTTAATCATGGACATTGTCCACCACAAGATTCACTGTTTTATACATTCTCATCTTTTTTCCTCCAACTTTCCTTCTGGTGACATACATGACTCTAAGCTTCCCCTTACCACAACACTCACACACCATTCAGCACTGTTAGTTATTCTCACAATAACATACTACCATCACCTGTGTCCATTTCCAAACACTTAAGTTCAACCTAGTTAAACATTCTGCTCATAATAAGCAACCTCTCCCCATTCTTTAGCCTTGTTCTATATCCAGGTAACTTATATTTCATGTCTATGAGTTTACCTACTATAATTAGTTCATATTGATGAGGCATACAGTATTTGTCCTTATGTGTCTGACTTATTTCACTCAATGTAGTGTCCTCAAGATTTCTTCATCAACCCATTTTTTTTTAATATGGTTTTGTTCACCCACCATACATTCCATCCTAAGTAAACAATTGATGGTCCCCTGTATAATCATGTATTTCTGCATTCACCACTGTTACCACTTGCTATATAAGGACATCTCCATTTCTTCCACAAAGAAGGAGGAAGGGTCAAAGAAAGTAGAGAGACAAAAGAAAAAGAAAAAGAAAGAACAAACTGACAGCTAAAGAGCAACAAAAGGAAAGATAGAATTAAACTAAAGTACAATAAAAGAGTCAGACAACATCACCAATGCCAAGCATCCCATACCCCTCTCTTATGTCCGCCTCTTATAGGCATTCAGCTTTGGTATGTTGCCCTTGTTACATTAAAGGAAGCATAATAAAATGATTCTGTTAACTGTAGTTTCTAGGTTGCATTGATTTTATTTTTTCCCCAATACCACCACATTTTTAACACCTTGTAAGGTTGACATTCATTTGTTCTCCCTCATATTTGCACATTTTATCACAATTGTTGAGCACTCTAGGTTTCACTGAGTTTACAGTCCCAGTCTTTTTCTTTCTTCTTCCCTTCTGGTGTCCAACATGCTCCTAACCTTCCTCTTTCAACCATATTCAGTCATCTTTGTTCAGTGTACTTACATTGTTGTGCTACCATCATCCAAAATTGTGTTCCAAACCTGTCACTCCTGTCTTTTCCTGTCTGTCTATAGTGCTCCCTTTAGTATTTCCTGTGGAGCATGTATCTTGTTCACAAACTCTGTCATTGTCTGTTTGTCAGAGAATGTTTTAAACTCTTCCTCATACTTGAAGGTCAGTCTTGCCAGATATAAGATTCTTGGTTGGTGGTTTTTCTTTTTCAGTGTCTTAAATATATCACCGCACTTCCTTCTTTCTTCCATGGTTTCTACTTAGAAATCTGCACATAGTCTTATCAAGCTTCCTTTGTTTGTGATGGATTGCTTTTCTCTTGTTGCTTTCAGGATTCTCTCTTTGTTTTTGACATTTGATAAACTGATTATTAAGTGTCTTGGTGTAGGTCTGTTCAGATCTATTCTGTTTTGGGTATGTTGCACTTCTTGAATCTGTGATTTTATGTCTTTCTTAAGAGATGGGATATTTTCATTGATTATTTTCTCTATTATTGCTTCTGCCTCCTTTCCCTTCTCCTTCTGGGACACCCATGACACATATATTCATGTGGTTTATGTTGTTATTCAATTCCCTGAGAAGTTGTTCATATTTTTCCATTGTTTTCCCTGTCTGTTCTTTTGTATGTAGGATTTCAGGTGCCTTGTTTTCCAGTTCCTGAGTGTATTCTTCTGTCTCTTGAGATCTGCTGTTGTATGTCTCCATTGTGTTTTTCATATCTTGTGCTGTGCCTTTCATTTCCATAGATTCTGAGTTGTTTTTTCAAGCTTTTGATTTCTACCTTATATTCACCTTGTGTTTTCTTTATAGCCCTCACCTCTTTTGTTATATCTTCCCTGAAGTCATTGATTTGGTTTTTGATTTGATTTAGCATATTTCTTTGAAAGTCTTTAATAGATTGTTTCATTAAAGTGAAACAATATCTCAGCTATATCTTTTTTATGCAATTTTATTGAGGTAAATTCATGTAACATACAGTCCTTCAAAGTGTACAATTAGTTGTTCATAGTTGTGCATTGATCACCACAATCAGTCTTGAATATTTTCATTACTCCAAAAAATAAAATAAAAGTTAAAATAAAAAAGAATATTCAAAGCATTCCATTCCCCTCCTCCCCCATCATTCATTTACTTTTGTCACACTCACTTTTTTTAAAATATATGAAAAAGTTAAAAAAAAAACAATAGAAAAACAACATTTCAGACAAAACCAAAACAAGGCAATAAGAAAAAACAAATAACCTAAAATAACTACATTGCTTCCAACATATTCCTACCCTGTCCCAAGAAAACAGACAGACTATAATCCAACAAAGGAAGAAGAAAAACAAATAACCTAAAATACCTACATTCTGCAAACTTATTCCTACCATACCCCCAGAAATTAACAAATGTAGTCATTCCTGAGCATTCCCAGAACATTAAGTTTACCCTCCATTACTCATCTGTTCTTACTAGATTACTGTTCCCCCTTCACTATTTGCTATCTAACACTAGGTCCCCTACATTCTACAATATAAACCATTTATTTTACAATTTTCACAGTGTTCACATTAGTGGTAACATACAATATTTCTCTTTTTGTGCCTGGCTTATGCCACTCAGCATTATGTCTTCAAGCCTCATCCATGTTGTCATATGTTTCATGACATTTTTCCTTCTTACTGCTGCATAGTATTCCATTTTGTGAATATACCACATTTTTTTAATCCACTCATCTGTTGAAGGACATTTGTTTCCATCTCTTGGCAATTGTGAATGTTGCTGCTGTAAATATTGGCGTGCATATATCTGTTTGTGTCACTGCTTTCAGATCTTCTGGGTATATACCAATGTGCCAGTTTGAATGTATTATGTCCCCCAAAACACCATTATCTTTGATGTAATCTTGTGTGGGCAGGAAACGTATTGGTGTTGATTGGATTGGAGACTTTTTTTTTTAATATTCATTTTATTGAGATATATTCATGTACCACGCAGTCATACAAAACAAATCGTACATTCGATTGTTCATAGTACCATTACATAGTTGTACATTCATCACCAAGATCAATCCCTGACACCTTCCTTACCACACACACAAAGATAACCAGAATAATAATTAATTAAAGTGAAAAAGAGCAACTAAAGTAAAAAAGAACACTGGGCACCCTTGTCTGTTTGTTTGTTTGTTTCCTTCCCCCACCTTTCCACTCATCCATCCACAAACTAGACAAAGGGGAGTGTGGTCCCCATGGCCTCCCCAATCCCACTGTCCCCCCTCATAAGCCACATTTTTATACAATTGTCTTCAAGATTCATGGGTTCTGGGTTGTAGTTTGATAGTTTCAGGTATCTATCACCAGCTACCCCAATTCATTAGAACCTAAAAAGGGTTGTCTATATTGTGCATAAGAGTGCCCACCAGAGTGACCTGTTGGCTCCTTTTGGAATCTCTCTGCCACTGAAGCTTATTTCATTTCCTTTCACATCCCCCTTTTGGTCAAGAAGATGCTCTCCATCCCACGATGCCGGGTCTACATTCCTCCCCAGGAGTCATATTCCACGTTGCCAGGGAGATTCACTACCCTGGGTGTCTGATCCCATGTAGAGGGCAGGGCAGTGATTTCACCTTTCAAGTTGGCTTAGCTAGAGAGAGAGGGCCACATCTGAGCAACAAAGAGGCATTCAGGAGGAGGCTCTTAGGCACAACCATAGGGAGGCCTAGCCTCTCCTTTGCAGCAACAGTCTTCCCAAGGGCAAATCCCGTGGTAGAGGGCTCAATCCATCAAACCACCAGTCCCCTATGTCTGTGGGCATGTTAGCAACCATTGAGGTGGGGCAGACCAATACCCCTGCATTCTCCACAAGCTCCTCAAGGGGTTTCTGCATATTTTTTTCCTTGTTTTTTTTTTTTTTCTAAATCAACTGTATGAAGAATAAAAAAAAAATAAATTAATTAAAAAAAACATACAATAAAAGAACATTTCAAAGAGACCATAACAAGGGATTAAGAAAAAGACAACTAACCTAAGATAACTACTTTACTTCCAGCATGCTCCTACTCTACCCCAAGAAAGTAACCTAATATAGCAACATTTCTGTGAACTTGTTCCTACTATACCCATCAGAAATTAACAGACCATAGTCATTCCTGGGCATTCCCAGAACGTTAAATTTACCCATGATAGCTTATCTGTTCTTTTTGGATTATTGTTCCCCCTTCCTTAATTGCTCTCTATCGCTAGTTCCCCTACATTCTACATTATAAACCATTTGTTTTACATTTTTCAAAGTTCACATTAGTGGTAGCATATAATATTTCTCTTTTTGTGCCTGGCTTATTTCACTCAGCATTATGTCTTCAAGGTTCATCCATGTTGTCGTATGTTTCACAACATCGTTCCTTCTTACTGCCGTGTAGTATTCCATCGTGTGTATATACCACATTTTATTTATCCACTCATCTATTGAAGGACATTTGGGTTGTTTCCGTCTCTTGGCAATTGTGAATAATGCTGCTATGAACACTGGCGTGCAGATATCTGTTCGTGTCACTGCTTTCCGATCTTCCAGGTATATACCGAGAAGTGCAATCGCTGGATCAAAGGGTATCTCTATATCTAGTTTTCTAAGGAACTGCCAGACTGACTTCCAGAGTGGCTGAAACATTATACAGTCCCACCAACAATGAATAAGAGTGGGTTGGAGACTTTTGATTGAATGATTCAATCAACTGTGGACAAGACCTTTGGTTGGATAATTTCCATGGAGGTGTTGGCCCCCCCATTCGGGGTGGGTCTGAATTGAATTACTGGACCACTGTATAAGCTCAGACAGATGGAGCAAGCTTGCTACAGCCAAGAGGGACACTTTGAAGAATGCACAGGAGCTGAGAGAGTAGCTGCAGATGAGAGACAGCTTGAAGACGGCCGCTGAAAGCAGACTTACGCTCTGGAGAAGCCAAGAGAGGAAAAATGCCCCAAGAGCAACTGAGAGTGACATTTTTGAGGAACTGCAGCCTAGAGAGGAACATCCTGGGAGAAAGCCATTTTGAAACCAGAACTTGGAGCAGACACCAGCCACATGCCTTCCAGGCTAACAGAGGTTTTCCCAACACCATTGGCCATCTCCATGAAGGTACCTGATTGTTGATGCATTACCTTGGACACTTTATGGCCTTAAGACTGTAACTGTGTAACTGAATAATCCCCCCTTAGAAAAGCCAATCCATTTCTGGTGTTTTGCATCCTGGCAACATTAGCCAACTGGAACAACTGAGAAGGGCAATTGCTGGATCAAAGGGTAACTCTATATCTAGTTTTCTAAGGAAGTGCAGACTGTCTTCCAGAGTGGCTGTACCATTGTACAGTCACACCAACAATTAATAAGAGTTCCAATTTCTCTACCTCCTCCCCAGCATTTGTAGTTTCCTGTTTGTTTAATGGCATCCAATATAATTGGTGTGAGATGATATCTCTTTGTTGTCTTAATTTGCATCTCCCTAATAGCTAGTGAAGCTGAACATTTTTTCATGTGTTTTTAGGCCATTTGTATTTCATCTTCAGAGAACTGTCTTTTCATATCTTTTGCTCATTTTATATTTGGGTTGTCTTTACTATTGTTATTGAGTTGTAGGATTTCTTTATATATGCAAGACATCAGTCTTTTGTCAGATATACGGTTTCCAGGTATTTTTTCCCATTGAATTGGTGCCTCTTCACCTTTTTGACAAATTCCTATGAGGTACAGAAGCATTTGAGTTTGAGGAGTTCCCATTTATCTATTTTTTCTTTTGTTGCTTGTGCTTTGGGTGTAAGGTCAAGGAAGTGACCTCCTAATACAAGGTTTTGAAGATGTTTCCCTACATTGTCTTCTAGGAGTTTTATGGTACTGTCTCTTATGTTGGGGTACTTACTCCATTTTCAGTTAACTTTTGTGTAGGGTGTGAGGTAGGGGTCTTCTTTCATTCTTTTGGATATGCATATCCAGCTCTCCCAGCCCCATTTGTTGAATAGACTATGTCCCAGTTCAGTGGTTTTGGGGGCTTTATGTAAGATCAGTCAGCTGTAGATCTGGGGGTCTATCTCTGAATTCTCAATTCAATTCCATTGATCAATATGTCTGTCTTTGTGCCAGTACCATGCTGTTTTGACTACTGTGGCTTTATAATCAACTGTATCTTGATTGAGGTGTAAGCTTGTTCCTTTGACTGAGCCATATCTTCATTTTTCCTAGTGTAAATGCTAGTTTTCTGTTTTCTAGGCATCTGGTTTACTTGTTTGGCCCAATCAGATTTTCCCAGACCAGTACGGGTTCATGTCTCAGAATGTGGTTTTATTCAGAGTGTATCTTAGAAGAATGATAGACTTTTCTGTGAGGTCTCTAGTCACTGTGCTTTTTCTAACCTGCCCAGCAGGAGGCACCTGTCAGCCTGTCGCTCCCAACTGGTGTAAGGAGGTGTGGCTCCTTTAGTTTCTGTTTTGGCTGTTTTCCCCCAGGCTCCAGGGTCTGGTTCTGAAGGAAGGTAGGTGGTAGAGCTGGGTGCCACCTCCTTCCTCTTAGGGAAGATACACCCTCTAGGGAGTTATCTTCTGCATTTGAATTGCTCCTTTTTCTCTCTGACACTGTTATCTCTACCCATCTGGGTCAGAGTGCTGTGAACTGAAAATGGCTGAGGCTCTCTCCACTGAGCCACTCAGGTTGAGAGAGAGAAAAAGGGAAAGAAAGCCCCCTTTCATAGCCAGTTAACAGCCCCTCAGTTTTGCCCATCTGTCAGAGAGAGGAACTGGTCTTCTGGGCTCCCTTTCCCAGGGCACAGGAATTTTCTGTCTCTTTGAGGTCATCTCTAAAAGCCTCTGGCTGTTTGTTAGGGGTTTGTCTATGTTCATAGCTTGTATTTTGCAGTCCACATTTGTTAATTAAAAACCCAGTTGGAGCTGGGCTGAGCATATTTGCTTGCTGTGAGAATGTGCTTTCTCCTACAGCAGGGTCTTGTAGCTCAGCCTGCCATGGGGGGAAGGGGGCTCTGGCATGGTTCTGCAGTTTTTACTTACAGATTTTATGCTGCAATCTCAGTCATTCCACCCAATCCAGGTTGGTGTATGTTGCATGGATGGTCACTGTTGTCCCCCAGCAGTTGTTCCAGATTATTTACTAGTTGTTCCTCATTTTTTATTAGTTGCTTCAGAGGACTAACTAAATTCCACTCCTCTCTATGCCACCATCTTGCCCCTTCCTCTATTTTTGTTTTTTTTTTTTTTTTTAATTTCATTTATCCATGCTTTAATCTTTGTTATTTCTTTCCTTCTGCTCTCTTTAGGTTTAGTTTACTCTTCTTTTTCTAGTTCTTCCAGTTTTGAGGTTAGGACTCTTATTTGAAATCTTTTATGTTTTTAAATGTAAACATTTATAGGTATAAATTTCCTTCTTATCACTGCCTTAGCTGAATCCCATAAGTTTTGGTAAGTTGTATTTTCATTCACCTCAAGATATTTCCTAATTTTGTTTTTGATTTCTTCTTTATCCCTTTGGTTGTTTAAAAATGTTTTGTTTAGTATCCACACATTCATGAATTTCCCATTTCTCCCTCCGTTATTGATTTCTAGCTTCATTCCAATGTCATCAGAAAATACGCATTGTCTGGTTTCAATATTTTTGAATTTATTGAGACTTGTTTTATGACCCAACATATGGTCTTTCTTGGAGAATGATCCATGTGCATGTCAGAAGAATGTTTGTTGTGTTTTGTTGGGTGATGTGTTCTAAAAATATGTTAGGACTAGTTGGTTAAAAATATCTAGCATTCAAGTTTTGTACTTCTTTTATTGATCTTCTCACCAGATACTCTATCCATTGTTAAGAGTGGTGTATTAAAGTCTGCTACTATTAATGTAGAACTGTCAATTTCTCCCCTCAAATCTGTCAGTATTTGCTCCATTATTTTTGAGCTATGCTGTCTGGTTCATATATACATATATATATAGTTGTTACATGTTCTTGTTGAATTCTTACCTTAATCAGTGTATAATGACCTTCTTTGTCCCTTGTAACTGTTTTTGACTTAGTCTATTTCATCTGATATTAATATAGCTAAACAGCTCTCTTTTGATTACTACTTGCATGGTATATTTTTTTACATCCTTTCACCCTTAACGTACTTGTATCTTTGAATTTAAAGTGAGTCTCTTGCAGGCAGCATATAGTTGGGTCATGCTTTTTAATCCATTCTGCCACTCTCTGCCTCTTGACTGTAGAGTTTTATCCATATACGTAAATGTTACTACTGATAATTTGGGACTTTCTTCTGCCCGTTACTTCTGTTAATTCCTACTTTCATATTTATTTAATTTTTTTTGTTATACTTTATTGAGTGCTTTCTCATTTCTATCTGGATATATTTTCCATCTGTTTTCTTTGTGGTTACGACAGGGTTGGAATTTAACATCCTAAACGTATAACAGTCATATTTGGTTTGATACCAACCTAACTTCAATAGTAGGCACATATACTTTTCCTATATCCCTCTGTCCCCCCACCATTTTTTAACACTTGTTGCCACTTATATTTTTGTTTATTGTAGATTCTATAACATAGATTTATCATTACTTTTTATGCATTTGCATTTTAGCACCTGTGGGAAGTAAGAAGTGCAGTAATGTATCAAAAAATATATTGCATTAATAGTGGCATTTAAAATTAGTGACATTTACTGTAGGTCTATTTCTTCATGCCACTTTGAACCATTGTCTAGCATCCTTTTCAGTCTGAATAACTCTCTTTGGCATTGCTTTTAGAGTAGGTCTAGTGTGAATAACTCCCTCAGCTTTTGTTTATCTGTGAATGTCTTAATCTTTCCCTCGTTTTTGAAAGAAAGTCTCATTGGATATAAAATTCTTGGCTGGCAGAACTTACTTTCAGCACTTTATGTGTTTCAACCCACTACCTTCTTGCCTCCATGGTTTCTAATGAGAAATTGGCACTCAATTTAATTGGAATTTCCTTGTATAATAATACTTTGGCTTTCTTTTGCAGCTTTCAGAACTCTCTCCCTGTTCTTTGCATGCAATAGTGTGATCAGTATATGACAGGGTGTATTTTTCTTCATGTTTGTCTTGTTTGGTGTTCTCTGGGCTTCTTGGATGTGCATATTCACATCTTTTGCTATGTTTGGGAAGTTCTCTATCATTGTTTATTGGAATATTCTTTATGCACCCTTTTCTCTTTCTTTTCCCTCTGGGATTCCCATAATGTGTATATTGGTGCACTTGATAGTGTCCCAGATTTTTCTTAGGCTATTTTTGCTTTTACTATTTTTTTTTTTCTTTCTTCTCCTCAGCTTGACTCATTTAAAGTGTCTTGTCTTCAAGTTCACTGATTCTTCCGTCAGCTCTTTTCTGCTCTTGAAGCCCTCCTGGAAATTTTTCATTTCAGTTATTGGGGTATTCAAATCCAGTAGTTCTCTTAGGCTACTTTTTAAAACTTCTTTCTCTTTACGAAGACTCTCATATTGTTGCTCATTCATTGTTTTCCTGATATCATTTAATTCTTTCTCTGTATTTTCCTTCATCTCCTTGAGCAATTTTAAGATCATTTTTTTAAAGGCTTTGTTCAATATGTCCATATTCTCATATTCTTCAATGATGTTTTCTGGATTTTTATCTTTTCCTATGGATGGGCCATCATTTCCTGCATCTTCTGTTGCACACTGTACATTTTAATATTTTAAGATGTTAACTCTGGGATTTATTCCCTGGCATGTCTTTTTCTTGGTTTAGTAACCAGCTGGTGATAAGACAGAGATTTTCTTGAGCTCCAGCCCTCCTATCAGGAAGTTCTGTTGAAGGTGAATGCAGTGTGAAGGGTTTTCCCTGTATTTCTGGGCCTCTGTCTTGTCCTGGGCTTTTGCTAGTTAAGTTGTTTTGGAGTTCCCCTGTATGGAGGAGTTTTGTTATTGCCTTTATTTCCAAGGAGAACAGACCACCACTCCCAGGTGTTTCAAGCCAGCAGGCCTTTGTCACAGGCTGTCCTTCTTTATAGTTTTTTACACTACTTTTTTGTCTCAAGCTGCTTTTGCCTGGAGGGCAAATTCTGGGAGGAGGACACAATGGAAAGGACTTTCCCAAGTCAGTCTTTCCCAGCCAAACAGGACCAGGAAGCCATGAAGGAGGCATAGACTGGCTCCAAAGTGCCCTGGAGAGGGAATTAGGAAGGGCACTACAAGCTTCTCTGGTGGCTCTCCAAAGCTGAGCTTTCCTGGTCTGCCCAGCAAATGCAGTCCTTCAGCTAACTCTCCCCTGAAGCCCCAAGGAAGTGCTGCATCTTTAAGTCTCCACCACCACAACCCCTGTCTGAGGTGCATTGCAACAATGGCTGCCACTGCCCTTGTCTCGGGTGAAATAAAACAATTGCTGCTGCTGCCAACATCCGGTGCGAGTTGAAACAATGGCTGTCCTCAGAGCTGGACCCCACCACAATCCTTTCTGCTTTCATTTTTCTTCATTCTTTTTTCTTTCTGTTCCTCAGGCTAGGTAATCTCATTTGACTTATTATCAAGTTCACTGATTCTTTCTTCTGACTGCTCAAATCTGCTATCAAGTACGTCTATTGAATTTTTCATTTTCCATTATTGTACTTTTCAGTTCCGTAATTCCTGTTTGGTTCATTTTTGTAATTTTTAGTGCTTTATTGATATCCCTATTTGTTGAGACATTTTTCTCATACTTTCCTTCAGTTCTTTGCTCATGGTTTCCTTTAGCTCTTTGAATATATTTTAAAAAGATGATTTAAAGTCTAGTAAGTCCGACATCTGAGTTTCCTCAGGGACAGTTCCTTTTGATTGCCTTTTCCCTCCAGCTTGTTTCTTTGTATGTCTCATTTTTTCTTGAAAACTAGACATTTCAAATATCAATGTGGCAACTCTGGAAATCAGCTCCTCCCCTTTCCCGAGGGTTTGTTATTGTTGCTGTTTGCTGCTGTTACTGCTATTGTTATTGTTACCATTTTTAAAATTTAGTGACTTTCTTGAACTAATTTTGTAAAGTCTCTATTTGTTGTGTGTGGCCACTGAAGTCTCTGTTTGGTTACCTTGGTGATCAGCTCTTTAATGATCACAAATTTCCTTGAGTACCTGGAACCAGTATGTCTCCTAGCCCTTATTGAAGGGTTATCTTATGTGTTGAGGCATGCACCATTTTGCCTTCATGAGCCTCAAGGATAGCCAGAGGTGAAAACTTAGGGCTTTTTCAGATCTTTCCTGATATTGTGCATAATGCTTGGCATGCTCCAGACCTATGCCTGCATGTGACTTTGTAGATTCAAAACTTCTATGCACATCTAATTCCCCAGATTTCCTTCTTAAGGTTTTTGGTCAGTCTATTGCTGTTCTGTTTTCCAGTGATTCAAGCAACCATAAAAATTAAAACACTCGCTTATAAATATTTTTGACAAATATCCCCACCCCTGTCCTCTGGGAATCAGACTTTCCACACTAGACAGGCTCTGAGTCAAGTAAAATAAGGATAACCATGTAAGTAGGGCCTTCCAGAGAACCACCAGACAAGCCAAATTATGAGTTTTTGGGAATGAGGTTTTGAAAGAGCTCTGGATCTGTTATGCTCCCTCTGGTTGCTGCAAGGCTTCACCAGTAACATGGGCTGTTATTTTTCAAGATTATTATATCGCTGGAGAGTGTTGGATTGGATTAGTGCAAGTTAATACACCACAAAGTTCACAATTCTTACTAGACTCAGACATTTTTCTTGAATAAATGCTCCCAGGTTGCTGTAAGGCTGATATGGATTGAATCATGTCCCCCACAAAGACATGTTCAAGTCCTAACACCCAGTCCTGTGGAAGTGAACTCCTTTGTAAATAGGATCTTCAAAGATCCTGTTATTAAAGGTGAGGCCAGACTGAATAAGAGTAGACTTAATCCAATATGACTAGTGACCTTATAAGCAGAGGATATTTGAACACAGTAGAGGAGACATAGGGGACAGACAGCTACATGATGGAGGCAGAGACTGAGTTATGGGTTGGGTGGCATGTCACCACCAGAACACTCCAGATTTCAGGGAAAACATGATCCTGCTGACTCCGCAATTTCGAACATCTAGCTTCCCAAGTCATCTGGTCTGTGGTACTTTGTTACAGCAGCCTTGACAAACTAAGACAAAACCTTTCAACAAAAAATTGTGAGATGAGCAAAAATATAAGAAACTATGTTCCTGCTGCCATACACAGGGAGAAAAGCAAAGAGTAGAAACTGTCCCTTAGAAAGCCCAGATATTGGATTACCTAGGCAGATTTAAACTTTCAGTGTTGTGAGTTTTCGTATATATTTTTTGTCTTCATACTTATTTTATTGGGAGTTAGAGGGATTGAGTTTTGGCTCTACCAATGCCATTTTAATCTGGCTGTTTCTGCTCAACATAATGTTTTTGAGAACATTCAGTTAGTTACTACTATCAGTAGTTCATTATTATTTTGAGAATAGGATCTTAACTGGTTTTTGCTGGAATTAAATTTTATTTGTTGATTATAACTAGATGTACTTTTTACTTCTAATTTGGTCTAAAGGTTTGCAGTTGATTTTCTTTTATCCCCTAAATCTATGGCTATATAATTTATAGTGACAATTTGATTTTCTTCCTTACATTGTTTATACTACTCAGTCTTTCTCATAGTGCATTGTTTCTGATTATCTTTGGTGTAGGAGTCTGCATATATTTCTTGTGGGCTTAGGAAAATGTTATTCTATTTCTAGTTCCTTTTTATCCAAGAAATTGGTGTTGAATTTTATAGTTTTTTTCCTCAGCATTGATGAGGATGATCATATGGATTTACATGTTAATCTGTTAATTTAATAAATTAATGCGAATAATCTATGCAGTTCCAGGAAAACCTTCCTTGGTCAAAAATGTATTGTTTCTAAATATACTGCTTGATTTGATTTGCAGACATTTTATTTTGGATTTTTGCATCTAAGTTCACAGTGAGCTAAGCTATAGGTTTCTTTCTTGAGATATTTTTATCTATCTTTGACATCATTATGTCATCCACATAGAAAAGTATTGAGAAATTTGTTTAAAGTATTTTTATTATGAAATATTTCAAATTTAAAACAAGTACTTATCACTCAGATTTGTCAAAATTTAATATGTTGCCTCATTTGCTCTAGATTGTTTTAATAAATAAAAAAATTAAAGATTGAGTTGAGGCCCTCTATGTTCCTTTCCAGGATGATTTCCTCCCTCCTCAGAGGTGAACAATATCCTGAATTTGGTGTTTATCATTCTCATATTTTTATACTTTTGCTATGTACTAACAAACACGATTATAAGGAACTATTTGTAGGCTTTCACATTGAGTTTATAGATAGTGAATTTAATAAGAATGAAATCTCTGGAGCCAGATAGTCTTGGCTTGAAATTTCCAACTATAATTGCTGATTTATCTTTTCCTCCTTTCAGTTCTTTTATGTATTTTGAATTTCTGTCATTAGAACATATTGTTGTGTCATCTTTTTTTTTTTAATCATCATTTTATTGAGATATATTCACATACCACGCAGTCATACAAAACAAATCGTACTTTCGATTGTTTACAGTACCATTACATAGTTGTACATTCATCACCTAAATCAATCCCTGACACCTTCATTAGCACACACAAAAATAACAAGAATAATAATTAGAGTGAAAAAGAGCAACTGAAGTAAAAAAGAACACTGGGTACCTTTGTCTGTTTGTTTCCTTCCCCTATTTTTCTACTCATCTATCCATAAACTAGACAAAGTGGAGTGTGGTCCTTATGGCTTTCCCAATCCCATTGTC
This sequence comes from Choloepus didactylus, assembly GCF_015220235.1. NCBI lineage: Eukaryota > Metazoa > Chordata > Mammalia > Pilosa > Megalonychidae > Choloepus > Choloepus didactylus. Next base: position 173,324,638 of record NC_051310.1, read on the forward strand.
ACCCCTCATAAGCTACATTTTTATACAACTGTCTTCGAGATTCATGGGTTCTGGGTTGTAGTTTGATAGTTTCAGGTATCCACCACCAGCTACCCCAATTCTTTAGAACCTAAAAAGGGTTGTCTAAAGTGTGCTTAAGAGTGCCCACCAGAGTGACCTCTCGGCTCGTTTTGGAATCTCTCTGCCACTGAAGCTTACTTCATTTCCTTTCACATCCCCCTTTTGGTCAAGAAGATGTTCTCCGTCCCACGATGCCGGGTCTACATTCCTCCCCGGGAGTCATATTCCACGTTGCCAGGGAGATTCACTCCCCTGGGTGTCTGATCCCACGTAGGGGGGAGGGCAGTGATTTCACCTTTCAAGTTGGCTTAGCCAGAGAGAGAGGGCCACATCTGAGCAACAAAGAGGCATTCGGGAGGAGGCTCTTAGGCACAATTATAGGGAGGCCTAGCCTCTCCTTTGCAGCAACTGTCTTCCCAAGGGTAAAACTTATGGTAGAGGGCTCAACCCATCAAACCACCAGTCCCCTATGTCTGTGGTCATGTTAGCAACCATGGAGGTGGGGTAGGCAAATACCCCTGCATTCTCCACAGGCTCCTCAAGGGGGCACTACATCTTTTTTTTTTTCCTTGTTTTTCTTTCTTTTTTTTTAACTTTCCCTTCTTTTTTAAATCAACTGTATGAAAGAAAAGTTAAAAAGAAAACAAACATACAATAAAAGAACATTTCAAAGAGACCATAACAAGGGAGTAAGAAAAAGACAACTAACCTAAGATAACTGCTTAACTTCCAACATGTTCCTACTTTACCCCAAGAAAGTTACATAATATAGCAACATTTCAGTGAACTTGTTCCTACTACATCCATCAGAAATTAACAGACCATAGTCATTTCTGGGCATCCCCAGAACGTTAAATAGCTTATCTGTTCTTCTTGGATTATTGTTCCCCCTTCCTTAATTGCTCTCTACTGCTAGTTCCCCTACATTCTACATTATAAACCATTTGTTTTACATTTTTCAAAGTTCACATTAGTGGTAGCATATAATATTTCTCTTTTTGTGCCCGGCTTATTTCGCTCAGCATTATGTCTTCAAGGTTCATCCATGTTGTCATATGTTTCACGAGATCGTTCCTTCTTACTGCCGTGTAGTATTCCATCGTGTGTATATACCACATTTTATTTATCCACTCATCTGTTGAAGGACATTTGGGTTGTTTCCATCTCTTGGCAATTGTGAATAATGCTGCTGTGAACATTGGTGTGCAGATATCTGTTCGTGTCACTGCTTTCCGATCTTCCGGGTATATACCGAGAAGTGCAATCGCTGGATCGAATGGTAGCTCTATATCTAGTTTTCTAAGGAACTGCCAGACTGACTTCCAGAGTGGCTGAACCATTATACAGTCCCACCAACAATGAATAAGAGTTCCAATTTCTCCACATCCCCTCCAGCATTTGTAGTTTCCTGTTTGCTTAATGGCAGCCATTCTAACCGGTGTTAGATGGTATCTCATTGTGGTCTTAATTTGCATCTCTCTAATAGCTAGTGAAGCTGAACATTTTTTCATGTGTTTCTTGGCCATTTGTATTTCCTCTTCAGAGAACTGTCTTTTCATATCTTTTGCCCATTTTATAATTGGGCTGTCTGTACTATTGTCATTGAATTGTAGGATTTCTTTGTATATGCAAGATATCAGTCTTTTGTCAGATACATGGTCTCCAAAAATTTTTTCCCATTGAGTTGGCTGCCTCTTTACCTTTTTGAGAAATTCCTTTGAGGTGCAGAAACTTCTAAGCTTGAGGAGTTCCCATTTATCTATTTTCTCTTTTGTTGCTTGTGCTTTGGGTGTAAAGTCTAGGAAGTGGCCGCCTAATACAAGGTCTTGAAGATGTTTTCCTACATTATCTTCTAGGAGTTTTATGGTACTTTCTTTTATATTGAGATCTTTGGTCCATTTTGAGTTAATTTTTGTGTAGGGGGTGAGGTAGGGGCCCTCTTTCATTCTTTTGGATATGGATATCCAACTCTCCCAGCCCCATTTGTTGAAAAGACCATTATGGCTCAGTTCAGTGACTTTGGGGGCCTTATCAAAGATCAGTCGGCCATAGATCTGAGGGTCTATCTCTGAATTCTCAATTCGATTCCATTGATCTATATGTCTATCTTTGTGCCAGTACCATGCTGTTTTGGCAACTGTGGCTTTATAATAAGCTTCAAAGTCAGGGAGTGTAAGTCCTCCCACTTCGTTTTTCTTTTTTAGAGTGTCTTTAGCAATTTGAGGCATCTTCCCTTTCCAAATAAATTTGATAACTAGCTTTTCCAAGTCTGCAAAGTAGGTTGTTGGAATTTTGATTGGGATTGCATTGAATCCGTAGATGAGTTTGGGTAGAATTGACATCTTAATGACATTTAGCCTTCCTATCCATGAACATGGAATATTTTTCCATGTTTTAAGGTCCCCTTCTATTTCTTTTAGTAGAGTTATGTAGTTTTCTTTGTATAGGTCTTTTACATCTTTGGTTAAGTTGATTCCTAGGTACTTGATTTTTTTAGTTGCTATTGAAAATGGTATCTTTTTCTTGAGTGTCTCTTCAGTTTGTTCATTTCTAGCATATAGAAACATTACTGACTTACGTGCATTAATCTTGTATCCCGCTACTTTGCTAAATTTGTTGATCAGCTCTAGTAGCTGTATCGTCGAGTTTTCAGGGTTTTCTAGATATAAGATCATATCATCTGCAAACAATGACAGTTTTACTTCTTCTTTTCCAATTTGGATGCCTTTTATTTCTTTGTCTTGCTGGATTGCCCTGGCTAGCACTTCCAGCACAATGTTGAATAACAATGGTGACAGCGGGCATCCTTGTCTTGTTCCTGATCTTAGAGGGAAGGCTTTCAGTCTCTCACCATTGAGTACTATGCTGGCTGTGGGTTTTTCATATATGCTCTTTATCATGTTGAGGAAGTTTCCTTCAATTACTACCTTTCGAAGTGTTTTTATCAAAAAGGGATGTTCGATTTTGTCAAATGCTTTTTCAGCATCTATTGAGATGATCAATTGATTTTTCCCTTTCGAGTTTTTAATGTGTTGTAATACATTGATTGTTTTTCTTATGTTGAACCATCCTTGCATGCCTGGAATGAACCCCACTTGGTCATGGTGTATGATTTTTTTAATGTGTCTTTGGATTCGATTTGCAAGTATTTTGTTGAGGATTTTTGCATCTATATTCATTAGGGAGATTGGCCGGTAGTTTTCCTTTTTTGTAGCATCTTTGCCTGGTTTTGGTATTAGATTGATGTTAGCTTCATAAAATGAGTTAGGTAGTGTTCCATTTTCTTCAATGTTTTGAAAGCGTTTGAGTAAGATTGGTGTCAGTTCTTTCTGGAAAGTTTGGTAGAATTCCCCTGTGAAGCCATCTGGCCCTGGGCATTTATTTGTGGGAAGATTTTTGATGACTGATTGGATCTCTTTGCTTGTGATGGGTTGGTTGAGGTCTTCTATTTCTTCTCTGGTCAGTCTAGGTTGTTCATATGTTTCCAGGAAATTGTCCATTTCCTCTACATTATCCAGTTTGTTGCCATACAGTTGTTCATAGTATCCTCTTATAATTTTTTTAATTTCTTCAGGATCTGCAGTTATGTCACCTTTTTCATTCATTTTTTTGTTTAAATGGGTCTTCTCTCTTTTTGATTTTGTCAGTCTAGCTAGGGGCTTGTCAATCTTGTTGATCTTCTCAAAGAACCAACTTTTGGTGATATTTATCCTCTCTATTGTTTTTTTGTTCTCTATGTCATTTATTTCTGCTTCAATCCTTGTTATTTCTTTTCTTCTACTTGGTTTGGGATTGGTTTGCTGTTCATTTTCTAGCTTCTTCAGTTGATCCATTAGTTCTTTGATTTTGGCTCTTTCTTCCTTTTTAATATATGCGTTTAGTGCTATAAATTTCCCCCTTAGCACTGCTTTTGCTGCATCCCATAGGTTTTGGTATGTTGTGTTCTCATTTTCATTCGTCTCTATACACTTAGCAATTTCTCTTGCTATTTCTTCTTTAACCCACTGATTGTTTAGGAGTGTGTTGTTTAACCTCCAGGTATTTGTGAATTTTCTAAGTCTCTGATGGTTATTGACTTCTAATTGTATTCCATTGTGGTCAGAGAATGTGCTTTGAATAATTTCAATCTTTTTAAATTTATTGAGGCTTGTTTTATGTCCCAGCATATGATCTATTCTGGAGAAAGTTCCATGAGCACTAGAAAAGTATGTGTATCCTGGTGATTTGGGATGCAATGTCCTGTATATGTCTGTTAAATCTAATTCATTTATCAGATTGTTTAGGTTTTCAATTTCCTTATTGGTCTTCTGTCTGGTTGATCTATCTATAGGAGAGAGTGATGTGTTGAAGTCTCCCACAATTATTGTGGAAACATCAATTGCTTCCTTTAGTTTTGCCAGTGTTTCTCTCATGTATTTTGTGGCACCTTGATTGGGTGCCTAGACATTTACGATTGTTAATTCTTCTTGCTGAATTGCTCCTTTTATTAGTATGTAGTGGCCTTCTTTGTCTCTCAAAACATCCCTGCATTTGAACTCTATTTTATCTGAGATTAATATTGCTACACCTGGTTTCTTTTGGCTGTAGCTTGCATGAAATATTTTTTTCCATCCTTTCACTTTCAGTTTCTTTGTGTCCCTGTGTCTAAGATGAGTCTCTTGTATGCAACATATTGATGGTTCATTTTTTTTGATCCATTCTGCGAATCTATATCTTTTAATTGGGGAGTTTAATCCATTTACATTCAACGTTATAACCGTGAAGGCATTTCTTGAATCGGCCATCTTATCCTTTGGTTTATGTTTGCCATATTTTTCCCTCTCTCTATTAATATCCTTTATTGTACCCATACCGAATCTCTTTAGTACTGAACCTTTCTCCAAGTCTCTCTGTCCTGTCTTTGTTTCTCTGTCTGTAGGGCTCCCTTTAGTATCTCCAGTAGGGCAGGTCTCTTGTTAGCAAATTCTCTCAGCATTTGTTTTTCTGTGAAAAATTTAAGCTCTCCCTCAAATTTGAAGGAGAGCTTTGGTGGATAAAGTATTCTTGGTTGGAAATTTTTCTCACTCAGAATTTTAAATATATCGTGCCACTGCCTTCTTGCCTCCATGGTGGCTGCTGAGTAGTCACTACTTAGTCTTATGCTGTTTCCTTTGTATGTGGTGAATTGCTTTTCTCTTGGTGCTTTCAGAACTTGCTCCTTCTCTTCTGTGTTTGACAGTGTGATCAGTATATGTCTCGGAGTGGGTTTATTTGGATTTACTCTATTTGGAGTTCGCTGAGCATTTATGATTTGTGTATTTATGTTGTTTAGAAGATTTGGGAAGTTTTCCCCCACAATTTCTTTGAATACTCTTCCTAGACCTTTACCCTTTTCTTCCCCTTCTGGGACACCAATGAGTCTTATATTTGGACGTTTCATATTATCTATCATATCCCTGAGGTCCATTTCGTTTTTTTCAATTTTTTCCCGATTCTTTCTTTTATGCTTTCATTTTCCATTCTGTCATCTTCCAGGTCACTGATTCGTTGTTCAACTTCCTCTAGTCTTGTACTATGAGTGTCCAGAATCTTTTTAATTTGGTCAACAGTTTCTTTAATTTCCATAAGATCATCCATTTTTTTATTTAGTCTTGCAATGTCTTCGTTATGCTCTTCTAGAGTCTTCCTGATTTCCTTTATATCCCGTACTATGGTCTCATTGTTCATCTTTAGTTCTTTGAGTAGCTGCTCTAGGTGCTGTGTCTCTTCTGGTCTTTTGATTTGGGTGCTTGGGCTTGGGTTATCCATATCGTCTGGTTTTTTCATATGCTTTATAATTTTCTGTTGTTTTTGGCCTCGTGGCATTTGCTGAACTTGATAGGGTTCTTTTAAGATTTGTAGACCAATTGAAGTCCTTATCTCTAATTTATCAGATCTACAGCTTCGTGGAGTACACTTTCTCTAACTAACCAGCAGGTGGTGTGCACGAGCCACCTGTTCTCCACAAGCCAGTTCTCCCCTGCTTAGCCTTTTTGGTGAGTGGGGGAGTGAGTCTTGTGGGGCCCAATTGGTGTACCAAGCTTGCGTGTGTAGTTGGTGTTGCCTGCCCTGTATGTGGGGCGTGTTTCTGGGCAGTCGGGGGGGGGGTGGCCCTAACAATCAAATCTCCCTGGTGATCCTAGAGTTTTAGAGCTGCTGCAATAGTCTATTCCTTCAGTTCAGTCCTGCCACAGTTTGTCTCTGCCACTGACCCACTAGTCCTTGGTATTGGCGTATGGCTCCTGAGACTTGCAAGTGGGCCCCTCTTCCAGGCTGTGCACCCCGGTTCCTCTGTTGAGGGATGACTGTGCTATGTCACAGGTGAGTACCGTCCCCCCAGGGCAGTTCTGGGCTGCTGGGCTGTGTAGGGAGGCTCCCAGTCTGCTCAAATGATGGCTGAATGGGGCTTTGTTGATTCACACTGCTCCACCTTCCCAACTCTGGGACAATCAGCTGAGGTTGCAGGGAAGGCTAATGTCCATGCCCAGTTTTGTGGTGTGTGCCTGTTATTTGAAGCACTTCCATCACACTGGGTTGTCTGGGGCAGCTCTGGGCTATGGTGCTGGCGATGGGCAGGAGTGTTTCCTGTCCACCAGGATGGTGGCTGTGAGCGGACACCCCCCTTTTCTTGGGAAGTTGTGGTGTTTAGTGAATTTTCTCAGCCACTGTATTATTGCCTTTTGTCTCAGAGCTCTCTTAGTTCTGCTCTTGACTTGACGGGCCCAAATTGCAATTCTTTGAAGCTTTCTGTATTGGGCTTCTTAGAGTAATTGTTTTAGAAAAAGAAAAAAGGATTAAAAAAAAAAAAAAAAAAAGGGGCCCTCCTCAGAGATCTAATGGGTTATTGAAATGCTAAGAGACAAAGCAGCCAGGGCCATTAAGGAAAGGTCCACAGGGTAGAAAGATCAGCTTTTCTTTGGGATTTGCATATGTGCCTCAAGGCCTGAGCTCTGCCCTTCCCATTTCTGTGTTCACCAGAACTCCAAAAATCCTCTGCTTTTATTTTGGAGTTTTTCGTGTTATTTTTTTTTTCTATGCCTGTCTCCTCTCTGCTGGGCTGGCTGCTCTCAGATTCTCTGGTGTCTGGTCTCAGTCTATCTATGGTTGGAGTTTGTATCAGTAGAATGAGTTTCCGATAAGGGCTGCCACTGCAGTTCTCCCTTCTCCTTCCCGGAGCTGGCAGCCCCTCCTCCCACGGGACTGAGCCTGGCAGGGAGGGGCGCTGGTCCCCTGGCCGCAAAAACTTACAGATTTCGCTGATCTCAGCAGTTCGACACTTTCATGAGTGTTGTATGAAGTATGCCCAAAGACAGAGCGCTCTGGTGTCCAGTCCACGCAGCTCCTGGCTTTCTACCTACTTTCCTGGAGGAGTAACTAAAACATACAGCTCACCAGTCTGCCATCTTGCCCCGCCTCCTATGTGTTGTGTCGTCTTAATGACTTGACTCTTTTATTATATTGAAATGATTCTCTTTCTCCTGGTAATATTCATTTTCTGACATCTACTTCATCTGATATTAAGGTAGACACTCAAGCTTTCTTATGATTAGTGTTTGTTATATTTTCCTTTATCAGTGAACTTTTATCCTATTAGTGTCTATATTATAGCAAACGTATGGTAGGGTCTTGTTTTTTATGCTGTATGATAAACGGTATTTTAATTGGAGGGTCTAGATCATTTACCTGTAATTATTGATGTGCTTGGGCTTAAATTTACCATATTGTTATTTGGTTTATATTTTTCTCTTTACCTACCCTCTTTTGGATTATTTGTTTAGCATTCCATGCTTTTCTATATGATTAGCTTATTACCTATGCTTCTTTATTTTATTCTTTTAATTGCTGCTTTGGGGTTTACAATATGCATATTCAACTTATACCGGTTAAGTAATAATATTCCATTTCACATATAGTTTAAGAACCTTACAGCAGTATTCTTCTTTTTTCCCATTCTTGTGCTACTGTTAATGCTTACTCATGGTTATGTGTTATAAATCTCACTATAAATTATTTTTTTTGTTTAAACAGTCAATTAATTTTAAAGAAAATTTATAAAGGAAAGTGTCTTTTATGTTAACAAACCTATTTGCCATTTGTGCTGCTCTTATTTTCATTGTGTACATTTAGGTTTTAATCTGATGTCGATTTTCTTCTGCCTGTAGAACTTCCTGTAGTATTTCTTGTAGTGCAGGTTTGACGGCAATGGATTTTTTTTTTTTTTTTTAATGTTTGCTGAAAAAGTCTTTACTTCACCTTTGATTTTTAAAAGATAAATTTTCTGGATATAGAATTGAAAGTCAGCAGTTTACTTTTCTTCCAGTACAGGTACTTTAAATATGTTACTCTGTTGTCTTCTGGCTTGCATATTTCTGATAAGAATCTGTGATCTTAAGTCTCTGGTAATTAGTCTGCAGTAATTCTTTTACTGGTGTTCAGCATTTTGATTAGGATGAACTTGACAAAGTGTTCCTTGTGTGTTTCTGCTTGGAATTTATAGAGCTGCTTGAATCAGGGGATTTATAATTTTTGTCAAATTTGGAAAATTTTTGGAAATTTTCTCAGCAAGTTTTTCTGCTCTCTTCCAACCCCTCTTTGTGGTTTTCAATTAAATACATATTGGAATGAGTATTTTTCATTTCATTTCAGTTTTTTTGCTCTCTGTGATTAGATTAGTTTTGGATAGTTTTCTATTGTTATGTTTTCAAGTTAACTGATATTTTTCTCTGTAATGTCTTTGCTGATGATCACATTCAGTGAAATTTTTATTTCATATAATGTATGTATGTTTTATCTCTAGAAGTTCCATTTGATTCTGTTTCTTCTCATTATGTTCATGTTTTCCTTTAACTTTGCACATTTATACTATTTATATTAGAGGTTTTAAGATCCTTGTCTGCTAATCCCAATGTCTCTGTGTTTTCTGGAGCTCTTTCTAATAACTTGTTTTTCTCTTGGTTATGGGTTGCATATTCCTCCTTCTTCATATGACTAGAAACCTGATAGGATGCTGAATATTGTGAATTTTTACATTGTAGAGTACTGGATTTTGTTGTCTTCTAGAGTGTTGGAGTTTGTTCTGATAGGCAGTTAAAATTACTTGAAGATCAGCTTGATCCTTTCAAGAATTATTTTTAAGCTTTGTTAGAGCAAGTACAGAGAAGCTTTTACTCTAGGGCTAAGTTTGCCCTACTACTCTACTAATGTGTGATGCTTCTGGGGTTTGCATGAATGTACCATGTATTAGGCAAGGTCTCCCCACTCTGTCTGGTGGGAGATCTAATGTTTCCTAGCCTTGTATGAGCTCTAGGAATTGTTTGGCCTACAGGTCCTTGGAAATTTTATTTTTCCTGGAAGTTGTTCTTTGTTAGGCCCTCATGGGGTTTGACCCTTCCTTATGCAGATTGGTATTCAGCCGAAGACTCAAGGATCCTGTACAGATACTTTCCATGCAGCTCCCTTCTCTGTAGTACTGTGCCTTACAAATTCTAGCTGATACTCTCTCCTTACTCAGATTTCTGTCTTGTCAACTCAGTGAGACATCAGGCTTTGTTTGGGTTTCCCCCTCCTTGTATCATGGTCTGGAAATGGTCTCAGGCAGAAAGCTGGGGTGATTGTGGCTTTTACCTTGTTTGTTTCCATTCTCTCAGATATCACAGTTCTGCACTGCCTATTTCCAATGTCCTAAAAGAATTGTTTCTTATATTTTGTCCAGTTTTCTAGTTAGCTATGACAAGAGGGCAGAAGTAGAAGCCAATGGCCTGAGTTGGACCCTTTTAATGAAACAAAGAAGAGGAAGAAAAACAAGTGTTTTAAAGCACAATGAGTGTTCATATCTTGCTATTGACATTATTAAAAAGCTACAGGTGAAAAGGGTCTTAAAATGTTATGAGGTTGAATGCACTCATTTTAAAGATGATGAAACTGAGGTGAAGGAAGCAAAATACCTGACTGTTGATGTCTGGTCTGAGGATTCCCCCAGAACCTGGGTCTCTTTATTCCTGGTTCCATGCACATCATTGTGGTGTGCTATCTTCGTGCCACCTCAACTGGGTAGAGACTATATTATTCCAGTTGGTGTTAGGAATTGTAAAAGTGACATGAACTGTCAGTGTATATTCATATTCTTTCTTGCTCTTGGTTGGGTGAAGTTTTAGTTTTGTTTTGATCTTTCTTATGCAGCCATTTAATAGAATTGCCAGAATATCTGGTATAATACTACCTAATCAACTCATTAAATCTGATAGTATATCTACAGAGATTAACAATTTTCCAAAGCTGTGAACTTTCAGTGAAAGAAAAAATTATTTTTATTTTATCTTTTATACTGTATTTCTCATTAACTGCATTATATGGAGAACTTTTTGTTATATTGACTAATGTGCTCTGGTGATTTTTAATAATTGGCATTATTTTAATTGTTTCCTCCCTTCCCCACCCCCCATGAAGGATGTTTCTTTAATGGGAAAAATGCAGTGGCATAAAATATCTCAGGTGCAAGCAGAGCAAGGATTACAGAAAAGTGCTGAGGAACTTCAAATGGTAAAGTCTTTAATAAAATTCCTCCTTGCCTGTATTAGAATAATCTGCTTCCTATTGCGTGAATGTTTATTTAGAGACTGTATATGTTTTTTAATCTCTTCTGATTTACTTTAGAGGTGCTCTTAACTCTAAGCACATTTAACCTAACACCACCTGGATATCCTATTTTGGCTCACTGCTGTTTCTGTAGACCTTCTGAACTAAGGCCCAAAATTCTTTTCAGAAGGGAAAGAATTAGCAACTCTCTGATCTAGAGAAAATGAGATCTAGAAGGTGGTTGATGAACTAATAAAAAGTTATTAGCTTCTAAGAAAGCATCACCTTGCCCTTTATTTAGCTAAAAGAATTCTTAAAAGAATTGACAAGGGGAGAATTTTGTAGAGAAACATGGACAATAATAGAAGTTTGTTTCAGAAATAAAAGTTTCCTTTTCATACATCACTGGAAAAATACTTGTGGGATTCAAAGGAATCTGGAACATATTCCCTGTAAGTGGGAAGTATCTCCCTGTATGTAGAAATCCACATTTACCTAAAACAAATGATGGCATGATGATAGGTTCCTTTACATAGGATATCTGAAATGATATCATTAAGTAGCAAGCTCCTCTAATTCTTGAAAATCTGAGCTCATATACATAAAAATTCAGATTATACTTCATACTAGGAAAACATGTCATGTGTGGAAAGGTATGGAATCTCATCTTTTCTTGAAAGCTGTGGATCCCACAATGTTAGAGTTGCAACAGAAGGTTGGACTACTGGGGATTGAGATACTTTTGGGTTGAGACAGATCTTTTTCCCCATGGTATTCCCATTGCTGCCTCAGGCCCGAGCAGGTGGTAGCACTGGTCATGCTCAGCTAAGGTACTGGATAAATGAATTGTGGAGACTTGCCACAAAAGCTTTTGCTTATAGTGGCCTCTAGATTGCACCATTTCAAAGGCTGACCTCTAAATCTCTCTACTAGGTAATTAAGCTGAAAATACAAGATCAGTTAAGTTTAGTAAAATAGAAATGTTGATTAATAGCAAAAACCTGACTTAATACCATTTGCTACATATTCATGTCAAGTATAAAAAAAGTTTTCATGTAAATATAAAAGATATGGTTTGAAGGAAACTATCAAAGATGCCAACTCTCAGTTACCTAGCTTAGACATTATCTTGATTGTTTAAAACACTTAAACAAACTATCAATTTCTTTGTAATTCTGTGAAAACTATGCTCTTAGCTTTGACATTGACAATCATTGAACCTCTTTTGGCCAGTGACTTTTTATGAGGAAGCTTACCACTTCTTTAGAGGTCAGTCAAAGGCCTCATACCTTTGAACCTGACGAGGGTAGAAAGGCTCCTCTGTGGTGTCGGTCATTCCAAACAAAAACTTTCGGGTGCCTTTTCTGTGCCAGTGAGCAGAACTCCTCCTGTCTGTCCTGTTTGTCTCTTAGACTGCCCTAGAAGTGGCCTCTAGCATTTCCTGGGCTGAGATTTCTAAGTGTGCGCCTATCCCAGGAGGGCGTCTTTCCAAATGATGCCTGGCACCCTGTCTTCAGAGCATGAAGGCCTCATTTGGGACATCTCAGTGCCACAGACCAGAGCTCTCTTGGTTCTTTGATACAGCTTGTTTTCTTTCTTTCTTTCTTTCTTTCTTTTTTTTTTTAAAAGGCTTTCTTATTGGAGCACTTTTACTTTTTAAGTACCAACCATTTTGAATATGAGATTTTGTGCGGTCGCAGTTGATTCGTCGGGGGTGGGGGGTGGCGGCCGGTTGCTAAATCCTAGGCTCTCAGGATTGCTTGGAGGGTACCGGCGGCGGGGGCTCTTTCCCGGAGGTGAGGGCGAGGCGGGGGACTTGGCCAGGTCCCCGGCGGGGTGGCGTGCAAAGTATGGAGGGCGGCGAGAAAGGAACAGGCGGGACACGTTTCTTTTTAGGGTGAAGAAACCAAGAGAGAGAGAGTTTATTAGGGGAGAGTACAAGCTTATAACGGGCGGTCTAGAGGGCGGGGTAGCTGTAGAGGTTAAAGGCTTGGATTGGTTCTGAGAGGGCGCGGAGGTTGATTGAAAAGGGGCGAGAGTTGCTCCGGTAACGGTGTCTGGCAACAATGTATGCGCACTGGTGGTAATGGGAGTTGCACTGGCAACGGGGAGTGTCCGGGCAAGATAAGGGGGTGGGGAAAAGGCGGTTCCCTCCGGCAAGCCTCCCCTAACAGTGTTATTTTGGGTGAGGAAATGGGGCCTGCCTCCGGCCTCACTTTCCCAGGCCCGGGGGGCTGCGGAGGGCGCTGTCGCCCGTGCCCACCACCCTCCCCAGGGGCTGATCAGGTCCCTCAGCCCAGGCCCGCCAAGTTGAAGCACGTAATCAGTGTCCCGCAATTTTGAACTCTCATGAAGAGTGGTTTCCTCACATAGTCACACAAAAATAAAAATATCAATGAATTTATCCATTCATTCCTTCTCTTATTATGTGCCAGGCATTGTTTTAGAGATGGTTGATATAAAGATTAAAACGACAGTTCTTTCCCTGAGGAACTCATTGAAAGGAGTAATCAGTTATATAAAGAGAGGGACAAAATGCAATTCTATAGGATGGATATTTTAATAGAGACTAATTACATAGTAGAGAAAAAATTGAAATAATTTTATTTATTCACTCACTCATTCATAAATAATTACTGAGCTTCTACAATTTAAGGGCTTGAGACTTAAAAGATAAGAGATATAATTCCTTTTAAAAAGAGTTCTCAAACTTTAAATTTTAAAGTTCTCAAACTTTTGTGCCTCAGAACCCCTTTACACTATCAAAAATGATTTAAAAAACCATAAGAGTTTATGCTTATGTGGATTATATCGACCAATATTTACCATATTAGAAATAAAAACTATGAAAATTAAAGTATTTATCTATTCTTTCATGTACAATAACAATAATATACTAATTACATATTAACATAAATAACATTTTAAATGAAATATAACTATTTTCCAAAACAAAAAAATTTAGCAAGAAGAGTGGGATTGTCTTACATTTTTGCAAATATCTGGTTTGATTTCTTCATTGTCTGATTTAATAGAATGAGCTGGATTCTCATATCTGCTTTTGTATTAAATCTGTTGCAATATGTTGTTTTCATTGAAATATCATAGGTAATTCTAGCCTCACACAGATTTGGAAAGGGAGTCATATTTTAGTAGCCTTTTAACATAATATTGATGTTTTTCTTTGTTTACACCCAAACTCCCCAAATAGTAGTTTCATAAAGGTTAGTTGCAATGTGGAATCTAACACCAGATAAATGAACTTTTTGTATAACATCACATTAAAATCCATTGATCCACTTTGGACTTTGAATGGATATTTTATTCCTGCATGATTTTGTAACCTCATGCATTAGTCATTTGGAAAGTATCAGTTCGCTGTTTTACCCACCATTGCTTTTCCATCATCTGCATATGTCAGCATAGTAAAAATGGCAAATAATTTTGCCTCAGTATTATTATGACAATAGTTTTGACATTGCAGATCTCCTGAAAGACTCTTAAGGAGCCTCAGTGCTTTGTAGACCACATTTTGAGAATCACTAGACTATTGGGTGAAGGCAAAGAGTAAGAGTGTCCACTTTGGAATCAGATTGTCTAGGTTCAAACACAGGTCTGCAATTTACAATGTGATCTTGGGCAAGTTACTTAACTTTTCTAAGCCTCAGTTTCCTCATCCATAAAATGGGGTTGAAAACAGTTTCTACTTGATGGAGCTGAGGTGAAATTAAAATTCAATGAGATAATGCTTAATTCATGTTAGCGATTATGATTATTACTTAAACAATGGTAATACAGTGTGAGTCATGCTAAAATAGAGGCAGGGCACAGAGGAGATGTGGTAGGACCAGGAAAGGCTCTGTGGAGGAGTCCTGAAGAAGTTCATTGAATGAGTTGCAGCTGGAGGACTGCCATTGCCCTATTCTCAAGCTTGTTTTCCTTCCTGCATTTTCTGTTTTGGTGTGTGGTACCTTCACTTACTCAGTCTCCCAAATTAGAACCCTGGGAGAATGTGTTGAGGAAGCCAGGAGCAGAGTGATTCAAAACGAAGGAGTGGGCAATGGTCCCCAAAGCTAAGGAACATAAAATGAATGAGTTTGTCACAGGTAGATGGTGTAGGTATAGGGCCCGTTGCACATTATCATCCCAATGTATCTACTCTGCCATTTTATGGAAAGGGTTTTAGGTTTTATTAGCCCCTTTTGCTAATGAGGAAAATGAGGCTAAACAGGTTAAGTAACTTGTCCAAGATCACACATTTCTTAACTGGCACATCCCAGGATTTGATTTCAGCCCCTTCTGGTTCCAAAGCTCTTATTCTTTCTACAACATAATCTAGTAGCTTTGTAAAAACATGAGCTCAAGATTAAAGTTTCATTTTACAAACTTTAAATTTCTTGGTCCAGGAATCCCTTCTTGCACAGTAAAGAAATATTGTGTTTGTATAGTATTTGATGCTGTATGCCATCTTTACCTTTATTTTACGTATTAGAAAATGAGTGTATCAGAGAACAAAGGTATGATTGCATTTTGAAGTCTTCTATAGAATTCAGTCTTTTATGTAAGTCAGACTGGTTTTACCATCCGTTACTTTGAGGCAGTGAAGTTTTAACTGTTGGTACTCCCTAATCCCAATTAATCTTGGTTTAAATTGGGTAATACCCAAATATGGCCATAAAGATGCTTTCCCTAAGACTTGGTGAGATACAAATGGAAGTCAATGAGACATTTTTAAGGAACACAAAAATGGGTGTGGGGGTGAGAGTTTGTGAGTTTTTCATTTAGGCTTGGAATGGATCTGGGGTGACTGGGTGGCCCTCCTGAGCTCTTTGGGTCAGTACTTCAGCCCTTCCTTCAGAAACTGAGGTCAGGCTTCTGGAAGAGCAGCTGGCTGGCAGGTATCCATTTATCAGGCCTAAAAAGTATCTCATGTTTAGGTAGGGCTCAAATGTCTCAGTGGACCCAAAGTGATCTGAAAGCCAAGCTGCGATAATGAAAGTGAGGACCAGCCAGCAGTGTCTTTTTGTTGAAAGAATGCTAGCCCTTGACTCTGTGAATGTAGAGTGGAGTCAGAGTCAGAATATAGTCTTGTCTATTTCCTTAGGGTTTGTACATAGCAACTGTGGGGTAGCTAGCTATCTTTTCTGAGTGAAGGGTCTAGGAAAATAATTTGTTAGCCTCCATTCTTCTTAAGTCAGTTTGAGTTTCTCTTTCTAAATCATCAGAGAAAACTTACCACCTCTGCTTAATTTCAGACATGTCTTTTCATCAGATAGAAAACACTGCATGACTTAAAACTTTTAGGGACTAAAAAGTGTTCTTTTATGTTTACTCTTTCCAGAAAAGTCTGCTTGAGGAACTTCCTGGAGCTGTATCGAGTATTTTTCAGATTGAACGAGAGGATGAATCTGAATGGGGAGGCTCAGAAGCAGGAAGCATAGTATTTAAACCTCAGGAAATTTCAGAAGTTCAGACAACAGAGGAGTCACATAAACCTTCAGAAGATCGACAGCCCATAGGTGATTCGAAAGCAGTCACGCGGTTGTCTTTAAAGGTAAAAAGCTGTTTATGTTGGAGTTATGAGAGTTAAGAATGTGCAGATGTGAGGAAAGGCCTAGGCCTCCCTGATTGAGTCATGAGGGGAGGGGGTTGCCCTGAAGAAATGGGTCTCAGAAGTGGAAATTGCCCATTTTGGGGAAAGGGGGCATCCATTTTTTGAGGGCTTTTAGTCTCAAACCTAATTGCAACTCTGGGGAAAGAGGACAGGCTTTTAAGGTGGGAAGGAACTTCGGGCTTTCAGAAATACCAGGAATCTTCTGGTTACTGTCTTGAGGGAGTCAGGAAATAGACTAGGGACCAGGACTGAATGGACTTGGTAACTTTTGTAACTTTCCCCCATTTTGGTTTATCCTAACCTCTGAATCTTTTTCCTGTTGTGAGAGTGCCTCCAGATTCAGTTTATTTATGTATATTTTAACAAATTTTTTTTACTATATGTGGATACTGCCTCACTATTATATACTTAATACCTTTGAAAAAGTCACTTTTTGACTTAAATAAATGAATTTATTTAAAAATAGATATGTTATCAGGATTAAATAACCCTACCTTCCCATGTACCACAGACAATACCTTGGTTTTCACCAGGATCCCTTCCTGATGGAGAAGCATGCCCTTTCCTGGATAAACAACCTTCCCGGTCAGTCCGTCTGGCCTCCCTCACCTCACCAATCACCACATCTCTACCATACTTCACCCAAGTCAACTGGCCTTTATCAGTTCCTACATGACACAAGCATATTAATCTTCCAGGAAATAGTAGGTAATAAGGAAGATCCACAAGTAATAGCTGACCAGAGAAAATTCACCACTGCTGTCAGGGAGAAGGAACTTACCCTGAGGTTGGTGACTGACCCCGTCGGAAGGCATCTATGTTTCTGAAGCATACACTTGGGGTATGAAGTGAAGTTTGCCAAAGCTGAGTGAACCCACACATCATTTACTATTCCAGATGAATCCTGTGTGTTAGACTGACACCTTTTAAATGTGGAGACCTAGAAAGCATCTTTAAATATTTTGGAATCTTGTTGTAAAGCAGCAGGCTCATGGGCACAGATGGTGGTTACATCTCTTCTTCTACATGAACACTAGGACTCTGGAAATAAAAAGTAGATCTGAGAGACAAATGGTTAGCTATTAAGTGTTTCAAAGAATGAAATGTATTTTCTGGACAGTGGCTTAACTACCATGGCTTGGAAAAGTCCTTTGTTGGAAAAGTCCCATAATGTTAGTTCATTTGACTTATTGTGGCTGCTATTAAATATTATTAAGAAATTATTATCAAATTTATGTGGAAGGGAAAGGGGCCTCAAATTGTCAAAAACATCCTAAAAAAAGAAGAACAAAGTGGGGGGGACTTCCACTTCCAGACTTTGAAGCCTTCTATAAAGCCACAGTGGTACAAACAGCATGGTATTGGCACAAAGATAGACATATTGATTAATGGAATAGAATTGAGAGTTCAGAAATAGAACCCCAGGTCTACAGTTGACTGATTTTTGATAAGGCCCCCAAATCCACTGAACTGGGGCAGAACAGTCTCTTCAACAAAAGGAGCTGGGAAAACTGGATACCAATAACCAAAAGAATGAAAGAGGATCCCTGCCTCACACCCTGTTCTGATTTGCCAATGCTGCCATTATGCAAAATACCAGAAATGGATTGGCTTTTATAAAGGAGATTTATTAGGTTACAAATCTATAGTTCTAAGGTCATAAAGGTGTTCAAACTAAGGCATCAACAAGAGGATATCTTCACTGAAGAACTGCAGAGGCTATCCGGAACACCTCTGTCAGCTGGGAAGGCATGTGGCTGGCATCTGCTGGTCCCGGGTTGTGTTTCAGCTCCTCTCTCTCAGCTCCTTGCTTCTTTCTCCCAGGGCATTTCTCTCTAAGCATCTGTGGGTCCTCTCTTAGTTTCTCCAGGGCAAACTCTGGGCTTCATGTCTTAGCTTAGTATCCCCAAACATCTTTCTTTCTGCATCTCCAAGCATTTCTAAGCATCAGCAAGCATCTGGGTCAGCTCTTGAGTTCTCTTAAATAATCCACTGAACTAATCAAGACCCATCCTGAAGGACCAGGGTCCACACCTCCATGGAAATAATTCAGAGGTTCTACCCTAATCAACAGACTAATCAGTCTGCCCCCACAAGATTGCATTAAAGAATATGGCTTTTCTGAAGGACATAATATCCAAACCAGCACACACCCTATACAAAAATTAACTCAACGTGGATCAAAGACCTCAATATAAGAGACAGCACAATAAAACTCTTAGAAGATAATATAGGGAAACATCTTCAAGACCTAGTCAGAGGAGGTAGCTTCTCAGATCTTACACCTAAAGCACAAGCAACAAAAGAAAAAACAGATAAATGGGAATGCCTCAAAATCAAAAGCTTCTGTGCCTCAAAAGACTTTGTCAAAAAAGTGGAAAGGCAGTCAACTCAATGGGAGAAAATATTTGGAAAACATATATCTGATAAGGGACTGATATCCTGCATATCTAAAGAAATCCTACAACTCAAAAAATAATAGTACAGACAGCCCAATTATAAAATGGGCAAAAGGTATGAAGACATTTCTCTGAAGAGGAAATACAAATAGCTAAAAAATACATGAAAAAATGTTCATCTTCACTAGCTATTAGGGAAATGCAAATCAAAACCACAATGAGATATCATCTCATGCCAATTAGAATGGCTGCCATTAAACAAACAGGAAACTACAAATGCTGGAGAGAATGTGGAGAAATTGGAATTCTTATTCATTGTTGGTGGGACTGTATAATGGTACAGCCATTGTGAGATACAGTTTGGTGGTTTCTCAGAAAATTAGATATCGAATTACCCTACGATCTGGCAATTCTACTTCTTGGTATATACCCAGAAGATCTGAAAGCAGTGACACAAACAGACATTTGTACACCAATGTTCCTAGGGCATTGTTTACAATTGCCAAGAGATAGAAACAATCCAAGTGTCTTTCAGCAGATGAGTGGATAAGCAAAATGTGGTATATGCATACAGTGGAATACTATGCAGCAGTAAGAAGGAATACGATTCTGAAACATATGGCAACATGGATGACTCTTGAAGATATAATGCTGAGTGGAATAAGTCAGACACAAAAGGAGAGATATTGTATGTTACCACTACTATGAACACTAAACAATGTAAATCGATGTCTTATAACAGAATATTAGGGACCTAATGATAGACAGAAGCTAGTGGAGGGGGAATGATAAACTAATATGCTCAGATATGTTAATAAGGGTTGAATTCAAAGGTATGGGATCGGATATGGGTGATTATTGTTTGTTAATTGGATTATAAGTATCAGAGCTGTATTGAAGGCAAATAGGATTGAAAGGGGTTGTTTAAAGGCATATATCCCGCAGATCAGCACTACAGATATACAGGTGCTTGTATGATAAACTTCTAAGGTATGACACTGCTACAGAGAGTTGACAACAGAAGGGTATATGGGAAAAATATACCTATTGCATACTAGGGACTGTAATTACTAGGAATACCTTACTAGGGCCACACAAATACTAGGGATAAATAATTAAGGGCTGAAAAGACCTATGGGTTGTTCTGGGTCTTGAGAATTGTTTAAAATGGAGAATGATGAGGATTGTACAACTAAATGATGATCACGTGAGATATTGATGGATTATCGTGGACAGAACATATGCTATGTGAACTTAGGAACCCCCTACTTTATAAGTCAAACCCTTGATCTTGAGGCTTGCTCTTGGGAAACTTATGGTTGTAAGAAGGAGGCTAAGCTCATCTATAATTATGTCTAGGAGTCACCACCAGAGAGCCTCTTTTGTTGCTCAAATGTGAACATTTTCTCTCTAAGCCCAACCCTGCAAATAAATTCATCCCCTCCCTGCAATGTGGTACAGGATCTCCTATGTGAGTGAATCTCCCTGGTGACATGGGACACGGATTCCAGGAATGAGTCTGATCCTGGCATCAAGGGGTTGAGAATGCCTTTTTGACCAAAAAAGGGAAAAGAAAGGCAACAAAAATAAGGTTTCAGTGGCTAAGAAAATTCAGATAGAGTCAAGAGGCTGTCACGGAGGTTACTCCTATGCAGGCTTCAGCTAGATATGCCAAATGGCCACAGTATGACAAGGCCAAGTCAATAGTAGTCCCCCAAACCTAAAGAATACCTGGGTCCCTACCTGATACTTATAATTAAGTTTCACTCACTAAGTTTATTCTTCAGAAACTTAAATCCTCCAGAGAACTCCTATGCCAACTAAGTCCCAAAACCCAGAGGCAATAGTCTCTTCAAGAACATCAACCAGATGTGTCCCCTTTTCCCATAATGTTGACACCCCTTTTCAACATGAACAAGTTAGAGTGGTCACTGCCTAGAAGATTCTTGAAAATTGAGAAAGTGATTAATCTAGAGGAAGGGATAGCAACAGACAACATGGAATTTAACAAAGGATTACAAATACTGAATCTCTAAATAATTTTCTTTTTCTTAGTTGCTAGGGTATTAGAATAACTAGAAGGAAAGAATTGATATGGTGGAATTGTAACCCATAGCATTCTTTGAAATTTGTTCTATAGCTACTTGTTAAATTGTAATTTGAAAGTTATCACC
The DNA here is from genome assembly GCF_015220235.1 of Choloepus didactylus. Taxonomy (NCBI): domain Eukaryota; kingdom Metazoa; phylum Chordata; class Mammalia; order Pilosa; family Megalonychidae; genus Choloepus; species Choloepus didactylus. Next base: position 173,345,478 of record NC_051310.1, read on the forward strand.
TTTTTATACATATGCTATATTTCACAGTAAGGAAATAACTGAAACTATGGTACTGTAACTCATAACATTTTTGGAAATTTCCTATATAACTGCTTGTTAAATCGTACTTTTAAAGTTTTTACCTTTTTGCATATATATTTCACAATGAGGAAATAACTGAAACTGTGGAACTGTAACCCATAACATTCTTTGAAATTTGCTCTCTATTTGTTAAATTGCACTTGGAAATTTATCACTTCTATGTATAATGTTATATTCCACAATAAACATATGATAAAAAATAAAGAAATTATGCAGAATCATTTGTTTATTGGTTAACAGAGGCAGTTCTTTCCTGTGGTAACTACAATTGATTGAGTATTCCCCATGTGACAGCCACTGTGCTAAGTGTTTTACATATATTATCTTACTTATTCCTAGTAATGACTCTATCATTACTGCCCTCATTTTATAGCTGAAAAAACTGAGTCATAGAGAAGATAAGTAAGTTGCCCAAGTACAAACATCTACTTAAGTTGTTGAGGCAGGACTTGTTCTGACATCCTCTAATTCTGGAACTTTCATTTTTTATACTTTGCAACATTGCCCTTTCATAACAGCTAAGAGATTTCTGGCTAAATACCAAAACACAGACTCTCAGCTGCAAGGGATGGCTAGGGATGGCGTTCCCTTGCCAGACTAGGAAGGACTGTTTGAACAGGGAGACGTGGAGAATGGATTAAGACGTCTCTGAACTGAAAGCAGAGGTGTTCCAAGGGGAACAGAAGAGAATGTCCGATAAGACTTTATGTTTTATTGTTGTGAGATATTGTGGGACACATCATAAATGCCATAAAAAGTAGCACTGAAAGTACTCCTGTGACTGATCCCACCAAGTCCACACCAAGTTTCTTGTATTTATTTATTTTTGTGTTAACATCTCAAGATCAATTATTATCCATAAACTTTACTCTACATATGGACATTTGAGGCCATGAAGCTAGTGTCTAGCATTTCTGGCCCAGGAATGAGTTAACTATATACTCCAGCAAGTCTGGCCATATTGGAGGGAAAAGAAGACTTCTGACATAGCTAACAGAACTGGCCCAGAGGTGTAATAGAAGAACAATGTAGGACTTCAGCTACTCTGACGCATACTGGAAGGTCTCTTTCAGCAAAAAAAGGTAGAGAATCTGATAAATACTTACCTTATGACCATTTCTACTCTCAGAAGCTGATTAGATTAATAAAGTTCTAAATCATGACCAACAGGAAGGAAACAGTAATTAGAAATAATGAGGATGTGTGAAGAGGATTGTTGGGCATTTCAGGAGGGAAAGTGTCAGTAAAAATTTGTCAAAATCATAAATATGATGACATGACTTGAGATTTCAAATTGGAAGGAAGCTTAAGAGGTGGGGAAGCCCCAAACACCCCAAATTCTCACAAAACAATTATGAGTGATCTATTGCATTTAGAGTTTTAAAAATATACAAAAGATGAAAGAAGAAATACATATCCATAGATAAATATGAGCATGTGGCTATAACAATAATACTGAGAAGGCTAAGATCCAAAATGGGTTGGTGTCTGTAAATAATGCTAAGAACAAAAAAGTATTTTTCATGTTAGTTTTGGAGCAAAGAGAGAAAAAAAGGAAGGATAACCCTGTCATTTTGGATGAATAGTGTGATGACAACAGATGACAGCACGGCCTTAACTTATTTTTGGAACAACGTTGAGGTTTTAAATAAACAGAAGTGTGACAAAGAGAAAAGGAAGCTGATAAACTCCTGCTTTGCTTCTCTTAAATCTGACAAGGTGAATGATCTTTAGTTTATAAAGAAGCAAAAAAGAATTGATAAAAGAAACTTGAAGCCCAAGATTGGTAAAAGATCTTGAGCTAACCTTGATGGGTTCAAGCCTGTTGTCTCAGACACCCTAATTCTTGCAAATGAGGTTTCTGCACCCCTGTCAGCAGTGACTTTATGGAGCTGCTGCAGTGGGAGCAGTGCTAGAAGACTGGAGCCTGCAGATCTGAGTTTTTGTGAGTGACCTATGCATTGATCTTGGACAAAACTCCAGAATGATTTAATGAATCATTAATAGAATCATGAGTTTGAATCCTTATAAAAGGAAACAGTAGTCACTTGGAGCCAGTGTGGGTTCCCTAAGCACACGTCACGGAAGACCAACATGTTTCTTTTCGTAGGTTACTAGACTGAACATCAGAAATGTGTTAGACCTGCTGTTCAACACAGGAGTCTATAGTGAAGAGCAAAGGCTCTGGTGGTGGATTGCCAGAGACGGAATCCTTGCTGTACCATTTACTAGCAGGGTGATCTTAGGCAAATTACAGAACCTCTTATCTGTCCTTATCTGTAAAATGGGGATATTGACAGTGCCCCTCTCATGTTGTTGTTGTAAGGATTATATGTGATGTTATAATATAAAGCACTTAGGACAATGTCTGGCACACAAGAAAACTCAATGAAACATTGGTTATCATCTGAATTTCAGCAATTCATCGATGGTAACCTCCCAGTGACAGTTCTGTAGACAAAATTGCAGTCAGGCAAACAGGTAGGTGGATTTGTAATTGATTGCCCTGAGGATGCACATTACTGGATGAAAGTTCCTAGTGGGGAGCAATAGGGCTGTGACCATTTCAGTATATTCCCAAAATTTGGGTAAGAATATGGAAGACTCACTGATTGGATTTGCAGATAAATATCCAAAACTTGAGGGGTAAGATTTGGTCGGTCAGACCTCACGTGAAATTTATTTGGGACAAATGTGTGAATGGTTTTGCCCTTGGGCTCACAGACTAAGTGAGTTGATATGGAATGACAAGACAACAGTAATATGAAATGACTTCAGGGCTTGAGATTAAAATGTAGTTTTGCAATAGGAAGACAAAATGCAATCATAGCTTATGTTGATTGAGGAACACCATAAAAGAGGATCCTCTTTCTCCTGGCTGATCTGATCACATCACACCTCAAATATTTGTTCAGATCTGGATGTTCCACCCAGGAAGAACACTGACAAATTAGAGACTGGAAGAAATCATACAAGAGGACAAAGCACAGTACTTCAAAACCATGTCATGTGATGTAGAGTTTAAGGGACTGGGGATGTTTATCAGGGGGAAAAGAACCCAAAGGAGTCAACTGTATTCAAATATTTCACTGTCTATCAAATGGAAGAGAGCTAGATTGTGCCTGTATGGCTCCTGAGGTTTTAATTGAGACTGGTGGATGAAAATTTTAGGCTCAATATTAAAGAAAGGAAAGGAGGGAGGAAGGGAGGGAGAGAGAAAGTGAGTGAAAAAGAGAGGAAAGGAAGGAGGGAGAAGGGAGGGAGGGAGGCAGGGAAAAAAATCTAACAACTGGAAGAGTTTCAAGGGAAAGTGGGCTTCTCTGTTCCTGACTATTTTCAAGCCAAGTTGGCTGACCACTTGGTGGAGATTCCATAGAGGGAATTCAAACATTAACTGAATAATTAGATGGAATGCTCTGTATTCCTTGAGCTTTCATTATTCGTCATCACTTCCTTACCCAAGATACTGCAATAGCTCTCTCCTTATTACTGTGTCAAGACCAAACCCTCTACCTAATTTGTAAGAACGTCTCTTATCTGTCTTCCTTTTACTTATTCAACTTTACCTTCCCCAAGGAGTGCCTCCCTGCTTCCTTCCTTAAATCTAGTCTCAAAAAACAGAGTAACCCACAGAAAAAATATGTTTAGATTAACTATTATCATAAATTCTTCAGGTTTTCTAGGAAATCTAGCAAAACATTGCTTTCAATATCTATAAAGATTAAAAGGCAATTCTTTATGAAACAGAAATGTATTTGATTTCTCTGAATCAGTAGTAATAAAAAATAATACAACTGTAAGAAGTACAAATTGGTTAACATTGCTCAAAATAGTTATATAAAGCATTAAGAGTCTTCTAGCTTGTGTTTACAACCACCTGTCCATGTCAAACTTTAAGAGATTAAGGCTAATTTCTATTAAAAATACCAATCAAAAAGAGTAGATTTATGGAGAGAAAATCTTATATTTCCTTTTTAATATTTTAAGGCAATAAATTATAAAACTATAAATAAATATGGTGCTAAATTTTTTATTGCTATGATGGTGTATATGTAAAAATTTAGGAATGGATTTAGAGGAACATATCAATTTCATCTTTAGGATTTATATTCTGTTCCTGAACATAGAAATTAGGAGTTTAAATATGAGATGGACCATTGGATAACTCAAATATTATAACTTTCCTTAACAGCACACTTTATATTTTTTTAAAGGTGAAATCATCAGAATTCTTACAAATCAGAGGAAGAGAAGTTAAGAGAAAACGAAAAAGTAAATCAGGAATTCCACAACAGAAACCAAAAAAGTCTTTAAAACTTCCATGGGATAAAAAACTATCCAAAAGGTAACTAACTTCCTTAAATTTACAAATTTTACTGTCTGAAGAGAAATTGTTTGGTAACACTGATACATGAAAGTGTGTTTTTAAAAAGAAAAATTAAATGGTTTTAGAAATTCATAAATGAGATCTGAGTTTAGCCTTCTCACAGGAAAAGTTGGTGACAGATTTTGCAATTACTATATATGTACTTTACTCCATGCTTCTTTCTATTCCTGATTTTGACTAATATACTTACTTTGATGATGTTACAATATCTAGAATAGCTAGAATAAAAATAGCTGTTTGTGAGACTAAAGAAAATTAAATGTTATTAGTGTGTTAGAGTTGATTTTTTTGGTCACTGTAATGTCTGATTTGGATTAGCTGCTTATTATATTGGTTGATTTTTAATGATGAAACAAAATAAAAGACAACCTAACACAAAATGACCATAGGCTAATCAATTTGGTAATTTACTTAGCTTTGCTTTTCTCTGCTATTGTTACCTGTTTCATTTTTTCCCCATATTTTTAGCAGAGTTGCTTACTACACTGGAGTACAACCACAATTCTGAATAATAGTGTTTAAATGCAATTTAGATTATAGCTTGCCTTTTGCCATTCGCTTTGTTGAAACTCTAATTTTCTCCTTATTTCACCACTAGGTTTTTATGGCTTAGTTTATTCTAGATTCTTCTTCATTTACTTCTTTATGGAGGTTTAAAGAAGCTTTAATTATTAGCTTTTGTTGTTGCTTAGGGCACTGAAAGGTGTGCTGGACATGGAAGACAACCCTTTTACGGTCAGCCTTGAGTTTGTAAATAGATATTACTTACAATTAAGTAGTTGAGAATAGACTCATGGGAAAAGAATTCCAAAGTTTATGAAACAGTCAAATTGGCATTTAAGTGACCCTGTACATGCCATTGCTTATCTGCATTGCTTTAAGCTCATTTAGTTAGCGAGATTATGTATTAAAACAAATAGTGACAGCAGACAACAAGTATTTTACTTTCAATAAATAGTTACTGCCAGATTATCAATGGTGCAGAAACTTCTTGATTTTTTTCTTCCCCAAATCCTTGCATTTAGTGCATTAAGCAAAGTAGTGTGGCCACACACAGAGTCAGTCTTTTCTTTTTTATGTGTTAGTGTCTCAAGAATGACAAATAGTCCTGCTTAAGGAGAGTGTGCTATAAAAACACAAAGCCCTTCTTGAACATACCAAAAATATTTGTAGCTCTTACTGATATATATATAATACTGTTTTAATTCTTTAAAGGTGAAACTGGAAATTTTTCTTAGAGTAAAATAAGTATGAGCTGCAGAGGAATAAAAATATGATTTTTTAAAAAAATTATAAAATAAATGAGAATTTTGGAAAAAATGTTTCTATCATTGCTTTGCTTTCTTTTCTTTTATTTTTTTTAACCTACTTTTCTCACCAGTGACTAGCCCCCAAGTTAAATTGTTTTCTTGGGAATCCAGCCATCTATAGAAAACATATTGTCATTTAGCTCAATAACCAGGGAGATTCATTCACTGATCTATATGATTAAGGTGTTGGGAGAAGCATAGGAAATCAGATAGATTGTGATGCTTTTTAAAGGAAAAAACAACCTGAAATGTAATCTTAAGCACATTCCACTAGCCAGGACCTGTCCCCAGGCAGAACGATGATGTTGATGAGCTTAATATCAGAGCTCACCTTCACCCCCCCGCCCTTTTTTTTTTTTTTTTTAAGCCCTTTCTCAGGAACCCAGAGTGCTCTGTTGCCTTGGCTGCCTGGACACCCCTTTTCACTCCTGTGGTTAGGTTTATTTCTCTCAGGCTTTTCCAAATCCTTTAGGCTCACCTCTGTTTTCCTCCTCTGTGAGAAAATGTACAAATTTCACACCTTGTTCTTGTTGGGCTCTGTATTGTTTTGAAAATCGCACAAAACACTCTTTATTAGTGGTACATCTTGTGTCTAGCAATGGGTTAGGTCCTGTTCAGTGCAAATTAGCAACAACAATGATAAAAGTAAAACAAGCATTTCTTGAGAGACTTCCAAGGACCAGAACCTTATGTCTGTTATAGTTATCATTTCCGACAAAGACAAAACTAGTGGCATAAGGATTGGGCAACTTATAAAAAGGGACATTTGTAAAAGGAGAAAATAAAAGATAAACTTTGCAGAGAAATTTGCCCTTGGGATAGTCTTTGAAGGATGTTTAGACATGGACAGAAGGTTTAGCAGCATTCTATCCGTAACTGAGGGAACCAGTGGTCTTTCCGGCCCTATAATTCATCCTGGATACTAAAGTGAAAATAGCTAATATTCACAATGTGAGAGACACTGTTCTAAATGCATTCACTTCTCTCTTAAAGCAGCTGTATCCAGGAATCACTCGCATTGTTATTCCCAATTTAACAAAGAAGAAACTAGAAATTAATTGACTTGCTAATGGCCAAGTGAGGATTTGAAACCAGGATTTGAACCTAGGCAATCTGAATCTAGAGTTTATACTCTTAATCACTCTGCTAGAGCTAGGGTCAGATTCTAGGAGCCTTGAAACTTAGAGAGAGGACGTTGGATACATAAGGAACAAAGAATTTTTGTGCTGTGTAAGGGGGTATTTAAAGAAGATGAATCTGGTCAAGGTTTGCAGGATGGATTGAAGAAGAGAAGACATGCAAGGTGGGGTGCCCAACTCGAGTGGTAGACCTTCAGTAATGCAGGCTGAAGTGGTGAGCATCTTGAGGGGGGTGTGTCGGCAGTGAGGGTGCAGAGGGAGCAATGCTGTGCAGGGGAGAAACCCCATTTTTTCACTTGGATGTGCAGGTGAAGGAGAGAGGCATCAGAGGACTCTAGAGCCCTTGAAGATCAGAAAGATGAGGAATCTAGGCGAGATGGTGATGCTGGAGATGAGATTTGGGAGCTCTCAGCACATAGGGAATAGCTGAAGCATTGAAGATGATTTTTCCATGTAGAAAGAGAAGATTGAGCCCTTGGAAGGCATACTCAGTTTGGAAGCTGGAAGAGGAAAAGCCAGTGACCAAGTTAAATTAAGAGTAATTTGAGAGGTAGATGGAGAATTGGGATGGTGTGGGTTTAAAAAAATCTCATGGAGGAAGAGCTATTTCCAGAAGGGGTCATCAAAATTGTCAGCTGTGTCTTGGCGGTCGTAGAGAACACGATCTTTAAAAGTTCATTTGATTTGATGAAAATAAGGTCACTCAGTTAATGGAAGGGTATATATTTAAGTAGAGAGGTGTGGGAATGGCATAGCAGTGGATAAGGGCCACTTCCACTTCAAGGGTCAGTAACAGGCATTAACAGGAAAGATGCTGTGTTTGGATCCTAGCAGTCACTCACCCATTTTGTGACCTATCCAAAATAAATCCACTCCAAAATAAGGAGAATAATACCTCCCATACAGGTTCATTGTGAGAGTTAAAGAGAATGTATGTAAAGTACTGAACACAGAGCCTGGCACATAGTAGGTGCTCAATAAGTATTTGTTGATTGGTTGGCAAGTGTTATTGAGGATTAAGAAAGCAGATTTTCCTACCCCTTCTCCAACTTTGAAAGGTGGAGAGAGGCAGGCTCCAGCACAGTGTAAAGGAGGGTGCCACACTGATTTAGAGAGACCCAGGGTTCCATCCAGGCCAATTAATGGATAATGTACAACATTGTTCTAGTTCTTCAAGGACATTAGTCTCTGAGGAGAGTTCCAGAGGAGTAATGATTGATGGCTGGATATGTGGGTGGGATAATAATGAGTTTGCCTTTTGTAGACTTGCTGATGCTTAAGTGCCTGTGAGACATGTATGTAGAGATGCTCAGCAAGCAGTTGGATATATCAGTTTGAAGCTCTGGTCAGTGGCTTAAGATTGTGATATTAAATTTGTTATAAGCCATTATTATAATTTTAAATCTGATGTCTTACATTTAGACATCATTTTTAGAGCCTGAGCTAAACTATTGATATAAATGTATTTCACATCTAAAGGCCACATGATGATAAAAGAAGCTCACTTTCTTTTCTCCTTTGCAGAATTCCACAAGATCACCCTGTCGTTAACCATCACGAGCTGTGCACCACTGTCCCAGCCCAGGGGCTACCCATGGACTTGCGCCTGGTTTCTCGAGTGTATCATACAGCTGACAGAAAAGGCCACAATACTATCCTTGGAATATTTGGAACATCTTTCTCAGATGATCGCTCTACAGATGAAGAGCAAAGAGATAGGTAAGAGTTCCACTTGTAATTTTGTTTTAAACTAGATTTAAGATGACTCGATTCTGTTCTAGGACACTAGAGAGGAATATGTTTTTGCTCTTTCCCATTCTTTTTCCAGGACCCACACAGACTAGGTCAGTGTTTTCTTTTCCTGTCATTATTACTGTGAACCATCACCTATTATTAGATAACTTTTGTGTGGTGGTTTACAGTTCCCAAAGAGTATCATGTGCGTTATCTCACTTGTTTTTTGTAACAACTCTGTGGAGTACAGATGTGGAAAATTGAGAATCATAAAAGTTAAGCAATTTAGCCAGGCTTCTACAACTAATAAAATCCCAGATTTAGGACTTACAGTCTTCTGTGCCAAATTTCACTATTGTTGAACATGCTCAGGGATCATGTCCAGAAGTCTAGGGATCATGTCCAAAAGTCATCGCCTCTCAGAGTTCCTTCCATGTCTCCTGTGTCCCACTTTCCTTAGGGATGTGAGGATTTTTTTTTTTTTTTTTTTGTGGGAGTCTATAATATATAGCATCCACAATAGAGAAAATAGAGAAAAGGGAAGGCAGTTAACATTTATTCACCAGTAACTATGTTCTGAGCACTGTGCTGTGTGCTTTTTAAATCTTAAACTTTAAGGAAAAATTTATAATTTCCATTTTATTCATGAATGGACTGAGGCTCCATAAGATCAGTTAATTTGCCCAAGATCTCTCTGGGTAGTGGTTAGAATCCGGATTTGTCTAACTCGGTTTTCTTCAACCTTTTCTTTTCTCATTATTGTCCTCTAAAGAAGTCTTTTTAGACTTTTCCCCCCTAATTGTCCTTCCCCAGGAAGATTTTTCTTAATTGTTTCATTTTTAAAAAATGTTGTTCTCATGTATATTTGATTTAGGCAAAAATACAGTTTTAGGATTTATTTGTCAATCATAATTTTATACATCTCAAGTCTTTTAGTTTTAATTTATTAAGTCAATGCTTGCTAACTTTTTGAAAAAGAATCATGTGAAAAATTTTGGAAATTTCAAAACTGCTTCATTATCTCTAATAGGAAGTAATAGTGCCATATGACCTTTCTTTGGAAGGGCTTTTAAAGGCCTAAAACTGGGAGTGGTAAAATAAAGACATAAACATAATCTAGTAATCATGAAATGATATTTTGAGCCTTTTCTGTAGCAAAGGACTTTTCTTGGTCAATTGAGATGATATTGTGGTTTTTCCCTTTGTTCTGTTAATGTGATATATTACAGTAATTGATTTCCTTATGTTGAATCACTCCTGCATACCTAGGATAAATCCCACAAGCCAAGCATCATTCTGAAGACTTACAGCTTCTATAATTCATGAAGTGTTAAAATGCTGGTTTCTCTCCAATTCTAATTTTTTTTCATCAAATAGACATCACTTTTTTTTTCCAAGAAAGTCAATAAATATTCCATTAGATAATAATTATTGGCAATTTGTCCTAGGTACCAAATAAGTTAATTTAAGTACTGAATATTTAATTCTATAGTATCCATCTTTTAAGGATTACCTTGCTAAATATAGCTTAACCTTTCCAAAAAATATCTCTACAAAGCTTATTTGGAGAAATGTTTTTTTTTTTCCCCTGCACTAATAAATGTTTTCAAGAAAGGTAATTGTAAACAGAAAATGAATACCCTTTCACTTGGTGGCTTTTTGGTTGCAGTGAACAGTTAACTCCAAAGAATACTGCTTCTGGTGATTATATAGTTTCAATGCTTTCTTAATTCTGAGTATAGCAGTTGTTATTTGTGGCAAACACCAAGGATGTTTTAGTCACATAGCAAGGGTTTATTTGAAATAAGTTTATTTGAAGTAGCAATGTGCTGTTCAAGCTTCTATTTATTTTGCTAAACAGTGATTGTGATGAGAACTATAGAAACATTCCACACTGACCACATTTTTGCTTTTAAAAATGACTTCTAAATTGTAAAGAGAAATTTATAGGCATTATTTAGCTAGACATTGTGCTGGGTTGTCTATTTTATGTCCCCCAGAAAAGCCGTGTTCTTTAATGCAGTCTTGTGGGGGCAGACTTATTAGTCTTTTGATTAGGGTGGAAACTTTTGATTGAGTGTTTCCATGGAGGTGTAACTCACCCAACTGTGGGTGAGACCTTTTGATTAGATTATTTCCAAGGGGGTGTGGACTCCACCCATTCAGGGTGGGCCTTGATTGGTTCACTGGAGTACTTAAGAGGGCTCAGGAGCCAACACAGGCACTGATGCTTGGAGACACTTGGAGATGCAGACACAAGGACATTTGGAGCGCTAAGCTAAGAGATGAAGCCCACAGTTTGTCCCAGGGAAGTTAAGAGAGGACCCTCAGATGCTTACAGAGAAACATCCTGGGATACAAAGGAGCTGAGAGAGAGGGGTTAAGATAGAAGCCCGGAGACATTTTGGAGAAAGCCGTTTTGAAACACAACCCATGAGCAAAGGGCCAGCAGACTCCAGTCACGAGCTTTCCCAGCTGACAGGTGTTCCTGAGGCCATCGGCCATTCTTCAGTGAAGGTATCCTCTTGTCGATGCCTTAGTTCGGACACTTTTAAGGCCTTAGAACTGTAAATTTGTAACCTAATAAATCCTCTTTATAAAAGTAAATCCATTTCTGGTATTTTGCATAACGGCAGCATTAGCAAACCGGAACAACATGGAATTTTAGATTTTCAATTTTAAAATAGAGGAAATCATTAAAATTTGCCATTAAACACTTAGGTTAATGTTAACAGTTTGGTGAACAGCCTTCCGGACATCTCTGTATATGTACATATTTAAACCATACATGGCAATCTCTAAACAGACTTTTTGTTTTCAGGGTGTACGTTAATTTAACCAAGCTGTTATGTAGGAGAATTCTTAGGCGTGAAATTATCGATCCACATTTTTGGCTTAAAATTTTTGATGCACATTGCTCTCTCCAGAAAAATTATACCATTTTACATTCCTCCCAACAATTTATGACACTTCGTTTCCTTACATCCTTGCCAAACTGCTAATTGTCAATCTTTTGATTTTTTTCTAAAATGATGAAAAATGCCTCTTTATTATTTTTAATTTTATTTCCAGTCATGTTGAGTGTATTTTTAGATATCTTAGGAATATCTGATTTTCTCTTTTTGAGAATTGCCAGTTCCTATTCTGTTTACTTGTCATTCATCTCTTTTTTATTGATTTGTAAGTGATCTTTTTACTTTTTAGATTAGGAAGAAAGCTTTCAGTCTTTCACCTTTGAGTATATGTTGGCTGTGGGTTTTTCATATATGCCCTTTATCATGTTAAGGAAATTTCCTTCTATTTCTAGTTTTCTGAGTGTTTTTTATCAAGAAGGGGTGTTGGATTTTGTCAAAGGGGTTTTCTTGGTCACTTGAGATGATATTGTGGTTTTTCCCCTTTGTTCTATTAATGTGGTATATTATATTAATTGATTCCCTTATGTTGAATCACTTGCATACCTTGGAGAAATCACACTTGATCATGGTGTATAATTCTCTTAATGTGCTGTTAGATTTTGTTTGCAACATTTCGTTGAGAATTTTTGCTTCTATATTCATGAGGGATATTGGTCTATAATTTTGTTTTCTTGTAATATTTTTATCTGGTTTTGGTATTAGGGTGATGGTGGCTTCATAGAATTAGTTAGGTAGTGTTCCCTCCTCTCTGTTTTTTTTTCGAAAAGCTTTAGCAGTTTAGGTGTTAATTCTTCTTTAGCAGTTTAGGTGTTAATTCTTTTTGCAATGTTTGGAAAAATTCACCAGTGAAACCATCTGATCCAGGGCTTTTCTTTGTTGGGAGGCTTTTGATTATAGACTCAACTTTTTACTTGTTATTGGTCTGTTGAGACGTTCTATTTCTTCTTGAGTTAGTGTAGGCAGTTGGTGTTGTTCCTAGGAGTTTGTCCATTTCCCTAGTTACCTATTTTGTTGGTGTACAGTTGTTCATAGTACTTCTTATAATCCTTTTTGTATCTGTGGGGTTGGTATTAATGTCCCACTTTCATTCCTGAATTTAGTTACTGGCTTGTTCTCTTTTTTCTTTGTTAGTCTGTCAATTTTATTGATTCTTTCAAAGAATCAACTTTTGGTTTCATTGATTCCATATATATATTTAGTTTGCTTTTCTTTTTCTAGTTCCTCCAGTTGTGAAGCTAAGTCTCTGATTTGAGAGCTTCATTCTTTCTTTTTTTAAAATGTAAGAATTTATAACTATAAATTTCACTACCTTTGCTCCATCCCGTAAGTTTTGGTATGTTCTGTTTTCCTTTTCATTGGCCGCAAGTTATTTTCTAATTTCCCCTGTGATTTCTTCTTTGATCCATTGGTTTAATGTGTGTTGTTTAATTTTCACATATTTGTGAATTTTCCAGTTCTCCCTCTCTTCCTGATTTCTAGCTTCATTCTGTTGTGGTTTGAGAAGATACATTGTATGGTTTCAATATTTTTTAATTTATTGAGACTAGTTTTGTGACCTAACCCATGGTCTATCCTGTAGGATGACATGTAGGCACTAGAGAAGAATATGTATCTGCTGCTGTTGGGTGAAGTGTTCTATATATGCCTACTGGGTCTAGTTGGTTTTATAGTATTGATCAGATCTTCTATTATTAATCTGCTGTCTAGGTGTTCTATCCTTTATTAAAAAGTAGTGTATTGAAGTTTCCTATTATTAATGTAGAATAGTCTATTTCTCCCTTCAAATTTGTCAGTATTTGCTTCATCTATTTTGGGGCTCTGCCAAAAGTTGCATACATATTTATATTGTTATGATTTCTTAATTTAATTGACCTCTTTATCTGTATATAGCGACCTTCTTTGTCCCTCAAAACAATTTTTGACTTAAAGCTTATTTTACTTGATATTAATGTGTAGCTCCTCAAGCTCTCCTTTGGTTACTATTTGCATGGACTATTTTTTCCCCATTCTTTCACTTTCAAACTACTTTTGTCTTTGAATTTAAGGTGTGTCTCTTACAAACAGCATATAGTTGCATCATGCTTTTTCTCCATTCTGCCAATCTCTGACTGGAGAGTTAAATCCATTTTCCTTTAAAGTAACAACTATAATGCAGGAGTTTTTTCTGCCATTTTGCTACTTGGTCTTTGTAAGTCTTATACCCTTTTTTGACCCTCAATTTTTCCATTAATGCCTACCCTCATGTATCTCATGTTTTGTATTCTACCATTTTGCATCTCTTATGCTTTCTTTCTGAATATTGTTTTCATCTATTTTCTTTGTGTTTATCATGGACCTTAAAATTAACATTCCAAATCTATAGCAATCATGCTTGATTTGATACTAACTTAACAGGGTACATATACACTGTTTCTATACCCCTCTGTTCCCCCACCTTTTGGGTACTTGTCACACATTACAGATTTTATACTTTTCATGTCAAAAATTATAGCTTCATTTTTGAAAGACAGCCTTACCAGATATAAAATCCTTGCTTGGAAATTGTTTTCTTTCAGCATTCAACTATTTTGTCCCACTGCCTTCTTATATCCATGGTTTCTGATAAGAATTTGGTACTTAGTCTTATTGGGACTCCCTTGAACTAACACATTGCTTTTCTGTTCCAGCTTTCAGAAGTCTCTCCTGGTTCTTGACATTTGAACATTTGACTGTAAAGTGTCTAGGCATGGTTCTATTTGTGTTTATCCTGTTTGGGCTTCATTGAGATTCTAGAATATGTGTTTTCATGTCTTGTTAAATTTGGGAAGTTTTCTGCCATTATTTCTCTCTTCCTTATCCTTCTTGGACTCTCCTAATACATTTGTTGGTACACTTAATGGTGTCCCACAGGTCCCTAGGCTCTCTTCACTTTTAAGATTGTTTTTTCTTTTCTGCACCTAAGCCTGAATCATTTCAATTTTTTTGTCTTTGAGTTCACTGATTATTTCTTTGCCAGCTCCAATCTTTCTGTTGAAACCTTCTAGGGAATATTTCATTTCATTAATTGAGGTCTTCAATTCCAGTATTTCTTTTTAGTTCCTTTTAAAAATTTCTGTCCCTTGAAATTCACATATTGCTTATTCATTAATTTCCTGATATCCTTTAGTTCTTTTCTGTATTTTCCTTTATCTCCTTGAGCATATTGAGGATTATTTTTAAAATTTCTTGTCTGATATGTCCAGATTCTGGTTTTCTTCATTGATGGTCTGTACTTTTATTTTATTTTGCTCCTTTGGGTGAGTTATCATTTCCTGTTTCTTTTTTGTTTTTGTTTTTGTTGTTGTAATCTTTTGTTGCATACTGTATGTTTTAATACTTTTAAGTGTTAACTCTAGGATTTAGTCCGTGAGTAGTCTGATTCTGAAGTTTCTATCCAACTAGTGATAATATCAGAGATTTCCTTGAGTTCCAGGAGCTAACACAAACAAACAAACAAACACAAAAACCACCTTTTATAGTCTTTGCAAGTTGGCTCTGTGATGGCTGGTGCTCTCCTTCAGAGTTTAGCCCTTCTATCAAGAAGATTAGCCTGAGGTGAATTTGGAATTGTGGGATCCTCTCTGTTTCTTCTGAGTCTCTGTCCTGTCTTGGGCTTGTGCTTCCTGGTGGCCCAGCAATCTCCCCTACTTAAAGTAATTCAAATGCCCCCTTGCCTCCCAATGAAATAGACACACCCCCCGGTGTACTTTACTGTATGACTTAAAGCAAGTAGTCAATTGCCCCACTTTTCTTTGACTTAATTGTTTCTTACACTGCTTTAGCTATCCGCAAGCTATTTTTGCATGCATGGCATGTTGTGGCAGGGTGATCCAGAGATGAGTTTACTGGTTCAGTTTTTCAGATAGCCACCTGATAGATTGGCACCATCAAACAGGCACCTCCGAGTGTGCAC
Organism: Choloepus didactylus; assembly: GCF_015220235.1. Classification (NCBI taxonomy): domain Eukaryota; kingdom Metazoa; phylum Chordata; class Mammalia; order Pilosa; family Megalonychidae; genus Choloepus; species Choloepus didactylus. The sequence goes on from NC_051310.1 coordinate 173,360,975, forward strand.
AGGGGTTACTTTTACTTTTTTCCTCAGAAACGGTGCGGGACCCACAATGTGAGTATAAGCTGGCTCCATGCTGCACTGGGGGGGCCTATAGGAGGGGCCAGCCAAGGACACTGCAAGCTTCTCCTACCATTTAAAGCTGTGTTTTCTTGATTTGTTACTTGCCCAGTTACTGCAACCTTTGAACTGTTTTCTGGAGTTTTGAGGAATATGGCTCAGTTAGTTTTTGCTAGTTGTTCAAAGATTCTGTTGGGGAGTGGATGGAGCATCTATGCCACCATCTTGATTCCAGAAAATTATTTCTACATATTAAAACTACAGCAATAACAACTGGAAAATCAAAGAAGTGTCAGAATTCAATGTTTAATTTTATTTTTTATTATTTTGTGACAAAATAATAAAAAACATAATATTTTAGAGTATAGAAATATGAAAAACAGAGTAATTACTTAAAATTTCACCACCTAGAGAACATACTGTCAACTTTTAAAAATATATCATTCCAACCAGAGGAGCTAAGATGGCTGCATACAGAGGAGTGGAATTTAGTCAGTCCTCTGGAGCAACTAATAAACAACCAGGAGCAACTAGTAAATAATTTGGAATAACTGCTGGGGGACAACTGTGACTGTCCACACATCGTACACCAACCTGGATTGAGAGGAATGCCTGAGACCGCAGCATAAAATCTGTAAGTAAAAACTGCAGAACTGCACCAGGAGTCTGCCCCCCACAGCAGGCTGAGCTGCAAGACCTTGCTGTGTTAGAAAGCAGCACTCTTTGAGCAAGTGAATATAGCTCAGCCCAGCTCCAGCTGGGGATTTAATTAACTAATGTGGACTGCTGAATACAAGCTACAAACCTCTAACAAGCAGACAGAGGCTTTTAGTAATGACTGACCTTAAAGAACCAGGAGACTCCACTGTCCTGGGAGGGGGAGCCCAGAAGACCAGCTGTTACGTCTGGCCAATAAGTGAAATTGGGGGGCCGTGGACTGGCTCTGAAAGGAGGCTTTCTTTCCCTTTTTCTCTCTCTCAACCTGAGCGGCTCAGTAGAGAGAGCCTCAGCCATTTTCAGTTGGCAGCACTCTGACCCAGACACGGGTGGAGGTAACAGAGCCAGAGAAACAAAGAAGCTATTCAAATGCAGACGATAACTCCCTAGTGGGTGTATCTTCCCTAAGAGGAAGGAGGTGGCACCCAGCTCTACCACCTACCTTCCTTCAGAACCAGACCCTGGAGCCTGGGGGAAAATAGCCAAAACAGAAACTAAAGAGGCCACATCTCCTTACACCAGTCAGGAGTGACAGGCTGACAGGCGCCACCTGCTGGGCAGGTTAGGAAAAGCACAGTGACTGGAAACCTCACAGGAAACTCTGTCATTCCTCTAAGATACACCCTGCATATAACCCCATTCTGAGACCTGAACCCGTGCTGGTCTGGGAAAACCTGGCTGGGGTAACAAAGGAAACCAGATGCCTAGACAACAGAAAACTACAATCTATACTAGAAAAAATGAAGATATGGCCCAGTCAAAGGAATAAACTTAACACCTCAATCAAGGTACAGTTGAGATATTGTTTGACTTTAATGAAACAATCTATTAAAGAGTTTCAAAGAAATATGCTAAATCAAATCAAAAACCAAATCAAGGAGTTCAGGGAAGATATGGCAAAAGAGATGAAGGCTATAAAGAAAATACTGGACAAACATAAGATAGAAATTGAAAGTTTGAAAAAATAACTGGCAGACTCTATGAAAATAAAAGGCACAACACAAGAGATGAAAAACATAATGGAGACCTACAACAGCAGATCTCAAGAGGCAGGAGAAAACACTCAGGAACTGGAGAAGAAGACACCTGAAATCCTACACACGAAAGAACAGATAGGGAAAAGAATGGAAAAATATGAGCAGTGTCTCTGGGAATTGAATGACAACATGAAGCACTTGAATGTACATGTCATGGATGTTTGAGAAGGAGACAAGAAGGGAAAAGGGGCAGACACAATAATAGAGGAAATAATCAATAAAAATTGCCTGTCTCTTATGAAAGACATAAAATTACAGATCCAAGAAGTGCAATGTACCCCGAACAGAATAGATCTGAATAGACCTACACCAAAACACTTAATAATCAGATTATCAAACATCAAAGACAAAGAGAGAATCCTGAAAGCAGCAAGAAGAAAGCAATCCATCACATACAAAGGAAGCTTGATAAGACTATGGGCAGATTTCTCAGTAGAAACCATGCAGGCAAGAAGGAAGTGGTGTGATATATAAGATACTGAAAGAGAAAACCTGCCAACTAAGAATCCTATATCAGGCAAAACTGTCCTTCAAATATGAGGAAGAGTTTAAAATATTCTCTGACAAACAGACAATGAGAGAGTTTGTGAACAAAGTACCTGCTCCACAGGAAATACTAAAGGGAGCACTACAGACAGACAGAACAAGACAGGAGTGAGAGGTTTGGAACACAATTTTGGGTGATGGTAGCACAATGTAAGTACACTGAACAAAGATGACTGTGAGTATGGTTGAAAGAGCAAGGTTAGGAACATGTGGTATCAGAAGGAAAGGGGAAAGATAAAGACTGGGACTATATAACTCTGAAACCTAGAGGACTCAACAATTGTGATAAAATGTACAAATATGATTTTGCATGAGGGAGAACATGTGAATTTCAGCCTTGCAAGGTGTTAAAAATAGGGTGGTATTGGGGAAATAATACAATCAATGCAAACTAGAGACTATAGTTAACAGAACCATTGTATTATGCTTGCTTTAATGCAACAAAGGCAATGTACCAAAGCTAAATGCCTATAAGAGGGGGACATAAGGGAAGGGGTATGGGACTCTTGGCATTGGTGATGTTGTCTGACTTTTTCATTCTACTTTAGTTTATTTCTGTCTTTCCTTTTGTTGCTCTTTAGCTGCCATGTTTTTTTTTTTCTTTCTTTTGTCTCTCTACCTTCTTTGACTCTTCCTCCTTCTTTGTAGAAGAAATGGAGATGTCCTTATATAGATAGTGGTGATGGTGGTGAATACATAAATATTGACTATACAGGGAACCATCAGTTGTTTAGTTAGGATGGAAAGTATGGTGGGTGAACAAAACCATCTTAAAAAAAATGGGTTGATGAAGAAAGCTTGAGGGCACTATATTTAGTGAAAGAAGTCAGACACATAAGGACAAATATTGTATGGTCTCACTGATATGAACTGATTATAGTAGGTAAACTCATAGACATGAAATATAAATTACCAGGATATAGAACAAAGATAAGGAATGGGGAGCAGTTGCTTATTATGAGCAGAATGTTTAACTAGGTTGAACTTAAGTGTTTGGAAATGGACAGAGTTGATGGCAGCATGTTATTGTGAGAATAACTAACAGTGCTGAATGGTTTGTGAATGTTGTGGAAAGGGGAAACTCAGAGTCATGTATGTCACCAGAAGGAAAGCTGGAGGTTAAAAGATGGGAATGTATAAAACAGTGAATCTTGTGGTGGATGGTGTCTGTGATTAACTGTACAAATATTAGAAATATTTGTACCTTGGGCATTTGATTGTGCACTTTGGATCTTTGGATAATTGTATGGTATGGGAACAATATCAATAAAATTAAATTTAAAAAATATATCATTCCAGTCTTTTCCCTTTGCACATAAATCATATACAACAAAACCTGGGATAATACCATATACATATTGTTTGTAACCTGAATTTATTTACTTATTATACTGTAAAAATCTTTGCATGTCAAGAAGCAAAGATCTGAATAATCATTTAAATTAATCAGTATTTTTTTTTTGAATATCTCCTAAGTAGCAGATTTAGAGTTAGGCACTAGGGAAGTATCCACAAACAGTAGAAATGTAGTCCCTGCCATACCTCAGGGAACTTGGAAACTAACAAGAAATTAATTAATTATTGTGAATGTGATAATTGTTATGGAGGTGTGCAGGGTTCTATGGAAACATGTAAGAAGGGTCCCTGACTTATCTGGAGAGGTTTGGGAAAATAATACTCAAATTGAAACCTGAAAAATGAATAAGAGTAGCTAGGAGTAGGGGAAAGAATGTTTTAGGTCCTCATTAATCAAATTGTAGTTCCCAGGCCAGCACCATCCGTATCACCTGGGAACTTGTTAGAAAGTTGCAGGATTTCAGGGCTTGCCTCAGACTGACATATGTGTATTGAAGTTTGAGAGGCTCTGCTGTGGATTGTTGGAATCCATATAAAAATTGGAAAGAAGACCAGTATTAGAGAACAGGAGGAGCAGTGGTGCAACTGGAGCTAGAGAGGAGGCAGGAGTCGGATCATAGTGGACTTTATAGATGTGTATGTGAAGGCATGTGTGAAAGGGCTTGGGGAGGGATTTTTGTTCATAGTGCACTGGGAGGCCATTGGTAGGGTTTTTGAAGAAGAATGACATGATAAGATTTGCATTAAGTTACTACAGTCCTCATCTTGACTTCTCAGCAGCATTTGACACAATTGATCATTCACTCTTCCTTAAAACACTTTCATCTCTGGCTTTCAGCACCACACTCTCTTTTGGTTCTCTTCTCCCCTGCTTGCCTATGCCTTCTCTGTCTCCTTTACTGTCATTTCCTCATCTCTTTGACCTCCAAACATTAGAGTAATGGGGCTTATCCTGGGACCTCTTTTCTCTTCTACCTGCACTCCCAAGGTGGTTTTATCCAGGACCATGGCTTTAAATGCCATCTATATGCTGATGACTATCATTTATAGTTCCAGTTCTTACCAATCCCTCGAACTCCAGAAACATCTATCCAGCTTATTGATATCTCGCTTGGCTAAATAATAGAATATGTATATTAGTTAAAATAAAGGCTAAATTGGTGTAACAAATAGATCCCATGTTACAGTGGCTTAAATAATATAGAAGTAGATTAATCTCTTGCTTAACATTTAAGATATGAGCAACCCAGACTGGTGGGGTGGCTGTGCTAACATGGGCTCATTCAGGAGCCCAGGTGCCTTCTGTCTTGCTTCTCTGTTCTTCCTTTGGCATATAAGAAGCATATTAAATTGGACTACTTGTGCTGCTTCCACCTGGACCAATTTAATACCATCTCTCCTCTAGATTATTGTAACAGCCCTCTAAGTGGCCTTCTTATTTCCATTCTTGTTCCCAAAACAGTCTATTCTCAGCACAACCAGAAGAATCCTTTAAAAAAACATTAGACAGATCATGTCACATCTCTGCTTACAACTCTCCAAGGGTTTCCCAGTTCACTCAGGACAAAGTCCAGAGTTTTACCCTGACCTTCAGTTCCCCAAATTATCTGGCTCCTCTGCTACCTCTTGAGATAATCACCTACCACTTACCCCATAATTCACTCCCTTCTAGTCTCTCTGGCTTCCTTTCTGTCCTTGAAAACAAATTCCCACCACTGAGCCTGTGCACATGGTGTTTCCTCTACCTGGAGCAGACTTCTCTTCAAATTCCACCTTAACATACACTTCTACCCCATATTATGTTATTCTTTATTTGTTATGATTTATTTCCTCTGATAAGAATGTAGCTCCAAGGGAGCAGGGTCTTTGTTCAGTACTGTAACTCCAGTGCTTGCTTCACATTAGTCACTCAATAAATGTTTATTGAACTAATGAATAACTCTGGGTGCAGGGCGGATGATGAGTTGAAGACAGACAAGAGTAGGAACTAGGAAATTAGTGGAAAAGCTTTTCAAAATCATCTGGATGTCTTTCAATAGGGGACTGGTTATATGACACACTTACAAAATAGGATAGTATGCAGATGTTACAGAGAACAAGACTGTGCTAAGAGGAAAGATTGCCAAGATATATTGATAATGGCAAAAAAAACCCACAAGGGGCAAAATGGTTTATATTGTACACTAATATTTTTGTGAAAAAGCATTATGTATATATGTTTTTATAGTGTATGTGTATGTATTTATACATATATACATACATATACATATATAGGGTATGTACACACATGCATGCATATATGTGCATATGTATTTATATTAATTTATATTTTTATATATTACTATGTATACTATTATCTCTGGAAGAATATACATGGAATGAGTAGCCTAGGTTGCCTGCAGAAGGGGGATATGAATGCCTGGGAAACTGAGCAAGGAAGATACTTATTTACTCTACCATGTGCATATATTGCATTAAAAAAGTAATTTAAAATATAAGCTGTTTCAGGGGTCTACACAAGAAATGATGATGGCTTGGCATAGAGTAATGGAAGTGGAGATGGTGAGAAGTGAGTAATATTCAAATTCATGCATGATTGGTAATAACTAAATGAACAATTTGGAGGACAGGAGGTTGTGGTTTTCTGTCACTGCAAATTAGTTCTTCTAGAATCAATTTTGATTGAGATTGCATTTTATAGGTAGAATAGTTTGGATGAATGGACATTTATGTAGGTTTTCTTAATTTAAGAAATATTCATATTTAAAGTATTGCTTAATGTATGCTTATGTATATGCCTATATATGTGCACATTTTTAATTCAAATAGGTCATGGAATATTTGACTTAAGTCATAACATTTATTAGTCCTTTTAAAAACACAAAAACCTACAAAGAAATACCAATAACAAAGAAAATAAGGCTCAGATGAATCTTATTACTAAAAAACTATAATAATAAAAAGGATTACAGGTAAAGGGTTAGGAAATTCAACATAATGAAAGGTATATAATGATATGTGAAAGCAATTCTGCTAACCTGTCTCCTCTGTCCTTCTCTCCAAAGATAATCACACTAAACATCTTGTGGTTACCACAGACACATACACACAGATACATATATACTTACATGTCCATTTGTATATTATTTTATTTTTTTACACTGACAAAGCAGACCACATATTTTCAGCACAGGATCTGGAAAGAACTTATTTTCTTCTAATTTACAAAGTGCTCACAGAAAATAATAAGACAAAAACAACCCAGTTGAAAAATGAGTAAAGGATATGAAAAGACAGTTTAAAGGAAAAGAAATACAAACGGTTAATAAACATATGAAAAGATGCCCAACTCACTCATAATTAAAGAAATGAAAATCAAAACAATGAGAAATCAGTCTCAAATTATACTTTCTGTCCTGCAAAAAAAATTATACCAATGTTTCCTGTGTGGGAGGAAAATTGGTATAATTTTTTTGCAGGACAATTTGGTAATATCTATTAAAATTAAAAAGCACATAATTTTGGTTCAGCAGCCCCACTGCTAGGAATGGAAACAATTGCAATTGCTAAGATAAATGCATAAGGACATTCATCACGTGTTCCAACCCAGCTTAGCCCTAAGACCGAACACAGGAGGCATGGAAGTGGACATTGGTTTAATTGGGACTTGCTGATAGGAAATGATGGGCTCATGGCTGTGGCTGGCTGTGGAAAGTAAACTGTGTGAAAAAGGAGTAGTGCTGCGGGGGCTTATAAAGGTTTGTGACAACTGAGTTTCTCGTGAGATTTGGTTATAACAAGTTCTGGCGAGATTTTGTTATTAACTGTCATTAGGGGAGGGAAGTTTTAATGTTTTCCCCCATGGGGTGGAGAGGGGCCTGTTGGCTGCCAGTATCTCAGAAATGGAGGAGGGAGCAGGGTCCCGGGTCCTGGGTCCTCACAGCATGTCACTTTTTTGTAATAATTAAAACTGGAAACAACATCAGTAGTAGACTATGGCGAATCCAAATGATGGGGATGAATTTTAACCATGGTAAAGAATGAGGTAGAGCTCTGTGTGCTGTAAGAAGTTAGAGCTAAATATTTAAACAAATGTGTGACTATATACAATTTTTTTTGTGTTGAAGGAAATTCAAGAAACTGTTGTGATCCTTCCACAATTGTACACTAAATCCTTAAAAGTGAAATTCTTTTTGTTCCATTTAATCCCTTTTTCCTTGAAATTTACATTGTCTTAATTTTTGACAAGATACGGTATATGCTTTCTTTTATTTTTAATGTTTTTCTAGTTGTGTACTTTGTAGAGTGCATAGTCTTGGATATTTTTAAGGACAATCAGAAATTTATTTCTTATCGTAGGTTGGCTCACCCATATTCATTCATTGTCATGTCAGATGTATTTGGTCTTGTTCTTTCATTTTATTTTATATTCCCTCTCTTTTTTGTTCTTTGCTATTTCCTGTAATTTGTCACATTCACCAACAGTCATCTGTTTTTGTTTGTTTGTAACATTTTATGATAGCTAATGTTGTGGACAGAAATCTGAAGCTCTCTTGTTTTTATGCTCTTTGCATGTAATCTGTTTCTCCTCCACTTCTCCTAGATGCTCTTAGGATTTTAAATTTTGCTTTAAATTAAATAACCTCACTAGCATATGTTTGGGAGTGGATTGCTTTCTAGTTAATTTTTCTGGTACATGGAAAGCTCTTTTGGTATGTAAATATAGCTCTTCAGTTCAAGTCTTTTTTTCCTATTATATTTTGAATATTGTTTCTATTTTAAGGTATCATTTCTTCAGGAATATCAATTGGCCATATGCTGGATCTTCATCATCTATCCTTTATATTTATATGCCTATGATAACATTCATCTCTCAAACCTGTGTTCCATATTGATGGTTTCATTTTCTGTGGTATAAATTTTAAAAATTCCTTCTAATTCCCATTTTAATACTGCTATGGCATTGTTTTTCTTATTCTTAAGTCTGTCAGTCTCTTAAGAAAAATCCTTCTTGCATTATCTGAACTTTTATCACATGTTACATGTAAACATTAAAAAATTTCCTGGAGAGCACAAAGCAGATCCTTTCTAAAATATTGATTCCTGTAATGAATTTTTTTTGAAAGGATGCTCTTCATGTATCTCCTTGAATGCTAAATTTCTTTCTTATACTCTGCAGACTCTCTTTATAGCATTCATATTGGATATTACTTATCTTTAAAGGGAGATAGGTCATTTTTGGAGGCCAAGAGTTAGTATCAGATTTTCCTGGCATTTCTTTACTGCTAATCTTGAAGGCCTTAGAACACTACTTTTTAGATACTAAGCTGGAGAATCAGAAGATGCAGGTTTGTATCACCAATTTGATTATTCAGAATCCTGAAAGATGTTGGGATTTTCAGAATCTTAAAAACTGTTTCTTCTGCAGTTTTCTTTTTTTATGATTGTGAAAATTATTTTACTAGAAGCTGAACTTTTCTTATTGGGTTTTCTGCTTGGTAAAGATTCTTCTAGGCTTGCTTCTGTGCTGCACATATATTATGTATGCATACATTTTACAAGAAGACCATAGATGCTGTTTTGACAGCTTATATTCTTTCGAAGGTATTATTTTAAAAGCTGAAAGACAGTCACATGGGTAATTATTTTGATTTACTATTTCTTCTATTTATAGTTTACAATTCAATTAAGTAAACTGTGCTTCCATTGAAAAGATTTTATCCAAACCTTCCAAATAGGGGAATGACTGTTGAATAGGAAAACAAAAAAATTACCTGAAAAGAAATGCATTGATGTACATGGCATTTATTATACGATTTAATATTAAGAACAACTCTATACAGTAAATAAACTCATTCCATTTCTCAAATGAAGACAATACAGCTTAGCAAGATTAACTGACCAGTCCAAATTTATTCAGCTGGTGAAAGCTAGGACTCAAACCCAGGTCTCTGCATTGACATATGGTTTCAATTATATGCCACTGCTTTGTGAACTTGTGAAAGACTGTCTCACTTTTTTCTTTTTCATTCTGAGAGCTCGTCCTCATCCTGTTTTCAGGACCATTCCTGACCCAAGCTAGGAACAATCTGAGGAGCTCCAGTTGAATAATCTGAGATAAACATATTTTAGTAACATTTGGTGATTGGGATTTGACCAATTGTAACTCTGCTTTGGAAGCAGAATGGCAGTCCTGTCTTAGTATTGCTTGTTCCTTCTTAGGAACTGAAATTCTGTTTCAGAGTATGTATTAGTAAGGGTTCTTTAGGGAAACAGAACCAACAGGAGATATCTGTAAATATAAGATTTTATAAAAGTGTCTCATGTAACTGAGGGGATGCATGAGTCCAAATTCCGTAGGGCAGGCAGTGAACTGGCAACTCCGATGAAGGTGTTTGATGAACTCAGGAAACACTTTGCTGGCTAGCCAAAGAAAAAGTGAAGGTCCTCTCTTTTTCTCCCTTAAAAGTCTTCAACTGGTTGGATTAAATCCAGTGGATTGAATTCTCTTATTATGGAAGACATGCCCTTGTTGATGTAATCAGTCACAGGTGCAGTCAATTGACTGATGATTTAATAAACCAGTCTTCTGGTTTATTAACCAGCCATAAATGTCCTTGCAGTAATGGACAGTGCTTGTTTGACCAGACATCTGGAAACCATCACCTGGCCGAGTTGACACATGAACCTAACCATCACAGAATCCTAGACCAAGGCTTGGCCTTGCTAACCATGGGTGACTTTCCTGATGCTGCTTAACTGCTGAAAGCTCTCATGTCTCTGAATAGTGCCTGGTTTTGCATTCCCCATCACTGGTTGCCCCCCATTAGAATGAGCCATTGTCCCATAATAGACCTTTCTGCTGCCATTGTACTGCAGCATTGCTTGTGCTCTGTTGCATTGCATTTAGAATATTTCCTTCCATCATGAATTACTGGGTCTGACCTCCCCAATCCCAAGCCCCCATTTCCCTCAATGCCTACCATTTCTCAGTGGTCAGGTCTAGTTATAGCCCCACTCTCACCCCTAGTTGGCCTTGTTCCTTGCCGCATAATTCAGGCAATGACCCAAGATGATATATGAAAGAGCATAATACTCAATCCCTGTTTGAGGGCTAGCTGGTGAGATAAGTGTCACAGAAGCACAGATACCAGAGCTGTAAGAGATCTTAGCATTCACATTACCTAACCCTCTCATATTATGGATAAGGAAAGTGAGGCAAAATTTTATATCCCAAATCATAGTTGGTGACATAGTCAGAACTAGAATTAATCATAACCTCAATTAGATTTCTATAATGTTCACTTTCAACAAAACTCCTATATCTAAGTAAGCTTTAAACATCTTTTAGAAATACAAATTGCAATGAAAAAAATTATTTCAGTATTCATTATCAATATTTGATAAGGTAATTAAGGTACCATATTTTGTTTTAACATGGAAATACCAAAAAAAGGAGGAAATATTTGGAAATTTGTCTGATTCCATAATTACCAATATGTGTAAGTAGGATTTTTTTAAAGCAAAGCAATGTCATTCCACCAGATGTCACTATTTGCATGTAGCAATGGAGCTAACAATAGCAAAAAGAAAATCCCCCTCCCTAATCATATTTTATAAAGAATTTGTATATAGTTATGTACTTACTCTTAAACAGACTTGTTATTTTATTTAGACTCTAATCCCTGATTTTTAAGAAGCATACAGAGTATTTACATGCTTCTGCTGCAGATTTTAAATAGAAAATTATATGACAAAAAATTATTTGTGGATTATTGTCTTCAGGATGATGAACTCCTGAAGTCTTTTCCAGGCCAAGGAGTCTGCTTTGTAAACAACATTCCTTGAAAGGTATTGCTGTAAATTGTAACCCAATAAATGGTCTGTGAAAATAGTTTTGTGCTGGTAGGTTGATACCAGCACTTTTAAAAAGTGATGTAGTCTTGGATAGAACACTGCATTCCATGTAGTTTTTATATCACGTGTGGAGTCATGATATAAAATGTGTATTTTGTATATTGCTGTCAAAGAAGTCTGAAAAAGACTTGCTCTAAGCTGGAGCATTCTTAAAATATCTCTGGACACATCTTCTATGAGCTACATTAAAGTGACTGTTAGCTCCAGCCTGTGAAGCCTGCTTCAGGCTTTTTCTTTCCTTTTTTTTCCTTTTTATTTTGAAATACTTTCAAACTTACAGGACAATTACAAAGATAATACAAACCCCATGCAGAGAATTCTAACATATCTCCACTCCCAAGATACCCAGAGCCACCAATTTTAACATTTTGTTACATTTGTTGTATTATTCTATCTATCTATCTATCTATCTATCTATCTATCTATCTATCTATCTATCTGTCTGTCTATCTATCTATCTATCTGGCAATCCATTTTCTGAACAGGTGAATGTAGGTTGTATACATCATGCTCCTTGTTTAATACTGCTATGTACGTTTCCTAAGAATAAGGATATTCACTTATGTAATCAGTTACTAAGGTCAAGAAATTTAGCATTGATATAAAGCTTACAGTCTATGTTCTGATTTTTTTCATGTATCAGTTCCAGTAATGTCCCTTTGAACCTTTTCTCCTCCCTTGCTAGATCCCATCCATGATCATGTGTACATTTGTCATTGTTTTTTTAAATTGTAAGAGCATATATAAAACTTAAAATTTCCCATCTCAACCACTCCCAAATACACCATTCAATGGACTTAATTACATTCATAATATTGTGGTACCATCACCGCTTTCCATTATAAAATGTTCCCATCTTCCCAAACAGAAACTCTACACCCATTATTCATTAGCTCCCCATTCTCCCTGACCCCTGCTGCTGGCAACCTGTACTCTAGTTTCTGTGTCTATGAGTTTGCATATTCTGCTATTTTCTTTGTAGTTACCATGGGACTTAATTTAACATCCTAAATCTGTAACAATTTCATTTGCTCTGACACCAACTTAACTTCAGTAGTATGTACAATATCTCATATTCATCTACCTCTCTACGTTTATGTAGTTCTTGTCACAAACTATGCAATTATACATTATGAGTCCAAAAACCACTGATTTATCAATATAATTTGTGCATTTGCCTTTTAGAGCTGTAGGAAGTAAAAAGTGGAGTTACAAACCAAAAATACAACAGTACTGGCATTTATATTTACCCGTGTCATTACTTCACTGAAATTGTTTATTTCTTAATGCCACTGCTATTGTCCTTTCTTTTCAGCCTGCAGAATACTCTTTAACATATTTTGTAGGGCTGGTTTTGTCTATCTGGGAATGTCTTAAACACTCCCTCATTTTTGAAAGACATTTTTGCTGGATATAGAAATCTTGGATGGCAAATTTTTGCTTTCAGCACTTTAAATTTGTCATTACACTGCCTTCTTGCCTCCATACTTGCTCATGAAAAATTGGCACTTAATTTTATTGAGGCTGCCTTGTATGTGGCATATTGCTTCTCTATTGAAGCTTTTAAAATTACTTTTGGTGACTGACAGTTTGATTTTAATATACCACAGTGTAGGTTTATTTAAGTTTATCCTGTTTGGAGTTCGTTGGGCATCTTAGGTGTGTATATTAATGTATTTTGTTAAATTTGGGAAGTTTTGAGCCATTAGTTCTTTGACTGTTCTCTCTGCCCCTTTCTCTTTACCACAGTGCATATACTGGTTTTCTTGATAGGGTTCTCAGGCTTTTTTTTTTTCTCTTTTTTTCTTTCTATTACTCAGACTGAATGATTTCATTTGTCTTATCTTCCAGTTCACTGATTCTTTCTTCTGCTATTTCAATTCTGTTGTTTAATCCCTCTAGGGAATTTAAAAATTTCTGCTTCCATTTCATAATTTTTATCTCTCTATTATGTTCTCTTTTTGTTCATCTGTTGTTTTCCTGATTTCCTTTTGTTCTTTGTCCATGTTTTCCTTGAGCTCTTTTAGCCTATTTAGGCCATTTAAAAAAAGTATTTGTCTGGTATGTCTCAGGTCTGGTCCTCCTCACTGATGGTCTCTAATTCTCCTTTGCCTGTGCCAACCCTTCCTGGTTTTTTTGTTTGTTTTGTTTTGTTTTGGTACTTTTTGTAGCATTTTGTTGAAACCTGTATATTTTGATATTATAATGTTATCATTGAAATTTAGAAACTAAGGCATCTGTTCCTTAAGCTTTTATTCAGCTATTGTTAAAACAGAGCTTTCATTGAATGTCAGTAGCTAACAACAGCAACAACAACAACAATAACAACAACAAAGAATAAAGAAAATAAGATCACATTTTCCCCAGCCTTTGTAGATTGACCTGTGTGCATTCTCTTCTTCAGGGGTTAAACATACAATGAGTTTTGAGATTACTCCAGGCCAAAGAGTAGGGCCTTTCTGTACATGTGGGCATGCATGTGTTGTCCTAAGAATTCCCCTGTTTACATTGTTCTAAAAGTCCCCTCTTCCCTAGAAATAGTTTCCTCATGGTCCTTGGCACTGCACTGTAGGCCCTTCAGCCAGCAATCCTTTGCCCCAGACAGCATGGCTTGGCTGCTCTCCCACAGTGTTCTATAGGAAAGCTCTCTGAATTGCCTTCTGTAGGCCAGGCAAGTTTTGGGACAGTGAGTCCCTCAGGTCACCACCAGACAGATTGGGCCAGTTATGCAGTTATACTTATACCCAAATATGCATGAGGATTACTCTGTTTTCTCTGGAACAGGGAGTGGGGATCTGCACTGGAAGCATGGGCCAGCACCTTACCAAGCTTAAAAGCAGGGTGGGGTAGTGGGAGGGATCAGGGACAGCTGGGACATCGTGAGATCCTACCACATTGAAGTAGTTTTTTTTTTGTGATATGGCACTTGCCCTGTTACTGCAGTCCTTTAACTGTTTTCTAGACCTTGAGGAAAATGTTTCTACCTGTTATTACTTGTTGGGGATGAAGCCCTGAGGCATCTAACTCTGCCATTTTGATTGGAATGGGGCCCGTCCTTCAGGCTTTTGTATCCCAAAGAGCAAGATAAATTTGCTAAGAAAGTGATAGCAAAGACGCGATGGGGAAACTTTCCTGTTAGAGTCATACCAAGGTGGTTAGAGGATTGCTGGAGGGAGACTCCATCTCCACACCTCGAAATAGGCTCTGGCCCCATGGGATACTGACATTGTGAAAGTTTTAACTTTCATATTGAGAGAGGTGGGCTTGTTTCTTTTATTCAGTCCCTTCAATGATAATAACAATAGTGATTGCAATAGTAACCACTTACTGAGCATGTACTATGTGCAAAGCTCCTTACATATATTGTTTGTTATCACAAATCCTGAAAGACAATCACTGCTGCCATTCATACATGTGGAAACAGATTTAGAGAGGAAAAGTGACACACCTGACATAGCCCAGCAAATGGCCAAACTGAACTATTGTCTTGGTTTTTAACCTCATTCCAAAGTCTGGCTCTTCCCACTATATCAGTGATTTCAAAGCTTTCCTGAGCATAATGACAACCTGGGGTATTTAATAAATGTATCAATTTCCAGGATGTATTTCAAACCTATTGTTCTGGTCTGCTAATGCTGCCATCATGGAAAATACCAGAAATGGATTGGCATTTATAAAGGGGATTAATTTGGTTACAAAGTTACAGTCTTAAGGCCATAAAAGTGTCCAAGCTAAGGTGTCAGCAATAAGGTACTTCACAGAAGAATGGCCAATGGCATCTGGAACACTTCTGTTATCTGGGAAGGCACGTGGCTGGCATCTTCTTCCTTTGCTCCCAGATTGTGTTTCAAAATGGCTTTCTCCCAGGATGTTTCTCTCTAGCTTCTGGGGGGTTTTCTCTTAGTTTCTTCCAGGCAAACTCTGGAATAGCAAAAGTCTACTTTCATTGGCCATCTTCAAATTGTCTCTCTTGGCTGCAGCAGTGAGCTGTTTCCCCTCTGTGTGCTCTTATAGGACTCCAGTGATTTAATTAAGACACACCCTGAGTGGACAGGGCCCATACCTCCATGGAGATAATGCAGTCAAACTTTTCACCCACAGTTGATTGAGTCACATCTCCATGGAAATAGTCAAAGGATTCCAACCTAATCAACACTAATACATCTCCCCCCACAAGATTGCACTAAAGAACATGGCGTTTTGGGGGACATAATACATCCAAACTAGCACACCTTCTGATTAGAATCTCCAGAGGAAGAGCTTAGGAAGCTAAAGGTTTGACAGGTGTCCTAGACTATTCTTATGTTCAGACTGTTTTAGGAAACATTGCACTACATCGGTAATACTCAAACTTCGCCATGTTTCAGAATCAACTACACAGTTGGTTAAAACACTATGGCTTTGTGTCACCTCAGAGTTTCTGATTTTCTGTGGTTGGGCTCAAGAATTTGTATTTCTAACAAGTTCGTATGTGATGCTGAGGCTGCTGGTTTGGGAACCACACTTTGAGAACCACTGCTGTACATGATGCTGACACATGATTCTTAGTTGCCGAAGAGAGGGTCTGAGACTGGCTTTGGCTGTGGGACTTCATCTATTTCAGCCAAAATTCAACAACATTTATATTTAGTATTATCAGGAGACAGAAAGATGACTAAGAATCACTTTTCTCCCATAACCAGCCTACAATCTATGGAAAATATATGCACAATAGAATGTATATTAAATAATGAGAAAGCAGATTCAATGTAGCATGAAAACTAGGAAGACAAATATGAATTTTGACTAAGGGAGGGGTTACATAAGGGTGTCTTGGAGGAGTTGAGATATTAGTGGAGCTTTGCTTTCATCATTTTCATAGCACTCTCCACAGTGTACTATAATTGCCTGTTGGTTTGGCTGTCTCCTCTATTCCCCTGTGGTAATTCCAGCATCTGGGAAACCTCTTTCATAGTTAATGTAGGCTGGGTCAAGGTTGGGGTTGGAAGGTACAGTTGGTAAGGTGGGCAGTACACAGACTCTATATGACCCGGACTGCCAAGGTTAAGGATATTGGATAATATACTACGTGTAGTAATTAAAGTGTTTGGAGAGAGGGTAGCTGTTGGCAACTTTGGCAGGAGTATATAGCATGGATCAGCGGAGGGAGAGTCTGAAGTTAAGGGACCAGCAAAGACAATGTCCTAGAACTCAGATGGAAGAAAATGTAATGGGCAAGGGAGGCACTGTGGATGAAGAATGAAGAGGACTAGTGATTGCTATTGGGAGTAAGGGAGAGGTTGGAGGTGAAGAAATTTCATCTGAACCACTGAGGTAGTTTTCCAAAGGAAAAACTCTAGGAAAGTTGTTTCATTTCTCTGGAAAGAATTAAGGAACAGGGCAAGCCTGCAGAAAACTTACAAAGTATGTGATTTATCTTTGTCATACAGATAAAGTTCCTAACCCTAGATAGCCTTTCTACTAAATTACCCCATTCTTGTCTATCAGAGCTATGGACTCTAAAATGTCTAATGGCTTCTTCTCCTTTCCTTCCAACCAGACAAAACTTCTATTTAGTTAGTGTGATTTTGGAATGTGAAAGGGTAAAATACAATAAGATGTGGATATTTTTGGTTTAGGGCTGAAGAAAATTATAGAAGTGAATCAAGGGAGGTTCTTAAGTCACCTCCATCCTCATGCCTCCGCACCTGATGTTAGAAATTAGATTTTGATATATGTACCCTTTTGGTTCATCCCCATTCTCCCCAGATCTTATCCTGTTCTGTTTTTCTGATTGTATCAGTCAGGATTCAGTTGCAGAAAAACAGAAACAAAAACAGAAACGTCTTTAGCTATTTTAAGAAATGAGGGACTTAGTAAAGGGAATTATGTGCTTATAAAATCAAAGGAAATATTGGAAAAATGGGGTCTAGGCAGTGCCTCCAAAGATGACTCACACAGCATGCTAAACTGGCATGCCCAGGAGCTGTTCCTCCTGGCACAGTAAGGAAAGTGGGAAATCTGGAAACCAAAATGAGTTGCTGTTTTGACAATATGGCACCTTAGCTAAGATTCAGGTATCATGTGGTCACTATTGTCACAGCTTTAATTCTTGAGCCACAATGTGTCTTTTTGAAAAAAAAAAAATGAAAACCTGAGTCTGGTTGACCAAGATGGTGGTGTAAGATGCTTCAGAGTTCCATTCCCCAACAGAATCTTTGAACAACTAGCAAAAACTGGCAAACTGTCTTCCTCAAAATTCCAGAAAAGAGTTCAGGAAAAGCAGTAACTTGGCAAGTGCTAAATCAAGAAAGCATAATTTAAAACTGGTAGTAGGCAAGATGGCAGCATAGAAAGGTGTGGACTTTAGTTACTCCTCTAAAGCAACTAGTGAATAGCCAGGAACAACTAGTAAATAGTCCAGAACACTGTTGGGGGACATCCGTGACTGGACACACATCGTACACCTGTCTGGAATGGGTGGAATAGCTGAGATCACAGCATAGAACTATAAGTAAAGCTCCCCAAACTGCAGAGCTGCATCCCTCCCCCACTGGCATGGCAGGCTGAGTTGGAACATTTCCCTGTGGGAAAAAGAAGCAGTCTTCTAGGAGTAAGGGAAAGTAACTCAACCAAATTCCAATTGCAGTTTCAATTAACAAATTTGGACTACTGAATACAAGCTACAAGCACAGATAAACCTGGAACAAGCAGGAAAGGAACCCAGAGGTCTCTCCCGGCAGAGAGGAGGTGGGGCTGATGGAAAAAATAAAGAATGAAAACAGGTTTTTGGAGATGGCTAAGCTTGGGGTACTGGAAAATGGCTGTGTCCCAAGAAAAGGAGCATAGAGAACTGAGTACCAACTCCGGTTGACTGGTGAAACTGTGGGGCTGTGGACTGGCTCTGAAAAGAGGATTTCTTTCTTTCATTCTCCCATTCATGTTGCTCATTAGAGAAAGACTTAGGCATTTTCAGTTGTCAGAGTTGACCTCGCCAAGGGTGGAGGTAAGAGAGTCAGAGAGACAAAGGAGGAATTCAAGTGTAGGATATGATTCCCTAAAGGGTGTATCTTTCCTAAGAAAAGGGGGGTGGGGCATAGCTCAAGTGGTGGTCCTTCATCAGAGAATTCAGATCCCAATTGCAGGGAGAGTTTAAAATATTTTCAGACAGGCTTGGGGGGGTTGGGGACTGGAAACAACAAAGCTTGGCTTCTAACACTCTAGGCCCCTGACTGAGTCCAGGTCCACTGAGAATTAAAGGCACTGTACCTCTTTACACCAGTGGGGAGCTGTAGGCTGACAAGTGCCACCTGCTGGGATGGATAGGAAAAGCAGAGTCTAGAGGCCTCACAGGAAAGTCTGACAACTGGCTGGGGCTCATCCTTAGGGAAAACATACTGATTACATCCTCCTCCTGAGACCTGGGCCCATCTGGTCTGGAAAAACCTTATTGGGGTAATCAAGGGACCCAGATGCCTAGACAACAAAAAAATTATGAGTCACACCAGGAAAAATGAAGATATGGGCCAGCAAAGGAACAACCTTACACTTCAAATGAGATAAAGAAGCTGAAATAACTAATTCAAGAAGTTCAAACCTTCTAAATCAAATCAACAAGCTGAAGGAAAATGTGGCAAAAGAGATGAAGGATATAAAGGAGACACTGGATGACCATAAAGAAGAATCTGTAAACTTGAAAAAACAAATGGCAGAACTTATGGGAATGAAAGGCACAATAGAAGAGATGAAAAGCACAATGGAGACATACATCAGCAGATTTGAAGAGACAGAAGAAAGGATTCATGAACTGGAGGACAGGACATCTGAAATCCCACACACAAAAGAACAGATAGGGCAAAGAATGGAAAAATATGAACAGCATCTCAGGGAATTGAATGACAACATGAAACACATAAATGTATGTGTCTTGGGTGTCCCAGAAAGAGAAGAGAAGGGAAAAGGGGCAGAAACAATAAGGGAGGAAATAATCACTGAAAATTTCCCATTGCTTATGAAAGACATAAAGTTACAGACTAAAGAAGTGCAGCTTATCCCAAACAGAATAGATCCAAGTAGACTTATGCCAAGACACTTAATAATCAGATTATCAAATGTCAAAGACAAAGAGAGACTTCTAAACACAGCCAGAGAGAAACAATCCATCACATACAAGGGAAGCTTGATAAGACTATGTGCAGATTTCTCAGTAGAGACCATGGAGGCAAGAAGGCAGTGGTATGATATATTTAAGATACTGAAAAAGAAAAACTGCCAACCAAGAATTCTCTACCTGGTAAAACTGTCCTTCAAAAATGAGGGAGAGTTTAAAATATTTTCAGACAGACACTGAGAGAGTTTGTGAACAAGATACCTGCTCTACAAGAAATACTAAATGGAGCACTACAGGTATATAGGAAAAGGCAGGAGAGAGAGGTTCAGAGAAGAGTGTGGAAAATGAAGATTATCAATAAGGGTAAAAAGAGAGGGAGAAAAAAAATAAAATAAGGAATGACTTATAAAATCCAAAAGACAAAATGGTGGATAGTAGACATTACATTGAGTGAAACTAGCCAGAAACATAAGGACAAACACTGTATCATCTTAGTAATATGAGCTAACATTAGTAAGGAACCTTGTAAGTTTAAGTTGAGAACACAGGTTATCAGGAGATAGAAAGAGTGTAGAGATCAGGCATCTGATACTGAAGGAGTACAGAATGTTCAACAGGATTGATTGTATAGATCCAGAAATAGATAGCACAATACTGTGGATGGTAGCACAGTACTGTAAGTACTCTGAACAAAAATGAGTGTGAGTATAGGTGAAAGAGGAAGACTAGGGGCATGTATGATACCAGAAGGAAAGATAGAAGATAAAGACTGGAATTGTATAATGTAGTGAAACCTAGAATGGTCAATGATGTTAAGTGTACTAATATAAGAATATTTTTACATGAGGGAGAACAAATGAATGTCAGCATTGCAAGGTGTTGAAAACTGGATGGTATAAGAGAAAAATACAATCAATGCAAACTAGAATCTATAGTTAACAATAACACTGTAATATGCTTCCATTAATTGTAACAAAGACAATATACCAAAGCTAAATGTCTATAAGAGGGAGATATAAGGGAGTGGTATGGGATTCTTGGTGTTGTTGTAGTTGTATGACCTTTTCATTGTATTTTATTTTATTTTTTCTTCTGTCTTTTATTATTCTTCATTTTTTTTATCCTCTTTCTCTTTTATTGCAGAAGAAATTGTGGTGCTAAATACATAACTATGTGATTATACCAGGAATCATTTATTGTTTACTTAAGATGGAGTGTATGGGATGTGAATAAACTTGTTTGAAAAATAAACAGAGGGATACAAGTGCTGGAAAAAATGTGGAGAGAGGGATGTATCTATTCACTGTTGGTGGGGAAGTAGAATGATGCAGCCCATTAGGATGGCAGTGTGGTGGTTCCACAAGGAGCTAAGTATGGGATTGCCATATGGTCCTGTAATCCTGTTATTGGGTGAATACTGGGAGGAAATGAGAGTAGAAACAGAAGTGGACATTTGCATACTGGTGTTTGTGGAGACAGTATTCATGATTTGCAGTGGATGTGGTGGCCTAAGGGTACATTGATGGATAAACTGAATGGCTAACTGTGGTGTATACATACAATGGAATATTGAGTGGTGGCAAGCAGGAATGAAGTTGTGAGGTATGCAATTAGGTGAATGAGGACAGTGTGTTGAGTGAAATAAGCCAGAAATGAGAAGACAAACATAATGCTTCACTAACAGACTAACAATTATGTGCAAATTCAAGGAATTGAATCTGGGAGCATGGGTTCTCAGGGGAAGGCTTACTGTAAAGGTTCCTATGTTATAAATTCATACAGCAGCCACATTTATTCATGAGTTGTATAGTTATTTCTAAATTCTGAGATGCTGAGCTGTTTGTGTGTGACCTGGTTGGTCCCTGGAGCTGCGAGTGTCTGTGTGGCACCTGGGACTTGACGCCAGAATTCAGCAGGTGTGAGTGTTGGCATTGCCCCATGCAGCAACTGTTAAAGAGGCGGAAAAGGAGATCAGATTTTGACTGGAGATATGATTGAAATGGACTTGGTTGAAATTGGAGTAGATCAGACTAAAGTGTGGAGGTGATATTAACTGTGTTTTAAAACTTTGGCTTCTGTGTGGGACCAAAGGAAGAGATGTTTATTTGGTGCAAAATCTATATTTTCTGTAGCACACTATATAATTTAACTCATATGGTCATTTTACTCAAACACCATAATTACATGGAACCTTGAATAGGGAATGGGATCTGTTTGGTTTGTACAGGTTAGCATGAAGCCCTGATATATCCCAGTGTAATTTAGGCAGAGAATAAAAAGTATTTGCAATACCCCCTTGAGGGACTGGGGGGAAATATGAAAATAGTAAACTTCCCCAGCTGGAGAATTCCCAATATTCTCTAAAGCAATGGGGACTATCAATTTAGTAGGCTAAGCTCTCAACCTTGGGTCTTGCTGCTTGTTACAGAAAAGGAGAGGCTAAGCCTACTTATAATTGTGTCTGAAAGTCACCCTCAGAGAACCTCTTTTGTTGCTCAGATGTGGCCTCTCTCTCTAAGCTAACTGGGTAAGTAAACTCAGTGCCCTCCTCCCTATGTGGGACTTGACTCCCAGGGGTGTAGATCTCCCTGGCAACATGGTACATGACTCCCAGAATGAGCCTGGCTCTGGCATTATGGGATTGAGAAAGCCTTCTTGGACCAAAAGGGAAAAGAGGAATAAAACAAAATAAAGTTTCAGTGGCTGAGAGATTTCAAGTGGGAGTCGAGAGGATTTTCTGAGGTAACTCTTAGGCATTGTATAGATATTGCTTTTTTGTTTTTAGTTATTAGAATAGCTAGAAACATCTGAAACTGTTGAACTGCAATACAGTATCCTTGATTCTTGAAAACAGTCATATAACTATATAGTTTATATGATGTGACTGGATGACTGTGAAAACCTTATGGCTCACACTCTCTTTATCCAGTGTCTGGAGAACTGAGTTGAAAAATGGGGACAAAGAAATAAATTAATATTAGGGAGGGAGGAGGGGTATGGGATTTTTGGGGTGTTCTTTGCTTTTATTTTAATTTTTTTTGGAGTAATGAAAATGTTCAAAAATTGATTATACTGATGAATGCACAACTATATGATGACACTGTGAACAATTGAGCACTTTGGATGCTTGCATGTGAATATATTTCAGTAAAGATGCATTAAAAAAACTGCTTGAAGAAGCTTGTGGCAACTTTTCTGGCCCCTCCCCAGTCACTCTCCTTGATGTGGTGTGTAGCTAGCCTGCACTCCCATTGTGGGTCACTGGCACTATTCTGGATGGAGCAGAGTAACATCTAGGTGCATCCCAGGGTGCCTGTATGTTGATGCCAGTCTTTCAGGTGGCAGACTGAAAAAAGTGAACCAGGACACTCGTCTCTGATTCACCCTCCCAGAACTTTCCCTACAGACAGAAAGAGCTTGCACACAGCTAAAGCAGTGGAAAAAACAATTAAGTCAAAGCAGCCACAGCAAAGATTACCTGCTTTAGGCATACAGTAGAGTGCCCTGGAGGAGGGAAGGTCTTTTTTATAATGAGTAGAGGGGGCATTTGGATTCCAGTGACAGAATTCATAAGGCCATGAGCGCAAGCCCAGAACAAGATGCAGACTCAGAACAGAAGGAGAGGACCACACACTTTGCCTCGGGTTGATCTTTTTGATAGGAGGGCTAAATTCTGAAAAAGAGCACTAACCAATGCAGAGCCAATTTCCAAAGACTTTGGAAGGTGTTTTTTGCATTTTTAAAATGTTTGTTAGCTCTTGGCATGCAAAGAAATCTCTGTTGTATGACTAGCTAGATGCTAACCTAATGAACAGACTTCTCAGAGACTAAATCCCAGAGTTAACACATTAAAATATTAATATGTACAATAAAAGATTATAAGACAAACAAAAAGGAAATGATGACCCATCCAAAGAACAAAATAAAACTTCAGAAACCATCAATGAAGAAGACCAGACTTTGGATATATCAAACAAATACTTTAAAAAATGATCTTCAATATTCTCAAAAAGATAAAGGAAAACATGGAGAAGAACTTAAGTATATCATGAAAATGATGAATGAACAATATGAGAATCTCATTAAAGATGTAGAAATTTTATAAAGGAACCAGACACAAATACTGGAGTTGAAGACCACAATAACTGAAATAAAAAAACTGCTTAGCAGGTTTCAATGATAGGTTGGGACAGGCAGAATAAAGAGTGAGTAACTCAAAGAAAAGACAATTGAAATATACCAAGTTGAGGAGCAGAAAGAAAAAGTAATGAAAAAAGTTAATAGAGCCTAATAGTCCTGTGGAACACCAACAAATGTACCAGTATATGCTTTATGGGAGTCTCAGAAAGAGAAGAAAGGAGCAGAAGGAATATTCAAAAAAATAATGGCATAATACTTCCCCGAGAAGGTCAATGAACCCAAACAGGATAAACTTAAAGAGAAACACCACCAGACACATGGTAGTAAAACATTTGAATGCCAAGGACAAGGAGAGAATTCTGAAAGCTGCAACAGAAAAGCAACTTGCTATGTATAAGGGAACTCCAACAAGATTAATTTCTATTTTCTCATTACAAACCATGGGGGCAAGAGATAGTGGGATAAAATTTTTAAAGTGCTGAAAGAAAATAACTACCAACAAGGATTTTATATCCAGTGAGACTGTCATTCAAAACTGAGGGAGACTATCACAAGACTTGCCCTTATGAAGCTCATTACTGCAAAGGAGAGGCTAAATCTGCTTATAATTGTGCCTAAGAGTCTCCCCCTGAGTACCTCTTTGTTGCTCAGATGTGGCCCTCTCTCTCTAGCTAAGACAATTCGGCAAGTGACCTCACTGCCCTTCCCCCTATGTGGGGTCTGACTCCCAGGGGTGTAAATCTCCCTGGCAATGTGGTATATGATTCCCAGGGATGAATCTGGACCTGACATTGTGGGATTGAGAACATCTTCTGGACCAAAAGGGTGATGCAAAATGAAGTGAAATAAAGTTGCAGTGGCTAAGAGATTCCAAATGAAGTTGAGACGTCACTGTGGTGGACATTCTTATGCACCGTATAGATAACCCTTTTTAGGTTTTAATGCATTGGGATAGCTAGAAGTAAATACCTGATACTATCAAACTACAACCCAGTAGCCTTGACTCTTGAAGATGATTGTATAGCAATGTAGCTTACAAGGGGTGACAATGTGATTGTGAAAGCCTTGTGGATCATGCTCCCTTTATCCAGTGTATGGATGGATGAGTAGAAGAATGGGGACAAAAAACTAAATGAAAAATAGGGTGGGAGTGGGGGGATGATTTGGGTGTTTTTTTATTCTTATTTTCACTTTTTCTAGCACAAGGAAAATGTTCAAAAAATAGATTGAGGTGATGAATACACAACTATATGATGGTACTGTGAAAAATTGTAGACTTTGGATGATTGTATGATATGTGAATATATCTCAATAAAATTGAATTAAAAAAAAAACTGAGGGAGAGGTTAAGAAATTTCCAGGTAAACAAAAGCTGAGGGAGTTTATCACTACTAAACCTACCCTATAAGCAATGCTAAAGAGATTTCTTCAGACTGAAAGTAAAGGACACTAGAAAGTGGATCAAGGTAACTTAAAGAAATTTAGACCTCCATAAATATAACCATATGGGTAATTATAAATGCAAGTACTGTTGAATAATTTTTTTTTGTTTAACTCCACTTTTTACTACTTACAGATTCTAAAATGCAAATGCATAGAAAATAATAATGAATCTATGATTTTGGGCACACAATGTAAAAAGATATAAATTATAACAAGTTCAACAAAAGGTGGGGGAACAAATGGGTATAGGAATAGTATTTTTGTATACTATTGAAGTAAATTTGGTATTAAATCGAACATGACTGCTATACATCAGGATGCTAATTTTAAGCAAGGAAATATATGAAAGATATATACAGAAAGAAAGGAGAAGGGACTCAAATTGGCAGAACACAAAATACCAAATAAATATGAAAGTAGGCATTAATGGAAGAATTGAGGGGAAAAAAAGGCATATGAGTTACAAAGACCAAAAAGAAAAATTGCAGAAGAAACTCCCATGTTATCTGTAGTTACTTTAAATGTAAATGGATTTAACTTTCCACTCAAAAGGCAGAGACTTGCAGAATAGGTAAAAAAAAGCATGACCCAACTATATACCATTTACAAAAGACTCACCTTAAATTCAAAGACACAAGAAGTTGAAAGTGAAAGGATGGAAAAAATATTCCATGCAAATAGTAACCAAAAGAGATCTGGGTAGCTGTATTAATATGTGATAATAATAGAGTTTAAGTAAAAATCTGTTACACGGGGCAAAGAAGAACAGTATATACTCATAGAGAGTCTTCTATAGGAAGACATCACAAATAAAAATATATGCACATAATGGCAGAACTCCAAAATATATGAGCAAGCATTGACAGATCTGAAGGGAGAACCAGACAGTTCTACATTAATAATCGGAAATTTCAATACACTACATTCAATGAAGTTTAGAACATCTAGAGAGAAGATCAATAATAGAAGACTTGGTCAATACAAAGTTGGTCCTTTGAAAAGATCAATAAATTGATAACCATTTAGCTAGTCTGAGAAAAAAAAAGAGAGAAGATGCAAATAACTATAATTAGGAATGAAAGGGGGAACATTACCACCAACCCCACAGAAGTAAAGATTATAAGAACATGCTATGAACAATTGTACTCCAAAAAATTAATAACCTAGTGAAATGGAAAAATTCCTAGGAGCACACCAACTTCATACATGGACTCAAGAATGAATACAATGTCTCAACAGCCCAATAGTAAGAGAGTTTGAATCAGTAATTAAAAAATTCCCCCAAATGAAAAGCCCAGGACCAGATTGTTCCACTCGTGAATTTTTCCAAACATAGCAAGAAGAATTAACAACAAAACTGCTAAAGCTTTTCCAAAAAACTGTAGAGAAGGAAATACTCTCTAACTTATTCTAATCGAGACCCACCCTGAAAGGGCAGGTTCACACTTCCATGGAAATAATTTAATCAAAGGTCCCACCCACAGTTGGGTGAGTCACATCTCCAAGGAAACATTTGATCAAAAGGTCCTACCCCACAAGATTGGATTAAAAGATCATGGCTCTTCTGGGGTCCATAACAGCTTCAAACTGGCACACTAAGAAAAGTCCTTTGACAAAATTCTGCACCCCTTCTTGATAAAAGAACTCAGAAAACTAGGAATATAATGAAACATCCTCAAAATGATAAAGAGCATATATGAAAAACCCACAGCTAACACATACTCAATGGTGAAAGACTGAAAGCTTTTTCTCTAACATCAGAAACAAGACATGGATACCCAGTTTCACCAATGTTATTCAACATTCTGCTGGAGGTTCTAGCCTGAGCATTTATGCAAGAAGAAGAAATAAAAGGCATCCAAATTGTAAGGGAAGAAGTAAAATTTTCCTGCAATTTTCATGTTGTAGACTGCGGTCGCAGTTGAGTTGTCTGGGGGGGGGGGGCGGCCGGTTGCTGAACCCTCGGCTCTCGGCGTTGCTCGGAGGGTACCGGCGGCGGGGGCTCTTTCCCGGAGGCGAGGGCGAGGCGGGGGACTGGGCCCGGTCCCCGGCGGAGGCATGCAAGGTGTGGAGGGCGGCGAGAAGGGAAAGACAAGACACTCTTCCTCCAGTAGGGGTAGAACAAAAGGGGGGTTTATTCAGGGGGGTAAAGCCAAGAGCGTTTATTAGGGGTGAGCACAGGTTATATAGGCTGGCATAGAGGGCGGGGGTTGTTACAAGCCAATGCTGAGGGGAGAAAGGCTAGGATTGGTTCTGAGAGGGTGCGGAGGTTAGGATTGGTTCTAAGAGAGCACGGAGGTTGTTTGAAAAGGGGCGGGAGTTGCTCTGGCAACGGTGTCTGGCAACAATGTATGCGCACTGGTGGTGATGGGAGTTGCACTGGCAACGGGGAGTGTCCGGGCAAGATAAGGGGGTGGGGAAAAAGCGGTTCCCTCCGGCAAGCCTCCCCTAACAGTGGTATTTTGGGTGAGGAAATGGGGCCTGCCTCCGGCCTCACTTTCCCAGGCCCGGGGGGCTGTGAAGGGCGCTGTTCACCCGTACCCACTACCCTCCCCAGGGGTGGCCGATCCCCTGGCCCAGGCCCGCCAAGTCGAAGCACGTAATCAGTGTCCCGCATTTCCCCCTTTTTTTCTAATTAAAGGAAGAAGCTTACCGGAGAGGTCCGCTAAAGGATGAGGGAAGGGGAAGGTTGGGGAGGGGAAAAAGGGTTGATGGTGGCTCAGCAAGGCTGGAGCTCAGCGTTGGTGTGGCGCCCGGGCGCTCGACAAGGGCCTCGCTGCTAGCAGGATGGGCAAAGGTGGAAGGTTTAACTGGAGCTCGAGGTTGGTACGAGGTTCAGGCGATTGAGAAGGGCCTCGCGGTCGGCGGGTTGACCGGTGGCGGTGAGGTTGCGGAGGGTTGATTGTCATCTTGGAGTAGGGAGCGTCAGAGGTGGCGAGTCGCTGGTACTGGATTTGCACGAACGAGGAAAAAATAGCATTTGTTTGTTTTCTTACAAGTTGGACGATTCTGCGGATAATGCAGGGTCCTAAAGTGAGAGCTAGAATGATCATTAGTAGGGGGCCGAGAAGAGGGAGGAGGTAAGGGAGGAGGGGGGTAAAGATGTGGGACCAATAGCTGGTGGCTTTACGGTCTCTTCTACGTCGTTCTAGTCCCTCTCGGACCTTGTTTAGGCTGTTCTTGGCGAGACCTGTGGAATTGGCATAGACACAGCATTCTTCTCCTAGGGCGGCGCAGAGGCCTCCTTTTTTGAGGAGGAGAAGGTCGAGACCTCGGCGGTTTTGGAGCACTACCTCAGAGAGGGAATTGACAGAATTTTTAAGATGGGAAATAGCGTTCTGTAGGTGACGAATGTCCTCGTTAACCGCCGCTCGGAGGTGAGTTAGGGCGGAGCCTTGACTGGCTAATGCAGCGATTCCGGTGCCAGCGCCTGCAAGACCTAGGAGGGAGGTAATTGTGAGGGCGGTGATGGGCTCTCGCTTTTGCAGAGGGGCAGGAGCTGCAGTTCTTTCCAGGCGGAGGAAGAAGTCTTCCTCGCTGTGGTATAGGACCTTAGGGATAAGGACAATTAGGAGGCAAGTTTTATTAGTTGTATTGAGGGTTTGCACGTTAAGGCAGGGGGTAAGTCCTGTAGAGGAGCAGAGCCATTGGGAGGAGTTGTGAGGAATAAGAAATTTGGCAGAGCTGCTGGGAGATGAGTAGTTGGCACAAGCTGTGAGGTTGGGAGAGTTACTGGAGCGAGGGCGGATGCACTTTCCTGTAAAGGAGACTGAATGAAAGGTTAGGGGGACAGCAGAGGTATTCCAATTGCATTTCGAGGGGCTGTCCTCTGTGTTTTCTGATGAATGAAAGGTTAGGGGGACGGCAGAGGTATTCCAATTGCATTTCGAGGGGCTGTCCTCTGTGTTTTCTGAAAAGGAGAGGTTGGAGGCAACTGGCTCATACAGGGGGGAGGAAGTGGAGAGGCAAAGCCAACAAGAGGAGGTAAGATTGGGGTTGGAGGAATTCACTGAGGCGAAGGCCGCTTGGATAAGGCCGAGGAGGGGAGAGGAGTAACGAGAGGGGGGTAGGAAAGGTTGGGGTGGTGGGGTTGGCAATGCGTTGTTTGCAGCTGAGGTGCGGCTGGTTGGAGCTGAGGTGCGGCTGGAGGGCTGTGGAAAAAGGGGATTCACTCGGACTGGGGTCCAGGCCCAGGTGTACTGTTGTCATCTGGTGCACTAGGTTGCGGAGACGACGGCGTTCTCGTCTCGTTAGACGCGTGGTTGCTGGTGGCGGGCCGGATTGCCCTTCCTGGGATCCAGATTGGTTGTGCTGCATCATCTGGGAAAACACAAGCAAACCCGCGCCCCTGGGCGAGGAGTGGGGAGGGACCCTTCCAGGCATTATTCTCTGGGTCCTTCCAGTAAACCATTGGGGCCTGGGTGGGCCTATATGAGGGCCCCCAATGTTTATGTAGGGGCGAAAGCCCTTCTTTATTGAATGTGAGTAGATTAAGGTGAATAAGGGCTGCTATGATAAGGTCCTCTGGAGTTGCCTGGGGGAGCATTGCCCTTTCTTTTTCAATTTGTGTTTTTAAGCGGCGATGGACTGCTTTCACAATGGCTTGCCCCTGTGGATTATAGGGGATGCCGAAATGATGGGTGATGTTATATAACTGAAGAAAGGCCGCAAAGGAGGTACTGCGATAGGCAGGCCCATTGTCCGTTTTTAGGTCCCAGGGGACTCCCATGAAGAGAATTTCTTGTCTTAGGGCCTTGATACAGTGTTTAGCCGTTTCCCCGGCAAGGGGGACTGCATAACACATGGCCGAGAAGGTGTCAATTATTACATGCACATATTTGAGGCGTCCAAAGGACGGAACATGAGTTACATCCATTTGCCATCTAGAATTGGGTTTTAGGCCTCGTGGGTTGACTCCCTGAGGTTGCAGGGGGCCAAGCGGCGCAAAGGGCGCACAAGTTGCGCAATTGCGGACACGATGTTTACAGGTGTTTAGGGGGAGGCCACATAAATGATGTAACGACGTAGCCGAAAAGTGAAACCTGGAATGCAATAACTTGGCCTGGTTAACAGCATCCTCTGGAGGGGCTGCCGTGTGGGTCAGCATAGCTTGGGTATTCTGAGCTGAGACCGCTTGGTCTACTATATTATTGCCATTAGCTAGGGGCCCCGGAAGGCCTGAGTGACTACGAATGTGGCTAATGAACCAAGGATCCTGTCGATGCTCCAGGATGCTCAGAAAGGGCTTTATCAATGGCCGAGTTTCCCGGGAAAAAGGTGGAAAACGCGAGGACTCGGCAGACCTGATACGTGTAGAGGCTGTTTGTGAAAATGTTTACTGGGTGGTTACAGTGGGTGTTTAGTGCGTATGACACCACCAGAATTTCCCCCACTTGGACTGAATGAAGATTGACATAACTGAATAGGCGGGGTTCCGGGTGGTACTGGGAATAAGAGAGGAAGGCGAAACGGGTTTTGGAGGTGTCAGTGAAGACAGTAGTGGCACCCGGGATGGGTGCAGAGGAGGGGAAAGGGTGGAAGGGGCTGCGGAAGGGAAGCTTGGCGAGTCCCTGTAATAGCCGATGGCTAGGATAGTGGCAGCTGAATTCCCTCTGAAATTCTTCTAAGAGGATTTGCATGTCCGGGTTATCACGTATAAGCAGGCGGGTTTGGCCTGCGTCCAGGGGCCAAACAATTTTTTCCGGCAGCGCTCCAAATACATGAACAGTCAGGGTGACTAGATCTGAAGCTAGGCTGATCCAGAGCCGCACTGCAGGGCAGATTTTCCTAAGCCGGCTTTTAGCAGGGTGCACCCAAAGTAGAGGGCCTGGCACGGGAGTGGGGGTAGGGGCAGCGCTGTTCTAAGGGTTGCCTTGAGGTGTAGAAGGCAGCCAGGGGTTGTTAGTCGGCAGGGTGGGAGGGGCGGCGGCAGCTGCCGGCAGCGGCTCCGAGGGGGAGCTTGTCGAAGGGGGAGGTGGAAGTGGGAGGCCCCAAGCGTCGCAAGATGGCGGCGCGGTAGGCGTGGCTAAGACACAAGATGGCGGATTAGCTCTGCCCTGTGAAAGGGCGGGGTCTAAGGCATAAGATGGCGGACTAACTTCGCCCTATGAAAGGGCGGGGCCTAAGGCATAAGATGGCGGACTAGCTCCGCCCTGTGAAAGGGCAGGGCTTAAGGCATAAGATGGCGGACTAGCTCCGCCCTGTGAAAGGGCGGGGCCTAAGGCGTAAGATGGCGGACTAGCTCCGCCCTGTGAAAGGGCGGGGCCTAAGGCGTAAGATGGCGGACTAGCTCCGCCCTGTGAAAGGGTGGGGTAAAGCGCATGCGGTTTCCGGCCCGGCTTAGGGCTGACGTCATCACTAGAGCACTTCCTCCCCTCAGTAGAAGAAGAAGGAGGAAGTTCGCCATTTTGGAGCAGTCTGGGGGGGCGGTTGCAAAGAGGCACACGGCGCCAAACAAAGAAACAAAAACACAAAGGACTACAGCAAGGTAATGGAGGGGAAGAGGGAGAGTGTCTGGAGGAAGAGTGTTAGGAGGAATGAGGGACATAGGAAGAGAGGACGAAAGGTAGTCGGGGGCAAAGCCGGGTTAATACGGGAAAGGAGGAGTGGCCCGGGCGCGGAGCGGCGAGGGAGAGGCGGCTCCGGACGTGGAGCGGCGAGGGAGAGGCGGCTCCGCGGGGCGGCGAGGGAGAGGCGGCCCTTACCTTGCAGGCGAGGAGAAGGGGAGTTGGAGAGGCGTCCGGGCGAGCGAGTGGTTTACTGGACCGCTGCGTGGAGAGGACCTGCCCCACGTTGGGCGCCAGTTGCGGTCGCAGTTGAGTTGTCTGGGGGGGGGGGCGGCCGGTTGCTGAACCCTCGGCTCTCGGCGTTGCTCGGAGGGTACCGGCGGCGGGGGCTCTTTCCCGGAGGCGAGGGCGAGGCGGGGGACTGGGCCCGGTCCCCAGCGGAGGCGTGCAAGGTGTGGAGGGCGGCGAGAAGGGAAAGACAAGACACTCTTCCTCCAGTAGGGGTAGAACAAAAGGGGGGTTTATTCAGGGGGGTAAAGCCAAGAGCGTTTATTAGGGGTGAGCACAGGTTATATAGGCTGGCATAGAGGGCGGGGGTTGTTACAAGCCAATGCTGAGGGGAGAAAGGCTAGGATTGGTTCTGAGAGGGTGCGGAGGTTAGGATTGGTTCTAAGAGAGCACGGAGGTTGTTTGAAAAGGGGCGGGAGTTGCTCTGGCAACGGTGTCTGGCAACAATGTATGCGCACTGGTGGTGATGGGAGTTGCACTGGCAACGGGGAGTGTCCGGGCAAGATAAGGGGGTGGGGAAAAGGCGGTTCCCTCCGGCAAGCCTCCCCTAACAGTGGTATTTTGGGTGAGGAAATGGGGCCTGCCTCCGGCCTCACTTTCCCAGGCCTGGGGGGCTGTGAAGGGCGCTGTTCACCCATACCCACTACCCTCCCCAGGGGTGGCCGATCCCCTGGCCCAGGCCCGCCAAGTCGAAGCATGTAATCAGTGTCCCGCAGTAGACAACATGATCTTATATACAAAAACTTCTGAAAAATACACAGCTAATAAATACATAATAAATGTGTCAGGATCCAAGATAAACATACAAAAATCAGTAGTGTTTTTATATTCTATACACTATGTGGAAAGGAAATTAAGAAAGAAAAATTCACTTGCAATAGTAACTAAAGGAATCAAGTATGTAGGAATAAATTTAACTAAGGATGTAAAAGACTTATAAATGGAAAACTATAAAAATCAAATAAGGCCTAAATAATGGAAGGAAATTCCATGTTCATGGAATGGAAGATTAATTATTGTCCATCCTACCCAAAGCGATTTACAGATTCAATGCAATCCTAATGAAAATTCTAATAGCCTTATTTGCAGAAAAGAAAAGCCAACCATTAAATTTATATGGAAGGTTAAGGGGCCCAGAATAGCCAAAGCCATCTTGAAAAAGAAAAATAAAATTGGAGGACTCATACTTCCTCAAATTAAAATTTTTAACAAAACTACAGTAATCAAAACAGCAAGATACCAGCACAAGGAGAGACATACAGACCAATGAAATAGAATTGAGAGTTCAGAAATATATCCTCACATCAATGGCCAGTTGATTTTTTAATGCATTTTTTATTGTGAAGTTTAGCATATATACCTAACAGTGATAACATTCAAAGTACAATTTAACAAGTAGTTAGAGAGCAAATTTCAAAGAATGTCATGTCACAGTTTCAGAACTTCAGCCATTTCCATTATTGTAAAATAAAATATACATACAGGAAGGTGTTACCTTTTGATGTACAGCTCAACAAGCAGTTATATAGGTAATTTCAAAAATTGTTATGGGTTACAGTTCCACAGTTTCAGTTCTTTCCTTATTATGAAATATAGAATATATACAGAAAGGTGAAGACTTTCAAAGCACAATTCAACTAGGAGCTATAGAACAAATTTCAAAAAATGTTATAGGTTACAGTTCTACCATGTTATTTACCTCCTTCTAGCTATTCCAACACTCCAGCATCTAATATATATATATTATGTTATTATAAAATTATAAAAATATATTATAAAATATATTATTTTATATTATTATAAAATATAAAAAATATATATTATGTTATTATAAAAAAGTTATTATAAAATTCACAGACCTTTGTTCAATCTTATGTTGTTTGTTGCTACCCTTTCCTCTTGCCTAATCTCTCTCCATCTTCAGGAATGTCTAGGCATTGACCACCCTAGCTTGTTCATATGCCTTCCAATGAGAATGTGAGCACATTTGAGCAATGGGTCCTAAATCATATCAAGAACATGGGCTGCAGGAGAACTTTTACCTCTCCATCCTCTGTAGTTTGGGAAATTACACTAGAATGGAAAGGGTGTTGACCGGCAGTCTAATACATTCACCACACTGGGAGTTGAGCCTTACTTGTCTTTGAATTCACGTATTTAACTAGGTGGTATAGGATGCTTTTTATTCATGACTCTGCTTTTGGCAAAGCCCTGTCTCTTCCATCCTAGCTCTTGGTGGACTTGATTCTTAAGACCTAAAGATGGTGGGATCTGAGGATTTCAGTATACTTTTAGTAACGAAACTCAGTAGGGTTTGTGTATGCTTAGTCTTCATATTTGGTGGCTCCTAAAGTGTGATTGTTCATATAGTGGTATATCAAAAAGCTGGAGAGAATTTTTTCTCTAAATATTGCCATGTGAGGTTGATATAGCTACAGTCTGTGTAGGCTCCCTTTATATTCATTTAATATGTCCTTTACAGTATGTGTTACAATACAAAATTACAGTGTGTAGGTGAGTCATTGATGACACATTTATCTTCAAATTTTTATTTATCTCATTTCTTTGGCTTAATTAAGGCTTTTGTTGATACATTTTGTACCGCCTAAATATATTCTTATATACATATAGCATGCAGTCTAGAAGGGAAAACTTAATGCCAAGTCAGGTTTTGTTCATCCAAGCAAAAGACAAATCAAAAAGAGAAAACCTTAATGTGAGAATGCAATTCTGTTTAGGCTCTGCCCCAGTCTAAGAAATCAAACTGTTTTCTGTGAGCTTGCAGTGGGAAGCAGATTAGTAATCAGCAGGTGGAGAACTTTTTATCTCTTTTGCAATCATAGGGGGAATTTACTATTCCAATATAATAAAACAAAACCATCATAAAATTTACTACTAAAATGCCTTCAGAAGCAAACAAATTATTTTTGGATTATTTCCCATTTTGGATTATCTGACTTCACAATCTGTTTGAGTACAGACATCAAAAGTTAATATGTTTATTTCGGCAGAGGTATAAATTGAGAGCAAACATCATATTGCAATGATTTAAAAAACATATTTGTTGTTTTTATCATATTGTAGGATGCTGCATGGAATTCCTGTTATGGGTGACAGTCAAGAATATGTCACTGTTCCTCCAGCAACACCTGAATTACGTGAATTGACACGAGGAACTGGACAGCATGCTCGCAAACCACAGCTGCTACTCTTGGGAGAGGAAGTAAGAACTTCTTCCGACATTAATTTTCTTTACCTCTGAGGACCTCAAACTTTTTGGTCTAAGGTCCCCTTAACGCTCTTAAAAATGATTGAGGACCTCAAGGAACTTTTGTTTATGTGGGTTGTATCTACTGATATTTACAATATTAGAAATTAAAACAGAAAGTATCAAAATACTTATTAATTCAAATAACAGCAATAATGAAGTCATATATGTTTACATAACATTTTTAAAAACTATATTTTTGAAAACAATGTATTTATTGGGAAAATTAGGATTGTTTTACTTTTTTTGCAAGTCTTCTAAATGCCTGGCTTAACAGAAGATAGTTGGAATTCTCATGTCTGCTTCTGCATTCAATTTTGTGACAGGTTGTTTTGGTTGAAATATTTGAAAAAAATCTGTCCTGAAACAAATATGTCATTGGAAAAGGAAAGATTATTTCAATAGCCTTTTTACATAGCACACCAAAACTTAACAAGTAGTAATTTCTTAAAATTTGTTTATGAGACTTCCACTTTGATGAAGATGGAGGAGGAATACTTTTTCCTGTTCCTTCCACTAAGAGCAACTAAAAACCTGGGCAGTAATAAGATAAGAAGACTCTGAAAGTTGAAGAGAAGTCACACTGGCTAGAGACCGCAGGTCCCAAGGAATAGCGTGGTGGTGAGTTCTCTGGGCTTAATTTTTGCTTCATATATCCTAGACTTGGTGCTGAAGAAACTGGTAATCTAGAAATGTCAACTGGTAAAGACAAAAATAAGCCCCAACAAAAGCCTGCTCTCTCTAGCCGAAGGAACAAGCAAGGGGCAGTGTAGCAAGACAAAAAACTTTTAGACAATAGCTGCTGTACTCCAGTCAAACACCACAGACAAAACTATGGTTCCACCTCTACCCATACCAGCAAATGCCAATGGTGAGCTTAGACTTCCACTCTCACCAGACTGTAATGAGGTGGCTCAACTTTCTTTTATGGGTGATGTGTCAGAGAAGGCTGAGTATGGAACTAAGACTTGCATCCTAAAAGGGCAGTAGTGCTGAGCCTTCTCCTGCATGGTGGCAGTAGAGACCACACAGGGAACCTGGGCTTCCATCCCCAGCTGGCAGTAATGAGGCAACCCTCCACCTCCTCCCCCAGAGGAGGCCTAGTGGAGAGTCAGGACTTTCACCATCACCGACTGTAATGCGGTCACTCCCATGGTGACAGTAGGGGCTGTGATGCATTCTTGCTCTTCCCAGTCAGGGAGGTATCAGTGGAGACCTAGGGGAAGGCCAGAAGAATTTCCAACCCACCCAAATTCAATGACTTAAAATCAGTATACACTGAGTGGGGAAGCTGGACTTCTGCCCTCACCTGGTAGTAATGAGACAGCACCCCCCTTCCCCTGTCAGAGTGGTTTCAGAGGAAGCCAACTGAAACAAAAGGTTTAAATAAGATAGTCTCACAGAATAATATTCAAAATATCCAGGTTTCAAGTGAAAATCACTCATTATACCAAGAACTGGGATAATCTTACACAGAATGAAAAAGGCAATCAAAAGATGCTAACACAGATTGCAGAGATATTAGAATTATCTGACAGATTTTAAAGGAACAAAAAAATGCTTCAACAAGCAATTATGAATATGTTTGAAACAAATGAAAACAATAGATTTAGCAAGGAAATAGAAAGCATTAGTAAAGAAATAGAATATATAAAGAGGAGGCAAATGCGAATTTTAGAATTAAAAATACAGTAACTGAAATTAAGAGCTCAGTGGAACATTAGTGAGTATGTAAAACTCAACAACCCCATTAACCAACAGGGTCTAATTGAAATTTATAGAACACCACACTCAATAAGAGAAGAATATATATTCTTTTCAAGTTCCCAAGGAACATATACCAAGGTAGAGCAAATCCACAAACTAGAAATCAATAGCAGAAAGAAAAAAGGAAAATCTTCGAACATTAAGAATCTAACTGATTCAGTTAGAAATCTTTGAGTCAAAGAGGGAGTCTCAAAGTAATTAAAAATATACATTGGACTGAATGAAAATAAAATGTAGTATATCACAATTTGTGAGAAAACAATACTGGGAGGAAAATTTGTAGTATTAAATGCTTAGAAAAAAAGAGCAAAATAAACCCAAAGCAAGGAATACTAAAGATAAGAATAGAAATTAATGACATTGAAAATAAAAATACTAGAGAAAATCAATGAAAAAAAATCTGTTTTTTTAACAGATCAATAAAATTGACAAACCTCCAGCAAGACACACAAGAAAACAGAGAGAAAACCCAAACTGTCAATATTAAGAATGATACAGGAGATATCACTACATCAGATGGTATAGAGATGAATACATCAAAAGGATAATAAGAGTATACTATGAATAACACTACACAGATAAATATGACAACTTAGATGAAATTCCTTGAAAAATACAAACTGCCACAACTCACTCAATATGAAATAGATAATTTGAATAGCCCTATAACTATTAAAGAGATTGAATTATTAATTTAAAATACCCCACCATCCACACACTAAAATCTCAAGGCCCAGATGGTTTTAATAGAGAATTCTACAGAACATTTAAAGAAGAATTAACACCAATTCTACACAATCTCTTCCAGAAAATAAGAAAGGAGGGAACACTTAGAAATTCCTTTTTTTGAGCTAGTATTACCCTGATATCAAAACCAGTATAAAGACACTACAAATTCTAGGCCGTGCAATAAGGCAAAAAAGGAAATAAAAACAAAGAGCAGAACAGAAGCAAAAAAACTGCCCCTATTTGCAGATGGCATGAGTCTCTATGTAGAAAATTCCAATGAATCTAAAAAAATACCATAACTAATAATTTAATTCAGTAAGACCACAGAATACAAGATAAAAATTTTAGAAAATCAGTTATATTTCTGTATGAATGCATGGACACAAAAATGAAAAATAAGTTGCCATTTAAAATTTCTCATAAAATAATTAGGATAAATCTTACTAAACATGTATAGGACTTGGATCCTAAAAACTATAAAATTCTGATTACATAAATCAAAGATGATCTAAATAAATGGATAGACATTCCAAGTTCATGATTTGAGTAAAGCTGTCAGTTCTTCCCAAATTGATATACAGGTTTAATGCAATTCCTATTAAAATTTCACCAAGAATTTTTGTAGCTATAGACAGTATTTAAAATTTATATGGAGAGAGTGATGTCATCAACATGGTGATGAGAGACATCCCCTGGAAAAGTCTCCCCTCAGAAACAACTAATTAAAGGACAAATTCCACTTGCTCAGAACTCTGAAGGGTGATAAAGACTGGAGGACTCCACAAATGATGAAGAGATGAAAAAGACAAAATAAAAGCACACCAAAGGAAGATAGGGGATCTACAATCCTGACCTGCCAGTCCACACCCCTCCCTGTCACTCAGTTCTGCACAACTTAAGAGTCACACCGAAGCAGCATACCCCGGAGACCTCCTGCTGTGGATGCAGACCATAGAGCCACTCACAACAGCAAGTTAGAATCCCACACATATCCAAACAGAGGGACCTGAGTCTGCAGAGACCCAGGGCAGGCACAAGTGGTTGACTAGCATGTACATACAAAAAGGCCTCCAGGAAATGAAAGAGACCATGGCAGAACTGTTGGCAAGAGGAGCACAGACCTAGCCCAGTCTCTGATTGCTGGAGCACCTAAACAAAGAAGGACCCTTTTAGATTGACCTGCTCTGGCTCCCCAGGGCAGGATAAACCAATAGGAAGTAACTGGAGGCAAAAACCTCACAGAAAAAAAAATAGGGGGAGGGAGAGGGAATGAACTGCTGTAATGCAGATTGGGCCCCAAAACTGGAAAGTGTACT
Source organism: Choloepus didactylus (assembly GCF_015220235.1). NCBI lineage: Eukaryota > Metazoa > Chordata > Mammalia > Pilosa > Megalonychidae > Choloepus > Choloepus didactylus. The sequence continues at coordinate 173,400,148 of NC_051310.1, forward strand.
TAAAGGGGGAACTGAGTGAGGGAGAAAAGTTAAACAAATCACAGGAGCTGGGGAGAAAATTCTGTACAAAACCAAACAGAACAGATCAGGATCCCTGGAAGAAGGAACAGAGGAAAGGAAGCTTTCTTCTGGAGGTGAAACAACTGCATGTGAAGGGGCAAGCTTAAAAGTTTTACTGCATGCATATCTAGGGCAGGAATCTGGTGCAAAAGTCCTGTGATAATCTTGACAGTTAAACATGGGCTACTCTGAAGTCCAGTATTAGTTGGACTGAGTGTCAAAGAGGAGCCTTAAAACATAGTCAATCTACAATAAAACCCTAGGCAACAAGGAATAACTGACCTTCAGAGATAGCACATCAATACTCAGATGCCTAGAGATCAGCCAAAAGATTACAAGCCATACTAAGAAAAAGGAAGATATGACTCAGTCAAGGGAACAAATTGAAACTTCAGAGGAGACACAGACTTTGGAACAATTCAAAGAAGTTAAAAAAAAAAACAAAAAAAACCTTTTAATCAATTCATGGAAATGGAGGAAAATATGAATAGAAATAAACTAATTCCAGATATAGAGCTAAAGGATAGTTAGAAGACAATGTAAGCAAAAAGAAGAATTAGAAAGTTTAAAAGGATACATAACAGAAATTATGGGGATGAAAGGCACAATAATGAAGATTAAAACTATACTAGAGGAGGCAGGGCAAGATGGCAGCATAGGGATGTGTGGAATTTAGTTCACCCTCTAGGGCAGCTAGTAGATAGACACAGCAGTCTGGAACAACTATTTGGGGGACTTCAGTGACCAAATACACATCATTGTACACCAGTCTGGAATGGGTAGGAGGGTCAAGATCGCAGCACAGAATTAAATGAAAATGTTCTGATATAGATTGTGGTAGTGAATGCATAACTATGTCATTATACAGGGAGCCATTGATAGTTAACTTAGGATAGATTGTATGGTGTGTGAATAAAACTTTTTGAAAAACAAAAAGATACAAGTGCTAGAGAAGATGTGGAGAGAGAGATATACCTATTCACCGTTGGTAGGGAAGTAGAATAGTGCAGCCCCCCTGGAGGGCAGTGTGGTGGTTCGACAGGAGGCTGGGTATAGGGCTGTCATATGATCTTACATCCCCATTATTTGGTGTTTATTTGGAAGAACAAAAGCAAGGATACGAATAGACATTTGCACACTGATGTTTATGGGGGCATTATTCATGATTTGCAATGCATGGAGATGGCTTAAGGGTACATTGTTGAATGAACATAAGGGTGTACTGTGGTATATACATACAATGGAATATTGAGTGGCTGCAAGAAGCACTGAAATTGTGAGGCATGCAACTAGGTGAATGAACCTTGAGGATGTTATGTTGAGTGAAATAAGCCAGAAACAAAAGGACAAATATTGTAAGACTCACTAATATAAACTAACTGTAATGAGCAAATGCTGAGAATTGAATTCAAGATCATGGCTTATCAGGGGATAAATGAGGGGCAGAGAATGGGCAGTCAGTGATTAAGGAGTACAATAAGTAAGGCTTATTGTAAAGGTTCCTAGATTGTAAACTCTTACAGTGGTTACTTTTATTCCTGAGTTTTAACTTTTATTTCTAAATTCTGAGATGCTGAGTTCTTTGAATATAACCTGGTAGTTCCCTGGAATTTTGGGTATCTGTGTGAAACCTGAGACTCAACATTAGAGTATTGCAGCTCTGAAAGTCAGCATTACTCCATACAGCAACTGTTAAAAGAAGCTGAAAGAGAGATCAGACTCAATTAGAGATATGAATTAAATGGACTTGGTTAGGACTAAGGTAAATTATAATACAGGGTAAAGGTTGATATTGACTGTAGTTTAAAACTTCAACTTTTGTGTGAGATCAAAGGAAGAGGAAGTTTATTTGGTACAAAACTTACATTTTTTGTAGCACACTGTCTAATTTAACCTGTCTGTTCAGTTTATTTAAACAATGTAGTTACCTAGAACAGGGAATGAGATCTTGAGGCTAATGTAATACCTCAATACATCCCAGAATATTTTGGGCAGAAGATAAAAAGTTATCTGCAAAGTTCCCTTGAGGGACTGGGGAAAAATGTGGAACTATTAAACTTCCCCACCTGGGGAATTCCTGCTATTCTTTTAAGCAATAGGGGCTCCCAATTTAATAAGCCAAGCCCTCGATCTAGAGGCTTGCTCTTATGAAACTTATCTCTCCAATGGTGAAGCTAAGCATACTTATAACTCTGCCTAAGAGTAACCCCAGAGAACTGCTTTTGTTGCTCAGATGTGGCCTGTTTCTCTAAACCATCTCTGTAAATTAACTCACTATACTCCCCCTATGTGGAACATGACTTCCAGGGGTTGTAAGTCTCCCTGGCAATGTGGGACATGACTCTCAGGAATGAGCCTGGCTCTGGCATTGAGGGATTGAAAATGCCTTCTTGACCAAAAGTAGGAAAAGAAATGAAACAAAATAAAGTTTCAGTGGCTAAGAGATTTCAAATAGAGTTGAGAGGTCATTCTGGAGTTTATTGTTATGCATTATATAGACATTCCTTTATGTATCTAGTGTATTAGAATATCTAGAAAGAAATACCTGAAATGGTTGAACTGCTAATCCAGTAGGCTTGATTCTTGATGATGATTGTATAACTATATAGCTTTTATGGTGTGACCATGTTACTGTGAAAACCTGTGACTGATACTCCCTAAATGCAGTGTATGGGCAGATGAGTAAGAAAATAAAGACAGTAAATAAATTAATAATGGGGAGGGGGGAATAAAGGGTATGGGGTGTTTTGGGTATCCTTTTTAATTTTTTAAAATTTTTAATTGTTTTTATTTTATTTATTTATTCTTTTTTAGTAATGAAAATGTTCTAAAATTGATTGTGGTCATGAATGCACAATTGTATGCTGATACTGTGAGTCATTGTATACTTTGGATGAATTATATGGTGTGTGACTATATTTCAGCAAAATTGCAATTATAAAAACAACTACACTAGAGGCATAAAGTAACAGACTTGAACAAGCAGAGTAAAGAATCTATGAACTAGAAACAGGACAATCAAATCATAAAGCCAGAACAGATGGAGAAAATAATGGAAAAAATGAATGATGTCTTTGGAACTTGAGTGGTGTCATGTAGCATACCAAAGATATATCACGGGAATCCCAGAAGGAGAAGGGAAAAGGGGTAGAAGGACACTTGAGGAAATAATGGCTAGAAACTTCCCAATTCTTATGAAAGACATAAATATACATCCCCAAGGAACACAACATATTCTAAATGGAATAAATCCTGATATAACTACTCTGAGAAACATAGTAATCAGAACATCAAATGCTAAAGATAAAGAGAGAATTCTGAAAGCAGCAAGGGAAAAGTGATTCATCATACACAAGGAATACTCATGTGACTAAGTGCTGATTTCTTATCAAAAACTATGGAAGCAAGGAGCTAAGATGAGGGCATAGAGAGGAGTGGAAGACTGTTAGTCCCCTCCTGGAACAATTCATAAATGACCAAAAAACTAGTAAATAACCTGGAATAACTGGGGGGAGACAAACATGACTGTCCACTCATTATCCACCAACCTGAATTGGGAGGACTGCCTGAGATCGCAGCATAAAATCTGTAAGTGAAAACTGTGGACCTGCACTGAGAGCTGAGAGCTGAGAGCCCGTCCCTCACAGAAGCCTCACGGTGCTAGAGAGCAGCACTCTCTCAGCCCAGCTCCAACTGGGGTTTTAATGTTAACTGGTGAATACAGACAGCGAATCCTCAACAAGCAGACAGAGGCTTTTGGTGATAATTGACCTTGGGAGAGTTGGGGGACATATCTGTCTCAGGACAGGGAGCCCAGAGGATCAGGTGCTATCTCTGGCTGATGGGTGAATTTGGAAACTTTCTGTCCCTTTCTCTCTCATTTTAAAATCAAAACACTTTGATCAGCAGAGTCAGAGAAAGAAAGAACTTATTGATATGCGGATGACATCTCTGGAGGGGGCATAGCTTCCCAGGAGGAAAGGGAAGGCCTAGCTCTACTGCCTGCCTTTAGGAACCAGACCCCAAAGCTTGGGGGAGGAGAGCCACAGGCCACACCCTCTTACACCAGCTGGTGACAGGCTGACAGGTACTCCTGCTGGACAGAAAAGCACAGGTATGTCAGTCCTTTAAGAAAAACCATCAGGAAAACTGGATACTGAATATTTCCTCCTCCTGTGACCTGAGCCTGTTCTCGTCTGGGAAAACCTGATTGGGGTGGCCTAGGAGGTCAGATGCCTAGACAACAGAAAACTACAACCTACACTAAGAAAAACGAAGTTATGGCCAAGTCAAAGGAACAAATGTACACTTCAACTGAGATACAGGAATTTAAACAACTAATGCTAAATCAATTCAAAAGTTTAGAGAAGATTTCGCAAAAGAGATAGAGGCTGTAAAGAAAACACTGGGCAAACATAAGGGAGAAATCGAAAGTTCAAAAAAACAACTAGTAGAATCTATGGAAATGAAAGGCACAACACAAGAGATGAAAGACACAATGGAAACATACAACAGCAGATCTCAAGAGACAGAAGAAAACACTCAGGAACTGGAGAACAAAACACCTAAAAGCCTACATGCAAAGGAGCAGATGGAGAAAAGAATGAAAAAATATGAGCCACATCTCTGGGAACTTAAGGATGAAACAAAGTACAAGAATGTACATATCATTGGTGTCCCAGAAGGAGAAGAAAAGGAAAAAGGGGCAGAAGCAATAATAGAGGAAATAATCAATAAAAATTTCCCATCTCTTATGAAAGACATAAAATTACAGATCCAAGAAGAACAGTGTACTCCAAACAGAATAGATCTGAATAGGCCTATGCCACTTAATAATCAGATTATCAAATGTCAAAGACAAAGAGAGAATCCTGAAAGCAGCAAGAGAAAAGCAATCCATCACATACAAAGGAAGCTTAATAAGACTGTGCGGATCTCTCAGCAGAAACCATGGAGGCAAGAAGGAAGTCGTGTGAAATATTTAAGATACTGAAAGAGAAAAACCACCAACCAAGAATCCTATATCCAGCAAAGCTGTCCTTCAAATATGAGGGAGAGGTCAAAATATTTTCCAGCAAACAGACAATGAGAGACTTTGTGAACAAGACACCCACCTCAGCCATTTCAAAATCAAAACACTTTGATCAGCAGAGTCAGAGACACAAAGAACTTATTGATATGCAGATGACATCTCTGGAGGGGGCATAGCTTCCCAAGAGGAAAGGGAGGGGCCCAGCTCTACTGCCTGCCTTACTGAAACCAGACCTCAAAGCCTGGGGGAGGAGATCAAACAGGAGTAGTACCACTCACTATCACTCCTAGTGATCCACTAGGAAAATTTTTGCTTCCTGTCCCTGCAAGCTTAAGTTCTTCTGGTCTACAGGTCTTGGTTCCAAAAGGAAGAGTGCTTCCACCAGGAAACACAACAATAATCCCATTGAACTGTAAGTTAAGACCGCCACCTGGCCACTTTGGTCTTCTTATGCCTCTGAATCAACAGGCAAGGAAGGGGATTACTGTACTGGCTGGGGTGATTGATCCTGACTGTCAAGGGGAAATAGCACTGCAACTACACAGTGGAAGTACAGAAGAGTTTTCCTGGAATACAGGAGGTCCCCTAGGGTGTCTCTTAATACTACTATGCCCTGTGATTAAAGTCAATGGAAAACTGCAACAACCCAATCCAGGCAGGACTACCAATGGCCAAGAAACTTCAGAATGAAGGTTTGGGTCACCCCACCAGGCAAAGAACCATGGCCAGCTGAAGTGCTTGCTGAGGGTAAAGGGAACATAGAATGGGTAGTGGAATAAGGTAGTGGTGAATATGAACTACAGCC